>NC_139461.1:136398125-137639062 GCF_057233095.1 Heloderma suspectum
AATTAGGTGTTCCCTGACCATGTGCCTATCGATCTCAAGCTGCAATCCTGCCCCTTCAGCCTGTACTTCGCCTTTGCCAGGGGGGTCATAGACCCTCTTTTGGGAGAAGACTGAGCCAAAGTAGGAATTGAGCACCTCTGCCTTTTCTTTGTCATCTGTTATTATTTTGCCATCTTTATTTAATAGTTGAACCACCATTTCTTTCCCCTGTCTTTTACTATGCACGTGTCTGAAGGGATGCTAAAAGCACTTGTTGCTTTTAGCATCCCTCGCTGACCTCAGCTCATTCTCAGCTTTATCCTTCCTGACACCACCCCTGCAATTCTGAGCTACCTGCCTGTACTCTTCCTTTGTTGCTTGGCCTTCCTTCCACTTCCTGTACGTGTCCTTTTTTGTTTTCAGGTCATCTCTAAGCTTTTTGTGAAGCCACGTTGGCTTCTTCTGTTGTCTTCCACCCTTTTTTCTTGTTGGAATGGTTTGTAATTGTGCCTTGAGAATTTCTTTTTTTAAAAGCTCTCACCCATCTTGGACTCCTTTTCTCATTAGAGTCACTTGCCATGGGACCTTACTTATCATTGTTCTGAGTTTATTAAAAACTGTCAGGCTACATTATGAATGACTGTAAATGACATCTGAGGTAGGATTGCTTACGCGTAGGGATGTACGAAAGTGACTTACCTTTTCGCGGATTCTGTTCATGGTGGGGGGGGAGGTGTTCCGTCCCTCCCCCCGGAATCCTCAACGGGGGGGGAGGCGATCCGGTCCTCCCCCCCAGAATCCTCGATGGCCGGTTGTGCTCCTCGGCGGCTCTGCGGAGCAGCCGGCCAGGCCCAGGCCAGGGCTGTCCGCAGCCGGATTTCCGGCCGCGGAGGGCTCTGGGTAACAAAAAAACCCCAACAACAAACACGTACGCAAATGGCGGCAGCTACGGCCGCCGCCATTTGCGTTCCTTATTTTTCGCCGTCTTAGGCTACGTCAGTATTTACATAGACTAAGACAAAGAAAAGAAAGGGGAACACAAATGGCGTAGTGGGCGCTATTTGCGTTCCCCTTTCTTTTCTTTGTCTTAGTCTACCTAAATATTGACGTAGACTAAGACGGCGAAAAATAAGGAACGCAAATGGCGGCAGCTGTAGCCGCCGCCATTTGCGTATGCGTTTTTTTTTTTTAAAACCCAGACGTGATAGGCTACGTAAGTCTTTACGTAGCCTATCACGTCTATGGGGGGGGGGACACAGACCGCAAATGGCGGCGGCGGCAGCTGTTCGGAAGACCAGCCGCTGCCACCTCCGAAGCCGCTGCTGGAGCTGCCGCCATCCGGAACATCTGCCCCAGGTAAGTCTCGTCCCGGGGGGGATCCGCAGGGGGTGGGGTGTGTGGCAGGCCGTTCTGCGATGGATTTCGGGGGCCAAATGCACTGGCATTCGGCCTCACCGAGATCCGTCGCGGAATTCTCTGACATCCCTACTTACGCGTTAAAGATTGATTTGGCATCAATGAATATAGCTTAAACTTGTCAGGTGAAGTGATGGTGATATTGCCATAGCAATGCACCTTTAATTGTGTACTAACACAGTTATAGGTGATGAGCAGATGAAAGACAAATCCTGCGTACCTACCAGGCTGCAATTTCATTATTCACCCCCATCATTGGGGATTGGACTCGATGGCCTTGTAGGCCGCTTCCAACCGTACTATTCTATGATTCTATTCTTTTAAATTAAAAAACTGATAATTCAACATACTGGCTAATTTCAACATACAATGCAATAGATGACATGCAGATACAACATCTTTCTTCGCACAAGGCTTTATTAGAAAAAATATTGATTAGCAGGAGAAGAGCTATAAGGAGGAAACAGAATGTAACAAAGGGTATTCTTGGAACATATTGATCACATGCTACTGAAATATTGGAGAGAGAGCAGGAAAATAATTGGCTAAGCTACCTTGCGCATTACAAAGCTGAATTACAACTTTACATTGTGTTCTTCACCTAGCCTTTCTATTTGTTGATTAGGAAGAGCTATAGCAAGGTTGTAGCCATGCAAAAAGGTGTGTGTGCTGAAGGGGCTTGGCCTTTGAGGAATATTCCAGACTCTCCCTTGAATGTTAGCTTTCTTTTAAAGAAAGAAGTAAGGCTCTCTATTGTCTTACTTAAGGACATGCAAGACAAACTATGCAAATGGCATTATATTTAATTGCTCACTAGAAATAAGCTTGCTCTTGACTTCAAGTGTTGTGGTCAGTGAGCACAAAGTTACTGGGATAAAGTTACACTATGCAAGTGTGGTGTAGCAGTTAGAGTGTTGGACTAGGACTGGACAGACCTGGGTTCTAGTCCCCATTCTGCCATGATGCTCACTGGGTAACTTTGGGCCAGTCATTGACTCTCAGCCTAACGTACCTCACAAGGTTGTTGTGAGAATAAAATGGAGAAGAAGAGGATGATGTATGCTGCCTTGGGCTCTTTGAAGGAAAGGTGAGGTATCAATGTAACAAATAAATAAAAGTTCTTTGGTGCTTGGAAATTATTTTTAAGTTTGGCAAAGTAGTATTCTATTTTCAAATGATTTAATAAGCTAAATAACTTTAATCATATTAAACTATTTGGATGTACCCTTTGTTTGATGGTCCCCAAGTATTTCTTTATTCCCCCCTCCCCAATATAGCTAAGTAGGGAAGAAATTTGTTTTTCATTTTGAGTAAACAATAATGGGGTAATGTTTGGCGAAATGCTGGGACATTGCAGAGGGGAAAAACATTCTTGTAATCCCTTTGACCACGGAAGCCCTACCCCTTGAGCAAAAGCTCAATTCAATAGGATCAGAAAGTGAAATCTCCACATAAGCACTGAATTATTTTAAAAAATGAAGTGTGTAAACCAAATGTGTTCTTGATGCATGGATTAATTTTCTAAAACTCCATGGAATCAGAAATAATTGGCCATCATCACTGTTGCAGCCATCCTCCTTACAGTAATCTTGTGATGCCTGGCTTTCAAATGATCAGGGGATGTATTGATTATATTTTCCCCCGTTTCTCAGGTCATAGGATGTATTGCCCTTTATAATTAGGTCCATTACAAACATTGAAGGGGAAAGAATGTTGAGATTAAACCCCTTTGAAAGGCAATTTGCAAAAAAAATGTATAGGATTCTAGAGAAGAAAGAATGAAGCATATTCTGTTTGATATGAGAGTCTCAGAAAAAGAGATTCTTGTTTCAATTGTGAGCCTGTAGGGGCAGCTGGTGCAGTTCTTTTTGCGGGGGGGGGGGGGCGGAGTTCGGACTCTCTGGCCTCAGATCCAGGAATCTGAAAAATCCTATGCTCCCCCTGCCCAGATGGTGTCTAGGGGCCATAAGATTTCTCTCCCCATAGCTGTTCTTGTAAATGCTTGCTTTCATTAGTATTTTATTGAATTGTTACAGAGTTGTGGTATGGTTGTATAAATGTTTTTTTAAGGCCTCTTCTTTCAGGTTGTTGGATATCTGACACAAGAATGAAATGGTTATAGTTGACCTCAGATTGTTCTGTAACTTCATCATAGGAATGCATAATTATTCTTTTGATATTTAAGCTGCATAGAAAGCTAATCATGGATGTAGCGTCCTAGTGGGGGTGAGGGAAACAAACGAAGCTGACAGTGGGAGCTGGTTTAGCCTATAAAAACAAATGCAAAGTGCATCTTTAATTTGAAAGATGTCTGTGGGCCAGCTCATGCATAACTTTGGAGGAGGTGTCTTTGTTGTTGTTATTTTGCAGATGTGGAGTCATCTATGTGTCTACATTCACAGGAGAAATGCCATCTATGAGTTGGTTGTTATGGCTTGCTGGCTGTGATTTTCATTGACTCAAACGCTCCAAAATGAATGCTGAAGTGGTGAAAGTTATAAGTGAGATTTGTGGGTTATTGGCTTATGCTCTACCTCTCGTTCAAATCTTCACCAAGGTTGACCGTAGAATCCCTGTCCAAATGTCTGGAGACAGTGAGTGGCTGGATGGGGAGGAATAAGCTGAAGCTGAACCCTGACAAGACCGAGGTACTTTTGGTGGGAGACAAGAGGAGGTTGGGGGATGTTGACCTGGTGTTGAATGGGGTACAGCTACCCTTGAAAGACCAGGTCTGCAGCTTGGGGGTCATCTTAGACTCCAAGCTGTCCATGGAGGCTCAGGTGTCAGCTGTGAGCCGGACAGCACTGTACCAACTCCATCTGATACGGCGGCTGCGACCCTACCTTCCCAACCATCTGCTCCCATCGGTAGTACATGCCCTGGTCTCCTCTCGTTTAGACTACTGTAATGCGCTCTACTTGGGGTTACCCTTGAAGACGGTTTGGAAGCTGCAGCTGGTACAGAACACAACGGCTCGCCTGATTAAAGGCAGCCACCGGCGAGATCACATCACTCCAGTGCTGAAGGAGTTGCACTGGTTACCAGTTGTTTTCCGGGCCAAATTCAAGGTGTTGGTTTTGACCTTTAAAGCCCTATATGGCTCCGGCCCAGCCTATCTTAAGGAGCGCCTCCAGCAACACCAGACAGGCCGCTCAACAAGATCAGCCTCGGATGGGCTTCTCTCTGTCCCATCAGCCAGGACAGCTAGGCTGGTGAGGATGAGGGAGAGGGCCTTCTCTGTGGTGGCCCCCACTCTGTGGAACTCCCTCCCTAGGGAACTCCGCCATGCCCCCTCTTTAATGAGCTTCCGCCATGCATTAAAAACATGGTTGTTCAGGCAGGCATTTGGGGTGGGCTAGGGTAACTTTAGAAATGTGGTGTTTTTAATGTTGAATTTTATTGTGTAAACTGTTTTTATTGTTGTACATCGCCCAGAGTGGCTGGGTGACCGGCCAGATGGGCGATTGATTGGTTGAATGAATGAATGAATGAATGAATGAATGAATGAATAAAATGCTGTATAGTGACTGGTTAGAATCCAAAGATGGCTTCATGCCCATGGGATTGGGCAGCGATATTTTTGACTTTTTCTTTCGACAGCAAGGCTGCTATGCCATATATGACAAACCACCTTTGAAATTGCTCTTGGTTTCAAAAGTGGTTTGAAAACTACACATTTAAGCTTTTAACAAAATGTGCTTAAGTTGGTTACTTCCATTTTGAAGGAGGAGGAGGTATGGGCTCCTGATCAGGACTCCATGCCACTTTCCATAAAATAATCCCCCCCCCCCCCCCGCCACTCGTCTGTTGTTTGTTCCAGAAGTTCTATTTAGTGTTTGAGGGAAAGGATCAGCGCAAGGACCGGGGGGCTTCTGTTGGAAATTGGATCCAGATGCTTTTTCTTCAGAATGAAAATGGCAAGCTTAATTGTGCTTTGTTGAAAGTTTGAATAATGTCACAAATAGTTTGGCTCTGAGAAACATAAGCTCAATGTCCCCTTGGGCTTGCATATCTAGTTGTGCAGTTCTTGGCCAATCCTGCCATGAATGCAGGTGCAGGAGAAGCTATGAATGCCAACTGCCCCTAGAGTAAGATTGTTCATGGGATTTTCCCCATTGACTTTCAGGCATGAGGGAGACAGTGATTGTATCTCCATATCACACCGAGGAACAGAGGTGTGGTGGGAAGCCTGTATATGTGACTGTGACTCATTTTGGCAATATCTATTCAACTTGACAGCCTGCAAGAGACCCCCATAACCAACAGTGTTGTTGTCACGTGTAGCTGAAATATTATGTTTAGAGAATTAGCACCGCTTGAGATACAACAGAAGCTTAATGAATTTTTTTTTTTTGGTAACAAATTGACTTTGAAATTGCCCTCAGTTTGAAAAGTGGGTTGATGGAAGACTGCTCTCTGAGAAACACAAGCTCAAGGCTCCCTTGGGCATGAAGAATTAGTTGTGCACTTCTTTGAATCCTGGATAAAGCTTCCATGAATGTCTGAAATGGCTGCTGGTTCCCTAATTTGTGATGTGTGTTTTTTATGTTTATCATTATTTTTATGGAAATTTATATATTTAGTCAGGAATGTGAGAGGCATTCCCCATATTCCTGGAAGTCTAATAAAATGGAGGCAGAAGGGGGATAAAAGTAGACCCTGATCCCTCTAAGTTGAGCTTTGAGGGATCAGGGATAATTTATTGCTGCTGCTCCCACTGTCGCTGCTACCACCACCTGCCTATAAAACACTGCTGGAAGCCCTAGGAAGGAAAGAAATGTGGGTGGGTTTTTTTGATGCTTTGCACCTTTTCCTCCTTTTCAAGAACAGACTTCTGGCCATGGTGCTTTGAGGGAGGGAGGCCTCTGAGCTGCTTGGTACCATTGGCAAGGTCTGTGCCCCTATTAAATAAGTTGCCTTACGGCTGCATCCTAACAGTATTATGCAGATCCAGTGGGAGTTTCACATTTCTCCAAGCTGGAATAGCCTCCGATCTGACTGATGCACAGATATCTGGAAGGGCAGCTGGGAAGCTTTAGCAAAGTGAATGCTTTCTGTCTCATCATGGCCTCTGGTGTAAATGGAGATGCTGCACAGAGGTTGCTGAAGTTTGACAAGGTAACAATGATAGTTCTGTGTCTGCCATCATGCTAACCCTGCACATCTTTAAACATTTAGCTGTCAGTTAAAACAATTGTTACTCAGTGACAAAATGTGCCTGCCTGCCTGTGCTGTAGTAATTCATTAGACATTGGAAATAACGTTATTTCCAATGTCTAATGAATTACTACAGTGCAGGCAGGCACATTTTGTCATATTTTGACACATGGTTGAATGTGTCATAAGGACTAAGTTATTCTGTTAAAAATAAATGTCTGTTCTTTGTGCATGATATCTGTATCACTGCTTGAGCTAATAGTGGTACTTTGGTCTTATTTGGAGAAATAATTGGCTGCATCTTCAGCTATTTACTGGAGGAGACACAAAAGAGCAGCTGGGTAAGGACTATGTAAAGTGCTTGTGAAGTCTGTGCCCGCCTTTTAAATCAGGAATGGCAGCTTTTTCAGTTGCCATTAGGTGGATGAAGGTAAGGGCATGCATAGGAGGTCTTCTTATCCTTTTGAGGGTAAATGTTGATGTTTGAGTGTGTGCTTCAGGTGTTTATGGCAGGCACATTTTATCCAGTCGTGAGCAGCAGCAGACTACAGTGAAACAGGCAGGGCTGGCCTTTGGTGGTGACGTTCTAGTCAGCCAGGTCTTGTAGATAAGTAAATGTCTTTGACATGGCACCAAGTAACCTAAGTGCCATGATAATGACATAGTCAGGTCCAGCTTCTGACAAATTGAAGAGGGGGTAAGGCACAGATGGAGCAGTAGGTAGTCTATTACTAAAGTCTCCTTGATGGTCAGACTAATGAGCAAATCTGACCTGGAAGCTGTAACAGAGTCAGGCAGTACCACATCACCTACTCTAGCCTACTGCTAAGAGGCTTCCTTGGTTATCTGCCCGGTTCCCTATATTTTCCTCCAGTGACCAGAGCCCGGCAATTGCATGACAGTGGAATTCCCACCTGACTTTCTCTAACTTCAGCACTCTTGTAGGCTGGAGTCCTGAAACATGATGTTTGTTATGGTAACTTTTTCTCATTCTGCTCTTTCTTGGAGCAGGAACCATGGCCAAGAATAAAAGTGCTAGTCCTACTTGGCAAAGCATTCGCAGATGAAATATAAAATGGAGACATGTGACAAAGACTACAGGAAAAAAGTATAATGTAGGCTGTTGTTGTTGTTGTTGTTCAGTCATGTCTGACTCTTCGTGACCCCATGGACCATAGCACGCCAGGCCTTCCTGTCCTGAGCTCTCTCCCGGAGTCTGCTCAAGTCCATATTCATTGCATCGGTGATGCTATCCAGCCATCTCATCCTCTGCCGTCTCCTTCTCCTTTTGCCTTCAATCTTTCCCAGCATCAGGGTCTTTTCCAGTGACTTTTCTCTTCACATTAGGTGGCCAAAATAGTTGAGCTTCAGCTTCAGTATCTGTCCTTCCAATGAGCAGTCAGGGTTGATTTTCTTTAGGATTGACTGATTTGACCTCCTTGCAGTCCAGGGGACTCGTAAGAGTCTTCTCCAGCACCACAGTTCGAAAGCATTGATTCTTCGGCGCTCAGCCTTCCTTATAGTCCAGCTCTCACAGCCATATGTTGTTACTGGGAAAACCATAGCTTTGATTAGACGGACCTTTGTCGGCAAGGTGATGTCTCTGCTTCTTACTATGCTGTCTAGGTTTGCCATAGCTTTCCTCCCAAGGAGCGTCTTTTAATTTCATGGCTACAGTCACTGTCTGCGGTGATCTTGGAGCCCAAGAAAGTAAAATCTGTCACTGCTTCCATTTCCTCCCCTTCCATATGCCAGGAAGTGATGGGGCCAGATGCCATGATTGTGGTTTTTTTAATGTTGAGTTTCAAACCAGCTTTTGCACTCTCCTCTTTCACCCTCAACAAGAGGCTCGTTAGAACCTCTTCACTTTCTGCCATTAGGGTGGTATCCTCTGCGTATCTGAGGTTGGTGATAATTCTCCCAGCAGTCTTAATTCCGACCTGTGATTCATCCAACCCGGCGTTTCTCATGATGTACTCTGCATATAAATTAAATAAGCAGGACGACAATATACGTCCTGCTTATTTAATTTAAATAAGACAAGGAGCCTTGTCGTACTCCTTTCCCAATTTTGAACAAATTGGTTGTTCCATGTCCAGTTCTTACTGTTGCTTCTTGACCCTCGTTATTGTAAAAATGTGATCCTAATTTCACTTCCTTGCCACGGAATAATGGAATGTCAGAATTGTGGCCCCAGGCCTTAAAACCCAGAAGTAATACAACTCTAATAATAATTTAGGAATGCTGTAATTTGTGTCATTTTAATAAAATTATCTGCAAATATCAAACTGCTCAGGGTAATAAAAATGAAGTATTTTGTTGTGTCTAGACTTTTTAAAACTTTTCTTAAAATCATAATTTATATAATGGACATCTTGTTCACTTATGTTTTATTTCAACATCACTTCAGACAAGGATGATGAAAGCATTAGTTCTTCACACTCTTTTATCAACATATTTAGATTTAAGTGAGAGGCTATCATTTATTTCACATTAGCCGACAAACTCCAAAGAGAAATTCTGGAGAACAGAAACCATAAACATGCCTGAACTAAAATTTTGAACAATCTACTTATGTATTAGTGCCCTGTGCGATTGCTGCACTAATCAGTATAACTTAATCTTGATTAACATTCCTTTTTTAAATAACAGTATTAACATCAAAGAACAACTGAGTATTGCTGGTAAATCGTTGTGTGTTCCTATACACACCCACACACACACACACCAGCAATGGAGCAACAGTTTAAAGGAGTTAAAATTAAACCGAAGGAGCATAAATGGGATTATATGTGGATGATGTAGAGCAATCCTAAAGTCTTGGGGAGGGCAGCTGAGGAGCTGGTGGATGCTGCAGAGTCTGCAGCAGTGCAGAGTTTCCTTTCGATGGGCAAAGAGAGATTTGGCTCCTTGCCTGAGGTTCTGTACCGCTGTGCCAGAAGATAATATGGCTTCTGCAGTTGGCAGGAGTCAGAGGACAAGAGCAGCATCCAATGTTGGTGATTGCCACAGTGGGAAATCGGGGTGGGGGGAGAGCGGTGGGGGATACTAGTGGCAGTAGTAACATCTGTGGCTTCAAAATTGGTATATGAGTGAGGAGGAGGTGGCAGTGGCTGGGGAATTCAGCAGAAGGGGTGCGGGAGTTGTGGGCCAGGTGTGGGTTGCCCAGATGTGCTCTCACCAGAACATTCTGACCAGTTACATTTTACCAACTCATTAGCTGCCAAACAATTGGCCTATAGTGGAGCCTATGAAGTAAACAGAATGTTTGTTAACAGGTCTATCACAACTGGACCTTTTTATCTATCCAGTGTATAAACACCTGAAGCAACTGTAAACTTACTAAGGCATAAAACTGCTAACCCGGTAATGTTAACATCTTGGCAGACAGTTGGCAGGCTGCCAACGATAGGCCTCATTTACAAAGTAACTGCTAGGCTTCATTTAGAGGCAAGTTTTTAAATTCTCTCAGTTAACCCTTATAACAAGGGTTACATAATACACTTATTTATAAATGTTACATGATATTTAAAACATCTTTTCCCTCAGGATTTTTATATTCTCCATATGAGTATGTGATGCTTGCGTTTGTAAAGGTATGTGTGTTGCATTTACACTTAGAACAGCTAGGACAGTAATGTGTGAAGGGGCCCTTACTCATGTTCAGAGGTATTCTTTCCTCATCCTGGAAGAAGCATATAGATACTGTATTTATTATATTATTTATTTTATTTGTGGCATTTGTATACCTCTGAATATCATAAAATCTCTCAGTGGTTCACAATATTAAAATACAATATTGAAAACACAGCATTAAAACACAGCATTAAAAACACTTCCAACTAACGTAAAAAATTCAAGGATCAGTAGAATGGAGCAGCATAATTAATTTATTTTCAGCCCAGGGAAAGCCATGTATTCCCATATATGACTTTTGGATTAGAACATGGATAGCCAACTTCTGCATTCTTGGGGACCAATCTATTTTCCTGTGGTCTTGGGGCTGGAAGTGTAATGAACCATAACAACTGACCTGCTCACATATGTTCCAGCTTCCTAAAAAAATTAGCACCATCTAGAAATAAGGGCATCACAGATTTGGAGCTTGTTGAACAATTGCTTATTCTGTCTTTAGGAGATTGTATGCAACGTGTGGATCTCTCCCATATAATTCAAAAACTTTTTTCTTTCCCCCACTTTTCCTTATAAGTGAAACTGTGATTAAAGATGTAGCCTCCAGAGGCTAGATAAAATTGTGTTGGGGCTGGATCTCACCTGTGGACTGTCACCTGGACATCCCTGCACTAGACTGTATTATTAACTTCATATACAACAGCGTGCACTGTGGTAGTGAGGGGCTTAGAGTTGTATGAGCAATGGAGTACAGGTTGTCTGGATCTGGTTCACACTGAGGACTTGGGACAAGTCAGGTTCAGTTGCATACTGACTAAGCAGGAGCCAGGTTTTCCAGAGAGGCAGGAACAGGAATAGTACAGCAGTGCATGGAGCTCCAAGTGACACTGGGTCTGGAGGCCAGACATGCTGCCTATATGCTGCTCCAACAAGCAGCAGATCATAATTGAACCTTAAGTATGGTTTTGGGTTCCTTTATGCTGGTTAGCCCCACGTTCTTATTAAGTGAGGCCTTCTCCCTTAAAGGGGTCTGGTCTGTTTCAGCTGTCTTGGGCTGCAACAACATGGAAGTGGCTGTGGTGTGGTGATATCTTCATGGCTAGAGTCCTCAGAATCTGAAGACAGCAGTGTGACTTTCTCCAAACACAGGAGACCTGGACCTTGGGGCCTCCCTGGAGAACTAGATCCTAAGGAGGTGGAAAGCTAATGACACACTTCTGTAATTGAGACCTTTCCCTGGGTCAGGTCCTGGAGCATGACACACTTTTTAAAATTATGCTCCAAGTAGGAGACAGTAAAATCTATGTAAATACAGCAAATATTTATACATTTATAAATATATCAAATCCATTAAAGACATTTCATAAATTGAATATTTTTATCCACATTACTTAGCTAATTCCAATTAAATTTCCCTAAACTTATTAAAAAACATACAGTTCCTTTCATAAATAAGAATAATTTAGCTAACAAGCTTTCACTAACTAATCCATATTACTAAAATGTCAGCAGCAGAAGAATGTATTGGTATTAAAATATGTTACAGTTTAATCCAGTTAAATTCATCAATCTATTAAAGCATTACAATAAAGCAGTGGATAGTACAGGTGAGATAATTTTAATCTATATAAGAGCAGCAGAAAATCTGCTCATATCTTCAGTCCCCTCCCCTCAACCACATACATAGTCCATGCCAAGAGAGTTTACCAGTAGTCACCAACAATGGCCAACAGCCCATCTCTCACCTGGGCCACCTTTATGGACTCCTTTTCTTACTAGGTGGCCCCAAAACATATACTACCAATTGTTTTTGTTATATGTACCAAATGGAGTGGTGCCCTCCCAGCATTTTCAACAGCAGCATTTGTAATTAATTGTGCTTATTAAAAAAAAAACCATGAGCATTTTGTCTACGATAATTTTCTGTACTATTTCTAAATTTTTAATAATGACGTTGTATGGTAGCAAATCAAATGATTTGTAGAAATCAAAGACGTAATAAATAATAACAATAACAACAACATTTTATCCATTCAATTACTTTGTCAAAGCTATTTTCTTACAAAACCATATTGATCACCTTAATGATGATAAAAAATCTTTTTTTTGTTTATTGATTTTCTTCTGATTGAAGTTATTCCTTTCCCCCTTAATGTTGACATAATGATAACTACTTTGAATGTCTCCTTTTTGTCAGCAGCCAATACATTATTTGGGATTTACAGTGAGAGTCAGACCTTTTGAAATCATTAATCAAGATAAGATTCAAGAATGACACCATTAGGAATGAAGAAAGAGACACGAAATCTGGTGCAGGCAGAGAAAATTTATGTTGTGGCCTTTCCCCCCATTTCAAATAATTACAGATTGTATGGTGATAGAGAGAGTCAGTGGGCATCTCTACACCAGCCTAAAATCCTGCATTTAAAACAGGGCTTTCTGCTTCCATTTTAAATGCAGGATCACAACAATTCCCTTTTTCAGGTGCTTCCTTTTCCCCACCCCCTTCCCCATCCTTCTCCCCATATCTGAGTCTTCCACTATCTTTCATTGATCTTGAGCCTCTTCTTATCGCTTTTATTCTTTTCATGGAGGAAACTGAAGTGGAACACAGTGGGGTAATTTGATAGCTCATTATCTGCGATCTATTTATACGTAAAGAGCCCGCAAACTTCCGTGAAGGAGCAATCTCAATCGCAGGATAAAAAGCTCAGTGTGAAGGAGCCCAGTGAATAGTGAAGATAATTTATTTTATTTTATTATTTATTTTATTTATTTCATTTCTATACCGCCCAATAGCCGAAGCTCTCTGGGCGGTTCACAAAAATTAAAACCAAACAACACACAATAAAACAATTTAAAATATATAGAACATTAAAACCACAATATAACAATACAACCACAATAAAACCTAGCAGCAGTGCAGGAGTTTAAAATACAGATTTAAAACCGCAAAGATAAAAATTTAGAAAGCTAAAATGCTATAATGCCTGGGAAAATAAAAAGGTCTTCACCTGGCACCGAAAGGAATACAATGTAGGCGCCAGGCGAACCTCACTAGGGAGCTCATTCCAGAGCCGGGGTGCCACAACAGAAAAAGCCCTCCTCCTAGTAGCCACCCACCTCACTTCCTTTGGCAGGGGCTCACGGAGAAGGGCCGCTGACGATGACCTTAAGGTCCGAGAAGGCACATATGGGAGGAGGCGATCCTTCAGGTAACCTGGCCCCAAGCTGTTAAGGGCTTTGAATGTTAACACCAGCACTTTGAATCGAGCCCGGAAATGGACTGGCAGCCAGTGCAGCTGGAAAAGTACTGGCATAATATGAGCTCGCAGGCCAGTCCCTGTTAACAATCTTGCTGCCCTATTTTGGACCAGCTGAAGTTTCCGGACCGTTATCAAAGGCAGCCCCACATATAACGCATTGCAGTAATCCAGACGAGAAGTTATCAGAGCATGGATAACTGTAGCTAGGCTATCTCTGTCCAGATAAGGGCGTAGTTGGTATACCAGCCTAAGCTGATAAAAAGTGCTCCGTGCCACTGAGTTCACCTGTGCCTCAAGTGACAGTTCTGGATCCAAGAGCACCCCCAAACTACGAACCTGATCCTTTAGGGGGAGTGCAACCCCCTCCAGAACAGGTTGAATATCACCTAGCCGGGCAGATGAACCACCCACTAATAGTACCTCCATCTTGTCTGGATTGAGTTTCAGTTTATTGGCCCTCATCCAGTCCATTACCGTGCCCAGGCACTGATTCAGAACAGCCACTGCCTCACCTGGTTTTGATGAGAAAGAGAGGTAGAGCTGGGTGTCATCTGCATATTGATGGCACCTCAGCCCACACCTCCGGATAACCTCCCCTAGCGTTTTCATGTAGATGTTAAACAGCATGGGGGATAAAATAGAATGGAACAGTGCTTGATTTGTGGGTCTTGATCACATAGGCTTTTGGTTTTTATACATCATTAACATGATGTATCTGACATGAGCAGTGATGGGATAATAGCTGCATGAGTCAGCAGTGTGATGCAGCTGCAAAAACGGCTAATGTGATTTTATGTGGCATTAATAGAACTATAGTTTTTAAGCCTTGAGACGTAACAGTTCCACTTTATTCCATACTACTTAGATCTCATCTGTCCAGTGCTAGGTGTCACACTTTTTGGAACCGGTTCAGAGGAAGGCAACAAAGATAGCCAGTGGTATGGAAATCAAATCCTATGGGAAAGGTTGAAGATACTGGGTATGTTTAACATGAGGAAGAGAAGACTAGGGGGGTGGGAACATGACAGCAACCTTGAAATACTGAAAGGGCTGTCACGTATAAGAGGGCAAAGACATGTTTTCTGCTGCTTCAGAGAGCAGGACTAGATTTAATGGGCTTATGTTACAGGAGGGTAGATTTCAGTTAAACATTATGAGAAACGCCTTAATAGTAAGAGCAGGTCAAAAATTGAACGAATTACCTTGGGGGTGATCAGGTCTCCTTAACTGGAGGTCTTCAGACCGAATCTGTACAGCCATCTGTTGGGGATGCTTTACCTCTGGATTTCTTATACCAGTCAGGGGTTGGACTACATGTTTTAGAAAGCCCCCTCCCAACTCTATGATTCTATGACACTGTGAAGGAATCCCCTGCAAGATAGTGGCTTACTTCAGTAGCCATAATGATATGTCCGTACTTTTTAACTTCTCTGTTCTCTCTTTCGGTTTCCCTCTTTTATCTTAGATCAGGAATGGCAGCTTCTATATTCTCAGAGGGGCACTGTATTCACCAGACTGTGGTTTGACTCCTGAAAGTTTGTTTTGTCTCACAAATGGGTCCCTTGCAAGGAGTTAGACTCTACAATAAAATTGGCACCAACTGCCCCTGCCCCTCCCCCAAGCGAGGGCAGGAATGAGATCTTGTTTGTAACACTGGGTTGAGACATCTCACTGCTTTGTAGTGCCTCCAGAGTTCAGTGTGACTGCAAGAACAACTCCAAACTCATCACCCAGTTAAGAGAAGGGCGGTCTTCGTCTCTGCAGTAATACTGCTTTGGGGTACCCCTGAAACTCAGCATGACTACATGCTGCTTCTGAGTGCCTCCAAAGGCCAACATGAGGCTAGGGACAAGCCTCATACTCCCGCTTTGGGCTGGGGCATGTGCCACAAATGAGCTTGCAAGAATAAAAGATATGCTTACCACTGGTGAACATGTTTATAGACCTCTGTCATAGAGCACATGCATTTTGACAAAGCTGGGGTACTGCATACAGAATCTGAGAGATGTAACTTCGAGGTGTGAAATGTCTCTGTTTCTTACAACCTGAAAGCATGATTATTTTCCTTATGAATGAAGGAGTAGACAGAATTTTTATCACACTATGGTTTAAATTTGATGTCTCTGGGGCCAGATACAGTGGAGGAGAGGAAGGTCTAGGGGCTGCCAGGTGACCATTTTTTAAAAAACTTCTCCTGTCTTAGATAAGAATTGCTTGCAAAAAGGTTGTTTTGTTAATGGATACTTTCTATACAGTATAGGTTGTTGTTTTGGTGCAAGTGTTGGTTCCCCTTTCTGTCGGAAAACAAACAGCACAGTGATAGATTTTGTGACTCTTCGATGCAGCTGCGTTAATGTTCAGATCATCTGCATAGAGACATATAAGCTAAAACTGATTTGTATAACTTTGTGCGATGGAGGCTGCAGCTGATTGGCAAAGATACATGGTGACAGTCTTGTGAACTGGAGATACAGACATACCAAATCGAAAACTTCAGTCTGTCAGATGTGACATGTAGAACAGAGCTGCCTGGAATATGGTCAGATAAAGCCAGGTTGGAAAGCTGTATTAACTAAAGAGTACGGAGTGACTGATCAGACAACCCTGAGTCAAAGGAGTAGGGCTGATAAAAAATCAACAATTTTAAATTTTTAAATCAGAATTCAATACTGTTAATTTGTTAATGTCTGTCTTTAAATAAAAATAACCGAGTTTAAAATGAACTCTGAATTTTAATTCAAATATGTTAAAACCTATCCTTATAATCTCTTAAAAGTGAAGTACTTTGCCCACATAATGAGAAGACAGGATACCCTGGAGAAGATGCTGATGCTAGGGAAAGTGAAAGGCAAAAGGAAGAGGGGCCGACCAAGGGCAAGATGGATGGATGATATTCTGGAGGTGATGGACTCGACCTTGGGGGAGCTGGGGGTGGCGATGGCTGACAGGAAGCTCTCGCGTGGGCTGGTCCATGAAGTCACGAAGAGCCGGAAGCGACTGAGCGAATAAACAACAAATAATCTCTCAAAACAGAGGCATCAGCATCTGTCAGACACATTGCCCTTTTTGAACTACATCTGAAATCAGGGAACTTTTGTTTAAACTGTGGTTAGTTCAAAGTGGAATCCAACTGTGGTCTGTGATCTTCCTGGCTTGTTCCCTAATCATAGTTTAAACCATCCTTCCCCAACCTGGTGCCCTCCAGATGTTTTGACTATAATTCCCAGGATTCCAGTCTATTAGCTGGGGTTGATGGGAGTTGAAGCCCAAAACATCTGAAGTGGCCTAGGTTGGGGAAGGGTGGCTTCAATGAGCTGTGGTTCCTTAAGTTTGTAAAAATCCGATGCTGTAAAGAACAATATTGTTTAGGAACCTGGAATGTCAGATCAATGAATCAAGGTAAGCTGGAGGTGGTCAAACATGAGATGGCAAGATTGAACATCGACATCTTGGGAATCAGCGAACTAAAATGGACAGGCATGGGCGAATTTAATTCAGGTGACCATCATATCTACTATTGTGGGCAAGAATCCCTTAGAAGAAATGGAGTAGCACTCATAGTCAACAAAAGGGTGGGAAAAGCAGTTCTGGGGTACAATCTTAAAAATGATAGAATGATCTCAGTACAAATCCAAGGCAAACCATTCAACATCACAGTAATTCAAGTCTGTGCCCCAACCACTGAGGCCGAAGAAGCTGAGGTTGATCGGTTCTATGAAGACCTACAACACCTTCTAGAACTAACACCAAAAAAAGATGTCCTCTTCATCATAGGGGATTGGAATGCTAAAGTAGGAAGTCAAGAAATCACCGGGATAACAGGCAGGCATGGCCTTGGTGTGCAAAATGAAGCAGGACAAAAGCTAATAGAGTTTTGCCAAGAGAACATGCTGATCATAGCAAACACTCTTTTCCAACAGCACAAGAGGCGACTCTACACATGGACGTCACCAGATGGTCAATATCGAAATCAGATTGATTATGTCCTTTGCAGCCAAAGATGGAGAAGCTCTATACAGTCAGTAAAAACAAGACCTGGAGCTGACTGTGGCTCAGATCATGAGCTGCTTCTTGCAAAATTTCAGCTTAAATTGAAGAACGTCGGGAAAACCACTAAACCGTTCAGGTATGACCTAAATCATATCCCGCATGAATATACAGTGGAGGTGAGGAATAGATTTCAGGGATTAGACCTGATAGATAGAGTGCCTGAGGAACTATGGACGGAGGTCCGTAACATTGTTCAGGAGGCAGCAACGAAATCCATCCCAAAGAAAAAGAAATGCAAGAAAGCCAAGTGGCTGTCTGATGAGGCTTTACAAGTAGCTGAGGAAAGAAGGGAAGCGAAAAGCAAGGGAGAAAGGGGAAGATATACCCAAATGAATGCAGAGTTCCAGAGAATAGCAAGGAGAGACAAGAAGGCCTTCTTAAATGAACAATGCAAAGAAATCGAGGAAAACAACAGAATGGGAAAGACTAGAGATCTCTTCAAGAAAATTGGAGATCTCAAGGGAACGTTTTGTGCAAAGACGGGCATGATAAAGGACAAAGAAGGCAGGGACTTAACAGAAGCAGATGAGATTAAGAAGAGGTGGCAAGAATACACAGAAGAACTATACAGGAAAGATCTGAATGTCCCTGATAGCCATGATAGTGCGGTCACTGAACTTGAGCCGGACATCCTAGAGAGTGAAGTCAAGTGGGCCTTAGGAAGCATTAGTAACAACAAAGCTAGCGGAGATGACAGTATTCCAGCCGAGCTATTTAAAATCCTAAAAGATGATGCTGTTAAAGTGCTGCATTCAATATGCCAACAAATCTGGAACACTCAACAGTGGCCACAAGACTGGAAAAGGTCAGTTTACATTCCAATTCCAAAGAAGGGCAACGCCAAAGAGTGTTCAAACTACCGCACAATTGCGCTCATTTCACATGCCAGCAAGGTGATGCTCAAAATCCTACAAGCTAGGCTTCATCAGTATGCGAACCGAGAACTACCGGAAGTACAAGCTGGGTTTCGAAGAGGCAGAGGAACTAGAGATCAAATCGCCAACATTCGCTGCATCATGGAGAAAGCAAGAGAATTCCAGAAAAACGTCTATTTCTGCTTCATTGACTACGCTAAAGCCTTTGATTGTGTGGATCACAACAAACTGTGGCAAATTCTTAAAGTGATGGGAGTACCAGACCACCTTACCTGTCTCCTGAGAAACCTGTACGAGGGTCAAGAAGCAACAGTAAGAACCAGACATGGAAAAACCGATTGGTTCAAAATGGGGAAAGGAGTACGACAAGGCTGCATATTGTCACCCTGCTTATTTAACTTATATGCAGAGTACATCATGAGAAATGCCGGGTTGGATGAATCAGAGGTCGGAATTAAGATTGCTGGGAGAATTATCAACAACCTCCGATATGCAGACGATACCACCCTAATGGCAGAAAGCGAAGAGGATCTAAAGAGCCTCTTGTTGAGGGTGAAAGAGGAGAGTGCAAAAGCTGGTTTGAAACTCGCCATGATCTTAGTTTTTTTAATGTTATCTGGCCCCATCACTTCCTGGCATATAGAAGGGGAAGAAATGGAAGCAGTGACAGATTTTACTTTCTTGGGCTCCAAGATCACCGCAGACGGTGACTGTAGCCATGAAATTCAAAGACGCTTGCTCCTTGGGAGGAAAGCTATGGCCAACCTAGACAGCATAGTAAGAAGCAGAGACATCACCTTGCCGACAAAGGTCCGTCTAATCAAAGCTATGGTTTTCCCAGTAGTAATGTATGGCTGTGAGAGCTGGACTATAAGGAAGGCTGAGCGCCGAAGAATTGATGCTTTCGAACTGTGGTGCTGGAGAAGACTCTTACGAGTCCCCTGGACTGCAAGGAGGTCAAATCAGTCCATCCTAAAGGAAATCAACCCTGAGTGCTCATTGGAAGGACAGATAATGAAGCTGAAGCTCCAATATTTTGGCCACCTAATGCGAAGAGAAAACTCCCTGGAAAAGACCCTGATGCTGGGAAAGACTGAAGGCAAAAGGAGAAGGGGACGGCAGAGGATGAGATGGCTAGATAGCATCACGGATGCAATGAATATGAACTTGAGCATGCTCCGGGAGAGAGCGCAGGACAGGAAGGCCTGGCGTGCTATGGTCCATGGGGTCACGAAGAGTCGGACACGACTGAACGACTGAACAAGAAGTGGATACTTCCAGTCTCCTTGTGGCCATGCCAGAGTAGTCCAGGGTAGGGGGGAATATGCAAGCCTGACCCTTGTGCATGCAATGCTACACTGTACCTTAACATGAACATTTGAAGCAGGCCACTAAGTTAAAGGCTGCTCTTCTATATAGAACAAAGAACCAGGGAAATATCTGACTTCTGAGGTTAAGCATTAGGATACCACAATAAATCATGTAATGTATTTATTATTGTGGGCTTTCTACTGGACTCAGAAACTAGTAAATCATCACAGTTGCCTACTATTCAGGAGGCACTATCCTGTATCTCACCAGTATCATCTGCTAAGCCCATCTGAGTGATCTTATGCTACTTATTTATTCCCTGTAGGTACCTGATCTCTGCATTGTGTTCTGTTTTCAGATCATGAATATTTATGATTGTGCTAACCAAACAGTATGGATATGTATTTTTCCATTCCTTGAGAAACAGTTTTGCCCAATAACTACTGTCCCTTGCTTTTGGAAAATACTGGACAGGGGATTATCGTCCCTTCCTGTGCATATGTTTTACTTGAAATGAAATCCCACTTTGTTCACTCTGTTCAACTAAGGGTCAAACTTACATGTTAAGTTAATTACATAGTGTGCCGTTAACTCTCTATTTTTTATTTTCTCCAGAGTAAGCAGGCAGACTCCTCCCCACTCTGGATCAGAACCATTGCACATGGGGAGGGGAGGTTTAATCCTCTCCCCCCAGTCACTTCCCTCCCAAACAGCTGGATCGTATCCTGGCTTTGCCGCTTGTCCCCATCGACATGGCAGTTGCTTGGAGGAGTGTCTCCTCCAAGCACTGACTGAGTCACTTGCCGGCTTTGCTCCTCCTGTGCTTTCCCTGATTAAGAAAGGTGAGAGGGGAGTGAAGTGGACTCAGCGGCTGCCTCGAGACCAGGGCTTATTTGCTCTCTGCCCCCCTTCCTTAGGGGCAGGGCTTCAGGGAGGGGCACTTAATGGGTGTCCATGCAGGGTGGGTGTGACAGCCTGGTCAGCCAAATTTGGTTCCCCAACTCTGCCTTAGTAAACTAATATGTTTTAGTTGTTATAGAAAACAGTATATACACTTCTCAGGAAATATATGGATTTCAAAAGGGGAAATTTGATGGGAATTGATGATTTAAACTGGTCTCTGTTTTTCTCCTCCCTTGTTGATTTAAATTGATTTGATTTAAATCAATCCACCCTGGGCAGGATCCATTAAAAAGGGAATATTGATCTGTAGGCTGAAGAAGTTTGTTGGCAGCTTGGGCTATGGAAGGAAGTATAAGTGTTTGTTGGCAGCTTGGGCTATGGAAGGAAGTATAAATGTTTCTGGTCAGAACTTGACTTGGCAATGCTGTTAAAAGATAAGTGAACTGTAAGTCCTTATGCTTAGAGAAGATCAGGAAATTCCCCTGCCAAGGGAACAGAATCTTGTGAAAGGAACTAGAGTCATCTTGGAGCTGTCTTTAAGAATTCATGGAGGGAAGCTGAGGTCAAGTAGAACTGGTTTCCTACTTTTTAAAATTTGAAGGTGAAGTCCCTGGGTATGTGAAATACTTGTTTGCTAACATCCTTTTAACTGGCATAAGGACTGAATGGTAGTTTCTCCACCTTCTACCTGAAAAATATCATTATAAAGTTTATTGAAATAAATTACCATGCTACAACTACAGTAACTGATTCAGTATTTAGGAAAGGATGTTCCAAGTCCTTTAAGGAAACTTAAAATGTACAGAATGACAGGATTAACCTGCAAGAACGAAGCAGCCTACTGAAACCCAAGGAAGCTGCTATAGACAAACTTTTAAATTACTTACTCCCTACTACCCATCCTTAACTCCTGGAATCCCATTTTTCTGGGTGAATGTTTGCTGCTTTTTATTCTTGCAAGGGTGATGAGACCTCTTTCAATTTCTGCCTAAAGTAACACAGGAAAGAATTGTGATGATAGCTTGGTGCTATATTCAGGGATGTATGTATACTGTGAATATGTGAGAGTGCAGAAGAAAGCATGGAATAAAGTACTGGGTGCAGAAATTAGCTACCTGGGAATCCCATCTAGTATTTTAAAAAGAAAGCAAGTTTCTAGAACTTATGGCTATCTACAACTTATGGCTACAAAGATATGCTTGAAAATATGTGGGCAATGGCTGTTGAAATCTCAGGAGCCAGGGAGACGTGTGGGAAGTGGAACTTTAGTGCTCTGTATGGCTGCTTGTCCCTCGCTATGGCTAGCAAAACCCAAATGAATTAAACAAAATAAGAGAAATTATGCAAATTTGCTCAGTTTGCATCATTTAGACATGTTGCACAATCCAGCTTTGTGAAGAATTTGGATTGCCTGGGTGTAACCCTGATCATATTGCATTGATTAAGCTTTTGCTTGAGTTTCAGCTTCTGTAGAGGAGGCAGTTCTGCAAAGAGAATCCTAATTCAGTGACAAGGGAGTCACTACAGCGTCTCATTGAATATTGCCTGCCTGCTTTCTCCCCTGCTGTTGACAACAGCATACTTTTTTCTGCCTCTCTGGCTCCTAGAATACTAATTTCGGATAAGGCTGCATTCGATTTCTCATTATTACTTCAGGAGAGGAGCTGTCTAAAGAGTCTATTTCTCATTGTTCTCTAACAGTATTGTTTGTGAGGTGTGCAGGATTCCTAAATTGCCACTGAACTAAAACAGTGCTCATACAAAGTCATCAGCAGCATTATGAAAGATAAGTACTTAGAAACACACTTGTTTGCTGTTCTGACTGTTGTGGTTTTGATGGGCATAAATGGTCAGGAGGACAGGTGGATGCATGCCATGAAAAGAAAATGTAGGGGCAAGCTTGCAAATAGATTGTGCAAGGTGTTGTTCTCTTGAACAAGTCCCAAGGAAATGAAAAAAATATGGTGTGAATATATCCATTGTTTGTTTCCAAACATATTTTAAAGCAGCAGAGTTGGTATGCAGTAGTGTAATTTGCATTCTTTTACAGATATACAACATAGGGAAAATCTAATCTTCATTTCAATATTATTATTATTGTTATTATTATTTATTAGCATTTTTCCTGTAAAACGAATCTGGATCTTGCTGCATTCTGAAGAAACCCAGTGACAGAGATGGATGCTTTAACAGCCTTTAGTTTTAATGACCTATCTACGTGATCCTGTAATGTTTCAGTAAATTGTATTGTTTGTCTTTTGCTCAGTCTTCATGCAAGTCTGTCATAATGTTATATTCAGATTCTTGGAGGCAGGGGCAGGGAGGATGCCTTTCTGCAGATCTTTGTCAATTTCACCCCCCCCCCCAAGAGAATTGATAAATGATCTTGACATTTTTACTCCTGAGACATGAAATTGACAACTCAAGGAAGAAGTGTGCTACTGTGGATGAGTCAATAGCCTTACATTGGTTTAAAATTAAAACCTCACTACATTTTTTGGCATTTCTGCAAGGGGAGGAATTAGCTTTGCTTGTATTTGGCCTTGAGGATTCCTTTTAGGGACTTCAATTCAGAGTAAGTGTGATCTTTCTTTTTTTTTTAAAGAACACCAGTACCTCTGGCCAGCTCACTGTTGCCATGCATTCAGTGACTATTGTTATAAACTATGTATTTACTTGGTATGCTTGCCAATGGCATAAATCCCTTCACTTAAAAATAAAGATGATTCTTTTACCTATGTTGATAAACATTACTGTAGTTATTACAAAAGTAACCAGAACACATGCTCCTAAAATGAACTCCTACCTGCAGTTAAAACTTGAATATATCAAATGGAGGAACATTAAATCTAGCCTCTCCAAGTACAATGTCTGTAGGCCCTGCCGAAATCTGAAATGGCCCTCCTGCATGCCATTTTTTTTTTTTTAAGAAAGGGGTTAGAGGAGTGCTCCGTTGCTTTTGTAGTAATACTAAGGGAGTGCTCAGCTAAAGAAAGTAGCTCAGGCATGGGGGCATAAGTTACCTCTGTTGTCATTAATGATGTATTGTGTACTCTCTGGTAGGTAGCTGTGATGCTTATGGCAGCCACAAACTAGTAGCACTAAGATGATGGCAATGGAAGCACTAGCAGATGGGAAAATTGACTATACAGTCATTATGGCTATATTTTACTTCCAGCATCAGAGGTACTGTGCCTCTGAATACTGAACATGAGTGGGAGAGGACTATTGAACTCGTGTCCTGCTTGTTGGCTCCCCTTAGGCATCTGGTTGGCCGCTGTGGAAATGCTGGGCTTGATAGGTCTTTGTTCTGATCCACCAGAGTTCTTCTTATGCTGTTATGAATTTGCCTAGCAACAAAATGTTGGCTTTGAGAGCTGTGAATATGTGATTTTCCTGCGCCAGAGCCAGAGATTCTTGCCCGCACTTTAGCAAAAAAACGTTTGGGTAATAGCACCACATTTTTTATGCTAATATGGAAAATTCCCTGGTTAGGAAACAGCAACATTAGGCCTTTGGGCAAAATCTGACTTTCTGAGGAGTGCCACTTGACCCCTCAATGACCAAGCTAGACGCAAAAGTGGTCTGGAGAAAACTATACCTTTGGCAACAGAACACTTGAGGGAGTAGGGGTTGAGGTTTTCATCTACCACCCCACAGCCAATTTCTGAAAGTGTCAGTCCATAATAATTAATTCCTGGTGTCCAACTACATCAATAGAGGCACAAGGTTGGCAAAATCAATTTCTTCTCATTTTTGGATCCTTTTTAAAATGTGAATATTTAATGCACAGTTTAAATACTTATTCTGGACATTCTAAGTCCTACTTTGTATATACTATAAAACTTTATGACTGCCTTAAAGCATAATTCTCCATCACAGGCACGTTTATTCCTTCCCAGTGATTGATAGGTGGTTTGTATATAGTAGACAATTGCGAGTTGCATCATCACCAGTACAGTCAGATATCCCAAGACTGATCCAAGGGAAGTTTTCCACAACCATCACACTAAAGGTCAGTGTACAACTGGAGGACAAGAATGACTGCAAGGGAAGATGGAGGCCATATCTGGCATAAACTGCTTCCTACTCTCTCTATATTAATATGGAGCACAAGTTTTTGTTCACTCCATTTCGACCCCTAAAAATTATCCAGTTGAGTTTGGAACAGTCTCAAATTAAAGCTGCCGATGTCTAGATCTGCAGAAAAATAATCACATCCTTGAAAATGAATTGACAGCTTCACAATTAATTGTTAAAGTTTATAATAATTTGTATTGTGGAGATGAATGGGTACACAATACACGATCGCATACATTCACTATTGATGTCTTCAATTGTAGAAAATAATTCTGTTTTTAAAAATTAGTTGAAACGTTGATAATTGAATGTTAATATTTTTAATTTAGACACAGTCTCACTTCTCACTGTATTGTGATGCAATTACCTTGCAAGGCCGATCTACGTGTGCTCCCCACCATTGCTAATGCTCCCCATGTTACCTCAGTCAAAACCTGTCTGGGTTTTCCCTCCCACCACATTCCAGCAGCTGGTGGGGCCAGAGCCAAAAGTGGGAGGAGCCACTGAAATGACTCTTAATTTTGTCCAGTGCGCAACAGGGGAAAGAACGCACATTTGCATCCCATTCTCCTTTATTTTATTTATTTATTTATTTACAATATTTATATACCGCTACTCATCAGAAGATTTCGGAGTGGTGAACAACATGATAAAAGAATAAAACAATGGTTAAAAGAGTTCAAACATTTTTTAAAAAAAGACAAACCCCAACAAAGTGGAGTTTAACAAACCACGGCTGGTCATGCAAGGAAGGCCTCTTGAAAGAACAACGTCTTCAGGAGGTGCTGGAAGGAATACAATGTTGGCGCCTGCCTGACCTCTAAAGGTAGGGAATTCCACAGGAAGGGGGCCACCACACTGAAGGCTCTTTTCCTGGTGGACTCCAACTGGGCCATGGGCCTGTGTGGAACCACCAGGAACATGCCCTCTGATGACCTCAGTGACAGGGCAGTTTGGTAAGGAAGGAGGCACTCTCTCAGGTATCCTGGTCCCAAGTTGTTTAGGGCTTTGTACACTAGTACTAATACCTTAAACCTGTCCCAGTAGTGAATGTTCCCTCAGCAAAGGAGTTGCATGCTGAAAAGGGGCAGCTCCCGACAACAGCTGAGCTGCTGTGTTCTGCACTAGTTCCAGCTTCCAGACCAGCCTTAAGGGCAGCCCCACATAGAGCGCATTGCAGTAATCCAGTCTTGAGGTTACTAATGCCTCAACTGTGGTCAAGCTATCCCTGTCCAGGAGAGGCCGTAGCTGGCGAACCAGCTGAAGCTGGTAAAAGGCACTCTGAGCCGCCGCAACCACTTGGGCCTCCAGCAACGATGATGGATCTAGGAGTACCCCCAGACTACAGACCTGATCCTTCAGAGGGAGTGCAACCCCATCCAGAACCGGCAATGATCCTATCTCCTGAACCCGGGAACCACTCACCCACAGGACTTCCGTCTTGCCAGGATTCAGCTTCAGTTTATTGGCCCTCATCCAGCCCATTACTGAGTCTAGGCACTGATTCAGGACTTGCACAGCCTGTCCTGATTCAGATGTCACAGGGAGACAGAGCTGCGTGTCATCAGCATACTGATGGCATTTAGCTCCAAACCCCCTAATGACCGCTCCCAGTGGCTTCATATAGATGTTAAACAACATTGGGGACAAGATGGTACCCTGCGGCACCGCATAGCTCAATTGCCAAGGGGCCGAGGAATAGTCACCCAATGTTACTGTCTGAAATCGGGCCCGTAGGTAGGACCGGAACCACTGTAGCACAGTGCCTCCAATACCCATCCCTCAGAGTTGATCCAGGAGGATACTGTGGTTGATGGTATCAAAAGCCAGTGAGAGATTGAGCAGAATTAACAGGGTTGCACTCCCCTGTCTCTCTCTCGATAAAGGTCATCCATCAGGGCGACCAAGGCTGATTCAGTCCCGTAACCAGAACGAAACCCAGACTGAAATGGGTCTTCCCCGATGTGCATGAGCCCCCCCTTTGTAGTTGGAAGGAATCAATAATTGTAGTTGGAGTAAATAATATTGGTAACTTGGAGTAGACAATGAAGTGGCGTGGCCTCAGAAGAGCTTGGAGGCCTGGGTTGGGAGGCCTGGAGGTCTGCATTTGACTTATGGACCAGAGGTTTTGCATCCTTAACTGCATGCTATAGGATGTATGCCAGGGGTGTTGAGCCTCTTTCAGCCCGAGGGCCAAATTCCAATTCGGTGATGCTCTTGGGGGCCTCATTCCAGTGGTGGGCAGAGCCAAAGGCAATGGGAAGGGTCCAAATGACCAAAAATACCAGCCTATTGTAGTTTAAAATTCTTACCTGCCAGTCACTAAGCGTTAGGAGAAGCATTTCAACCTTTTAGAATGGGGAGAAGACTGGCCAAAAGCTGGGAAACCACCAAACAATCGGTGGTCAGGCGAAAGGGTATGCAGCCATCTCTTGAACCCTGAAGGGCCAGATTGGGAACCCAAGCAGGCTGAATTTGGCCCTCAGGTCTGAGATTCTATATCCCTGATGTATGCAGTCCCCAGTACCTTGGGCTGTCCCTGTCTAGGGAGAATGTATGGTGTATCTCCTTCAAAAACAGAAAGATATTTTCTTAGATTACGATTATTACATATTGGTGGTGCTACGACTTACGAAGATATCAGAACATATAATGGGGTAGTATGTTGTACTTTTAAAGATACTCAAGCGTGTAATTTACTAATTGAAAATGCAGGATGGAAAAGATGTTTAGAGATAAATAAATAATGGTAAAATCAACATTTAGTACTTGAATAAGCACTTTGAATTGTTTACATGCACTTCCGTTATGAAATCTTTCGCTGCGTGATATATATTAAAACATGAAGTGATTTCTTTAGCAATCAATATCTCAAGTTCCACTCTGCTGATTTACTTTTTTTTTTTTAAATTAAACCATTTACCACACAGATTTGGCAACAAATTCCGAAAATCAATTTTGGGGCTAATTCCATCAAAATAATAGGAAAATGTGTTTTCTGTTATGTATAACTCCAAAACTGCAGCTCATAGTGATTTCCGCTTTTTTTAAATTTTGAAAAAGCTTTCAAAACTGAACATCTTTCTTGGAAATCTCAGGATCAGGTAAAACAGCTGATTAACAAAGTAACTAAATCATAAATTACACACACATGGTTGTGAATTTTTTTGCAATGGGTATAGCTGGTACATTACTAATAGTAGCCAACATATATATTAGCAACTACTAACAGCAAGATTTGGGGTGGGGGGGATATTAGAGACTGCGTACTTTTGCCTTTGGCCATACTCATCAGTGGAATTTGGTCCCTGAGACTTCCAAAAGTGAATTTGGCCGTTGAGTTAAGAAAGATTCGACAACCCTGCTTGAACCTACTATATAAGCTTCCTACCCTCATATCAGTTAAAATTCCTACTTGCATCACCATGCAGGAAATGAATGGGAAAAGTTTACTATTACTCTGACTGCGGATATGATGGAGTAGTTAAATCACACTAAGGTAGCCTTCCCCAACCTGGTGCCTCCAGATGTTTTGGGCTACAGGGTCCAGCATTCCTGACCATTGGCCATGTTGGCTGGGGCTGATGGGAGTTGAAGTCCAAAACATCTGGAGGACACAATGTTGGGAAATGCTGCACCAAGGTACTTACAATTCGCATTGCATTATCTTGAATTTGTGCCCTAGGAAAATCTTAAAATAATTTGTGTAGAATTTAAATGCAAGTTATCCAGATGTTGCCAAGAAGGGAAACCTTGTTACAGGTTTCAGTTGAGGTGTTTGCTACTCCATCCAGTTCAGGGAATAAGTTTTATGTGTAAAACTAAGACTACTTTTGAGTAAACATGTATAGGATTACAGTGTAACCCTTCTAGAACACTGCATATGATAATATGTATAGAATTCAGTTACTGTTCACCTTGTCTCATTGTTTAACACAAATTCCTTTCCAAATTAGTTAATGGACAGCTTTGTACAGTAAAGGTCCACCTCTGCTGAGTCTGTTTCTGTTGGTATCCTAGAATTGGGCACAGTGACTCCACCTTGCTGATTTATGCAAAGCCTTGTGCGGTCCCAAAAGGCAGATGCAGTCTGAAAGGGACAGTTGTCAGTTACTATAAGAGTGGTGGATATGTCATAATTAATACCATTGCAGGCAGATGGCTGTCATTATAAGTAGCAGAGAGGGCCTATGGCTATTGCACCTTCCACTGGCTAAGAATGCTCTTTCCACACTGAAATGGTATTTTTGCTCCTTTATTAGAGGATCCATGCATGAGGAAATGCTTTTATTTCAGATTCATCCAGAATAACTTGAAAAACCACCACTCCTCATATACAAGCATGCACTGAAAGAGGAAGAGACCCAGTAGTTGAGTGCATGCTTCCTTTGCACGCAGGAGGTCCTTTACATGCAGATTCAATCACTGGATTAAAAGATCTCAGGTAGCAGGGCTGGGAGACCTCCGCCTTGGTTCTTAACATGGAGTGCATGTCTTCCCTCACAATTTCTACATTTCTGCTTAACCAGGGTGTGGCTGGATGGAGCAAAGGAAGAGAAGCAAGGATGATGCTTCCATAACATAAGAACCTGCCCTAACCTACTTTTGGTGGTCTTAAGGTGCACTTGGAGTGATACCACTATGGGTGTGGTGTCCTACTGGAACACATGTCTTAATGCTTGCAGCTGGGTCAGTAAATCTCTGTGAGTGGTTAAGGAAGGAAGTTTCTGACTGGGCCTTGCCTTTTCCTCTCCCCTGCCAAGTCAAAGCTTCATTGTTGCTTCTACTCTTACAGGCCAGGATGTCTAACTCCACTGTTTCTCAGTATCTCTTTCACTTCACAAAAAGCAAACTGACAATAAACCCCCCCCCAGAAGGACCTGTTCTTGCAGCACACAAGAAATACTGACATCAAACCCTGCAAAAAGCTGCAGGTAATATGAATGGTTTATTCATTCACATTGAATAAACCTGCAAGTGTCCTACACATATCAAGCAAAGCTATTGTCAGGGTAGAATCCGTATTGTCATCCTTGTACAATGACTGGAGAAGTTATCTGTTACAGAATTTAGATCCATTCTTCTTAATAGAATGATAGTTTAGATTTCTGCCCCTGAGAAAGAGCTTTGCTTCAAACTAAGGTTATGTAAAACCTGTTCTTTTATTTCTTCATATATTCCCACCTTTCCATACTCTGGCATTACACTTTGAAGATATTAATCTGTAGACGTGAATATATAATGCTTTCAGTCCATATCAGAATCATTGTTGTTCATCACATGCATATTATCATCTGTAGTTGGCTAAATTGGACGTTTGCTTGCACATCCGTTAGCAGCCCTCCTGTTTTTCAGAGATACATTCTCAAGCCTATTGTTTGTTCCGGGGATTTACTTGCACCTTGGTAATGAAATTCTTGGATATTCACAACATCCTTATTTGAAACATACAGGGAATTTGCATTTTGGACAATGAACTATTCATAAATTATGGCTTTTTTTGGTCAGTATCTCCCAACATCACTTTGAGATGTGAGCATGGAAAAAACTCAAGTCCTTACTCTCAGTTGCAATATTCCTTTCCTAAGCCTCATAGCTTGCATATTTTCAGAGCTTCTTATTAATGAGAGTTGAGTTTATGATCTCTAGGCAACTTGGCAGCATTCCCCTGGCTGTGGCTAATGACCTTGAGGTGCCCCTACTCTTATGTGTCAAGGGGATGGAAAGAACTTGTAGCTGCCCCAGCAACTTGGGGTCCTAGGCTTCAGAAGCTGCACATTTTTTCAGCTAGTATTGCATTTTAATATATTGTAGTGCTTAAATTATGTTTAATTTGTGTTTGATCTAACTGTCTGGGCACCTAGAGCTTTAGGTTGATGAGCAACTAATAAATGTAAATAATAAATAAATAGGGATACACCACACATGGATTTAAAATTGGACACAACTTTATTGGTTACTTACAGTCACAGAAATACATGAAGGAGAGAGAGAGATCTTTCCCCACCTGCCATGGCCTGAAGAACTGGTCCGGCTATCCACCTACAATTTTCCTTCAGGCACCATGGCACAAGCTTGAAACTCTTGACTATGAATGAAGCCTTTTAACTCGTCATATTAACAGACAAAGAGAATATAGCTCCAGCAGCCATCCAGCTCTGCCGTGTGCCCTGTACTGTCAACATCCTGAATGGCAGCTGATTATAGCAACCAGCCAACTTGAAAATGTTATTCTGTCCAAAGCCTAAACTGATGGTTAGGATATCTTCCTAAACTCCGTAGCCTATGGGTCTACTCTTTCGCTTCAGTGGGCCATCTTCCTGTTCTCCTGAACAGAGGCCTTAGAAGGTGGGAAGGGGCTTTTTATAGGAACTCTTCCCACCTCTTGTTTCTAAGTGTCACAATGGCTAAAAACTGCTATCATTGCGAGATCTCACTCTCAAGCTTCATGATGGCTAGGAACCACCCCCTACCATCATGAGACCTCACTTCCAGCCTCCATTGCGTTATGGTCCCAGAATCCTAGATGTAATTTGAGACCTGCAGCACTTAGTAGAGACTAATCTAATCCAGTCTGCAGTGTCCATCTTGTGACTGAGTCTAAATGAAAACCATATACATCAAACCAATTTTTGTTATCACCCTCCTTCCCTGTGCCCCCTGCTTTGCATAACATCTAGTTTGATGAAGAGTTCTGGAGAAGTAAAAAAGCTTGTTCACTATTTTGTGACATTTTGGTTGGTCATAAGAAAGCTATTGCCCAACTGTGGATTTTGGAATTTCTTTTATGGACCAAAGCAGCTCCTTTTGTTCTTTTCTAAATTAACTTGCAGTTATGAAAATAATTTCATTATTTTTTGTCCTGGACATTAATCTCGGCTCAAACCTCCAAAGGGTGATTTTTAAGGCTCCAGGGATTCTGTGTGGGGCATACAATTTTTCACTAACTTTTTTCTCTAATAGATTTTTCATATGTAAATGCCTAATTCTTTGAGTATGCTACAATTAGGATGTTAATAGTTTCCATTGTCTTATTTCTTAACATATAAACAATGTAAGGAAAGTGTAAACTATTGCGTTGTTGTGTCTTAAAATGTTTAAAAGTATTCCAATACAATAATTTCCAAGTAAAGCTTTGAATTTCTTTGAATACAGCATTTAAACCACATTAAGCGTACTTGATTGATATTTTCCCCTAATCAAATATTTCAGTTCAAATACCTTGGGCTGTCGGAGAAACTTGGGTTATTTATACAAGATATAAAATTAATATGGTTTATTTCTAAATGTTTGTTTACCAAACCTAAGTCAAATTTAAGTCAAACATGCTAAATCAGATTTAGGGCAATTGACATTCCCGATTCAAATTTTTCCAACAACCCCCCACCCCCACCCTACCTCCTCATCGTTCTGTACTTTTATAGAATCTCATTTTCAATTCCTAGCTCTAGAAGAATTTTGTGGGGAAATGATTATTGCTTCTGAGCATTGCATGCTAGGCAAATCCATATTCCAAACCAAATAATTACAAGTTGTGGCAATATTGGCAATGTGCAAGATGGCATGCTACATGTAATCTTTTTGTTGTTGTTGTTGTTGTTGCCAGAAACACTTACATGGAAGCAGGTTCCATTGAAAGCTTAATTCCAATTTGTGTGTGTAGGTAAGTTGTAGGGAACTGAGAATATTTTAAAGCAAATTGAGAGGATTGACTGCTACCATTACTATATGTCCAGCTATTAACGGGTTGTTAATGCATTAAGTGAGGAACTTTGCTGTCTTGGCAGTTAAACCTTAAATCTGGGCATCACAATTAGTTACTAATTTTCTAAAGGAACATTGAAAATAATTGTATTTTTCTGCATGTTTGCCAGCTGCCTCCGGGCAGCTGTTTAATACAATCAAAACACCTGAGAAAGGAACATAAGGTGTTTTTTTGTTTTTTTTTTAAGCCAGTGTTTACTTGTGATATGTTTACACATATTACTACTTTACAGGATGAAGAAACAAAATAGCCTTTTCCAAAACTAAAACTGTGAAATGTTATAAAACACTTGGTACTCATTGTAAAGGTTCATTGGTAATGGCAGTGCCTTATGCTTAATTAAAATGCCTTGACATTCATTCTAAAATTCTTAAAACAAATAATCTGTGCTAGTCGATAACCAAAAATTCCAAAATTGATGTTCGGGCAATATCTTTATTAGGACGAACCAAATATTGTGGACAAGCTTTCAAGATCTCTTCATCAGGCAAGATGTTACAAAAAGGAGGGTGGGTGAGAAGAAAGGCCAACTTGATGTTGATGTCATGAAGTCTGCATGGCCAGAACCTCAAGATGGAGGAGGAGGGAGCGCAGACTTAAACACAGCAGGCCAGTGATCCTCACTGTTTTTCAAGCAGGAGCCACTTTGGCTCCAGGCACTGCCACCGAGGCCACTTGGGGGCTTTTCCTGGTGTGTGTGTGTGTGTGTGGGGGGGTCCTCTCTTCTCCCCTCCCCTGGTCAAGTGGTGATGCTGTGCACTGGACTCACTGGAAGTCTTTTTGGGCCTTTCCAAATCATCAAAGCGAGGTGTCAGTCAGTCAGTCAGTGAGGGTTTCTCCACACCAGGCTTTTTATCCCACAGCTTACTGGGGCTTCTGCTTCCAGATTCTTTGTGGGATTAAGACTGGCTTTTTACACAGGCTGACACGGGCTTTTTTTCTGGGGATTTCCTTTGTCTGCAAGTTCTATATGTTTCATTATACAGCCACTAGATGGTACTGTGGTATAGCAGAACTACACAATTAAACAAGGCCATTAAAGCAGATTAGCATTTATTACCATATTATCCCCAATCTTTTAAAAACCGGGATAAAGGTCAGAAAGTGTAGGAGACACCCTGAAGATTGACGATGTCATGTAAAGGACTGGCAAACTTCCGTTAGTAACCAGTCATGAGTGCACAATAAAAGGCTTGTGTAGAAATGCCCTCCATCCGTCACCAGGCAATGTCCAGGCAAATTCCAACAAGTTCACTTGGTCCTTGGATTGGGATGAAGCTTTTTCTCATCACTGAGTGCTCTGCTATATTCAGTGGTGCAAAATCTTCCAGTGTAGGTCCACATTTCCCTCCCTGTTACCCACACATACTCGATTTCCCATAGACCTGCAGTACCTGTGCAAAGCACCACTGCAGTTAGCCAGTCATGTTACTCTTTGCCTCTTGTGTTTCTCCCCAACCACAGCTCATTGGCTGCTCCTGCATTTTCCTCCCCCACCCCTGCCCTGCTCATAGCTGATGAGCTCTGAAGCCTTTTCTTGCAGCCCAGATCAGAGCAGCCAGCCCACTGCTAAAGCAAAAGGCAAAGCTAGAAAGTCCCTGCTGAGAGTGACTGCAAAATGAGAGAGGCAGGTGGAGAGCCGCACTTGAGGTAACTGTGACCTGCCAGCAGCCTTTGGGTCTTGCAGTGAAGAACACTGGATTAGGCTCTGTTAGGTGTCATGCAGGTTTTGGGTTATACCTAGGATGGTTGGGACAAACATGTAATGGTTGATTTCCCTATTTTGGGGCAAACACACCAAAACCTTAGGCAAAACACACAGGTTCCTCAATAGGCAATATACAAAAATAAAGTAAAACATAGCAGTTTTTATATGAACAAACCTGGAGATTAATTTTGGCTGGAGTGCTAGGTAAAGTAAGTAGACGCCAAATTGGATGTTGTTACATAGTGGTTGGAGAGATGGTAATCTCAAAGATTAAAGTTTAGCCTTCAAGTAAAAGATACTCATATTCTCATTTTTCCAGTCCTAAGTTTGTTTTGTCCAGTTTTCACATCAGTGTGCAATTAAAAAAAAAAGTCTGCACAGAAATTCATATACCTTTTTGTGTGCTTTTTTCCTAGTCTATGCATTTTTGTATGTAATTCTGCCTACTATACACATTTTTGAAGATTCCCCTAATATAATGCATTTTTGTATGTTATTTTCATGACCATACCCATTTTTGTGCACACGTGCCCCTAACGTACACATTTTTATACACACATTTTGATGGAGAATTACACTGCAAAAATCAGAGAAGTGCGTATACCAAAGGATAACTACATTTTAAGGGGCTGCGGTGGCTTAGTGGTTAAGACGCTGAACTGTAGACCGGAAGGTCGGCAGGACAGCAGTTCGAGACCCGAGTGCTGCGTGACGGAGTGAGCTCCCGTCTTCAGTCCCAGCTCCTGCCAACCTAGCAGTTCGAAAGCAAGAAATTGCAAGTAGATAAATAGGTACCGCTTCGGCGGGAAAGGTAACAGCGTTCCGTGCACCTCGGTGTTCAGTCATGCCGGCCACATGACCACGGAAGCGTCTTCGGACAGCGCTGGCTCTTCGGCGTAGAAATGGAGATGAGCACCACACCCTAGAGTCGGACACGACTGGTTGGGGACACCTTTACCTTTTTAACTACATTTTGCTTTGCATGTTGATTCAGGAAATGCAAATCAGGTAGATTTACATTAAGATGTACACCAAACACATTTCTCCTCCATCCCGTGTGTGTGTGTGTGTGTGTGTGTGTGAGAGAGAGAGAGAGAGAGAGAGAGATACTATGTAGCTCTTCTTCTTACGCACCTTCCAGTTTGGAAAGGTTTTCCTATTAGAATAATTAAAAACCCCTTTCATATCCACCCCTTCTCCATTAATGCTGGTCAAGAATTCTAATAAATAGATTTTCAGGGATCAGGTATGGTTAATTCTACCTAAATCTCCCCAAGTATGCATCATGTTATAAACATCCACACTGTCTTGGTAACCAATTTCTAGAACTATCTTGACATTCCAAAGATTGATCCTGTTCAGACATCACACTACACTATGATGGTTAGGAATTTTGAGCTAACCATGTTGGCTTAGTCTGAACAGGCATCTGTCACGACCATGGTGGTTTATTAACCACCAACTAACCATGTTTACTAACCACTTGCTGCAAGATGGTTAGAGGGCTCTACTGTGGCGTAGTGTGATGTCTGAACAGCCTCTGTGGTTAATTGACAGCTGCCATAGAGCTCTGTGGCAAGAGCAGCCAAAGAAGGAGTAGCCACTGAGCACCAAAATGGCCAACAGCACCAAGCACCAAAATGGCTGGCAGCACCAAAATGACCGACAGCACCAAGCATCAAAATGGCCGACAGCGCAAAGGCCGCTGGGATGCATGGCTGCCCATCCTGAGGACTGTGGGTTTCTGCGAGAGGGAGGGTGGTTAGAGAATGGTTAGTCTAACCATGTTGTGGAACATGGTTACCTGCACATGTGGCAGTAGCACTCACAGTGGTTAGCAGTAACCACCATGCACCATGGTTAGCCTAAGCCCCCTCCTCCAATGTGCATCTGAACAGGGCCAAAATCATCATCTAGCTAATCATCGGCATCACCGTATTTAGACTCTTGCAATCCTGTCCATACTCATTTGTGTCTTACACTTACAACAAAATAGATGTTTATTACATTTCTATACTGCACTGTAGCCAAAGCTATATAGGGTTGGGCTTCTAGCAGCTACATAGTTGCTTTAGAGTGCTGAAGACACTTCACATACATTATCTCAGCAATCTTTACAACAGAAACTGCCACAAAATAGCTGCCATGGATTTACCAGACAGAAGTGACTGGAGTCCCTTTGTCTTTTTTCCCCTTCTTTTTTTCTTGGTAGCTGCATGTGCTGCAGAGGAAAGCACTGGCCTACAGCCACCTGCCATGTTCATTTCCTAAGAATGTCTCTGAGCCCCATGTATAGCCCAGATTAATTCATGGGAAATGAAAGTGGGAGCAGCTGTAAGCCCTCATTTTGCTTTGAAGCAATCCCAGCTGCCAGTAAGTAAAGTTGTTAATTAAAAAAATGGGAGAGGTAATGCAGCTTGGTGGGCACAAAAAGAATGAACCCAAGGGCACATTGGTGCCCACAGTCATTATGTTACCTACCCCGATCTAAATGGTTCTATAGTTACACTTCCTCAAGCCAGCATTTGTTTTCATGATCAGCTGGAGGACATCAAAGACACACAGTAGTTTGATAATCCTCTGAAAACAAGAGGAGAAATAACGTCCATAATTGGGATCTACTGCAGACTTTTATTATCTCAGTGGCAGTGAAATATGAGAGAAGTGAACAGGCATTTTGGAGCTGGCATGATAGAATTCACACTACATTTCACATTGGGTATGCCAGCTCCTCCAGGGGTCTGGAGCTTGTGAATAGTGAAAAAGGTCTAATTGGTTTTCTTCCTTTCTTTTAACATAGAATTTTATCTTGAAATTGTTAAAAAATATGAGCAACAAAAGGAAGAATAAACATGTCAATACAATAAGATCACTAATTAAGGGGGAAGGAAGCTTAATGATTACAGTCCTTAATGTATCATAGGTAAACTTGTTTTTCTTGCATGTAATAAGTTATCCTACTGATGAGGTTTGTTTACTCAAATGGACTGAGTCCAGCTAGCACCTTCCTAAGGAGGAGCTGAAACGTTGGAGAAGTGTGGAAAGGGACACAAACTAAGCAACAAAAACACCTAGTATTATTGCCAAAGTCTTTCCTATCAAGATTTCACAGTTTATAGGAAAAACACTGAAGTACTATCTCAGATCACAATCAAATTGTGACAGCAAGCAGTTGTCCTCCATGGATCGTCTAATAGTCCTATACCATAATTCCAAATTTCTTCTTGTGACTATTTAGGCGGCTGGAAAGTTCCAAATGAACAAATTCTTCAGCTTTGTCCTATTGGGAATATGTGGCATAGTTGCACTTGTCAGTGAAAGTGTTTCTGCCTATGGAAAACTGGAACCTTTGGTTGACCCTATAAATTAGCTTATTAGCAAACAAGCCCTGTGGGAAGCACTTACTAGTTGTGCTGCCATCCCTTTTCATATTTAATTTATTAAAATCTTTGGTTAAAATTCATAATTAGTATCACTGCTGGATTTTAGGTCCACTACAATCCAAAGATACGGACATTCATTCGACAATTATCAAACAGAATGTTTCTGTTATTAATCTTGATTCCACACCTTTGCATTCCATAATGGTGTTCTAAAATAAGTTCCCCTCTTACTCATTCTAGCTATAAAAGTTCACAAAGTTGTAGATCCAGTGAAAGGGTTCCATTTTTTTTACGCGGAAGGAATAGCAGCAGCACCTCTGTGAAACTAGTGCATTGTCACCTCTTTCTCAAACAACAGTACTTTCTCTGCCCCCATCCCAGATTCTGTGGTATTCATATTGTCTCTTCAAAAGGGTTAAGCTGCTGATGTTACTCTTGACTTTGCTTCCACACTGAGAAGAAAAATAGCACTGATCCCATATTCCTTTGCATTGTGTAAAGCGATATGGTGGATGAGGCCTTTAAGAAGGAAAATCCACAAGTCTCTGCCCAGGAGTCAGGTGAGTTCTATACAGGTTCATGTAAGAAGATGCAGGCTGTACAGGTGTTGGCTGCAACATATTTCTGTCTCCATTCTGCCTGAAGGGAAGCCTCATGTGGCTCTTGCTTGCCACTTCTTGCACTGAGTTCTCAGGTGCAACAAAAGCACCAGTGGTGAATCCGCCCTCATGCTTGTCTTCCTACTGTGGAGGGGCAATTAGTCACCAGCAACATTTCCCCTTGGCTTCTGGAGCTGAGGAAACTGGTTGCTAATAGAGAATCTGTCCTGTGTTCAGATTTCCATTACAGGAAATCTGAACACAGAGTGAGCCCAGAGGGAATACATCATGGCTACCATTTTTCTTGGGTCACAGGGAAGTACTGCCAGTGAAGGAAGAGGGCAGGAAGAAAAAGAAAAAGGTGTTGGGCAATCTCAGTAATGATTTGCTGGGCTTCTTGTGTACCCTATTGAACTCCTGAAAGTGATCAAATTATTATTTTTTGATAAACTGATACTCAATGTTGAAAACACTGTTTTTGTAAAGGTACCTCCCTCATGCTTGTTCTCAGTTGACATACAGGATGAACAGATGCAAAGGAGGGTAGAGCCCCTCTTGATTCTTCAATAGGAATCATGTGTGGCTTCTATGTAGGGTTGGAAAAAGCTCTACCTTCTGAAATACCCTCATCTACCACAACTATGGCAAAAGAGGACTGAACCCTGCATGACAAGTCAGACCTACTGTGATTCCTTATTCTACTAAACTATTAAAATAATAATAAGGACTCTGCCTTACTTTGTATCTGGCCACCCTAGTAACATATTTATTGGAGTGCAACAATTTCATTCTGTGGAATCTGGAGGCACTGATGCAATGCAGAATGAGTGTCATGACTGCTGTCTGCTTCACAGCTGAGATGTTGGTTTCTTGTAGTTGGAGAAAATAGATCAGTTCTCATACTTCTATTAAGTGTATTGAATGTGGGGTTTGGCATGAAACCATTTGCCACATCTTCTGGTCACAGACTCATAATTTCGTCCCAGGTCTTGGGTGCAGCAGGTACTAGGATTGCCCATTCTTTTTCCCAGCAGAATTTCTGTTTAACATCTGCATAACAGGTAGAAATTGATATGCGAACCTTTCTCTCCATTCAGCCTTTGCCCAGCATAAAGTTATGGTGTGGATGGAAAAGGTTTACTTGTCAATTTCTGCCTGTTCTACCTGTAACAGCAATATTGTATAAGCAGCAGCTCTAACATTTCTAACACTTGCTTGCTTTTCCTCCTGTGAAGTGATCATGAACAGCACTGCCTGCACATCATTGTAACAATAATAAAACATAATAGATTCTGTACAAAAACGCTTCAAGTTTATTCCAAGCAGGGTGCTCTTAATAATGACTTCACAATGACATTGATACATACCACATTTTCAGAAAGATGATTTTTACTTATTGTTTTATGATATATTGCAATCCTGCATTGATTACTCATTTTTTTAAAATATGATCTTTTATCTGCATTCCATACACTCTTAAATTAGAGGTAGAAAGGCTGACATGACAGCCCAATTGTTGTGATTATAAAGCAGTTACTATCACAGCTGTTTTCACACTTGCAAGCTCTTGGCTCTAAAGACGTCAGCTGATAGCCATGTGTAACATTAAGTGCGAGCGTTAAGAACAACTGAGAGTGAAAAAGCGGATTTAAGGGTAATTAAACTTTCCACTTGTATCACCTGCACAGGGCAGACTTAATATATGTTCATATACTAAAGACAGTACTGCAGTTTGTATGTTTTAAAACACACTTCCTTCTCTTCCTGCATCCACAAAGGGTTGAGTCACCAAGCACTGTTGGTTCAAGATAGAACTAAGACCTTTATTACTTATTTATTTATTATTAAATGTATTAATCGCCCATCTGGCTGGTCACCCAGCCACTCTGGGCGATGTACAACATACAATAAAACAGTTTAAAACTATAAAATTCTACAATAAAAACATTTTCTAAAATACCCTAACCCACCCCAAATGCCTGCCTGAACAACCACGTTTTTATTGCATGACGGAAGCTCATTAAAGAGGGGGCACGACGGAGTTCCCTAGTGAGGGAGTTCCACAGAGTGGGGGCCACCACAGAAAAGGCCCTCTCCCTCGTCCCCACCAGTCTAGCTGTCCTGGCTGATGGGACAGAGAGAAGGCCATCCAAGGCTGATCTTGTTAAGCAGCCTGTCTGGTGCTGCTGGAGGTGCTCCTTAAGATAGGCTGGGCCGGAACCATATAGGGTTTTAAAGGTCAAAACCAACACCTTGAATTTGGCCCGGAAAACAACTGGTAACCAGTGCAACTCCTTCAGCACTGGAGTGATGTGATCTCGCCGGCGGCTGCCTTTAATCAGGCGAGCCGCCGTGTTCTGTACCAGCTGCAGTTTCTGAACCGTCTTCAAGGGTAACCCCACATAGTGCGCATTACAGTAGTCTAAACGAGAGGAGACCAGGGATGTACTACCGATGGGATAGCTGATAGCTGCTGTATCAGATGGAGTTGATACAGCGCTGTCCGGCTCACAGCTGACACCTGAGCCTCCATGGACAGCTGGGAGTCCAAAATGACCCCCAGGCTGCGGACCTGGTCTTTCAAGGGTAGCCGTACCCCATTCAACACCAGGTCAACATCCCCTAGCCTCCTCTTGTCTCCCACCAAAAGTACCTCGGTCTTGTCAGGGTTCAGCTTCAGCTTATTCTTCCCCATCCAGCCACTCACCGTCTCCAGACATTTGGACAGGGATTCTACGGCCAACCTTGGTGAAGATTTGAATGAGAGGTAGAGCTGCGTGTCATCCGCATATTGATGGCACTGCACCCCAAACCTCCTGATGATAGCCCCCAGCAGCTTCACATAGATGTTAAATAGCATCGGGGAGAGGATGGAACCCTGTGGCACCCCACAAGTGAGTGGCCACGGGTCCGAAACCTCTTCTCCCAGTGCTACCCTCTGGTACCTGCCGGAGAGGAAGGACCGGAACCACCGCAATACGGTGTCTCCAATGCCCAACCCCTTCAGGCGGTCCAGGAGGATACCGTGGTCAACGGTATCAAAAGTCGCTGAGAGGTCGAGGAGAACAAGGAAGGAGCATTCACCCCTATCCAGAGCCCTCCTCATATCATCTACCAAGGCGACCAAGGCCGTTTCTGTCCCATGCCCAAGCCTGAAGCCCGACTGAAATGGGTCTAGATAATCGGCTTCTTCCAAGTGTGCCTTCAACTGCACCACCACCACCCGCTCAATCACCTTGCCCAAAAATGGCAGATTTGAGACTGGGCGAAAGTTTTTCAGAACTTGAGGATCCAAGGAGGGCTTCTTTAAGAGCGGTCGTATCACTGCCTCCTTGAGGGCTGATGGCATCACTCCCTCCTCAAGGGAGGTGTTCACCACCGCCCTGATCCCCTCACCCAGTCTCTCTCTGCAGCCCATAATGAGCCAAGATGGGCAAGGATCAAATAAGCAGGTGGTTGGCCGTACAGATGAAAGCACGTTGTCCACTTCATCAGGAGGAAGAAGCTGGAACCGATCCCACAAAACCAGTTTGCCACAGGCCGCCTCTTGCTCACTAACTGTATCCACAGCGTGCAGAGTAACACACCTAATCTGATCAATTTTATCTGCAAAGTGCCTTGCGAAGGCCTTACAGGAGGCCTTAGAATGCTCCAGTGGTCCAGGAGCCACAGGACCGACCAGGCTCCGGACCACTTGGAACAGCCTCCTGGGACAGCACTCTAGTCTCTATGTGATATATTGTACATCTGACATTTTCATAGCTTTTTGTTTGGTCTGTTTTCCCTGTCATTCTCATCTGCCCAGGGATGGGCCAAGACATTTTGCTGTCTGCATAAAAAAGCTAATGCCCCCTTGCCCAGCCTTGGGTACTATGCACCTTGACAAGTTATTTTGGCACCTAAGGCACAAAATCTCACAAGAGCTTCTCTATGGAAGAAAAAAGTTGTATTATTATAACAACAACAACTATTTGCTGCCTTTTCATATCACCCCAAATAAACTTGAAGTGATTCTATGTACAATCCTACCAAAGTTAGCACTTCCAATGGGGGAATTGAAAGCCAATTATTAACACTCCCTTTACAGTTAATGGGACTAAAAAGTGCTTGCATTTACCTAGATTGTGTTCTTTTAAACAGTGGCTGCTTTTAAATGTTATTGAAGATATGGGATATCCAATCACAAATCTTCTGCCATTTCATCTAGTTTGTCCCTCAGTGGCCAAGTGGGGCATAAGGATAGATATATCCTTTTTTTTCTCCCCATAGTCAGAAAAACAGAGATATTCTGTGGAGTACAAATGTACAGATTGTGTAAAATCTGTTCCATCTGTGTTTTGCGGATTGTCAGGCGCCTTTCATTCTGTCGTCTGTCCATCGCCAGAATAAATTTTTCTTTTGTTTCCGAATTTGCACAAATGTGCATTTGCACAGTTTTGCATGTACAAAAATGCACATTTTCACACTTTAGCTTATGGGGGAAATGCACATTTTTGGCCACGTTTTTTTTAAATTTACATATTTTTCTATGAAAAAAAATGTGCAAAATTCAGGAAAGTTAGAAAACTGGTCCACAAGTCTGTTAAATCTGCTAGACAGGGGGAAAACCATTCTGCTCCGGAATCCTCATGTCAGATTCATGAAAATCTGAACTCATTTGGTTCCATTGTGAATTTCTTCGACATCCCTACTCTGCAGAAATCATCTGGACATGGAGCTTCCTTATTCAACTATCGTGATTAGAAGCCACTGATGGACCTGTTTTCCATGTATTGTTCTGATATCCTGTGGTAATGTATTGCATACATTGATTTTGAACTCTGTGGAAAATTTTGTTTATATGGAACCTACTACTTATCAACTTGGGTTGAGATAATATTTTCTCTCTAATTCATCTCTCTAAACAGTTCAAATTTTAGAGATGTATTGCAAAAAAGTCTTGGTCCCTTAAGCTTTTCTTTATAAGTAGGGTGGCCAGATGCAAAGGAGGATAGGGCTCTTATACCTTCAGTAGTTGTGTAGAACAAGGGTGGACTGAAGGTAGATCTAGATCTAATAGTAGATTTTTGGGTGGTTTGCAGTAGAGTGACAAGAATTCCCAACTGTTTAATAATAGCAACAGCAAGATGACTTCCCCACCATCTGCCCTAAATTATATTGCTGAAATGAAGGAAGTTTGGGGTAGCCAGGAGATGTTTGTGTGGAAGGACTGTGAGCTCTGTTCCGATCGGGTACTCAAATTCCTTGTCTCAGAATTGTTTAATTTGAAATATACATCTTTTGCACCAGTTGGTAGAATTTGGGGTTCAAGTACACAGCAACACAGATCCTGTAGTCTTCCCATCCGTAATGTAGAAGGCAGCTGAGGTTTGGCAGATGAAGCTTGTCATGAAAGGGTAAGGAAAGCTGCACTCTTTGGTGCCTTCACAAAGGGCTTTGCCAAGGCTTGTCTTGTCTCAACTTAGCTCTCTTCTCACTGTCCAAAGAAGCCCTTGCAGATTGCCCTCAGTAACTTTGGACAAAGAATTCTCCGTATGTTTTTGCTTATTGTCACGTTTTCCTGCCCTTTGGGTTGTTTTTTTGAACCACCCTGAAGGACCAGCCCAGGTAATCACAGAATGGCATGAGTTGTTAATGGCATTAATTGATAAGTATTGCAGGCTCAAAAACATGGCTATGTCATAAAGATTAGCGTGAAAACAGAGCTAATTAGCTAGTTGTGTATAGATGCTTAGATAAGAGTGTCTCTAGTGTAGGTCTATAATTGTAAGAAAGATAAGAACATGCAGAAAATAAACTAAAAGCAAAATTCTGCAAAATTCTTCCCTTTTGTAGAGCTCTGGACTATTGCGAGCGGAGATGGGTCAAAGAAGAGTCAGACAACGAGGCTTGGGTTGAAAATTGGGCCACATTTATTGAAATATCTGCAAAGGGGAACCTAGGATGGGCATCTGACTTTGCCAGCGACTAGCTGGCACTTCTCGGGCGAAAGCACACCCAGCCTGAGGGGTGGCGTCGATCTCGCCGCCCCTCCGGACTGCCCCTTCTGGGGGAGGTAGACCTTCCGGTGTCACCCCCAACCCGGTGCCGCACAACACCTGGGTGAGTGAGTAGGGTTGGTCTCCCAGGCAACCCGTATCCCCCTGCCGAGCCGCACAACCCGTTCGGGGGGCCTCAGGAGTCACCTGTCACCATAAAGTGCCTCTGCATGCACACCATCCCTAATCCCTTTCTGCTGTTGTCCGTCCTAGCCGCCACTAAAATGTGACCTATGAGAGATTAGACTGTATTCACCTACTGGACGCACCCTAGCCCCAATAACAGTGTGAAGTAGGCAAAAAGACATACAGTAAAAGGCCAATTTTAACTGTGAGCCAAAAATTCCTACATGGCTCCCAAAAGGGCAACCGGCATAAACCCACACTGCTTAAGGGAGGTCGGGAGGGAGCTGCGAGAGCGAGAGAGCTGGTTTGGACGGGGCTCTGCCAACTCCTCCCCTGCTTGGTGGTGCCACGGGGGGGCACCCAATAGGCAGCAGCCACCTCTTCTCACCCCACCCGCCCGCAATGTCCCCTCCCTTTTGCCAGACAAGCTGGTGCTGGGGTTAGGGTATTTCTCTTGACAGCTTTTATTATTCCTACCAACATTTTTGGCCAGAAATACCTGTCACTCATCGTTAAAGTAGGTTTCTCGCATTCTGGGACTTTTATCCTAGACCAGAATGGAAGCTATTAAGAAATAAGCATATTTTTGTTCAGTTTCTCTCAGCCTTGTCTGTTAATGAAACAGATTAATTTTAAAGGCTCTCTTGAATAAGTTCTTAATTTATTAACATACTTCCAAAGGATTGGCAGCAGCTAATTAAATTGCATTTTTCAGAGACGCACATTTGATTGTTCATGAAATATTAAAAACATTTTCTGTAATATTTCCTCAGTATTTTTTTACTTCTGAGTTGCTTCTTTGATTTGATAAAGTAGCTGAAAAGGGACTAGTGAATTTTAAGTTTTTTAAAAAAGAATATTATGTTTCTTCTAGGAGAACCATAAGTAATATTGAACATTGCTTGATTCTCAGGCAGTGTTTGAATTTATGTGTTTCTCTATAGCACTAAGACAGCCATATTGATTTCACTGAGCACGTCTTTGTTTGTTTAAAAAACATTTTATACAAGCTGTAAAATAGCAATATGTTATGAGAGTTGAAATAGATACATAGTGTAATCTCAACAAAGGATTCCATTGTATTCAAATATCATGATAAATTGAAAATGTATCTCATATCAGTTGATGAATGGCGTTTTGTTCTTTTCCAGTATACAAAAAAATTTGACCACTTTTGAACAAACCTGTTATGTTTTTCTACTTTCACTTATGCGGATATAGTTGACAGGTTTTGCCATCATTACATATTTGCACATTTCATTTTCCATTTGGCCAACTGAGGAATTATTGGTAGCTTCTACATCTTGTGTAACAGACCCAAGTTATTATAATCATATATGATATAAGTTCCTGACAATTAATGAGCATATGAAAGAATCACTAATAGCAATCTTCCACCTGATATGAATGTTTAAAAATTTTTCTATTTTTTTTTTAGTTAGAGTTTGTGATATAAGAAAAATGGTTTGATTGCAGCATGGAGTCCTGTGTTATTATGGAGAGCTGGTGTTGTGTAGAGGTTCAGATCCCCATCTAGCCACAGGGCTTACTGGGTGGCCTTCAGGTAGACACTGTCTCTTATCCTAACCTACCTCACAGTGTTGTATTGAGCATAAAGGAGGGAGGCCTTATACATTACTTTGAACTCTTCAAAGGAAGGCTGGGTTAGAAATACAATAATGGGATCCTGAGATCTGTGAACAGAAGGAAATCCATGGAACCAGACTTTCCTATTTCCTTGTGGAAACCTAAAAATCCTGAAGTTAACATATTAAAAATATTGTGAAAACATATAAATGTCTGTTCTGTAATGTAGTATTGTTACGATTATGAAGGTTATGTGGGAGAGGGGAAAAGGTTACCTCTAACTGAGGCTAATTACTCTGTGACTGAGGCCTGTTGTTGGCAGGCAGCCCACTGTCAGTAAAGCTGTTACTGTTTTTACCAAATAAGCTGGAATGGCCTTAATGGTTCATAGTTAGACCTGTCAGCTTATATATTAGACAGGAGGATTTAAAGGGTCAAATTTTGATAGGTCATTTATGAACATTCAGTTGGCTCTCTTTGGCTTATAGTTATAGGCCAGTAAACTGGCAAATACTGAGGAATTGTAAGTCTTTGGTCAGAGGCTCCTGACTGAAACTGTATAAAAGGGGTAGTTCCAAACTGGCTGATGGAAGCCTGTCAGAGAAAGAGTATCAGTCTGAAGAAATTAAGGGTCCATTGTGAGTGACAGCTGAGGGATGTTCAACCCAGTATCTTTTAAGTGAGTCTAGAGGGTGAAATTTCAGTCTTGTCTTCTGTGCCATTCCAGGGGGCTGTCCTCATGGGGGATTTGCTGCAGGTTGGGAGCATTTCGAGGTCCTTGGCGGCAGATGACATCGTGGCAATCTGCAGCCACCCCAGAGATTTCTGGTGGAAAAGCCGCATTTCCTGAGACTACTTTTACTCTGTTTAATTTCTTTAATTTGAGCTCTCCTTGCTTCTGGTGCTATGTGCCCCAACCTCCGCTTTTACCTCAGTATGATAGTCCTGCCCAGGGGTGTGTCTTTCACCAGGCTGTGACCTCACTGAGCCTTTCCAGCCTTCAGAATCACCCTGCATTCCCATTTCACCAGTAATTGTTCAGTCATTCATTCGTGTCCGACTCTTCGTGACCCCATGGACCATAGCACGCCAGGCCTTCCTGTCTTGTGCTCTCTCCCGGAGTGTGCTCAAGTTCATATTCATTGCACTGGTGATGCTATCTAGCCATCTTATCCTCTGCCGTCCCCTTCTCCTTTTGCCTTCAGTCTTTCCCAGCATCAGGGTCTTTTCCAGGGAGTTTTCTCTTCGCATTAGGTGGCCAAAATATTTGAGCTTCAGCTTCAGTATCTGTCCTTCCAATGAGCACTCAGGGTTGATTTCCTTTAGTGTGGACTGGTTTGACCTCCTTGCAGTCCAGGGGACTCGTAAGAGTCTTCTCCAGCACCACAGTTTGAAAGCATCAATTCTTCGGCGCTCAGCCTTCCTTATAGTCCAGCTCTCACAGCCATACATTACTACTGGGAAAACCATAGCTTTGATTAGACGGACCTTTGTCGGCAAGGTGATGTCTCTGCTTCTTACTATGCTGTCTAGGTTTGCCATAGCTTTCCTCCCAAGGAGCGTCTTTTAATTTCATGGCTACAGTCACCGTCTGCGGAGGTCTTGGGAGCCCAAGAAAGTAAAATCTGTCACTGCTTCCATTTCTTCCCCTTCTATATGCCAGGAAGTGATGGCATATAGAAGGCATATAAACCAGTAATTAGCCTCCATAATAATGTACTTCTCAGATGTTTGTATTACTTTACTTCTTCACTGTTGTGTTAAATCACAATTCTGATATTGTGTAAGCTTGTTTCTTTGATGTTGCATAAAGTCACTTCTCTCATCTGGTGAGGTCTCAGGAGCCTGTCATTGCAAACAGGGCGAAAGTGTCCAGAGGAGGAGAAAGGTGTGTGTGGGGGGGGGCGTTGTGTGGAAGTAATAACTCCGCAACAGTTTGCTGGAATGGGGTGACATTGGGGGGATGACATGCACTCAGGGGGAGCCTTCAGATGCTGCATTTGAGAACTGGGGATTTTGGCTTCTCAGGGCAAATGTGTGCACATTGGGGAACAGGGGAGAGAGAGGAATAACTCTGCAACAGTATGCTAGAATGGAGCAAAATTGAAGGTGGTGAGGTGCTCTCAGGGTGAGCCTTCAGATGTTGCCGTTGAGAACTAGGGATTTTGGCTTCTTAAGGCAAAAGTGCACACATTGGGAACAGCGGAGAGAGGAATAACTCAGCGGCAAATTGCTGGAATGCGGTGAAATTGTGTGTGGGGGAATGCTCTCATAGTGGGCCTATTAGTCGCTCTCCATTCATAATAATGTAGTAGCAGAGGGGAGCCTGGACAGGTCTCTCTCATTAGTTGAGCAGTCCCTGCCAATATGATGACGTTCAGTTCTAGTCCCCCCACCCCAATCTGAAGTATGGTCCTTACAAGCACTGTGTGACCCCTGAAAACTGGATTTTAAAGGTACAGTACATTTGTCTTATCTTGCTTTGTGTGTCCTTGATGGACCAAAGCTGATTCCATGAAAATCTGAATAATACTGCAATGTGCTTCTCATTCCGTTGTTGTGAAGATCCCCCCCCCCCCCCGAGAGCTGGGGTGGAGTTAAGGAAAGGGCAGTTATATGAGTTTTATTTAGGGGCGTGAACTTTGTTAATGATTTAACAGTTTGCTTAACATGACAATATATCACTTATAGATAATATCTAATCTTATATAATATTAGTATACATTATAAATAAATAAGGTTTCAATAAAAATGTATTTGTTTTTACTTTTAAATAAATCTTTGTGTCTGTTCATCCATCCTTAATGTCTAATACCCCACTACTGTAATATTGATAGAGCGTTAAGGGGAAGGTTTTATTAGGGTTTTATGGCAGCAGTAAAATTTAAGGGATAAGTAGTTAACTTATAATACTGGCTGAGAAGGATCGGTAGTTAGATCCTCCACAGTTTGGAAAAGTTTGGTGGGATAGAAACCCACTGATAGGTGACAGATAGGAGAACAGACATAAATATGTCTATAATTCATTTTTCTTTTTACAATTAACACATATCAGTATCTTGTGTTAGATTAAACTAACTGAGGTTTATTTTCAAATTATTTTGTTTTACAGCTGTCATTCGCCGCAACAACGCCAGAGTTAGCTGATAAGAAAAAGTATCCTTATTTCTTCCGGACAGTGCCATCCGATAATGCTGTGAATCCTGCAATTCTGAAGTTGCTTAAATATTTTCAGTGGAAAAGGGTGGGAACTCTGACCCAAGATATACGAAGATTTTCTGAGGTAAGATGTGAAGGCCTAGAACAATTAAAGGAAAAAGTCCCCCCCTCCCCATTTTTCCCATTTTCCTTTTCTTTTCCGAAAAATAGTAAAATCTAAATAGTAAAATTATAATCCAATTAGTTTTGGATTATAAAATGTTTTCTTTTAAAATGTTGAACAAAATATTTAGCCATATTTTATCTGATTTGATATCTATTTTCTAAAGTGATCATATATTGCCACTGAGCCTTTACTCCCCCCCACCCCCAGTGATTTCCCAAAACTATGTAATAGGAAGATTTGTATAGGAAGACTCTAGATCTAACATTTCTAGAAATTTCGAAGCCATGGGGTATGCAGGGGGAGGATTTTTTTTTAATCCTTTCTCTAAGATCCTCAGCATAGTTATTTCTTTGCTTTCTTAATAAAATTATTTATCCAATGTGTCTTTTACATGCATGTGACTGGAGTCACCATATCATATTGAAGGACATGTGCATTCTCAACAATTTGTTTTTTATTCAATAGTGTCCTGGTTTCTGAGCTTCTTCTGGTTAGATGAATGTAGTTCTAAAACCCACATGTAAGAGAAATGCTGTAGGTTATCCTGCCACTGGCACCACCTGGAGCAAAGTCTGGTTTATTCCACCTGTGTTTTTTAAATAAATAAATAATGTTGAGATTTGGGTCTATAAAACTCACTGCCACAGGTTTTAATAATGTTCCCAATTAGACCTCACTGTTAGGAAATGCTGCCTCAGTTATAAAACTGCAGCCACCAATATAATATGTATGTATGTATGTATGTATGTATTTATTTTTACATTTATATTCCCCCTTTCTTCCATCATAGAACTCAAGGTGGTTACATAGAATTCCCAGTTGATCTTTCCTCCAAGCACTGACCAGATCCAGACCTGCTTAGCTTCAGCAAAGTGGTTGTCTCATGTGCCTTCTAACCATGCCCTGGGACCCAACAAAAAGCTGTATACCTAAAAGAAACCCAGTAGCCTGTTTCCAGTGGCATAGGCATAGAGACAACTTTTCAAAACAAACAAAATTTAAGATGTTTATCAAGGGAAAATATTTACAAAAGGGAATCATCACCATCACCACCACCACCATCATTCATTCATTCCATTGAATAATCATTTCATTTCATTGAAAACCTTCCAGAGAGTAAACCGCTCTCTGGGCAGTTTACAACAATTCATAAAAAGATATAGCAACAATATTACAAAAATATGACATCATGATAAAAACAGTCTAAAAAATTAAACAAAATTTAAAACAATTTAAACAGCTAAAAGCAGTTTCAGTAAACAATTTTCCCATAATAGTCCTGATCAAGACAGCAGACAGAGATGCCCCATTGTATGCCATGAAATGCCTGAGAGTAGAAGGCAGTCTTAACCTGATGCCAAAAAGATTACAGTGTCGGTGCCAGGTGGGCCTCAGTGGGGAGCTCATTTCATAGTTGGGTTTTAAGGTTCTTAAATTAAGGGCACAATCCTTTGGGGGTAGGCGGCCACCTCCGAACTTGATCGTTTGCTCCATACTTCTCCTGCCCTGCATTTGTGGCTAGACAGCCGATGTCTAGCTGTGCGAAGGTGGAGCAGGGGAGGAGGCTGCCGGACAACACATAGGATGCGTCGTACCAGCATTTCCACCTTCCCTGCCCCGGAACGCCCTGTTTTGGCCACTGCATGTTCCTCTTCCAAGCACGGAGCGCGGGGCTGTTCTGCACTGCCTGTGAGGCAGGCAGAAGGGGGGAAAGGTCGGTTCTCCTGGAGCCGACCTCAGTTTCCGGAAAACCACATATCCTATGGCCATCTAGCTGCTGACTAGTGGCCATAGGATTGCTCCCTAAATAAGATTAGTTACCATTCCTAATAGTTAAGAGAGTCTTTCCCAGCTAGGTAAGCTCTCAATAGCTTTTCCATCAGACCAGATTTCCCTGAATTCCACCCTGACCCGTTCCTCACAAGCAGGAGAAAATGCTGTACAGCAGTCTTCCTCTGCCTCTAGCTTTTCTTGCTTCTTCTGGCTTCTAAGCTGATTCAGATCTTTGAGGTACTATGTGATGAAGTTCCCTCTGGTCATACATAAAATAGGAAGCTAAAATGTGTTATGTAAAACTTGGTTTGTTCATAAAGTTATCATGTTTGGTATATTAAATTGAAAAATATAATTTATTCAGATAACAATAACAAATTTCCTGAGTTTACTTTTAAATGTTTATTGTAATGATAATTTTATGAGCAAACCAAGTTATACTTAATATATTTTTGTTCCTAATATAATAAAGTGACTTTATTATATTAAACTCTTTATTATATTTAAGTAAAAAGCACTTAAAATAGTTTTGCATATTTTTCTATTCCCCCCTCAAAAAAATTTATGGGGTTTTGGAGGGGGGAGGGAGCGGGGGAAAACATTTTTTTTAATGGCTTCAAAATTTCCAGAAATTTTACATCTCTAAAATTAAGATCTGCTTAGGGCGCAATCCTATGTAGGTTTAGACAGAAAAGAGTCCTATAACTTGCAGTATTCCCCTGCCAACATAGCTGGCCGGGGAATGCTGAGAGTTGTAGGACTTTTTTCTGTCTAAAGCTGCATAGGATTGTGCCCCTAATGTCTTACATTAGAAGGTGATTGCAAAAGTTCCGTGTTCTTTCCACAAGGCTGTGGTGGTGATGGTGGAGGAGAGACAATGAGACATATATATCAAAAGCTACTCCCTACTCATGGAAGGAGTGTTAGGGAGGTTTTTAACTCAGTCTTCTCTGGGATGTGCGAAATTTGTATATGAAGAAATGTACTGTGTTTTTTAATGGCGAAGTATTCAGACTGCAGCCAGTATAGCCTGTTTGAACTGATACAATCCAGGAAGGATTGCATGATTCACTATTTTCTTCTTGTTGAATTGGGCCTGAGAATGGATATTATTGTTGCTGACAAATTAACAGATGAGATTGTCGATACTAGCCTTCCCCAAAACACTTAAGGTGTTTTGGACTACAACTCCCATCAGCCCTGGTTAGCATGGCCAATAATCAGAGATAATGGGTTTTGTAGTCCAAAATGCATGGGGGCACCAGGTTGGGATGGCTGGTCTATACTTAGTACTTGTTGTCAGATATTGGGGTGTGGAGGGTACAGTGAAACTAAGATTTGCATTAATAAGTCTTGGCTCTCCAAGTGTCAGGGCAGAAACAAGGATAATCTAGCAGGGCAGGGGCAGGCACATAACAGATGCAACCAGTATTTTTGAGGGGGGAAACACTCAGGATTTTGAGGCTGTGATTTATGGTTCATGCTCCTCTATCCCTGATAATTGTCTATATTAGTAAAACTTCTGTACAATTCCAAAGAGGTTTTACTATTCTATGGCAGGGCATAGATCTCTTTATTCTGCTGCCTTGGGGGGGCGAGTTCTTAGGAGACTTCCTGTAATTGTGTGAGCCTTCTTTTCTGTCTGTACATGTGGATTTTTATGAGCCCACCCTCGTGGAAGTCTTGCACATTAAGAAAAAGTATTGCATTTGTCAAATGATCCTCATAAAATTACTGTACACCTAGCCCTAGGTTAAAAGTCTAGATTTATGTCAAGTGCATGATTGAGAAACTAGAGTAAAGATGGATGTTGCTTTTCCTCTGCTCATAGGCTTTCTTCCCATGGTGCCAAATATTCTGCAAGTCTTCCAACCCAAATGTGCATTTTTAGTTTTGAGGTTTTTTTCCTCTGGGGTTAAATTCTAGGACAAAAGGATATGACCGGAGCCATTAGTTAAAACCCACTGTCCAAAGAGAAAAATAACTGGTTGAAAAGCCACTAAATAGTTAATGCATGTACTTTTGCCTACTTACTGTGCCTGCTTTAGTTGTAAGAAGTAAATGTCTGATCATATTAAGTAAAGATTCTGTTTAAAGCTTTCAGTTGTTTTTGTCTGATGTATGGACAGAACTTATTCTGGAACACTAAGATCCTAATATATTCAGCTATTTATGTGCATGCTTACCTTTATATCACAGTAGTTGAGCATACGTGCAAATGTTCAGAAGTTATAGACAAATACATACAGTTAACTATGCATGCTTTTAAATGAACACTGCTATTTTTGTTACCAGTTGCTCTAAATTCCTGTGATGAGTGCCTTTACTCTTTTGCTTCCTCCTTCCACCTCTCCAAAACGTCCCCTATGGTCACATATGAAGGGAAGGGCACACACATAATGGAATGTAAAAGACTGGGTCACTCAGTTTGCACATGGACTAGAAGTTAATTGCCTCCCTGTATAATAAATACAATGGTTCTGGAGAGTGTGTTTGCTGTCCCATATGCTTGCTCTCCAAATTATTCTGTGCCAATTTCTAACATACACACAAAAAGGACTATCCAGATTTGCCACTGGCAGCAAGCTCTGGCTAGCTGCCACTGTCCAATTCCTTCTTAAACCAAGGAAGATAAGGGCTTCTGGGGCTGCTGTTGTGGTGATGATGATCATCCTTTTTTAAAGTATCAGTTATTAGGCAATGCATAACAGTAAAAATGGTAAAACAGTCATTTAAGAAACACAGAGTCCAGCAGTCAGGAGTAAAACAGATGTAGGTCTATACGCACCTTTCCTATTTAACTCAGGTTGATTTTCAGTTTTACTATTTATCTCTTCTCCTCCTCACTGTATCAAGTAATTTTGTTTCAGACCACTGGAGACTCACTGGGGGTTTGACAAGAATGTCTGAACACCTAACACAAAACAAAGGACTATTTTACAAAAGTAAGGTATATTTAGGAAAACAAACCTCAAAAAGGACCCCCCCTCCATGTCTAATATACTGGTTTAATTTTAGATATTAAATTTATTTTTGTTGTTGTTCAGTTGTGTCCGACTCTTCGTGACCCCATGGACCATAGCACGCCAGGCCTTCCTGTCCTGCGCTCTCTCCCGGAGAGTGCTCAAGTACATATTCATTGCATCAGTGATGCTATCTAGCCATCTCATCCTCTGCCGTCCCCTTCTCCTTTTGCCTTCAGTCTTTCCCAGCATCAGGGTCTTTTCCAGGGAGTTTTCTCTTCGCATTAGGTGGCCAAAATATTTGAGCTTACATTTCTATACCGCCCAATAGCCAAAGCTCACTAAATGCCATAAGTCATGACAAAATACTGAAACTTCAGTCTTACTCACATTTACTACTGGATAAACCCTACTGATTTATTGGGTTTACTTCTGAGTAAATATTTATTTACATATTTATTTCATTTGTATACTGCCCTTCCTCTGAAGAGCTAAGACCAGTACACATCGGGTTAATCCAGCAGTCCCCAATCTTTTTGGACCTGTGGATACATTTGAGAATTTGAGAAGCTGCTCTGGACACCACCACAAAATGGCTCCCACAGAGGATGTGGCTAGTCACATAATGACTACAGTGGGAGCCTAGCTAGTCAAAAGCCAAATAATTCATCCAAGAAACAGTACAAGCAGAAGAAGAGTCTGCAGTCCAAAGCCAATCAATATATTTGGCCCCACAGAAGCGCTACAAAATACCCATTTAAAGTTGCAATCCTGTGTATGCTCCCACTCAGTGGGAATTGTTTCTGAGGAGCTCTACATAGGTTTGCTCTGCTTATCACATCCACACACCTTTTCTTAGTTCCAAAGGAAAGGAAAATGTTCCCAGCCACAAAAAGGAAAGAAAAGGTTTTCTCCTCTACCCCAGACTCACCCTCCTAGCGCTCCTACCTCCTCCTCTGCCATCAGAGCCCCTGCCCCGGAAGGTGGTGTGTGTATGTGTGTGTGTGTGAGAGAGAGAGAGAGAGAGAATGAGAGAACGGTTTGGGAATGGAGAGAGAGAGCAATGCCAGGGGCTGGGAGGAGGAAGACTAGAGAGGTAAAGGAGTGGAGGGGAGGGGAAGAGCAAGGTAAAGATGCAGGGAAGAAATAGTGGTGCTAGAGGTTGGGAGGGAGGGGAAAACAGCAAGGTTAAGAGGTGGAGGGAGAAAAAGAGCGAAGGTAGAGGCTAGGGACATCTCTACACCAGCCTAAAATTCTGCATTTAAAATGGGTCTTTCTGCTTCCATTTTAAATGCAGGATCATGACTCCCTTTTTCATATGCTGTCTTTCCGCCCACCCTTTCCCCCCTCCTACTCCCCGTATCTGAGTCTTCCATTATCTTTCATTGATGTCGCTCCTCTTCTTGCTGCTTTTACTCTTTTCACGAAGGAAATGGAAGTGGAACACAATGGGGTAATTTGATAGCTCATTATCTGCGATCTATTTCAAAATGGAACAAAGGTCATTTAGTGCAGGAGACGCCCTGGAGGGTCACGGCGACATGTAAAGAGCCCACAAACTTCCGTGAAGGAGCAATCTTAATTGCAGATAAAAGCTCCGTGTGAAGAAAGCCTAGCAGTGGAGAGAGAGAACAAAAGGGAAAGGCCTGTGCTGGAGGAAGAAGATTGGATGGGGTCAGGAAGAAACTCTTCCTGGTCTTTCTGCCCTCCAAACAGCTGATCAGCAGGAAGCTCCGGAAAGGATGTGGGTTTTTGCGGGGGTTTTGCTTAATGTAGAAACACCCTTAGTCTGTACTTTTTCTGTACTTCCCATCTGCCTTTCTACCCAATGTTTATATCAATATCCCTGGAAAATTGGCGGTGATACGAGAAAGATTTCAGTTTACCTTTTCCTTCCTCCCTCTTCCCTCATGTTAAATGTGCATATTGATTCCCATTGCTAAATAGAGAACTTTAAACAGATGAACGGGGATTGGTTCTTCCAGGGATATCAGTGGAGAACAAGGGACTCTTTCTTTTTATAAGAAAGTAGTAGAATATTCTAAGAGTGTTGATCAACCCTCACCCCAGTGAAGGAAGGCAGCATACAGTGAAGCAGTTTCCCAGCCAACATGCGTGGTGAATGCACTTGGCACATCTCACGAGAAGCAAATGACGTTGGGCAATGGGCCCTTGTGTCATTTGGCTGGCAGAGGGCTGGGGGGGGGGTGTCATCCAGCACCCCAATCCACGCACTTGCACTAACCCATAACTTAGAGCTGTGTGCATGAGCAGAAAGGAGCCCACACAAAGCACCAGGTTCATGACTAGGAGGAGGAGGAATGCACCAGAATTCATTCTGGTTTTGCAGGTTCATGAGTTTGTTGTTAAATGCAAATCCATAATTGTGGTTTAAAAAAATCTCTAATTAAAAAAGCCAGGAAAATAACCAAGTGTTTAATGTTTGCTTGTTTAGCAACTGAGATATGTTTATTTTAAACCACAGTTTCTGCTTCACAAATAGCAACACGCTGAGAATTTGCTGAAGTGAAACTGAATTCTGGTTTATTCCTTCTCCCTGTTGCAGGTGAGGAGAGGGGAGGGCAAAGAACGTGAGCCTGAGCTCCCCTCTGCTTGTGCACATAGTGCTAAAACATAGTTAGTATTATGTGTGAATGCTCCCAAAACGGTGCTTTTAGAAACAGAACAAAAACTGGTGTTGCTTGCTCAAGTCCACATTTGTCTTCACATGGTAGGGGCTGAATATAATGTGCAAACACTGCTTTGCTTAGGTAGGTTTTCTATTACACCATTCCTCTCATGTTGTTTCTGATATCGAGGAATAATGAAAAAGTAAAAAGAACTCCCTTGTTCCCCCCACCCCGCCTCCTTACCTCACGCCCAGTTTCAAGTGAGTCTCCAGAACATAAGCTTGGAGGCACACAAAAAAAGCTCTGCGATGACAGAAGTGACAGAAACAGAATATGCCGAATAAATAACAGACATTGCTATTGTAGTATTTTGTCAGATCCCAGTTCACTCTTTACACTGCTCAGGTAAGTAGATAATTTGCATGAGGAGAAGAAAAGACAAAAACAAGCTGCAGAAAGTAATATATGAATTGGCCCCAAGTGAGCAAGGCCTTCTTTCTCACAGCACAACCCATGCTCTCCTGTTCCCTTTCCCTACAAACAAATACAGATGATTGCTCTAATTCCTGTAACAGTTTTCTTTCCAAGATAAGCACAAATTCCTCCAAGTCTCATTTTTGCACTGTAGTGTCTTACAGAACTCTAGATAAGGGGGCAATTATGAGTTTTTTCTCCTTGGGGAGCAACTGCTCCATTTCCTTTTTAAAACCCATCACACTGGAGGCAACTACAGAATTAAAGCATCATTCCTGAGGCCTCGCCCCCCCCCCCCATCTATTATCTTGGCATCCTTGGAGGCCCATCACAAGTCTCATCTATTGTCTGGTTTTCCCAGACTGAATAAAAAGCTTGTTTCGAACTTCACCTTGCATCCAAACCAGTATCTGTATGGGATCTATAATAATGATTGCATTCCTAACCAGGCTGGAATTTTACCCCTTTCTTTGAGAGAATAACTGGTTCCCTAAAAGGGGCAACTGTTATGTGGAATTGTTAGCAGAAGTGAGATGAACAATCCAGTTAAAACCAAATATGGAGAATATTTCTCCTGAAACTGCATATGGCCCAGTTCTGCGTTGGCTGTCTATATGCAGGACATGTAGATGTACACCCCACAACTCCTGCCTTCAAGTGTGTTCTGCATGATTTGCAAGCTTCCACACGCAAACAGCTTCTACCTGCAGTGTGCAGCTGATAGTCAAAAGTGAAATATTTTGGCTTTCTTTGGCAAAAAGCTCCCATATCCTAACACCCTCTCAATTTCTGTTTCCACCCTCACACCTTGCATACATGAGTACTTGCAACCCATTTTCACTTTCATGCAAACACAATCAGGCACCAGTTGCTCACTCTTTCACAATGCTATTAGCATTTACTCACTCACTCACTCACTCACTCACAATATTTATATGCCACCCAGTAACAAAATTCTCTAGGTGGCTTACAATAACAGTAAAATAACAACATACAACCATAAGCAATAAAATATAAAACAGCGAATAATATCCTCTTGTCAACTTAATCTGTTGGAGGAGGCTGACACTTTGGTCTAGGAAACATGAATACTAATACCTTTGCTGTCATGGAACAGGAGTTTGCAAGTAGCCTTGGGCAAGTCATTCTTTCTGTCCCAGCCCCAGTTACCATCTGTATAATGGGAATAATAGTGCCTTCTACCTCACAAGTAGAGGCCATGCACAAACACAAAATATTGTAAAAGAAGTTGAAATTGCAAAAACTATCTTTCCCCCATAGTTTTTAAAGTGTTTTTAAAGTGTAAGTACATCTAAAAATGGGAAGTGTGAATGTGACCAACAGCTGTTTGTAAATGTATGTATCCTATAGGTATGCCTGTCAGATAATTAGGATGGGCTGCACCTTCATATTGAATTTACACTCAGTAGCAAACCTGGGTTTGTTACTGTGTAATGTGTGAAAATGACATTAGGTGATACAATAGTAGTATTCAAAGGTCATAAATCAACCTTCAAATGACACAAAGAATAGGCTGCTCCATATGTGCTTAGCCAGTGTGGGTCTCTGTCTTAGTGCACTCTTGCAAGATTGTTTACAAAGTTTTCATCAACTAGGGTTCCAACCAGGGCATTTCAGCAAAGGGTAATTGGCTTTCCTATGTACCCCCAAGGGCTTAATTTGAAGACTGCAGGAAAACTCACAAGTCTCGCTGAGGGCCTAATTTAGGCTGCAGAATTGTTATTCCCAATGATCATCTGTGTGGAGGAGGAAAACGAGTCTTGATTTAGACCCCAAGCTGATAGTAGCAGGGCTAGCAACTGGAAATAGTGAGGTTCAAAAAAATAAGATGCAAAAAATAAAAATAGCCCATTTCGGTATATTTGCAACACAATTTCCCCAGTAAATCTGCCTTGCTTGCACTCAGTGTTTGCAGTGGATCTGCATGATCTTTCAGTGTAAGCTGTACATGCAGCTGTGCTGCTGTCAACAACTCTTGGTGTGAATTAGTAGCTCCTGTCTAGAGATTTGTATGCTCTCTTTTTTAGGTTTATATCTAAGTCTTTGTAAGTGTACACCTAAAATCATGAATGTGACAAGCAGTTGTTTCCCAACACCATTCTTTAGCACTCAGGCTGTGGAACTCCCTGCTCTGGGAAGCCCAGCTGCCCACCTGTCTGTTGGTATTCAGACACCAAGTAAAAAAACATAGTGTTTTGGCATACCTTCAATTTGTTTGGTGCTTGAACCTCACTTCTCCCTCTGGTTTAGTTACAAAAACGTTTTACTTTTTTGCTGCTTTCATCTCTTTTTGAATGTTGATGTATGCAGTTACGTTTTTATTTTTTGTTATATTAGCTGCCTTAGGGGTTGTTAGGACAGAAATTAAATAGAAGTCCTTTAAGAAATTATTATTTATTATAATAAATAATATTATACTAATATGCTCGGATTGGCTGCAGCTCATTTTTGAGTATACACTTGGCAGACCCAGATGTGCTGATGTTTTATCTGTAAAGGACTCTCTTTCCTAGGACACTCTTTTGGCAGCTTTGGGGGAGCAGCAGGATGATGGTGAATTGGGTAAAGTAGACTAAAGGTTATTTGTTTGCTCTGAGAGCCCCATATTGTACCTGTGGACTGGGGTCTAATATGATTTAGTATAGCAGCTTTCCCCAACCTGGCATCAACCTGATTGGTACAGCCCCCAGTTCTTGGACCATTTTAACCTTGAATGGTCACAAATAAGGTTGACACGCATTTGTGTGTGTTTAACCTAAAAGTTTATGTTGCTTTGCATATATATTGAGATACGTACTGCTTGTGAGAGTAGTTCCAAGCATCCTTCCACAGTGGTCTCACCATTTCTAAGATATGTGCTATATTTGTTTGTTTGAGAGTTTGTTTCATCAAAACAAGTAACCTCAAGATCTGGCTTCCTTAACATAGCACTGTATGACAAACTTGTTCATAATGTTTGGCGTTTCAGTTGACGGATACTATTTGATAACTTTTTTTTTTTTTTTTTTTTACAGAACCTAACATGGTGATACTGGTTATTACCTTCTTACAGTTTATCACTCCAGACTGAATAGAGGAAGTGTCCCCCACCCCGAAATGTTGCTCATCTTTAAATTCATGGCACATGACCCCCTTTATAAGAATAATTTCCTCTAAAACATTTTGTCATGTTCTAGTGGCCAACTTCCAGTAGGATTTTTTTTCTGCCAACCACGGCCTCTTACTGGAAATGTTCACAAAGTACAGGAAGTAATCACTAATGTTCTCTGAGCAGCAGAATGCTAGCTATTTCAATCGTTGGTTCCAGTGTGGTATTTTTATAAGACAACATGGCATGAGCTTTGTGCTCAGTATGCTTCCATTTATCTTTACTTGAAACCAGGAGCTACACTGAGGTGCAGTAAGAGTTGATTCACTATCTAGTCATAATGTAGTCTTCAGTCCTGTTGCTCTCTCATTGTTTCCTTTTTATATGAATTTGGGGAATTAATTTTAATTTCCAAGCTGTCCTCCTGGGATCCTGTCAGACAACTATTAATTTTCCTGCAAGATAAAAATGTAATTATTCAGTCTCTGGCAGATTTAACAAGTGCAAAGGATGGAAAAGAAGAATGATTGGTAGTTATCCTTGGCATCCATTTCCCAACAGACCGGAGGCTGACCTGCTAGCCATTGTGCCACTTTTTAAAAGCTTACTAAAATGTGCAGAAGTGGTATTTGTGTTAGTTCCTTCCCCTTGGTGTTTTCCATCAACATCAGTTTCATTTCTGTAGATACTTCAGGACAACTTGTCTGTCACAATAAGGATAGCAGATCGACAATGGCAGCTGTCTTTGGCTTAGTTGCCCTAGGAGTAGATTGAGGAGAGCTTAACAAGGCCTAAAGAGTTATGTACAGGATTGGGGAAGATGTTTGTCTTGTGCCAACATGGCTACTTCTTATTCTTTTTAATACATTCAGTAAATGATGTGGGTTCATTTTTCTTTTTTCAGATATTCAAGGCTAAAAGTACTTGTTGCAATTATGTAGTTCACAATTTGCATAGGAAATACAATCTTACGTATAAAGTGGACTTAGTCAAGAGCAAGAGGTTGGATTCCTTTTTATATTATTTTATTTAAAGATGTTTATGCTGCTCTTCCATGGGAAAAAAATATCTAAAGTAGCTTGCAAGAATAACAACAATCAAAACAAATGCAAACAGCAATGAAATGTGAAGTAACAAAAAAATCTATTGAAGTCTTAAAAGCAGTGAAAAATAAAGTAGGCTATTAAAAACCTCAGAGAATAAAAAGGTGTAACCTATTGTCAGAACAATTAAAGGCATTGGTGCCTCCCTCACATGTCAAAGGAGGGCATTCCTTAATCAAGGAGAGGTGTTAAAAAAGCCCTCTCATTGTTCATCACATCTTTCTTGGTATAGGCACTCAGAGGAGGGCCTCTGAAGTAGACCTTAAGTTTCAGGCAGGTGCAAAATGTCATAGTGGCCACTTGGAGCCGATGAATCATATCTGAAGTCTAGGCTATATGTTAGAGCAGGGATGGGGAACTACCAGCCCATGGGCCAAATGTAGCTTGTGGAACCTCCCCACCCAACCTGTAGCCTCTCCTCCTGATGCCCTGCACAGCAATTAGGCTTTAAAAACCCTTCCATTAGTAGCATTGGAAGCTTTTTAACAAGCATAATTGCCGTATGTGTGTGTTGGGGGGGTTGCAGCTGAGGAGGGAAGGGTTAACATGCTGCATGCATTGCAACTGCAGGGAAATTGCCCCCCCCCCCCCGTAATTAGCTGTGAAGAAGCCACCTATTGGCTCAGTGTTGGAGTGGGTGATCTATAATAATAATAATAATAATAATAATAATAATAATAATAATTTATATTGCACTCTATATCAGAGTGCATTCCAATTAACCCATAAACATACAACACAATTATATAAACAAAGTCAATAATTACACTTAAATAAACTACTAATCAAGATTTTAACTACTGACAGCCAATCAATTAAAGCAGCCAACCAATTTGAAGCCCATTTACAAACCGAATTCTTCCTCAATCCATACACCAACTTCTATGACTCTGGACTTGAACAATTCAGTTTTAAAGCCTTGTTTAAATTTGTCCACCTCTGGTTCCATACGGAGGTATAAAGGGAGAGAATTCCACAGTTGTGGGGCAAGATGAGAAAATGCCCAGAGCCTAGAGTTTGCCACCTTAGCCCAAGGCACTAAGTTCGGAATCTTCGGACTGAGTTCTCCTAAGGGGAGCATGCCATACAACCAACTCTGCCAAATAGCTGGAAGGGAAAGATGCAGACCCTTAAAAGTCAAAATAAGGAGTTTAAAATTTGCCTATTTGTCATGTATGTGTATGATTGTGTGTGTGTATTTGGGAGAATTGCAGCTGAGGAGGGATTTGTGCTTAGCAAGCTCTCACAGACATGCAGAACATTTAAAAATGTTTATATATGGGATTTCTGATCTTCAAAGTTCCTTCCATCTTTATTTCTCATGGAAGTCTTGCAAGGTATGGATGTTTCTTTCTGTGAGTATATTTACTGTTTTCATGGAAGAGTCTTTGCTCAGTAACTGAGAGTATCTCCATGATTTGGTTATTTTAAGGTTAATTATCTAAAAGTACAAAGCCAATACACAGAACATAGACCTTTGGCTTATCTAATCTGATAACATCCTCTACAGTGAGTCAGTTAAAACCATTATAGTAATTGGGCAGCATCCAGTGCTTCCAGATGCACCAGCAGAACCCATCACCAGCACAACAGGAAGCTAGCGCTTTCTAAAGCAACCAGAAACAAACCAAAACCCTCGTTTCCGGAATGGTACAGGTCGGCAGAGCTTGTTCTTGTTCCAGAAACGAGCATTTCAGCTTGTTTCTGAAGTTACTCTGGGAAGTACTGTTCTGTCGATGGTGGATCCTGTGGCGCAACATTATCATTAGAGGCATAGGGGGCAGAGTTGGCCTTCTCCCAATGACCCTAGTTCAAAGATCCTTCAATACAGTGGTCAGCTGTATGTGCACTGCTGTATGGAAGGAATTGCATATGTTGAACACCAACCAATATGATTGGTGCAGTCAGTTTTGACAGAGTAATTATTACCTCTTTATGAGCAAAGAGAGCCAGGCTCTAGCTTGCCCTCAAGCAAATTATCTCTGCTTTTAAAAATGAGTACTTACAGCATCTGTTCTCAGTCCAGAGTCTGAATATGTTTTCCCTATGCTCCCAAACTATTTCACATGTATATCGGGACCAGTGGTCTCAGTTAATAAGTGGTCAAGCAGGGTAGTGGAGATGCCCAGTCCAAGATCAGCTCAATCTGTGCCTGAATGATGTTTTGCTCAAGTTAAGGAGCCATGCTAGAATCACTTGCTTTATAGGACCAGGTGGAGCCCTCTTGGCCCTTTATGTTTTCTGATCCCTGCTGAATGGGTACCTGCAAATCCATCTCCAGTGATGGCACTGCAGCACAGCAGAGAGCAGGCCAGCAGCACTCTCCACCAGTAAATGGCTGCAGTGGTGAAGAATGCAAGGTGTCTGGGTCCCACTGTGTAGCCCTTGGTGCCTTCAAATGGGAACCTGATAGCAAGGGGGCCTATAGGTTGACAGGTGTTGTTCAGTCGTTCAGTCGTGTCCAACTCTTCGTGACCCCATGGACCATAGCACGCCAGGCCTTCCTGTTCTCCGCTCTCTCCCGGAGTGTGCTCAGGTTCATATTCATTGCATCGGTGATGCTATCTAGCCATTTCATCCTCTGCCGTCCCCTTCTCCTTTTGCCTTCAGTCTTTCCCAGCATTAAAATTTGCTGGAGGAGGGTGAACATTTGTGATGTTTTTGCTTGGGGAGTGGTTAAAACTACTGTTCTGTGAACACAACTGGATTCAAGTCTAAAAATGTTGGTAATAGGCATAGTTGGTTGATTAAACCATCTCTTTTTATAGCCTGTCCTAAATTAAACACCACCTCAATGAAGTAGATTGCAATTTGTGCCTCTTTTAAATAATAGCTTTGTTGAAACTGAACAAGATCTAAACTGTAGCAAGAATAACATGTAACAAAACGAGTTCTCTGTACTTGACCACTAATCGTTCTGTGTTGAGTCTGAGGGAGACTCAACACAGATTGAAAAAGCAAAATTGATCCAAGCGTGAAAGCACTTACACTGGAGATTACACTAATTGGCAGGAGCAAAATTTGTTTGTAATTAAAAGCTTCTTTCCTTGCTCCACCTTTTCACCTTGTATTCTGTTCTTTAAAATGTTTACTTAGAATGAAACCCTGCCGAGGTCATTGGCTCTTACTTTGTAGAAAGGATGATTAGGATTGCAACATTAATGTCATGGGGGGGTAGCTAGAATTCAGATATAAATTGCTTTCATAGTCATACCGTTTCTCCAGTGAACCCTGGAAACTGCATTTCTGTGAGCAGGCAGGGAAGGCGGGATTTCAGATGTTTAACAGAGGATTTTGTTACCTTCACCAAAGCACAATTCCCAAGTTTGCTTGGGTGGAAGTTGTCAATCTAAATAGTTTTTAAAAATCAGTATGTCTGCCTCCTGAGGAATCTGTATAACGACCAAGTAGCAACAGTAAGAACAGACCACGGAACAACGGACTGGTTTAAGATTGGGAAAGGAGTACGGCAGGGTTGTATACTCTCACCCTACCTATTCAACCTGTACACAGAACACATCATGCAACATGCTGGGCTTGATGAAGCCAAGGCTGGAGTTAAAATCGCTGGAAGAAACATTAACCATCTCAGATATGCAGACGATACCATTTTGATGGCTGAAAGTGAGGAGGAGCTGAGGAACCTCATGATGAAGGTGAAAGAAGGAAGTGCAAATGCTGGGTTGCAGTTAAACCTCAAAAAACCCAAGATTATGGCAACCAGCTTGATTGATAACTGGCAAATAAAGGGAGAAAACATGGAGGCAGTGACATACTTTGTTTTTCTAGGCGCAAAGATTACTGCAGATGCTGACTGCAGCCAGGAAATCAGAAGACATTTACTTCTTGGGAGGAGAGCAATGACAAATCGTGATAAAATAGTTAAGAGCAGAGACATCACACTGACAACAAAGGTCCACATAGTTCAAGCAATGGTATTCCCCAAAGTAACCTATGGCTGCAAGAGCTGGACCATAAGGAAGGCTGAGCGAAGGAAGATAGATGCTTTTGAACTGTGGTGCTGGAAGAAAATTCTGAGAGTGCCTTGGACTGCAAGAAGATCAAATCAGTCCATACTCCAGGAAATAAAGCCAGACTGCTCACTTGAGGGAATTATATTAAAGGCAAAACTGAAGTACTTTGGCCACATAATGAGAAGACAGGATACCCTGGAGAAGATGCTGATGCTAGGGAAAGTGGAAGGCAAAAGGAAGAGGGGCCAACTAAGGGCAAGATGGATGGATGATATTCTGGAGGTGACGGACTTGACCTTGGGGGAGCTGGGGGTGGCGACGGCTGACAGGAAGCTCTGACGTGGGCTGGTCCATGAAGTCATGAAGAGCCGGAAGCGACTGACCAAATAAACAACAACAACGTATTTGTGGTGAAGGAAGGGGCCACATGTCAGTGGAGAGAGCAGCTTTCCCCACTCTGGTGCCCTCCAGATGTGTTGGACTACAACTTCTGTCATCCTCAGCAATCACTGCCATTTGCCATGCTGGTTGGGGATAATTGGAGTTGTAGTCCAACACATCTGAAGAACACCAGGTTGGGAAAGGCTGGGATACAGGATATGTTTTCCATGGAGGTTCCAGGGATCTCCGGTTCAGAGTATTTTGTGTAGAAAGGCTTTGAAATACCTTTTCCTGAAGCCTTGGAGAGCAGGGCTGTATAGACCTGTGGTCTATATATGGCAGCTTCATATGGTTTTCCATTTCATATTAGGTTATTTTTATTGAAATTTATACTAAAATATGCAGTGAGGACAATTATGTATAAACTCTGCAGCTTCATCATATAATAAATATATAACAGTACTTTGTATTTTATGCTTTTAATTTGTACACTGCAGAGAGATCTTTGTTTATTGAGCAGTCAAAAATGTAATTAATTAATTAATTAATTAATACATTAATAGTATTTGTGAAACATTAGATATGAAAAGACATACATCAAATTTTCAAGAAATAATTATAAACATGAATATCATTGTAAAAGCTTTGTCTCCAGTGTTCCGTAAAAGACTGTCAACTCTTCGTGAATTTTGTTTTGTTTTGTTACATCTTAATCTCAGCATTTCATCAGTTTTGATAATTTTGCTATTTATCATACCTTAGTAATTCAGTCCTTAACTGTAACCATGTTTACAATGTGCCAGTGTCTATTTATTTGTTCCTTTGCTAAAAGGGCTTCCAGGGCAGCTTACATGCAATCAGTAAAGCCCTTGTCTGCCATTTTATAATCTAAAAGGGAAGAGGAATAAATGAAATAGCCTTCCAGCAGGACTGATGGAATAGCCCCACTTCCCCTGTCATCTCCCTCTGTTCCAGCTTGCTGAAAAGGCTGTTAGTGGTGAGAGTTAAGGGAGGAGGATCCAATGTTATCCTTCTTGTGTAAATCTATTTATCAGAACATAAATGCAAATCAGAACATAACACAAATCAGGCACACCATTATTTAGAAGACCAAGAAGTGCAACTTTTTGAGTTAGTGGTGCAGCATAATCATCTGTTATTCATATAGCCATGTGACCCATTCTTCATCAATGAAGTTTTAAATAATTAGAGTTCAATCCTGTGTGTGTTTACTTAGAAGTAAGCCCCATTGTATTCAGTTGAGTTTATTCCTAGATAAGTGTGCATAAGAGTGCAGCTTTATAGCGTAATCCTGTGCATGTCAATTGAAAGGTAAATTGGAACTGAGTTCAATGGGACTTGCTTTCAGGAAACTGGGTACAGGATTGCAGCCTTAAAATGTTTACGGTATTATTATTTCTACTATACGTAAAGGTCTTTACTGTGTTACCGCTATGCAGTTTTCCCTAAAGCTTTCAAGTATTAACAAGTGTTTAAATGCAGGTATTTACATAAAATTAACAGTACTAAAATATAAACCAGTTAATCTCTTACATAAGATTTCAACAGCTAAGTGGGAAAAATAATATGAAAGATATTTGAGCTGAACAGTGGGAATTTGAACTGATTTCAATGCACTCTTCTGAGTTCATGTCTGTCCTTCTCGATGCCTGTAGAAAACATGGCAGAGAGTAGGAGAGTAGTTAATACAGAATATTCAGGTCAGAACAGAAGAGTGTACACCACTGGAAAAGTGCAGTGGAAAGTTACAGCTACTTCTAGAAAGTACATTTCAGTACTTAGCTGAAGCCTTATGACTGGTTCACGTATGCGTATAGGAACACCGGAAGCTGCCTTATCCTGAGTCAGACTGGTCCATTTAGCTCAGTATTGTCAAGATTGGTTAGCAGTGGCTCTCCAGGGTTTCAGGTAGGAGTCTTTCCTAGCATTACTTGTAGATGCCAGGGATTGAACCTGGGTCCCTCTGCATGCAAAGCAGGTGCTCTCCCATTGAGCTGTGACCCAGTGTATGTTCAGTACTTCATGACTGCCCCATATATAATCAATACGTGTCTGTGCGCGTGCTGTGAGAATCTAGTGTCCTTTGTAATTGGGCTCTCTCTTCCATTCATCCTCCTACTCCCCCATATTATAACAGGCACTTTGCTGGGATATACAAAACTCTAACCCACCCAGTGCGGGTTGCTCTTGAACTGTGCGTTGTTGTGTTGTCTGAATGCAGCGCCCTTTTCCGCAGGGTGGGATATCATCTTGTCTGAACGTAACAGTTTTTTTCCACAAGGTGGGTTATCGTGTTGTCTGAACACAGCGCACTTTCTGCAGGGTTGCTCATTAACCATGCAGTATGGCTTGTTAACCACCTTGAACAACCCAACAACAAGCCATGGTCAAGGTGGCTTGTTCGAGAAAAAGAAACCACACTGCATGGTTAACAAGCCACCCTGTGGAAAATATGCTGCATTCAGACAACACAATAACCCACTCTGCGGAAAATGCATTGCATTCAGACAACATGTTAACCAACCCTGCGGAAGACATGCTGCATTCAGATAACACAATAACCCATGGTGGGCTAGCGTGTTGTGTGAACTCTGTCAGTATGTCACAAATATGATTTATATTTGAGTGCATATCTAAGAACACCTTACTAAAATTGGCAAATGTAATAACAGTAAGTCTTGTGACATCTTAAAGACTAAGAGACATCTTAAAGACTAAGAGATTTATTGTGGCATAAGCTTTTGTGGGCTGCACTAGGTACTTCGTGAACCGACAAAGTGGGGTCTAGTTCACAATAAGGTTGAAATCTTATGCAAGAGAGGTGCACAACTGTTTTGGCCCCAAGGGCTGCATCGGGTGTTTGCTGGAGCATCGGGTGCTGCACATACATATGCACACACACGCCACATGCACTCACGCATATGTGTGCATGCACCACTCACATCTCTCTTTCTCACTCACACATACTCTCTTTCTTACACACACACCAGTCACGTTTTCACGCACACCACTCATACCTTAGCATCAACAGCATCTCTTCCATATCACAGCATCAAGCTGTTGAAACTCTCTTTCCTCTTCTCCCCAGCCACCCAGCCTGATCCCCCTCCCCTGCAAAAGAGAGGAAAAATGCTCTAGGAATAGGCTTTATGGTTTGTGCCATAGAAGCCTTATTGCTAGAACACCTTAGGAAGGTGGTAAGAACCTTCAAACACTGATTCCTAGCATACTCCAGGGACTCTTTAGGAATGAGCCTTCTATGGCTGGGTCTGGGCACCATCAGACAAGGCTTGGGGGGCTGCCTATGGCCCATGGACTCCACTTTTTGCAACCGTACTGTATGCACAAATTGAAGTCAGTCTTACTTCTGGTCGACATGCACAGGATTGCACTGTAAATCTTTTAGGCTGTAAAATGTCACGAGACTCCTCATGTTGAATCCAGAGGAGCTTCCTTAATCAGAGGAAGGCCTATTCTATTGGAGAGAGCTCCTCTGGATCCAACCCTTCGTTGTGTTCGCTGCAATGGACTAACTCTCTGGAGTTTGTCAAATAGTAGAGGTTTTCTATCAAGCTATAGTTGTTGTTTTTTTACAAAAAGTGGTACAGCTAATTACATTGGTATTCAGTTTAAAAAAGGAAGAATGAGAAGGTATCCAGCATGTATTTATAGAATATAACAATGAACTAGGAGGCTTATAGTGCCTTCCAGGAAAGACATCATAAAAAGGATTCAGAAAAAGAAAATTCATTCAGGGACTTAGTATAGTTTTTGTTGGAGCCGAGCTTAAAATAAGGTGACTTTCTTGGAGAAGTTACAACTCATTTCGGCTCTTTAGTTTGACTTTCTATAGAATACTAGCCATATACTTCTTCTAGCAACTCTGGAGTTGAATCCATTAATTGAGCTAGAACTGTTCAACTAGAACATATTGGACACATTAGAGAGAGTGCGCGTTTAAGTTTCATTGAATGCAGTAGGTCTTAACTGCACAGTTAAATGCTGAAGTCTCATTGATTTCAGTGTTATTAGACAACTAGATTGATTACTGCAATAATCATGAAAATGAAATTCTAAGAAATAATATATTCTATTAGACATATTATAGTCAACCATTTATTTCTGTTTTGTTTCTTGCCACTTTGGTACCTAGCCTCTCGCTGCTTCATAGTAATGTTAACATTCTAAGAAATTAGTGATCCCATGTTTCCATTTAAAGGCATGATGAAGGTTAGATGCTGTCAAGTTGTTTGTATCTAGTTGTCCTCTTTTAAAAAATTATTGTAATATAATCAAGCTAAATTTGATGTGCTGTGACCACACCTGACCTTTTCTTCCTCAGATAAGGAGGGGCAAACTGTTAAGCTGCCTTTCCTTGCCCAGGTGTGGTCTTCTTGTACATGTGCAGTCTACATGTATAAACAGCAGCCTAGGAACTGTGTCTCGACAGCCCAATTGCTGACATCTGCCCTGCCTCCCCCATTTTTCCCCCTGTCCTACCACTCCAAGCCATGCCAGGCATTTTAAACTTTCCACAATGCTCCCAACTGCCCAGACTACTGGACAGTATAGAAATGTAATAAATAAATGAATAAAAAACCCTAGAATTGCCCTGGGGCATTGTGGGAAATAAAAGGGTGGCTAGACCCAGCTGGCCAGTGTTGCTAGGAGCCCTGCCTCCAAAGCAAGGTAAGCCTGCCAAGGCCCATTGGCAGAGGAGGGAGCCTACCAGACGACACTTTACCCAGGCCCCCTGAAACCTGGAGCTGGCTCTGTATGAAGCAGCATGCTGAGTAGGCTTTCCTCACCAGTAGTTCTGCTTGGGTGGAAGGGCTGGTGCCTACCCACCAACCTGCCATTTGAGTGGGAAGAGTGCAGCCTGCTTCATGAAGAGACAGATTAAAGCTCTTCCCTGCCAGCAGGTCTATCTTTTAACAGAAGAACTTGGCACCACTGGCTGTACACCCTTCTATTTTCAAGGAGATCCCCAATCTATATTCCTCAGGATGTCTTTCCAGGCACTTCTTTGCAATATTTTTTTCAGGGTATCTAATTTAGAAAGATATTTAGTTTCCCAAGGGGTGGGGGGAATGCACACCCAACCCAAAATTAGGAACAGTACCAGGATGATGTGTAGCCTGTGCCACAGATCTTCATTTACTGGTTGGATTATCACTTATTCTTAAATGAGCATGCTTTCCAAATATGATTTACATTTTTATTTATAACTTCAGTTAAAAAAAGGCAGTCAGAATTATTATTGATCTATTGAATGAGTAATGTGAAGAAAAAAATCCTATAGATAAGTACTTTGGAAACCAATTACCTATAGTCCTCACTCTAGGTAATTGTTGATTTCCATTAACAATCTGAATGCTATTTTCATAATTGTTTACTAAATTGTTTACTAGCTCCTCTGAGGGCCAGTTTCATACTGTTTGGCACTTCCCTGGAAAGCAGGGGTAGTATCCAATGTTTGTCCTCCTTAGAGTAGACCCATTGAAATAAATGGATCTTAAGTTAGTCATGACTAACTTTAATGCCATTCATTTCAATCCTGGATTTGTCTTACAGTTATGGTTGATTGCTTGAAGTTGTTTTTAGATATATGTTGTCTTTGTGTATATTGTCTGTTTGTGTATTTTTATGTAAATGGCTTTTAACCTCTGTATACTGTATTTTTAATGTTTTTGATCTTTGTAAACTGCTCAGAGAGCTTTGGCCATTGGGGGGTGTAGAAATGTTAATAATAATAATAATAATAATAATTTCAATGGATCTACTCTAAGTAGGACTAGCATTGGATACTACCCCAGGATTTTTCAGGGGGTAGCCTTTTATGAGATCAATTTCCTTGTGGAGAGACTCATGGTAGCAAGCACCCAGATGGCCTACACTAGTTTTAAAAGCAGCATCAGTTCCCCCAAAAGCAGTAGTATAAACCTTCTTGTGAGCCAGCTGTAAAGCGCAAGACCTGTTTCTCTTTCATCTACTACACTGCTTCTAAAACTGTTTCTTCTAGCCCCTACCCAAGCAACTGGGTAGCATTCAGTAGATTATAGCCATCACTGCACATTTAAACAACAATTTTCTAGTCATAGGTGCCCACTAAGAAACATTTTTGGCTATTATAGTAACAAAAACCAAGGGCAAAGGACTTTGCGCATATACAGAGTGGATTGTTATAAAAGTATATTACTGGAGTGGCCATGGGAACCATTTCCATATGGCTCATCCCATGCTATGGCAGTAATGACTATAGAAAGGAACCATTTGAGCCTGGCAAAAAATGGTGGTGGTTCTTCATGATCTCCATACATCACATATACAGGCTCTGTGCCCGTGCAGAGCCTCGATTCAGGAAGCTTCTGTAGCTGAGAAAGTTTTGGCAGGAACCTCCTTCACTGTCCTACTGCACATGCCCAGTAGGTTCCCACTTATTCCCTCAGTTCTTCTTCGACCACCATTGTTGCTGATAATATTTTTGATCCAAAACTGCTGAGAATTTATTCCATTTTTATTCTGTCTTTATCTGTCTGTCATATTTTCTGTCTTTCTAATGTTTTCATTTGTTTTACCTTTTATTTTGTGCAAACTTTGCGATTGTAGTTTTGCCTGAGGGCGTATGGCCCTAAAGGCACCCTTTAGAAAATGTGTCCACTGTGGTAGCAAGCTGTCACCCTCAGACAGACACTCACTTTGTTTATTTTGCTTGGGGGAAGGCCATGTAGTAAAGTCTTGCCCGCATTATCAAGCATTCTCCAAGCAAGCTTGTCGTAATCATTCTGACCATCTTCAGGCAGTTCTGTGGAAGTGAGTGCTGGAGGCTGCGGAGACACCTAAGGCCACAACAATTCTGCCTCCCCTGCCTCCGAGGGCTTCAATGCAGAAGGTGGCTCAGGTCATGGACCCTCCATGGCCCTCCTCAACTACTGTGCCTACCCTAACCTCAGGTCAGATGGATGTGCCACTAACACTCGGGATGTCTTTGAGTGTATTGGTGGTGAAGAAATTGTCCAAAAAGGTGCATGCTCCGAAGTCGAATGACTTGCAGAAAAAGAAGAACTCAGAAGAGCCCGCAGCGAAGACCACTAAAAGGCTCCTGACCCCACCACCTGTGGTGGACTCATCAATTCCATTGAGGCCAGAAGACTCGGTACCAATAGCTGATACAATTTACGTTACCTCAGCATTGGAAGGGGAGACCCAGGACTCATTGCCATTGCATGAACAGGACCAGATGGTCAGTTGGGTTCAATCTCTTTGGGATCGTTTATGCAGAGCCTCCCTGGACTCTTTGGTATCGATGGGCTACTCTTGGGATAGGAGGCCAGATCCCCAACATTATTCTACTCTCGACACCAGTCATGCTCGCTGATGTCTGATTGGGATAGGCGATCCGAGTGGTCGTTATCACCCAGGACTTAACACTGGAACAGTTGGCATCATAGACAGGAGAGAGAGGATCATTACCATTATACCTATGTGGATGTTCCTCCACCTAGAAGGATACCGGTGCTGTCCGCTTTGTTTCACGCCACAATCCGATGATGTCTAGTGAGCTAGTGAGTTCTCCACCCTCTGTGTTGATACACCTTACTTTATCTTTCATCAGGACAAAGCAGTCCTAAGACTGGACATTCAGTCTCTACCAAAGGTAGTATCCAATTTTCCAAGATATCATCCTGCCGGCCTTTTTTCCAGCTCCCGCATCAGATCTGAAGTTGAGGTTACATATGTTAGATGTTTGCCGGGCACTGGTATTCTATAAATCTCATACTGGGGGATTCAGTCTGTTGCCCTGCCTTTTTCTTTGTTACGGTGGGAAGAAGAAAGGTTTGCCAGTATCGTCACAGTGCCTTTCATCACGGGTAGTGCAAATGATAGCCCTTGCTTACAAGCTGGCTGGATTGGAGCTGTCTGGAATGATTCAAGCCTACTTAGGCAGGGCGAAGGCAGTATCACTGGTATTCCAGACCTCTGTCGAGCAGTGATGTGGTTGAGGCCATCTACTTTTGTCAGGCATTACCGGTTGGACGTATGGTCCCAGGCGAACAGCTCTTTCAGGAGGGCTGTACTGTCATCCATTCTTCACTAATCACTGACCCACTGCCTGTAAGTGAGCTCATTAATTGCCCACATGTGTGATGCACAGAGACCATGAAGAAGATGGACAGGTTGCTTACCTGAAACTGTGGTTCTTCGAGTGGTCATCTCTGCATTCACATAGCCCACCCACCATCTCCACTTTGGTATCGATGATTGAATGTGCCTTGATACTGAGGTGTTATTGATTACCATTGGGTCCAAGACCACAATGGGGGCTTGATAGAACTGAGGGAATAGGTGGGAAGCCGCTAGGCATATGCGGTAGGATGGTGGGGGAGGGGTTCCCACCAAAACATTCTCAGCTATAGGAGCTTTCCGAATTGAGGCTCCGTGCAGGTGCAGAGCCCGTATGTGTGAATGCACAGATGACCACTCAAACAACCACAATTACAGTTAAGCAACCTGTCTTTACTCGTAATGCTGGTGTTGCTGGCCCAAAGTAGTGGGGAGACAGGTAAATTCCTACAGATCATGCTGGAATGGAGTGGGATCCAGCCACATGCAAAGAGCTCCCATGCTGCTCTGGTAATGTATGAATCAGCCTTGATTCTGCAGACTTCTTGCTTCTTAGGTACTTTACCTTTTTTCCTATTGTCTAGCAAGCTGCTCCTCAAATTCCCTTTTTTGGGTGCCTAATTATAGTTTTACATTTATGAAGAGTTCTTTATTACTGCATTTCTGGAGCATGTCTTTGTCTGTGCTGTATGCTTGGCTTCCCTCCAGTGCTTGACATAAAAGTTTCTTTGAACCATTTTTAATTCTTATGTGTCAGCATCCTGGCTTCTTATTCATTTTGTGTGGAACTCTTTGTTCTTTTACAGACATTGCATTCTACAGAATGTTCCCCATTTTTTAAACTGTAAAGCTTTTATTTCTGCCCTCCTGAAAGAGTAGCCAGGAGGTGTGATTCTGTTTCTTTAATTTATTTGTGTGTGTATTTCCATTCCATTTTTCTAAAAACCAACGTGGTTAACAGGATATAATACAAATGAACTGTTAGCAGTTTATGGCTTTATAAGTAATCATCAGAACGTTTGATTGTGTCCAGGAAGCAGTGTCTTTCTTTAAGAACGGGTGAGATGTGATATGACCCATGTAGCCAGGACTGGGCTGTAGCCAGGCAGCAGCAGCATATTGTACTAATTGATGTTTCAGGACATTCAATACATTGTGGTAATAGTCTGATCTAGAGGTTGCCTGGGTCTGGATAACTGTGACGAGGCTAGTTCTGTCCAGGAGAGATCATAGCTGGCATTTCAGCCCAAGCTGCTGGAAGGCACTTCAACCTCTGGTGGCAATGCTTGATCTAATGGAACCCCAGAGACTATGAATGTGTTTCTTCAGATGACCCACTGGCCAAGGGTCTAGGCAGAGCATCAGTTTATTGGCCCTTATCCAGTCAGTTACTGCTTGCAAGCACCAGTTCATCAGCTTCATCACTTCACTGAATCTGACTACTATAGCTGGGTGTCATCAGCTGGTAATGTCTCACCCCAAATCCCTGAATGATCTCACTCAGCAGTTTCATGAGAAACAAGATGGAACCCTGCAAGACCCCATAGTATAAATGTCATGGGAGCAAGCAGTAGTCTCCCAGCACCACCTTCTGAAATCAGGTGTCCTGATAGAAGCAGAAGCACTGAAGTACAGTGGCCCCAACCCAGATAGCCTTGGCATACTATGGTTGATGGTATTAAAAGCCACTGTGGAATTCAAGAGAACAAGCAGGGTCACACTCTTCCTGTCCCTCTCCTGGAGTACATAATCCATTAGAGTGAACAGAGTGGTTTTTATGCTGTAACCAGGCCTGAAACCAGATTGAAATATGTCTAGGTAATTAGTTCCATCCAAGAGCACCTGGAATTGCATGGCAACTTCTCATGTGGCTTGAGGCTCAGGGGAAGTGGGCTGCAGAAAACCTGGTTACTGGCTTTTCTGGGTCAAGCAAGGCAGGCAGGGCAGGGCATACTCTCAACAGGCAAGGCCAGACTGCACACTGTGAGAGGTGTTGGCTGGAGTATTCTTCCACAAAGAGAACTGTTTTCCCAGTAGAGGGCTGCAGACAACTGAGATCTGAAAAAGGCTGGCAAAGCCTAGAGCCAATCTACATGGAAACGGATTGTGAGGCGGTTCTGGTTAAATACGGATATTCATGAAATCAGGTTAGCCCCCCCCCCCCCGCATCATTGAAGCTTTTAAAATCAGTAAGGCTCTGCATATTTTTGCACTTCCATACATAACAGCCTTATTATGCTTCCCTCCCCACTTGTGCTCAGTGAATATTTAAAGGGGCAGGCAGCTGTTGAGCACAGGATCAAAATAGCTTCCTTTCAAAGCAGCAGGGCTGACTCCCATCCCCAAGGCAATGAGTTACTTCCTGGTAGACATAAGCCCCTGCCCAATGCAACCCCTCCCTTCCACATATCAGCACCTCTTCCGCCAGCCTGCACTGAAGCCAGCTGAGGTCATATGGACTCCCAAACTGCACTGAAGCCGCTGTGACTGGACTTGTGCTTTTGGGCAGCTGGGGTTTCTTTTCCCTGCAGAAAGAACTTGTATGTAAAAAGATGTGGCAATAGTCAGAAGGTGCTTTTTTTCTTATATTCATGGGCAGGACTAAACTATAATGCATTTTTCCTGAGTGGTTTCCTCTTTGGAGGTTCTTTGTAAAGGTTGATGAAATAGCTGGCTAAACTGAAGAATTAGCAGATAATTTGAATTGAGCCAAGCCAAGTAAACATCATGCACAGATAATTCTTATATTACCTGGCTTTGTAAACAAGAAAAGTTCCAAAGGGGTAAGTGGGATCAGAGAAGTAGGAGGAAGGGGTGCTTAACCTTTTCCCTGACATACATTTTCTCCACATACAAACACTTTTTTTTTTCATTAAATAGTGTTGGCTGCTGTGTGTGTGTGTGTGTGTGTGAGAGAGAGAGAGAGAGAGAGAGAGAGAGAGAGAGAGATTTGGAACCTCATGTGAGGGGTGATTTGGAGATGGAAAACAGCAGTCAGGGAAAAGGTTAAGCACCCCCTCTCCTCCTTCTCTGATCCCATTTATTTATTTATTTATTCATCCATCCATCCTCCCAATAACCAGCCATAAAAATCTTGAATTAGGTCTCTGAAATGCCTGGGGGGAAAGAAAGGTCTTTGCCTGGTGCCGAAAAGATAACAGCATAGGTACTAGGCAAATCTCTTCGGGGAGAGTATTCCATAAGTAGGATGCCACAACTGAGGAGGTCTTCTCTCTTGTAGTCACCCACCTAGCTTCCTTCAGTGGGGGCACTTGGAGGAGAGTCTGAGCAGGAGGAGATGTACCTTTAAATATTCAAGCCCCAAACCGTTGAGGGCTTTAAAAGTGAACACCAACACTTTGAATTGAGCTTAGAAATAGACTGGAAGTCAGTGCAGCTGATAAAGCACTGGAATCACACGATCATATTAGCCAGTCCCAGTTAGTAACCTAGCAGCTCTGTTTTGAACTAGCTTCTGAACTGTCTTCAAAGGTACCCCCACATCCAGTGGATTGCAGTAATCCAACCAAGAGGTTACCTGAGCATGGAAAACTGTCACCAGGCTATCTCTGTACAGATAGGGTCGCAGCTGGTATATCAACCTAGGCTGATAAAAGGGGCTCCTGGCAACCAAGGCCACCCGGGCCTCAAGTGATAATGATGGATCTAGGAGCACCCCAAGCTGTATCCCTGATCTTTCAGGAGGAGTGCATCCTCCCTGTGCCCCCAAACACTCACCTTGGCAGATGAACCACCCGCTAACAGTATCTCCAAGTTGACTGGGGCCCCATCTACATGAGCCTTTTACTCCAGGGTGGCTGGGAGTCAAGGTCCTTTGGGACAGACGATGCAGTCGCCACTTCACAGCCATCCGTGGTTTTCTCCCAGAAAATGCTGATTTCCAAGGAGGTATTTTGCTGCGATGTTTTTCATTTGCTGCAGGTTTCCAAGGTTGCGAGCCATCTGCCCCTTCTCCAAACTGACTTCACATTTTGCAGTGGGCATGTTGTAGGCATGCGTAGTGCTTGCATCACTCTGTGACGCCTCTTTACTCCCCCCGTCCCTTCGCAGCTGCGCAGTTACAGAGGCACAGAGAGGCATTTTCATTTATTTAATCACACTTTTGCACATTTTTGCAACTTCATATTTTCGCAATGGTTGCTTTTGGATTCAGTGCCCAAGGTCCAGGAGGTTCTTGGGGGAGGACCAACTTCGCTCTGGCCACTATTTTGGAGTGATGGGTAGGCACTGCTCACACCTTGTGAGTGCGAACCATCGTGAGAGTCTCAGGCTGGGGAACTGATAAACAGATGGCGTGGAAATGAAGTAGCACAGAACACCCACTTTTTACCTAATGAGGGACGGACGGACACAACAGAACCCCTAAAATACAAAACAGCCACTGAAATGTTGCATTCCCACACTCACAGGACTGCATAGCTACGCATTAAAATACAATGGCAAAAAGCATGATGAAGTCTGTTAGGGAAGCCCGCAGTAAATTGTGACTGTATCCCAGCAGAAGATAATTTGAAGCTGAAATGCTGCACAGTTGTGACAGAGTGAAGGGTGAAAGTGATGCCACGTAGATGGAAATGGAAATTCAGGTTGTTGGCCCTCATCCAGTCCATTACCCAGCTCAGGCACTGATTCAGGACATCCACTGCCTCACTTGGATTAGGCATCCTCATGCCTCAACCACTGAAACTTATCCACTACAGATAGACCAGATGGTGCTCTGGGTATCTCCATTAATGGAACCACACTAATAGTGGAGTCCAAGTCATGCTGGATATGAGCTTTTTTTTAATCTCCGAAGTGTTGTGTGAATTTATCACAGTGAGCTGTTAAGGGTGTGACCAATTCCATGTCAGGGTCATATTGCAATAATTTCTTCACCATCCATAACAGCTCTGCTGGACAAAGTTGTGAAGATGCAATGAAGGTGGAAAATAACTTCTTTGCCATCCTCACTACCACCCAGTAGGCTTGATAGTAAGCTGTAATCCATGTTTGGTTGCATTCAGAACGAGTCTTTTTCTACTTGCATTCCAGCTGATGTTCCACTTGCGTCATTGCCCTCAGCTCCAAGGTGTACCCAGGAGCTAATTTGGCTCTGCCGTGGGGCCGAGGGCCCTTGGGCACAATTGTGTCAACCGCCCTGGTCAATTCCATGTCCAAAAGAGTGACCAGGGTTTTGACAGGAGCACCAGTCATACCAATAGAAAATCTCCTGAGCCCTTTCAAAGCCACTAAGCTCCATTTGTTTCTTGGGGCAGACCATTCTAATAGGTCCTCCACTCTTGCGTAGGGGAAAAGATGCTGAAAATCTAAACCTGAACAGGTAGTGATCTCACCATGACAAAGGGGTAAATGTTAAATCCCCCACGTTCAGGTCACTGTCTTCCTGCCCAACTGAGAAAACCAAATCCAAAGTGTGACCTGCTACATGTGTTGGGCCAATGACATGTTGGGACAGCCCCATGGTTATCATGGTGTCCATGAAGTCTTGAGCTGTACCAGATTGAACATCCTTGGCATGGATGTTGAGGTACTACAGGACAATCATCCTGGGAGTCCTCAGCACCAAATCCAAGACTATCTTTGTCAGCTCAGGTAGGGAGATTGCTGGGCAGTGGAGTGGGTGGTATATCAGCAGAACCCCCAACACTTCCTGGGTTCCCAACACCAGATACAAGCACTCAAAACTGCCACTCAGGCAGACAGGAAACCTGGATGTAGAGAGGGAATCCCTATAGACCACAGCAACCTCTGCTCACCAACCCTTGAGTCTGTGCTGATGCACTACCAGATACCCAAGTGGATACAGCTGGGTGAGACCAATTCCTCCCTCTTCACCCAATTCCCCCCTCTTTGCCCAATTCCCCCTTTGGAATGGGCTTTTCCTGTTGAAAAAGGGCTTTCAGGTAATTTTACTTGTTTCTGCATATAAAGTCTAGTTGTGGCCATTAGCTTTTGTGAAAGGGCAATTTTGAAAAATAAGTAGCCAAGTGTTAGAGCAATTTCTATTGACTGATTCATTATGGTAAGTTTCTGTTGCAGACTTTGTCACCAGTTAAATACTATTTTTAGCATTGTGAAGTTCTATTTTATTTTATATTATTTAGTGAAATACTGGGGGTTAAAAAAGAAAGGTGTTACAGTGTGGTTTCATGTAGTAAAGGAGATTACTAGGATCTAATGAAGAAAATCTTAATTCCTTGGTTTCAGCTTCAAATTCCGCTCCCATCTATCATCCAGGGAGCTGTCCAGTGTGCTGAAACCATGGCCTTACCCATCAATGATCTCGCACCTTCTGTGTCTTCTTTCAGGATTGCCTGGGATCTTGGCATTGGATCACTGGTTCTTTCTCCCCACCCCCCAAAAAAAATTATGTAGTGAGTGTCTCTGTAATTGCAGGATTGCCTGGGATCTTGGCATTGGATGACTGGTTCTTTCTCCCCCCCCCAAAAAAAAAATTACGTAGTGAGTGTCTCTGTAATTATTACATGTTAGAATCCCTGAGATTAGTAATTTCTTGCTAGATCCCTTTTCCCATGCATGTCAGGGTCAGACACGCCATCCTGCCTTTTTCCAAGGAGTGTTAATGTCAGAGCACACCAACTACAGTGTTTGTCAAAGAGGAAGCCAGCAAGGAGATCAGACTGTGTAGTGAATGGAGCTGTCTGCCTTTTCCTCTCGTCTCAAGCATACCAGGGTTGGAGCTCCCTGATCCCAGAATGCCCTGGAAGAGTGAGCTAAAGGCCACTTGCTAAGCTTTGTGGCTAAATGTGGATTTTAACCCATGTCACAGGTTCAGTCTAAACATACTAGCCACTGTGTCATATCTAGCCCTTGCAACATATCCAAAGGGGGCTTTTTAGATTAAGACAATAATTAGCATTTTGTATTAGGCCTCTCCTGCAGTAGAAGCATTCTTATTGAAAAAGTAAAGCCAAGGAGTTGTTAATGCAATGCCTGATCACTGCCCACTGGGATCCACATGTAAGCTGGTTTGAGTTTTCTAAAGTAAAATAAAATAAATTAAAATAAACAGGTCTGTAGATATCAGTTTGTCTGGCCTTATTAGTCTGTTTTGTTTTTCTTACCGCATGTAGTGTGTATTGGATGGTCAAGAATGCCAGTTGTTGAGTCCTTGCTCTCAGCAGAGTAGGGTAACTGCCACTGTATTATAGGGTTTAGCTGTAGGCAAGAGATCATGTGGCTTAAGTAGGACGCCAGTGACTGGATGTCTGGTCTGTTATTTCAGATTATTTTCCCATGTCTATCTAGTTTACAGGTTGTTCTTTAAACAGAACACTGAACTTCAAAGATGTTATCAGATAAAACTTCAAAGGCACTTCCTGTCAGAGAAAAATAAAAATGCTAAGCTCAAAACTGATCCCTGTATTTAGAAGTGGTGTGTCTAGTATTGTACAGCATCAGTACTGATGGACTAAAAGGGTTTTAATTTATGGTATCAATTCAGTATCTGTAGATTTCATTGTAAATGATATGAACAGTTTCTTCCAAAATCTTTCCCATTTCCGTAACCTGTGTAATGCTGATAGTTCTAATGGTATCTCATGCAAATAAATATTTTATTGTATCCTTCTTACTTTTTTATTTTACCCTTTAAAAACTTCACATCTCCTGTTTATGTACTTCTTTCCCCTTGTATGGCATTTTCTTCTGTTGAGATTTTTTTAAACTCCAGCTCTTTCTTGTTACTTCTTCTGTTCTGTTCATTTTGGGCTCTCCTATATCTTCATGTGCTGTTCCATCCTTTGTCTCTAGTTACTGCTTTGCAATCTTGTGACGTCAATGCTTCCTTTTTTTGTAATAAAATGAAAATCTGAAACAGCATTTCCATTTTTATATCCTAACTCTTTGCACATAGGCAGCAGCCTGTGCTTGTAGTATGAGGCCTTCATAATGTACTGTAACTAGAAAATCACTTTCATGAAAATAGAAAATTATTTGCTACAATTTTAGATTTAAAACAACCTTTCTGCTGACATACTTCTTTATTAATCCCAGAAACTATAATCCCTTCCTCTCACATGGGTATGCATTGCAGCTATTTTTTTTAAGGAAGCATGATGGTTTTAGATGTTTATTGTTTTTATGATTTCCTCATATTTAACTATGAAATCTAGCAGAATATCTTTTTCCATTTCAAACAAAAAAAAAAGGGACATTACATAGGAATCATTAAATGAGGAAAAACTCAGCCAAATTCTGATTTTACAAACCATCTGTTCTGTCCAGTTCACATTCATTATGAATCCCTGATGATCAACATCTGGTGGGATTATGTCCCCCCACAACATACATACAAACACATACACACACAAAACAAAGGATTTATTCAGCAGTACTTACATGGAGCTTTAGTTCATTGGGGAAAAACTCAATGGTAATAAGATGAAACAGGAAATGTTACTGGAATTGTGGATTTTAGCTTAGAACTGTTGTATAAATGCTTTAGCTTTCATGTGGAATCGTTATGCAGGCTAATTATTAGCAAGTTATCAAAAAGTGAGACACGTTGAAATTAATTATACTAATATAATATTATTACGTTAACGGCCAAGTGAAGCACTGGATGGAGGACTGGGCTTAGGGGAGAACCATGTTCAAAATCTCGACATAATCAGAGAAGTTCTCAGTTTAGCCTAACTCTCAGAGTTATTGTGAAAATTGTAAAAATTTAAAGACAATTGCATGTCCTTCCCCTTATATTGCTTAAATTTAAGAAAAAAACAAAGGTACTGAAAATGGTTGACACCCTAATACATTTTAGCAGCCTAAAGAACTGTGCAGGATATGCTGACAACCAGTCAGCTACAACGTTGAAAGTTCCAAGCTTGCCTGCTATTGTATTTGCAGTTGGTATCTCATTCGTCGTTATTAATGAACTTATGAAATGAAAAATTTTCTGTGGAAAAATAAGAAAAATGTTCTGTTTTGGAATTTTTTCTGCCTTTTCCGCCTTTGGTGGGATATAAAAAAGTAGTTCCCTGTCTAGTACAGGCTACAGAATCGGACTCAAAGAGTCCTTATCAATGGGACCTTCTCAAACTGGGGAGAGGTAACGAGTGGGGTACCGCAGGGCTCAGTCCTGGGCCCAGTGCTCTTCAACATTTGTATTAATGACTTGGAGGAGGAGGTGCAGGGAATGCTGATCAAATTTGCAGATGACACAAAATTGAGTGGGATAGCTAATACTTCGGAAGACAGAAACAAAATTCAAAGTGATCTGGATAGACTGGAGCGCTGGGCAGAAAACAACAGAATGACATTTAATAGGGATAAATGCCAAGTTCTGCACCTAGGAAAAAGAAACCAAATGCACAGTTACAAGATGGGGGATACGTGGCTCAACCACACTACAAGCGAGAAGGATCTTGGAATTGTTGTCGATCACAAGCTGAATGTGAGCCAACAATGTGATGTGGCTGCAAACAAGGCAAATGCTATTTTGGGCTGCATTAATAGAAGCATAGCTTCCAAATCCTGGGAAGTACTAGTTCCCCTCTACTCAGCACTGGTTAGGCCTCATCTGGAGTACTGTGTCCAGTTCTGGGCACCACACTTGAAGAAGGATGCAGACAAACTGGAGAGGGTTCAGAGGAGGGCAACAAAGATGATCAGGGGACTGGAAACAAAGCCCTATGAAGAGAGACTGAAAGAACTGGGCATGTTTAGCCTTGAGAAGAGAAGACTGAGGGGAGAGATGATAGCGCTCTTCAAGTACTTGAAAGGTTGTCACAGAGAAGAAGGTCAGGATCTCTTCTTGATCATCCCAGAGTGCAGGACACGGAATAATGGGCTCAAGTTACAGGAAGCCAGATTCTGGCTGAACATCAGGAAAAACTTCCTGACTGTAAGAGCAATACAACAATGGAACCAATTACCTGGGGAGGTGGTGGGCTCTCCCACACTGGAGGCCTTCAAGACGAGGCTGGACAGCTATTTGTCAGGGATGCTCTGACTTGGATTCCTGCATTGAGCAGGGGGTTGGACTCGATGGTCTTGTAGGCCCCTTCCAACCCTACTATTCTATGATTCTATGATAGTAAGAGAAAAAGAATTATCATGTGTTTTTATACTTATGGTCACTTGCAGACATTGATATTTTCAAGATGTTGTGGTGCTGCATGTGTTCCTGGGTAGGGGGCTTATTATTGCTGTAACTAAATAGTGACAATATCTCAAAAGCCACACAATGAACAACATCTCTTTAATGAGGTGTGTTATGTTTTGGGCCATCCTTCTGATAGTCACTCCTAGAGTGATGTCAGAAAATGCCCTGTCAGTTTTATGGTGGTAGAGGGACAGTGGCAGGATCTCTGGTGAATTTACCATTGTATGTTAATAGATTTGCTTGCTGAGTGTGCTTTTTTTGGATCCAATGTCAGTTGGGAATCAGAATTCAAAAGCACCAAATAGAATTGATTCTGGAACAATGGAAATGATGGAATAGAATTGTGCATGGTAGCTGCCCAAGGAGCATTGGACAGACAAACTGAGGTGCGAATCTGCTATGCTGGAGAGAAATGTCTCCTTCCCCTCCTTGTAAGCTAGGGCCCTTTATCCTAAAATATTTATAGGATGAAAAATATATTAACAGAACCAGTACTTGGCCTCTAATCTCTTGTCATGTGCCTCTGCTTAAAAATATGTTTTTTCCTCTCTGCCCAGATTTTCAACCCCTTAGCTATTCTTTGCCTCTTTCTGCTCTTTGCAAATGCTTCATTCTCCAATTTTCTTGTTATTTCTTGTTGCTTTCAAAAATCATAGCATCTTTACTTGTCTGGCTAGTTTTCAGAAGGTTGACTGTGTACTATTTATCTTTTGATTCCAAAGCCAAGTGTTTGATTCTAAGTTGAAGGAATTGTGGAAGTATCTCTATTGCATCACAGTGCATAGTAATGAATTAATTAGTTTGTCCTGCTGTTACTGCTCCAGTAATAAACTTTGGCTTCCCCAAAACTTTGGACCATAAGGTAGCTGACTCTATCTATATAGGGAGCTATATGGGTAATATAAACCTCAGTGAATAAACACAGACACTGAAGTGGGGTGGTAGAGGAATATATCTGCTGAAAAGATGCAGCTGTGGCAAGAATTATATTTTTAAAATGAGTTTGCACAGAAACCAATGTAATCTAGCAAGAAAGTTCAATCAATTCAGGGATTTTTCAGGGAACAATCAGGTTGTTGTTGTTGTTGTCTGTACCCTTCCATAAAATCAAAGGCCATTTAGGAGTATACATTCACAAACACATTCAGCCATCTGCCCTGGCAGATCATATAGATTTGAGAAAGCAAGAGTAGGGCAGTGCCTAAATACTTGGTTTGGAAGTGGGAACCCAGGTTTGATGGGAGGTCTTGGTCAAGTCAGTATCTCTTGGACTAACTCTTGGTTGGGGTGTGGATAATAGTCCACTCTTAAGTTCTTTGGGAAGGAGAGTTGGATAGAAAGTAATAAATTGTGTACTCAATGTGTGGCACTCCATTTAATAATGTGTCCGGTCAAGGATACCTAGCTGACTGTTACCCTCTATATACCCAGTCAACTCCTTACAAGCAACAAACAGGCATGGGTTGGCTCACAGGAGGATTCCCATTAAGATGATCTGCCCCAGGCGTCTTATGGATCCAAATGGATTCCTGACTGCGCTTGGGGATTCTTTGGAGCATGCAAACGGCCACTTGGTCGAGACCCTGGTGGATGGCTGGGATGCTGCAATCACTGGGGCATTGGATTGGGTGGCTCTGAGACAGAGCTCAGATTGCACCATGGTTCACCCCATGGGTGCAAGCTCTGAAGTGGGAGGTGAGACAACTAGAGCGCCAGTGGAGGAAATCTTGCTCTGAAGACAATTGGACATGGGTTAGAGCTGTAGCTTCAGCCTACCACATGGTGATAAGAGCAGCAAAAAAGACTTTTTATGCTGCCTCTATCATGTCCGCAGAGTCCCAGGTGGCTGTTCCAAGTGGTCAGGAACCTGGTCGGTCCAGTTGTTCTGGAACCAATGGAGCATTCTGAGGCCTCCTGTGATGAGTTTGCAAAGCACTTTGCGGATAAAATCAACTGGATCAGGAGTGCTATTCCATGTGCTGTGGATACAGTTAGTGAACGAGGGACGACCAGTTACAGACTGGTTGTGTGGGATCAGTTCCAGCTTCTTCCTTCTGAGGAAGTGGACAAGGTGCTTTGATCTTTACGGCCAACCACCTGCTTACTTGATCCTTGCCCATCTTGGCTCATTATGAGTTGCTGGGAGAGTCTTAGGGAGGGGATCAAGGTGGTGGTGAATGCCTCCCTCGAGGAGGGAGTAATGCCATCAGCCCTCAAGGAGGCAGTGATAAGACCACTATTGAAGAAGTCTTGGATCCCCAAGACTTGAACAACTTTTGCCCGGTCTCGAACCTGCCATTTTGGGGCAAGGTGATTTGAGTGGGTGGTGGCGTTGCAGTTGCAGGCACACTTGGAAGAAGCCGATTATCTGGATCTATTTCAGTTAGGCTTCAGGCTTGGGCATGGGACAGAAACAGCCCTGATCACCTTGGTAGATGATATGGGGAGGGCTCTGGGTAGGGGCAAATGCTTCTTCCTTGTTCTCCTTGATCTCTCAGTGTCTTTTGATACTGTCGACCACGGTATCCTTCTGGACCGCCTGGAGGGGTTGGGCATAAGGGCCACAGTATTATGGTGGTTTCGTTCCTTCCTCTCTGGCAGGTACCAGAGGGTAGCTCTGGGGGAGGAGACTTCAGACCCTTGGCTGCTCACTTGCAGGGTGCCACAGGGTTCAATTCTCTCCCCGATGTTATTTAACATCTATGTGAAGCAGCTGGGGACTATCATCAGGAGCTTTGGGGTACAGCGTCACCAATATGCGCATGACATCCAACTCTACCTCTCATTTAAATCCTCATGTCTGGAGTCAGTGAGTGGCTGGATGGAAAGGACTAAACTGAAACTGAACCCCGACAAAACCGAAGTACTTTTGGTGGGAGACAAGGGGAGGTTGGGGGATGTTGACCTGATGTTGAACAGGGTGCGGCTTCCCCTGAAGGACCAGGTCCGCAGCCCGGGGGTCAATTTAGACTCCCAGCTGTCCATGGAGGCTCAGGTGTCGGCCATGAGCCAGGCGGCACGGTACCAACTCCATCTGATACGGCGGCTGCACCCTTACCTCCCTAACCATCTGCTCCCCTCAATAGTTCATGCCCTGGGCTCCTCTTGCCTAGACTACTGTAATGCGCTCTATGTGGGGTTACCCTTGAAGATAATTTGGAAGTTGCAGCTGGTGTAGAATGTGGCAGCCAGCCTGATTACATGCAGCTGTTGGCAAGACCACATCACTCCAGTGCTGAAGGAGTTGCACTGGTTACCAGTTGTTTTCTGGGCCCAGTTCAAGGTGTTGGCATTGACCTTTAAAATCCTATATGGTTCCAGCCCAGTCTATCTTAAGGAGTGCCTCCAACAAGACCAAGGACGCCGCTCAATGAGATTGGCCTTGGAAGGCCTTCTGTCTGTCCCATCAGCCAGGACAGCTAGGCTGGTGAGGGCTAGGGAGAAGGCCTTTTCTGTGGTGGCCCCTACTCTGTGGAATTCCTTCCCTAGTGACCACCACCATGCCCCCTCTTTGATGAGCTTCCGCTGGGCTTTGAAAACCTGGCTATTCAAGCAGGCATTTGGGGTGGATTAGGGTTTTTTAGAGCAATGTTGTTTTGTTCAGTTGATTATGTAAATTTGTTGTATTTTGTGTTGTTATTTGTATTGTACGCTGCCTAGGGTAGCTGGCCAGATGGGCGGCTAATAAATCTAATTAAATAAATAAATATATAAATGACCAGGGCAACATGGGGTATCTTTGCTGGTCCTAGGCAATCCATCCTCCCCACCTGAAAGATTAAGGAAAAGCATGGGTGCATGGAGGGTAAGTTGTAAGCAAGCACAATTTGTGACATTGCACAACTTCATTACTGATCATGGGGCACGTCTGTTAAGGCATCCGCCTAAGCTTCCAATTTACTGGCTTTGTGGAGCTTGAGCCAACATGACATAGCTTTAATTCTGGTCTTAAACTGGCAGGTTTTTTGATCATTGAATTGATTTGAGTTTGGTTACATTAGAAATGTGGAGAGAAAACATGAGGAATGTGTAGAAAGAATATTCACATGATAAGACCCCAGTTTCCTATTGTGTGTTACAGATTCAGGATTAGTGTTTTAGGGTTAATCGGTTTTAGGAGTAAACCTGGCTCTTGCAGATTGAAGAGGAGTGGTATAGTTGTATAGACTGGCTTGGCTGCATAACCAATTACTTGCAGCATGGCATCTAAATTACAGTTTCATTTCCAGAATGCTTGCTGGGAAATTCCTACTCCCACCCTTCATATTACTTAATATAACACTTGTACTGAATGATGATTTAGTAGGTTGTGGTGGTGCAAGACAGTGAAATTTTCAGTGGTGGATACCAACACATTTATTTCGCTTTTCTTTCATTCTGTGACAGGTACGGAATGATCTGACTGGTGTCCTGTATGGTGAAGATATTGAAATCTCAGACACAGAGAGTTTCTCTAATGACCCCTGCACAAGTGTCAAAAAGCTCAAGGTGGGTGCAACTACTTAGGTAGTTTAAGAAGCAAATTGGGCAGTAGAAAAAAAAATAAGTGGCAGTAACAACAACAACATGGAATAGATTCCCCTTCCCTCTGCATGCTCCCCAAATCTACTCCTGAGGTTCAGGGGACCCTCCAGAGCAGATTTGGAGGAAGTGCAGGCAGAGGATAGGAAGATGAAGTCCCGTTGTGCAAGCAGACTTCTCCTCCCATGATGTTGGATGTAGTTCAGTGAGACATAATTTAGCCATGGCTAACTTACACCCCATTAATTTCAGTGGGTCTACTCTAAGTATGATTTAAGTTTGGATCCAACTCCTATCTGTAGCACTATGTAAGCACCATGTAAGCTCCAGTGGCTGCTATGGGAGGGAAGTATATATGAACGAGTTCACTGTGCAAATTTCACTGAACTGGTAATGTGGATAAAATCAGTGTACAGAGGGGTGGTGGGATTGTGCCCACTCACCAGTCCTCTGACATTGTCTCACTTTCTGGCATTGACCTAATGTCTAGTGTAAACATAAGGCCATTAATTTTAATGGGCATGTCTCAGAAGTATGAAATTTTTACACTTTAAAATCAATGTGTGTGTGTATGTTTGTGTGTGTCTATCTAAATATGTATGTATGTATGTAGATAGAGAGTGAGAGAGAAAGAGATAATATGTATCCAGTGTATACATGCTGGAATGAATGCATGCATATGTGGGCCAAGGTTAACATAAAGATGAATGCGATTTGGCTGCCACACTGCCTGTAGACTTTAACTGACATAGCTGAATGTGTGAAGGCTCTTTCCTTTTTCATATAACATCCAATTTTGCACAGGAAATCTAAGCAAGGGTGATTGAATTTGTCTGTTAATGGGTTGAGCTTCCTTCACCCCCACCCCACCCCTCTATCTATGAGACTTATGGCTTTATTGCCCACATCTCTGTCATTATCTATCTTTAGGTTGTACGTTGCTTGGATGCTGAACAGTAGATTATAGTTTTCATGTTTATTACATTAGCCCTTAAGGACTGGCTGAAAGTCGTAGGAGATAAAGGTTCCCTGGTAGGAAGCAGAAGCTATTCCAGTTGACTGACACTTTATCCCTTCACTGCAAATTCCTGCTGATAAGAAGTAGGGCATACAAATCTAAACTCTTAATGCTATCTTGCTATCTTTTTATTTTCTGGGCTCCTCAGCAAAACTAGACATTAGTGCATTAGGTGCCGTGTACAATTTTTGGAAATCTGAGGAGATGCAAGTTTCTCAGTGAGCATATGGAGTGAATTTTTAAGGTAATTCATTTCATTATCAAAAATTAAGTTCTTTGATATCGTGATACTTTCAGTTTCTAGTAAATTAACCTGGAATGTTTAATTTGCTCAGGTAAATGTGACTTGAGTGAATGGGTTGATTTAACACTGTAAACAGAACCTAGAAATTGTGAGCGCCACTTTTCGTTTGTATTCTTGAAGCTTTTCAGAATTTGGAGGTATCATTATTAAGGTGTCATTGTCCATTTTTTTTTTGTATTCTGCCCTAGTTGCTGCTAAAATGTGTTTTGAGGGGTGGGGGGGTTCAAGCTGTTTCCTGGAAAAGTCAAAATTACCTCCCAAAAGCTCGACTGGCACTGATGAAATACACATGTGATCATGTTGATGTGACTGCTGGGGCTGCTACTGAATAGTGTCCACTCCCACTCCCTTACGCCTGGAGCCTTTTTTGGAATGATTTTAGTAATTGTTCTTGTTGTTTATTAAAAATTAGTACATATCCATGTGAGCACTCATTTAGCTCTTTAAAAAAATCAAAAAGAGCAAGGACACGTTACCCATTCATTCACCAGTGTTCTGACATTTCAGAATATGTTCTTTTTTTCTCTCTCTCTCAATTTTCTTTTATGAGTGTCAGGGCCCAGCATCAGCACTGCAGTGAGCCTTGTAGGTCGTAGCTAAGATTTGAGTAGAAGTAGCCTGGAAGGGCTTGGGCCTATTCAGCCTCTGGAATGTCAGAATCTCTGTGAGCTTATCTCCGTCAGTGTTCTCTGGGCCGAGCCGGGGCAGTCACTCAACTCCCTGTCCACCTGCTAGCCTGGCCTTGGCAGGCAGGGAGGCTGGAAGCTGTCCATGAGAACCTGACAGAGGTGGGGTGCAGTTTGCAGAAGAGTCGCTCAGGTTGGAGGGGTGAGCAGTGATGCCCTGTTAGGCAGGGGCCTTGCTGAAAGGCTAAAGGCCCTTGTCTGTCAAGGGATCTGGAGGGGGTGTCTTAACAGTCATGTATTCCTGTTTAATGCAAGGACGAAGACCCTTTGCTAGGAACATCTCGTCTTCATTGCCCAAAGCCTTCTCTGTTTGGATCCATCATTGTCTGGGCTTTGGAGTCACTCTGCCCATGGACTCTGCCTTAATGGGAACTTTGGATTGCTAAAGACTTGCCATGAAAAGTACTGTGAGACTTTTCATAGACTTCAACTCTCATTTGCTGTGGATTGTGTGTCTTTGTTTGTAGTCATCTCAGTGTATTAGCAGGCTGGGTTTGATCTATGACTTGGACTTTCCTCTTCCTGGATGCATGCAGTGTGGAGCTATCAATGCAAAAGCGGTGGCACAGAACTCCTTGCATGTCTGAGTTTACCCTTCCCTTGATCTTGATAGGCCTTGACCATGTAGCCTGGAGTTATCAACAAAAGATTCAAAGTTGGACTCTCTGTGGGTGTAGTTTTGTGTAAGCCTTTCAAGAATTTATCCCTTCATTGCCTGAGGGCTCATTCCAGGAATCATTCCCATTCCTTGTCTGGGATTGGAACCAGCCCATGTAAGGATATCCTGGGTTAGATATGCCAGGAATCCCGAGTCCCTTCCCTTGTGTTCAGAACCGTGGAGATGGTGCCAGGGAAACCACATTGACAAGGAATTCAGACACAGTAGTAGTGTTTAGCTTTGGACTGTTCTGGATTACATAGAGCCTATAACTACTGACCATCAGCTATATGATTTCTGAAGAGTGTAACCATTAATCTTTTGCCATGGGATTTCCTGCAAGAAAGAAATCTCACTGATTTGTGTGTTTGGTGTCAGATTGCCTGAGCATGTGCGCTGGGGGGTTCGGGGAACCTGACAGTGAGTAAAATTGACTAGCTAGAAACTGCTCAGAATCTAGCCAAGTCAGTTTCACTACTGCACTGACAAGAGGGAGGTGCTGCAATTAAGAATTAAGAAACAAACTGAACCTCCCTTTAATGAGCCTCCCCCTTTTCTACATTGAGTATATACAGTAATCAATCCACCATTGCTGGATTTGGGCTAGTGCTATGGTTGCATTAAATTGGAAATTGCTCCGCAGAAGTAATTATCTATGTGTGGACTGATTATTATTTGTGAAAGATAAAACAATCTGAGGAGCAGAATGTCTGTCTCAGTGTAACTCTCACCAGAAAAAAACAGAGTAAGTTGGAGGATTGCAGTCTTATATCCTAATCCCAAACACAATACTTAAAAGTGAGTCCCATTGGTTTAAAGAGAAGTTACTCCAGAATAATGTATTAAAGATTGATATGTAAGGCATTCTGTAAATCATCAGAGGAAAAAATTGAGTATCCTTTTAAAAATTATAATAATCTTTATGTTAAAAAAGTAATTATGATATCTGTATGTTATAGTAATATGTATACTTAATGAAAACAAATCCAACTCTACTATGCCATGCATTCTCAGTATTAAGGCACTTAACTGCATTGAACTTATTCTGTGATATGGAGTAAATCCATAACTAGTGGCAATGTAAGCAAAAGTACTGAATTTTTGTTTAAACGCCTCATCGTTATTTGCTTCATTGGTTTCAGTTGTCTCCTTTCTTTTAATGTAAGGTGGAATAGAGTAAATAAATGGGAAAGTGGCCATTGATAATTACTTTGAAGCAGAATTGAGAAAAGAACAGAATGTTGTTGTTCAGTCGTTCAGTCGTGTCCGACTCTTTGTGACCCCATGGACCATAGCACGCCAGGCCTTCCTGTCCTGCGCTCTCTTCCAGAGAGTGCTCAAGTCTATATTCATTGCATCAGTGATGCTATCTAGCCATCTCATCCTCTGCCGTCCCCTTCTCCTTTTGCCCTCAGTCTTTCCCAGCATCAGAGTCTTTTCCAGAGAGTTTTCTCTTCTCATTAGGTGGCCAAAATATTTGAGCTTCAGCTTCAATATCTGTCCTTCCAATGAGCACTCAGGGTTGATTTCCTTTAGGATGGACTGATTGGACCTCCTTGCAGTCCAGGGCACTCGTAAGAGTCTTCTCCAGCACCACAGTTCGAAAGCATCAATTCTTCAGCGCTCAGCCTTCCTTATAGTCCAGCTCTCACAGCCATACGTTACTACTGGGAAAACCATAGCTTTGATTAGACGGACCTTTGTCGGCAAGGTGATGTCTCTGCTTCTTACTATGCTGTCTAGGTTTGCCATAGCTTTCCTCTCAAGGAGCAAGCGTCTTTTAATTTCATGGCTACAGTCACCGTCTGCGGTGATCTTGGAGCCCAAGAAAATAACATCTGTCACTGCTTCCATTTCTTCCCCTTCCATATGCCAGGAAGTGATGGGGCCAGATGCCATGATCTTTGTTTGTTTAATGTTGAGTTTCAAACCAGCTTTTGCACTCTCCTCTTTCACCCTCATCAAGAGGCTCTTTAGATCTTCTTCGCTTTCTGCCATTAGGGTGGTATCATCTGCGTATCTGAGGTTGTTGATAATTCTCCCAGCAATCTTAATTCCGACCTGTGATTCATCCAACCCGGCGTTTCTCATGATGTACTCTGCATATAAGTTAAATAAGCAGGGTGAAAATATGCAGCCTTGTCGTACTCCTTTCCCCATTTTGAACCAATCGGTTGTTCCATGTCTGGTTCTTACTGTTGCTTCTTGACCCTCGTACAGGTTTCTCAGGAGACAGGTAAGGTGGTCTGGTACCCCCATCTCTTTCAGAATTTGCCAAAGTTTGTTGTGATCCACACAATCAAAGGCTTTAGCGTAGTCAATGAAGCAGAAATAGACGTTTTTCTGGAATTCTCTTGCTTTCTCCATGATCCAGCGAATGTTGGCGATTTGATCTCTAGTTCCTCTGCCTCTTCGAAACCCAGCTTGTACTTCCGGTAGTTCTCAGTTCGCATACTGCTGAAGCCTAGCTTGTAGGATTTTGAGCATAATCTTGCTGGCATGTGAAATGAGCGCAATTGTACGGTAGTTTGAACACTCTTTGGCGTTGCCCTTCTTTGGAATTGGAATGTAAACTGACCTTTTCCAGTCTTGTGGCCACTGTTGAGTGTTCCAAATGTGTTGGCATATTGAGTGCAGCACTTTAACAGCATTGTCTTTTAGGATTTTAAATAGCTCAGCTGGAATACTGTCATCTCCGCTAGCTTTGTTGTTACTAATGCTTCCTAAGGCCCACTTGACTTCACTCTCGAGGATGTCTGGCTCAAGTTCAGTGACCGCACTATCATGGCTATCAGGGACATTCAGATCTTTCCTGTATAGTTCTTCTGTGTACTCTTTCCACCTCTTCTTAATCTCATCTGCTTCTGTTAGGTCCCTGCCTTCTTTGTCCTTTATCATGCCCGTCTTTGCACAAAATGTTCCCTTGAGATCTCCGATTTTCTTGAAGAGATCTCTAGTCTTTCCCATTCTGTTGTTTTCTTCGATTTCTTTGCATTGTTCCTTTAAGAAGGCCTTCTTGTCTCTCCTTGCTATTCTCTGGAACTCTGCATTCAGTTGGATATATCTTCCCCTTTCTCCCTTGCTTTTTGCTTCCATTCTTTCCTCAGCTACTTGTAAAGCCTCATCAGACAGCCACTTGGCTTTCTTGCATTTCTTTTTCTTTGGGATGGATTGAGTTGCTGCCTCCTGAACAATGTTACGGACCTCTGTCCATAGTTCTTCAGGCACTCTTTCTATCAGGTCTAATCCCTGAAATCTATTCCTCACCTCCACTGTATATTCATGCGGGATATGATTTAGGTCATACCTGAATGGTTTAGTGGTTTTCCCTACATTCTTCAATTTAAGCCGAAATTTTGCAAGAAGCAGCTCATGATCTGAGCCACAGTCAGCTCCAGGTCTTGTTTTTACCGACTGTATAGAGCTTCTCCATCTTTGGCTGCAAAGGACATAATCAATCTGATTTCGATATTGACCCTCTGGTGATGTCCATGTGTAGAGTCGCCTCTTGTGCTGTTGGAAAAGAGTGTTTGCTATGACCAGCGTGTTCTCTTGGCAAAACTCTATTAGCCTTTGTCCTGTTTCATTTTGTACATCAAGGCCATGCTTGCCTGTTATCCCGGTGATTTCTTGACTTCCTAAGCAGAATTGAGAAAAGAACAGAATAAGGGACACTAAATCAGCACCGAAAGATAATAGAGGAATCTAGAGAAGACGAGGATTTGTCAATTTATCAGGAAAAAGAGGAATGCCAATCATATTAACTTATAGTGGAAACACTGGTAAGGACACCCACTAGAAGAAGCACTGCGGTTTAAAAGGGCTGTAATATCATGATAAACTATTCCACATAAAATAGGCTAATGTAGGTGGCAAATCTCATAGAGGTGGCAAACCTGGCTCTGGGATATAAAACTTCAGTCTGCAGGTGAGATCTCAGGGGACTGAGCACTCTTCCTTTAAAAAATAAATCATTCTGCATAGAATACTAGCATGTCTTGAAGGGGGGTTCTACCCTAGTTTTCTCCCTGACATGCTAATTTCCAACGTGCAGTGACTGATTGATTTACTTTTGCATGGAGGGCCCTAGAAGCATGTAAGCCCCCACCTACAGTCTGAAGTATTATAGCCCAAATGCAGGTTTATCATAATAAAGAGAACTGAACTTTACTGATTTCCATTTCAGGAATGTAGTATTTGCTTATCCACTCCCAGTCTGTCCAGCCTACCAAATACTTGTCATAGAAGAAGGGGGGATGTGACTGAACTGCTGCCTGTCTGTCTATTTGTCTGTCTGTCTTTCTATCCATCCACCTGTCTTTTCATCCATCTGTTTTACCCTGTCTTTCCAACTCAAAAGCCTTACACAATGATAAAATAACAGAACAAAATACAACGAATAAAAACGGAGAAAAATATAACTGTCAAAACATGCTGGGTACCACAGAATTATAGGGAGAGAAACTGGTAACTACACCAGTTACACACAGAGCCAGTGTGGTGTAGTGGCTAGAGTGCTGGACTGGGAATCAGGAGATCCGGGTTCTAGTCCCCACTCGGCCATGGAAGCTCACTGGGTGACTTTGGGCCAGTCACAGACTCTCAGCCCAACCCACCTCACAGGGTTGTTGTTGTGAGGATAAAATGGAGGAAGGAGGAGGATCATGTACGCTGCCTTGAGTTCCTTGGAGGAAAAAAGGCAGGATATAAATGCAATAAATAAAATAAATACACACCTCCCCCCAAATCCTGTTGGAATAAGAAAGCCTTTGGCCTGAATTAGTATATACATTAGTATAGACATTGGATAAATTAACGACTTAACAGCAGAATTGTGATAAGCATATGATCCACTCTGATCCCTGGTTCTACTCTGATCCCTAGTGTCTGGTGTCTGGAAGAACAGAAGAATATTAAGAAAGCTAATCTTAAAGTCCTGTTCATAAGAGTTTCCTGTCTGCCTCTGGAACATCTTGAGAAGCTCGTTTTCAAGGATCTGACATCTACATCAGTCTTGTCACTTTACTGCACCATATTTTTGGCCCAGAATCCCAGCTGGATTAAGGTTCAGAGGGAAACACTGCCTTAATTTAAAATTTTATAGCTCGCCCAATATGCTTTGCTGTGGAATCACCTCCCCCTCCCACGCACACATACACACATGCACATGCACAAACACATATATCCACAGTATTAGTATAGTCTGAGTTGGGACTGAGTCCATAGAAGTGATGGACTCAGTACAGAGGGAACAGGTTCACCTAGCTCATCCCTCTCCTGCTGGGCTCTCCCTTTAGTTAGCCTCCCTAGCCTGGCAATGGCTGGTGCTCCGTATAGGGCTATGTATGCTCCCTGCATGTGACTGAATGCCATGCAAGGTTTGCCTTTCTCAACACCGCCCTCCATCCCCAGAGCCCAGGAAATGCTGTTGCTGTTTCTGGGTGGTCCTCCATCACACTAACCTTAGAATCATTTGGTTGCTTTCCCCTTCCAAGCTCTCATGGAATTCAGATATGGTTATTTTGCTTGGGGCAGGGATAAACAATTTGGTACCCTCCAGATATTTCAAATGACAACTCTCATCAGCCCCAGACAGCATGGCCAGTGGTCAGGGATTATGGGAATTGTAGTACAAAGCATCTGAAGGGCACTACGGTGTCTATTGCTGGCTTAGGGAGAGGTGTACTTACCTTAAAAAATTAAATTAAAAGCCACCTTGTTTAAACATCAGCTGATTTTGGATTCATTGGGTGATGTTAAAAGAAGTATTATGAGTTGCTGTTCATTTGTGTTACAGTTTTGTATACGAGTAGTCTTTTGTGGGAAAGATTATTGATGTCATTCTGATCCTGAAAATGAAATGACCTCCATTGATGATGTTTCTTAATGTATCTTTTGATGGTGCATGATTAGTGGTGATGCTTTTATCCACTTTCTATGCAAACTACAAAGGAATATAATATCTTCCTCTGTGAGGGTAGTGTGCATATACTATTCAACAGTTAACCCATTGGTATCATCAAAGCCTAGGGTAACGTAAAAAGAAAGAAAAATATTAAAACATTTTCATGAGCATTTCCTGCTATGTAACAGCGATATCCTATGCACATGCTTTAGCTGCAGTTACATAAGAAGAGGTTTATGGTGTGGTACCTAAACTGGCATCCTATCTCTGGCTCATAGGATTTTTTTAAAAATTGTTTTATTGTGTGCCGTTTGGTTTTAATTTTTGTGAACTGCCCAGAGAGCTTCGGCTATTGGGTGGTATAGAAATGAAATAAATAAAATAATAATAATAGGACAGAGCCAGACAAGTCTGCTCCATGTATTTATTTATTATTAACATTTAGATGCCACCTTACTTGCTAAAAGCCATCAAGACTTTCCAGTGGCGGACAGGTCTGAAGGCAAAGGGGACAGGTCAAAATCAAAAGGGGGTGAGATTAAAATGCTGGCATATTTTGGCTTAAAGCCTTTACTGCTAGTAACTAAGCCTTAGGAGGGGCATTTCAAACTTTTAGAATGCACAGTAGCCAGGATACCACCAAATGATTGGTGGTTGGGGGTGAGGGGGTGGGACCTGGGGAAGGGGCGTGGCCATCTGGGGAATCCCAGTGGGCTGGATTTTGCCCCAGGAAGGCTGGATGTGGCCCCTGGGCCTGAGGTTCCCCATGCCTGATATAAGGCATTAAATAAAATCGGCAATGGGTATAGATACTATGCCTGTGATCAACAAGAAGAGGAGTTTTAGAATCAGGTTATTCCATGATTGTTGTGATTTCTTTCATATGTCTTTTTTCTTCCAGGGAAACGATGTCCGAATTATCCTTGGCCAGTTCAATGAGGAAATGGCTGCAAAAGTATTCTGCTGCGTAAGTAAAAAAGAATGTAGTATTATGTGCTCACCTCATTGACCAAATTAACTATTTGTTAGTTAATTTAAATTGTTAACAACAATTAGCAAATTTGGGAACATGAATTAAATACTGTTATTCTGGCAGAAGGTAGATTTCATATGTTTCCCTGGTTTGATTTGTCTATCTGATGTATTTTAGCTCTGCCTGCGTACAAAGCACAGAGGGCATTGTAAAGGTTGCACTAATTTAAACGAAAGATATGCAAATGCTATTTTATTTTATCTTTTGTTTGAGAGATCCAGTGTTAGGCCTGACCTGGTATTTATGCATTTTCATCAACCAGAACCGGAACGCAAAACCAAAAGAAAAAATAAATACACTTACATTAAAATTAATATGTACAAGTGTCTTCATGAACTCATGTATATGCAGTGCAATCCTATACATGTCTACTCAGAAGTAAGCTTTATTTAGCTCCACGGGACTTATTCCTGACTCTGGCACAATAGTTCTAACTATCAGGGCTGCAACTTGGCAAATTTTTATGGTTACATCAGCTAATGGGAGTGCATGTCTCTGTAGAAAATAATTGAAATAAACAAGTAAAAGTTCATTTGAACAAATTATTCAATCATTTTATTGTAAAGTCAATGTTAAATAGTAAATGTAAAATTGTTCAAATTGAACCTTTCCCTTTGGTGATTTAAATCAAGCTACCTTTTCCATCTTTGTTTTACAAATCCTTCTCTTATGGAGAAGCTCAGTAGAACTTTACTCTCAAGTAAGTGTGCATAGGGTTGCACAGTGGTCTATTACTGCTGTATCAGAGTGAAGGAGAACAAGTGCAGTAACTGTTTTTTCTATCTTGGACTCTGTTGAGTTGTATTTTGCCTTTCAACAACAATTTGAGTTTTCATCATTTCCGAATTTTGGTTTTAATTTGCAGCAAGAGGTGCAATTACAACCTGATACAAATTAATTGGTGCTGGGTGTTGAAGAGGCAGATTAACATGATAACCTGTTAATACGAATATGTAGAGCATTTCAGAATTCGTATTTTTAAAAACATTTTGTAAACTGCCATGGATTCTCTGATAAAGGATATATTAAAAATAATCTGATACATACATGCATACACGTGGATAAAGTATTTTAAGCTTCAGTCCTGTTCTTGCCCTCACACACACAGTCCATGTGCATTGAGCAGTGTGCAGAGTGGTACTGCAGGACTATTGTATAACCTCATGTTCCACAACATGCCAACTCACCCAGTATGCTGTGGCTGTGCATAGGACACTGTATAGTATGCAGGCCATTTACTTTCGGCAAAGGCCCTTGCAAAGTCTCCTCTATCATTTTCCAGAATCCAGCAGCCTATAGTTCTTCCAGCCACCTGTGTGTCATTCTGCTTAGCAGGTTTGGGTCTGGTCACTGCCTGAATGGGAGAGACCTGGGGACTTTATGTACACCGCTTTGAGTACCATGACTGAAGCAAGGCAGGTTATAAATGTACTAACTAAAAAATAAATACTTCTGCTTCTGATGGGAGTAGCCTAAGTGTGGGGAGCTTGAGAAAGGGCGGTGTGTGTGTCTGTCAGTTGCTGGAAGGTGAGGCATAGGACTCCAGGAGGCCTTCAACTGGCCAGACTATGTTGTAGCATGACAGGTACAATTACAGTATGCTGGGTGAGGAGGCGGTATGATGAGGGTAGTGAGGTTGCACCAGAGCCCAACAGCAGCCATTCTGCAAATTGCTCAACATGCATGGCAGGAAGGAAGCAGAATTGCAGTCTTGCTCCTTCGTAACTTTACAGGCCCACTCTTTCCTGAGTTATTTGGCCATTCAGCTTAGAAGCTGTGGTCTATCAGAGCTTTGCTTGATAAGCCCATGAATTACAAAGGTGCTTGTATTATAGCAGCACTCAGTTGATGGCATCTTGTGTACTCTGTGCAGATTCTGCATTGCACATAAGAAGACATACAAAGTGAGGATTTCATTCATTAAATAGTTGTCTTAGAGTGCAATCCTATGCATGTTCAGACAGAAAAAAATACTACAACTCCCAGCATTCCCCAGCCAGCATGGTTGGCTGAGAAATGCTGAGTGTTGTAGGACCTTTTTCTGTCTAAACATGCAAAAGATTGTGCCCTTAGTTTATGTTTACTTTTTCAAAATACAGTTTTCATATTTAAAAAGTGGCTTTCATAGCTAAGAGCATTAAAATTCTTCAGAATCATGTGTGATATATGCTGTAACTCTTTCTCCAATAAAATTGCTTCCCTTTTTTATATTTCCACTGTAGGCATTTAATGAAAAGATGTTTGGCCCTAAGTATCAGTGGATCATACCTGGGTGGTATCAGAGCTCCTGGTGGGAAAAAGCTATTCCAAAGCTTAATTCATCACATTGTCTTGGTATAAACCTTCTTGGTGCCATGGAAGGTTACATTGGAGTGGATTTTGAACCTCTCAGTTCCAAACCAATAAAAACTATTTCAGGAAGGGTGAGTTAATTTCCTTTCTACCTTTTGGGGGATTTGAAGTCATCCTCAAAATGGGTTGTCTTTTTACCAGCAAATTATCAGTTGCATGCAGCAACTATGTTATTGATTTCTCATCATAGTAGGTTTGCAGCCCAATGCTAAACTCTGATTTGTTGTTGTTCAGTCGTTCAGTCATGTCCGACTCTTCGTGACCCCATGGACCATAGCACGCCAGGCCTTCCTGTCCTGCGCTCTCTCCCGGAAAACTTTGATATTCAAGCACAAAAATAGGGCTTATGACATGGCATGGTTTCTCAAATGGAGCTGCCAGGGACGTTGATATTTTCACAGAGTTATGGAGATGACAGTGAGGGGCATGTGGAACAAAAAAGAAAGACATTAAATTCATCTAAAAGATCACCCCATTTTCTGGTAGAGCTAGTTAATAGTTATCTGCCAACAGTGTTGGCAGGTTGGAAGCAGCCTAAGTATACTAGGGATGCTCCAGGTGTACATAAAAAGAGGAGTTGCTATACTCTGAAAGTGCACTCTCTGCATTCTTGTCAAATGTACCTAATTCTCTCCTGCCTTGACCTCTGGAAAAAGGTGTTCTAGTTAACAGCAGAACATGGCTATGCACAGTGCTGATTGGCTAGTGGCACTGATGTCATGTATTCTCTCCCTCTTTAGAGCTGCTTTCTGAAATGGGTTTTTCCTTATAAATAAGGTGCTGAAAGAATTTTAGACTGTTAAGTGTCACTTCAAATATATTAAAAGAAAAAGGCAGCTCGCCTGCCTGAAGCTTCGTGGGTATGGGGGAGCAAGACAAGGCAACTCTCTCAGCAGTGGAATTGTTAGAAAGTATTCTGTCAGAGCCATTGCCAAAGTTGCAAGAAGCTGGGCTTATCCTGCAGAGGAAAAAAACACATGCTGACTCATATTTTTAGGAACGTATGTGCGCACCCAAGGAGCTGGAGATCCTTTCTTAGATCATTTTCTGTTAGTGAACATGAACAATTATTTGGAGCTCCTTTTAGCAAATGACTTTCACAATCTTACTTATTTCACATTTAGAACAAATATTATTTAGAATCCCAGCAGTATGCCACTTCAGAAGTTGGTGTGAATGGATCACTTAGTCAGTCCTGATGCAGAGTCTAGGGAGCAGGGGAGAAATAACTTTCACTATTAGTGGGCCCCTTCTTTACAAGCGTTTCCTCCAAAATAATTACTGGTAGGCTGCTCCCATAGGCTCACCCTTGCCAGAACTCTTTAGGCTGTCCAGCTGTATGAGGAAATTCTAAGCCCTAGCTCTGGGGGAAGAATAACAAGAAAGGTGATTTGGATTTCTTGGCCAAAGCCCAGAAGACACAGAACTTAACAAAACCTCGTGAAATGTCCTAAGAATACAAGGTATCGCTTAGCAACTGTGCAGTCCTATACATGGAGAAGGCTTGAGTGAGAAATTCTCTTTTAAAACAATGCAGCTAAATATCTATATACAAAAAGGAATGTTTTTATGTCTGCCATTCTTTATCTGGGTCAGCAAACCATGGGGTTTTCTGCAGTCCTCAGAGTGGGTTTCTGGTGGTGTCAGTCTTGCCACAGTGGCAAGTCTAAACATGCATAGTATTGTGCCCTTAGTGTAACTAAGCTTAAGTATGCATGCCTGAAACACATTCATATACTTCCCCAGCCTCCATCTCCCTCTGTTTCCTATGTTGTCTTCTCTTCCCCAAGTCAAATTTTGGATTGTAAGCAATTTGGGGCAGGAACCTGTCCTCTTATACTTTCTGAGTGACATGCCCATTGATGGTGCTATATAAATAATAAATGATGTATTCCTCTTCTGAAACCCTTTTCAATGCCTTTCTTGAGATCCACATGACTGCAAGGGGGCACCAATGATTTTAATTCTGCTTTAAGCATTAGAGTGTGAATTTTAGGCACAGATTTTTAACGTGCTGACTAGTGAATCAGTCTTACGTTCTTTTCACAGACACCACAGCAGTATGAAGAAGAGTATGATCAGAGGCGTGGAAATGTTGAGCCAAGTAAGTTCCATGGCTTTGCTTATGATGGAATATGGGTAATTGCCAAAACACTGCAGCAGGCAATGAAGATACTCAATGCTACCAACAAAAACCAAAAAATTGAGGACTTTAACTACACCAACAAAGAACTTGGAAAAATTTTCCTGGATGCAATGAATCAGACCAGCTTCTTTGGTGTAACGGTAAGCCTTCCCTAATTATTTTTAGCTGAAGTCTGTAGTTGTATCTTCACTGGGAAATATTTCAGCTGTTGGTTACTAGAGTGTTCAGCAAATAACATTTGTAGGTACTTAGAACATGAAGCTGAATTGAAGCTCTGTGGCTTTGCTGATGGCTACTGCTCCAGGGACTTCAGGGGATATCTGTCCTTAATCAAGATAATCAGAGTAGTTAGCGAGTAGCAAAGGTATAGAATTTCTACCAGCCTTTCAGTGCAAGTTATGGGAGAGATGGGGATTCTGATCTACACTTCTGAATGCAGAATTAGAGGGCCGTGTTTCTTCTTGATTAGTTATTACAGTCTGAAAGAGTGTGATCCTATGTATGTAGACTTAGGGGGCAGCTTTCTCTAGCTGCTGCTCAGACTTCTTTTTCAACTAATTTGCTGCTGCATGAATTAGATTAGTCTAGTGGTTGACCCTTAATGCCACTTTGCATTCTGTGTTTTAAAAGTACATCTAAAGTGATATAAGTGTACACCTTATAAATTAAAATTAAAATGAGATCAACATTTGTCAAGGAGACAGTATAGACAGGGGCTTCCTGCTGAGTGTAGACTGTGTGGCAAACTTCGATTGCTATTGTCCAATGTGTGAAACACCCCCCCTCCTCAATTCAGCCATCTTATAGGAAGTAGTCGTCAGTGTATCTTGTTCTGCCTTTACAGCTAGACCTTCTGTCTCCTCTTGGGGGAAAGAATAGTCCACCCACTCTCTGTTGGCATTAGGTATCTGTGATTTTCCGAAGGACTTTGGGGATCATCTCTGAGGTCCCTGTTAGGTCTTTCTTTCTGCTGATTGGCTGTTGTGTTTTGTTTTATTCATTTTTTTCCGGAATTTGAATATTAAATTTGTGAGCAACCTTGGAGACCTTATTTTGTTCAAAAGGCCAGTGAAAATATGTTTAATAATAACAAACATAAATAATAAAATTAAATACTGGGAAGCAGTTGACAATGGCCTCCTTGTGGAGAGTGACCCTCCTGGCAGCCATAACATGTAGAATCATATGCCTTCCATACTCTTGCTCCACGTTCATGGCAGCCACCAATTGGAACATGGTGATTCTTAATGCAATGGCAGCAGTAAGAATTTCTACATGGGACAGGGATCGCTCATCATGGGGAAGCTGTTTTGGTGGCCTTCCCATGGCAAGTGTATAATATTCCACAGCATTTAGCATCCTTTGTCTTCACACAGTCAAAATCTCATGATACTTCAGAGTTTGAATCTTATGTTTCCTTACCTTAATTGTTATAAACATTACATTCCACAACCACTTAATGATGTCAAATCTTGGTGGCATGGGATGGCATGGTAAAGCAATAAGTGAAGTATTAAGATTTCCCTTCGTGGGAAACTGGCCCCTTTAATATTTTCTAAATTACCTGAAATGGAATTTGCTAGTAGAATCTACATCCTGCTGATTCCTCCAGTAGTTTCTTTTTCACTGAGTTTGGTAGTTTTGAAAAATCAAAATAACTGCAAAATCATCTGCACGTCTAAGGTAATTTTACTTGGGCACATGAAATAAATGGATGGGAAGTTCTGCTGCACAAGCCTCATTGAAATGAATGGCAGCTGTCCAAGAGAACAGTTATGCCAGACTCTAACGTAGGTATGCTGATTTTGAATGTACACAGATTTTTTTTTCTTTGCCTGTGATGAAGTGTTCAGATATTTAATCTCCCTGTTGCAGCCTGAAATGGCACAGACCAACATCAGAGGCATACTGTAAAGCTGTTTTCAAGTGTTTTGCCTTTCGTGCGTTTGGTTCTTGTGATGGATTTCAGGATAATATTGCAGCCTGAAGACAAGGCCGCACTGATCTGACACTCAACAGGTTTCATTGTTGATGTTGCTTTTAGGGATACTGCCAAATTGCTAGGGCAGAAATATTTCTGGAGTGAATTCAAGACTTGCTGTATTGTGTGGTCAGTTCTGCTCCCATTTTTGGAAGGCATCAAAGGCCTCTGATGTGCTAACCCCCTCACAAAGCTGTAAGCCTCTGCGTGTACACCAACAGGCCTAGCTAGTCCAGACTTGGGCAGAACAGCATTGAATTATTCTCTTGGACAGAACTTTTCAGAATGGAATCATGTAGTTCTACTTACCTCTGATTGTTTTAGCTATCACCTAAAGAAGTAAGGAAAATTAACAAAGAAAGTGGAAAATTTGCTTTCAAGGTTTTCAGCAGGTGTTTAGGCTAATCTTAAGATACATTGGGCCTAATAATAAAGCAGGGATGGGAAACTTGTTGTCCTCCAGGTGTTGTTGGAAGACTACAACTCTAATCATCCCTGACTATTGGGTGTGCTAATGGGAGTTGGAGTCCAGCAACAACTGGAAGGCCATAGGTTCCCCACCTTTGGGATAAAGTCTCACTACACTTGTACATGCACATCCACTGCAAGGGGGGAGGGAGTTAAATAAAATACAAGCTGTTTACTGTGCAAAATAATGATCTTTTGGAGAGCCAGCCAAAAGGAAAAGTTAAGTAGTGAACAACCTTTACAATAGCTAATGATGCTTGCTAAACAGAAGGCATGTAAATATTTTATGGGCTTCCCAGTTTGGTTCCTTGTAAAGGTCGGTCAGGAAGTCCATCCATTTTAAAGTGTGCAAGAAGCCTTTTAAATAGCCACATCGATGTACACAATTCCCTAGTGCATTTTCTTGGCTTGGCTTTTTGTCTGTGAGAAAACAACAGGGCTTCTCTACAGACATGCGTTTGCTTGGCAATCTGATCCAGACAATATTGTCATATAGCAGGCATATTCCAGAAGGGCCTGGCCTAAGAGGAAATTTTCACACGATGGAAATTCCCGTGAGAAACATTAAGACAAATACCTACACTTTCAGAATAATTTCCATGCCCTGCCCTGCCCCCCAACTCTCCTGTTCCAGCGGGACAGAGGACCTGTACTCTAGGGAGAAATCTAGGGAGAACTGATCTGAAGCAGAGGGCAACTAGCAGCAGGATGCAGCAGCAAAGCAAACATAACAGAGAACTCAGATACTGCAGGACCTGGGAGAGCTTCCAGGGAGAGCAGTTGTTGATTCTACAACTGTGGCACAAACTACACATGATATTTGATGTGTGATTGCAATTAACTTCAGTTTAAAAAGAAAAGGAAAAGGAGCTGTGGGGAGCTGGATGGGGATCACAGGGAAGTGTTTTAACCCTTTCCCCTCCATGGCATCATCCGAATGAAAATTGTTCCCCTCCAAGCTAGTATTTGCTACCATGGCAAAGCACAGCTGTGTGGGTGCACGTCTTAATCTTTGTTGGGACCATGACACAGGAGAAAAGGTTTTTAAAAAACCCTCCCATACACCATGGCCCCAATCCTGATTGCCCCCCCTCCCAGTGGCTGCTATTTTTTTTAAATACACATTAAATGTGATAGTGCATTTAACATAACATGTCAAATGCATCCAGCAGTTCCCCTTGCCATCCAGAGCGCCAACTTCCTTTTTAACTTCCTTAGAAAGGGGCAAAGATTGTTTTCCCCCCCCACTCCACTGCCCTCAGTTGTGCTGTGCTCAGAGCGGTCAGGAGGGCTGAGTCACAGCATCATCTTCTCAGGAAAACTGTCAGCCATAAAAATACAATCTGGAGCCAATGGCAAGTGCCAGCACCTGTACTGCCAGCAAAGGAGTACGTTGTGAAGCATTCAAATATACATTCAAATAGAACCACAGAGCAAAAGGTTATAGCTGAAAACACAATTCTTTGTCAAAGCATTCTCTGCTAAAGCTGAATTGTATCTCCTCTTCCACAACTGTTAACAGGCTCATATAGAGCAGCACATTAATTCTTCTTCAGCACATTCAAATAAAGGACATTGCTTAAGATAAGAGCATCTGGCAACTTCACGGATTTTTTACAGTCAGTTTATGATGAAACCTTTCCTAGCTAGCCCTAGAGTAACTCCATGATATGTCCCTCTCAGCAGAGCAGCAATCCTTACAGCTAAGTCATTTGCTAACCAAACATTTATCTACATTTGGATGCTCAAGGACTGCCTGAGGATCAAGAACTATTAGGAATTTTTGAAGTGCTTTATAAATTCACTAGCCTTTCTGTGTGTGTTTTTGTTAATGAATGGAAACCTATTAGTCTGGGAATGCCTTGTGAAATCGTAGGAAAGGTGGAGTTTTTTTGTCACATCCCATAAAGGAATCTTAAAAGCAGATTGCATTATACTGCATTAAAATAGGTCCCAAGAATTTCAGGATATGCTTAAACCAGCAGAAGGTTTTATCTGTAATGCACCTGATATTTACGAAGCTGAACTAGATAAGGGCTTACTGATATATTAGATTTTAATATGTTTACCTGAATATCTAAAAGATGAATGGTGACAAGTGTGTTTGTAGACTCATAAGGGTTCATTTATTAGAGAGCTGGGATTGGCTGCAACTTCCTGTTGAGTATACATTCAGCAGCAAAGTTGGGTTTGTTGCTGTTTAATTCATGAAACAACCCTGAGAGTTCTTATTTCCCAACACTTCCTAGAGCTATAATAAATGGTGTCTGGAATGTATATTGTGAGCCTGCCTTTACTGCAAAGTAGGCTGTAGAAAGATGTGGGCATGAAAGTTTAAATGAATATGTCTTTTGGTTGTTGTTGTTGTTGAAAGATACATGCTAGGATATTGTCCTACTAAACTAGGTTTATCTCTCATGTACAGATGTCAACAATTGTAATTACAGTAAACACATATTAAAGTTCAGGTATGGAGAGTTTTTACTCCTAGGACCATGGACATTTAAACGTCTCTGATGTGCATTGCCCTAGCTTCCATGTTTCGATAATCTGTTAGATGTTTTTTGAAGATACCTATCATGTATCAACTGTTACAAACAGATAGGGATGTCGGAGAAATCTGCAATGGGACCAAATGAGTTTGGATTTTTATAAATCTGACCCATGGATTCCGCAGCAGGCCATCTTTTCCCCTGTTGAGCAGATTCTGTGGACTTGTGGACTGTTTTTCTAACCTTTGGGAATTTTGCGCAAATTTCATTGTAGAAAAATATGTAATTTAAAAAAAACGCGGCTGAAAATGCACATTTCCCCATAGGCTAAAGCATGAAAATGCACATTTGGGGGGCAGGATTGCACATGTTGTGGGGATTTGTTCATTTTTGCACATGCAAATTGGTGCAAATTCACATTTCCACAAATATGGATTTGAGCAAATTCAGACAGTAAAAGCAAATCCAATTCCATCAATGAGCGGATGATGGAACGAAAGGTGCCTGATAACCTGCAGAACACAGATGGAATGGATTTTACAGACGGAATGGATTTTACACGATCTGTACATCCCTACAAACAGTTCCGTCTTTTCACATAAATTGAGCACACACCAATGGGCTGCAAGCTGGAGTGTGATAAACATTTGTTTGATAACTATTCAGTCCGCTGTTAGCAACCAAATAAATTAAACACACTTAGCATTTATGTAGCACTATTGTGGAGGATTCAAATGCTGTCATACACATTATCTACTTAATCCTTATGACAACCTTGTAGAACAGGTGCATTATTATTTATCACTATATTGCATGTGGGAGACTGAGACTCAGACATTTTATTATTACATTAATATCCCGTCTTTTTTCCTCTTGCAAGGAACCCAAGGCAACTTACATAGTCCTCCTCCTCTCCATTTAATCCTCGCAAAGATTAAACATGTGGTAGGTGATGCTGAGAATCAGTGAGTGGCCCAAAGTCACCCAGTGAGCTCCGTGGTTGAGTGAGGACTAGAACCCAGATCTCCCGAGTCCCAGTCCAACACTCTAACCATTACACCACATTGACATAGTAATTTTCCTAAGGCCACCTAATAGGTTAATGGCTGGAGTGAGTTTTGAAACAGGTACTTCCAGTCTCATATCTTAGCCATGCAGTTTTGCTTCATTCTATAGGATTGTTGTTTGGCTAGATGACTTATGGATAAATGATGAACACATACACATACAGTTTTTCCTGCATCCCTAGTTCTGCCCTGAGGCATGCTTTACTGGGGATTTCTGTAAATGTCCTCTTTTTAAATGTAAAAGTGATAGCAACTGGCAACTTTTCACTATAAAAGACATCAGATATTTGGACAGTTTTTCCAAAATGGGCCCAGCTGCCATACATTCTTTGCTCCTCCTCTAAGACCAGTACTTTAACCTCACGAATCTATGGAAGAGCACTACTGTCAATACGTTCGGTAATTTTTATTCTCACTTGCATTTTAAAGGTCAGGAGGACATATTAAAAAAAAAGACTTTAAAGTTAATTTTTAAAGTTAACTTTAAAAACATTTAAAATGAATATTTGGCCAAACTTTGTGCATCCTCTTTTGCTTACAAAGTGGAATTTTAAGAACGTAGTATGGAATCCTTTCACCTTTGTAACTAAAGACAAGGAAGCATTGCTTCTGCAGGAATTTTTCTGGGGTCGTGGTTCAAAGCTGCACAGTGGTGTGTGATTATAATTCGCGCACATAACACACACTGCTATGATACAGCTGTACATTTTTCTTGTGTGTCTGCTCATGCTTTGTTGCTTAGAGCCATATTACATGACATTTAGAAGCCCACACACAGTAGCAAAAAATCCTAGCAATTTGACAGTATTAATGCAAAATGGTGTTCTAGGCACATTTCACACAGGAGGCAACATCCAATTAGATTTTATTTGGTCAGGTATATATAAAAAAAAAACACCCTGAGAACAAGAGGGGGGAAAACAGATGCACAAACATGGAACAGCAGTCTTAAGATTGTTGTACTGGATATTTTATGGCATCACTGTCCTTATCATAATGTCGACAACTTCACATGACTTGTCCTAGAATTAGTTTCTCCTTCTTGGAAGCATTAGGGAACACTCTAGCTGTGGAGTCTGTTGACAGTGTTTTTGGCAAGGAGAGGAGAAATGGGTATGCTTGATCAAGGTTTAGGTTTCTACAGGAGCCTGGACTACTCGCTATACTTTTCACATTGTTATCAGCAACTTTTACATCAACATAATTCAGCGTTTCCATGGCTTGAGTTTTGAACTACAGAATGTTCTTTTGGATTTGCACCCCCCCCCCCGAACTGCACATTTTGTGTGTAGTTGCACATTTTGTATATGTAAAAAGGCAAAAGTAGCTATGCTGGTCCATGGGGGGAAAAAATCCAAAATATACAGTTGGGCGATATCTTCATTAGGACCAGCCAAAATTCTACAAACTTCTGCAAGCTTTCAAATTTTCCAGAACTCTTCATCAGGTTAGGTGGTACAAAAAGCAGGGTATGGGGGATGAAAAAAAGTCCAAACATTTGGCCAGGGGTTACGGCCATGAGGTCTGCTGCTTAGATGGACCCAGTCTCAAAATGGAGATTTGCAATCTGAATTAATTCGTCAATGGTAGGGATGGAACCAGAGGAAGATTTTCTGCCACCTGGAGGGAGGCTTTGCACAGAAGATTCCATCCCCTCCAACCACGAAGTAATACTCACAATTTGGCCTCAGTTGACTTTTTTTACCACCTAAAATTAATTTCCGGCTTTGTTAATATAAGGACTGTCATGATTTTCTGCGCTTCCGCTCTATGCTGACTCAAGAACCTGTGTGTTTTGCCAAAGACAAGAGGCAGATTAATTATAGCCAGCTTTTGTGTTCTCAGAAATGGAGATCAGCCATTGCTTCTCCTTCCCAAAAGAAGCACATGCTTTGCATGCAGAAGATCCCAGGTTCAGTCCCAGGGCTGGAAAAACTTCTGCCTAAAACCCTGTAGAGCTGCTGCCAGTTAGTGTCGACAAAACTGGGTTTAGATGAACAAATGCTCTGACTCAGTATAAGGCAGCTTCCAATGTTCCCATATTCCTAGGTGTAATCCGATACCTGCAGCACCTAGCACTGACTAATTCGCTCAGACTGCAAATCTTCATTTTGCGACTGGGTCTATCTAAACAGCAGACCTCATAGTCACAACATCTGGCCAAATTTTTGGACTTTTGTTTCTTTCCCCAGGAAGATTTTCTTGAACAACTTTGTTTTCAATAGAACCCTGAGATCCACCAACTGGAGGCTGATGCTGAGAAGACATACAATGAGAATTAAAGGATTCTGAGCCCAGGAACTTGTTTTGAGTACCTGGACTGAACAGAGCTCACAGTCCTTCCACACAAAAATCCATTACCCCAAGCTTTCTTCATTTCAGCAATATAATTTGGTGTAGGAGGAATTTGTTTTGTTGTTGCTGTTACTGTTGTTAAATGATTGCTTGTCAGAAATCCTTGCCAATATTGCCCAAAGATCTACCAGTAGATCCAGATTTACTCTGTCCCCTTTTCTGTTCTGGAGAACTTAAAAGCTTGCACAATTTTGTGGAATTTTGGTTGGATCTAATAAAGATATGGTCCAATTGTGGATTTTGGACTTTGTGTATGTTTGCACATTTTTTTAAAAGTCCTGACAACATCAAAGAACAGGTTCACCATTTCTTGTAGATCTGGTGACTGAGCATCAGGTCTACCAAGATAAGAAGACCTATCCTCTTAAAAATTCGTATACTAGTTCTGCCTCTCTTTTGTTCCTCAATACTGGTGTCCAGACATCTTTCTGCCTACAGTTAAAACCCTCAGTGCTTTCCCTAGCTCCCTTCACTGCTGTAATGGCCACCAGGGAAGACACCCACCTCCCCAATGGGTTTAAAATGAAACAGGAAGTTACTTCTCCAAAAGTAGGTGTGTCAGAGGTTGTGATGACTTCATTCATTGGCTAAAACCCTGGAAGGTGGGAACAGTCTATTTTTGCTTAGAAAATGAATGGCCAGGATAGTGGCTGTGCATTTTGCCTCATATTTCATATACTCTGGTTTCTCTTTGGATCATACAAATCTTTTGCCTACTTTCCCAGGTTCTTCAAGGGCTAGAGACTTGCTTTAAAAAAAATGAAACCTGGGAATCTGGGGATTATGGCTCATCCAAGTGGATGAGTGTGTAAAGAATAACACTGCAGTCCTAAGCATTCTCACCAACATATTTCTCTATAATGACATTCTAAAATCACTGTAGTGCTTTTATAATTTTGTTGTATTGAGGACCATTATTGTTATTTACTTGTTCTCTGTAAACAACCACATTGTCCTATAGCTACCATTTGGGAGTTGCTGCGTTTCTCTTATTTGGCCATAAAGGAGCTATAGGTTGGTGAACTGTGAACACAGCCAGGGGGTTCTATTAAGTTTTCACTGCATCCACTTGCACTGCTGAATAGGCAAGCTGCTGTTCAGCTGCGTTGCCTCTTCATTATGTGGTAGAAACCTTCACAAAGCGTCCTTCTTTTTCATCTACCCTTTGGGGATAGCGGCAGAGGCATCATATACTGGAACATTACAGAGAAATTGTGAAGCAGAATTATGGAATGGAATTTGGGAGTTTTAGGTTGCACGTCCTGGGAGTGAGCCCCATTGAACTCAATGGACTTATGTTTGAGTAGACATGTATAAAATTGCACTGTTAGCTTTGCCAAGTCAACATTAGAGACTGTGACTAAGGATGGAGGTTGGGAGTTACCTTGTTCTTTCACATATTGGGCATTTTAAAATCTGTAAACTGAAACCTACCTACCTGACTCCCCAAGACTTGAGAAGAAAAAAGCACAATACATAAAAGGGTGAAAGGTTTTGACTGTGGGATATGTTAGAGAGGCATTAGAAAGGGTGATGGATTAAAATCACTTCCTGAGACATTAAAGTTTCAGTAGGAAGACACTTTCTTAATGTGTCCCCCCTCCCCTTCTCCATTTACTATTTCCTCCTCTTGTTTAGTCTTGACAGTCTGTCATGATGCAAGTGATGGATTTCATTAGCACAGCCCTGGTTGTCAAATGCAAATATTTAGCCTGTGATGTAGAAGCATGACATGTTAATTTTTAGATTATTCTCAGAGAAGATAACAAAAGAGAGAAAACTCATGTGAACCTTGCTTGAGAGAAGAAGGGAGGACACGTTTGCAAGCATCAGCTCTTCTGAGCACTTTAAGAGATTTTGCTTAATGAAGCCTTTTTCTCAGTTGTAATAGTTTAACAGTATGTTAAATCGGGCCCCAGTTATGTGGATGTCATCCAGTGGCTTTTCAATAAAAAAATATTAAAATATTGATGTTTGTTTAGTAATTACAGATAGAAGGGTTTTTTTGGTCATAGCAATATTCTGATCTGCAGATTTATTTATTTATTTTGGCAGACTATGTTTTATATTATTATCATCAGTACAGTAACAAAACTAGTGGGAGGGAAATGAAGTGAAGGATTTTGGGGAAGGATATATACTCTAGGTTCTGGGTGTTATCAGGGTGTCCTGGTGATGAGTGCAGGCATTTTAATAGGCATAAGTGTCAGTGAAGGCAGTTGAAAGAGCATTATAGGTATACAAGTAGGTTTGTTGGCAATAGGCAGTCTTGATCTTCACATTTAAAGAGCTTCCTTAATCTGTCTGGAAAATGCTTTAAGTACACCTATTTCTGTTAGATTTTTAAAGCTAAGCAGGTCTCATGGTGGTTAGAGCACTGGCTTGGAAGTTGCTTTTTGAGCACCCTGAAGAAATAGTGGGATATAACTATAACAACAACACCAATAATAATAATTCCCCAATTGTTTAGAGTGGGGTATAAATTGAATAACTAATAATAATCAGTAATAATCTGGAAGTTATTTTCAGAGTTATTATGACATAGCCTTTTTATTTCAGACTGGATAGACTTGGGTTCAAATCCCTGTTCAGGGATACTCACTGGGTGGCCCCAGATAAATTGTTATTTTTTAGCCTAACTTACCTTGCATTGTTCTTGTGAGAATAAAAAAGGAATGATTAAATGTGACAAATAATGTAAAAATTGCCCATATTTTCCCAGTTGAGGGTTTATGTGATGGCAAAAGTAAGAAATAAATGGTTGAAGAACCTTTCAAAATGGATGAAGAAAACTTACTTAAGAAGAGTCAAACCTGCATTTCACATTTTCTTTTTTACAAAGAACCTGATTCTCAACATATTAGACTATTTTTCCTTTGTTTATTCTTTGTATCTTTTCTACTTAGTGAAGCACAAGGAAAGTTTGCGTGCCACAAACACACAGAGTGAATCAATGTATACAGCTTATCCTAGCACAGATTAGTGTCTGCTTAAGGCTTTCCATCTCTTTTATTTTGCAGCCATTACATTCCTTTTCTCCATTCTGTTTTCCTGCTGGCTCAGATATTAGGAGTGCTGTAGGATTCTGCATTCACAGTTAAATGTGTAATGGCAAAAAACAGAAGATACATGCAAGAGAAGTGTTTCAAATGACCGTGTCTAGCTTTCCACGCTTGGCCAGTTTTCTAGTCGAGAAGTCATTCTTCTAGTGAAGTGTCATTAAAAAGAAATAAGGCTATGGTAGATGAAGCAACAACTTGCATTTAAAATAGGCAAATAAACATTCTGCTGCAAATGGTAATATGTGTGTATAATACTATGAAATTGTATATATCTGTTCCTCGCAGCAGGGTAGCTGAAACACAAGCACTTTTGCCTACAATGGTGGTTAGTAGATTCACAAAGGTGAAAAGCAAAAAGTGAACCAGTTCAAGTCTTGTCTTGGGCTGAATGCAGAGCGCTTTACCTTTTGGGGAGGGGACCATAGTCCAGTGGTTGAACACTGACCTTTGTATACAACAGATCCCTTGTTCAACTCTCAACATTGTGTGTGTGTGAGAGAGAGACAGAGACAGAGAGAGTAGTTTGGCAAAGGGTGGGAACATGGAGGTAAGGCTGCTAATGTATGAGTTAATCCAGCCATGCGTGTGAATACTCTTGGAGTCTTGTTTGGGCTTGACCCCATCAGGTTGTGCTCAAGGTTGAACTGTCATTCTTTACATTGATGTAGTTATTTCAACTGTGAAAAAATGTAATTCATTCAGAAGTCACTGGCAGACAGTTTTGTAAAGGCCCACTAATGTTATAATTCTGCAGCTATATTGAGAAGAGCATAATTAACCATTCTGTCACTATTATAACTGTATGTAATTTCATTACATTACTTTGTCCTTGTTCGGTTTGATGGCATTCCTGACAACATGTACAACTAATAAGCCATCTCTGGGGAGAGAAGCAGTTAGTGTGGTGGTGCTGGTGTTTTTTTAAAAGGTACTCTGATCACCAGTTGTACCGTGCCTTTTATTGCAATTGTTATTTCATTAGTGCTGCTCTCCATTCTAGTTGAATGTATTCATTTGTGAATGTATCCTGTGATTTGGAAACTACATTTCTAAAAGAGGAGATTGTCATCTGTGTGAATGATTGATCTTGAAAGCAGTGGCTTCCATTTAATATGATTAGAATGTTGGTTTCTTCAGCAAATTTTCCTGTGAGCCACATAAAAGGGTTAATGTGAATTGGCAGGCCAGATGGAAGGGGACTTGAATTTTGCAGTTGGAGGATGGAGGCATAAAGTGCCCACATCCTCCAGTGCTGTGGGAAAGAGATTCCCTGCTTTCTTTCTATGGGGGGCAAAGGGGAATGCGAATCCCTTCTCTGTGTGTTGGCATGGGGTGTATATGAGCACAGTAGTTCTTTGTATTGGGAGAGTGGGGGAAGGAGGTTGCAGAGAAAGCTTTGCTAAATGCCAAGCTGCTTTGCCCGCCAAAACGCAGCTTAGCTGTTAGCTGGATCACCTCTGCAACCTCCTTTCCTTGCTTCCCGGAAAAACAGAAAGAACCACTGTGCTTCTTACCCTGTTACCTGCTGTTTCTTGCAGGCATCTAAACACTGTACCTCTCACTTGTGGCTTCTTCTCCTGGGTCTGTGAATTTTACATCATTCCCATAGCCCAGAGAGTGCTGCCATTGAGAAATAGGATGCCACATTAGTTTTTTTTTTTTTTAGCAGATTGCTCCCAGAACTTTGGAATAACCCACTTGAGCTTCAAAGTATTTGCTTGTAGCTACATTCCACGGTCTCATGGGGAACTGCCCTTTTGAAGCTGAAAAATGTCAGAGAGCTCTTCTGATTCCCTAAGAAGAGGCTCATTAATAGAAACTTCAAGAATGGCTTTACTCCTGAAATGTAATAGATACAGTTTGAATTCCATCCAAATTACTGGATTTGTTAATTGATGCTCTGTGCCATGAGAATATCTCTGATGCAATGGTTGTTTCTGTGTGGGTTGGGGAATGTGCATAACACCCCCGATAAATTCAGTAGCTTTATTGAAACTCTTTTTGCTTCCCTCTAAAATCCCTAGATGTTTTGCCCAAGGAAGAAATTCCATATTTCCCTCAAAATATATTGTTCTAAATGCAATTCAGTGACAATTTTAATAAGGGAACACCCCATATCTTCCTTTTCTGGCCGCGAATGTGCACTTATAATGCTTACCATGGATAAGTTATTGCTGTGTAATATTAAGCCAGCACATCCTATGAATTCTGAAAATATGTTATCTGATTTTGCTCTCTTCTGTTATACATCTTAGTATAACCCACATTTGTTAATTGTATTGTTCCCCTATGAAAATGGGACTTTTCGATAGTAAAGGATGATCCTTTGTCTCTTCGCTCACTGCTTTGTTCCTTCCTCCCATGTGTCATTCTCCTAGTTCTACCCCATTTAGAATAGCCCACAGTTGCAAACCATAGCCTATAGTCTACAAGGGGTGTACACAGAAGAAAGGGGGAAAATGCTTTTGAACTTGTTTCAGATAGGGGCCACTTCACTTTGGACAAGACCACCTTTGCTTTGGATCCAAGGCAGAACCTTGCTTTGGTGTTCTACTATCGTGGGGATATCAACAAATGTCTATAACTTCTTTTATTTTGTGGCAGAATGAAATCTGCAAGTATAGTTTCATCTGAGGGGATGAAACCTGCCAAATTTCAGAAAGACAGATGAAAGGTTTACAAAAGGGGAAAATGTTGGATCCCTTACTTTGGTTCCCAGCAATCCTGGGGGCAGTGGCAGGCCCAGCCATCACATTGGACCTTCAGAATCAAATTTGAATGTTTTTAGAGCACTCCATCCCACACTTCATCTTGGGTTTCTGAACATGCAGACACTCTGACTTCACCATCAAGTCAGAATTTTTTCTCCCCTATTTGTTGCTGTGTAATATGATCCTGACCACACACTTTGCTCCTGAAAGAATCTCTAGTCCATGTTCTACCACCATCTGCGGTATAATTGGTGGACATGGGAGACAAGGCTTTCTTTATGGTGACACCAAAGTTCTGAAACACCTTGCCACAAGTGATCCAGCTAGCCACCTTTCTCCATGCCTTCAGATGTCTGTTAAAAACATCCCAGCTTTGAATACATTTTCTGGATAGAACGTGGCATGAATATATGCTTTGAAAAATAAATAGGCAACTTTTCCTATAACCAGTGGTGGATTAAACGTGGACCTGATTCAAAAAGTCTTTGTGTTTGTCCTCAAAATTGTGTGTTTAGTTTTTTTATATCTCTTCAATGAACAAGCGAACATTCATTTAGGAGGCATATATGTATGAAATCTATATTGCGATTTCTAGTGTACTTTCCTGTCTTTTGTTACATGGCATGCATCATTCATTGATTTCCACTTTGTACTGTCTGTGTTGATATAATCTGTTCCTCCAAATAGGCCATCTGCAGTCATTCAGAACAAAAGAGATGCATATCAAGTCCTGCATAAGGAGGAAAAGTCACTGCGTATAGCTATCAGACAAAAATGTGCTCCTGCATCTATACACAGGTGCTTTCCTGTCATGCTTCTCAGCCATTGAATTCAAACAGCTAATGATGTTCATCAGATTTAAATTCTTCAATATGGCATGAGGTTCCTAAAAGTGCACAGAGACAGTGTGACTCCAGGTTAGTACAGAAATATGAAGAAGAGAGTGAAAGCTCTATTTTACCATTTTGTAAAGAAATCCTGTGCTTTAGTCTTTCCTTGGACTACGTGTTGCTCAACCGTATTAAAATGAATACTACTGGAGTAGTATCAGCATGTGTCCTGTTTATGTCAATGGATTTACAAAGGAGACTCCTGATAGATGGTGTTATTTATGGTGTGGCTTGTGAAGGTAAAGATTCAGAGCCGATGAACTCGCAAGCAGTGCCAGCTCCAGGTTGTTGACAGCCTTTGGGCAAGACCCCCGCATTGGGCCCCCTCCCTCAGCGAGTCTACCTTGTAACCGCCATTGTCACCAGCTGATGTTGCTCTTTCTCCTTTTTCTCATCATTGTTACTACTTGCTTGCTTGACAGGCAATCAATTATCCTCCCTCCTGAACAATAACCAACCAATTATCCTCCCTCCTGAACAGACAATGATTGGGAGGGAGAGGCCCACACAGTTGACTGTCCTCACATAGTTATGATATTCTATTAACAGTAATGATAATGATGATAATAATAATAATGTTAATATCATCTTCCTTTCATTTCATTTTACTACACTGCCCAATAGCCAAAGTTTTCTGGACAGTTCATAAGAATTTCAAGTCACAAATACAAATAATAAAAACATAATATAGAGTCATTAACATACAAAATTTAGATACAATTTAAAACAGATAGAAAACATTTACAGCAAGATACTGGACTTGATAAAAACAATTTACATAAATGTCCCATTGTATTTCATCAAATGCCTGGAAGTAGAGGACAGTCTTAACCTGATGCCAGAAAGATGACAATTTGGCTGTGGGCATTCCATAATCAGAGGGCCACCACTGAAAAGAACCTCTCTGTTGTTGCCACCCTTGGAGGAGGCACTTGGAGGACGGCCTCAGTTGTTGATCATAGTGTCCAGATAGGTTCATATTGGAAGAGGCACTCCATCAGGTATTGCAGTCCCAAGTCATGTAAGGCTTTATAGGTTAAAACCAGCACCTTGAATTGGATTTGGAAACATGAAGGCAGCCATTGTAAGCAGGCCAAAGTTGGTGTTATATGTGCAGACCTTCTGGTCTCTGCAATTAATCTGGCTGCTGAATTTCACACAAGCTGCAGCTTCTGAACAGTCTTCAAGGCAGTCCCACATAGAATGCATTGCACTAATCTAACTTGGAAGTTATCAGAACATAGCCTACTGAAGCCAGGTTATTCTTGTCCAGAAAGGGGCATAGCAGAGCCACCAGCTGAAGCTGGTAGAGCCACCAGCCGAAGCCACTGAGGCCACCTGAGCCTCAAGTGACAGTGCTGACTCCAGGAGAACCCCCAAGCTATTCAGGGGGAGTGCAGCCATTGCAATGCAGTGCTCCTTCAGGGGGCTCCTTCAGGGGGCTCCTTCAGGGGGCTCCTTCAGGGGGAGTGCAACCCCATCCAGAACAGGTTGAACACCCACCATCTGGTTAAAAGAACCACCCACTAACAGCATCTCAGTCTTGTCTGGATTGAGTTTTAGTTTTAGTCCCATTGTCACAGCCAGGCACTGATCTAGCAGATCCACAGCCTCACCTGATGAAGATGAAAAGGAGATGGAGAGCATATTGATAGCAGCACACTCCAAAATGCTGGATGACCCCACTCAATGGTTTCATGCAGATGTCAAATAGCATGGGGGATAAAACCAACCCCTGGGGAAACCCATGTTGGGGAATCTATGGGGCCAAGCAATATCCCCAAGAATCACCTTCTGGAGCTGGCTATCCAAGTGGGAGTACAACCATTGCAATGCAGTACCCCCCACTTCCAGCTCAGACAGTTGTCCCAGAAGGATACTATGATCGATGGTATTGAAAGCCACTGAGAGATCAATGAGAATCAACAGAATCATACTCCCCGTGTCTCTCTCCTGACATAGGTGATCATACAGGGTGACCAAGGTTGTTACTGTACCAAAATCTAGCCTGAGCCCCAACTGAAATGGATCCAGATAATAATTGGTCTTATTCAAGAGGGTCTACGGCTGGTTGGGAACCACGTGCTCGAGGACTTTGTCCAGGAAAGGAACATTTGCCATTGACCTAAAGTTGTTAAGACTGCAGGTCCAGGGAAGATTTCTTCAGGAGTGGTCTCAGCACTGCCTCTTTCAGGTGGCCTGGGACCACTCCCTCTCACAAGGAGGAATTAATCACCTCTCTGGCTCAGCTGGTTGTTCCCTCCCTGTCATTTTTATAAGCCCAAAGTGGCAAGGATCCAATATAGAACTGGTTGCCCAAAACTGTCAAAGCACCTTGTCAGCATCTTCAAGCTGTACCAACTGAAACTCATCCAACAAAACTGGACAAGGCTGTTCTCTGAATACCTCACCTGATTTACCTGCAATAACAGTGGAGTCTAAGTCCTGACAGATGCAAGAGGTTTTATCTTGGAAAAGCCTTGCAAACATATCACAGTGGACCTCTAACGGATCCATAAGGTCCCTAGGGCCAGTATGAAATAAGCCCTGGACGATGCTGAAATGCTCCTTTGGGATCCATGTATTCAACAGAGGCAGAGAGATATTGTTGCTTTGCCACATTCACTGCCTCTGAGTATACCTGAGCATAGGCACACAGCAGTGTTCAATTTCATCCGCTAGGAGTTTTGCTCCATCTGAGCTTAAGCTGTGTCCGATTTTGTTCATTGCTCTCAGCTCCGGGGTATACCATGGAGCTGTATGAGCACTACTGCAGAGAGGGTGCTCAGGAGCAATTGTGTCAACTAGCCAGGTCATTTCTGTATTCTACAGATTGACCAGGGTTTTGACAGAAGAGCCAGCCGTATCAAGCGGAAACTGCCCCCCCCCCCACCGCCCAGCTGTCTGGAAACCACGAGATTCGTCGGCCTCCAAAGATGGACCACCTTAAGAGGTCCCCCAACCGTGGAGAAAAGAAAAGCTGCCCTCAGTCTAAATGTCAATAGGAGGTGATCTGACCATGACAAACCATCTAAAGAAGAACATTATCTGTAGTTTGGCTCTTAGGATAAAACATAGGAAGCTGCCTTATACCAAGTCAAACCCTTGGGCCATCTAGCCTAGTATTTTCAACACTGACTGGCAGGGGTTCTCTAGGGTTTCAGGCAGGAATTTTCCCAGCCTTACCTGGAAAAGCCAGGAATTGAACCTGGGACCTTCTGCATCCAAAGCAAGTACTCTATCACTGAGCCACAGCCCCTCTAAAATGTGTTTGCAATAATAAAGCTTCAAAAGATGTAATGAACTTAAAGAACATTTTCAACAATGCAGATATCGGAGTCACATTACCGACTAAGATATCAATTGAACATCAGTAATATCTAGGGATACCCTCCTTTATGAAACAAAGGCTGACTCTTTGAAAGAAAAATGCATTGCATTTGTTATGGACTACCTTCCTGCTGCCTCTAATTACCACCAGATAATGAAAGATAGTTACCCTATTATATCCTATTGTGCTGGTTTAACGGAAGCCATTAATTCTCCACCATGCATCACATTTAGAAAGCCACCCAATTTGCATAAATTGTTAGTTAAAGCAGCACTTACACAAGATATTTGCAACCAAGGATCACACCAATGTAAATCAGCATGTTGCATTACCTGCAGTTACCTCCAAGAAACCACTTCTTTTAGGAGCATAGTTAATAACAAAACTTACTGCATTAGACAATCACTAACATCCACTTCCACCAATTTGATTATTTAACTGAATGTAAAAAAACACAAATGGAGGTCTATGCAATATGCAGGAAAAACTACAATGGACCTAAGAACAAGATTCTGTAACCTCAAATCTGTAATTCTTACCAAAAACTAGAGCAGGCTGTTGCAAGACGTTTTAACTCACCTGCACATAGTCGCTCAGATTTACAACTGCTTCCAACTGAACAAAAGACATAGACATGTATGACAGAAAGGAAAACTTCTGGATCTACAGGCTCAGAATTCTTAGTCCATATGACCTTAATCTGGAAGATAATTCAGAAGCTTTATACCACTCATACCTCTGATTTTTTCTCCTTTGGAATTTTCATTTCCCAGCATTCCAAACTGCCACTTTTGGTATCCATTTAACATCACAGCTCCACGTTTAGCTCTAAATATATTTTGAAATTACTCTATTGTTCGTCTGTCTTTATATATACATCTGTATAAAGGGAAACAGAAGTAATATCCAGGACACAAATTATTGTTGTAAATTATTAAAAGGGATGTAGAATATCCACAATTTATCTTTTTTTAAAAAGAGTTGTTTTATTTCACTGACTTAAAAGGTAACCATTTTGTTTTGGGCTTCTTTGAGCTGGAAACGAGGGATAGAAATTTGCTGGAATAACTAAGATGAATTTCTCCTGTGTCTTCCCTGTACTATTAAAAATGTTGCCATTGATTTTCTTATCCTGCAAATGCTCTCTAGTTGTCAGTTCTGATGCTCAGTGGATTGTAATTCTTCATACATCACTGCCCCTCATCTATAGCAGATTTGATTTCAGCAATGAACTAGACCCCTCACCCCTCCCTTTCTCTCTCTCTCTCTCTCTCTCTCTCTCTCACACACACACACACACTTTTTCCCTTGGAGAGATGTTCTAACTGTGAACTGTACTCATGAAGCATGGCAGAATTTTAATAAAACAGAGGCAAATTCATTGCCACAATTAATTTCTATGGATTCATAGATTTTGAAGTTACAAAAAGTTACAGAATCAGCTTCTTTGACCTCCAGTATGAGAACAAGCCACAGGATTTCCTCAAGATCAACAACACAAACCATAAGTGTGCATAAGTTTATTTTGTAATGTCTCTTTGAAATCACTGGCAGTTGAATGCATGCAACTATGCACAGGATTTCAACTATAAGCTGCAATTCAGAAAAGTTATGCATGCTTAAATATCCTTGTTTTCATGGAAACTAGTGGATATACTGTAGCCAGGGACCTGGTTCTCACATAACAAACCATGGTTAATTAAACCTTAGTTTGTTGCTACATATGAACCAGGTTTAATTAACCATGGTTTGTTTAATTGTGGGTTGTTATGTGTGAACCTGGAACTATGTGTTAATTATGGATTATTATGAAGCCTGGGACGACCATGAGCAAAGCACCCTCTCTTTCTCCTCTTCTCCTCTTTTGTGCCAGTTTTAGCACTTCATTCTTGACTTGTATTAAGCCAGAGTTCCCTGTTACATCAGAACAGGGGGATTCTGGTGTAATCTCAGTTAACTCACCTGGACAATGAACTAGGATTGGATCAGGCTTCTAAATGCCATGGAATGTGACTCTAAGCAACAAAGCATGTTCACATACAGAAGGAAATGCACTGGTGCATTGTAGTGGTGTGCTATGCCTGTAAATTACAATCACATGCCAGTGTGCACATTTTAAAAATCCTTTTTAAAAGCCCTGAGGCAGCAGTAGGGAAGACCAGACAGGCATCTGCAGTCAGTGGTGCTTCTCAGCCATTCTTGGAAGCTCTGAATGTGGCTGCTGCCAGACAGACAATCACAATAAGCAGTGAAAACCCCTGGAACAGATTCTGGTAAGTTTGTTCTACATCTCTTTCAAAAAGCTTGTGATTGAAAGCAAAAGAAGAGCCCTAGCAAACTCATTCCTTGCTTAGAAGCTAGATTTTATCTATCTATTTATTTATTACATTTTTAGACAGCTCAATAACAGAAGTTCTCTGGACATAAAATACAAAATAATAAAACAATGATAATAAAACAGCACATAATAAAACCAGCAGCAAGGCATAAAACAGTGCAGCACATAATAAAGCCAAAGTAAAACCACCAGCAAAAATAAAGTAGAACAAAGATCTAAATGCCTGGATGAATAAAAAGGGGTTCACCTGGCACCAAAAAGACCATAATGTAAGGTGCCTGGTGAACCTCTCTGGGAGGGCATTCCACAGACTGGGTGTCACCACTGAAAAGACCATCTCTCTTTTAGCCACCTGCCTGACCTTGTTTGGCGGGGCACCTGGAGGAGGGTCTTAATCAAGACCTTAGGGTCTGAGTGGGTAAATATGAGAGAAGATGCTCCATTGGGTAAATTAGTACTTTGGATTCAGTCCTGAAATGGATTGGCAACCAGTACAGATGGTTATCTGGGATAATATAATAACATTGGCCAATACCAATCAAAATCCTAGCTGCCCTGCTTTAGATTAACTGAAGTTTCTGGACTATTTCCAAATACAGTTGACCAGAGCGAGAATAACTGTCACAAGCCTGTTTCTCTAGGTAGGGTTGTAGTTGGTATATCAGCCTAAGCTGATAAAAGGTGCTCCAAGCTTTCCCTTCAGTCTACAAACCTGATCCTTTAGGGGGAGTGCAACCCCCCCCCTCCAGAACAGAGTGAACACCACTTAACCAGACAGATGAACCACTCATTACCAGTATAATAATTCCCCAGCACCACTTTCTGAGATTGGCCATCCAAGTAGGAGCAGAATCACTGCAAAATAGTGCCACATCCCAACTTAGACAGTCTACCCAGAAGGAAACCATGATCAACAGTATCAAAAGCTGCTGAATGTTCCAAGAGAACCCACAGCATCAAACTTTTTCTCTCTCAGGGTGAGTCTCTGTTCTAAAACTAGAACAGATTGAAATGGATCTAGAAAGGAGGATTGAATTGGATCTAGAAAATTAGTTTCTTCTGAGAGTGCCTGGAGTTGATCATTGACTACGTGCTTGAGCACATTGCTCAGGAAGGGGATTTTGGCAACCAGTTTTCATCTTCTGGGTCTGAGTTATGACCATGACAAGGGACTAGATGTTAAACCCTCCTCCTTTTGATCACCACCCTCCTGCTCTTGATTGAGAAACCATTTCCAGAATGTGTCCTACCAAATGTGTTGGGCCAGTGACATGTTGGGACAACCCCATGGTTGTCATGTTGGCCATGAAATCTGAACTGCCATGGAATCAACAGCCTCAGTATGTATGTATGTATGTATGTAGAGTTCCCCCAGAAAAATAATCCAAATAGATAAGTCAGTCATAAAACTACAATCTCCTCTCTCCCTACCCTGGTGTTTTCCTTTTATGGAGTGTTTCCTGTGGGAGGTTTAAAAATGTTTCCAATTGACCTAAGCTGCCCTCCAAAGTGGGTTTGAAGCTTTGGGAGTAGCTCACTTCATTTCAGTCAATTTTGGACTTAGACCTGCTTCTCTTTGGAGGAAGTCTAAATACCTCCAATGTGGCCTGCTTCAGTTCAGTATTCAGGCTTTGTCTGAAGCAAATAATTTCCCTAGTTAATCCCATGGTCAGCATCGCAGAGACCCATTTGGGAAACTTATATAGCTGAGGAATTCAGGGCGGGAACCCTCCCAGTGTGCATGTCCCAAGTAGGTTCTCGCCTATTCCCTTTTGACCACCATTGTAGTAGCCTTGTTGGAAACTTCTCTGCTATTCAGTGAGCTATTGCGAATTGCTGAGATTTTATTCTATGTTATCTTATTTTTCAGTTGCTCTCTCTATCTTTCTCTTTGCATTTTGTTTGTTTTTTGTATTTGCAATTCTTTCATTTTATAGAAAAGGACAGAAATTTAGAAAGGAAGACAGGTTGCTTACCTGTAATTGCAGTTCTTCAAATGGTCACCTGTGCATTCTCCCACATACGAGAAACTTCTATAGCTAAGGATGTTTTGGCAGGAACTCTCCCCTACTGTCCCAGTGCACATGCTCCTAGCAGATTCCCGCTTATTCCCTCTTAAGACCACCAGTTGCAGCCTTGGAACTGAGTGCAGCCTCGATATCAACACTGACATTTTATTTATATACAACATGTGTATACTGCTCCACATATAAATAGATTCTGGAGCAGTGAACAACAAAAGATAAAATGAAGAAACATGATAATAAGATTATTCTTTTAAAAAACAGAGTGCCAATGAAATCAAGGCTGGTTGACCAAGGAAAGCTTCCTAGAAAAGAGTTGTTTTTAAGAGGCGCTGAAAACAACCCAGTGTTGGTGCCTGCCTGACCTCCAAAAGCAGGGAGCTCCATAGGATTATTGACTGATTGATTGATTGATTGATTGATTGCATTTATACCCCGCCTTTTTCCTCTTGCAAGGAACCCAAGGCGGGAGCCTCCACGCTGAAGACTCTTCTTTAGGTGGACTCCAGTTGGGCCATAGCGCCATGTGGAACCACCAGGAGCATGCCCACTGATGACCTCAGTGATTGGGCAGGTTGGGAAGGGAGAAGGCGCTCTCTCAGGTATTCTGGTCCCAAGTTGTTTAGGGCTTTGTACACTAGTACCAAAACCTTAAACTTGGCCCCCTAGTGAATATTGACATGAATTATTATTATTTATTATCATTGTGACATTGACACCGAAGTGGGGACAGTTGTCTGAATACACAGGTGACCACTTGAAGAACTACAGTTACAGGTAAGCAACCTGTCATTCTTTCTGCATTTCTGGCAGCTGTGTCCTTTTCTATAAAACAAAAGAATTTTCCCTGAAATTCCACTTGCACTTTCCCCCAACTGAGCGAAGTATGTTTGACCATATTTCAACTTCAAGAATCAAGGAGGAAGATTTTAGCTCAGGGTTTTCACCTGCATTTGATGACATGGCATTCCTAATTCCAAATGTTCAACATTCTGTTTCAGCTCTTAAAATCAGGATATAAATGTGAGACTTCAGATTGTGACCAGTATTCTTAAGTGTATGAAGAACTGGCCATCTTTTCTGATTTCCACCAGCAACGTTATACGCAGAGTGTTGTGAAAAGAAGGATGCTTTCTACTTGGATTTCAAGTGTAATAATTTGTTCTGGAATTTAATAGATACATTTTAAAATAGATTCCTAGTACTTTTGGATCATGTTCTGAAAAATGTGTTGTGTTCCAAACAGTCTCTGTTCTTAATTCCCCGCCTCCTCACCATAGCAACTTGGAGTCCCTCCTACGTTTGTTGATAGCAATGACTGTTTGAGTTAGAAAGTCAGTGCTGAAGCAGATGGAGTGTGTGTTAGGTGCTAAACTGGCATAGAATAATCTGACAATAAAGTAGGCATCAGGTAGCCATTGTGGAATTTGATCACAGTATTACCTTGTCAGGATTTAGTCTGTATGTCTCAATCCACATTTAGCACCTTAAGAAAATACCACCTTGTTTGGTATCTCATTCAAGTAATTAAGTGCCACCACCATTATGCCTGTTAACAGCATGAAAAGTGTCACAGGGAGCCAACAGGGTGGAATAGCACCCCAAATGCATTTCCCACACCTTTTTTTCCTCCCTTACTCCGCTTGCAGAGATCGGTGATAAGAGTATACTTCCCAACTGTGCTGTTTGTCCTGGCAGCTGTCTGGAACTCAGACAGAATGTATTCAGTGGTTTGAATATGCAGTTCACCTTTCTTTTCTGATAAGCTACCTGGCATATTGTGCCTCAATTCCAGGCCAGTCAAATTAGCGTCTTCTGAGCACTGTTTGGATTCAGGCAGTAGGTACTAAGTGGCATATCAACAAAGGGGCCAAAGCCATTCCCCATAAACTACCGGGCCCATTCTGCCTATGGTGGGTGGGAGAGAGAGAGAGAAGGATGAATGAGTTAAAAGGCAACAGAGAGAAGTAGAGCTGAGATTCCAGCACCAGTTGCTGCTGCTGTTCAAGATGCTTTCTCAGACTGGGAGGTTCTGGAACCTCAAATTATTTATGGCAGGATTTCGAAAGGTTTGAATGCAGAAGGATTAAGATGTAAATGCCCTTTTAACAAGGTAATTATTCCAGGCTAATACAGAATAGAAAGACATGATACATTCTAATGTTCATTCTCCTCTTTTGTCTTCTCCTTTTCACCTCCATTGCTTCCTTTTCTCTTCTGAATTGGGTATCTAGTATCCAGGGCTTTCTTACATCAGCCTTCCCCAACCTGGTGCCCTCCAGATATTTTGAACTTCAACTCCCATCAGCACCAGCCAGTATGGCCAGTCCTCAGGATTGTTGCGAGTTGTTGTCCAAAACATCTGGGGGGCATTAGGTTGGGGGAGGCTGTTTTACATTCGCACTCACACCACTGCCCTTAGGTGTCTTGAGTGGCTCACTTACATGAGCTGTTTCAATTGATTTATTGAACCTTTTTTCAATACACTTCTGTGGCTGTCTTTTTTTTCCTGGAACCACCTTTAATGGATGCATAACAGAAATTCAACAGATGAACTTTCCATCACTGCATTTTCATGCTAGTGAAAATGTCTCCTCTTGAATTTCTGCCATACAGCTTTCCTCCTGCAGAATACCTGCTTCTATAATACAGACCAAGAAGGCTTCCCATTATTGTTCTTTATTAAGAAAAGAAAACTCACACCACTCTTGCATTTATAAAGTATAAAACATCTGGAGGCTGCAACTGGAGTAACATAAGAAGAGTCCTGCTGGATCATACTAGCTAGTCCAGCATCCCTTTTTTCCACAGTGGCTAACCATATGCCCCTGGAAAGCCCACAGGCAGGACGTATGAGCAGTAGCCTTCTGCTGCTGCTTTTCCTCAGCAATTAGCATTCAGGGGCACACAACTTTTAATCCTGGAGATAGCATATAGCATCATTGCATTGATAGCCTTATCCTCCATGAATTTTTCTAATCTCCTTTTAAAGCCATCTTAGTAGATGGCCATCCACCATAGCTTGTGGTAGTGTGTTCCATAGATGAACTGTGCACTGTGTCTGTCCTGAATTTTCTACCATTCATCTTCATTGGATGACCCCAGCTTCTAGTATTATGAGGTAGGGAGAATAATACCTCACTATCCGGTTTCTCTATACCATTCATAAGTTTATAAACCTCTGTCAGGCAAGCTAACTTTGATCCAGGACTGGCCTGACTATATAAGCAGCCCAGGGAGTCACTACTTGTGACAATATCTTTAAAGGCACCAATGAAGTAGTATGAGATCTGAACTATGCCCCCTGGCATTATCTCAGGGGATGTTTGGGTTTAATTCTTGGCTTGCATGTACCCCCCAAGATGTTTTTAAATGTTGCAATGGATGCTGGGATGCAAGTCTGGGATAGTGCATGGCTGCATCTGATCCACAAATTACATCCCAGTGCCATCTATGAGCTGGAGTCTCAGTTCGTGTCTACTGTGGGGGTTGGATGTGCATTGGATACACACTTGGCCCTATTCTGAGCTACTGTGTGGGTGTGCTGGTTGTGTTATCTTCCATAAACACTCTGAGCTTTCTTAAATCTGAAAATGCGGTTTGGTCTTCTTCAAATATGATTTATTTGTTTGTTTGTTGTCTTTATATAGCCTCCTCATAGCACAAGTTCTCTGAGCAGTTCTCAAACAAAATATAACGTTAAAATAATAAAACAATTAAAAAACAATTTGAAACTAAAGCACAATTAAAGCACAGATTATAAACTGGAAGGCCCACACTATAAGACGTAAGTTATTTAAAAGCCCTGGGTGAATGAAAAGGTCTTCACCTGGCACCAAAAAGACCATAAAGATGGAACTACGTGAATCTCTCTGGGATGGGTGCTCCATAACTAGGGGGCTACTACAAAAATGCCCTCTCCCTAGTAATTATCTTGCCTTGATTGAATCTTTTATTCGCTGTCCTTCAGTTCATTCTACCTCTCCCTCTTCATTCAGCGGGGGTATTCAGAGCAGGGCCTCTGAAGAATATCTTAAGGAGAAGGTGGTCTTTCTGGTAACCTGGTCTAAAGCCGTTTAGGGCCTTAAGTGTAACTCCCCCTCCAGCATATTTAATTGGGCCAAGAAATTAATAGAAAGCTGGTGCAGCTGACAAAGCAAAGGTGTAATATGGCCAGAACACGCAGTCCCAGTTAATAACCTTGTGGCCCTATCCTGGACCAACTACAGTTTCCAAATTGTTTTTTAAAGATCTGTGCAACACACTGCACCAGTCTAAATGGAAGGTTACCAGACTGTGGGTAGTTATAGCCAAGCTATCTCAGTTCAGATAAGATCACAGTTGATGTATCAGCTGGAGCTGATAAAAGGTGCTCTGAGCTACAGAGGTCACATGAGTCTCTAATGACTATGCTGGATCAATAAGCAGCCTCCATACTGCAAATGATCCTTTATGGGTGTGTGACCCAATCTAGAAGAGGCTGAACACCATTCACCCAGATAGATGAACCCACTGACCAACAGTACCTTCATCTTGTCTGGACTGAATCTCGGTTTGCTTGCCCTCCTCCGGTCCATTACTACATCTAAGACTGACTCGGGGTTTAACTGCAGTTCCCTCATGCTTTCAGGTTAGATTGCCTCTACAAGCCTCATCACACGAGGCTTTTTATTTCACAGTTTACTGGGGCTTCTGTTTCTGCATTCTAAGCGAGACAGAGGTCAGCTGTTTACACAGGCAAGTTCTCTACAGCCTGGGGGCAGAGAGCACACAGTGAATCAGTGGGTCTCCAGAGGGATTCAAGTCAGTCTCTCTCTCTCTCTCTCTCTCTCTCTCTCTCTCTGCAAAGCAGCGCAGGGTGTGTGGGTGTGGCTTCGTTGCTGTCCGCTGTTTACATGGGGGTTGCCATCTTCTTCTTCCTCCCTGGCCAGCTCCACGCTTACTTTGAGGTTCTCCTAACCAGGCTAAGAAAACTCTCCTCACAGCCCAAGTCAACAGGCAGACACATGGGGGGGCGGGCAGGAGGGCAATTGTGATTTTTCTGCTAGCCCAGTGGCTTCTTTCCGGGCTGTGGTGCAGAATCACACATTTTCACACAGCCATTAAAGTGGATTTACATTTAAATGGTAGATTATATCCAGGTTGACAGTGTCATGTAAATGACCCTCAAGATTCCGTGAATGACCAATCACAAGTGCACAATAAATGCCTTATGTAAAGACAGCCTGGTTCTACATTTTGCAGTCAGAGACAGAGACCTCCTTTGATCAAGCTATACACTAGCCCTGGGATCATGATGTTACCAGTGGGTAGGGAAGGATTGGGATTAAAATATATATTAAAAAATAAATCCCTTTAGGCTGCAATCCTATATCTACCTACATGGGAGTAAGCCCCTTTGAACTCAATGGGCCTTACTTCTGAGTAGACATTTATAGGCCTATGCTGTTAATCTTTTAATGTCTCCCCCATATTTAATGTGGATCCCAACTTCTGTCCAAAGAAAAAGGGACATTTCAGGATTCAATTTACTTTTTGATTTGTCCCATGCTTGAAGAATATATCCAATGATACTTTAAAGGGGTTGGATGTTCAGATCTTCCCTTAATATAATGTTTTTAAACATGAAGGAAAGGATTTAATGGAAGCAGTTTTTGTAGAAATTTTGTGGTATTAATGCTTCATTGTTATGTTATATATAAACCTAGTTCATATATACTTCCATTGCCCTTCATTTCTCTCTTTGTCCTCTTTAGGCTCTGATCTGGGTCACTAACTTCTTTTGTAGATCGAATGTGCATATAAAATCATCTTCTGGATCAGAGATCTTTATGCTTCAGTTTTCCTGTCGACTCTGTTTCCTGTTCTTTTTTAAATTATATTATTTTCTTCTTAGGCACCCAAGTATCATTTTGCTGAGTTTCAAATCTGCATTTGGTTTTTTGTTTCCAGGCATTATTTGGGAGCTAAAAAAACAAGTCAGGTTTCTTGTGACCTTCTTCTCAATGATTTTCTGTGCTGGTGGTGCCAAAGTTATTTAGGACCATTCTGTCCTCAATGACATTACATTTCATCATTTGTCCTTTTGATGTATAACTTTGTTCAGATTTCAGAATTTCTCCACAGATCACTGATCCTGCATATGTGTGTGCGTGCACACGTATTCTTGAGACTGATTAGCATTATCTGAAATATTTCTTTTCAGATTTAAGAATATTTGTTCAGGGATTTTTATGTTTTTTGCTGAATGTTGTAATTAAACAATTTACAATTTAACAATTTAATGTTGTTAAATGAGTTTGGGGGAGATGCGTGAATTGGCCACTGAGTATGTGCACTATTGCGGGAGGGGTATATGGCATTGGGGATATTTGATCCTGTGGGAGATATATCAGACTGTAAATAAGAACATGATATTATTTGTTATTAGATAGTTGTATTTATTTGCATACTTTAAATATTAAATAATAAAGATTCCTAATTTTGCTGACCCTTTTGACATTAGCTTAGCACAGCCTTCTGCAACCTGGTAGCCCCCAGATGTGCTGGACTACAACTTCCATGTTGGCTTAGCACATCAATTGGGGTGCTGCAGGAGCAGCTGCAGTAAGACTCTGGTAACATGAGAAATCTGAAGTGGGGTTGTCCCATGATGCAATTCCTTCTTACAGTGGCATTGTACCAACTCCTGGGAAATATGACACAGGCACAGAAAGGAGATCTGTCATTGGCTTCTCCAGTTTGACTTTCTGATGTGACTGGAGTGGCTGAGAAAGAGACAGGCAGCAACTCCTACACCACCGAGGTATCATCAGAAGAAGAAAGGCAAAAGCAAAGGGGCAGATGAAAGGGATGTTTTATTCAATGAAAAAAAATCCAATGCATTTTGGACCACACACAGGTCCTTCTTCAGGGCAATTTAGTGTAATATAGCAAGTGTTGTTTCAACTTCAGACTCAAGTCTCCTGTGCTGTAGCACAAGAGACTGGCATCTGAAGAGGAAACAACACTTGTTACATGATATTAAATTGCCCTGAGGAAGGACCTGTGTGTGGTCTGAAACACACTGGAATTTTTTTCATTGGATAAAGCATCCCTTTCATTGAATAAAACACCCCTGTGCTTTTGGTTTTTGGCATTCCTCCTGGGGTTCCCTTCTTGTTGGCTTTGGATCATCAGAAGCACTAAGACAACTAAAGACATGAAGAGAGAACATCTGTGTCCTTGCATTTGTTAGTTTATTATTTGTTAGTTAGAATATGCACGGTTATGGATTCATATGTATTGTTTCGGTTGAAGCTAAGGGAACAAGCCAAAGGCTTCACAGAAGAGGTGGGTTCTGAGGAGGCAATTGAAGGAAGAGAGAGAAATTGCACCAAGTAAATGTTCTGGAAGAGAGCATTGGGGTCAGCAAGGGAGAAATGGCATTCCAAGGAGCAGTAGGCCTTGGGGCAGTTATAGATGGTAGAGTTGGAACATGGTGAGTAGTGATGGAAGAAGTGATCCTCCACTGGTGAATTGATGTTGCTGTCACATCATCATTTGGTTAATCTTGCCATAGCTTTTTACAAACGCTGCTCACTTAGTATTTTTGTACAGGTTCTTCTCCATTCCAAGGAAAGCTGTCCATTTAGATTACCAAGAGAAGGAAAAGCAGTGTCTTGCTTAATCATCTATAATTAACTACATAGGGACAAGCTGTCTCTTTAATGTAGCAAACTAGGGCATGATGAGATCTGCTGTTGGAACTAGACAAATTTCAAATTGGAACAGGCCACACGTTCTTCATGGTGAGGGTTATTAGTCATTTGAACAACATATCTGGGGACCTGATGACAGTTAGAAAATGAGTAATCATTAGATCTCAGGCCTAGTTCTCACAGAGATGTTAAACCTATGGGTTAAATGCAAGGTTGCACAGGCAGATTTCTGCTCATTCAGTGGGTCTTCCCCTTGCTTTCCTCCCTGCTGCAGCCTCCTGCATGCCCCCCAAATATGTTCTGGAGGGTCTCCCAGCCCTCCAGAACAGATTAGGGGTGTGTATAGGGGTGAGGGAAATAAATTCTGGTAGTGGTTTCTGTTCCATTGGCAGACAGCCACTGTTGGATACAACCCTGTGTCCGTGCTGTTCAGTCAGCAGGCGGGGGCACATATGACTGAATATTCTTCCATACAAACAGAAGTCCCTGCCTATGTTAACATGCATGTCAAGGACAAGACTTCTAGCTGAAGTTTTCCCTGAGTTGCTAGTTTTAAATGTAAAGTGATTTGTTGTTTTTGTTATAAGGATAAATGTTCAGTCATGTGACCCCCACCTATAGACTGAGGTAGTATAGCCCAGACAAACTACAGTGAGAACAAGGCCACATTGTAAAAGGTCTCCACTGCATTATGTAGAAATTGTGGACTCCTTATATGAGAATGGGAAACATCATGGGTGAATAGGCTCATATGGAAATAGGGAATTTCCTGTGGGGCATGTTAGGGAAATATGACTTCAGGAGGCTGTGGCTGGACCACATCGAGGCAAAATTTTGTTGGTCTCTTCCTCTGCTCCAGCAATGTCAAAGTCCACCAATTAATGGTAGAAGCAGTTTCAGACTATTCCCAGACTCTTTTCAATGTATCTCTCTCAACCGCTTCAAAATATTGACTCATATTTTCCTTCCCAGCTCAGGACATTTAGTCAAGGCCCTAGTGTACATGCTGTATGAGAAGGTATAAAGCAGCTGTATAAATATGATTAGAACAATTAGCTTCTCCATTAATAATCTAAAGGCAGGTCTATATATGCTACAGAATGAAGTGTTAAAGTCTTGAGGTGGTAGGATGGACTGCACCATTTCAGATTGCAGGCTAGGAATAATATTTTGAATGATCCCTCATCAACTTTTTTAAAACTTCCCTACAAGTAGAAAATTGGCTTATCAGGGAGAGAGATTCCTTCCTGATCTTCTCCCTGCTGTGCTAGTTTCTGCTTCAACACTCTGCTGCCTCATTCTGTGGTATTTACATCTAGCCTTAGATCATGTGCCATATAATAGAAGCTTCTCGTTCCAGCTGACCCTCACAATTTGGTTTTGAGTGTTCACAATTCCACTGTCACATCTTCTGAGAATCATTTCAGCTCTTTACGAGCCTAGTTCTTTCACCCTACATTTAGCTGTAGGTGGCCTTTGTCCCCCTCCTCAGCACTAGCTTCTCTTGCCACACCACATATTCTTAATTCTATCATAGAATCATAGAATAGTAGGGTTGGAAGGGGCCTACAAGACCATCGAGTCCAACCCCCTGCTCAATGCAGGAATCCAAGTCAGAGCATCCCCGACAGATGGCTGTCCAGCCTCATCTTGAATGCCTCCAGTGTGGGAGAGCCCACTACCTCCCTAGGTAATTGGTTCCATTGTTGTATTGCTCTAACCGTCAGGACATTTTTCCTGATGTTCATCCAGAATCTGGCTTCCTGTAACTTGAGCCCATTATTCTGTGTCCTGCATTCTGGGATGATCAAGAAGAGATCCTGGCTTTCCTCTCTGTGACAACCTTTCAAGTACTTGAAGAGCGCTATCCTATCTCCCCTCAGTCTTCTCTTCTCAAGGCTAAACATGCCCAGTTCTTTCAGTCTCTCTTCACAGGGCATTGTTTCCAGTCCCCTGATCATCTTTGTTGCCTTCCTCTGAACCCTCTCCAGTTTGTCTGCATCCTTCTTAAAGTGTGGTGCCCAGAACTGGACACAGTACTCCAGATGAGGCCTAACCAGTGCTGAGTAGAGGGGAACTAGTACTTCCCAGGATTTGGAAACTATGCTTCTATTAATGCAGCCCAAAATAGCATTTGCCTTGTTTGCAGCCACATCACATTGTTGGCTCATATTCAGCTTGTGAGCTACAACAATTCCAAGACCCTTCTCGCTTGTAGTGTTGTTGAGCCATGTGTCCCCCATCTTGTAACTGTGCATTTGGTTTCTTTTTCCTAGGTGCAGAACTTGGCATTTATCCCTATTAAATTTCATTCTGTTGTTTTCTGCCTAGCGCTCCAGTCTATCAAGATCACTTTGAATTTTGTTTCTGTCTTCCTTTTTTGGGGGGGAAATACTTTTTATTCTATTTTTATCTTTATAAATGAAATAAACAGTACCAACAACCTAATCAGTATCTACAGTTTCCCAGCAATACAGAATTCTTAGGAGGACACAGCAATAACGAAAAAGAAAAAAGAAAACAAGGAGAAAGAAGAAGAAAGCAAGAAAGAAAATTAAAAAATATTAAAAAGTTGCTTAAAAGGATTAAATTTAAACTCCATTACACACAACCTTCAAATACCATTCTACTAAAAAGTTATAACTATAACATTGTCAATATTACAATTCAGTACAGCATAGATAATCAATCTTACATTTCAATATCATATCATCAGCCTTATAACAAGGAAGCAGGCCTACAATTAATTTCCAATAACCATATATTGCCCTTCAGTTAACATATAATAGCAGAGCTTAACAATTTAACCAGCCAAAAATATTACTAACCAGTCTCATACTAATGATAGTAATAATAATAAAAAGGAAGGAAATTAGAAAGGATAAATAATAATAACAAATCACTAATAAATTTTATATTGTTATATAATAATAAAGCTTAAAATCAACCTTACAACAATCACTGATGTATTTTTACTAGATATATAAATGAGTGTGCACATTTCTATACACCCTCGAACAGTAAATTTAAGTTTGTTGTTGTTCAGTCGTTAAGTCATGTCTGACTCTTTGTGACCCCATGGACCATAGCATGCCAGGCCTTCCTGTCCTCTGCTCTCTCCCGGAGTGTGCTCAAGTTCATATTCATTGCATTGGTGATGCTATCTAGCCATCTCATCCTCTGCCGTCCCCTTCTCCTTTTGCCTTCAATCCTTCCCAGCATCAGGGTCTTTTCCAGTACAGTATGTCATATCCATTTAAAGAGAAAGGATTTAAAAGAAAAGGGGGGAAAATTGTTTCTGTCTTCCAAGGTATTGGCTATCCCACTCAATTTTGTGTCATCTGCAAATTTGATCAGCATTCTCTGCACCTCCTCCTCCAAGTCATTAATAAAAATGTTGAAGAGCACTGGGCCCAGGACTGAGCCCTGTGGTACCCCGCTCGTTACCTCTCCCCAGTTTGAGAAGGTCCCATTGATAAGCACTCTTTGAGTCCGATTCTGTAGCCAACTGTGGATCCACCTGATGGTTGTTTCAGCTAGCCACTTTGAGCTAGTTTGCTCATCAGGATATCATGGGACACTTTGTCAAAAGCTTTGCTGAAGTCAAGGTATATTATGTCCACAGCATTCCCACAGTCCACAAGGGAAGTTACCTGATCAAAAAATGAGATCAGATTCGTCTGGCAGGATTTGTTCTTGACAAATCCATGTTGGCTTCGAGTAATCACTGCATTGTTTTCAAGGTGCTTACAGATGGATTGCTTTATCATCTGCTCCAGATTTCCCAGGGATTGATGTCAGACTGACTGGTCTGTATTCCCAGGTTCCTCCTTTTTACCCTTTTTGAAGATAGGAACATTAGCCCTCCTCCAGTTATCTGGCACTTCACCCGTCCTCCATGATTGCTCAAAGAGAATAGACAGTGGTTCTGAGAGTTCTTCTGCCAGTTCCTTTATTACTCTAGGGTGCAGTTCATCTGGCCCTGGAGATTTGAACACCTTCAAAGTAATTAGGTGTTCCTTGGCTATATGCCTATTGATCTCAATCTTGCCCCTTCAGCCTGTACTTCGCCTTTGCCAGGGGGGTCATAGGCCCTCTTTTGGGAGAAGACTGAGCCAAAGTAGGAATTGAGCACTTCTGCCTTTTCTTTGTCATCTGTTATCATTTTCTCTTTATTCTCTTGGTATCTTCTTGCAACATCACAGCTTCTCTAGTTTCTCTTACACTCCCAAATTCTTTCTGGCCTGTCTCTGAGAAAAGAGTGCTTGCTGAGGAACATGCTGTTGCCACAGTGGCATCATTTGAGAAGAACTGGGCACAATCCTGCCCCTACTCCATGCGTGCAGAGGTTTCACAAGTGCCCACGCATACTAAGAGTTAGGCAGGTGCAGCAATGCATATTCCCACACTAATCCAAAGGAACAGAGCATACATTGATACCCCATCATTGTGCAATAGCCATGCCACCATGCACAGCACAGCAATGCAATAGCCATGCCACAGTGCCCAGCAACACAAGGCCAACCCCTGACTCCAACGACTGGCAGACCAGACCTTTGAGTCATGCTTAGAATGTGCAGGTCTCATTCAGTCTCTGAGATGATGCAGGGAAGTGGAGAGGAAGAACTGATTGAGGCACCTGCCCAAGGGTGCAACCTGAACAGAGACACATCAGTGGGCATGTGCTATATTGATAAGTAATTTAAATAATTTTAAATGACACCATGTTTTTTTTCCAGTTTGGAATAACTAGATTTTTTTCAAGGTGATAGGTGAAACAGATATTGACTTGCTGAGGGGCTAGTTGAAGGCAGCAGACTAAGTACAGTGGCGGCGTTGTACTTCTTGTTGTTCTTTGCCTGCAGGGTAGCACAGCAAAGAACATTCATCCACTGAGTAGTGCTAGCAGGAAAGGAGGAAATCGTAGATATGACTGTTGTATCTCCAAATCTTGCCAATTACTCATCAAAGTGGTCAATCAACGACTAACACATTCCAGGCAGGAAGACATAACAGTGAAGGACTGCCCTGATTGTATTACTGACTGCTCATGGCATTAGGGAAGAAAAGTAGCACATTGTGTTGTTTAGATATATTTTACTCTAAAGTTTTTCGTAATTGGAAGTATTCCCGGTTATTTAGAGCAAGAGTTGATGCAGAATGCACTGTCTCAGGATTTTCTACACAAAACTAGCAGCATTCTTTTGTGTGTGGGACTGTTCATACAAAATGCAAGGGACTGTAAACTTTTGCAGTGTGTGCTTCAGTGATATGAAAGGCATCACACACACACACACACACACGCAGTTGAGGCATGCCTCAGCCTTAGGGCCTTGTCGCAGCTGTAAATCCAGCTTGTGATATGCCTTTCACTTCAGCAAGAGACATGCCAGGAAATACTGCAGCCCTAATTGTGCATTGTTAGAGTGCATGGGGCATATTACATTACTTGGGTTATAGTTCTTCCTTGATTTTAACAGTCAGAAACAGGGATGACAAATGGAGACAAACGCTACAATAATAAAACCTCTTACTTATATTGACTCCATCCTGCTGGCTCCCACCATGCTTTTTCAAGAACACAACACATGGAAACCGCAATTCAGCCATCATCAGAATCCATCCCTTGTTGAGAAATGGCATAATAACAATCGTAGGGTACTGCATGATTGTGTTTAGTGCCTTTTGTTCAGGCTAGATCCTCAGCTCCCAAATTAGCTTTAAAAGTTTTTTAAAAAGCAAAAAGGTCCATTAAATCACAAAACATGCATAAGAACATAAGAAGAGCCATGCTGGATCAGACCAAAGGGTCCATCTAGTCTAGCATTCTGTTCACACAGTGGCCAACCAGGTGCTGACTGGGAACCCACAAGCAGGAGATGAGTGCAACAGCACCCTCCCACCTGTGTTACCCAGCAACTGGGGTACATAGAGATACTGCCTCTGATACTGGAGGTAGCAGAGAGCCATCAGGACTAGTAGCTATTGATGGCCTTCTCCTCCAGGAATTTGTCAACCCCCCTTTTAAAGCCATCCAAATTGGTGGCCATCACTACATGTTATAGTAGCAAATCCCATAGTTTAACTATGCGCTACGTGAAGAAGTACTTCCTTTTATCTGCCCTGAATCACCCACCAATCAGCTTCATGGGATGACCCTGGGTTCTAGTATTTTGAGAGAGGAAATTTTTTTTATCCCTATCCACATTCTCCACATTATGCATAATTTTGTGCACCTCTATCATGTCTCCCCTTACCTCCTTTTTTCCAAGCTAAGCAATCCCAGCTGTTGTAACTTTCCCTCATAGGGGAGATACTCCAGCCCCTTGATCATTTTAGTTGCCCTTTTCTGCAGTTTTTCCAGTTCTACAATATCCTTTTTTTAGGTGTGATGACCAGAACTATGCACAGTATTTCAAGTGTGGTTACACCATAGATTCGTATCAGGAGAGTATGATCTTGACAGTTTTATTTTCAATTCCTTTCCTAATTATATTGATCATGGAGTTTGCCTTTTTCACAGCAGCTGCACATTGGGTTGACATTTTCATCAAGCTGTCCACCACAACCCCAAGATCTCTTTCTTGGTCTGTCACCGCTAGCTAAGCTCCCATACAGTTAATGCATTTATAGTGGTTAATGTGATAAAAAAAAAAATTGATAAGGCAAATCAGTTAAATTCTCATGGACTCCAGTGAGCTCTGGGTCAAACTGCCCAAGAACGTAAGAATTGCTTCACTGGATCAAATGGTCTAAGTCGTCCAGAATTCTCTTTTTAACATCAGCCAACCAGATGCCTCTGGAAACTCACTCACAGGTCACAAAGTGTGATGCTTTCACCTTGTTCATCCCCAGCATGTGGTGCTCAGAATTATACTATTTCTGAACATGGAGGTTTCATTTAGCTGTCACAGCTAATAATGGACAGTATGAAATATTTCCTATGTAAGACATAAATATTGATTAAACAAAACAGAACTATAAAAGATTGCCCAGCCCAGGTCATCTGAACCCTTAAGAGAATCTTAATGAAAGGTTTCTCTTTATATTTTATACTCACTGCCCAGAATGCTATATCTGGAATGAAGGATGAGGAAAATGATGGTAGAATCTAAACTGGGGCCCTTTTTGTTTCTAAGGCACCAGAAACAAAAAGAGCTGCAGTGTAGATTTTTGCCAATATATTTTTGAAATCCAATTGCCGCTCTGTGAGCACACATTAATGAATAGAGCGCAGTATCCACTGTGTTTATAACACGACCATGTGCCACACACAAATGCATAGTGCTGTAATTATGTGAGAAGTAGGAGGCGTTTGAAAAGTAATGTGTGCTTTATCGTTTGTGTTTATAGTGCAAGCACATGCCATGAGCCACATTATGTAACTTCGAGAGAAGTGGAAGGTCATGCTGCCATTTCGGGTTACTTTTTTTTAAGCCAGTAAATGCATGTGAACTTGTGCAACTATGCAAAATAAAGATTGTGTGGTTATTCACAGCTGTGCAGCTGTATAGGTGTGCATTGAAAAATACCTGCAACCCACCCACCCCAATTATAATGGCTAATCAACCATCCTGGTTGTAGAAGGAGAGGAAATGGAGACTACTCATAGATTACCTGTCTGCAAATCTCTTCCCTCTACCTGAGGGAAAAGGAGAAGATGGGGGAAAATGTTGCAAAACAGGCTCTATAGCTCTGAAGCTACTCCCACCAGTCAGAGTTAAAATACAGTTGACAGGAACACATAACTTGGTAGTGCATGGGAAGTTCAATCACTAGTAAGAAAAGTAAAAAGTCATATAAGTGGTCTGGAAAAAAATGGAATATTCAGAGAGAAATATTAGGACATTAGGTTGGGAAGTGCATCAGATGCTACATAAGTGAGCCAGATGTTCCAGTACTGAGATAAAATGCTACTGTAGATTGGTTCCATGTCATAGAAAAGAAAGGAATGACTTTCCTTCCACCTTGCGCTTAAGCACCATTCCACAAAATATGCTTTTTCTAAATAAGCCTCTCTCCTTGTCTTCACCAAAACTTTTGGTATATAATGGGAAGAAGTGGGTCAGACCTATATGTCATGCCCATCTGCTTTTTTGAGGTTCTAGCAAAGGGAGAATTATCTGCTTGTAGAGGGTGTGCTAAGATGTTTCCTTCACTGCTGAGTCACTGAAATTGGAGGTGAGTGGGTAGGAAAGCCTTCTGTGATTCACTTCATAGCAAGAAAGCTGAATTCTCAACTCCAGACCTTGAAGGAATCAGGATTTAATTATCACAGGCTGCTGGAAGGTTGCTTGAAGGGAACACCAATTTGTGCTCTGCACTACAGGCTGAGGTTGTATACAAGGTAAACACTTGCATTCTGGACTCTAAGACCATAGTGAAGATAAGAAATCTCTACAGAAGGTTAATAAAATATGCATCAAGAAGTAGCTAAGATGGTATTTGTTCACCAAATATTCTCAATAGATTTCCAAGTCTATAATGTTTGGAGCATGGTATTACCAAATTTGCTGTCAAACTATGTCCATTAGGCATATGCATGATGTTTATAACAAGATTGATGTGCTGTATTTTCTGAATTAACCTGTGCCTTGGTAGGACAAGCTGAGATTTTGCACCACTAAGCAGTGGGGAAAGGTTAAGCCATAGATGTTAATGCAGCGTTGCCAAGAGGGGTAATCATGGCAGTAATGACCATCAATGTAAGACAGTTCATGCCCACTTTTTTTGTCTTGGAGCAGGGAAGATTTGTGTACATGTGCTTAAGGGCTGTATGCCAGTAACTCGATGTTTCATCTTGGGTATCATATTCCCTGCTTGCCCTTCAGCCCTCCAAAGTCTCTTATCTATTCTCCCAAATCACCTTTTCCACCGTCCTTTAGAACCTCTTTGGCCTCTCCACCTCACCTTTGGCCTCTCCATCTCCCCTTTACTGTGTTTGTGTCATGTTCTTTTTCCACTTTCTACCCCTACTCTTCCCTGCTCTACATCTACCTTTCCATACCATGCCATCCTGTTTTCTCACCCTCTGCGTCTTCATCCTCCACTTCCTTAGCTTTCCCATTCCACTCACCCTTCATGTCTCCATCCACTCTTTGGCTCACCCATGAGCTTTTTACAATTGCCACAGACTCATTGTCAGGCCCGAAACAAGTAACTTTTTGTCAGCTTCATTCCCTTGTTTGGGTATGATGATAACATAGTGACCTACATCTCAGGGGTCTTGAGAGAACAAGGAGGATAAAAACTGGAGGAAGCAACATTTGTTTGGGAATGCATAGTTGTTTTTATTTTCCTCATTTAACACTTTGAGGAGGCAGGATGGGGAATTGGGGGACAGGGCTGGAAGGGCAGAGGATTTGATGAGGTCTAGTGCTGCTCAAGAAGGACTAGATTCCAGTCTGAACTTCCCCTGTGGATTGGCCTTGGGCAAATCTCTTTCTCTTTTCTCTGCTTGATTGGTCATGGGGTACCCAGGAAACAGGCTCCACCTGGCCATGCAGCTGCTTGTCAGCCATTCGTTCCATTACTTATGAGCCACAAACGATGGCAGGGTGTGTGTGTATGCCACTGGCTGTCCTTCCTGAATGGTTAGTGCCCCACTTTTGTCAACCCCCTTGAATTACAGCTGCAAGTCCTGACTTTGCTCCCATCTGGGTGTGTTTCCTTTCAACTTCAATGTGGTGGTGTACAGAGGCCAACTGCCAAAACAGTTATCCTTGTTCCAATATTTCTGGCCCTCACTATACGTTCTGTTATTGAATTTGGGGCAATATAGTGGTGGACTGATGGGGACTGAAGACCTCTGATTGGTTAGGAGAGCTTGGTGTCCCTCAAGGCTTGAGTTATGCAAAGGTGGGTAAGGTGGAGGTCTGTCTGGAGATGAGGACACTTGAAGACTGGGACATATTTCTAGACAGGGCTTTAGACTGGGCAGTTATTGAGCTACCTTGTGGGTACTTGACTAGGGTAGTGACTTGGAGGTCAGGAAGGCATTTCCTTTTATTTAGAGTTCCCATTGTTTGTATAATCACATGAAGGCAACTTCTATTAATTTGATTAGAGGAGAAGACACACAGGTCATGAACTTAAATTCCTCAGATGCTTTTAACTTGCACATTACCATCAGGAAATGTCTGTTATTGGCTGCCTGCGATCATCCCTCTTACACAGCCTTCCAAAACAAAATGAATACTCTAGCTAAGGTCCTAGAGCAGGAGTGCACATCCCACAGCCTGGAGGCTGCATGTGCCCCCTCAAGTTCTGTTGTGGGGGGGCCCATAACCCCCTGATGCTACTTCTAACACTTTGATTTTTTCCCCATTTGCCACCACTGAGCAATCTGCAGCTCTGCTGCTGCCACCGACGAGTAGCGCTTCTGTCATTTTTAGTCTCCCCACACTGCCAGTCACCATTCCTTTCCCCTTACTGCTGCCAATCGCTTCCAGGGATCAAGGTTTTTTTGCATTTTGCTGCTGTCAAACAATCCAACCCTCTGTATCCACCACTGTCAAAGCAATGAAAAGAATGTTGCCCCCTTGCCCCAACTGCTACTGTGGCTTCTGCCACTGCCTCTTTCACTTTTACCGATCTCTCCCGCTGTCCCTCTTTGTACTGCTGATCAGGCTTACTGAGATGTTTCTTTGAACTTCTGGGAGGAAGCAGGAATGGTAGAGTCCTCTGAGTGTAGCTGCCAAAGCATCTTCTAGGAGACACTCTTGCAGCTTGTCTCAGAGGGCTCTATCACTCCTGCTTTCTGAGTACATTGGTGAACGTTCTCAGAGCTGCTGGTGCCACTGCTGTCAGAGCACACTTTTCAAAAGGAAGTGGAGATTCTTGAACTCATGGAAGAGAAAATGAGGCACAGGGAAAAAAAATGGGGTACATGAACTTGCAATATGAAAATACGGGGGAGGAAAATGACAGGTAAATGAATAGGAAATGGGAACAGCACGGAAATCATTTGAGCAAACCATCACTATGGTGGGGGTGGAGTTTAATGCGGTCTTCGGGTTCAGAAATGTTGTGCACCCCTGTGCTAGAGCGATGTGAACAAAATACACATGAAAAAGCCATAGTGACTGAGCTTCCTAGTAACACCTTCCTGCCCACTGTTTCTCTCAGCAAATGCCTGCTGCTGCAGCTTCTGCATTAGTGATAGGAGGTAAACACACAGGGTTAGGAATCCCATCTTTGCATCATAATTCATAGTTCTACTCTCACTGACATTGCTGGGAACAGAGCACATACAGAGATAAATATTCATGACAGCATCCTCCTTTATGGCTACAGGGCTGCAACTTGGAGAACATGTTCATTAGCTTTGAAATAAGGTGTTGGGGGCATTGCAGAACCACATCTATGTTGAAGGAAAGTGTAGACAGGAACATGTTATTTACCATTCCTCAGATTAGAAGAACTTCAGACACTCATTTAAGTTACTGGATTTAAAATGGACAGAGAGAAATACTTTTTCATCCAATTAACCTCATCTGTTGTTCTTTTGCAATGGTAGTAGCATAAATGGATCCAGAAGAGGATTATATAAATTAATGGTCCATTGATACTGATTAACTGAGATGCATTAACTATTAACATGGGAATGCATTCTCATTCTTAAGGTGTCACCAGTCCTCTGTTTGCATGAAACTTAGAGTGAACAACAGATGTATCAGCCCATAATTGCTTAATGGTTTCTTGAGTGCTTCCAGTCCGATCCATGCTGAGTTGCTGCACTGAGACCGTAGCTCACAGAATTAGGAAGAAGGGTGTAACTTCCCTACCCCTGCATGATGAGCTGAGTCTGTTAAATTCCCTCTATTAAGGTATCTATGTTGTGGTTCACCTACGTAAAGTCCTTTCCTGAGGAACTCAAAGAGAGCAAAAGGGGGGGGGGGTAAAAAAAACCCACCTACATATATCTTCCCAAGATTACAAGAAATACAGGGCTGCAGCTGAAAAAAAGGAGCCCTGGGTCATGTTGCCCTCTCCTCCGCTGTAACATATAAACATCCATTATAGTTTACCCCATGTTCTGACATCCTTATGCAGTGCATTATCCTGCTTCTGCCAGCAGCAGCCACTGATCTGGAGCCAGGGTTTGAAAACCCACAGCATAACATTAGGATACCAGGTAAGCTGTCCTAGTTGTTACATAGGGCCCTGTGTTCTTGGTAACATTTAATTCCACCTTAATTGCCAACTAGAAACAGAGAAGCAATATGAAGTGAGGAGTACACGTGCTCCCACTTCGTGTGGATTTGTAAGCAGACTGGGAACAGAGGTTGGTGCTTTGACTTTGGGCCCAGTCTCAGAATACACAGGGATGGGTCTGAGGGTGCACTTCACCCTTCCCCTGTGAAATTGTTTCACACTTTTGTGAACCACTGTCCTAGATAAATTCCTTTTCTGCTCATATGAAGTTAAGACACAGACTTTAATTGGGTGTCTCATCCATATAGATGTTCTCAGTCTTAAATATTTTATGTGCAGATAATGTCTTTGGCATCACAGGTGTCTCATGTTCACTTAATTAAATACTTTTTGATTAGTCATCATTAATAAGAGCACACAGAGTTCCTATCAGTGTTCTTTAGACATACCAGGCATTCTTCTGTGGTTCCTTTTGGTTCATTTGGAAAATAGAGATGAAATGTGATCTAATCTGAGCAGCAATTATTTGCATTAGATGTTGTACCATTATTAATTATCTTTATGAATATGAGTACAAAGTGTGGAAAAGTCTCTTTAAACACCTTACTACACTGGCTCTGTCTGGAGTTGAACATTGTCAGATTGTTGCTGCATAATAAGGATTATAAATATTCACTGAAGACTAGTGTTAGAGATGGAAAAATCACTCTTTTTCTCTTTATAGCTTTCTACACTGAGATATGTAGAACAGAAGAAATATCTCATTAGTTATACTTTGGAATCTTCTACATTGCAGAAATATTATGCACCAAGTTAAAGACTGCTGGTGTGGAGATAAATAAAAAGGAAATAAATAAAAGGAGGGGTAAATAAAATTACAATAGTATGAACCTTCCATCTTCTAAGAGCCAATCTATACATTTCATAGAATGAGGTGGTAAAATGAAGGGGCAGAATTCTGGACTGTATTGCCTCAGACTGAAGGTGGGGGATTGTATTTTTGAACACTTCCCTATATTAAAATTCCTTGAATGCAGTAAACTAGCATATGAGGGGGGAAGATTTGGCACAGCCATCTCTCTGATGTGCTAGTTTACAACATATAAGGACCTTGTGATGTGGAGGAGACTCAAGATTTTTTTTAATGTGAAGTCTGAGGCACTATAGTCCAGAATTCTTCCACCTCAGTCTACACATAAGGCAGAATTACATAAGCCCCATGCAGTTGTTCTCCACATGTAGCATCTTCGTGTTGAGAAGGAGGCAGCTGGACCACATGGCATGGACGTCTAAATTAGCCAACTGCTTACGTAGACAGTCAGGACCTTGAATGCACAGGGTTCTCGATCTTGTAGTCTTTCCCAATGCAGACTTCAGTGCCAACACATGGGGTGGGCCAATGCTATGCATGATTTCGGGGGTAGAGCCAACAGCACAGTCCCACTGCCCCCTTCTCCATGCCTAGAAGCTACATGTGGAGAACAACTGAATAGGGCTTTAGAATCCTAAGGTTACAGAATGGATTATACTATTCAGACTGCAGGTGAGGCTCACATTTTGAATACTCTTTAAAAAAATTCTTGCAAGTAGAACATTAGTACAGTAGTTGTTGTTCAGTCGTTCAGTCGTGTCCGACTCTTCGTGACCCCATGGACCCCATCCTGCGCTGTCCCCTGGAGTGTGCTCAAGTTCATATTCATTGCATTGGTGATGCTATCTAGCCATCTCATTCTCTGCCGTCCCCTTCTCCTTTTGCCTTCAGTCTTTCCCAGCATCAGGGTCTTTTCCAGAGAGTTTTCTCTTTGCATTAGGTGGCCAAAATAGTTGAGCTTCAGCTTCAGTATCTGTCCTTCCAATGAGCACTCAGGGTTGATTTCCTTTAGGATTGACTGATTTGACCTCCTTGCAGTCCAGGGGACTCGTAAGAGTCTTCTCCAGCACCACAGTTCAAAAGCATCCATTCTTCGGCGCTCAGCCTTCCTTATAGTCCAGCTCTCACAGCCATACATTACTACTGGGAAAACCATAGCTTTGATTAGACGGACCTTTGTCGGCAAGGTGATGTCTCTGCTTCTTACTATGCTGTCTAGGTTTGCCATAGCTTTCCTCCCAAGGAGCAAGCGTCTTGTAATTTCATGGCTACAGTCACCGTCTGCGGTGATCTTGGAGCCCAAGAAAATAAAATCTGTCACAGCTTCCATTTCTTCCCCTTCTGTACGCCAGGAAGTGATGGGGCCAGATGCCATGATCTTAGTTTTTTTAATGTTGAGTTTCAAACCAGCTTTTGCACTCTCCTCTTTCACCCTCAACAAGAGGCTCTTGAGATCCTCTTCGCTTTCTGCCATTAGGGTGGTATCATCTGCATATCGGAGGTTGTTGATAATTCTCCCGGCAATCTTAATTCCGACCTGTGATTCATCCAACCCAGCGTTTCTCATGATGTACTCTGCATATAAATTAAATAAGCAGGGTGACAATATGCAGCCTTGTCGGACTCCTTTCCCAATTTTGAACCAATCGGTTGTTCCATGTCTGATTCTTACTGTTGCTTCTTGACCCTCGTACAGGTTTCTCAGCAGACAGGTAAGGTGGTCTGGTACTCCCATCACTTTAAGAATTTGCCACAGTTTGTTGTGATCCACACAATCAAAGGCTTTAGCGTAGTCAATGAAGCAGAAATAGATGTTTTTCTGGAATTCTCTTGCTTTCTCCATGATCCAGCGAATGTTGGCGATTTGATCTCTAGTTCCTCTGCCTCTTCGAAACCCAGCTTGTACTTCCGGTAGTTCTCGGTTCGCATACTGCTGAATCTAGCTTGTAGGATTTTGAGCATAACCTTGCTGGCAGGTGAAATGAGCACAATTGTGCGGTAGTTTGAACACTCTTTGGCATTGCCCTTCTTTGGAATTGGAATGTAAACTGACCTTTTCCATTCTTGTGGCCACTGTTGAGTGTTCCAAATGTGTTGGCATATTGAGTGCAGCACTTTAACAGCATCATCTTTTAGGATTTTAAATAGCTCAGCTGGAATACTGTCATTTCCGCTAGCTTTGTTGTTAGTAATGCTTCCTAAGGCCCACTTGACTTCACTCTCGAGGATGTCTGGCTCAAGTTCAGTGACCGCACTATCATGGCTATCAGGGACATTCAGATCTTTCCTGTATAGTTCTTCTGTGTATTCTTTCCACCTCTTCTTAATCTCATCTGCTTCTGTTAGGTCCCTGCCTTCTTTGTCCTTTATCATGCCCGTCTTTGCACAAAACGTTCCCTTGAGATCTCCAATTTTCTTGAAGAGATCTCTAGTCTTTCCCATTATGTTGTTTTCCTCGATTTCTTTGCATTGTTCATTTAAGAAGGCCTTCTTGTCTCTCCTTGCTATTCTCTGGAACTCTGCATTCAGTTGGGTATATCTTCCCCTTTCTCCCTTGCTTTTCGCTTCCCTTCTTTCCTCAGCTACTTGTAAAGCCTCATCAGACAGCCACTTGGCTTTCTTGCATTTCTTTTTCTTTGGGATGGATTGAGTTGCTGCCTCCTGAACAATGTTACGGACCTCCGTCCATAGTTCCTCAGGCACTCTATCTATCAGGTCTAATCCCTGAAATCTATTCCTCACCTCCACTGTATATTCATCCGGGATATGATTTAGGTCATACCTGAATGGTTTAGTGGTTTTCCCTATGTTCTTCAATTTAAGCCAAAATTTTGCAAGAAGCAGCTCATGATCTGAGCCACAGTCAGCTCCAGGTCTTGTTTTTACTGACTGTATAGAGCTTCTCCATCTTTGGCTGCAACGGACATAATCAATCTGATTTCGATATTGACCATCTGGTGATGTCCATGTGTAGAGTCATCTTTTGTGCTGTTGGAAAAGAGTGTTTGCTATGATCAGCGTGTTCTCTTGGCAAAACTCTATTAGCTTTTGTCCTGCTTCATTTTGTACACCAAGGCCATGCCTGCCTGTTATCCCGGTGATTTCTTGACTTCCTACTTTAGCATTCCAATCCCCTATGATGAAGAGGACATCTTTTTTTGGTGTTAGTTCTAGGTGTTGTAGGTCTTCATAGAACGGATCAACCTCAGCTTCTTCGGCCTCAGTGGTTGGGGCATAGACTTGAATTACTGTGATGTTGAATGGTTTGCCTTGGATTTGTACTGAGATCATTCTATCGTTTTTGAGATTGTACCCCAGTACTGCTTTTCCCACCCTTTTGTTGACTACGAGTGCTACTCCATTTCTTCTAAGGGATTCTTGCCCACAGTAGTAGATATGATGGTCACCTGAATTAAATTCGCCCATGCCTGTCCATTTTAGTTCGCTGATTCCCAAGATGTCGATGTTCAGTCTTGCCATCTCATGTTTGACCACCTCCAGCTTACCTTGATTCATTGATCTTACATTCCAGGTTCCTAAACAATATTGTTCTTTACAGCATCGGATTTTCTTTTCATCGGATTTTTCTTTTTAGTACAGTAGGTAGAACGCTAAACTAGAACCTTTCTCTGTAATGCGGTAGTTTTCAGCTTGTGGGGAGATTTTTTTTTTAAATGTGCATGACATTAAAACAAAAACCCTGGTATGCCCCAGCTATACACTAAAGTTCTGGTGCCCACTACTCCCTTGGGGTTCTACCCCCTTATTTTGTTCCATGTGTAGACATGGCCATAAAGTTATGACTCCCTCTTGCAACTGTCCCATAGAGCTGCTCAGAGAGCTTCAGCTATTGAGCAGTATAGAAATGTAATAAATACATAAATAAACGGGCATTATTTCCTAAGAGTTTATGTCAAGAGAAGCTCATAGCAACCATGGACTTGTGCCAGATAATTTCTGACCCCAAAGATTCAGCTGGATATACCTTGGGCCTGTGTTTCTCTCCTGGATAGGATGAGCAGCGATCTGGGAGTAGGGAAAATTAATATAGTGCCATAGTCATGGACAGATCACTGCCTGGTTGGATTTAGGCTCAGTGACACCGGCACCCCCGAACCTTTGCAGGGTTGAGTAACTTGTTAGGATGGTCTGCAACAGGAGGTGATAGGAATAGACTAGACGTGGGCTAGCATATTTAAACTAAATCCAGACAAGACGGGGTGCTCTTGATCAGTAGAACCGATCCAGGAATTGGGGTTAAACCTGTGTTGAATGGGATAGCACTCCCTTTTAAAACATAGCCTTGTAGTTTAGGTGTTCTTCTGGACTCGACCTTGACCTTGGATGCTCAGGTCTCTGTGGAGTGCCTTTGCCCAGCTGAAGCTGGTGTGTCAACTACACCCATTCCTGGATAATGCAGATCTGGCCAGGGTGACACATGCCTTATTTCTGTCTGTCTGTCTGTCTGTCTGTAAGTATGCATGCATGCATGCATGTATGTATGTATTATATTTCTATACTGCCCAATAGCCCAGGCTCTCTGGGTAATTCACAACAAGTAAAACCATAAAATACTACATGACAGAACACAATATAAAACTTTAAAAGTTTAAAAGTACCACGTAAAGCCCAGCAGCAGTTACAACTCAGGGAAAGCCTGGGTGAGAGGGTACATTTTAATGAGGTGCTTAAAAGATGTCACATTTTCTGCCTCCCAAACTGCACGAGGGAGGGTTTTCCTAGGTTCTGGAAGTCACTTTCTCAGTAACAGCCTTCAGGAAGTTGGTAAAGGCCTTCCTTGCTAACTTGCTATTTTAATCAGTCTCTACTTTTAAGTATATTAAATATTTCGGATTGCTGTGTGTTGTGTCTTTCTGCTGCTATTTCTGTGTTTTATGTTACGGAATGATGTTTTTAATTGTTTAATTATTTACTTATTGTGAGCTATTTTATTATTTATTTATTTCATTTCTATACCGCCCAGTAGCCAAAGCTCTCTGGGTGGTTCACAAAAATTAAAACCACAAAGCATAGCATAAACAATATAAATATGAAAGCTTAAAACCACAATATAACAGTACAACCAGAATAAAACCTAGCAGCAATGCAGTGATTTAAAATACAGATTTAAAACACCAAAGTTAAAAGTCTAGGAAGATGAAATGCTAAAATACTGGGAGAATAAAAAGGTCTTCACCTAGCGCCAGAAGGAGCACAATGTAGTTGCCAGGCAAACCTCTCTAGGGAGCTCATTCCACAGCCAGCGTGCCACAGCAGAAAAGGCCCTCTTCCTGGTAGCCTCCCACCTCACATCCTTTGGCAGGGGCTCCCAGAGAAGTACCGCTGAAGATGATCTTAGGGTCTAAGAAGGCACATCTGGGAGGAGGCGATCCTTCAGATAACCTGGCCCCAAGCCGTTAAGGGCTTTAAATGTTAATACCAGCACTTTGAATCGGACCTAGAAATGGACGGCAGCCAGTGCAGCTGGAAAAGGTACTCACATAGTGTGATCTCATTGGACAGTCCCTGTTAACAATCTTGCTGCCCTATTTAGGACTAGCTGAAGTTTCCAGACCATTTTCAAAGGCAGCCCTATATATATAACGCACTTCAGTAATCCAGATGAGAAGTTATTAGAGCAGATAACTGTAGCTAGGCTATCTCTGTCCAGATAAGGGTGTAGTTGGTATACCTAGAATCCTTCAGAGATAAGGTAGGCTATAAATGTTTTTAAATAAATAAATAAAGCAACTGTTTCAGCCTCCTGTCTATAGGATATAAATCTAAGGGGCTCCAGCTCTTGTCTTGATTGCACCTGAAATATAAATGGGATATGATTTTAAAATGAATGAATAAACTGTATTTACAGGGCTTCTGCTCTGATGGACAGCTAAAGTGCAGAAGGCAACATTTAATTCAATATTACTCCACAAAAATGTGTTGATTATAATGAGAAAAGGGAATTACATCAAGTGCGCAATCCTCTGTTCTCTAGACAGCATCTGGGGGACATCAGATATTATGGTTTCTGGGATCTGAGGTTGGAACCAGGGCTCCGACCTTGGAGCCCAGAAACCACACTCCTTGCCCCCTCCCCTGCCCCCTTGTAGCCAGCGTGCTTCTCTCCATGTCAACCATGTATCCCTGCTCAGAAACAGAGTGTGGAGACGGCAAAAAGGGGGCAGTTCCAGGGACAGGGAGGGGAGGAGACCATGGAAGCTGCTTTATGCAGCTTCGTATGTGCATCCTGGCCTCCTTCCCTCCCCCTCCTTGAAGCCGCACCTAGATGGGCAAAATCACCTGTCTAGGGAAAACACAGAGCGGCTGGAGCACGGATGCTTCAAGGCTGCCGACTAACAAGATAGCACTGTGCGCAAAAGTTACTCAAGGAAAGGTAAAAGGACCTTTCCGGCATGTCATCTTTCCAAAGTAGTTGTTACTGCTTTTACATTTGCTAAGGTCCTTGTGTAAGAAACCTGCCAAAGAGCTGGTATACCATAGTAGTTGTGCAATGAATCAGAAAATCCCTGGTTTGAATCTCACCTCTGCCATGAACTCACTTGGTGACTTTAGACAAGCTGCTCTTTCAGTCGCTGTCCCTTCTCCATCTATAACGTGGCAGATAATAATAGTGACTTACCAATTATTGTAAGGATTGCAACTAGATAAGGGATGCTTGGAAGTGCTATACAAATGTTAAATATCATTACTGGAATATTATCAATCATTTAATTTGAGACAATCCACTCTCCACCAGCTCCTAATGCGTTTGCTGTGATTTTTGCTATGATCTTTGATTTTTAGGGGGGAAATTATCATAGGAATAGAATACTAAATATTTTCTAAAGTTGGCCCAAGACATTTTGTTGTGAAGGATAAGACTGGTAGCTGAATTTTACTTCAGCGTTGTTGAGGGGACAGCATCCTTCACTACACTTGAGGGTAGCAGGCTAGCTTAGGGGGTGCAGGGCAGGCTGTGTGGCATATGCAGGTGTGTTATCCAACACCTCACTTCTGCTTCCTGCCCCTCAACATCTGATGCCTGAGGTTGCTGAGTCATTCTGCCTAATGATAGGGCCAGTCTTGCCCTCGGAGTAGATTTTCAGGGGGCACAGGGTGGTGCAGAGGAAAGGGAAGGCCAGAAAGGCCCAGTCCATGAACATGAGCTACGTTCTGTTCACAGAAGTAAAGTTAGGATCCAGGCCTGTGTGTGTGTGTGTAAAACTCTGCTGGCTATGTGTGCAATTCACTTACTTCCGCCCCTTCTAATGCAGGCACTTAGCCTGCTAGAGGGCAACCCCCACGGCTTTCCTCACATTCATTTGCACACAATTAAATGTCCTGTCCTTATGGCTTATATTTAAAGGGCCTACCTCTTTTGAGGGCTTTTAATTTAATAGTGTGCAGTTCACACCTTTCTCTGCTGTGGTTCCTTGTCCACAAAGAAATTAGTAAAAGAATTCAGTCCCCATGTGTATATGTATACTTTAAGTTAATCGCTTCTCAGCCTTGCAAGAATATAATTTATTCATACACTAACTTCTGCAGTTTTGGGAAAGATCTATCTCTTTACAGTGATAGACTTGGTTTTGGATAGCTATTAAGCATAAAATGACTAGTTGTCTTTGTCAGCAGTTGAACATGGATTATCCATCACATATTTGCTCTAGCGCTGCCTTACACAGAACAACTATGAGGTTATGTTATAAAATAAGTTGTGTAACTGTAACTCACTTAGTTTATTGAAGTCTCTGATTTCCAGGTATTTCCAAGTATATTTTTAATCCATTAGAAAAGTCCATAGTAGATAGTTAATCTCATTTACAGTAAACTGCAGCTTCATAAACCTTATTATAAGGTATCTATTTACTTTGTTTAGGGCCAAGTTATGTTCAGAAATGGAGAGAGGATGGGGACCATCAAATTTACACAGTTCCAAGGTAGGTGATGAATATTCATTTATTCCCTTACATCGATATTATTATTATTGTTGTTGTTGTTGTTGTAGTTGTTGATGTTGTAAATGGCAGCCCAAGTATGTGGACTAGAGATGCATTCGCCCTAATAGCTGCTTCACATTTTACAGTAGCTTGAAAGGAAATTAACTGAATATGTGGTGATAAAATATGGCAGAATGCCCAGAAATAATGGGCTTTCGTTTTGTTGGTGGGGGAAAATGCATTTGCTTGAAACTCTTCGTTTTAGCTCTTTGTTTAAAAATATAGATGGAATCATACATGTGATCTAACATATAGAATTGGAGAAGTATATTGAAGAACTGTTATAAAGAATAAAATACCATGTGCTAATCTCTTATCTTCCTGAAAAGGGAGACAGATTTAGAACTTACAAATTTAGAACAGTTTTTCTAATAAGTTTTTTTTTAACTTTCTTTAAAAAAAAAAAAAAAAGATAAGAAAATATATTATGAAACTTAATCAAACCTGTGTATTGATGAGGAATTGTAGCACTACAATGGCTTGGGATAATTCCAGGAATGGAGTGCACTCAGAAAAAAACAAATATACAGTTTAATCCTTTCTTCGCAGAGAGGGTTATCATACTCCATACTCGATCAGACAACTTTTTAATGTCTTTCTTGCTGAGCAGTGTTGCTTGAAAGAAGCAATTTAAAGAATTTGGATTTCTGACTTACCCTTTTTGTTATATTCTCACTGCATGTTTGAAAGGTAGTATACACGATTTAATATTGAAGGGTTTTTTTAAACCCATTATCAAATAATTGGAGCTGTCAATTGATTAAATAATCTTTAGTTGACTTACAGCACACACCTATGCATGTTTACTCAGAAGTAAGTACCATTGAGGTCAATGGGACTTATTTCCAGGTAAATGGGTTTAAGATTGCAGCCGTACACATCTATCTTTCAGTTGATACATTAATCAGTTCAGTTCATTATGTTTGGATTTTGCCAAAACCTCAGTATAGGTTGAGATATGGAAGAAAGTGTAAGACCACTTACAACTATTAAACAAAAGTGTATTTATTTATTTTAAAAATGGGTATGTCACTTTCCCAGCATGTTTTGAACACAACAGAACAGGATAAATATTAAAACCACATTAATATATATAAAACCATACACACAGCCACTCAAAGGCATCCCTCTAAGGTAGGGGTGTGCCACAGGGGTGAGGGTCTGGGGACCAGTTCCTCCCCCGCAAATCCATTGGGGGCCACAACCGTCCCACCACTGCCGCACCACTGAATTTGCCACCAAAATTCAGTGGCACAGCAGGGCAAAAAAGCAGCCATTTCTCTTTAAAACAAAGCATGTGGTTTTAATGTTTTATATATTTCATATTGTTTTATTGTGTGCTCCTTGGTTTTAATTTTTGTGAACTGCCCAGAGAGCTTCGGCTATTGGGCGGTATAGAAACCAACTAACTAACTAAATAATAGAAATGTGGGAAGCAAAATGCTCTTCTGGAACGTGATTTTGCTTTAAAACAAAGTGTGTGCCCCCCCCCCACACACCTTGTCTGAAATAGAAATCACTGCTTTTTTGCCAGCACCAACACAGAATTCTGGTGGCAAATTTGGTGGTATGGCACCAAACGTGAAGGTATGGGCCACAAAAGAGGCTGGGGGTCTGTGTGTTGCCTACCCCTTCTGTAGGGGGAAATCCCGAAGGCCAGACAAAAAAATGGATCACTTCCCAAAAAGCAAGCAAAGAGTTCACAGTTCCTGAATTCTAAAAGGAGATTGTTCCACATCCTCAGGTCAGAACTGTAAAGGATCTGCTTCTAGCTGCAAATAGTCCTATTGCACAGATATATGGTAACTAAAGCAAGATCTGGTTTGACAAAGGGAAATGATGGCTGAGGGTGGCTGATATAGGGAAATACATTCTCTTAGGTATGGGGGCCCCAGGCTATGTAGGGGTTTATAGGTGAAACTCAGCACCTTGAATTATGTCCAGAATGCCACCACCCAGCTGCCAGTGGAGGAACAAAGAATGCAGATGATTGGGTCTCTTGGTATTTAACTGGAGAAGCTTCCAAATCATCTTCAAAAGCAGCCACATCTAAAGTGCATTATAATAGTCAAGCCTGGTAGTTACAGACTCGTGGATCTGTTTATGCAAGGCTTATGCAAGGGCTGCTTATGCAAGGGCGATTTAATGCTTCTAGAAGAAGCCCTGGAACACGTGACCTGCCTCCTTCCAGAAACAAACTCATTTAGCGCCTTGGAAGTGCTAAATTGACAATTAATTAATTAATTAAATTTATATACTGCCCAACAGCCGAGGCTCTCTGGGTAGTTTACAGCTTCACACTGTGCAACCGGTTGGGGCTGCTTGTGCAAGGGAATTGGCGGGGCCTAAGAGAATTAGCTGGTTAGTAAGCACCCCACTGTGTGAGTCTTTGGCCCAGTCCCAGGAGCTATAGCCAGTGACACTGATTCTGAGTCAGACAGGGAAGCTGTAGAGTCAGGCCCAGCCATGGAAGGCCAGACGCCTGAGAATTCAGTTCTACTAGGCCTTCCACTAGTAGGCCTTCCACTAGCCAGGGGAGGGTGAGACGCAGGATGCTGATAGGGCCTGTCTTCCACCTGACCTTGACAGAGGCTCCTGCTTCTCGACCAAGGATGTGTTTCATGGGAACAGGGCAGCAGGAGGAGGTCTCTGCAGGAGAGCGAGTTTCAGGGATGTCTCCTTTGGTGCATTGTCGACTAAAGAAGGTGGTGCAGAGGCACCCGATGAGGTGCAGCAACCACCCCAGAGCCAGGTTTCCCTGCCAGGATTGAATGTCTGATAGTGATCTTTAGCAGCCACTCCCCTGTATTTAAACCAATACGACCAGCAGTAGACTTTACTGGAAGCAACACTTTAGTAACCTGGAAAGTGTATCGGTTTCACTGGAACTGTGAACTTATTTTGGATTTATTCTGTGTGGTAAACCCAGAGCTGATTGGGTCCTTTGTTGTGATGCTCATGAACTGATTTTTATCAGAGAACTATGTTGCAATCTCTTAACTATGGATCTTTATTGGGACTGTAAAGGCTTGTAGCTAATTACTGTAATTACTGCAATAAAAGGTTTGACTTGTTTCCAGAAAGTTTTGCCTTGGCTCCAGAAAGTCAGGTTACAACGCATTGGATTCTTCCCCTTGTGCCCTGGAGAGGTTAACTATCCCAAAACCCAGTGGGGTGATTGTCATCCCATTGATGTGGATACACAGTCTTGGTGTAATCCTTGAGCTTACCTTGCTTTTTAATAAACAGATTGCTGTGGTTTCTAGCAGTTGTGCTCAAGCCCCCAGCTCCTGGGAAACCATAGTTGAGGGCTCCTATGTAGCTGGGGAAGAAGATACTATCAGTAACCTATGCCGACCTTCTGATCCACACATCCATAACGTCCACAACAAAATTACCACCAACATTTTCTGCAAAGTTCCCCAGAACGTTTTGGAATCCATTTGGTTCATAAGTCTCCAGGAGCCTTAGGTTATTCTAACTGTTCCACCACCCCTATGGAGATGGGTAGGAAGATCAGTCCATGCCTTGATCAGATAGTGATCCAGCCATGACAACATTCTAATATCAAGATCACCAACTACTGAATGAGCAGAATCTTGCCTAGTGCAAAAAAGTAGGTCCAGAGTACACCTGTAAGCAGAATATTATAAGGGTACTTATGCCTCCCCTGCTCTGCGCCACAAGTCTGTTGTTGGAGGCCACACCATATCCTGTGGTGTTTCCCACCAGCGGCATCTTATCGCTAGACAAAGAATAGGATCAACTGGAAGTAGACCAGATAACAAAAGAAATGGCTATTGCAGTGAAATTACATGCAACTGCAGTGTTATATGCCGTTTAGCCTTTGTGAAATAGCTTGTGTTTTTGAAATGTTTTGAGCTTGATTAGCTTCTCTACTAGTATTAGCTTCTCTATCCACCATATTAAAAATCTGCATGAGAAGTTCATTCCTTCCTCCTCTTACACCACTAACAGTTTCTTTCTCAAAAATTTTTTTCCAAGCCAGTTTTCCTTCTGGGCCTACAGCCAACTTGATAGGATGTATGAAAATATTGTGAATGGGCTTTGATTAGTGCTAGTTAAAACCCAAAAGATTTGGAAGAGTCTTATGTGGATTCTGCCTGGAGGAAATTGAGCACTATTTCTGTGCATGAAAAATAATTAGGTAGCAAAGACTGAGGACTGCTTCACACATGCATGAATCTAACTTGTGTTCTCTGCATTTGACTATCAATTTAATATGTGAATCAACTCCATTTAAAAGCATTGGGATTAACATGACATGAAAGTTTGGTTTGTGCTGTTAAATCTATAATAGCCTGCTCACACATGCAGGGCATCACTTGATGCAGCAATTGTGAAGGTGTGAAACGTGCATGAACCAGACTTTAATTGCTCTATCTTCTTCACTCTCTTGAGGTGCTCCTAGGAGTATTTTGCAGGTCAGTAAAAGGGCCCACGTTGTTAATTAGAAACAATTTTGAAAAACTTGGTTTGATTCAAATTATTCAGTGTGCTATGTACAGACATGATACATCTTGCTCTTATTAGATATTTTATCTTTTTTATCTCTCATTTCTTCTCCACAGTAAATGCCTCCAAGGATTTCTTGTGCAGTCACCAGCCCACAAAAGTGTGTTACTTTTTTCTTTAACAAGCCAGAAAGCAGGAAATAATTTTCAGTTTACACAGTTCATTTTCACTGTGTTCTTCCACCATTACATGTTGGCTACAATCCAGTGCAGTTAGGAGTAGCTTAGCCTCTTGAAATAAATTGAATTAAGTGTCCATACTTCTGGGTTGGATTGTAGCTAATGTACCAAAGCTCACTTTAGTTCATGCCTTTCAAAATGCTGGCATAAGTACAACATATTGCTTTTAGTACATTATAATAAACCTGTAGGACTTAAGCCAATAGTTAGGTACAGTACACTGATTTCAGTGGGACTTCAGCATGCGTACCTTCCTCTGGATTGTATCCTGCATTTTAGGTCAGCGACTTTCAAACTATCTATCTTGCGGGATCTCTTTCCATGTTGTGTTGTCTGCTGAGGCCCCCTGCATGACTGTCATAGAACCTCCTGTGTTGCAAAGGATTCTGGGGCTTTTTTCTTAGATACAGACACAGTTCACATTAGGGCATTGTTGGGGGCTGGTGAGTTTCTCTTTTGTCCTGTGTGAAATGATACTGTGCCCCAAAACACACTCTACACTTGTGGAGGAAGGTCTGTAGTGATTGACTGCAGAGCAAACGGTGTTTAAGGAAGTGTTGCCCTTGCACTGTAGAATCTCTTGTAAGCTTCCAAGGAACAAAGCAGCATAAAAAGGACAATAAATGACTCAAAAGACTAATGTCAATAAAAAAGAGTCAAGGCGCATATACTACAAGGAATGCAATACTTATCAATTCATTACATAACTAAAAAATCAACATCAAAGATAAAGTGCCATCACAGATGCACTATTGGCACATTAACATTTATGAGTCCAGTCAAGTTGTTTTGTTGAAATAGGTTCAAATGAACAAACAATGTGATATAAATTCGAAGATAAATGATTTGACAGCTTGCTGTCAGGAGGTCGCTCCCTGTTGCCTTCTGAAATGCTCAGGTAGCCAGAATCAACACACAGACAATAGGGCTCTTTTCCAAGGCTTTATTCCCATTCAACCTAATGACGCTTACAGATGCTAATTGCTTGATCCTATGAGTGAGACTTAAGAGGGCTGCCTACTCGGGGGTTCTAACCTTAGGAATCAGTTGATCTCTGTTTGAAGAGGAAAGTGGGAAACCGCTGTACTTATGAGCTAGGAGGAGAGAGTCCACCCCTTTCCCGTGGGGCATCGAGGCACTGCTGTGGAGCATCAGGGCACCCGCCATCTCGTGCTTGAGGGTGCGCCGGCGCCTAGTGTCCAGAAACTGCTGTTGCTCCGCCCTCTCCCTGCCAGGGTCACTATCACTCTCAGGAATGTGAGCAGGGAGGGGCTCTCCCCCGGCTGCTCCTCTGAAACGCGCGCGGGTTCCTGTCCCATGGTTTCTAACTCTTCCTCAGAATCAGAACTGCTTTGGGGTTCTCTGGGCTCCGATCCAACCCTGACACTTACAGAATTGGTCAATAAATTTTCAGATAATTTGTTATTAGCAAATTGAGAGCTCATTTGTGACGTTTTGTCTGCAGGCTCATTTGGGGAAATAATTGCTCACAATGTAGGGCTGATAAGCATAGTTAGTTATGGAAGTCACAGGGGCAGCTTCTGTGAGTGACGATTTGTGCCTCCTCAGAATGCTTCACTCAGGGAAGCTGCCACTGGGATTTCCACAAGTGCACTTACCTGACGATACAAGCGAGTAGATTGATTGCCCAAATGAGTTAGCAGCTATATCATACGGACTCTTTCCTACTAGTCAGATATACTGGATGGTATCAAGACGTTATGGCTCTTATGCTTCCCACATAAACTTTGCAAACCATGTAGGAGATAGATTGTATTATTTAAAATACAGATTTGAAATAGAATTTTGACTGAGAACACGCTGCCTTGAAACACAATTCTCCAATTTCTGGTAAACAGAGTAGTACTCCTACTACCATTAACAATGCAACTGTATGCGTGTCTACTCAGAAGTAAGCCCCATTGCATTTAGTGGGCATATTCTCAGGTAAGTGTGTATAGGATTACAGCCTAAGATGCTTAATTTTATTTTCTGTTGTGTAGTATATGTGTGTGGGTTGTGGTGTTGTTTTTTTTAAAGTAAGTATATAGTATTGAGCATTTTAGGAGCAATCCAAAAGCCGTGCCTCATTGTAAAAATATAGACTCCCTATGCAGAGCTTGGGGGGGGGGGAGCTTCTCCTCTCATTTTGGTCGTTCAAAAGGTCAGCATAAAAAATGTTCTAATACAAAGCCGTTCTTGTCTGACTTTGCTAATGTGACATTTGAAGCAAGGTTGTGACAGTATGATGTGACAGCTAACATTGTCTAGCATTAACAAATAGCATGAAGTCTGGCTGTGAGAAGGAAGCCATTCACAGACCATTCGGTCCTATACTTTCTAATCCAAACATTGCAAAGAAAAAGCTCAATCTAATATACATACATTTCAAATATTATCACCCCAAGCCACAACCCAATAGATTTTGGATTCTGCATTTGGTGGGGATAAACCACTTTGAATCCAGGTACTTTGCTTTAGCAGTTTCAGCTTGGGATAAAAAGCCACATGATCTTCCTTTGGTTGCATGTGTACTTGTCCTGCTGCTTTAACATGTGTATGTCTAGCTGCAGTATTGTAGGTTAATTGCACAACAGTAATTGCAGTAAAATATAAATCAGGAACTGGTGGCTGCAGGGCCATATCTGTCCTCCCAATAGTATTTGAGAGATCTAATGAGCCTTCAAGTTGTCTACTCCATGGCAAGAGGGTATATGTATAGGATGTAGTCTATGGGACTGGATAGCAGACCCTTCTGGGATGTGTACTGGACCCTGGTCCACAATCTACTCCTCAAAATTGACCAGGGCTGTAAAGGAAGTTGTTAACATGTCTTAGCATGTCTTTTTCTTCTTTAGTGTGTTTTATTATTGGGTTAAAACTGCAGCAACAATAGAAATGAGATGTTTTGTTTTTTTGTTCATTCATTACATTTATATCCCACCTTTTTTCCTCTTTAAGGAATCCAAGATGGTGTACATAATCCTCCTCCGCCTCTTCATTTTATCCTCACAACAACCCTGTGAGGTAGGTTGGGCTGAGAGTCTGTGACTGGCCCAAAGTCACCCAGTGAGCTTCCATGGCCAAATGCGGACTAGAACCCAGAGCTCCCAACTCCAAGTCCAGCAGTCTAGCCACTATGCCACACTGGCTTTACTTATTTGGAATAGTTATATGCCTCCATTCAACAAGAAGTTCTCAAAGCAATTTACACAGTAAAATGGAGTGACCAGAGAGCTTCAACTAGTGGACAGTATAAAAATGTAATAAATAAATAAATACCCTAAAGCATGTTAATTCTAAAATGTTAATTACAATTTCATCTGCACTCTTCCTTGAAAATAGATACTTTTCGTCTGGCTCTTGGTAGAGAAGGCTTTTGGCACTGCTGGGAGGTGGGTGGGTGGAGAATGATGTAAAAATTCCTCTTCTCATCCCTGTTGTTACAGTTTTTTCAATGTCAGGCCTACAGGGGAATAGCCCCCCCCCCCGCCCCGTCCCGGAAGTGTGTTACTGAGTATCACGCCAGGGCAACACAAGGTTAGCATCCAAAGGGGTAAAGGATTTACCTTCATTTAAGCAGATGTGATCAATATTAGTATTAAATTTTACCTACACTTTTCTTTACACACTGATGAAACATATTCAATGAAGACTTCATCTCTTATTTTCTAGCCTATGAGCTCACCACCCACATAATTTTGGATGCTGCAGATTTTTTTTAATTTGCTTTGGCTGCTGTTGTTTTTTTCATTATCTGCTCTTGCTTTTATTTATTCATGTTTTAAATTGTGGTTGTTGTTTTTAAAGATTTGCTTTATATTTTATTTGTATATTATTATTATTGTTAGTCTTCTTGAGTGCTTAGTGCAAAAAGGTGTGGTCTAAAAATGAATGAATAAAAGAATCTTATTGTCATGTCTTTATGGCATCATGTGCCAAAAAGAGAGAGTTCACTCCAGCTTCACATTTTTATGAACCGTGGTAACTAGGTGGCAAAGGTTTTTTTTCTAGCTGCATGAGTGTATACATTTAAAGTGTTGTTATTTCCAAAGAATACAGCAAAGTTTTCAGGCTGCATAAACAGTTAAGGGGAAAGAAATTGTAGCTGGGATCCCCACGAGCCTGAAATTTCCTCAACTCTCTGTCTTAACAGAGGGAGCTCTGTGTTGCGGTTTATTCAGTGGAATCCTCCAGCTGGAACAGAGCCATGCTTTAAATAGGCTGTCAGTCTGAATTTACGCATGGAACTGGCTTTAGGCTGTTTGCACTAGGTAAAACTCTGGCCTTCCATAAATGCATGTTGTCAGTCTGAACAAATCCACTTCCTGCCTCCTCTAGCTATCTTGCAGGAATCAGCACTCTACAGGACAGTTCTTGCTTCCACTACAATGTATGTCAGCACTGTTCAAAGAACCACAGACACTATGAGAAATCGGTTGGTCTTCAGTGCCCCTCCCTACGCTGCTAGTTTCTCTCATACCCAAAGTCAGCATAATTAGTAGCTACTCCTTTCAAAAGACATAAAAGAAACTGTATAACACTTCCACCCCTGACTTTCCATTATGATTGGTGTTTAACTGCATTCGGAACTACTTCGCATACAGGTATAGGAGAAGTTAAGTTTGCTTATTTTGCGACTGCCTTTATAAAGCCCCTGAAGTTTGCCCCAGAGTCTGGCTCTTCATCCCTAGTCAGCACACAGATGTTTCTGCCTTTGCTGTCAGTGGAGACACTACCACTTATGCATTTTTTAGATAAGATCATCCTTAACCTGGATCCTGACTTCCTACCTGAGAGGAATCCTTCCTTTTACAGAGATCAGGCAATTTTTATCCTGACCATTTATCCTAAGCTGGTGCAGCCCCAGTGGTGTGGCAAACCATGGGTATGTGTAGAGGTCTTATAGTCTATCACATAGGACTACAGAGTTGAGGAAGAGTTCTAGCCTTTGTCTGCTGTAAAAATGGCAGCAAGATTGTAGGACCTTTACCATAGCAGGCTGTTTATATGACCTCTCACTACTGAAGCCTACATGGCAAAAGGGGTCATTCCTGTTGGCCAGGTCTTTGTGTGAAGAGATCTGTAAATCCAGCCACTTGGTTGAGTGTTCACATGTTCAGCAGTTACTACAAAACCCATCTTTATCTTTTGGCTGAATAAGCCTTTGCTCTCAAAGTGTTTCGAGGGATTTGGGATCAGGTTTTTTACCTCATGTCTACCCATTACAGAGCACTAATACCAAATACCACGTCTTCAAGTGTAATCCCCAGAAGAGTTACCAGAAAATGGTGATTGTTGCCCATGAATTTCTGTTCTAGATAGGGATGGACGAAAGGGACTTACCTGGTCCCGCAGCTTGCTTCGCGGTGGGGGGGAGGTGCTTCGGTTCTCCCCCCGAAGTTCAGGCGAGGGGGGGAGGTGCCCCCCCTCACCCAGCCGAAATTCAGGCCGGGGAGGAGCGCCCCGTCTACCCGGCCGCGAAAAAAAAAGTAAGTAAAAAAAAAACACGCACACACCCGTGATAGGCTACGTAACGATTTACGTAGCCTATCACAGCTCGATTTCCAAAGTCAGCCGTGATAGGCTACGTAAATCGTCACATAGCCTATCATGGGTGACTTTGGGGAAAAAAAAAAAAGCACGTACGCAAATGGCGGCGCCCATGGGGCGCCGCCATTTGCATTCCTTAGTTTGGCACGTCTAGTCTACGTAAAGATTTACGTAGACTACGGCGAAAGTAAGGGAACGCTTATTTTGCGTTGCAAAATATATTTGCGAAAATAAGGGCAACGCAAATATATTTTGCAACGCAAAATAAGCGTTCCCTTATTTTCGCCGTAGTCTATGTAAATCTTTACATAGACTAGACGTGCCAAACTAAGGAACGCAAATGGCGGCGCCCCATGGGTGCCACCATTTGCGTACGCGCTTCTTTTTTTCCCCAAGGTCACCCATGATAGGCTACGTGACGATTTACGTAGCCTATCACGGCTGACTTTGGAAATCTAGCCGTGATAGGCTACGTAAATCGTTACGTAGCCTATCATGGGTGTGTTTTGTTTTGTTTTTTACTTTCCTTTCTTATTTTGCAATGGCGGCGGCGGTGGCCGGTCAGAAGACCGACCGCCGCCACCACCGAACCGCCGCCGAACCGCCTCTGGGACCCGCCACCGAGAGGGACATTCGCACGAGGTAAGTCCCATCCCGGGGGGGGGGGCCGGCGGAGAATTTCACCACCAATTTCGGGGGTCCGAATGCGTTGGCATTCAGCCTCCTGGAGATTCGTGGAGAAATTCTCCGCCATCCCTAGTTCTAGAAAGCATCCTGGAAAGTAATATTTCTATTCTGGAAAATACTCTGGGAAGTTCTCCCTGCCAGTTGTACATAGTTGTTAAAACTTATTATTCCCTGTAAGGATCTGGCCTATATTATGTGTTATGATCAAGTCACAGACCCAGCATTGGTTTCTTTAGTAAGACGTTTAGTGATACATAAATCTTTATATTTAGGAAGGCAGGAAGAGGTGGGCTTAACCACAGGCTATTTGGCATTCACTTGAGCATCTGTGTTGAGTGAGTGGGGATGGGTAGATGCTCCATATTCAGGGCTACTGTCCAGAGTGTCTACTAGAAGTAAGTTCTTAAGAAGTAAGAACTAATATTCCTTTTTTCCTCATCAGCAAGAGAGAGAAGTTTGGTACTTAACATTAGAGGCAATAGGTGGTTTGTCAGCCAGAAGATTTTAGTATTGAAGCTACCGAGCATTTAAGGATTTAATGCCTGTTAGACTGATTCCAGATCAGAGGAGAGTTCCACTGTCAGAATGTGCACTGACAGGTGTTAATGCTGCTAATAGTCAGCAACATATTGTGACAGTTCATTAATACCCCCAAAACCTCAAATGGTTCATAATTTAATTACTATAGCTTTCCTTCATTCAACGTATTTACAAAAATTACAAAACGGAAGCAAGCCTTGTCTTTATCAATTTAATCCTTTTTGTTTCTCTCAGGCATCTGACTAGGGAACAACTCATGTAGAAATAGCTGGAACTAGCAAACTCATTAACACTCCAGGACCAGCTGACATTCATTCTTTTCTTCAACAGCAGTGCCACCCAGCAAGAAGTGTCTGTAAAATTCTCCATCTAAGAAAACTTTCCATAAATATTAGCTTGACCATAACTTGGTTCCAAGGAGATGCCCCAAGGGCTGGGTAGTTGAAGGGCAAAAGATATTCTGTTCTGTGAACCTTTGGGCGGGGGGGGGGGGGGGAGAGACAGCCAAAACAACTACAGTTGTTTAATCTAGCCACACGTTAAAAGGGAAAAGTGCAGCAAGGACTTTCTAACAATCAAGTGGTACGACCCGGTCAAAGATAAGCACTTTTAAAACTCCCCATGGTTTTGATGGGAGACTTAAGCATGTGCTAAGAACTGAAATCAAATAGGGCTGGATCTTGCCCAAAGTTATTAATGATTGAATCAAACTCGTAGGAAATGTGATGAAGAGAAAAGACAGTACAAGAGCTCAAACTGTAGGAGAAGATATTTGGAATGTATCAAAATGGAATAATTAACTATTAATAGATATTTTGATCAGCAATGGCCAACTGTGTGCCAAAGGCTGAATTTTGCCTGTATTTTTTTTAATCTGTCCCCAGGGGCCCCAGCACATTCAATCATTGTCGGGAGAAAAACCTCTATAGTCTCAAAATAGGGATTGTGATTATATTTTATGGTATATTTTATGTATTTTATTGCTGTAAGCTGCCTTGGGTCTGCCCTGAAAGGCAGCCAAGAAATGTTTTTATTAAAAATAAATATATAAATATATAAACATAATAAAGAAATAAAGAAAGAGTGGAAGAATTAATTTAATGGCACATCTCTCAGCTGTGTATATAATGCACCAGTCATGCCTAAAGACATGTGCTCAGTTGTTATGAAGCTCTATAGCTAGGTGGCACGGACTGTTGTAGAGCTCTGTGTGTGTGTGTGTGTGTGCGTGCGCGCGCGCGCGCACGCACGCATACACACACACACACTTCCATAAGGATGAAATTAAAATATACTTCCAGTCTCATGACTACTCTCTGGAGAATGAGTACCCTCCCCTTCCCTCGAATGCAGAAGTTGGCAATCATCAAAACATAAGAGCCCTACTGGATCAGGCCTATCCAGCATCTTGTTTCTCACAGTGGCCAACCAGATACCTTTGAGAAGCTCACAAGCAGGACATGAGGGCCATAGCCCTCTCCTGTTGTTTTTCCCCTGCAACTGGTAGGAGGTATGGTGCCTCTGGTCCTGGAGGTAGCATATAGCCATTATGACTAGAAGCCGTTGATAGCCTATTCTCCTTGAATTGTCTAATTCCCCTTTAAAGCTATCTGAGCTGGTGACTATCACCTATCCCTGATTTAGCTAATGAAACAGGATAGCACTTCTGACTTGCCTAGGCCTCTTAAGAGACCTGTGGTCAAGATAATCCTCATTGGCCTCTATTCTCTTTCCTCTACCCAACCTCCTGCTTTCCCCAGAGCCCCTCATTTCACTCTTTGTATAGTCTTCCTGTGAAGGAAGCAATGTGTAATTTTTCTTTCTTTCCCCTGACGATCTGGTCTTGTACTGAGAGAGTACATCTGGCATTGGGAGAGATGGGTCAAGTTAGCCTCCTGTGGCAGCTGGAGCCAGGAATTCTCTGACTTCCCAACTAAACCAATAGCTTTGTCCCTTTCCAGCCATGTGACCTTATGAAGCAAGCATTCCCCTTTAAAGTTGGTAGTTCTATTAGGTAGCTCAGATTTAATCAACAGCTGCAAATGGTACTTAAGAAAATAATCACAGCAAAGTGGGTCAACACGATTCGGAAGTGAGTCAGGCCTTTGGGAATCCTGCCCAGTCATTTGTTTTAATGAGTACCCAAGGTTTTAAAACCAGCTTACCAATTTTAATCAGCGACAACCCATACTATGCTGAAGTACCCAAGTGTATGTAAAAATGGTCATTAAGCACTAGTTCATAGAGGTAGGCTTTTTAATTGCAAGCTGTAATCGTTTTATTTTATCATATGGTCTGATCCGATGAGGATCATAGTTTCGCATCTCTTAAAAGACCTAATAAAGTCTAGGATTTGAATGATATTGTGAAGTGCCTACTTGTGCACACATTTTGAGTATCATTATTTGTCTTGTTCTCATTCTGCATACAATAAATGATAAAGGACTACAAAGTGTATTTGCAGAAAATGTCAACAAACCCAAAAATGTTTGTGCAGAATTGGTATGCACGCACGCACACTCACACACACACACACACACACACACACACACAGATACCTATTTGTGATCCAAAGTTAAGCCCTGTTTAACACTGCTGGCTATAGAAATGTTTGCACAAAGTAAAACATAATGTTTCCATCGCCATCCCTACCAGTCCTCAACTGGTGCTTATTTTTTTAGACAACACATAGATAGCTTTGACTTAGATTCCTGCACTGAGCAGGGGGTTGGATTCGATGGTGTTATAGGCCCCTTCCAACCTACTATTCTATGATTCTGTAATCTGATGTCCAAAGCAAATTGCTTCATGGCAAGTCCAGCCCTGCTTTTAGGTCCTGTTCATTTCAGAGGGACCAATGTACACATATGCTTAGCTCTCCCATTGAAATCAGGGGAATGTAAAAAATTGAAATTGCACTATCAGAATGCAAAGCCAGCCTGAACAACCAGGTGCCCAGCATTTAGATGTGTGTTCACATATCCAGGATTGCTCTCTTCCTCCCTTTTTCCACATTCCAGGATCGCTACCAAAAAGGAAGAAAAAAAGTATCACCGAAAAAGAGGGCAGAAGAAGACAGATTTGCATAAAGTGGGCATGTGCTAATTTATATGTATTGATGCAAATTTAAAACAATTACTATAATTAAAATTAAAATACAATATATCTCACCATTGTGGGAAAGACTTTGACCATTGACCCATGTGCCTGCTCAGTCTGTTGTCCTGTTAATGGGCAACTTCAAGGCTGCTTCTTTCCCTTATTAGGGATCTTTATCTTTAAACCAGACTTGGACTGGACAGCCTTTCAAATTGAGGACTGTGATCTGTGAATTAGGACACATGGGTATCCTTTCCAGAATGCCATTACTAATCCAAATTGAAGTGGCTTTTGATTTCAGCAAACTGAATTTTATTTAAGCTGGAAAAGAACTAAATACAAAATAATATTATTGGGGCATGTTAATTTAGTATATATTTTATTTGATTATTCCAAATAAAAAAATTCAGATGAAATATTTTCTACCTCTGATATCATTCATTTAAATTACTAGGTTATATGCAGGTGTAAGCCCCAGAATCCGTTTTCATGCTAGGTCTTAGATTTGGAATATGTGATGTACTAATTAAGTACATCACATACTTAATTGTGATGTACTTAATTAGTACATCAAGAGCCAGAGTTCTTTTGGTTGACAGTCTACCAGTTGAGTGGCAATAGCTTCACCAGATGGGGTATCTTCCCATCACTCCTATCTTCCCATAAAGCTTCCACCAACAGAGTATATGGCATTGCATGGAAAACCGACCTGTCATGGTGCAGGGCGAATCCTTGGGGGAAATGACATCTTGGGTATTCTTGAGTTCTTGTGGGCTAGACTCAAGAAAGGCCTTAGTACTAGTACCCTCAAATGTCAGGTGGCAGCTTTGAATGGTGTTTTGTGTTCTGAAGGGAAGGGTTGCATTGCTTAGCACCTCACATCAAAAGATTTCTTAAGGGGGCAGCATTATTAAATCCTCCTGTAATCCATAGGTTTCCCTTCTGGAACCACAGTTGGGTTTGGAAGGCCCTTATTGTCCTGCTTTGACTGGAGCAAGCTCTAACTGCAGTGAGGTCAGCAAATCTTCAAGCCTACAGGTGGCTACAACAGAGGTGGTCTAGATCCAGGTAGAGGTCAGAACACAGGCAGGCAGTCAGACAAAGAGGATCAGGCAACAGCAGGAGTGGTCAATATAACAACCAGTAAGTCAAACACAGTAAATCAGCCAGGTACGTTATGCAGTCCAGAAGCAGGGTTGTTAGGCAGTCCAAAAGGTCAGGAAACAGAGCATCAATCACAGAGCACAGTTCAGGAAGCAAGGTTCATGACACAGAGTTTGAATGGACAATGTTGTTCCAATGCTGGCTAGATTTTCAGTGAAGGTTTTTAAGCCCAAAGCCTGCTGGATCCACCCAGAGCTCAGACGCAGTAACGAAAGCTCCCCTTCCAGAACCTTACTCCTGAGGAGTCACTTTTTCCCAAGGAGACCTTTTCTGGAGGCCACCACTACTTTGCACAGGAGCCCTACTAGCCTGTTGCTTAAGGCGACAACACTCCTGGTGGCCAGAGGGTTGCTCAGCCCCTGCCTCAGAGGGAGAGCCCCTTTCTTCTGACAGGGATGGCCCTTTAAGCATCTCCCCCGAGGGCTCAGTCTCCTGTGGGTCTGGTGGCAGTCCTTGGTCTGGGGTGCCCTGGGCTTCTGGGGCCTCTAGCTCTTCCTCTTAGGAGGACTCCTCCAGTGGGGGGCATGACACTTATAGCTGCTCCCTTTGAACTTTTGGCAGCTTGTTCCCTAAAGATTGCTAGCCTTGCTGTTGGTGGCCATAACCTCTGCGAGGCGGGTCTCAGAGTTGGGGGCCTTGTCAGCAGTTCCCCAACTGTGTACCTTCATCAGGATAAGATGGTTTTGCGAATGGATCTGGTCTTTTTACCTAAAGCCCTTAGGTTCTATTTGGATAGGATAGCGGGCATTAGGAGGACAGATGCTTTCTTTGTGTCTCATCAAGAGCCTTCCTTTGAGAAGAATGTGTCTGTCTCCACTATTTCTAGATGGATGAGGGACTGCATTGCCTTGGCATACCAGTCTGTGGGAAAATCATCTCCTTCAGGGACCATGGCACATTCTGTCAGGGGTGCGGCTGCCACTTCAGCCTTTCAAGCTAACACCTCTATGAAGGAAATATGCAGGGTTGCAATGTAGGCTTCCCCCTTCATGGATCACTGCCTTGTTGTGGCAAAGGGGCTTGCGTAACTCAGTGAAGCCATAAGCTATGCCGTGCAGGGCCACCCAAGACGGACAGGTCATGGCAGAGAGTTCTGACAAAATGTGGTCCACTGGAGAAGGAAATGGCAACCCACTCCAGTATTCTTGCCAAGAAAACCCCATGGAACGTATCACAAGGCTAAAAGAGATGACGCCGGAAGATGAGCCCCTCAGGTCGGAAGGTGTCCAATATGCTACTGGGGAAGAGCAGAGGGTATTTCCAAGTAGCGCCAGAAAGAGTGAAGCGGCTGGGCCAAACCCGAAAGGACACTCAGCTGTGGATGTGTCTGGTGGTGAAAAGAAAATCCGATGCTGTAAAGAACAATATTGTTTAGGAACCTGGAATGTCAGATCAATGAATCAAGGTAAGCTGGAGGTGGTCAAACATGAGATGGCAAGATTGAACATCGACATCTTGGGAATCAGCGAACTAAAATGGACAGGCATGGGCGAATTTAATTCAGGTGACCATCATATCTACTATTGTGGGCAAGAATCCCTTAGAAGAAATGGAGTTGCGCTCATTGTCAACAAAAGGGTGGGAAAAGCAGTACTGGGGTACAATCTTAAAAATGATAGAATGATCTCAGTACGAATCCAAGGCAAACCATTCAACATCACAGTAATTCAAGTCTATGCCCCAACCACTGAGGCCGAAGAAGCTGAGGTTGATCGGTTCTATGAAGACCTACAACACCTTCTAGAACTAACACCAAAAAAAGATGTCCTCTTCATCATAGGGGATTGGAATGCTAAAGTAGGAAGTCAAGAAATCACCGGGATAACAGGCAGGCATGGCCTTGGTGTACAAAATGAAGCAGCACAAAAGCTAATAGAGTTTTGCCAAGAGAACATGCTGATCATAGCAAACACTCTTTTCCAACAGCACAAGAGGCGACTCTACACATGGACGTCACCAGATGGTCAATATCGAAATCAGATTGATTATGTCCTTTGCAGCCAAAGATGGAGAAGCTCCATACAGTCAGTAAAAACAAGACCTGGAGCTGACTGTGGCTCAGATCATGAGCTGCTTCTTGCAAAATTTCGGCTTAAATTGAAGAACGTCGGGAAAACCACTAAACCGTTCAGGTATGACCTAAATCATATCCCTGATGAATATACAGTGGAGGTGAGGAATAGATTTCAGGGATTAGACCTGATAGACAGAGTGCCTGAGGAACTATGGACGGAGGTCCGTAACATTGTTCAGGAGGCAGCAACGAAATCCGTCCCAAAGAAAAAGAAATGCAAGAAAGCAAAGTGGCTGTCTGATGAGGCTTTACAAGTAGCTGAGGAAAGAAGGGAAGCGAAAAGCAAGGGAGAAAGGGGAAGATATACCCAACTGAATGCAGAGTTCCAGAGAATAGCAAGGAGAGACAAGAAGGCCTTCTTAAGTGAACAATGCAAAGAAATCGAGGAAAACAACAGAATGGGAAAGACTAGAGATCTCTTCAAGAAAATTGGAGATCTCAAGGGAACGTTTTGTGCAAAGACGGGCATGATAAAGGACAAAGAAGGCAGGGACCTAACAGAAGCAGATGAGATTAAGAAGAGGTGGCAAGAATACACAGAAGAACTATACAGGAAAGATCTGAATGTCCCTGATAGCCATGATAGTGCGGTCACTGAACTTGAGCCGGACATCCTCGAGAGTGAAGTCAAGTGGGCCTTAGGAAGCTTTAGTAACAACAAAGCTAGCGGAGATGACAGTATTCCAGCTGAGCTATTTAAAATCCTAAAAGATGATGCTGTTAAAGTGCTGCATTCAATATGCCAACAAATCTGGAACACTCAACAGTGGCCACAAGACTGGAAAAGGTCAGTTTACATTCCAATTCCAAAGAAGGGCAACGCCAAAGAGCGTTCAAACTACCGCACAATTGCGCTCATTTCACATGCCAGCAAGGTGATGCTCAAAGTCCTACAAGCTAGGCTTCAGCAGTATGCGAACCGAGAACTACCAGAAGTACAAGCTGGGTTTCGAAGAGGCAGAGGAACTAGAGATCAAATCGCCAACATTCGCTGCATCATGGAGAAAGCAAGAGAATTCCAGAAAAATGTCTATTTCTGCTTCATTGACTACGCTAAAGCCTTTGATTGTGTGGATCACAACAAACTGTGGCAAATTCTTAAAGTGATGGGAGTACCAGACCACCTTACCTGTCTGCTGAGAAACCTGTACGAGGGTCAAGAAGCAACAGTAAGAACCAGACATGGAACAACCGATTGGTTCAAAATTGGGAAAGGAGTACGACAAGGCTGCATATTGTCACCCTGCTTATTTAACTTATATGCAGAGTACATCATGAGAAATGCCGGGTTGGATGAATCACAGGTCGGAATTAAGATTGCCGGGAGAATTATCAACAACCTCCGATATGCAGACGATACCACCCTAATGGCAGAAAGCGAAGAGGATCTCAAGAGCCTCTTGTTGAGGGTGAAAGAGGAGAGTGCAAAAGCTGGTTTGAAACTCAACATTAAAAAAACTAAGATCATGTCATCTGGCCCTATCACTTCCTGGCATATAGAAGGGGAAGAAATGGAAGCAGTGACAGATTTTACTTTCTTGGGCTCCAAGATCACCGCAGACGGTGACTGTAGCCATGAAATTAAAAGACGCTTGCTCCTTGGGAGGAAAGCTATGGCAAACCTAGACAGCATAGTAAGAAGCAGAGACATCACCTTGCCGACAAAGGTCCGTCTAATCAAAGCTATGGTTTTCCCAGTAGTAATGTATGGCTGTGAGAGCTGGACTATAAGGAAGGCTGAGCGCCGAAGAATTGATGCTTTCGAACTGTGGTGCTGGAGAAGACTCTTACGAGTCCCCTGGACTGCAAGGAGGTCAAATCAGTCCATCCTAAAGGAAATCAACCCTGACTGCTCATTGGAAGGACAGATAATGAAGCTGAAGCTCCAATATTTTGGCCACCTAATGCGAAGAGAAAACTCCCTGGAAAAGACCCTGATGCTGGGAAAGACTGAAGGCAAAAGGAGAAGGGGACGGCAGAGGATGAGATGGCTAGATAGCATCACGGATGCAATGAATATGAACTTGAGCACGCTCTGGGAGAGAGCGCAGGACAGGAAGGCCTGGCGTGCTATGGTCCATGGGGTCACGAAGAGTCGGACACGACTGAACGACTGAACAACAACAACAATGTAGGCTTCTCTGCATACATTTTCCAAGTACATTTTCCAAGCATTATAAGATCAGTGTCTTTGTTTCTGCTGATGCAGCCTTTGGAAGAAGGCTTCTGGCAGAATAGATGCCATCACTGCAGGCCTGTCCTTCATTGGGACTGCTCTCTTTCATCCTGATGATGTGGAATGACCTCCGGAAGATAGAAACGAAAGGGAAGTTTTCTTACCATGAATTTCTGTTCTCGATTTCTTCTGGAAGGCATTCCACTCACCACTCTTCCTGCAGTGCCTTGTGACCCTCTCTTAGGGCTTTTGCCTTCATCCTACATGTGGGGAGGTAGTCAGGTTCTCTTGGGTTAATTCCTCCCCATCCTGTTGCTTTTGAGGGGGTTTGCATGCTTACTATTAATGTTAATTAGTTCCAGGTTTAAAGTTTACAGTTCTTAAGGGGACTGAGGACTCGTGGACTTAGGGGGTGAGGGGTTGCCTTAGCTTTTCCAGTTTTGGTCTGGGAGACTGGGGTGGCTCTTCCCCTTGGAGTGGATCATCTTGATTGGCACTTCCCACTGACCAGATGGAGGGGCTAACCCAATGATGTGGAATGCCCTCCAAAAGATACTGCAAACAGGAATTCACAGTAAGAAAACTTCCCTTTGTTTGTTCCTTCTGCTATATATTAACAAAACAGATGGCTCTCTTAGAAACCCTCTTACGAGAACACAAATTAAGGATTCTTCAAGTAATTGATTATACAGTTGCCTATGAAGCTTTAATTAATATGTTCTTGGGTATAGTATATTGCTAATGCTATGTGTTTGTTTGAAGTGAAAGTTAGATAATTAAAATGCATATTATTGAGATCTTGGTATCATGTAATTTTGCATTTAAGTAAAGAGGGAGGAGTTGCAAAAGGACTAATGAGAACAATCTTTTTGGTAAGGAAGGGCAGGAAGCCAAACCATTTCAGATTAGATTTATTAGATTTTTTTAAAAAATTAAATGAACATGTGTCTTCCAGCAATAGTAACGTTTATGAATTGAGGCCCTAGTCCAGCTCTAGTTGTCTGACAGTGCAATCTTATACATGTCTATTCAAAGATAAGTCCCACTGAGTTCAATGGGGCTTATTCTCAGGTAGGCTTTTAGCTGAAAGCGCATCCCAATCCACATTCAGTCACAAGTGGCTATACATAACTACATACAAAGAAAAGCTGGATCAGAGCATTTGTTATACTACATTCTCGTGAAAACAAGCTAACAATGTTAGATACTTCATTAGAGATTGTTCTGCAATAGCTTGTGGGCAGAGAGCCTGGCTGCATCCAGATCTCTGGCATATACTAATACTCTTTCTCCAAAAACAATAGCCAAGGAAGGTTTAAATTTATATTGTTTCTCAAACAGAACCACCACCCCACCCCATGACACGTGGCAAATCTTTTTTGAAACAGAACGGAATTTCATTAGCAGCGTTTCATATGGCCTGGGAAAAGTCTTCCACTCAAATGGGAAAAGTCATAAGTTCTTCTTCTTGGTCTCTGTGCATCAGACATATGGGAAACTTCTGTAGTTGAGGATTGTTTAGGTGGGAACCCTCCCACACCGTCCCAGTGTGCACGTCCCTAGTGGGTTCCCACCCAGTCCCCGAGTTCTCTTTTGACCACCTTGCTGGTTGCCTTGTAGAGAACTTAGGCCAGAGAATATAGCAAGTTGCTGGGGGGCTTTCTTCATTATTCTCTTTTCTAATTTTTCATTATTCTTCTACCTGTAGTTAAAAACAAATTAGATTAGTTTCTTCATTCACAGTCATTGATTGCAGCAGCTCTCACGGGTCTATGGCCTTAAAGGATCGATCCTCTGACTAGTCTCTCCAGCCACAGAAAACTTACCAGTGAGACGAGTGGCAATATTGCCATGATCAGGACCTATACTATAGTCGCACTAGATACCTTGGGGCAATGTCTCCTCGATACCAACCGTGTCCTTCAGCATCAGTATCATGTCTCCTAACGGAAGGTGTTTTTCTTCCACTGCCTCTGGTGCTTCCTCATCTCTTCTGAGGATCCAGTCACTGTCCAAAGATCTGACTACCAAGCCAATGGACTTTCCTGGGACAGCTTCCCCAGACTGTCCTCTTCCACCCTCTCCAGTGTCAGTAAGGGAAATATGAGATGGGGCAGCAATGGATCCCGAATTGTCTCTTAATTCTATAGAGGACTACCAGTCCTGTTAGACATCATAATAATCGATACCGCCCTTGATCTCATCACCTAACAATATGGTGGGCACTCAAGATAGAGCCTCTCTGTCTGAAGATACGGTGTGTTTTACAGAGCAGGTTTTGAGTATGGCAGTCTCTGGGTATTGACACCTAACAACCTGCTGAAAGTATTTGTGTTTGATGCAGAATATATCAAGGAATCCATGCCAGTAGCAATCACTTTTCTTCCCGCACTGCCACAAACAGTTCAATAATCTTAGAAGGCAGCATCATCGATGATGATGTCATCAAGGTGACTCAAATCCATGTATCATGTCCAAGGAAAGGATGCAGGATTTCTTTTCTCACACCCACAACCCAACTTGATCATAGTTGAATCTGCACAGGGAAGATCACAAAAGATCCACACATCACCAGTGGATAAAGAGGGCCACAGAACTTGATCTGTTAGGGCAGATGTATCCTTCAGCAGCTTCAGGACTTCAAGTGGCTAATTACCAAGCCACCATGTCTCGTTATCAATTATTTTAATGGGAAAAGATGAATTCCTTATGTGATTATCTGTCTGATGACCAAAGGGAACTCGCAAGGGTGTTCCAGGCATCCTTGATATCAAGATGTCAAGACAACAATCAATACAACACATCATCAGGCAGATTGCGACACTAAATCAGTGGTCGGAGTGATGGCCCTAAGGGGACATGCCTGGTTACGTTCGGCAGGTTTGACTCCAGAGGCATGGTCACGGATAGAAGGCTTGCCATTTGATGGGGAAGGCCTTTTTAATGCAAAAATGGACAAGTAAATGGTTTCTGTTCAATAGGCAACATCAAAAAATGGGTCTAGGACAAAAACAACTTTCTTACAAGCCCCATCAATGGTTTCGACAGCAACAGCTGTACCAGTCATGACAGATCGTACCTCTTGGTACCAGCCACATTGACATCAGAGAAAATATTCTTTACTAGATTCCACCAGACCTGTGGAAATATTCTTTGATACGAGTAAACTTGGCGGCTATTTCTGCTTCCCATGATTCAGTACAAGGGTTCTCTGTTTTTACGCACCCTCTGATTTGTCAATTCCTAAGGGTAGCAGAGGCAGTAAGCCTATGTACACCAGTTGCTGGGGAACATGGGCAGGAGGGTGCTGTCGCACTTGTGTCCTGCTTGTGAGTTCCTGGTCACCAGATGGTTGGCCACTGTGTGAACAGAATGCTGGACTAGATGGACCCTTGGTCTGATCCAGCATGGCTTTTATGTCTTAAGGGGATTAAAAAACCTTGTGCCCCTGGTATGAGCACCAGTACCTCAGTGGAGTCTATCAGTTGTACTCCAGGCCTTGACATCGAAACCGTTTGAACTGCTTGCTACTGCTGATCTCCATCTGCACTCATGGGAAGTTGCTTTCCTGGTAACTATTATGTCATCAAGAAGGTTGCGTGACCTTTGCGAGTTGATTCACATATGATATTTCATAGGGACAAGGTCATGCTTCATCCAGATATTGCCTTTCTCTCTAAAGTAATATCGGATTTTCATATTAACCAGACTATCATTTTATCAACTTTCTTTCCATCGCCTACATCAGAACTGGAGACAAAACTGCACACTTTGGATGTTCACAGGGCATCAACCTTTTACAGGTCGAGAACTGAGTCTTTTCATAAAACATAACGTCTCTTTGTGTGTTATGGAGGTCCCAAGAAGGGTCTCCCGGTATCATCTCAGAGACTAGCTTCATGGATAGTTCAGACTATACAGTTAGCATATGAAATCTCTGGGTCAGAACTTTCATCACTGGTCTGAGCGAACTCAATACAGGGTGTGGCTGCATCTACTGCCTTTGGAAGGGGTGTACCATGGTTGGTCTTGTGATAGAAACCCTAAACTTTTGTGAGGCACTACAAGCTTCACATTTGGGCTTGATTGGACTGCATGTTTGGTCACACTGTCTTGTCCTCAATCCTGCAGTAGGACACCGACCTAACTTAGGTAAATCAACTTTGTTAATGTGTGATGCACAGAGACCATGAAGAAGAGAGGTTGCTTACCAGCTGTGCATTCATCTGTGCATTCACAGAACCCACCCACCATCCCCACTTCAGTGTCAATGTTGATATCGATGTTGGTACCGAGGGATAATGCTTACCCTCAGATCCGAGGCCATGTTAGGTGGTCTCAAGGAACTGAGGACTGGGCGGGAACCTGCTAGGGACATGCACAATAGGACTATGGGGGACGGTTCCTGCCAAAATGATCCTCAGCTGTAGAAATTCCCCGAACTGAGGCTCCGCGCAGGCACAAAGCTCATATGTGTGGATGCACGGTTGACCACGAAGAACTGCAGTTACAGGTAAGCAACCTGCCTTTCCATGCACCTAAAATAGCTCTTTGGGTCTATTATCTTCTGAATATTTATTTGTTTGTTTGTTTGTTTCTTGCATTTTTACCCCACACTTCAGCCAAAAAAGGCTCCCAGAATGGCTTACAAAGGTTAATACTAAGACAGTTCCTGCCCTCAGGCTTACAATCTTACAGACATGACACAAAAGGAAAAGGGATTGTGAGGGAGGGGGCGGTGAAGCAAATATGTCGCTGACCGATGTATTGGTTTCCCCCTTGTCATGACGTTCTTCCTGGGAGGCAGGAGGTGCATCCTCCCAGCAGCCCTCGGTCCTCTGGCTGATGGACGAAGCCAGAGTTGCAGTCCCAGAGAACTCTGATGTATCTACATATGTAAAATACTGATTTTGAGTTTTATGCCATACGTATGACCGATGTCATACATATTTTAAAAGAATTAACTACAAAATATTATGTATATTAATACAAAATATTATTCGTAATGATAATTTGTATTACTCTTGTATCTCCCTCTCACCCTCTTTTGCCTTTCCCATTGTCTAAATTCAGTTGTAAGTTCCTTGGGAGCAGTGACCTGTCATGTCTTTCTCTTATGACACTCTTCGGTTAAAGTGTCATGTGCAGTGATGCAACTATATAAATAATAATAAATAACAAAATAAAAGGTTTTGTTAGAATGAGCTGATAAGGCTGCAATCCTATTCACAGTTATGTGGGAGTAACTGCCATTGAACTCAGTCACGCTTACTTCTGAGTAAACATGCATAGAATTGCATTGTAAAATGTAGAAACATAACTATTTAGGGAACAACTAAAATGCACTGCCTGTTCCAGCTAAGGTGAGCTGTGCATGCAATTCTTGCTAGATCGAGAGCTGCATGTGCAAATCCAATATCCATTCAAAATGACATTGGAATGTGTATCTGAGCGCTGATTCCATTTATCTACATTGTATTGCTTTCAATATAATGTAATTCAAATCTGCCTCTGCACTCTGGCACAAGTAGTCACAAGTAAATATGATTTTAAGCATTTCTGCAACTGGACTTGGGTATATATCTTGGAGATTAGAGTATCCAAAAATTAAATACACTGGCCATATTTCAAATTGTGAAAACAAAACAATAATCAAGACTTGCCATATTGTTGGCTGCTTTAACTTGATGTGTTACCTTTTGCCTTGCAAGTGCCATTTTTTTCATAATATTTGGGTGTGAATCCTAGCATATTAAGGGCACGGTCCTATGGGGATAGGCGACTGCCTCCAAACTCGGGGGCACCCACCTATCCAATGCATGTATGTTTGTTTGTTTGTTTATTTCTATACCGCCCAATAGCTGAAGTTCTCCATGTATAGGTGGAAATAATTGGAAAATAATTACTATAATTTAAATAGAAATAAAATATATCTCACCATAGTGGGGAAGATTGTGATGAAGGGAGCAATCCTATGGCCACTAGACACTGTCTAGAGGGCCATAGGATATGTTCTTTTCCAGGAACCGAACTCGGAGCCTGCGCTCTGAGGTCGGTTCCCAGAAAACTGCCTGCCCCACTTGTCGACGCTGCCTCCGAGGCTGCGCAGAGAAGCCCCATCCTCCACGCTGGTAAGAAGAGCGTGGAGCGACTGAAAAGGGGCAGAGCTGGGGGGCATTCCGGGGCAGGGAGAGGGGAGCTGAGTGTATGACACATCCTATGTTTCGTACACGCAGCCTCTTCTCCCGGTCAGCCCCCCGCGGCAGAAAATAGCAGGGCAAGAGAGGCGCAGAGGGAACGATCCCCCCATGGTTCTCCTGCCCTGCTTTGGATAGGCGGTCACCTCTGAGTTCAGAGGCGGCTGCCTGTCTTGATAGGTTGCGCCCTAAGTGACCTGTGTGCCTGCTCAGTCTGCTGTTCAGATAGGTGCTAACTGTTGATGGGCAACTGCAGAGCCTTTCCTGTCTGTTCTTATGGCTCTTTATCTGTAAACCAGGCTTGGACTGGACAGCCCTTCAAACATGGAACACCTTCAAACAGAGGACTGCCCTCTGACAGCCTTTCAAACTTGGGACACCTTCAAACAGAGAGGACTGTCCTCTGACAGCCCTTCAGACAGAGGGCTGTTCTGTAAAGTAAGAGACAATTAGCTTCACTGTTGAGCACAGTGTGCTCCAAACAGTGAGCATTATGCTGAATTACAAAACTTTTTTTCCTCTGTGCTACAAATGTAGGCCCCAGGAAGAAGTCTGGAAATGTTTTTTTTGAATATTTTAAAGTGTGTCTTTTTAGTGAGTTTTATATTCTTTCTTACCTATCCTGGAAATCATGCATACATCCAGTCCCATTGTAGACTATGAAAAATAAAGGGGGCTGTGAGCTCAAGATGTTCCTGTGAAGGTTTGAGGCCTACAGAGGCAAAGGGAAAAAAGCTCAGGCCTAGAGGCCTGGAGTGTTTTGTTGGAAGGGGGGTATCACTAAGAAGAGTAGTTTCATTTCCCTGGTTAAGTTTCATTTCTTCAGGGTTGAGACAGTACTTTCAGTTTTGAGAGAGGAGGGTATAAAAAGAGAGCAGGAGAGCTGGTAAGAGCAGAGTCAGGGAGACTAGACCCTGCAGAGGCAGCAGCCTAGAGAAATCTAAGTACAGCTAGGGTAAAGGAACTTGTGTTTTGCAACTTTTATTTTCTCTTAATGCCTTTTGTATCACTCAGCTGTATTGTGTAAATACTTTTAGTTGTGATTTGCTTGCTTTAATTTACCAGTAAACTGTTGTGATTAAACCCTGTGTCTAGTGTCAATCACCCCACGCCTACAGCCTAAACCCCATGTTACTGGGATGGGGAAGTTTAAAAGAAAGAATTGAGAGCCAGTGTAGTGTAGTGGTGAGAGTGACGGACTGGGAGCCGGGAGATCCGGGTTCTAGTCCCCACTTGGCCATGGAAGCTCACTGGGTGACTTTGGGCCAGTCACAGACTCTCAGCCCAACCTACCTCACAGGGTTGTTGTTGTGAGGATACAACGGTGAGGAGGAGGATAATGTAAGCCGCCTTGAGTTCCTTGCGAGAGGGAGAAAGGCGGGGTATAAATGCAATAAATAAATAAACTCTTAAGGAGGCAAGAGAACCTTAATGAGTTGCTCAGGGGGTCCAGGTCATAACGGGAACCCTGACAATTCCATACAGCCAAGAATGGGAAATCTAATATTCCCATGTCATGGGTTGTCATAGTGAAAAGCAAGGTGGTTGTAAAACATAAGCTCTCTACTTTAGGAATGTAGGAACCAAGGGTGTCGTTAGGGGAGAGCCCACCTAGGCACAGGCCCCGGATCTTTTTTGAGCTGTGCCCCAGATCTTTTAAGCTGTCCTAATTGTCATTTGTTTTACATTTTCCCATTGACTTGCATTAGAAAATAGAAAGAGCCATAACGTTTTTGGTTTGTATGATAAATACATCAAATTTGGAGATCTGGTAGCTCCCATGGAGCTGACTGAACCTGCCAGATTTCAGACAGTTAGGCCAAGTGGCTTTTGTGCTAGCCACAGGTAAAATTTGCTTTTTTCAAGAAACTCTGTCAAAGTAAAAAGATTTCTGTGTGTGTGTTTCCACATAAGTGCATGGAATTTGGGGACCTGGCAGCCTCTCTGGAGCTGACTGAACCTGCCAGATTTCAGACAGTTAGGTCCAGTGGCTTTTGTGCTACCCATGCATAAAGTTTCCATTTCTCAAAGACAAAAACAAAAAGTAAAAACTGTCAAGCAACACAGGGGATTAGAGATCTTAATCATAAGGAGTTTAAGGTGACCATTAGGAGGTCACTATCCCTAATCTCTGGTCTGGTGTAGGGTTGTTGTTTTTTTGAGGTGCAAAAAACCTCTCTCCGTTTAATTTTCTGCACTTACATGCCCACTTGTGGGAGCTTGCTTGAAATTAAATTTTGAAGAGGGAGATGTAAGGGAAGAAAGAGTTCCATGTGAAATGCTGGTATTTCACACAGCATCTGATTTCACTGCCCCAAACTGGGATCTTTGGCTTCTGCAGAAGTTTAGTAGCTTCAGTACAGAAAAGGATCCAATCAGCCTCCACAAACTTCTTTCTCCCCCTCCACTTTAATTTTTCCCAGATAGCTGTAGGACTCGAATTATTCCAAAAGGAGGGTTAGGACAATGTGGCGTCATGATTGAAGAACTGCTGAGGCTTTTAAATAGGTTCTAGAGGGGTTTTTTTTTTAAACAAAAAAAGCTAGAAAAAGCCCTCAGCCACCTCACCTCATAAAGTTAATGTAAGTATGTGAAATCCTTACAAACCCTCCACAGCCTCCTAAATTCCTCTGAAGTGCTACCTCTCTGAAAGGAGCCACTTGACTTAAGGAATTCTCTCTACACCCCCCCCCCCGCATTTCCAATCACCATTCTTCTTTTCTTCTTCTCTCACCTATCCTATTCTTTCTTCCTATTCTTTATTCCACCCAGGGCATATCTTGGGGAATTCTTAAAGAGAATTCCCCTCCATGGGCAAGAGAAGTTCTGAACTGTATTTGACTTTATACAAACAGACAAGATGGTTGGTTTTTGTCCTTCTCCTCACTCAAGCCTGTGAATATGGGTTCACATGGTTGCAGAGAAACAAATCTGGGGCTATTTTGTTTGTCAGTTGCCATTATCCAGCAATAGGAAGGGCTGTAGCTCAGTAGTAGAGCACATGCTTGGCATGCAGAAGGTCCAAGGTTCAATTCCTGACATCTCCAGGTAGGGCTAGGAAAGAATCCTGCCTGAAACCCTGGAGAGCCGCTGCTGCCAGTCAGTGTCAACAATACTGTGCTAGATGGACCCAGGGTCTGACTCGGTATAAGGCTGCTTCCTGTGTTCCTCTGAACAGAAAGCTTTAATTTAAAAAATAGGAGGTTTTGGTTTGTTTTTTAAGTGGAGGGGAGATAAATACTGCTCATTTGTGCAATCCTATGTATGCCAACTCAGAAGCCCCATTATGTTTAATGAGGCTTACCCTCAAAAAAGTGTGCATAGGTTTCCAGCAGAAGTTACTTTTGCAGGGAGGTTTGCACCTTGATGTTCTGTCACGTTTACTCAAAAATAAGTCCTGAGTTGTGAGCATGGTACTGCAGGCTTAATGCCTACCCAATTCCGGCTAATGAATTGACTACCCTTTCAGCTCAGTCCTATGCAAGTTTTGTCATTTGTGGTGGTGGTGGTGGTGGTGGTGGTTTTGCATGAACTTTAGCTTCAGTGGTGAGGGAAAGGCACTTAATACATGCTCAGAGTTTCTCCATAACTTAGCCCTAGGTTTGAAAACAGACTCATTGGCTGAGTCCTGGTGAATTCTTGGCACAAATGAAGTTATGGGGAGGACGATACAGTGACAGCTTGTGCATAACAAGGAAGAGGTAGAGGAGAGTTGCACAAAACAAAACATCTGTTTGTATGAAGAGTTGCTGGAGGATGGTAGGATGAGGAGGGATGGTTGCATAGATGGGAATAGAATTGTTAGGGGGAGAATGTAAGTGCTCAGTGTTGAAAGAAAAGCATTCTGCATATGCTAAGAGGCACTCTCTATTTAAGAACATAAGAAGAGCCATGCTACATCAGACCAAGGTCCATCTAGTCCAGCATTCTATTCACACAGTGCCCAACCCACAAGCAGGACATGAGTGCACTAGCACCTTCCCACCCATGTTCCTCTGCTGCTAACATTGGTGAAATGTAAATAAATTCTAGTAATTCTAAATTTGCAGGTATGTATATCCTTCAGAAACTTTGCAGATTTCTTGCCTGGGGGGACACCTCTAATGACCTGTGCATTTTCCTACAAATCTACCCAAAAACTATTGGGGAGGGGGGGAATGGAAGGGAAAGCAAATCACTCCCTCCTCCAAATTGGAGAACTCCCCTTCCACATGAACTGCTACACCTATCCTTCTAAAACTTTGCTGGTTTCTTACTTAGGGACACCTCTAGGCTGTCTGTAATTTTCAGAATAATGGTCCACAAGGAACATAGAGAGAGAAATATGTCCTCTTTTGGAGACTTCAAAATGTGAAGGCCACCCTTGCACAAAACCCCTTGTGGCTATCATTCTGAAATTTGGTAGGCACCCTCTCCTCTGATGGGGCAATGAATCTGAAATTTTTATCCAGTTCTTCCAAGGAATAACAATGTTATTGGCAGTTCCCTTTAAAAGAAAATCAAAATATGAACCCTGCACCTATTTTTTCTGACATTGGGCAGGTGTAATCCCCTTCTAGGGGGCTACTGTTCCTGAAATTACCATCCAGTTCTGACCAAGAGAAACAAGTTACAGTTTTTTTCTAATTTCCCATGGTAGTCAACAGGAAGCAAAAAGACTCATTTTTCCAAACCTTCACTCAGGTTTGGTGCTGAGCTGAAGTGGACTGACTACAAACTGGCCCGAGCAGAAGTGGGATGTTTTCCAAAATTTTGAATCGGGGTCTGAGTTGAAGTGGGGTGTGGCGAGGGTCAGTGCACACTTCTTATGTATGTAATCTATGCACACACGTTATTACACCACATGCACCCCCCCCCACACACACACACACACATATATTAGAGGTCCGCTTAGATTCAGCGATGTGTGTGTGTGTGTGTGTGTGCATGTGTATGCGCGCGCGCGCGCATGCATGCAAATTTGTGTTATGGGCCTGTGCCCCAGATCTTTTAAGAACCTAGCAACGCCCCTATTAGGAACATCGTATCAGATCATTGGTCCATCTAATCCGTATTCTCTACACTAACTGGAAGCAGCTCTCCACAGTGTCAGATAGCAGTCTTTGCAATACCTACCTGAAGCTGCTTTGGATTGAATTTGGGACCTCTTGCATGCAAAGCATGTGCTCAGCCACTGGGCTATAGCCCTCACCCAAATTATATCCTTGTTCAATTGTACCTTGTAGTAAGTTACAGGTGAATTTTAATGACTTTCGTTAAGGGGTAGTCCTCATCTAACCCCAGAGGCAATTTTACTGGCCTCAGACAGCCCTACCATATTTTAGTATGGTAAAAGGCCTGCTCGTCATTTCATGAAAAAAAAGTGTAGCGGGGGAGTTTCCAAGTCTGTATGAATTAGAGAGGGTCCATATTTTATTGTGTTATGACTTTTTAAAATTTGCATGTATCATGTATGCAGTTGTTTGTAGTTGTATATAATGCTATTGCCGGAGTGGATGTGTTGCTTAACTTGGGAGTCCTGTAATTGCTTGATGGTGGCAATTTTATTAACCATTTTCAAGCGAATCAGTTTGTGTAGCAAATACTCCAGACCACTGACTAGAGATTAGGAAGGCCGCTGAGAATACAAAGCTTTCTATTCTTACTTGAGCTGATAAAATTTGTGTATGGGGTGTGTGTGTGTGTGTGTGTGTGCGCGCCCCATTATGTCATAAGGGAATAAATAATATGTCATTATGAGAACCATAGAAGCTGACATGTGCAACTCTCCCCTCTTGACTGTTAAGAGAAGTGCTGGAAAGAGCTACTTTGTTCCTGATTTTTACATATTGTAAATTCCTTAATTCTGTTGGCTACAGCCAGAAATAGTTCTGCAGTGGAATGTTTCTGTCTGCTGCTGCTCATCCATCAAACACCATCTCATAACTAATCCTTTTGATCACAAGAATCTTCTCTTCTAAATCTGTCATCTGCACTTATTCAATCTTTGATGCCAGTGGGAAATCAACAATAGCTAAGTTGCTGTTAGAGGGGTAAAGGTAAAGGTGTCCCCAACCAGTCGTGTCCGACTCTAGGGTGCGGTGCTCATCCCCGTTTCTAAGCCGAAGAGCCAGCGCTGTCCGAAGACACTTCCGTGGTCATGTGGCCGGCATGACTGAACACCGAGGCGCACGGAACGCTGTTACCTTTCCCGCCGAGGCGGTACCTATTTATCTACTTGCAATTTCTTGCTTTCGAACTGCTAGATTGGCAGGAGCTGGGACTGAAGACGGGAGCTCACTCCGTCACGCAACACTCGGGTCTCGAACTGCTGACCTTTCAGTCTGCGGTTCAGCGTCTTAACCACTAAGCCACCGCGGTCCCCTGTTAGAGGGGTGGGGAGTAGCTAATTTTATTTACAGATGAAAATAGCTGCATTAGATAAAGCTATTGCATAGTGGAAAGACAACAGACATGTGATTTGGTTGAGATAAGTCTACAATTTTTAAATCTCCAACATACCTTCCCATTTGTTTTGCATTTTTTTTAAAGCCTTGTTTCATGTTGCTTCAGAATTAATTTTTGCAATATCTTCTTTTAAGCCCTGGTTCTAGGCTAGCTTATGCCATTGATCCAAAGGTAAAAGGAAAACTCCCTTTTGTTCACCCATCAATAGCAAAGATTACTCCAGGATATTCTGTATTCATGTATAGTAGAAGTTATTTAGGGTGCAATCCTATGCATGTTTAGACAGGAAAAAGTCCTACAACTCCCAGCATATACTGGGACTCGTAGGACTTTTTTCTCTCTAAATATGCATAGGATTGCACCCTTAGCATAGGATTTTTAGAAGTCAGCGTAAAACTGTTTGTATGTGTGTATTACTGTTTTGTAGGACTCCGTGAGGTAGATCAGTGCTGCTTTCAGAGAACTCTTGAGTAGAGGGTTGTGCATTTATGCTCCAACATTGTCAAATAAAGCTTGAAGAGTAGTTGTTTCTGGCTTGTGCGTCAGTCTGTGACAAAGCTGTTTGGATTCACGTATGTCTGCCTAGTTTCTTGGGGTTCCTTATTGTGAAATACCCAACAACATAGCAATGAGAACAAGGTACATAACTCAGCAGCATTTGGAACAGTGAATGACTGCAATAGCTAAAAGAAATTGCAATCTGCAGCAAGATCAAGAAACACCCTGTCTGCCGCTTTGATGGAGCTGCTAACTACAATGACTTTTTTCAAAGGGGAAATTGAGCTTGTTTGGCAATTAATTCTAGGACTAGCCTGCCTTGGCTGAAAGACTAACATTCATGAGAGTTCATATTGTTATACTCACCCCAGGTCATGGGAGGCTTACTGCATTCTATAATATTTACGTTTATTTACAAATATACAGGTTGGACATAGGCAAGGGCAAACAGCTTAAACACTCCAACAGACAACAACATCCACTGCTCATGGTCAGATCTCCAGAGAGAGGCATCTCCCCAAGAAGGCTCTTTCTCTGAGCTTGCAGAGGCCTGCAACTCAGCTTTCTATAGCCGTATTCATGTATTACTTGTGTGTAGGGAATTACCATCTTCCTCTGACATCTGCATGCTAAGTGTGTTAAATGCACAAGCAACTGCACATGAAGGGGTTGTATGTGACTGGGATACATGACTGCAGGGATGTCTCAATCACATGGAGCCCCTACACATGACTTCCTTGGCAGACAACTGTGCTCAATGCACAGATATTGGAGGAAGAAGACATAATGTTGGAGCATGGCTGAAAGCACAGGGTCACTCATCCTTCAACACAATAATGCCCTACATCAAGTAATACATGAATAGGGCTTGTGTCTCTCTTGGAAACTGAAGTCTATTCTTTGTTTCCCTTCAAAGAATCTAAATTTCACCATGCTTAGGTATGAGATGGGAGAGGGATGTCTGCTTTTGCCGCATTCAGAAGACTTAAGAAATATCCAGCTATCAAGAGCAATCTCCCTTAGCAAAAGATGTACCTGCCGACTTTGTCATGGATTATGAAAGATTTGCATTCATTCTGGCCCATTAACCCTCTCCTGTCAAAGCCCCAATCTTGCAACACTATTACAGATATGTAGACAGAAACCCTTAAGGGTATAACTTGTGAGATTAGTATCATTGAGGAAAAATGTGGTAGCGCCCCTGAATATTGGCAGACTTAAACTATTATAGGGCAGTAGGGAACTTAAACTATATTCTGGACTCTACAGAGTGTTTTGTTTCCTTATGTTATTTATTTATTACACTTCTAAAGTGCCCAATAGCCAAAGCATTCCTTAATAATTGTTCAGTTGTTGGTCTTCTCCACTTTCTAGGACAGCAGAGGTCAGACCTTTCAGCTCGAACAAATGGGTTACTTTTTAGGGTATGTTTGCCCCTTATAGAAACAGGGGGTTCTATACAATGGCTTTCTGCTTCTTATTAAAGACCTGGGAATTCTCCAGTAAATATTCTTTATTCAAATACTGTAGGCTGGAAGTCTAAAAATGTGACACTTTCCATTTCATTGGCTGAACCTGGCAAACTCTCAGATTATTGATTAAATAAACAGTACATCAAAGGATAAAAATTTTGACCCACCCCACACGACCAATCAAGCCACAATTTGTTAACTAGGGTTTGTTTGTGAGCTTGCTGGAATGAGTGAGTGTGCTGGTTCTTGCCCTCTCATCTACTTCCATTTTCAATTAACAAACCAGGAAACTCTGTTCCTCGGTTGTTTTGTGACATGCAAACCAGAAAACTCTGAGAGTTAACCCATAATTTAGAGAGTTTAGGGAGAGTTAACCCGCTCTTAAAGAAGCCCTCCTTGGATCCTCAAGTTCTGAACAACTTTCGCCCAGTCTCAAATCTGCATTTTTGGGCAAGGTGATTGAGCGGGTGGTGGCAGTGCAGTTGAAGGCACACTTGGAAGAAACTGATTATCTAGACCCATTTCAGTCAGGCTTCAGGCCTGGGCATGGGACAGAAACTGCCTTGGTCGCCTTGGTGGATGATATGAGGAGGGCTCTGGATAGGGGTGAATGCTCCTTCCTTGTTCTCCTCGACCTCTCAGCGGCTTTTGATACCGTTGACCACGGTATCCTCCTGGACCGCCTGGAGGGGTTGGGCATTGGAGACACTGTATTGCGGTGGTTCCGGTCCTTCCTCTCCAGCAGGTACCAGAGGGGAGCACTAGGAGAGGAGGTTTCGGACCCGTGGCCACTTACTTGTGGGGTGCCACAGGGTTCCATCCTCTCCCCGATGCTATTTAACATCTATGTGAAGCCACTGGGGGCTATCATCAGGAGGTTTGGGGTGCAGTGTCATCAATATGCGGATGACACGTAGCTCTACCTCTCATTCAAATCTTCACCAAGGTTGGCCGTAGAATCCCTGTCCAAATGTCTGGAGACGGTGAGTGGCTGGATGGGGAGGAATAAGCTGAAGCTGAACCCTGACAAGACCGAGGTACTTTTGGTGGGAGACAAGAGGAGGCTGGGGGATGTTGACCTGGTGTTGAATGGGGTACAGCTACCCTTGAAAGACCAGGTCCGCAGCCTGGGGGTCATTTTGGACTCCCAGCTGTCCATGGAGGCTCAGGTGTCAGCTGTGAGCCGGACAGCACTGTATCAACTCCATCTGATACAGTGGCTGCGCCCCTTCCTTCCCGACCATCTGCTCCCATCGGTAGTACATGCCCTGGTCTCCTCTCGTTTAGACTACTGTAATGCGCTCTACGTGGGGTTACCCTTGAAGACAGTTCGGAAGCTGCAGCTGGTACAGAACGCGGCAGCTCGCCTGATTAAAGGCAGCCACCGGCGAGATCACATCACTCTAGTGCTGAAGGAGTTGCACTGGTTACCAGTTGTTTTCCGGGCCAAATTCAAGGTGTTGGTTTTGACCTTTAAAACCCTATATGGTTCCGGCCCAGCCTATCTTAAGGAGCGCCTCCAGCAACACCAGACAGGCTGCTTAACAAGATCAGCCTCAGATGGCCTTCTCTGTCCCATCAGCCAGGACAGCTAGGCTGGTGAGGACGAGGGAGAGGGCCTTTTCTGTGGTGGCCCCCACTCCGTGGAACTCCCTCCCTAGGGAACTCCGTCATGCCCCCTCTTTAATGAGCTTCCGTCGTGCATTAAAAACGTGGTTGTTCAGGCAGGCATTTGGGGTGGGTTAGGGTATTTAAAAAAAAAATTATGGTAGAATTTTATTGTTTTAAATTGTTTTATGGTGTGTTGTACATCGCCCAGAGTGGCTGGGTGACCAGCCAGATGGGCGATTAATAAATTTAATAAATAAATAAATAATTTGTTGTTGGGTTAAGTCTGGGATGTTTAACCCCTAAACAACCCAGAGTTTCCGGCTTTGCATGTCACAAAATAATCCAGGAATGGGGCATTCCTGGGTTGTTAACTGGAAGTGGCAAGTGGGCAAAAGGCAGCCCACTCACTCCTGTGTGCCCCCACAATTGAACAACCCAGGAATTGGGTATGTGAACCAGGTCAATGTGTAATTAAACCTCTGAAAAAGTGAAGGGATTTTAGCTGTTCTTCTGTGCTCAAAATTCAAGTTTTAGTATTGTCCGCAGCATATTTCTGTGTGATTTGCAAGTTGACGCAGGTGGGGAAAGTTACAATTTTTAACATGGGAATAATGTGCAGGAGTGTTTCCACTACCCAAAAAGCACCTCTGAGATTGGTAATGATCCTAAAGTAGTTCAGTAGAAAACTAGAAGACTTGGAGTCTCAAGTTAAAAAGAATAGGTATGTGTTTCTTATGATTATAGTAAGTTGCATCCATTCTTTACTTAGATTCCACTATATTAATGTTTCATTAGTTTTATTGAGAAGCGTGCTATGGTCCATGGGGTCACGAAGAGTCGGACACGACTCAACAACAACAACAACAACAACAATTTTCCAAAAACTGCAACAATAACTTATAGTATCTGAAACAGTATCTCTCTGCTATAGTCCATAAGGAGAGCCTTGCTGGATCAGACTAAAGGCCTTTCTAGTCGAGCATCTTGTTTCGCACAGTGGCCAACCAGATGCTTCAGGGAAGCCCTCAAGCAGGAACTGAGGGCCATAGCCCTCTCCTGCTGCTGTTCCCCAGCAACTGGTATTCAGAAGTATGCTGCTACTGGTCCTGGAGGTAGCATATAACCATCATGATTAGTTGCCATTGAAAGTCTTACCTTCCGTGAATTTGTCTAAGCCCCTTTTAAAGGCATTGTGGTTAGTGGCCATCACCACATTTTGTGGTGTCCTTAGACATGCCCCTGCAGTTCTGACGTCTTAAAACTCATCTCTTCACACAGACTTTCCCTGAATCATAACTCAGCCAGCTATGGTTTGTAGCACATAGTAGAGTGTGCAGTTTTACTGTTGATTAATTTTGTATTGTGTGTTTTATTGTTATATTTTATTGTTCACCACTTTGATACCTCTGTGGAAAGCAGTATATAAATTTGAGTAATAAATAAATAATTTTCAAAACTAAACAGCCCCAAACGTTTTTACAGGGTAGCTGCTCCAGCACTCTGATCATTTTGCTTGCCCTTTTCTGCACCTTTTCCAGCTCTACAATACCTTTTTTGAGATGCCATGATCAGAACTGTATACAGCATTCTAAGTGTGGTCACACTGTAGATTTGTATAAAGACATTATTACATTAGCACTTTTTGTTTTGCTCCATTTCCTAATGATTCCCAATATGGAATTCACCCTTCTCACAACTGCCACATACCAGGTCAACATTTTATTTAATGACATTTATTGGATGCCTACAACCCCCCCTCCAACAAACATTTTTAGTGAAGTTTATGAGAATTTTACAAAATGTACCAGTCAGTTACTTACCAGCTTACTCCCAACTATCAGTGCATATGAGTGTCAAGGTTCCACTTATGACCTGGACCCCCTGAACAACTCATTAAGGATCTTTTGCCTCCTTAAGAATCCCACGTTCCTTCTTTTAAACTTCCCTTCCCAGTAACATAGGTTTTAGGCTGGAGATGTGGGGTGACTTACACTCTAGACACAGGGTTTAACCACAGCAGTTTACTGGTAAATTTATTTATTTATTTATTTCTATACTGCCCAATAGCCGACGCTCTCTGGGCGGTTCACAAAATTAAAACCAAAGAGCACACAATAAAACAATATAAAATATATAAAACATTAAAACCACAGTATAACAATACAACCAGACTAAAACCTAGCAGCAATGCAGGGATTTAAAATACAGATTTAAAACACCAAAGCTAAAGTCTAGAAAGCTAAAATGCCTGGGAAAATAAAAAGCTCTTCACCTGGCGCCGGAAAGAATAAAGTGTAGGTGCCAGGCGAACCTCACTAGGGAGCTCATTCCACAGCCGGGGTGCCACAGCAGAAAAAGCCCTCCTCCTAGTAGCCACCCACCCCACTTCCTTTGGCAGGGGCTCAGGAGAAGGGCTGCTGAGGATGATCTTAAGGTCTGAGAAGGCACATATGGGAGGAGGCGATCCTTCAGAAAACCTGGCCCCAAGCTGTTAAGGGCTTTGAATGTTAATACCAGCATTTTGAATCGGGCCTGTAAATGGACTGGCAGCCAGTGCAGCTGGAAAAGTACTGGCATAATATGAGCTCACTGGCCAGTCCCTGTTAACAATCTTGCTGCCCTATGTTGGACCAGCTGAAGTTTTCCAGACCGTTTTCAAAGGCAGCCCCACATATAACGCATTGCAGTAATTCAGATGAGAAGTTATCAGAGCATGGATAACTGTAGCTAGGCCATCTCTGTCCAGATAAGGGCATAGTTGGTATACCAGTCTAAGCTGATAAAAAGTGCTCCATGCCACTGAGTTCACCTGTGCCTCAAGTGACAGTTCTGGATCCAAGAGCACCCCCAAACTACGAATGTGATCCTTTAGGGGGAGTGCAACCCCCTCCAGAACTGGTTGAATATCACCTAGCCAGGCAGACAAACCACCCACTAACAGTACCTCTGTCTTGTCTGGATTGAGTTTCAGTTTATTGGCCCTCATCCAGTCCATTACCATGCCCAGGCACTGATTCAGAACAGCCACTGCTTCACCTGGGTTTGATGAGAAAGAGAGGTAGAGCTGGGTGTCATCCGTATATTGATGGCACTTCAGCTCACACTCTTGATAACCTCCCCCAGCGGTTTCATGTAGATGTTAAACAGCATGGGGAATAAAATAGAGTCCTGTGGAAACCCATGGCATAATTGCCATGGCACAGAGCAATAATCCCCCAGCACCACCTTCTGGAATCGGCCATCCAAGTAGGAGCGGAACCGCTGCAGTGCGGTGCTGCTAACTCCCAGCCCAGACAACCTATCCAGAAAGATACCGTGGTCGATGGTATCGAAAGCTGCTAGAGGTCCAGGAGAATCAACAGGGTCGCACTCCCCCTGTCCCTCTCCCGGCAGAGGTCATCCCACAGGGTGACCAAGGCAGTTTCTCTTCCAAAAACAGGCCTAAAGCCTGATTGAAATGGATCTGGATAATCCATTAAATTCAAGAGTGCCTGGAGCTATCCTGCAACCACCCGCTCAAGCACTTTGCCCAGGAAGGGGATGTTGGCCACTGGCCTATAATTGTTAACATCCTCTGGGTCCAGGTTAGGCTTTTTCAGGAGTAGTCTGATTACCGCCTCTTTTAAAGCGGCCGGCACCACTCCCTCTCTCAAGGAGGAATTTACAACCTCCTGGACCCAGCCAGACATCCCCTCCTTGTTTGATTTAATAAGATATGAAAGTCAAGGATCAAGCACACAAGTGGTTGATCGGAATTGGCCAAGCACCTTGTCCGCATCCTCAGGCCTCAATAACTGAAACTCATCCAATAGAACTGGACAAGATGGTGCTCTGAATGCCTCTACCAATGGCTTAAATTAAAGCAAACAAATTACAGTTAAAGGCATTTACACAACAGAGCTGATTGATACAAAAGGCACTAAAATAAAATAAAAGTTGCAAAACACAAGTCTCCTTACCCTAGCTGTCCTTAGACTTTTCTAGGCTGCTTCTTTCTGCTCACTCGTCAGACTCTGCTCTCACTTCAGGCTCTGGCTGTATCTGCTCATACTGTCTCTCTCCCTCTCTTTATAGACCCTCCTCCCTCAGAACCAAAAGTACTTCAACCCTGAAGAAATTCAACTTAAGTGGAGAAATGAAACTGACACTTAACTGGAGAAATGAAAGTACTCCTCTCAGGGTTACCCCCTCCCAACAGAAAACTCCAGGCCTCTAAGCCTGACCCTTTTTCCCTTTACATTGGTAGGGAAATGTAACTCAGACTTTCACAATGAGAATTTAAGATTTTCCCCTCAATGTGCATCACCAAGAGAATCCAACCAAATACATTAAACACCCACTGGAGTAAATAAGATGAACCAGCAAAAACAAAATAAAAGCCCCTTCACATGTAAATAATGTGAAGGGGTGTATTGCCCCTACAGTAGGCTTCAAACTCTTAATTTAGAGGTGCCAAGATAGTGATAAATCAGATCCAAGTTTACTTACAAGGAGATACTTTATTGAGTACAATCAGCACACAGATGTACCCAAGGGTTGTATCAGGCAGCTTCTCTGAACCCAGAGCCAAGGGGTACAATGGGTCTTATACTATACATGTTAGCAGTGAGGCAGCATGACAGCAGCAACTGTTAATTAGCATCCATCTACCACTTCCCCATCATAGACCAGCAGTGCTTGTTCAGAAGGAAAACAATCTGAACTTTCCTACTACAGACACCTGGTTGCTTTAAGGCAAACAAGCTTCACTTTCCAGGGGCGTCCTGAGAAGGCCCTCTAGCTCATTAGTCTGGAATGTGCTTGAGGCTGCACCTTCAGCCTTATCGCTCTTTGACTCATCCTGGTAAATCAAGAGGCCTGTTAGGGAAAACAGCAGCCTTCTGAACCAAAGTCAGAGAGCATTATGGGGCATCTAAGCCCCTCTAAAACTACTAAAAGCTTGGTTCAGGCCTGGGGCCTTAAAGGGGGCATCATGCAATTAATGGAAGTGCAGCTACACTGGTCATCCCACTCTGGGCATTGGGCATACTGTGGCACTTGCCCCAGATGTCTGTCAGGCTTAGCCCAGGTGCTCTGGGCCCTGTGACCTAAGAGCAAGAGTCAGATTCAGAGATGGATCAGGATGATTTAGAACCTGCTCAAGCTGTGAACTGTAAGGAAGCTGGGAGCTCATTTCTGCCTCTGTTCCCAGCAGAACTGGCTGATTCTCCTTATCAGCCACAACCAGAGACAGCCTTGAGAGTGCCCCCAGATTTATAACAAGCTGAAAGTTTTCCTGTGGGAACCAAGGAGGCCATAGACTCAGTCGAGGAGGGGGACCAGGGGTTGTCTCCAGAATTAAGATGTCAACAAAAGAGGGCACAGCAGAGACTCCCCATGAGGCCGAGTTCACACCCACAGATGAGATCTTCCTATAGATATAGGTGGACTGACAAGGAATTCAGCCCTGCCTCTGTTTAAAAGCCACAGAGCTATTTCTGAAAACCATGTCTTCATTACTCAAAAAACCACCTTGCCCAGACTGATCCTGAACCCTGAACTCTTATCTGCCTCGAATCCTTTGCCTTTGGGTACTCTGACTTGGGATATATATAGCTGGACCTAGAACTCTGTATTTGACTCTGTGAGGACTATTTGCCTTGGAATTTCCTTTTGACCTTTATCGTGCTTGCTTAAGGACCAACTGTTTTATTGGAACTATAAACTGTGTGAAGAACTGTGCCATGAACTCTTCCTGTGTAGCTGACTTGCTCCAGTAAAACTGAGTTCATTGTTTATTTAAACCTGTCTCGATCTGTGATGATTTTATAGGAGCTGAGCCTGACAATGGCCATGCATTGGTGTGGACAGTCTCCAGTGTAGAAGCCTATAACAATAACAATGAAATGGAGGTTTTCCTTCTTCATAACCTGGCATACCTAATAATATCCATGTGTAGGGCTTTCCCACTGATAATGGGAGGTTGGAAGGGGTCCCTTCCCCTCCCCAGCGGCCCTCCACAATTACTTCTGCTGCCTCAGCCTCTGCCATTCTTTCATTCCCAGGTGGAGTAGATTGCTGCCTGCCCACAATGACCACCCTGCTTTGCTAGAGGTCAGTGTCATGTGGGGATATCTCACCACAGTCAGGGACTTTGCTCCTGGAGACACTGGGCTTCTGGGGAACGGACTCCTGGCTAAAGAGGAAACAGATGCACTGCTATAGGTAGACTTGCCAGCCCCAGCCGTGCTCTGAATGGTCCTGCAAGGAATCTGGTGATAGTACTGGGCTGGCCTTTCCTGCTCGAACAGTGAACATCACAACTGCAGTTTCCGTGGTCTCTGAATCTCCTCAGCCTTTTTTGAAAAGATGTCTCTCTTTCTGAAGTTGAAAAATAAGAAGTATGGCAGAGTTCCACCAACAGCTTATTCATTGGAACTAGGCAGGACTGGAACTTGGAGGGGGTTCTTTCCCTCACAAGAAAGTGCATACAAGTTTGAAAGTGCATACAAGAGAAGACTGAGGGGAGATATGATAGCACTCTTCAAGTACTTGAAAGGTTGTCACAGAGAAGAAGGCCAGGATCTCTTCTTGATCATCCCAGAGTGCAGGACACGGAATAATGGGCTCAAGTTACAGGAAGCCAGATTCCGACTGAACATCAGGAAAAACTTCCTGAGTGTCAGAGCAATACGGCAATGGAACCAATTACCTGGGGAGGTGGTGGGCTCTCCCACACTGGAGGCCTTCAAGACGAGGCTGGACAGCCATTTGTCAGGGATACTCTGACTTGGATTCCTGCATTGAGCAGGGGGTTGGACTCGATGGCCTTGTAGGCCCCTTCCAACCCTACTATTCTATGATTCTATGATTTGCATAAGCCCTGCCTTTAGGAGCAGGTGAGAGGAGCAACCTATTCAAGGATGCCCTCCTCTACTGAAGGAAAGGGGATACAATCTCTTATGCTGTATAGTCCAACTAACGAAAACTTTTGGGTCTGCTTTTTCCAACTGAAATCAATGGGACTCAGACGTGCTTAATTTTGTCCAAATTGTGGCCTTGCATTTAAAGTTGAAATTTACATATGCCTTTCAGTATAGTAATGTGATTCCAGTATGCAGCTGCAGGGGGTTGTTAATTCTTCTCCCATCCTCAGGTAATGCTAGGAAGTATGGGTACTTAATTACAGTAAGAACCGAGTGCATTAAGCTTTTTGCAAAGATATTAAACAGAAATATTGAGTTCTTGCCTCCCCCCACCCCCTGTGTCATGATTGACAGTGTTACCCTCTTTATCTAGTAACTGGCTCCTTAAAGAACTTTATTTAGTCTTGATATGCTTAAAGGTTTCTTATTATTCTTTACTCTGTTGGCCACAGATGACTCATTGATATCTTTAGTTCCTTTTATCAGTTGCCTGGCAGGTAGGAAATGCAATTTTACCCATTTTTATCATGCATAATTTTTCTCCCTTTGTAGTATTATTTATACGTTACCTAGGATTTTTTTCTTAGCCAGAGCGATTGAAGAAATTAATAACATCTGTTAAGTCTCAGTTTTATTATCCTGAAGAAGAATTCACTGCCCTGCAAATAAGTTAAACTTTCCCCACTGGCCTGTGGTTCCTGCTCTTGGTTGTAGAACAGTGCCAATTGATGTATATATTCCCTGCAACACCCTAACCCACCCACCCCAATCATCTTCATTGGTGGCATTGGCATCCCCCCTATTAGCAAACTTGGGTGCCTATAATTTTGGCAGCCAAACAAGGTCATCCCAAAATAAGATAGTGGTTTTTGCATATTTGGGGGCTCCCTGAGTATGTGGTATATGTTTGTAAATTAAAAGAAAAAAAAAGTTGACCCACCCTTACTATAAAATGTCTCTTTGAGCTGCTAGGAAATACAGAATGTTGGGGCCATAGAGATTTTAAAAAATAACTCATCTCATTGTCTGAAGAGGGTACTTCTGAATTCACACTGAATGAAAAAACCCAGGAACATCTGTCTTTGCTACTACTTTTGTTCCTACCGTGTTTAATATGCACACACTGCTGCTCAATCACAGATATGCTAAAATCCTGGATTTCTCCATTCTTTTCTATGGGAGCTCTCACATCTGACCTGGAAGAGAAAAAAGAGGATTCTATAGGAACTGGAAGTTGGGGATAGATTGTAAGTTTAGTAATTAATGCTACGTTGAAGGCAGTCAAGCCATGGAACGTTTTAAGGTGTGAACTGGGTGAAAGCAAAGGAAAATGGGAAGGGGAAAGTTGGCTTACTTAAACCCAGCTTATACTATTTTAGCATTAAGGCTGGGAAAGGGGGGATATGCACCCTGAGGTTAAACTCCTTCCCTATCTGTATATCAAGTAAAATGTTCAGGGCTTGTAACACAGGGGGCAAGGTTTCAAAAGCTTGGGACTGAAAAATAGGTTTCCCCTGCAAGCCCCAGACAGCACTACAAGGCCCCTGTGCTAGGATGGAGCCCTGAACAGGAACACTCCTTTTAGGGGCTGGGGATACACTGCAGCATTTGTAATGGGGCTCCACTTGTTAGCCTAGGTTCCTGCTGGTCACAGCTCATAACTGAAGAACATTTTTTTCATTGGATTAAAATTGGACACTTCACTCTTTTATACCTGGAAAGGGTTACATTTAGTGTGAAAGGGTAAGGATGACCTGCCCTCAGAGGATCTCACCTGCTATTTTTCTATGCAAGTCACTGTGTTGAGCATTCCACTTGAATGGAAGAAGGCACGCCCAGAGCAATGACTCACGGCAGAGAAACCATGGGCAGCCTCCTGCCCCATCTTTACATTTTGTGATTGAATGTTCCAAAACCACCCCTGATTTGAAGGAGACAAAACCAGAGCACTGTGACTCACAGAGACACAACATACAGCCTATTCTATGGACAGATGCTATTGGCTCACTATAACCTTGTAATTAATTAAATTCATACAGCAAATTAGCAGTTCTCTTGCTAATAGTATGTCTCAACACACAATCTGGGAATGACTGCTGAATCCACACTATATTGGTTTTAAACCATTTTAGCAGTGATGGATTCCCACAAATAATCTTGGGAACGGAAGCTTGATGAGATGAGGAGAATCCTGTTACACGTTCTTACCCATCCACCCACCAGGCATATCTCACAGGTTCCCTTGGAAGGGAGAAGACTGTTAAACCCACTAAAGTCTTTCAGTTTCTAATATCAGGTTTGCAATTACTGTTAACTATCCTGCTTCTGAAAAGCCATATTTTTCCATTCTCAGTCTCTCTGAATAATACCTTTGTATACATGCTACAAAATAAATAAACTCTAATGAAATTGTAAATGAAACAGTTATCTAATTGGGACCTTAATCTTGCATTGAGGATTCAGATGGTAAGGTGTTATTTGTTTTCAATATTATCTTATGGAGTGGAAGCTTGGATACTTAAGAAGAACAATCTGAGGAAAACTGAACCCTTTGAAATGTGGATATATTGACGCATGTTGAAAATACTGTGGACTGATCAAGTACAAATGAGAACGTACTATGTGAAAGTAAGCAAACAAACAAAACTAATAAATATCAAGAGAATAAAATTACAATACTTTGGTCATATTATCCGAGATGAAAATAAACTACAACTTATTATGCAAGGGAAAATTGAAGGAAAAAGATCAATGGGAAGAAGATGAACATCATGGTTAAAGCATCTGAGGCAATGGTTTAGCTATACTTCTATACAATTATTCAGAGCAGCGGCATCAAAAACCAAAATAGCTACAATGATCACGGTAATGCGTTCTGCGTGGGGTTACCCTTGAAGATGGTTCGTCAGCTCCAGCTGGTACAGAATACAGCGGCTTGCCAGATTAAAGGCAGCCACTGGCGTGATCACATCACTCCGGTGCTGAAGGAGTTGCACTAGTTACCAGTTGTTTCCCGGTGCCAAATTCAAGGTGTTGGTTTTGACCTTTAAAACCCTATATGGTTCCGGCCCAGCCTATCTTAAGGAGCGCCTCCAGCAACACCAGACAGGCCACTTAACAAGATCAGCCTCTGATGGCCTTCTCTCTGTCCCATCAGCCAGGACATCAGCTAGGCTGGTGAGGACGAGGGAGAGGGCCTTCTCTGTGGTGGCCCCCACTCTGTGGAACTCCCTCCCTAGGGAATTCCGCCATGCTCCTTCTTTAATGAGCTTCCGCCACGCATTAAAAACGTGGTTGTTCAGGCAGGCATTTGGGGTGGGTTAGGGTATTTTTAGAAATATGATGTTTTAAAGTAGAATTTTATTGTTTTAAAACTGTTGTATTGCTGTACATCGCCCAGAGTGGCCGGGTGACCGGCCAGATGGACGATTAAGAAATTCAATAAACTAACTAACTAACCTCCGATAGGATATGGCACCTTAAGAATAAGAAATAAATTGTGTGAATGCTGGAGAAGTATTCAGTGCTTCCAAACGTGCAATTGTGCTTCTGAGCACCTACCATATATAGTGCAACTCCTGTGTAGCTAGATATGCCATACCCCAAACCTTCAGGAACTGCTTCCAATGCAGCACAAGGAGTTCAAGTCAGAGGATAAAATAGTGTGGCCAAAAAAGAGGGAAATGCATATCCTCAAAAGAAAAGGGGACATAGATTTGCATGAAATTTGCATATGCTGTTTTGTGTGTATAGAAGCAAATTTAGAAATACTGTAGTTTAACAAGAAATGCATCTCATCATAGTGAGAGAGAGTGTGATCAGGTGACCTGCATGGCTGCTTAGTCTACTGTCCAAGTGCAAACTGTTGATGACCATTCAAGGCACTTGCTCTGCCTTCTTTATCTTTAAACATGGACTGTACAGCCCCTCAAACAGAGGACACCTTCAAATAGAAGACTGTCCTTTTACATATCTCTAAGTAGAGGATGGTCCTTTGTAATGTAGGATACATGGCTACCCTAGGAGAAAAATGGGGAAGCCTTAGCATGTACTCAGGAGTGCCTATATTCACCAAATGGGTTTCTCTGAATCAGCCTTCCCTAACTTGGTGCCCTCCAGTTGTTTGGGACCACAATTCCCAGCATTCCTGTCCATTTGACTTGTTGGCTGTGGCTGATGGGAGCTGAAACAGCTGGAGGGTTGAGGAAGGCTGCTCTGAATTCTAGTCCTTCAGATAGGTGGAGCTGCGGGTTTAGCTTCCAGGCCATCTTTGACTGTTTGTTTTGCACTTCATTCCTTCTTGCTGCTTTAGAACCCTGCCTCTTTTTTTTGCCTAATCTTCTTGGAAACCTCATCTTGGAGAGCTGAATTCATTGTCAAAGCTGCTACTTGGAGTTCTGGACCTGACTTGGTTGCATGCTGGGAGTTGTTGGGTGCAGGCCTTTGTTTCTGGGACACACTCCAGTCCATGGCTCTCGTGTTGAGTCCTGACAGCATTCCCCTGACAATGGGGAAAAAAGTATTAATTCATAGCTGGAGTAATTTTAGATAATGTTTGGAGACAACTTAGGCTTTGTAATGTTTTGCATTGTAGTAACAGTAAAATATGGTACCAGTGATGCTTCTAAATGTTGCCATAGCTCAGGTTCCATTTAGCTTCTGTGAGTCATTTCATATGCTACCTTGACTGTAAGTATAGCAACAACAGGAGAGGCAGAAAGGTAAATATAGCAGCTACTAGAAATGAAGAACATGTGAACTGACATAAACAATTCCATTTGCTTGTTTCTCTGCAGACAAAAAGGAAGTGAAGGTGGGAGAATATAATGCTATACTTGATTCACTGGAAATCATCAACAACTCCATCAAGTTCCACGGTAAGGGAGGAATATAGCAGAGGGCACAGGAATGGAATAGATTTCTGTATAATATTTAGGGCACATGCAGTGCAACAAATAGAGATGTTTCAGCACTACTGCAGGAGGTGGGGGAAAGTGGGTAAAATAAGCAATTGACTGTGGCTTGGAGTGAGAGATGAGTAAAGGCTTCTCCAGAGGAAAGCTCTGCGCACCCCAGCTTTCCCCCATTATATATGTGGGCAGAAACATTGATCATGCACGTGAGTGGTAAAAGTGTGTGTGGGGGAAATCTATAAGTACATATAGTATAATCTTGGTATTGTAGGCCTTCTCTTCTCCTCTTTAACTATTCCTGTACTCTCCCAGGGGTCCAGAAGGCAGTCTGTAAATTTGGGATAGTACCACCTCCTGTTCAGAAGGCAAGGAGTTCCATGAATTTTTTACAGGATCCAGGAATTTTTTCTGGAGCTCTTCAGTGTTCTATCTTCGGCAGAGTTTTAAGTCCCCTTTTATTTTTATCTTATTCCTTCTAGCTTCTTCTTCCCATTGCCCTTCCCCTAGTATATGGTTGGGGCTTTGAGATGCCAGCTAAAGCAGTATGAATTTCCACCACCACTTTGCTGTCCACCAGGAATATGTACCATTGGGCATGGTGAATCTCTTCACGCTAGAGTCCAACATTCAAAGAAGATTTGTAAGTGCCCTACAGCACAGATGGAGAACCTCTGGCCTGCTAAGTTTGGCCCACCAGGCCTCCCTATTGGGCCCCCAAAGGCCTCCAGAGAGGCCCTCCCTGAAGCCCCGCCCCCTCAGAGAAGAGAGTGGAGACAGGAGAGTGGCTTCTGACTGAGCCATGGCTTCCTTGAGGCTCCACCTCATCTTTCGCCTGCCTGGGAAACAGGAAGGGAGTGAAGCTGGCTCAGGACTTCTGCCCCTGATTGACACTGAAGTTCATTGTATGCTGGACTCCTTGGCTAAACCTCAATTAAAATGGTTGCAGTTGTGTATGAACTGCAGAATTCATGGTACATTGAGAAAAAAAGCAGTAATTTAAATCCATTGAATATTTATCTTTTCCCTGGTACATTGCTAAACCCGACCATAATATGTAGCCTCATTAAAAAACATTCCCATCATCTTCTGACTTGTGCAACCAGGACTTATTCTTTTTGGGCTAAGAGTTTATTCCACTGAATTTCAAATGTTGCTGCTCTTGCGACAGCATTCATGACCTTGTGACAGCACCCAGCTGCTGTAAGCTTGACTTTGCTTAGAGCTGCCATTTCCAATACTGTAAGAAATGCTTAACATTTGTATAGTACTTTAAAGTGTGCAGAGTGCTTTGCATACATTTGCTTAGTAATCTTACCAGGATTAGTGTGATTTCCTTACCCTGTATGGGTCGTTTAATAATATCTGCTTTCCCCTCACTATGGCTGTGTTTCCACCAGCGATTTACTCCAACCTGGCTGTGCAGTGAGGTCTCTGTGTTTCCATGATGTCATGGCCAATCAGCCCCAGACCCGCATTTTATCGCGGAAAAACCGCTTCTTCTGAGACTGGTTATAGTCCAACTTTTCCTGCGTTCTTCGGCTCCATTACTGAGCTGTTTCCACAACTGCACTGGATTCAGTATCATAGTCCTGCATCTGGGGCATGTAGCCCAGCCCTTGTGGGTGTGTCACTCACCTGCCCCTGTCCTTACCTGAAGCAGCTGCATGTGAAGGAGAGGGGGAGATGCTGGAGGGAGCAGTCAGGCGGAGATGAAGAGATGCACACATAAGCAGCCCTGGCATACAAGTGCAGTGTCCACCCACCCTTGGTATCCCTATGAAGTTCCCAGTCAAGGTGGTGGCAGGGAAATCAGGAGAGCCGCAAAGATGGCTTCACAGAGCGTACATATAAGTCACTTTAAGTCACATCCCCACTTTAGGGGAAGAAAGGGTTTAAAAGGGGAGGAGACAGCTTTTTCGTTCCTTCCTTAAAATGAAAGTGTGCTTTAAAACTCACTTTAAAGGAAAACAAAAGGGCTGGAGCAGAGCAGAAGCAAGAGGGGGGAGCGAGGGAGGCAGAGATGAAGAGATGCACAACTAGTATATCATCCACTGGCTCTGTTTGCCATTTTCTCCCTGTTTATTTCCCCTTTAGCTCTTTGTCCCACTTTGTGTGGGCATGTGCTAGGGGATGTTACTTCTGAGTAAACTCACTGGCTGTACAGCTTTCCTTTCCTGGGAGTAAGTGCAATTGAAATCTGTGTGGCTTGCTTCTGAGTAGGCATGCATAGGAGTGCATCCCTTCTGCATTTACTTGGGGTCTCCCTTCTCAGCCAAGCAAGAGAAAGGTTTGACAGTTAGGATTTCAATGGGTATTAAAAGTGCCTTCGACTGGGAAGCCAGCCAGCCCCTACTACTTCTTCTAGCCCACCTTGCAGGGTCATTGGGGAGCCAGAATAAGGGCGGAGAACAACAACAGAGCTGGAGGGGGGAAGCCAGCCACTATCTCTTCTCCTAGCCCACCTTGCAGGGTTGTTGGTAAACCAGAATAAGGGGGAAGAGCAACAATGGGGAGGGGCAGAGAGGCAGCCACTAACTGCAGCGGAGCACAAGGGGACAAGGGCGGGGGAATTGGCAAGAGGAGGAGGTGGGAACACTGATGAGGTAATCAGACCCAACCCAGACTCCACCCAGCCATCAAGAAAATAATTCGATTGGAGCTCAGTGGAAACAGCACAGAGCCCCATGACACAGCGATGATAAGCCAGGTCTTTAAGGACTGTGGAAACAGGAAAAGGAGAAGATGCAATTGGGGAAACGTCACAACAGAGCTGCAAACAAAGTGAAGCCGATAGCGTGGAAACACACCCCACGTTGCAGAGGGGAAACTTGCAGAGGCAAAAACTGAATTAGAGCCCTCCTTGTTCACAATAACACTGGCCTAGGGGCAGAGCTCCTGTGCCTTTGATGGTTGCATAGAAATTGAGGGTCTGGCCCTACTGCCTGGGAATGACATTCAGCTTTCATTGCCAGTTAATAAATCATAGAAACATAGAATAGTAGGGTTGGAAGGGGCCTACAAGGCCATCGAGTGATGGAGTGCATGATTTCATTAGAATAAATACAATATGTATTTAACTATGACCTGGTTATACTTAAGAGCCAGGGCAATTGTCAGCCTCTGAATGAATAAAAAATGAAATGCATGTATGTCCATAAACTACCCAGAATATCTAGGATACATCATTGGCATCTCTCGTGAAAGCATTCCAGGTGGCGATACATATGCTTTTTCTGTATATAAATAATGTACAGCAGTGTTGCTATACTTTATACTATTTTGTAAAATCAAATGACTTTAATAAACACATTTCTTAAAAAAGTATCCCAAAGCTTCTGCCTAAAATCTCAGGGAAGCACTGCCCATCACGGTAGATAGTACTGGACTCACTGGGCCATAGTCTTGATCCAGGATAGAACAGCTCCTTGTAATTTATGCCCTACTTGTAATTCTGTGGAAAGTTAAGACTTGAGCAAGAATAAATGTGTAGAAGTAGGGCAGTAGTAGTTTTGTTTTTGTTGGTTTCTTACTTTATTTGTATGTTAATCCAGTTTTTCTTTCTGACATTTTAGGAAAGGAACCACCAAAGGACAGAACAATTATCCAAAAGCAACTTCGCAAAATCTCCCTGCCTCTCTACAGTATTCTTTCTGCACTCACTATCTTGGGAATGATCATGGCCAGTGCTTTTTTATTCTTTAACATCAAAAACCGAAATCAGAAGTAAGCTTTAGATCAGCGCTGGGAGATCTTTTTTCTGTTGAGGGCTGTGGGTGGGGACAGAGCCAACATAGACAGGGTCACCTCTTTATCTCTCTCTTTCTGCCATCCTCTTTTCTCTCTCCTTTCCTCCCCTCTTCCTCCCCACCCAGATTGCTTTTGCCAAAGGTCTGAACTGATTGCTTGCAGAGGGCTTTTGAAATTAGTCTGAGGGCTGCAGGTTGCCCTCCCCTGCTTTAGGTGGTTACATTTTGTCCTGCTTCCCCTGCTACACCCCACCCCTCCCCGCTTTGCAAGTCCTATGAATCGGTATGGTTAGCATTAAAGAGATCACGTGGTACCAATTTGTAAAGGCAGTGGGCATGATCCAGAGTTAATCACTTCACTTATGTACTTCCGTGTCGGGGAGAGTCCACTCTTAACTGCACTCAGGGGGACTTATTTCCGAGTAAACATTCATAGGAGAGGACTGCATGTCCCTTTGCTTTCAGTGGAAGAATTAAGCACATACTCCAGCTGAAACAAATGTGTCTTAAAAGTGCTTAACTTTGGCTGGATCTTGCCCAATATTTTAAAAAAAAAACTATTCTGCTTAATTGATGTTACTGTATATTATCTTTGTGTTGGAACGTTTTATTAAATCCTTTTATTCTGTTAGATCAAAATTAGTGTTTTCCACTGTGTATTATTAGCATAATCCCCAGCTAATTAAACCACTGTGTAACATAAGGAGTTGCTTTTAGTATAGGAGATCAAAGACATTTAGCCATAATAATGCTAATCTAAACTTATTTATAAAGCAAGGACATATATTTGCATATTTCTACAATTCTGCAGATAAAGCTACTTCAGTTATCCTGCATAACATATTTCATTCTTAGATTGCTTCCAAACAGAGCTATTTCCAAGTGTCCGTGTACTGAAATGGCACACCTAGCACTTACAGGTCACATAGGGACAATCTAGGTAGCTCTTACTTTTTTTTCTGATTCTGATCTCTGTGTGTGCGTGTGTTGTATTCCAGCAATCCTTTTCTTGTTCCAGTCATTTTTCTCATTGTGCATACATTTTAATTCCAATGTATGAGCCTGTGTTTCAGATCATGAATGAACTTATCTTCTTCTAATGTAATGTTTTAGAAATACACCATTTTTAAAAAAACAATGAATATTAATTTTTGTTATCATTGGAGATCATTGATATGGCTTATCAGGGCAAAAGGATGCATTATCCTGATTCTGTTTTTGCCCTCCCAACCTCTTGTACCAGATAGCTATGATGGTGCTGGACTATTTAGAGCAGAGGTGGGGAAACCTGTGGCCCTCCAGAAACAGTTGAGCTACAAATCTCTGACCATTGGCCATGCTGGCTGGGGCTGATGGAAGTTGAGAGTCCAACAACATTTTGAGGGCGAGAAGTTCAGCTCTGACGTAGAGAATGCATACTCTTGTGTGAACTTCTCTGTGGAGCATTACAGGACTTTTTCATTCGGGGCACCATTCTTGTGGAACTCCCCCATTCTGCGAGGCTGTCATTCTTGTGGGAGAATGGGACTGCCATTCTTGTGGAACTCTGTTCTTGTGGAGACAGCAGACAGATAGCAACAGCTGGAACAATTGGAGTCTGGGTAAAGACTCTTTTGAACCATCACCCCCCTCAGATCTCCCAGTTGCTGCTGTCCCAAGAAACAATCCAGAACCTGCAGGGACACAGATGGGCTAGGTAAACCTTACCTCTGTCGAGTAATTATACCTCCTGCCAGGTGAAACTTGGCAGGACACACTTGAGAAAGGGGTACTTATTGAAGGCCTCTTCCAGATGGCAGTTCACTGCCAAACGGGATGACCCCCTTGGGGGGGTGCTCCTTTGGGGTTAACTTTTGGTGTGGCTTGAAGGCAAGGCTACCTTGTTATCCTCTGAGGGAAGTGAGTGAGGCTGCTGAAAAGTTATTTAAGTCTCAAGTCCCTTCTGGGAGGCTTGGTGGCCCTTGGGGAAAAATTCTTGAGAATAAAAGATGTCTGGGCTGTTTTAAAGTTATTTTTTATCTGAACATCGATCTGAGGGATAGGGAGTGGGAGTTGCTGTAGTCGATAGAGATTCCCTCTCCCTCTCCAGACTTCCTGTCCATTTAAGCGCCAATCTTGAGTGTTTGTATGTTGTCTTGGGCACTCAGGACAGATTAGGGATTCTGCTGGTATTCCGCCCCAACCTGAACTGATGGGCATGGTCTCAGATTTGGTGTTAAAACTCCCAGGATGATGGTTCTGGGGCATTTTAACATATATACTGAGATATCCGGGGCAGCTTAGGACTTCGTGGCTGCCATGATAACCATTGGGCTGTCCCTTCATGTTTTCAGCCCAGTACATGTGGCAGAACACACTCTAGATGTGAGGTATGCATTCAGGCAGGAGAATAGTGATCTGGGTGAGGGATTTAATATCCATTACCTTCTCATTTCAAAGTCTAAACCTGCTGAGGTTTAGACTTTCAGTGGCCTTTCCGCTCCACAGATAGTGATCTGAAGGTGGGGGATCTATTAAAATGATCCACCCCAGAGGCTAATGGATTTCAGGGGGCCCTGGGACGTCAAAGTTAGTGCAGTCCCAGGAATTGAAATGTCCAGAACACCATCTAGTCCAGTTGTGTTGGATAAATTTCAGTTGTTCAGGCCTAAGGATGTGGACAAAGTACTTAGTCATGTTTGGCCAACCATTTGTATGCGTGTCCCTTGCCCCTCTTCGCTTATTACATCCAGTAGGGAGAAGATGTCTAGCTGGGTTGTAAATATCTCTTTGAGTGAGTGGGTGATACCAGCCTCTTTAAATGAGGAAGTAGTCAGGCCACTTGTGAAAAAACCTAACCTGGATGCAGAAGATGAAAACAACTGTAGGCCGGTCGCTAATATCCCCTTCCTGGGAAGGTGCTGAAGCATGTGATCACTGATCAACTCCAGGCTCTCTTGCATGAAACTGATCTTCTAGATCAATTTCATTCCAGTTTCAGGCCTGGGTTTGAAATGGAAACTGCCTTGGTCACCCTGTGGAATGACCTGTTTCAAGAGAGGGACTAAAGGATTGTGACCCTGTTGTTCCCTTTGGACCTCTCAGCAGTTTTCGATACCATCAACCATGGTATCCTTCTGGATAGGCTACCTGAGTAGGGATGTGGGGGCAGTTTTGCAGTGGTTCTTCTACTTCGATAGCTGATTCCAGAAGGTGGTGCTGTGCCCTATGGCAATTGTGCTGTGCAATTCCACCAGGCCCTGATTTATCCCCCATCAACATCTACATAAAACCACTGGGAAAGGTAATCCAGGGATGTGGGCTGGGCTGTCACCAATATGTGGATGACACCCAGCTCTGTCTCTCCTTGTCATCTAATACAGGTGAGATAGTTGATGTTCTGAATTAGTACTTGGGCACAGTAATGGGCTGGATGAGGGCCAATAAACTGAGACTCAATCCAGACAAGACAGACATACTGGTGGGTGATTCATCTGGCCGGTTAAGTGGCATTCAACCTTCCTGGAGTGACTTGCACTCTCCCTAAAGGAGCAGATTTGTAGTTTGGGGGTGCGCTTACATCAATCCTTGTCACTAGAGGCACAGGTTACCTCGGTGGCTTGGAACACCTTTTATCAGCTGAGGCTGATATACCAACTACAACTCTACCTGAACAGAGATAGCCTTGTGACAGTTATCTGCACTCTGGTAACCTTCCATGTGGATTATTGCAATGCATTATATATGGGGCTGCCTTTGAAAATGGTCTGTAAACTTCAGTTAATCCAAAATAGGGTGGCCTTAGGAAGCATTCCTAACAACAAAGCTAGCGGAGATGACAGTATTCCCGCTGAGCTATTTAAAATCCTAAAAGATGATGCTGTTAAAGTGCTGCACTCAATCTGCCAACAAATTTGGAACACTCAACAGTGGCCACAAGACTGGAAAAGGTCAGTTTACATCCCAGTTCCAAAGAAGGGCAATGCCAAAGAGTGTTCAAACTACCATACAATTGCGCTCATTTCACATGCCAGCAAGGTTATGCTCAAAATCCTACAAGCTAGGCTTCAGCAGTATGCGAACCGAGAACTACCGGAAGTACAAGCTGGGTTTCGAAGAGGCAGAGAAACTAGAGATCAAATCGCCAACTTTTGCTGGATCATGGAGAAAGCAAGAGAATTCCAGAAAAACGTCTATTTCTGCTTCATTGACTACGTTAAAGCCTTTGATTGTGTGGATCATAACAAACTGTGGCAAATTCTGAAAGAGATGGGGGTACCAGACCACCTTACCTGTCTCCTGAGAAACCGGTATGAGGGTCAAGAAGCAACAGTAAGAACCAGACATGGAACAACCGATTGGTTCAAAATTGGGAAAGGAGTATGACAAGGCTGCATATTGTCGCCCTGCTTATTTAACTTATATGCAGAGTACATCATGAGAAATGCCGGGTTGGATGAATCACAGGTCGGAATTAAGATTGCCGGGAGAATTATCAACAACCTCAGATATGCAGACGATACCACCCTAATGGCAGAAAGCGAAGAGGATCTAAAGAGCCTCTTGTTGAGGGTGAAAGAGGAGAGTGCAAAAGCTGGTTTGAAACTCAACATTAAAAAAACTAAGAACATGGCATTTGGCCCCATCACTTCCTGGCATATAGAAGGGGAAGAAATGGAAGCAGTGACAGGTGTTATTTTCTTGGGCTCCAAGATCACCGCAGACGGTGACTGTAGCCATGAAATTAAAAGACGCTTGCTCCTTGGGAGGAAAGCTATGGCAAACCTAGACAGCATAGTAAGAAGCAGAGACATCACCTTGCCGACAAAGGTTCGTCTAATCAAAGCTATGGTTTTCCCAGTAGCAATGTATGGCCGTGAGAGCTGGACTATAAGAAAGGCTGAGCGCCGAAGAATTGATGCTTTCGAACTGTGGTGCTGGAGAAGACTCTTACGAGTCCCCTGGACTGCAAGGAGGTCAAATCAGTCAATCCTAAAGGAAATCAACCCTGACTGCTCATTGGAAGGACAGATACTGAAGCTGAAGCTCAAATATTTTGGCCACCTAATGCGAAGAGAAAACTCCCTGGAAAAGACCCTGATGCTGGGAAAGACTGAAGGAAAAGGTGAAGGGGACGGCAGAGGATGAGATGGCTAGATAGCATCACTGATGCAATGAATATGGACTTGAGCACACTCCGGGAGAGAGCGCAGGACAGGAAGGCCTGGTGTGCTATGGTCCATGGGGTCATGAAGAGTCGGACACGACTGAACGACTGAACAACAACAACAACAAGGGTGGCTAGACTGCTAACTGGGACTGTCCCATGTAATCAGATTATGCCAGTACTTTTCCACTTGCGCTGGCTGTCAATCTACTTCTGGGCCCAATTCCAAGTGATGCTTTTAAGCTTTAAAGTCCTAAACAGCTTGGGACCAGGTTACCTGAAGGAGCATCTTCTCCCATATTTACCTTTGTGGACACTAAGGTCAACATCTGAGATCCTCCTCCTGGTGTCCCTAGCAAATGAGGCAAGGTGGGTAACTACAAAAGAGACGGCCTTTTCAGTGGGGCACCCCAGTTGTGGAATGCCCTCCCCAGAGAGGCTTGCCCATCGCCTTATGTTATGGTCTTTTCAACATCAGGTGAAGAAGACCTTTTTATTCTCCCAGGCATTTTAAGAACAGTTTTTGATGCTTTTAAATCATTGCGGTTTTATTTTGCTGTTGGTTTTTCCTCTGGTTTATGTGCCATAGTGGTTTTACTCTTCGCTGCTGGCTTTATGTGGTTTTTATGTGCTGTTTTTATTCACTGTTTTATTCTTGTATTTTATGTTTTTAATATATTGTACTCCACTCACAGAACCTGGGCTATTGGGTAGTTTAAAAGTGAAATAAATAAGGGTGCAGCCCTATCAAGATGCTGCCCTCTAGACAGAAGCCTCTGGTCTTGGAAGCTTCCGAGATTCCTGTGTCCTGCTGGGCTGCTGCTAGCAGGATGGGAGGAGCGACAGAGGCAGTTTTCACCACTCCATCCCCTGGTTTGTTGGTTTGTTTTAACTTCTTCTTCTAGATGGGCCTCTGAGCCCATCTAGAGGAGTCATGCTGCCAGAGCTGGAGAGGCCATAGGATTTTGCAGATATCACCTCTCCTCTCCCCTTCCCACCCACTCGAATACCTCCCTTTTGACCTCGGAAAGCAGGCGCTGCGGTTCTTTCCATAGTGGCTGCAAGCGGGCAGGGAGGGATCAGATCATGAAGTCCCCTTCCTGAAGTTGTTGCAGCGTCTGCAGTTTCAGGAGGAGGAACCTGAAAAATCCCAAGTCCTGGGACATTCTCCCAGAGACTGTAGGATTGTGCCTAAATATATCATTTCTCCCAAGAAAAGCCTGTCAAACTCAGTTCTTTAAGAAAATACAAATTTTTGTTGTTCCAGCTTAAGTAATTTTAATGGTGAAGTGAATTCCTCTTGGTGGTTCTCTTATTTGATTGTAGGTCTTTGGCTTTATGTGGTTTTATATACAGTCAGGGCCAGAAATATTGGAACAAGGATAACTGTTTTGGCAGTTGGCCTCTGTACACCACCACATTGAAGTTGAAAGGAAACACACCCAGATGGGAGCGAAGTCAGGACTCGCAGCTGTAATTCAAGGGGTTTGACAAAAGTGGGGCACTAACCATTCAGGAAGGACAGCCAGTGGCATACACACATACCCTGCCATCGTTGGTGGCTCATAAGTAATGGAATGAATGGCTGACAAGCAGCTGCATGGCCAGGTGGGGCCTATTCCTTGGTACCCCATGACCAATCAAGCAGATCAAAGGCCTGGAGGTGGTTCTGAGTGTTACATTTGCATTTGGTAGCTGTTGACTGGAACTCCCAACATGAGGTCCAAAGAGGTGTCCATGCGAGTGAAGGAGGCCATCGTTAGGCTGAGGAAACAACATAAACCCATCAGAGAGATAGCAAAAACAGTGGGAGTGGCCAATACAACAGTTTGGAACATCCTGAAAAAGAAGGAATTAACTGGCAAGCTCAGCAACAGCAAAAGGCCTGGCAGACCACGGAAGAAAACTAAAGTGGATGACCGCAAAATTCTGTTCACGGTGAAGAGGAACCCTTTCACAACATCTAGCCAGGTCAAGAACATTCTTGCGGAGGTAGGCATGTCATTGTTAACATCTACAGTCAAGAGACGACTTTATGAATGTAAATACAGAGGCTTCACCACAAGGTGCAAACCACTGGTAATGCTCAAGAACCGAAAGGCCCGATTAGCCTTTGCCAGCAAACACCTAAAAAAGCCTGCCCAGTTCTGGAAGAAGATTCTTTGGACTGATGAAACCAAGATTAACTTGTACCAGCATGATGGGAAGAGAAAAGTATGGAGAAGGAAAGGAACATCTTATGATTCAGAGCATACCACATCATCTGCCAAACATGGTCGAGGCAATGTTATGGCATGGGCATGTATGGCCGCGAATGGAACCGGGTCACTGGTGTTTATTGATGACCTGACTGCTGATAAAAGCAGCAGGATGAATTCTGAAGTGTATAGGGCTATACTTTCTGCTCAGATTCAGCCGAATGCTGCCAAACTGACAGGACGCCGCTTCATATTGCAGATGGATAATAACCGGAAACATACAGCAAAAGCTTCCCAAGAGTTTCTGCAGGCAAAGAAGTGGGATGTTCTTCAATGGCCAAGTCAGTCACCTGATCTCCATCCAATACAGCATGCTTTCCACTTCCTGAAGACAAGACTGAAGGCAGAAAGACCCACAAACAAGCAGCAGCTGAAGGCAGCTGCAGTAAAGGCCTGGCAAAGCATCTCAAGGGAGGGAACTCAGCATTTGGTCATGTCCGTGGGTTCCAGACTTCAGGCAGTCATTGACTGCAAAGGATTTTCCTCCAGGTATTAAAGGTGACCCTTAAGTTTGAAATGATATTTGTTTGTTCCATTACTTATGAGCCACCAACGATGGGGTGGGGGGATGCCACTGGCTGTCCTTCCTGAATGGTTAGTGCCCCACTTTTGTCAACCCACTTGAATTACAGCTGAAAGTCCTGACTTGGCTCCCATCTGGGTGTGTTTCCTTTCAACTTCAATGTGGTGGTGTACAGAGGCCAACTGCCAAAACAGTTATCCTTGTTCCAATACTTCTGGCCCCGACTGTAGAATGGTACTATTCATTTCTGTCTTAGTGACCTGTCTTGAGTTTCGATGTTCCTCTTCTTTGGAAGCGGTGCTCTGGTTTGTGAAGTTGCTGCCATCTGAAAGCACCCTCAATCAAGTGATTGTTTTCTGGTCTACTCTCAATAGGTTGATAAAGATGTCCAGTCCCTACATGAACAACCTCATTATTCTTGGGGGGATGCTGTCCTATGCATCTATATTCCTTTTTGGCCTTGATGGATCTTTTGTCTCTGAAAAGACATTCGAGACCCTTTGTACTGTAAGTAATTCTGAACTGTTTTAATAGAGATACTCCTTAAGTTTTGTGTAACACAAGCCATTCCACGTATTATACTGTGGCTTTCTGTAGAGGTTGTAGTACTGCTATCCACAACCACTTGTGCTTTTGAAATCTGAAAAAGTACTGCTTTGGATCAGAAAGGCCACAATTTGGAGGAATGTGGAGCACTTGTATCAGCTTTCAGTTAAAGTTCAGTCTTAAATGTGGTGTTAAGAGAGGGAAGGGTGCTGTCTCAAGGGGATGGTGATCAGACCTCTTCTCAAGGACCCCTTTCTCTGCCGCAGTGATCTAGCCTATTTCAGACCACTCTGTAATTTTTTTCTATATTGGGGAAGTCAGTTAAGCATTTGTGCATTAAGCTGATGTGGCAGCCCAGTTCCAGCCTTTTCTTGTTTAAACATCCTTCCCTGACCCTTTTCAGTCTGGCTTGCATCCTGGTTTCAGGACTTAGACAACTTTAGTAGGCCCAATTGATTGTCCTAAACTTGAGATAGATGGAAATGTGGAATCGATCTGCCTCCCTGCTGGTTGTCCTCACCCTCTCAGTGGTTTTTAATCCTGTGGACCAATATATTTTCTTGAATAAATCTTGAGTATAACTGCATTCATGACTAAAGTGTGTTCTTGGGTAAGTATAAGAACCTTATGACCCCTGCTGCTGTTTCTCAAGGGTTTTGCATAATGCAGTTTATTAAGCTAAGCCATCATCAAGACTGAATATAACCACATTACTGCATTTTTAAATGTTTCATATAATTGATAAGATTTATTCAATGGCGGTAGTCGGTGTATAGTTGTATTGCCTGCAGTAGGCTTCGAACTCTTAATTTAGAGGTGCCAAGTTAGTGATAAATCAGATCCAGGTTTACTTACAAGGAGATACTTTATTGAGTACAATCAGCACACAGGTGTACCCAATGGTTGGATCAGACAGCTTCTCTGAATCGTGGGGTAAATTGTATTTTATACCATACATGTCAGCAGTGAGGCAGCATGACAACAGCAAGCGTTAATTATCAATCATCTGCAACTTTCCTAGCATAGGCTAGCAGTGCTTGGTCAGAAGGGAAACAGTCAGAGTTTTCCCACTACAGACACCTGCAGCTCAGCATAAACATAGCTTCACTTCCCAGGCACATTTTGATAAGACACTCCACTTATTAGTATGGAATGCGCTTGAGGCCGCTATCAACCTTTGACTCCTCTCACATCCTCAGAGGCCCACTAGCAAGGGAATTGCACTAATAATGAACCTAAGCAAAGCATTATGAATCGCTAGGCCCCTCTAACACTACAGGTAACTTAGTTACAGACCTGGGGTCAATACATTAGTTAAGGCCAATCAGACAGTTCATTGTTCCCAATACTTTGTAGCTCAACCTGAAGTCTAAAGAAGACATGGCAGACAGCTAGAAATTAAAGTCATAATACCTTTATTAAGAAGATCTAAAAATCACAAAGCAGTGAACTAGCTTGTGAGTTTCACAGAACTCTTACTAAAAGTGCAGTCCTATGCAAGTTTAGACAGGAAAAAGGCCTACAACTCTCAGCATGCCCCCAACTAGCATGGCTGGCTGGGGCATGCCAGGAGTTGTAGGCCTTTTTTCTGTCTAAACTTGCATAGGATTGTGTTCATAGGATCTTAAGATGGTGATACAGGAGGCTCTTCGCAGACTAAATTGTGCTCAGTGCAAAAGATCTTAGGTTGCACCAAAGCATGCAAGGACAAAGAAGCAGTGGCCACTTGCCCTTTGAAGATTTAAAAGCCAGCACTTATTCAAATTTCTCTCTAGCGCTAATCAAAATCATGGGTCCCTGTTAAGACATACAGCAGAAATAAAAAAAAATGTGATTGTTCTGATGTAAGGTAAACTGGAATGTTTAGATGACATACTAGGTATAGAAGCAAAATTGAGCAATATTAACTAGTGGTTGGAGGGTGTATGCTCTCTCTCTCTGTGTCTCCCTCCCCCCCTCTCCCTCCCCCCACTGCACAATAATATGTTGAGACTTTTGATTTTGCCTAAGGAAACAAGTGGCTTGAGTGTCCTTCCACAGGGATTGATATGGTTATAGGCATGGGCAGATTGCCTAAGGGTCTTTTCTTGTAAATGATACTTATAAAGAGTTTCCAGGAAAGCAGTAGTATATCATAGGTCATACATAATCAAGGGCAATGAGAGCAGTCAAGGAGAAAATAGAGGACGGAAAGTGAAGGGTATCATAGAAGGTATGGGAAATACGAACTGTCTGAACTGACAAAATATTTGGTCCAGTGCTACTCCTCTAGCATACATCACTGAGCAATACTTGACTTCACTGTCCCCATGTGCCATTAAAAAACTTTAAAAACTTAAAAAAACATTAATGGAACAAATCCATTAAGCGCAGAGTTAAAAGGTTAGCACATTTGAAGTGTCAAGGAAAGGTAAGTATCCAAATGCCCAAATAGAGCAATTAATGCCCTCAGTGGCCTTAACTATGCAGTGTGACATGATATTTCAAAAGGAACTGAGAACTACAGATTTAAAAGAGGACATGTACCTAACAATCAGGACAAAATGGAAATGTCAAAATGAGGCAAGTATTCTTAATACTGTGGGTAAGGAGGGGCTAGAAAATTAGAGATCCTATACTTTTATACTTTTTATTATTAAATTGGCTGTGAACTTCAAATGTGGTGTCCAGTGAATTAATGGGTTTTGGAACTTCTGTTACTTTATGTGCATAGGTAAGTACTAGCTGCTGAGGTAACGAGTTGCCAATCTGCATTCTCTTGCTTTTTGGCATTTAAGCTTTTCTAACCATAACCTTAGTTATGCACTTGAAGATGGAGTATTTTGCCCTTGATTATATATGACTTTTGATATACCCGCCTTTGTGAAATAACGTCTACTGAGACACTTGGCTATATTATGACTTTCTCCTTATGGCAAGTCTGCCTGCTTGGTTTCTTATGGCCAAGGTTGCTTTGTATACATTCAGGAAAAGCTGGATTTTGCAATCATGCCGAGAGTGAATTCAGTTGCTGAGTTTGTTTATTGATTGATTGATTGCTCTTTTAAACTAGCCAATAACCAGTTTCCTGGGTGGTGAGCAATACATTAAGAACTTAAAATACAAACAATAAAATAAAGAGTAAAAACGGCACATAATAAAACCAAGATAAAACCTGCAGCAAAGAATAAGAACACTACATCATATAAAATTAAAGTAAAACCATGAACAAAGTTAAATAAAGTCTTAAGATCTAAAAGCTCTAACCAAAAAAACCCCATATCTATGACAGCTATTTGGCCAAAATGGGGCAAATGAGAAAGAAGAAACAAGTATCAGCATTTTCCAGGATTTGCAGGTACTGTGTCAAAAAACATGACAAAGAACAACAAGGCTAAATCAACATGTGAAAATCCCAAATTTACTATCACAACAAACGTAGGTGGTTGAACCTTGCAGACTTTAATGAGATGCAGGGTTACAGCCTCAGAGTAAGAATAAAGTGATTTCTAAATATGATACTGTATTAAAATGTTCCAGAAGCGGCCATTTGAAGTTTCATTTCACACAGGGGCCCCAATCCAGCTCTAGTTCCGTGCAATTAGTCATGTTTAACAACCAGATGGGTTCATATTGTGATTGTAAGTTAAGGCGCAATTCTATGCATGTTGGTTGGGAAATGCTGACTGGGGACTACTGGGAGTTGTAGGACTGTCTAAACATGCATCAGATTGCACCGTTGGTATTATTTATTAGGACTCTTCTAGGTGAGGAGAAATCAATCTATTTAGGCTGCAGTCCTGTGCATACTCCTCTGGGAAGTACGCCCCTCTGAACAGAGTGGGGCTTACTTTTGAGTAAATATGCATAGGGACTTATTGTGCTATTTGTAAGATTAGATATTATCTCTGTCACTTGACTTCCTGACTTATTCTTTCCCTTTTGCACTAATTGTGATATTTGGAATTCATTTCCAGACAGTTTATAATTATTTCAAGCACTAAGAAGCAAGACAAGATGTAGCCTCATTCTGATTAGTGTCAAGTTATTTGGCCCTGTGTTTATAACCCTATTCTTAATTTTAAGAAACTATTGTATCTTGTAATTACAAGATGATAGGCAGATCGAAAGTGAAGAAATATATAATGTGATTGCAAATGCCTAAGTGAAAACTACCTCAACTGGGCTGAAAGTATCTGGGTGCGTGTGTTAGCTTTTGTGAACACATCCCCTTTTCAAGATTAAAGAGTTTGCTTTTATTAAATCAATTAAGTAAGATGATGTTTATGTTTGACTCTTAATGTTTATATCTAATGTTTATATGTTGCCTAGCTTTTTCACTTGGAACAATACGGTTGCCTGTGCTAATGTGTCTGGGAAAAAATGGAGCACAAAAACTGCAGCATAAATGCTAATAATGCAGATTTTTTTAAAAAACTGCATCGTCAACATTGCCAGCTGAACACTCTGTCCCACATTTAGAATAGCTGGGACAAAAAAACATAGTCCTTTCATTGCTTTTAGATTTCTTTCCTTCCTTTTCCCTCTCATTGTCTAATGCATATCCCTTCTTTTATGTGATTCTTCTTTCATCTTCTTAAAGGCTTTACTTTTACAAATCTAATTGAAATCTGTAGAAATTAAAATGTTAACTTTGTAATTCAGTTTCCTTTTATTTTAATGGAATTTAGGAATGCCTAATCTCCATTGGATTGGTACCCACTTTTCTGGGCAGAAATATATGCACATCCATTACTATCCATCCTGGTTTGTAACGCTCTAGCTCATGTCTGGTTCATATATAGAAAAAAGAGTTCCTACTTTTTTCAGCTGTCTTGTAAGCTTGAACTTTTTTTAAAAGGGGAGGTGACATTTCTCATATTTTGGGACTGTAGAACCGGTGCTTAAGAACACACATTTGTGTGGTATAAACATAAATTTGATATAAGAAGGAGTTTGAATCTTTCCTTAGCCTAACCTATGTTTGCAGATCACAGGTTATTAAAGCTAGTTATGAGAAAAACTGAGTCTCTTCTTCATTTCAGGTCCGGACATGGATACTTACAGTGGGCTACACAACTGCATTTGGGGCAATGTTTGCAAAAACATGGAGAGTCCATGCAATTTTCAAAAATGTAAAAATGAAGAAAAAGGTGAGTGGCTTGTTAGGAGAGCAACATGCCAGACGCCCCGATTCAGATGTACTGCTAAATGTTTGCTGCTTAGTTAGTTTAGTTTAGGGGTGCAGAACTTCAGGTCTGGTTCCCCAGATGACCCCGCCCCCTTCCTCTGGTCCCACCCCCTTTCCCATCACCACTGATCATTTGGTGGTTTATCAGCTTTTGTGCAGTTTTTCACCCATTTTGAAAGGTTGAACTGCCTGTCCTAAAATGTAGTTACTGGCAGTAAGAACTTTCAGCTAAATTATGCTAGTATTTTTTGTATGTTGGCCCTACCCCATTTGCTTTAGGCCTTTTCCCTTCTACCCCACCTACCACTGGAATGTGGCCCCTGAAAGCTTTTCTAATATGGATTCAGCCCTTAAGCTAAGAAAGGTTCAACAACCCTGGTTTGGCTGCTTCTGCTGGTGGGAGGAGCCAAGCAGTAGTAAAACAGCACCCTGCTCAAGAACGATAAGCCGGAATTCTCTGCAGTTCTGGCTTGTTATTGCATGTGAATGTGGCCATTGTGTCAAGGTTTGCCCTTCTGTATCACAGAATCATAGAGTTGGAAGGGGGATCCCTGTCAGTCTCTGCCTGAATACCTCCAGCGACGGAGAGCCCACTAACTCCCTAGGCAGTTAGAGGGGGGGATCAGGTGATGCAGACATGACAAAGCAGATATTACTCCATTAAAAATACTTTTGGGGGCCCTGCCAAAACATTCCTGAGGTTTTCCTTCCTCTGTTCAGGTTGATAGTGATAAGGTGCATTCTTAGATTATATCCCATGGGATGGGGCAGCCAGCCGAGTTGTGTAGCATTGTAGGGTAGAAGCATTGGGCAAGGATGTATTGTGCATGTATGATGGATTCTGGATGTTAAATAACATGTTCTGCAAGTGTAGGTATGATGTATGACTGATGCTTTGTAGCTTAGTCCTGGGCATGTTGCCACTGTCCTCTTTTTTTTTTTTTTTGTGGTCATTTAGCTGTCAATCTACTCTGAGGTAAATGCTGATATATGGGTGGCCAAGAGCCTTTGTCTCCTTTCATTTCACTTGTTGGCACAACTTTCAGTTTCATGCATGGCATTGAGAATATTTGGGCTTTTGTCAAAAGGAGACAGTTGGTGTCCTTGCCAGGTCACAGGCTGAAGAACTGAAAATTCATCCCTGGTGGGTACGGGTGATGCAATGTGCTGAAGTGATGGAAGACCCTAAGATGGTGGATATCTCAGAGAAGGGAGCAAGGAGCATTTCCTTCCCATCATGTACCATTTGCCATTTAACAACATAAGAAGAGCCATCAGAGAAAGGCCTTTCTAGTCCAGCATTCTGTTCACACAGTGATCAACCAGCTTCCTGTGGGAAATCCACAAGCCATGAGTGCAATAGCACCCTCCTACTAATGTTGCCCAGCAACTGTATACAGAGGCAAACTGCCTTTGATATTGGAAGTAATATATAGCCATCATGACTAATAGCCCTTGATAACTTATTCTCCATGAATTTGTCTAATTGCCTTTTTCAACTGTCCAACTTGGTGGCCACCAATACATCTTGTGGTAGCGAATTCCACTATGCGGTGCGTGAAGAAGTATTTCCATTCAGCTGTCCTGAATCTCCCACCATTCAGCTTCATGGGATGGCCCTGGGTTCTAGAATTATGGGTGAGGGAGAAAATGCTTCCCTATCTACTTTCTCCACACCATGCATAATTTTGTACACCTCTATCATGTATCCCTTTACTCACCTTTTTTCCAAGCTAAAGTCCCTTTTGCAGACCAGTGATGCCCTGTTCCATGTGTGGAAGGGAACTCAGGGAAAATAGTTTGCCCCACTTCTTTTTTCCCTTCTCTTCCTTTGGCCTTTTCTACTGCCACCATGTAGAAACATTTTTCCCCTAGCTGCCTCCACCAAACTAGCCTTAAAATTCCTTGGGTCTCAAGTATCCACTTTGAGGTAGTGTGGAGGTCGGCTATTAGATGTGGAGTGTGTAACCCAACAAGAAAAGAGACCACAAAGTTTCACGTAACAACACTTAAGAATTTACTGAAAATTGTGTTACTATGAGAAGTTTTTATCTCTGAATGGATATACTCATACAGCACATAACACCAATAGAGTAATAAAATAACCAGGGATAAATGTATTCAGTTACCTAACTAGACTCTTGCTCCTGTTTCATCCTAGTCCCTTCCCAGCAGTATCTTGTTATCATGGTTCCAGCATTCTCATAACTAGTTCTTCTTTGTGGCCTCTGTGCATCATACGTATGGGCTCTTGGCCTGTGCGGAGCCTTGATTGGGAACCTTCTCTAAGGATTCTTTGGCAGGAACCCTCCCCTACCGCCCCAGTGTGCATGCCTTTAGCAGGTTCTCACTTATTCCCTCAGTTCTCTTTCAGTCTCCATTCTGGCAGCCTCACAGAGAATCTTCTATGTTGGTTTCCTGATGGAAATTAGAACTTGCTGAGGTTTAATTATTATTTTATTTCTTTCTTTTCTATATTCTTGTTTTTCAACTATTGCATTTGATTTTGCATTTTTATTTGTGTTCGTGATCTCGCGATCATTTTCGTAAATGCACCCACTGTGGCAGTATACTCCCTCCAACAGCCGGACAGTCTCTGCGCTTTTTGTTTGGGAGAAGGCCATAAAGTGGACATTTGTTCTTTCTGTCAAGCCTTCATGAAGCAAATGAGGCATGATCAATCCATGAGATTTCGAGCCGTGCTCAGGGAGAAAGCCTGACAGGAAGTAGAACTGGCAGAGATAACTTGCCCAAGGTGTTGAAAAACACCCCCCCCTTGGGACATCAAAGACCCTATTCCACCCACTTGGGGACTCTTCGATGGCTCAGGGATGAAAGTTCCCTCACCTCCAACCACTTCTAACGTTGGGAGTACTGATCTGCTGACACCAGGTTGATCACTAAATATTGCTGTGGCCAAAAAGATACCTAAAAAGGTGAGAGCACATAAGTCTCAGTTGGAGCCAAAGAAAAAGAAAACATCCCTAAGTCGCCCACAGCTCCGGTTCCGATCCCAATAGTATCAGTACCTATGTCGGTGTACTCCTATGTATAGTTGGTTATTGGTTCTGTCTATGAGAGCAGGGATCCATCACCTGCAATCTTCTGCAGGATCTCAGTCTCTACATCACTGTGGAGAAATCTCACTTGACACCAACACAGCATATCCAGTTTATTGGTGTGGTACTCCACTCCACTTGGGGCCAAGCCTTTCTTCCCTCAGACTGGGCATCAGCATTAATATGCCTTGCAGAAGACTTGTCTGCCCAGATGATTGCCATTGTTTCACGGATACAGAGACTGCTGGATTCGATGGCGGCCACAACTGCAGTGGGGGCATTGGCAGAATTATGAGAACCTCACAAAACTGGTTCATTCATATGTTCGACCCAACCTTGGATGCACATTGAACACACCTGCATTTTTCCCAAGGAGATGGCTGCAATGCTGCCTTGGTGTACAGATGCCTACAGTCTTCTCCTGGGTATCGTTTTCTCTCTACCTTCCCCATTTTGGCTGTTGGCAACAGACACTCCCCTATCGGGATTGGGCGCACACTTTGGACCCCTGAAGGTTTAGGGCAAATGGACCAAGTCAGAGGCTATCCACCATATCAGTCTCTTAGAACTCTTGGCTGTCTAGAAAGCCCTGAGGTTGTTCAAGATGGAACTACAAGGGTGCTTGGTTCAGATAGTATCCAACCACACCACAACTATTTACTTGCGCATTGGACCGGTAGCAGTACATGTAGTGGATGTGGACAACTGCCTCGCAGACATCCTCAGCAGAAATTATGCCATATTTCATGAGTGGGCAGTGGCTCCATTGGTAATCTCCAATCTCTTCCACAGGCAGGGCATTCTGGACATAGACCTGTTTGTATGAGCAAGGAACAGCAAGTGCAGGCATTTCTGCAGCAGAACAGGAGTGGACTCAGGATCATTCAAGAATGCCTATCTTTACTAGTTGTCCTGCTCTGGTACTGCCCCTCCAGGACTGAGGCTGTTTTAGAGTGGCCCCAGCCAGCTGTGTGTTGCTGCCAGAAGAGTAGGAAGAAGAAGGGTCGGTTACTGTGGGGACTAGAATTCCAAAGCTTAGGAGGTATCAGTAGCATGGTCAAAAGAAGTTTGCCAAGGTGAAGACTCCAAGAAAAGGTAAGCATTTGAAGAATAACAGGGAGCAGGCAATTAAGTGAGGTCATAGACAGTCTGGGTCATAAATCAGGAATACCAGAAACAAAGAAACAAGCAAATGTAGAAACAGAGTTAGGCACAGATTATTGGTTCTAGCAAAGATGTCACATCTTTGCAAGGCTTTTCAAGGCCATATGTTCCTGAGGTTCCTGAGTCCACCCAGCCCCAAACACTCAAGGACCTTCAGACACCTTCCTCCTGAGAAGACCTTGATTGCAGCTGAGAACTGTGCCTGGGTAGAGGCAGATGAGCAAGCCTGTTCAATCGATGTCTCTCCTGGGGAGTTATGAGAGGACCCTGCTCCTGCTCAAACTCTGAGCTCTCTGGTGAAACACGAGATGGCCCTGGTTGTTCACCGTCAGTCTGACAGGGTGCCTCCTGTATCTCCTCTGTTGGTTCCTCTTCTGGTAAGGCCTCTTCCTCATCTGATGAGGAGTCGCCAAGGCTAAGCATGACACTAGTGGACAAGTCTGTTTCTATACCATTTTCCACCTTTCCCTCTCCTCACCAAGGATATGGCAAAAATCAGAATGGACAAGTGGAACTGCATCCTCATCACCCCGTGGTGGCCAAGACAACCTTAGTTTACCCTTCTCCTTCATCTATCAGGTACGTTTGCCTCCCATCAATCCTGAACCTCTTGATATAGGACCAAGGCAAAATCCACCATCTAAATCTGCTCACGCACTGCCTGACAATATGGAGAATCCACTGACTGACTCTTGTGGGGTTGTTCTGGAGGCGGTTCAGCGCATCCTTGATGTGGCATGTAAGCCAACTACAAGAAGGGTATATGCCAGTAAATGGGCATCTTTGTGTACCTTTGCGAACCCCCATTGGTTTGATATAGTTCAGTGACGATTGCAACAAGTTCTACAATTTATGTTATCCCTTCACGAGAAGGGGTTATTGTTGTCTTCTCTAAGGGATTCTCCACACTGAGGCTTATTGTTCTGCGATATTACCGGGCCTTCTGCTTCTGGATTCTTTGTGAGATAGATCCACCCTTTACATGAGCTTCCCTCCCCACCCTTTTCCCCTGTTCATCTGCAAGATCTATAAGTTTCATTATACAGCCACTAGATGGTGCTGTTGTTATATAGCACCACATCCTCTTTTCACATGCAAATTCAGACTGATTGAAAGTGGATCTTTTTGTTAGCTCATTATTTCCATTTCAAATTAAGTTGGGGAAATGCTAGGAAAACACTAGACAGGCACTGGAAGCTGACAACATCATGTAAAGAACCCGCAAACCTCCATGAGTAACCAGTCTCAACTGCAGGATAAAAGCCCCCTGTGGAGAAGCCCTAAGGGTTTATTTAGCAGCAATTTTCCTCTTTTCATCAGCCAGTAGACAGAGTGTTGGTCTTCTCACACTGTCAGTTCAAGCAGTTTCTCCATGGAGTGCCTAATCTCACTCTGCTGATCCAATGCCTGGTTCCATTGTAGAGTCCATCTGTTGTTCTACAGACGTTGACTACCAAGCCATTCAAGCCACTAACTATAGTAGACCTCTGACTACTTTCCTGATAGGTGACTTTCCTAATGGCAGTTACTTTGGTGCAGGGATCTAGTGAATGTTGTGCTTTGCATGTTTACCCACCTTATCTATCGTTTCATCGTGACAAGGTGGTGCTCCATCCCGACTTCATCTTTCTGCCTAATCTCTGATTTTCATCTGAACCAGGACGTTATTTGCCAGCATTTTTTCTATTGGACTCAACATCTATTGAATCCACTCTTTATACTTTGGATAAAGTATATGCTCTGGCATTTTACAAATCCTGGACTGAGAGTTTTCACAAGTCACAGCAACTGTTCCTATGTTATGGATACAAGTGACATGGTTTGCCTGTGTCATCTCAGAGCCTCTCCTCCTGGGTGGTGAGCACCATCAAGCTGACAGGACTCCCGCTTTCAGACCCTGTTGGAGGTCATTCTACTTGAGTGGTAGCTATGTCTGTGGCATTTACCAAAGGGGTTCCTTTTCCAGACATGTGCCAGGCAGGTATGTGATCCAGGCCATTGACATTCAACAGCCACTGCAGATTGGATGTTCAGGCTAGAGCTGACTGCTCTCTGGATCATGCTGTTCTGTCAGCCGTTCTACAATAGGACACTGAACCCACCTCCAGTAAGTCAGCTTGCTACTCACCTATGTGCGTGATGCACAGAGACCATGAAGAAGGAAGACAGGTTGCTTACCTGTAACTGTAGTTTGTCGAGTGGTCATCTCTGCATTCACACAACCCACCACCATCCCTACTTTGGTGTTGATGTTGATACCAAGGTTTCTCTCAGTTCCAAGGCTGCTTTGGTGGAACTGAGGGAATAGGTGGAAACCTGCTACAGACATGTGCATTTGGGCAGTGGGTAGAGATGTCCATTGCCAGGAAATCTGGCCCTTTTGGGGCCCGATGGATACCCATGGCACCCCTGACTTGGCTTGCATTTGTGAGCTGATTTTGTTCCTGAAATCCAGGAACTTTTGGGGGGGCATTTTTGTGTGTGTGTGTAAAAAGCAATTTGTGCAAATTGCAGCCATAAACTTTTGACCTTTTGGCTGAAACTAACCAGCAATACACAAAAAAAGATGTAACTTCATAATATCCCCAAAAGCAAATTATATACAAAAAGAGAAGACGGTTCTGTTTCTTCACATCCCAGATATTATAACCTTTTCTCATAGGAGCCACTTGATAGTTTTAGTTGACCCTTTAACTTTTTCTCTTTTTGGCACCTTTTCCAGCTCTACAATATTCATTTGCAGATAGTTCAAGTATTTCTTGAATTAAGTACATATTGGTCCAGTTTGCCCAATTATTGTGGCTTAAACAAGGTATGATGGCTTGTTTAAGCCATGGCTCATGCCGGGCACCGTTTGTCTAATTACCCATCTGGGCACAGCTTGTCATATCATCCAAACCTGGGTGGCATGGCTTGTTGGATGGGAAGACAACCCTCAGATAACCCATGGGCTGTTGTTGGGTTATTTGAGGGTTGTTTCCTCCTCGAACAAGCCATGCTGCCTGGGTTCGGATGACGCGACAAGCCGTGACCAGGCGAGTAATTAGACAAATGGCACCTGCCATTTGCCAGCATGCACTGTGCCTTAAACAAGTTTGTTTAAGCCACGATGATCATGTGAACCAGGTCATTCTGATGGTGACATAGGATTTTCTACCAGAGCAGAGGAACCTTCTGTACATACCACTGGAGTTCTTCAGATGTGACAGTGCTAATGCAAATTAGGCCAAGTTCAACTAGATGTAGAATAAAAAGTGGGTGGACAGCTGGGGAATATGCCTACAGAACAGAACAGTACAGGAAGCACAGCAAGGGGAAATATCTGGAGACATACATGGATATATGTCTCCTGGAGAGACATATGTCAGCCGATGCAGACCCAACCTAGCAGATATTAATGCCAGCCATAGATATTGTTGAGAAGTTTCCTGTCTTCTTCTCCAAGCAGTAGAAAGTTCCAGGGACTACCTCTTTTTATTACTTAAATATTTATTACTTATTTAAATATTTATATAATGCTTTTTAGGGCTGAAGGCCTTCACAGAGCAGTTCAAAATTAAAATCCAAAACCAATTCAACACGTGAAAATATAACACACAACTAAAAACCTTCCGGTATAACATGATTACATTAAAACATAAAAAACAAGCAGATCAGTTTCCTTTAGAGAAAGGAATACTGTACTGTAGTCTTTTCTGTTTCATTCTACTATTCTCCCTCAGACTTCTGAAACTTAGTCTTCCCTTTTAAGGTTACTCTGCCTTTTAGTGTCCCAAAGATACCACCTTGGAAAGTAAATGTGCAACTGAGTATGTTCATCCTGTGTTTTCCTGTTGGGATTTGTAGAATGGGGCAAAGGGATATTAAAGATTCACTAAGCAGGAGTGCTTCAACCTTCCCTCGCTCGTCTCACCTAAGAATATGAGAAGAGCCCTGCTGGCCTGGACCAGACCCATCCAGGCCAGCAGGGCTCTTATTAGGTTAGGCCCAGTTAGAGATGTGAAGGCCTGGAAAGAACCGGAAAAAAATGGGCGGGGGGGGGAATGTTTTTTCCGAGGACTGTTTTTGTTTTTTTCCGAAAAATCGAATAGGTTTGGAATATGTAATATTATCTTTTAGAATTAAAGGTAATATATTTATATATTGTTACCCAGCCTTTACTCTACCCAACATTATTTCTAGAAACTATGTAACAAGAACACTTTTATAGAAAGACTAGCAATGTAAAATGTCTGGAAATAATGAAGCCATGGGGAAAATGGCCCCATGAGAGGTTTTTTTAGTCCTCTCATTCCCAGCATAGTTATTTCTTTCATTCCTTATTAAAATGATTGATCTAAAGGATATTTTACTGATAGACATTTATGCTCAGTTTCCCAACATGTGAGTAGAGTCACCATTGTGCACTCTTGACAGTAAATGTGCATTCTTGACAGTTAGAGTCCTGTGTTTCTGATGTTGTAGCAGTCATTCAATATAGTTCTAATCTATACAGATAATAATTACAAATTTACTGGGTTTACTTTTAGAAGTTTTAAAATATATTTTTATGAGCACACTAAGTTATATATAAAATAACTTCAGGAACAGAAAGGCGGCTTTATTTTCCTAAAGCAGCCCTCCCCAACCTGGTGCCCTCCAGATGTTTTGGACTAGAGTGCCCACCATTCCTGACCATTGACCATGCTGCCTGAGGCTGATAGAAGCTGAAGTCCAAAATTTTTGGAGGGCACCAGGTTGGAGAAAAATGTCTTAAAGCAACAAAGTGACTTTAGTTCTGTCAAGAACACTAAAAAAATTGCTTATTTTTCAGTATTTCCCAAAATTTCTGTTTTTTCCCAGAAAACCTGGAAAAAAACATTTTTTTCCTATGGCCTCACAATTTCTGGAAATTTTACATCTCTAGGTCCAGTTAGGTTCATCTGGGAAATTCACAAGAATGATGAAAGGCAAACGCTCCCCTGTTGTTTGTCCCTGGTACCTAGTGTTCAGAGTATACTGCTTCAGAACATGGATGCTCCATTTAACTTTCATGTAATAATAATTAATAGACTTATTCTGCATGAATTTCTCTTATCCTTCTTACATGTAATCTAAGCTTGTGGCCGTCATTACATGCCATCACATGGCACTGCATTCCATAAGTTAATTATGTGCCATGTGATTAAATACTTTCTTTTGTCTGTCCTAAATACTGCTAGAAGTTTGTTTGGATGATCTTTGAGTTCACTCTTCACCTTCATTCTCTTGCACAGCTGCTCTAGCAGTTGACCCAAATGGAAAAAAATGGAACAATTCCTTAATCTAGCTGCTGCTTACAGGGAGTTGTATCCAGTGTTAGATTAACTGAAGTCCCATTCATTTCAATGGGTCTACTCGAAGTAGGACTAACATTGCATACGACCCAGAGTTTCCACTCAGGATATCACAGAAAGAGAGAGTGGGAGGGAGTAACACCCAGTCTCTCTTGTTTATGAGCATCTGAATATAATTCCCAGAGTCCCAGCAGTTGCAGCCCTCATCTTGCGCCTATCTTCCCATCCTCCCGCAGAAGACTTGCAGCACTGTTTGAGAACCTAGTTCTATGGTCCACTAAGTTCTATGAAGAAATACAAAACGGTTAACATCTCTTGACTAGGGTAAATGTAGTGTGAATCCAGACTAGGGTAAATTTATTTTTCGTAGTTATTGGTTTGTTTCCTGAAGAAATAGAAAAACCAATAATTTTACAAGATGTGTATGTTTAGAGAATGTTGTACCTAAATTCTGTGAAAATGCATGAATTACTCTTCTGCCCTTGCATTGACTAAGGCTGGTACAAAAAGGCTTTTTAGCACTGCACCTTCTGTGACCTTGAGGTTGCTGTAAACCGACAAAAAAGTTTGCTGCAGTGAGAAAATACATGGAAGCCTCAGATAATGCTTGAAGAAGATTCATATAAGACTTACAGGACTGATTAAAGGACAGAAATGAGACCTTACAATGTTACTTTAGGAAATTTGCTCAGCTTCTCAAAAAGCTTGAAATCGTGTGCAATGTTAGAGGGGCATGTGCCCTCTTGAAGGTGATTGGATCCACATAACATAATTGTTCAGGATTGGACTACTAGGGAAAAGGGATCCTGGCCTCATCCACTGGCCAGATAACCAACAATTTCTAGGAACTTTTATCCCCCTCCTAGCATGAAGACTATAAATGGTGGTCCAGTTAAGATGTCCTACTTCCTGATCTTCAAACCTTTTTGGTGATCAGAAATGTGCCCCAGGCTTATGCACTCTCTTGTTGCCCTCTCTTCTCCCATTCCTTGCTTGCTCTAAATAAAGTTTGCTGCGATGTCAGAATCAGAGCTAACCATCAGGCCAGCTGCCTGTGGAAGTACTGGGAGGCAGGAGCGGTCCTGATTCCTCCTCACTGGGATATTGTTATCTGATCTATTTGCAGATCAGAACCAGGAACAAGTGCTTACGAGGAGGGCTTGAACTCTAGCTGTCTGTCACCACTGAGATAGCACTGCTAGTGGGCACCAAAGGACAATGCCAGAGGATATAGGCCCTCTGGAATGGACATTAGATGTAGGGTGTGTGAGACTGTTAGTTTGTTCTAGGGTTCAAGATTTACATGTGGAATCCTGCTTCTCATATTGAAAACAATTTTGTTCAAACATATTTGTGAACCATCTTGAAAATCTAGATGATAGAAAAGTGGAATATAAATGTTTTAAATGAAAACAGCAACAACAACTATGGTTAGAGGTGACCAGGATTACCCCAAAACAGGATTTGAAAACTGGGTTGAAGTGGGTTTGTAAACCATAGTTTCAGACAATCCCTGTTAGAGTTAAATCCAATTCAGATGTAACAGTAAACTGTGACAAACTGTGTTAAGGAGGGGAGAATCTATGGGCAGAATCCAATGGGGCAGTTATGTCCCTGCCGATTCCCTTCTGCTCTGCCAGCTTCCCTCGGCAAGCGGTGGGTCCTGCTGATTCCGTTGCGCAAGTGGGACCCACTGCTTACACAAGGGAGATTTAGCGCTTCCTAGAGGAACACCCCAAACAAGCAGAAACACTCATTTCCAGAAGGAGGCAGGTCTGCGGAGCTCTCTTGTGCAAGCTCAGCTGACTGCCTCTTTCCAGAAGCGAGTGTTTCCGCTCATTTTGGGTTGCCCTGGAAGTGCTAAATTAATGTTGTGCAAGCAGCGAGGGACGCTTGCACAACAGAATTGGCAGGGCATAAGAGAATCAGGGGGGGCGTAAGCGCCCCTTTACATTCTGCCCAAAGCTTGCAACGGGAAGTCCACAGCATGTTCCCGATCTTCAAACCATATTGAGAAATGTCATGCCTTCAGTTGAGCCAATGAAGTCAAAGCATCCTGGCTGTACAGAATAGTCAGGTGGCTGACAACTGCTGGGATTGTCTTTTTTAATCAGTACAAACTCTGTTCAGGATCCAACTTGGAGTGAGGGTACAGCGGAGGGCAGTTTAGTGAGTTTAAAGAAATCTCTGTGCCTTAGTTCTTGTTCCCCTTCAAGTTTTAAAGATGTAAAATTGCAGTTGTAAGTTGCCCAAAGCCTTAGGTGAGACAGAAGCCTGAACAAACAAAATTTAGGGTATTAACCAATTCTGCAGTAGGTTTTCCTATCACACCAGGCCGCACTTGAACTATCCAGAGGCCTCCAGGTTTGCTGTGGCCTACATGGACTATTCATAACAACTGTGGTTACTGTGCAACCCTGGATGCATCCACTCCACATGCATTGGAACATTTAGGGGCTCTGTGCAATATGTCTTAGGGAGCAGTGTGCAGAACGCAATCTGTGCTGAGAAGGTAGGCATCAGGGTCCCTAAGCAGGTGCCACAATCTAGCAGAACAACTGGATTTCAAACCAGACATGTAATGGATGTCCTAAAAGCTAATCTGATAAATTCACATTATTAGTGAATTGGAACTAATGAGATTCACCCATCAATACTAATTTGACTTTCAGTCCTGTGCTAATACTCAGAGGTAACAACCAGTGAGTTCAATGGGACTGGATTTAAGATTGCAACCCCAGATGTTTTATTAGAACATTGAAACCACTCTCTTTTATGCTTATGGATAATATTAGATGTTCTTCAAACTTCTGTCTGGATCTCATACTAGGTGGGGATGGGGATGAATTTGTAGAAGTAAAAATCTCCATGTTAAATAAAATGAGCACCACCACCAAATGCACTATTAAGAGACCATCTGTTGAAAATGAACCAACATATGGCAATTTGCATTTCAGGTTTTTTTCCAGTATTGTGGAGCTTACTTCAAAATAAGAAAAATAGGAACGTGCTGCTTAAAATTTTAATACGTGAATTAGTAGAATATTTGGCTGAATTTTCATAGCAACTGTCACCTGTTGTAATTGCGTGTAATTTGCTTAGTTAGTGAAAGATGCATTTTAGTTCTTGGAGCAATTAATAAAATAAAGTTACTTTATTTTCTTTAATATGACAGTGTGTTTTTAGAGTAACGTCAATATTTCATTATCAAGTAGGATAAGATAGGCTGGAATCAGAATGAGGTCAATGGGTCTTCAAGTCATTGGGTCTTCTAAATAGGGATGTAAAGAATTACATTGTAAATTACTTTCAGTTAGTTCCCATGTAAATTAATGGAATATAAGCTAGGTAATTACTCATTTACCCCACTGATTTCAGTGGGACCTAAGTGCAGCTAACTTACTATGTATCCAACACCATGTCTGTGCATTTCATCAAACGGGATCTAGGGAGAAAATAAAATGCAACCTTTTAAAACAGAGGTAGGCAACCTTCAGCCCTTGACCTAATTTTGTGCAATCCTTAACCTAATTTCCAAAGCTGAATTGTTACTTTAACAATACTTTGGCTGGAAACAGTCATGAACATATTTCAGCATAAACATGAGCATCAAAAGCATCTGATGGGTTTTTATGTATGTGCAGAATATTTTTACATTCTGAATATTATTGTCTGTTCTATTGTCTTCATTCTGTATGATTTAGATATTTGTGCTCCTCAGACAGGGCAGGCAAGCAGGAAAGCAAGCAAATGTAACTTGCAAGATGACCTTTTCCTGTCTTCCAGTATCACAAAATCTTTTCTATGCATAATTAAAAAGCCTTGTTAGAGTGGTACATAGCTTTATTTATGGCTGTTAAGAAAGGCTCCACAGGAATCTCAGACTTATATGGGAATACCCTCCTGTGCTGTCTTTTTTCTCTCCCTAGATCATTAAGGACCAAAAATTGATGGTGATAGTTGGAGGGATGCTGTTGATAGATCTTTGCATCTTGATTTGCTGGCAAGTTGTTGATCCCTTGAGGAGGACAGTGGAAAAATACAACATGGAGGTATGTCACGACAACCACTTCTATTTTCCCATTTGCTGTTGGGGATTGTAATGCAAAGCAATTAATGAAAATGTATTAGAAGAGGTCAGGCAGGAATGTTTTGAGTGGACTAGAAAGGAAAAAAACTATTCATGACAAAAGAAAATTGCATCTACATTGTAAATACAGTCCTGCATCTCTGCCATACTTAAGAGGTTTTAGATGCAGTAATGTTGTAAACACAGGGGAGTTCTCTGCTAAGAATCTATGAGAGATGGTGTTGCAATAAATAATAGATTTTCAGACTCCATTAGCAGAATTCATGAGGAACTAATGCAAGCTAGACATAAAATAAAGACTTAAAATAAAATAATCTGTTCAAAAGATCACTATATCCAGAGCTAAGTTGTCATTGCTATTGCAAATCTTTAGGTATTGTAATGCCAATATCCATTATTTTACTCAGCCTAGTTCATTTATGCATAATGACTGGTCCTGCTTTCATGTCATTCCCAAAAAGGTCACCCTGGAAATATAAAGGTCAAGGATGACAGGACTCATAGTATGCTGTTTGACTAATCAGACTTCCCAGTTGTGTGTGATACTTTTTCTAGAAGGAAGGTCTTCACGAAGTAGAACATCTTGAAAGCAGAAGAAATGGCCATATTGTTTAGTAAAAGCAGTTCTCTGTGTACAATTGCTGAATAACCTAAGTTTGCATCAAAGTGAAATATGTTGAATAAATTAATTTATAATGCAATTTCTGTTACACATTGTTTGTCTACTGGTAAGAAAAATAGTTTTTTTCATTAATGTAAATGCCAGCTACCGATGCTTCCTATATCTTCTGATCTAGTTAATTGTAATTCCTATTACGCAGTAGCAAAAGTAGCAAGGTTTTTGGTGTATTTGATTTATAAGAAAAAGATAAATTGGAGCAGCCACATTTACTAAAGTTTGAGATGTGCCTGGTAGGTTTTGTGAGCCTCTAGTAAATGTGGGAGATGATGGCTGTTTCAGTGCTTGTAAGAGGCTATCACATAATCTGAGAACCTACGCTGTGTTCTCTGAATGGCAGCTCATATTGTTGATTTGAGACTAAGAGATGTGTGAGATACCGTTCTAAATAATTTTCTATGGTTGGGAAGGAAATCAGATACTTGTTATAAATTTTATTTGCCTGTTCTTACTGTATACCATTGACTGGAGCTGTGCATCTGTTTTTCTAAGTCAGAGATGTGTTCTTGTAAGTCACTTCTCCATGATCCATGAGGCCTTTGGCACACAAAACAGCCTCCTGAGAGATGATCAGGCACTGTAAGAAGGCTGAAACCTTCTAATGATAAGCACTGCACATTCATGAAATACATACACGCAGGCATAGCTGGAAGATTACACAAAATTTTGAAGAGAGATTTAACATTAAAATGTGGACTATATCTTTTGCAACTTGAAAACATTTTTTTTTTCTTTATGATCAAAACACTGGGCAAATGTTTGGTAAGGCAACATGGGGCCAGACAAAATTGTAGGGTAATAGCTCCATAGCCAGAGATCTTGGAGAGCTATTGCCAATCTGGATAGACACCATTTAGTACTGAGCTTGATGAAAACCTTGACCCCCTATGCATCTGCTGTGAAAAAGGCAATTTCCATGTTCAGCATAATTAGGAAAGTAATTGAAAATAAAACTGCCAAGATCATACTCACCTTATACAAATCTGTGTTGTGACCACACTTGGCATACTTTATATAGTTCTGGTCACTGCACCTAAAAAAGGACATTGTTGAGTTGGAAAAAGTGCAGAAAAGGGCAACTAGAATGATCAAAGGGCTGGACAAAGTCCCCTGTGAGGAAAGGTTACAACATCTGGGTCTGTTTAGCTTAGAGAAAAGGTGAGTGAGGGGAGACATGATAGAGGTGTACAAAATTATGCATGGTGTGGAGAAAATGGAGAGAGAGTCATCTTTCTCCCTTTCTCGTAATACTAGAACCCAGAATTATTCCTTGAAACTGACTGGTGGGAGATTCAGAACAGATTCAAGGAAGTACTTCACATAGCATGTAGTTAAACTATGGAATTTGCTACCACAGTACGTAGTGATGGCCACCAATTTGTGTGACTTTAAAATGGGATTAGACAGATTCATAGAGGATAAGGCTATCAGTAGCTAGTAGTCCTTATGGCTATATGGTATCTCTAGTATCAGAAGCAGTATGCCTCTGTATACAGTTTCTGGGGAACATGAGTGGGAGGGTGGTATTGCACTCATGTCTTACTTGTGGGTTTTCCACAGTCAGCTGGTTGGCTACTCTGTGAATAGAATGCTTTCATCTGATCCAGCATGGCTGTCCTCCTTCTTGCCGCTGCTGCTAGTAGTAGTAGTCGTCGTAGTAGTATTGCATTTTTATAGCACCCCATAGCCCAAGCTCTCTGGGCGGTTAACAAAGATTATGTTCTTATGAACTGTTATTCAGATTCTATATATAAAGCAACTTCCTACATTCATATATTCGGGTAATGGATTTACTTATATAATAAATCTAGCCTATGGCAGTTCGAAAGCAAGAAATTGCAAGTAGGTACCGCCTCGGTGGGAAAGATAACAGCATTCCGTGCACCTCGGTGTTCAGTCATGCTGGCCACATGACCACGGAAGCGTCTTCGGACAGCGCTGGCTCTTCGGCTTAGAAACAGGGATGAGCACCTTACCCTACAGTCGGACATGACTGGTTGGGGACACCTTTACCTTTTATAGGCTACTAGCTGGACATCTCTGTTCTAAATAATGTCACCCAAGCTTCTAAGCCTCAGACAGCCTTCATCTATTATTTTCATTACTATCACCCAGAATCTCCAATGTGCAATTTTTTTCACAATAATATTGAGACATAAGTTACTATTTTCCCCACTTTATAGTGATGGATGTGTTAACAGTGATTTCCAAGATCACCCAGTATATTCATGTCTTAATAGGGATTTGAACCATCACAATGATCTTGTAAATACTGCAAAATTTAAACTCCCTGGTAGCAATTTCCACATTATGTTTGATTGTGGGGCATAATGGTCCTGTGGTCCTTCAGTTCTCAATGGGGATGGCCTTTACCAGAGCATTTCATTACAATCTTGCTTTGTCCATTGATTTTCTTTGAATTTAGAACAGGTCCACATATGCAATTGTGTATGTTTCTTTATAACAGTGCAATGGTTTTAACCTATATCAGCGTCTTAGTCTGGGGGTCCTGATCCTGTCAGGTCCCAGTCAAACCAGATTCATGGGTTGCCAAAGTGAGACTAAGTCACAAATGGATCAGGTTAACAGTTTATTGATTACTCAAAGATGATATATGGAGGCAGAAAGAATATACAAAGAAAGCTCATCTCCTTTCAGTTGACAAGAAGAGAAGTCCTCTGTCACAGCTGATTGTGTGCTGGAGTCCCCACAGCACATGAGACGCCACCCCACAGACCAACAGATTCTCCAGGCTGGTAGCATGCATATTCCCCCTTGGAGGAAGACCAAATTGGTCTGCTCTTAGCACAAGCTTATATAGTTCCCTCCCTCCTTCCCGACGATGCTTGAAGCATCACAGGCTGGGAAATCAATAACCCTTTCCCTGAGAACAGGGGCCCAGCATTCCACCATGGGAGGGGGAGTTTTTCAGCTCCTCTGTGCTAATCAAGGCATGGCATCCTTATCTTTAGAAGGATGAGGTAGCTCGGCATAGGCCTTGCAACTGTAAGGTTTGTGGTACTTCCTTGGTACAAATTAAGGCGTGTGAGAGGCTTCTCGAAACTGCTGATTATACAAGGGGCCTACCTTTGTTAGCTAAAGCCTGCTAAAATATCCTCATGATATTAAGCTACACAAGTCTCTTTGCATTCAAACAGCATTTGTCAGTTCATATCTGACTCCTCACCAATTCTTCTGGTGTCAACCTGTGACGCTCCTCCCTAGGGTTCTACCTTCTCCAGCTTCCACTTGATGAAACTGAGAAGAAACCCATTCAGGATGTCTGCCTCCACTTTGGTCAGTTGTCCTAACCTACCTACTTACTCTGCCCCTTCTAAATCCTATTCCCCAAACCCCACTCACTAGATGTAGCTTCCTCAATCCCTAAGGCCCTACCTGACTAACTCAGCTCTCTCCTATTAAAACCTCAGAATGCTCACTTGCGCACACAAGCCCCTCCTACTCACTCCCAAACATTCTTTTAACCCTAACTTACCTGGGTTACACTTAACGATGAAAACATAAACATTAATATAACAAGCATATGTTACAACTCCCCCCACCCCCATTACAAACCGGAGAAAAGAACTTGGACACCGCGCCCCCCGGCAAGTTCATTTCAGAGGTTTAAACAGGAAAGGTGGTAAAGGAATCTTTCAGTAAAATTGTCCATCAGTTGAACTCGCCATTTCACTGTAAAAACAACAACAACCCACAACAACAATAACACTCTCACCATCTATCAAGTCAAGGAAAGAAAAGTATTGTTCTGGATACTCAGTTCAAAAGAACAATACTTAGTCCTTGGTTGATTGAAGATCTTCACTTGATTGCAGAACAGGAACTCTCTCTCCTGGACAGTCCATCAGCAACCACGTTCTCTCAGCCAGCTGCATGTTGGATCTTGGCCGAGTATTCTTGGAGTTTCCATGACCTGCACTGCAACAATTTGTTATAGTTCGTTATTGTCTGTTTCTTGGATTTCTTTTCTTTGCCAACTTTCTCCTGTAGCATTTGGTGCTCGGAGACTGGGATTTCTTCTTCACCTTTGTCAGCTTCTCTAGATCACTCTGCACTTTTTCTTTCTTGGTTCTCCTACGCCAACATCCTCAGCTGCTAGTTTCTGTTTCCTGGCTGGCTTCTCTTTCATTTCAGCATTAGATGACTTTGTTGTTTTTGGAGCCATGACTGCTACAACAGGGGTGCCTTATCTGTCTTCTGGGACACCTGCACCAGTAATGTGGACGACAACCTCTCTTCCACTCTCAGATTGTTCCTTCAGCCTCTGCGTCAGAGTCATTCCCGTCTGTTGATGAGTTCTCAGCGGAGGATGCTTTCTCAAAAGGCTTTGCAAAAACACTGATAGGAATATCAGTGTTTCCTGAACTCTGTTTGGATAGCACAGGGGAAGCACATTTTCCCTCAGTGGATGTCAGAATCTTTAAATGACCTGAGATACCTTTCAAGAACCCTTTCCTCCATTCAATTTGGTATCAATATAGGTGTTTAGATCATATTTAGCTCCAACCACATAAGGTCTTTCCCCAAGCCCCGGCTTTTGGTTTTGCTGAGCAGTGGCTAAGTTAACCTGTGCCCTTTCCCCAAAAGATTTCAGACCATTCTCCCAGAAGGATTTGTTCCCTTTGGGCTTCTCCAAAAGAGGATTCTTGTGATTGTGCCTGCGTTTTTAATATTTCCAAACTCTGATCACTCCCAAGAGCGTTTCTGAATTCACTGTCAGCTTGAGCTGGATTATTTGTAACAACTAAATCCACTGTCTCACTGCCTGCCATTTTATTTTTGTTGCTAGACAACAGCTTCATCGACAAGTCTGTCTCTGACACTGTGTAACCAACTCCCTCTTTCTCTGCCACCATAGAATCACTCTTCTTCGCCCCTTTTTAGGACCTGGTCAGAATGTGTATTTGCCTCTCATGAGACATAATATTATTTCCCAAAATAAATGGTTCACATTGTTCAGAGTTAACACCTACTTCAAACTCTCCCTGAGAATCTCTCCAGGCTGCTCTGATTTTCGCCAAAGGTATTTGAACAGATTCCCTTCTTATCCCTTTAATCTTAATGGTTTCCTGAGGTCAAATATTCTCAGGATTAACTAGATGTTAATGTATTAAGGAAATATCAGCACCAGTGTCAAGTACAGCCACATATTCATTTCCATTTAGGGTCACTTTCTCCCTCCCTTGATGAATTTGAGTGTCATCCAATTCATCTACCTGATCCCACTTCAGCATACAACAAAGTGAAGCCTCAGGTTGGTCTAGTCCCATGTTCCTTTCAATTTGAAAACGCCTGAGGTAGATTTTTCTTTCTTCTCACTCAGTCTTCAACAATTAGGTTTAATATGACCAATTGAAACCACAGTTATAACAAGCTTTGTCTGTGTTTCCAAATAAAGGTTTTACTTGAAATTTCTGTCAAGATTTTCAGAGGTCTGTTGATTTTTAGCACTACTGATCCATTTCTCAATGTAATCAGTAAGCCTTATAACCAAATTCCACAAAAGACTTACATGGTGTTACTGTACTGTTCCTAAATTTCTTTCTGAAAAATTCTGGCCCATATCTAAACCTTTGATATATAGCAGCCTTAAAGGTTTCAAAGTCCATTACCTCATCCACAAGAAAGCTATTACATACTTCAGACAATTATCCTTTAATTAAACTAGGAATAAAGCTCATATAATCATTTGGAGCTATATTCCATATCTGAGCAGCTTTTTCAAATGTGGTGAAAAACACTTGTGGATCTTCCCCAGCCACATATGGGTTGAAATCCTTAGAGGATAATGTAGGAGGTCTGGCTTCTTCCTCAGTTCTCCTTTTATCCTCCCTCAACATTTTCTCTTTTTCCAGTTTAATCCTTTCCATCTCAATTTCTTTTTGGCACTTTATTTTTTCTAATTCCACCTCTCTGTCTGCCTCTTTCTGTCTTGATTTTTCCAATTCAATCTCTCTATCCCTCTGTTTCTTTCTCTCCTTCTGTCTTCTCCAATTCAGTCTCTTATCTCTCTCTTTCTGTTGCATCTCTGTCCTCAGTTTCTTTCTTTCAAAGTACTGGGGCGACATTTCTATATGTGCATGTCTTAGTGGATTTACCTCAGCCCCTCCAGCACCTCTGCCTCTGAGGTGATATGTTAACATCAATTTTAATTCATCTACTGACTTCCCCTCATAAGGGAAATTCAGGCTCTTACATCTCTCTAAGAGTCCTTCCTTCTTCATGATTAAAAACTCAATTTGCCCCAGAGTTTTCCTCACCCAATGTTACTACTTGGGTTCTCTTGAGATGGGTTTAGGATTGATATCTTGTAACACTAGTGTACTTTCCTGTCACCTCCTGACTGCAGAAGTATCTGTCTATTTATAATTCAGCAGTTTATGATGAAATAAAGCCCCTTTATTTTGGATCCATTTATTTTAGATCCCACCACTCTGCTGCCACTTGTGACGCTCCTCCCTAGGGTTCTACCTTCTCCAGCTTCCACTTGATAAAACTGAGGGGGGAAAGCCCTCAGGACGTCTGCCTCCACTTTGGTCAGTTGTCCTCACTGACACCCAAAGCTTCAGCACTTTTACTCTGGGTCAAAGAGATACCCAATATAATTAATTGGTTCCCTCTACCCAACACAGGAGAAATAACAAGGAAATATGTTTTCTAATGGTTGTGCAATAAGACAAACCAACACGTGGGATTTTGTAGTTAAAAACAAAATTATTTAATAAAAGAAGAGTTATATATTATTATTAATCAACCTATGCTTGGTCCTAACCTACCTACCTACTCTGCCCCTTCTAAATCCTACTCCCCAAACCCCACTCACTAGATGTATCTTCATCAATCCCTAACCCCCCATCTGACTTGTGTCAGTTCATTCCTTATATAACCTCAGAATCCTCACGTGCACACACACAAGCCCCTCTCACCTTTCACTCACTCCCAAACATTCTTTTAATCCTAATTTCCCTGGGTTATACTTAACAATGCAACCATATACATAAATATAACAAGCATATGTTACACAACCCACTACAATCAGTCAATCACTTCCAAATCTGGTCTTTGGTGTCCTAGATGAAACACCAAAATTGTCCTCATCTCAACTAAATGCTAGAGCTGCTCAGCTTGGCACACCCTCTTCATCCCATCTGGCTATATAACTTGTCAGGTCTTGATAAAGTAGCCTTCTAACCCATCACTTGCAGCCAGCCCTGTAAGCACTTGCTTTAGTTCATGGCTTCAATTCATGTTACAGGCTTCTGCTGCAAACACAGACTCAGTGGTTGACTCTCTTTCATTGGAACTTTATTGTATGTGGCAGCTGCTGGTGGTGATTGTGTAGAATCCTTTGCCTGATCCTTCCTTGCACCTCTATAGTACTGGCCTTCACAACTGATATCACACCAAATCTGTACAGCAGTTCCCCAGCCATTTATAGTGGCCTGTCTGGTGCTTGACAACCTACTGATTTGTAGTACCAGGCAGGCAACTAACACAGGAGCTTTAGTAAATACCAGGTAAGCCTGCCATACATGGCTTAATGGGCTGTGTTTGGTTTATTGGTCACAAGTTGTGCAAGCCTTCTTTAATACAAGGCAGGGGTGGGCAGAAAATAGATCTCAGATGTTTTGAACTTCAACTCCCAACATTCCTGACTATTGGCCATGGTGGCAGGGGCTTCTGGGGGTTGAAGTCCAGAACATCTGGTGATCTACCTTCTGCCCACCCTGACATGAGGGGGACTCTACCCTTTCTTCCTCTTCATCAGAGTCAAAAAAAGCAAGAGAATAAAAATGGGATTATATATCCAGCAGGTCAAAGTCTTGCTGGAACAAAAATACCTTCAGATGAAAAGACATCAGGGAGTTCCAAAGCCCAGGCACAGCTACAGAGACGGCTTCTCTCATGTTCCCAGCAGCTGTATTTCAGACAGCGGCAGGGCACACAGGAGGGCCTCCTCAGCTGATCTCAGTGGATGGGCAAGAAATGGTTCTCCAAGTATCCTGGGCCAAGGCCATTTAGGGATTTAAAAGTTATGAACACCACTTTGAATTTGGCCAGGAAACAGACTGAAACCCAGTGAAGCCAGTATAAAAGGAGAGTTGCATGCTTCACCAAACAGGCTTCAGTCAGAACCAGGGCTGCAGCATTTTGGATGAGCAGAAGTTTCCAGACCCTCTTCAAAGGCAACTCCACATGGAGTGCATTGCAGCAATCCAGTCTTCATGTAACTAAAGCGTGTACCTTCATGGCCGGGTCTGCTTTCTCTAGAAAGGGACACAACCAGCACACTGATCTTAGCAGCTGTGGCTGGAAGCACTTTCACCCAGGTATCTTGACATTAAAGAGCCCAAGAGCATCCCTAAACTTCAAACTTGATTTCTGAACTGAAAACAAACCCATCCAAAACAGGTTGAAGCCCTATTCCTGTCTTCTGCCAGCCAGAAGCACCTTTGTCTCATCTGTTTCAAGTTTCAGTTTGTTAACCGGCATCCAGTCCATTACTAACCTCAAACATCAATCAGGATTTCCACAGCTTCCCTGAACTGAAATGGAAAAGAGAGAGAGAGAAAGAGAGAGTTGGCTGTCATACTATATTCCCAATCACTGTATGATCTCTCCCAGCAGTTGCATGTCGATTTTTAACTGCTCCAGGCATGGGCCAAAGCACTGCTTGGAAAGCTAAATTTTTCTAGATGTTGCCCTAAGTTGATGATTTACACAGCTCCTCGAATTACCCAGTGGTAAGGCCAGCCCCGATATGTTTGCTCTAAACGTGGGTGTCTTAAGACATTCATGTGTCTCTGAATCCTAACAGATGAAAGGCAATTGCCAGGGGTCTACAAATGTTGGCTTGGCTTACTAGCCAGCTGTTATTTGTGGTCACCACTAATTGCCTTCCTCCCATCCCCTGGATGGGAGAGAGGCAGGGACTTGTCTCCTCTGTGCAAGTATGAAGAAGACAAGCAACAGTGGAAGTCTTTTGTGCTGCTCAGAAGGGACTCCTGCTGTCTCTTACTTGCTCAAAAACTGTAGTGTAAAGGATCCGTGGTGCCAGGTGTCATGCTTGCCACAGTTCTGAGAACACTTGGCCCTCTTGAGCTGGGGAATGGATTTGTAGATGTCTGCCAGTCCACAAACAAGTCTAAGACTTGTTGAGATAACTGCTGGAGAGGAAAAATATGCTGCATTGGAAGGTGTCATAATATCGTGGATAAACTGTAGTTGCAAATACATTCAGTGATACAAGCATATTTTATACATCAACATCAAGCATAGGTAGAGATATTGGGTGGGGGAAAATGGATAATTTAGAAGAAAATAAGCTTACAGTCAAAGCTAGCATACACAACATGAATTGTTATTTTTCTGAGGAAAATAACATTTGGATTCCCAACTTTCGGATGATCAGTGACCTTTCTTATAGTACATCTAACAGCAGAATCTTATACATTTCCTCACAGAAGTAAGACCCATTGATTTCAGTGAGGCTTACTCCCAGGTAAGTAGGTATCAGATTCCAGCCTAAAACTAATTGATGGCACTTAATTTTTAAAAAGCAAGTAAGATATACTGAATATTCTGAGAATAATCAGTTGCATTGTTTAAAATGTTATTACAATCACTTTAGTGTACATATTCTCAGTAGATTACAAGTAAAACATTAATGATTAACAACTCAAAATAAAAACATAGAAAATAATAGGCAATTAATCAAGGCAAGCCATTGGATGTAAAATTTACATTGTAAAGAAATTGTCACTTTAAGAACTCTTGGTGGGAATTATCACCCATGTTAATAGTACGAGGATCATTTTTCCATGTGTTTTTAGTGAATTTGTTACTTTTGAGTAGGTACTTTTCCTTGTGAAACATTCCCCGGCCATATCGGGTTTTCTGCATCTTTTGAGGCAAGAAAAATAGAATGAGAGAAATTACAACTGTTGATTAGGAATGGACAAATCTGTCAATTTCAACTTCTCTCCCATTGCTCATTTTTCCAGTCTTTAGTTAATTCCATCCTATTTCTGTATCAGTTAATGATCTTTTTAAAAAGTCCACACAGAAATTCATAAGCACATGATCATTTCTCCTAATAGACACACTTTGTATGCAATTTTGTCCAATATGTGTACTTTTGTAAGCAAGTTCCCCTAATTTAGTTCATTTTTATGTTATTTTCATGAATATATGCATTTTTGTATGCACTTTCCCACAATCCCTTAATGCATAAATGCATACATTTATGTCTGCATTTTTGGATTGTGGAGCTGCCTCCCAACAGTCATATAACTGGGAATACTGAAGGATAACTGCATTCAGTTTGCAAATTGGACTAGGAAGTGTGAATGAATTTCTCCATCATTCCTGCTGTTGGTGCCCAACAGTCACCAGCTGCTTATGTTGACTTGACTCAGTTACGAAAACTGGGTTGTGAATGATTTACAAATCTTTTCCATTCACTAGAGGGAGAGGAACCTTCTCTTATAATGGCCATGAGCTATTAGTCTCTAATTTATTTTATCTCTTTCATTGTAAACCTGTGATGCGAACTTGCTGCACAAATCAAAAGGATCAAAAGGAAATCTATGTCTTCACTTGAAATACTCATAATGCTGATAATCAAATATCATAGAATCATAGAATAGTAGGGTTGGAAGGGGCCTACAAGACCATCGAGTCCAACCCCCTGCTCAATGCAGGAATCCAAGTCAGAGCATCCCCGACAGATGGCTGTGCAGCCTCATCTTGAATGCCTCCAGTGCGGGAGAGCCCACTACCTCCCTAGGTAATTGGTTCCATTGTCATATTGCTCTAACAGTCAGGATGTTTTTCCTGATGTTCAGCCGGAATCTGGCTTCCTGTCACTTGAGCCCATGATTCCATGTCCTGCAGTCTGGGATGATCGAGAAGAGATGCTGGCCTTCCTCTCTGTGACAACCTTTCAAGTACTTGAAGAGCGCTATCATATCTCCCCTCAGTCTTCTCTTCTCAAGGCTAAACATGCCCAGTTCTTTCAGTCTCTCTTCATAGGGCTTTGTTTCCAGTCCCCAGATCATCTTTGTTGCCCTCCTCTGAACCCTCTCCAGCTTGTCTTCATCCTTCTTAAAGTGCGGTGCCCAGAACTGGACACAATACTCCAGATGAGGCCTAACCAGTGCTGAGTAGAGGAGAACTAGTACTTCCCGGGATTTGGAAACTATGCTTCTATTAATGCAGCCCAAAAGCACATTTGCCTTTTTTGCAGCCACATGACATTATTGGCTCATATTCAGCTAGTGATCTACAACAATTCCAAGATCCTTCTCGCTTGTAGTGTTGTTGAGCCACATATCCCCCATCTTGTAACTGTTCATTTGGTTTCTTTTTCCTAGGTGCAGAACCTGGCATTTATCCCTATTAAATTTCATTCTGTTGTTTTTTGCCCAGTACTCCAGTCTATCAAGATCACTTTGAATTTTGATTTTGTCTTCATGAGTAGCTATCCTGCCCAATTTTGTGTCATCTGCAAATTTGATCAGCATTCCCTGCATCTCCTCCTCCAAGTCATTAATAAAAATGTTGAAGAGCACTGGGCCCAGGACTGAGACCTGTGGTACCCCGCTTGTTACCTCTCCCCAGTTTGAGAAGATCCCATTGATAAGCACTCTTCAAGTCTGATTCTGTAGCCAACTGTGGATCCACCTGAGAGTTGGTTCATCTAGCCCACTTTGAGCTAGTTTCCTCATCAGGAGATCATCGGGCACTTTGTCAACAGCTTTGCTGAAGTCGAGGTATATTATGTCCACAGCATTCCCACAGTCCACAAGGGAGGTGACTGATCAAAAAATGAGATCAGATTCGTCTGGCAGGATGTGTTCTTGACAAATCCATGTTGGCTTCGAGTACAATCAGTGCATTGTTTTCAAGGTGCTTACAGATGGATTGCTTTATAATCTGCTCCAGAATTTCCCTGGAATTAATGTCAGACTGACGGGTCTGTAGTTCCCAGGTTCCTCCTTTTTACTCCTTTTGAAGATAGGAACAACATTAGCCCTCCTCCAGTCATCTGGCAATTCACCCGTCCTCCATGATTTCTCAAAGAGAGTAGACAGTGGTTCTGAGAGTTCTTCTGCCAGTTCCTTTATTACTCTAGGATGCAGTTCATCTGGCCCTGGAGATTTGAACTCCTTCAAAGTAATGAGGTGTTCCTTGACCATATGCCTATTGATCTCAAGCTGCAATCCTGCCCCTTCAGCCTTTGCCGGGGGGTCATAGACCCTCTTTTGGGAGAAGACTGAGCCAAAGTAGGAATTGAGCACCTCTGCTTTTTCTTTGTCATCTGTTATCATTTTGCCATTCTTATTTGATAGCTGAACAGCCATTTCTTTCCCCTGTCTTTTACTTTGCACGTAGCTGAAGAAAGCTTTGTTGTTGCTTTTAGCATCCCTCGCTAACCTCAGCTCATTCTCAGCTTTAGCCTTCCTGATGCCATCCCTGCAATTCTGAGCTACCTGCCTGTACTCTTCCTTTGTTGCTTGGCCTTCTTTCCACTTCCTATATGTGTACTTTTTTGTTTTCAGGTCATATCTAAGCTTTTTGTGAAGCCACACTGGCTTCTTCTGTTGTCTTCCACCTTTTTTTCTTGTTGGAATTGTTTGTAATTGTGCCTTGAGAATTTCCTTTTTTAAAAACCCCACCCATCTTGGACTCCTTTTCTTGTTAGAGTCGCTTACCATAGGACCTTACTGATTATTGTTCTGAGTTTATTAAAATTGGCTTTCCTAAAATCCAGGATACGGGTTTGGCTACACTCGGCTTTTGCTTCCTTTAGAACCATGAACTCAAGTATAACATGGTCGCTTTCCCCCCGCGTTCCTGTAACTGCTACTTTACCCACTAAGTCATCTCTGTTGGTTAGGATCAAGTCAAGGATAGCCGATCCTCTAGTTCCTACCTCTACTGTCTGTAGGAGGAAGTTATCCAGCACACGTCAGGAATTTCGGGGGGGGGGGGATGTTTTGCAGATCATGAGCCTAAGCACGTATTTTTTGTATTATACAAGGATTCTATATATCTGGAATTGAGGGAAGTAAGACTGGCAAGTTATGGCATGTGAGGAGAGAGAATCACTCACACAACAGAAAGTACTGTTTCCCTCTTTTTTAATGCAGTAGTGACTTGTTAAAAATCACAGGTTGTATGTCAGCTGGCAGTTTGTCAGCAGAACAGAGACTGGTGGCAGAATGAATTTTTTTTCCTTCTCCTGCAGTCCCCACCCCCGCAGATCTGCTCCAGAGGGTCAGGGGATCCTCTGAAGCAGATGGTGGGGGAGGGGGGGCTGCAATGGGAGGAGAGCAGGAGGAAGTCCCATTGCCCAGGTGGAAATCTGCTTATGCAATGTTGGATTTAACCCCTTTTAATGACACTGATCTCACATCCTGAAATTGGTTGGGAAGGGAAGTATTTAAAAAGTCTAAACGGCCTCAGACCAGATAACTGAAGGGCTGCCTCCTCCTTATGGTCAACTTCAGAGGCCCTGTTCCAGCTGCCTTCATCTTTGGAGGTTAGGTGGGGAGCTACCAAGAATAGGGTGGCATTATACGTATGGAATGTCCTCCTCAGAGTCACCCATTTGGGATTGACTCTGTTGTCCGGTTGGATTGATTCCTTCATTGCTGCTGTCTTATTTCTTTTATTGGAATTTTTTTTGTTTTTTCTTTGATATCATCTTAGGTGTTTTGTTTTTTCTTTGATTTGTTAGCTGAATTGAAGGTTTTATGAGAGAAAGATGGTTATATAAACATTTTAAATAAATAAATAAGAATTGCATCGCTTCAGAAACTGAAAATCTGTCATGTAAGCATCAGTTTAGGCATTATCCTTTGTGAAGACTGCAGGAAAGCTCTTATTTATGCTCACTGTTATATTTGAGAAACCTGACCTACTGGTGCATACTTGCCACCCATACATTTCCCTGGCAAACTCCAGATGCACTGAAGGCTATGTAGGCAGTAAGGAGCTTTGAAATGCATGTGGCATTGATATGAATGGGCCTTTCCCAGTTTTAGCTACATGATAGCAAGTGAAGTCAGTGAAGAGTGAAAGCAAGAGAGGTTGATCTAAATGAATGGGCAAACATTTTTTCAAGACATGCATAAAAATAATCAAAAACAAGGAGGTGTGTTTCAGCACAACTAAAAATGTTCATGAAAGTTTTGTTTCTGTTCAGCTGTATGTGATATTAAAACACTGGAGAATGTTCCCATTTACCGTTAACCAAACTGTATTTTGAACATGGCTTTTAGACCCATTTATAAATGCTAGTGCTATGTGCCAACGGCAGTGTGTTTAAAATTTCAGAATGGCGTTTTTCTTTAATCTTTTCGGCACTTACTACCTGTCTCCCAGCTGCTGTTTTATCCACCCATTTCCAGTGTTTCTCTTTTCATCTTGCTTTGCTTTGACAGCACACATATTTGTGTATCTGTTTGTGTTCTTGCAACTATCTTCTGCACGTACAAGATGACTTTTTTGGAAAATGGGAACATAAGTTATTAGCATACCTTGGTTTCTTTTAACCCTTCCTTGGTATAAATTAGCTCTGCCTTGATGGCTTGTCTGTATGAGTTAGCAAGCTGGTCCCAGAGCATGGTTTGAAGATGTATGAAGCAGCAACCTCTTTAAAGCAAATCAGGTCTGAGTCTGGTCAGTACCTGGAGGGAACATCCAGGGATTCCTAAGTAAATTACCTTGAGTTTTGTCATGGAAAAAGGGTGGGATATAAACGAACAATAACAGTAACACTGGTTAAAAATGATCACTCTACAAGGCCTACACTTAGTTTCAGGTTTCCCGATCCCCTCAGTGCACACGCTCAGGCAATCTGACACTGGACTCCCAAAGCAGTGAGATTTCTTTATTGCAGGGAATCCCACAGCAAAAGCTGAATGGTTACACACTTCAGAAATCATATATCTGATGGTCAGTAGCTATAGGCTCTATGTAATTCCAGAACAGTCCAAAGCTAAACACTACTACCGTGACTGAGATCCTCAACATGGTTTCTCCGTTGCCAATTCCATGGTTCTGAACACAAGGGAAAGGACTCTGGATTCCTGGGTACCTAACCCAGACAGTGCTTTCACGGAGCTCCAACCCCAGACATGGAAAGGGAATGGTTCCTGGAATGACTCCATCAGGCAATGAGGGGATAACTTCTTTAAAGGACTAACAACCCACACCCATAGAGACTCCAACTTTGAATCTTTTGTTGATAACTAGGCTACATGGTCAAGGCCCATCAAAATCAAGGGAAGGGCATACCCACACATGCAAGGAGTTCCAGGCCACCGCTTTCGCATTGGCAACTCCACGCTGCATGAGTTCTGGCAGAAGGAAGTCCAAAAGTGGTAGATCAAACCCAGCCTGCCATACACTGCGCTGACTACAAACACAGACACACAATCCACAGCAATGGGAGTTCAAGTCTATGAAAAGCCTCACAGTACTTTTCATGACAAGTCCTTAACAATCCAAAGATCCAGTCCATGTGCAGAGTGCCTCCAAAAGCCCAGACAATGATGGATCCAAACAGAGAAGGCTTTGGGCAATGAAGATGAGATGTTCCTAGCAAAGGCTCTTTGCCTTTGCATCAGCTTAAAAGGGAAGGCGTGACTGTAGGACACCCCCTCCAAATCCCTTGACAGACAAGGGCCTTTAGCCTTTCAGCAAGGCCCCTGTCTAAACAGGGCATCGATGCTCAGCCCTCCAGCAGTGAGGCTTCAACCTGGGCAGCCCTTCTGCAAACCCCACCCCACCTGTGTCAGGTTCTCATGGACAGCTTTTAGCCTTTCTGCCTGCCAAGGCCAGACCAGCAGGTGGACAGGGAGTTGGGTGACTGGCCCTGCTCTGAAAATGCTGACAGAGATAAGCTCACACAGACTCTGACATTCCAGAAACTGAATAGGCTCAAGCACTTCCAGGCTACTTCTAATCAAATCCTGGCTATAACCTACTGCAGTACTGAAACTGGACCCTGGCACTTAGGCATACAAGACAATTGACAAGAGCAAGGCAACTGACTAGGGCAACATGTGCATGCAGCCCCCGATACACCCCAAAATGAAAAAACAGAATAAAAATTTAAAATGCACTCCTTAGAGGTGATAGAGCGCTAAAATGAACAAATTTAGCTTGTTTGCAAGCTATATTTGTCAATTTTAGCACTCCGTAGCTACTGTGGACCATTAAAATTGACAAGTTTAGCTTGCGAACAAGCTAAATGTGACTATTTTAGTGCTTCTGAGCACTATGAAGTGGTTTGTCTCCAAAGTTTGGTGGCAAACGAGTGATTTTTATTTTATTTTACTTCTGTTTCTTCCCCTCTCCCAGTGAAACCCACCGGGGGAGAGGGTGTCTGAGGGACAAAGATGACCCCTGGGCCACCTGCAGTTGCCCAGCCCTGGAGTAGGGCCTGTAACTAGATGCAGGATTATAACCAGGGCTGCATATGCACTGTGATTCTGCAAGAATTCAGAAAAGGTGTGGAATATGGTGTAGGTTGAGATCCTGTACATTTATTTACATTTTTTTAAAGCAAAAAAGATACATGCTTGAACGTGTGTGGGTATTGCTTTCTGACATTTCAGAAGCCAGAGAGATCACTGAAGTAGATTTCCTGCGGCTGGTGACAGGATTTTGATGCCATGTATAAGTCTAAATAATAATAACAATAACAACAATAACAACAACAACAATAAATAAAACATAATTTAAATCATGCAGATGTTCATACAGTTTATATATATGTTAATACAGTTGTACAGTTTAAAGTATTCCGCTTTTGTTGACCCAGAATTTAGATTGCTTTGGTGCTTAATTAACACTGAGTACATGTGGCCCTCATGATAACCTGAATTATATTTCTTTTTCCTTTTTTCATGCCTCCATTTCCTTTTCTCTAGCTTTCATTTTGCCAAACAGCTACTGAGGGCAACAGCAGTCTAGGCTTAGGGGTGGTGTCGTATAAAAATACAGTCCTGTATCAAAGGTATCCAATGTGTAACTCATCTTGAATAGAATTGGTATATTTAATGTTCTAGGCCTCAGATGTGCTAAAGTGGGAGGAACATGATACAGGTCTATAAAAGTGTGCACAAATTGAAGAGAATTGATAGAGAATGTTTATTCTCCCACTCTCAAAATACTAGAACTTGGGGTCATCCAATGAAATTGATTGGTAACAGATTCAGGACAGACAAGAGAGAGCACTTAACACAATATGTAATCAATATATGGAATTCATTGCCACAAACTGTGCTCGTGTTGTCTTACATGGCTTTAAAGGGAGATTAGACAAATTTATGTGGGATAAGTCTACTTATGGCTATTAGTCATGATGACGATATGAAACCTCCATGTTCAGAGGCAGTATGCAACTGAATACTAGTAGCTGGGAAGCAACATTGGTCTTCATGCCTTGCTTTTGGGCTTCCTGGAGGCATCTGTTTGGCCACTGGGAAGCGGGATGCTGGACTAGATGGATTTTTAATCTGACCCAGCAAGGTTTTGCTTATATTCATAACTTGTTATTCTTACAGGCTGCGCTGAAGTCAGTGAAATATGTTGTCCAAGGGGACTTCAGCACCCACACCAATGGCCTAACTAGATCTTATGGGAGATCATGGCTACTGCTGGCCTGCATCTTTCCCATGCATCTCCCTGGTAATATCTGGTAAAAGACACGAATGCCACAACATTATCACATTCAGCACTTCCCAACTAAGTGGTGGTCAATTAATTAGAGCAGGGCAGGGATACACTGAATGCAACAGCATCATGTCACACATTTCTTTTATTAGATGTTGCTGGGGAGATGTGAATTGGCGGCAGCCATGCATCCCCCACAGTGTCTTGTTAAACCTTGAGGCCAGCAGCTCAGGCTTGCTGAGAAATTATTAGCCTCCATAACAAACATACGTATATTCAAAACAGTATATTCCAACAGTCTGATGGCAGAGTTGCACATTCAATACACAAGACTGGAAATGACCTCTCCAGTTCTTGAGGTATCAAGCTCACACCATTGTTATGGCTGGGTACTTCTGAGAGTATCTCTATCCACCTTAGTATGCTCCTGCCTGGGTGCTAAGTTGCATACATTACCCGAAATTCAAGTCATGGAGCCAGTTGGGTTCCAGGGTTTGCTGAGCTTTGCTCTTTCAGGCCAGATCCATACATGATTAGAATTCTGGGAGCTGCTTCCCCATAATTCAATCACACAGTGCTCCAGTAGCTTCACTAGACAGGAGCCTCATGGGTTGACCAAATGATGTAATTCCTTCCCACACCAACTTCATCATGCCCAGTGGGATGATACTGGCAGGGAAAAGAACAGTGTCATTTTTGCTTCCTCATGTGGTTACCCTGTAATAAGAACCAGACTGTGGGAAGATGGCCTTCACAGTGCACCACTAACATCCTGAACAGCAGGCTGAACTACCCTGTTGATACAGACATTCCCAAATGTTGTTGATACTTTAAGTGAACAAAATGGAGGGCAGGCAGTTAGAAACAAGGTGCCACTCAAATCATGCTGAAGCTAGCCCATGGTGGCACAAATTGCTTTGATGTTTTAATAACTGCACTTTGGTGGTATGTGTTTAAATTCATGGCATTTTATCATTAGGTATTTTAGCTTCATAATTTAAATTTGCTTCTCTTTTACAAGCTTCGAAGATGGGTGGGATGAAAAAGCAATATGTTTATTTTAAAAAATAATCCTCTAATGCTGACTGACAATAACTAGACCCTGTGCATAAATAAAAAGAAAGGCACAGGCTTCTGTCGGGCTTACAAAGACACTAGACACACAAAGGAAGGGAAGTGGAGAGAAAAGATAGAGGAGAGAGATCAGTTTGACAATGTTTGAATGAAGACATGAGGCATTTAAATCCAGTTCAGGCCAGGCTAATACTCCCTTGCCAGTATTCTTGCCAGGGGCGAGTGTGCTTGTACTTGTGACTGCGTTCGCCACATTTGAAGGTACTGGATATCATCATTTAAAACTTCTCGTTTTTCACAACTTGTATGTTGTTGTTTTAAGTTGTACAAGGGGACTTAGTGGAAACACTGGAGAGCAAGATATGGTAATCAATTGTGAAAGGTTGGTGTTCTAAGTTATTCCCCCTTTCAGTCCTTTAAAATATTCCTGGTTTTGCTACACAGATTTTAAGGTCAGGAGGGACCGTTGAAATAATCTGTTCTGATGTGTTGCATAACATCCACAAATTTGATTTTCTTTAGCTAGTACCATATCAAGCCCACTTAATCATCCTTCTTTAAAAGATATCTTTGTAAAAGCCAGTTGTCCATGATGATCTGGGCTGGTTGGCAAGCTGGATAATGTTGTTAACACAACTTGAGAGACCAAGTATACTGGGATCTGTGAAAAGAAATGTAACAGCCCAGCTGTTAATAAGTTTCCACTGAATTCAGGTTGGCTTAACTTCTTCTACTCTGTGGCGGTGAGGGTGGCAAAGAGGCAGTTCTTTTCCACCAGCATTGCATCTTCTCATTGTCGTCCAGCGGAGCTTTTCCGAGTGGTTCGCGGCCTGTTACATTCTGGGCCAGGGAGAGAGACGGTGGAACCCTCAGTAGCATGCTGTGACAAGTTTGCACGGCACTTTGAGGATAAAGTCGCTCAGATTCGTCATGAATTGGACACCACCATTAATGCAGTTCCATTGGTAGAGGCGTTCAGAGCACCATCTGGTCCATTTTTATTGGATGAGTTTCAGTTACTGAGGCCTGAGGATGCAGACAAGGTGCTTGGCCAAGTCCGATCGACCACTGGTGTGCTTGACCCTTGCCCTTCATGGCTTATTAAATCAAACAAGGAGGGGTTGTCCGGCTGGGTCCAGGAGGTTGTAAATTCCTCCTTGAGAGAGGGAGTGGTGCCTGCTGCTTTAAAAGAGGCAGTAATTAGACCACTCCTGAAAAAGCCTAACCTGGCCCCAGAGGATGTTAACCATTATAGGCCAGCGGCCAACATCCCCTTCCTGGGCAAGGTGCTTGAGCGGGTGGTTGTAGGACAGCTCCAGGCACTCTTGAATGAAACGGATTATCTAGATCCATTTCAATCGGGCTTCAGGCCTGGTTTTGGAACGGAAACTGCCTTGGTCGCCCTGTGGGATGACCTCTGCCGGGAGAGGGACAGGGGGAGTGCGGCCCTGTTGATTCTCCTGGACCTCTCAGCAGCTTTCGATACCATCGACCATGGTATCCTTCTGGATAGGTTGTCTGGGTTGGGAGTTGGAGGCACTGCACTACAGTGGTTCCGCTCCTACTTGGATGGCCGATTCCAGAAGGTGGTGCTGGGGGATTATTGCTCTGTGCCATGGCAATTGTGCCATGGGGTTCCACAGGGCTCTATTTTATCCCCCATGCTGTTTAACACCTACATGAAACCGCTGGGGGAGGTTATCCGGAGGTGTGGGCTGAGGTGCCATCAATATGCAGATGACACCCAGCTCTACCTCTCTTTCTCATCAAAACCAGGTGAGGCAGTGGCTGTTCTGAACCAGTGCCTTGGCACGGTAATGGACTGGATGAGGGCTAATAAACTGAAACTCAATCCAGACAAGACGGAGGTACTGTTAGTGGGTGGTTCGTCTGCCCGGCTAGGTGATATTCAACCTGTTCTGGATGGGGTTGCACTCCCCCTAAAGGATCAGGTTTGTAGTTTGGGGCTGCTCTTGGATCCAGAACTGTCACTTGAGGCACAGGTGAACTCAGTGGCACGGAGCACTTTTTATCAGCTTAGGCTGGTATACCAACTACGCCCTTATCTGGACAGCGATAGCCTAGCTACAGTTATCCATGCTCTGATAACTTCTCGTCTGGATTACTGCAATGCGTTATATGTGGGGTTGCCTTTGAAAACGGTCCGGAAACTTCAGCTGGTCCAAAATAGGGCAGCAAGATTGTTAACAGGGACTGGCCTGCGAGCTCATATTACGCCAGTACTTTTCCAGCTGCACTGGCTGCCAGTCCATTTCCGGGCCCGATTCAAAGTACTGGTGTTAACATTCAAAGCCCTTAACGGCTTGGGGCCAGGTTTTCTGAAGGATCGCCTCCTCCCATATGTGCCTGCCCGGACCTTAAGATCATCATCAGCGGCCCTCTCCGTGAGCCCCTGCCAAAGGAAGTGAGGCGGGTGGCTACTAGGAGGAGGGCTTTTTCTGTTGTGGCACCCCGGCTCTGGAATGAGCTCCCTAGTGAGGTTCGCCTGGCGCCTACATTGTACTCCTTTCGGCGCCAGGTGAAGACCTTTTTATTTTCCCAGGCATTTTAGCTTTCTAAATTTTTATCTTTGCTGTTTTAAATCTGTATTTTAAACTCCTGCACTGCTGCTAGGTTTTATTGTGGTTGTATTGTTATATTGTGGTTTTAATGTTCTATATATTTTAAATTGTTTTATTGTGTGTTGTTTGGTTTTAATTTTTGTGAACCTCCCAGAGAGCTTCGGCTATTGGACAGTATAGAAATGAAATAAATAATAATAATAATAATAATTCCTAATAAGTGTGCTTAGGATTGCTGTTTGAAAAACTGAAATAGGTGAGCAGATGCTCCATGTGATAGATCTCTTGGTGAGTTGCGCCATTTCAGACTGCAGCAGGTGCAGGGAGTGAATGTCTGGATGCTCCCAACATAAAATACTCCCTACACATGTAAAACTAAAATGTAAGGGAGAAAGTTCTAGGTTACTGTGAAAGGTTTGCATTGCTCCTTTACAGTTGCAGAAAATAAATTCTTCTACATTTTCTTTCTCAGTACCATTGTCCATATTTTTTAATATATGTATGAACCCAGTTACTATTTCACACGCTGATCTCTTCTAAAATCTTCCTTTGTACTTGTTATAAAATGGTGACTTTTCGTCAGGGCCAGTACAAGCTCTCCTGCCACCTGAGGTGGGAGAGCATACATGTGCCTCTGCTGTGTCTCCCTCCCCCCGTCTCTCCCTGCCCTGGCATCTGGCCCCCACACTGCATGCTGTGCCTCCCCCCCCCGGCATCTCCCCGCCCCTCCATGTCTCCAATCTCTCACTTACTCCCCATTGCCATTACTGCAGCCACTGTTGCAGCTGCTGCTGCTGCTCTCTGAAGAGCCTCAACGGCCTTACAAAGCACCCAGACTGGCTCTGCAAATGCACAGTGAGAGAATGTTTGGCGGGGCTCTCCAGAGGACGCAGCTGCCCGGCAGCAACCACCCAGCGGTACCCATGGGGGCAGGGAGCTCCTAGTGGTGGTGACATCATCTGTCTAGTGGTGCCTGGGAGTGGGAGCATGTAGTGGGAGCATGTAACTTGCTGTTCCTCCCTCTCCACCACCTGAGCGGGGGGTGGGGGAGAGTCACCCTGCTTCATGGGAGGGCCATCCCTCCATCCCTGCTTTTCATGCTACCTAGCAAATACATCTTGAACTAGCAGTGATTCTATACATGTCTTTGCATCACAGCCCAATCAATATTGCAACATTGGAAAACATTAGAAGCATCAAGCCAATGAATTAATGTGACCATATGATCAAAACCACTGCCACATTTTTAGGCATCTAAATGAGGCAGAAAATATTTACCCTGTGTAGGAGACACACAGTGTTTTAGAAAATGGTCATTTATAATTTTAGATACTCCCAATGATATTTTTATTAATGGCTACATGAGACCTCAGTTATGAATTATAGATAGCTGATTTCAGAATAGCACATTCTACGTTTGTATTGCTTATTCCCACCAGAGTCCCAATTAGCTGACTCTTCAGGGGGAGCAAATATTCCGTCATCCACTGTAGCCCTTGGCTGTTTTGCTCCAATTTGTTCTTCTCATACTAAATTAATCAATGTACAGCTGAATGCAGCCATCTGAACTTTGCAAGCCAGGGCGTTGCAGTGACAAGCAGTACTAAAGATGCTTCCCTACACAGAATCAGATTATGGGTTCATCTAGTCCAGTGCTGTCTACACATACTGGCAGCAACTTGCCAAGGTTTTAGGCAGAGGTATTTCTCAAGCCTGCTGAGATCCTGTTTTAACTGGAGGTGCCAAGAACTGAACCCGAGACCTTTTCATACAAAACATGGGGTCCACTACTGAGCTCTGGGCCTTCCCAGTATTAAACAGTATTGTTTTGCCCCATACTCCATGTGATAACACCATAGATGTATGTATGTATGAAGCTGTGTGTCCCATCCCCATGCTGCATTAGGCAGAGTGAAGCAGCTGCCTTAGGAGGAAGATGCGCCTGATCTCGTCTGATCTCGGAAGCTAAGCAGGGTCAGCCCTGGTTAGTACTTGGATGGGAGACTGCCTGGGAATCAGGCTTCCTCCATTGAGCAGGGGGTTGACTCGATGGTCTCCTAGGCCCCTTCCAACCCTATGGTTCTATGCTGTTGGGCTGGAAATGGCAGTGAGATGTTGGAGAACAGAGCTGTGCATGCAACCCAGCTTGCCCTTGCCCCCTAAACTAACCTGCTGCCCTCAGGTGTGGTAGAGGATGCTGTCCATTGCCAGTGTTGAAGTAAGATTCAACTGCTAGTCCAGTCCAGCCAGCTTCTATACATAAAATGGAGGAGACACCATCGAGCCCTTGTCTTGGGCAGCAAAATGTATTGGGCTTTTCCCATTCTCAAGACTCCTTCCCTGTTCTAAGCCTGTCCCAAAAAGCAACTCTGGCCCTAGGCGCTGTGTGAGACTTTAATCCCAGCCAAAGTGACAGCTTTCTCTTCACAGAAGTTGGACTGCAGACATTCTGACAGCTTTCTTCACTGAGTAGTTGGAATGTTCATGAATAGCATTTTGTGCCATCACACCAGCTCAGCCAATTACTAACAAAGGCTTCTCATTGCAACACATTATGCATAAAGTTATATTGTGTTCAGATAAAAAATATTATATAGATTCACAGCCTTGTTTTGGCAAACCAGGTTTTTTTAAAAAAAAAAAATATGCCAGTATGTATGTGTTTCAATGCATGTAGGTTGAAATTTAAATAACAATTAACATATAATCCAAGCATATGTATATATTATTTAAATGGTACTTGCCAGGGAATTCAATCAGCTAACAGCTAGATTAGAGAGAACTTTATCAAAGGAGAGTGCATTATGAAATGAAGCATGTAATTGGTTGAGGCAGGTTTTGAGGATGCTCAGCCTACTGCAGGCCAGAGTTTGTTAGTCAGGTTATTCTTTGAATATCATCACATCCATCCATTTCTACTATCTGTTTTAAAATACACATTTAATCCTTTTCTGAATCACTCTAGCCCTCTTAGGAGCCAAATGTGCCTATATAATAGAGCTCATTTGCAAACCCGTTCTACAGCTCAGAAGAGAAGCAGGCAGCCAGAAGCTGAAAGTGAGAGCTGTCCGTTTCAGCTGTTCCTGCCTGCTGCCTGCTGGCGGCCATTCTATGATGGGTGAAAATAAAGGTTTGGTCTTGCTCCTGTTAAAGCCCTTGCCAAACCTGCAATTGCTTAAATAGAAGCTGGCTTGGGCCCAGTTGAAAGAAATGTTCTGCATTCCTATAAAAATAATCAGTGCCCCTTATTTTTTAAAATCATCTTTACATCAGTTTCTAGGGAAACAGATGACATTGTGATAACTGGAAGCTAGCAGTAGAAGCTGACTCAGCTGGTGGCCAGTTTTGTTTCAGTTTCCATGGAAACAGATTTGAAAATGGCATAAATAACCTCACCAAACACAGACAGTTCTAAGAAGGGCGGACAAACATCCTTTTCCAGTCACTTACCTGGGCTTTCTTCTTCCCCTCAGCAAGCGTTGCCTTGGACTAATCAAATTGGCTTAAGATCATAGCCTTTCTAGCACAGGGTATGCTCTCCAAGAATGGCCGGCATTAGGTCATTTTTAGAGGAAGGTATGTGTAAAATGTCATAGCTGCCATCCTGCTCCATTAAAACCAACGGTGGTTTCGAGTTCACTTTCACAGGTGGAGGTTTGCACTCATAGCAATTGTCTGTGAGATAGTTTGGCCTCTGAGAACAACACTGGCTGAGTTCTTGTAGCAGGAAGTTGACTTGTGGGTTAGGAACATAGGGAGCTGCCATATATCGAGGCAGACCATTAGTCCACCTAGCTCAGTTTTATCTACACTGGTTGGCAGTGGTTCTCCAGGGTTCCAGCCAGGAATAGAGTGGCTATGTGTCTTCTTTTACAAAGGACAGCCCTCTACTTGAAGGGCCGTGAGAGGACTGCCCTCTATTTTGAAGGCATCCTCTATCTGAAGGGCTGTCCAGTCCAAGTCTGTTATAATGATAAGGCACCATCAGGAGGAAGAGCTGGGCCTTCAGGTTGCCCATCATCAGCACCTGTACAGCAGACTGAGCAAAGCAAACATGTCACCGGGTCACAGCCTTCCACACTCTGGTGAGATATACTGTATTTCTATTTAAATTACAGTATTTATTCTTAAATTTGCATCTACACGTATAAACTAGCATATGCACATTTTATGTAGATCGATGCCTTCTTTGATTGTCTTTCTTGGTTATGCATGTATTCTTTTTTTGGTGATTCACAGCTGGCCACCCCAACCAGGAGTTTTTCTCAGCCCTACCTGCAGATGCTGGGGTTGAACTTGGGACCTTTTGTATGCAAAGCATATGCTCTGCCATGGAGCTATGGCCCTGGTAGCCCTTCCAAGACACTATTTTTAGGCATAGCTTGTAGCTGTGATTTCCATCATATCGGTTGTAATTTTGCCAAGATGTGTATTCGTTGATGTGGCTTGAATAGACTGTGTTAATGTGCATACATGAATACATGTCACCCAGAATACCACATAACTGGCCTGGAAACATAATACTGGAAGAGAATATAGTTTGATTACCATTGCTATGTTGACTCTCCATGACCACTCTCTCTCTCCCTCCCACTCTCTCTCTCCCTCTCTCACACACATGCACACTCACACACACACAGGCACACAGACAGCACGGGCTTTTTTCTATTTTCTTCCTGTTCTGTCATTAACTTTAGCCAAAGGAATAATTGGTTAAATCACATCAATATGTGAACATCTCTTACCACTCCTTCTTGGCCCTTGCTGTGTGCTGCAGCAACAGCAGATGGCACAACTGACAGCATTTTCTATTTCTGCAGTTCTTAATAATATAGCAGTCCTGTTGAGGCCTAGACCTAACAGTCCAATGCCCCCTTAGCTCCCTGCTATGCCTCACTTTCTTTAGGCATCCTGTCTCTTAGCCAGCCTCCATAGCATTTCTGTTTCCAGTCTCCCACCTAAAATCTTCTGTCCCTCCAGTCTTTAACTGTTGTGGGATCTTTTAGAACCCCTTTCTTATTAGACATTTTATTTATTTTTATGTATTTGTATAAGCCACTCATCAGCATATGTTCTCTGGGCAGCTCACAGAACAAAGAATAAAATACAGTATTAAAATACTACAACGAAGACAATAAAATGCAGCATAAACACTTCCTTGAGGAGGAAAAAGAAAACAAATTTGGAGCTCAGATTAAGGGACAAAACACAACTCAAACATTGAGAGCTTGTTGTTGTTGTTTTTAATGGAAATTGTGTTTAATACCTGGGTGAATGAAAACGCCTTCACCTGATGCCAAAGGTGAAAGGTGAGCTTATCTGAGGAGGTTATTCCAGAGCTGGGGTGCCACCATCTAGAAGGCCATCTCCCTAGTGGCCACCTGTCTCACTTCTCTGTGAGGGGTGGGCACACAGAGCAGAGCCTATGAAGGAGATCTTTAGGTTCAATATGTATATGTGGGAGAATGTAATCTTTCAGATATCCTGGTCCCAATCCATTAAGGGCTTTAAAGTTTAAAATTAGCCGTTTAAATTGGCCCAGAAACAGACTGGAAGCCAGTACAGCTGATAAAAATGCTCAGTCCTTTAGTAATCTTGAATCGCTAGTTTGGACCAACTGCAGTTTCTGGACCATTTTTAAAGGCACAATACATTGCATAATCCAAACTGGAAGTTATAGTGTAAATGGGAGGTTCTTTTTCTTCAATTCCGTACCCTTTTCATCAAGCTTTCTTCCTCTTTCCTCAGGTTCCTGTGTCTTTTCTGTTCTCCCTCTGCTGTGGCAAGGGTTTAGTGCCATCTAGGTGCTCGCAAGGCCTGGTTGCAGGGTTCGTCTATGGATACTGTTTCTCAGCAAGGTCAGGTTTCAGGTAGGGATGGGCGAACAAGCAGTGTTTGAGTTTGCCAAGATACTCTGAACATCAGTTCGCTGCTCATCTCTCCTCAATTTGCACTTGCATTTGTGATTGCTGTTCATTTTGCATGAATGGGAAAATTGCACAAAATGAACAGCCATTGAACATGAAAGCTGTGCAAAAAAAGTGCCTTGTGATGCTTTTCCATAGCTGAATCCTCTCCCATTAACTCTGGAGCCTCCTTCTGAGGACTAGGAGTCAGGATCCTCTGAGGATGAGGGTTTAGGATCCTGGTCTCAATCCACTGTCTACATCCTAAACTGTACTCTTCAGTCTTCTTGGCAATGGGTTCTCTGTTCCTTTGCTTCTCTAACTTCAAAGACCTTTACCTAAAACTGCCCTACAAAACTACTTCTGTTCCTATGGCCTAGATTCAGTTTGAATCCCTGCCAAACTTCCCTTCCCTCACAGAAATTGGACAGTGAACTTCCTGACAATTTTGTATCTCTCCACCCACCTGAGGCAGGCAAAAACATGCACTGCCACCATATTGCACCCCTTCTTCCTACTGTAGCCTTGTGTCCCCTTCCCTTTACAGTGTCGCGAGCCACACCTTTCCTCATCATGTGCCCCCCCACTGCTTCTCCTTCATTTCATTTCATTTATTATATTTCTATACTGCCCCATAGCCGAAGCTCTCTGGGCGGTTCACAAAAATAAATAAACCATTGAAAGACATTATATAAAGTATAAAACCATTCATGTAAGGACATAAAACAGATAGCACACACAACAACATATATCTAAAACAATTTAAAACCATCAGTCAGAGACATTTATCCAGGACCTGATAAAAAAAAAACAACTTGTTACATGCTGCCAAATACCTGAGAGAATAGGGTTTTAACCTGGCACCGAAAAGTTGACAATGTTGGCACCAGGCGGGCCTCATCAGGGAGGACATTCTGTAAATGGGGGGCCAACACTGAGAAGGCCCTCTCCCTTGTTGCCACCCTCCGAGCCTCCCTTGGAGGAGACTCCTGGAGGAGGGCCTTGGATGCAGAGCGTATCCTCATCTGTGCCATCTCACACATTGTCTTGTCAGACCCCTCCTCCCCTTACCTTTACCACTGCTACTGCATTGGCTCTCTGGAGAGCCACGTGGTTGAAACAAGTGGCTAGTGTGACTCTCACAAGAGCCCACCCACCTGCCATCCATCTCTTGCTGAGAGAAGTCTCACCATAAGCCAGAGGGTGGATGACTGAGAGCAGCCGCCTGTCTGTTTGCTCCAAGGATCCCCTCAGAGTGAAACAGAGGGTAGGCAACTGCTCTGCAGAGCTCAGCCAGCTGTTCTCTCACTGTGGCATTTGCCACAATGGGAAAGGGACTGGCAGGGTTCTCCCCACTTCCTGGGTGAGCCAGCCCTGCTGAAAAGTGATGGTAGCAACAGCCTTTTCCCAACCCTTTTAAAATTAAAATACAAGCAGTGGCAAAACTGCTGCAATTTGTGACCTTGTGGCTGCCTTATTCTCCTATAATGCCTGAGTTAGAACTATATTATGACATGATATAGCATCATTCTAGCGACATGGGGGCACCATCCAGAGACATAGTGCCATGTTTTTTTCCCCAACAATTCTTCTGGAATGACACTACATCATGATGTAGTATTTTTCCAACAGAGACATTATGGGGAAACATGGCAGCTTTTTGGCTACTAATTGCAGCAGCTCTGCCTCTGCTTGCCATTTCATTCAAGCAAAAATAAAATGGGTGAGGAGAGGCAGTTGCTCTAAAGGTAAGCCCCAACCAAGAAAAGCAAATGAATTATTTCTCACCCCAACAAAATATTGTTGAAATGCCCCCATTTCTGTGGTATGAAAGTGGGGAAAGAGGAACTTTCACCATAGCTCTGACCAGATCACCATATTGTGAAGGAGTTTCCAATTCTGATCTATGAAGGGGAACATACTCTATATGCACAAAGGCATTTCCCATTCTACATGTGATACATTTCTTCTCATAGGATTGAAGAGACATTTTCTGCCTGTATAAACTCTAGTTAGTAGTGATACTATAGATAATCAAATATACCTCCATAATTATTGTCTCACTTGAATTATCTCTGTAAATGAGCTTATAGGCAATGTTTATATAAATAAAACTCAATTAGTGAATTGACCTTTGCTATGAAATGATCATGTGCATATTTTCACAAATTTGATCTAAAAATCACAGCTAATTGCTTTAATTTGAGCTGAGTTGAACTGAACTGACAACATTCAGGTAGCAGTTTGTCCTTCACCTAATTTTAATGGGCAAAGATGCTAGGTTTGATAAGGAGCCATTTGACTAGCTACAAGATAGAACCAGAGTGTTCCAGTTTTGAAAACTATTCTTGTATTCTACTAACCCCTTAGCTCATACGTTGTACATTCTCCTCACTTTTGACTCCAATCAAACATGAAGGTAACCCTTACAGAGAGCCAGTCGTCACATTCAAAATGATATGGCACCATGCTGATGACTGTATCACTTCAGAATACAAGTGGGGGACTGCATGTTTGGATCTCCCATGTAGAAAATTAGTACATCAGATTGCTTAGCCTTTTCTTTGAAGATCTAGATTTCCATGTGGGGAGTTTGTTTATAAAAACCCAGTGCTGCGGGCTCTTTACATGACGCTGTAATCATTCAAGGCATCTCCTGCACTAAATGCCCTTTGTTCCGTTTTTAAATAGATTGCAGATAATGAGTTATCAAATTATCTCATTGTGTTCCACTTCCATTTCTTTCGTGAAAAGAGTAAAAGCATCAAGAAGAGGAGCGACATCAATGAAAGATAATGGAAGACTCAGATACGGGGAGTAGGAGGGGGGAAAGGGTGGGGGGAAAGACAGCATATGAAAAAGGGAGTTGTTGTGATCCTGCATTTAAAACAGAAGTGGAAAGCCCCGTTTTAAATGCAGGATTTTAGACTGGTATAGAGATGCCCTGAGTGTGCATTCAAATATGCAGTCCTTCAACTGCAGCCTGACATGGTACAGTCCCCAAAAGCCCATACCATGCAGTTGTTCTAAACATTTCCTGCTCATTCGAGTGCAGATCATGAGTGTTTGTACCTTGTGTTGGGTACCCGGGACAGATTAGGGATTCTGTTGGTGTACCGCCCACCCCACTGCCCATCAGACTCCCTGCCTGAGCTGACGGAGGTGGTCTCGGACTTGGTGTTGAGGACCCCCAGGATGATGGTCCTAGGGGATCTCAACTTCCATGCCGAGGCCGCTGTATCCGGGGCGGCTCAGGACTTCATGGCTGCCATGACAACCATGGGGCTGTCCCAACATGTCATCGGCCCAACGCATATAAAAGGACACACGCTTGATCTGGTTTTCTCGACTGGGCAGGAGGATGGTGATCTGAAAGTGGAGGAATTAACATCTCTCCCTTTGTCATGGTCAGATCACTTCCTGCTGAGGTTTAGACTCCTGGCGGCCTTTCCCCTCTGCAAGGGTGGGGGACCTATTAAAATGGTCCGCCCCCGGAGATTAATGGATTCCAATGGATTCCAGAGGGCTCTGGGGGATTTTCCTGCTGGTATGGCTGGTGCTCCTGTCGAAGCCCAGGTCGCTCTGTGGAATGCAGAGATGACTCGGGCGGTTGACACGATCGCGCCCAAGCGCCCTCTCCCTCTGAGCAGAGCCCGGCCAGCTCCTTGGTATACACCTGAGCTGAGGACAATGAAGCAAGAGGGGAGACGGCCAGAACGCAGGTGGAGGAAAACTCGTGCCGAGTCTGACCCAACACAGGTAAGAGCCCACTATCGAGCCTACTCTGTGGCGGTGAGGGCGGCAAAGAGACAGTTCTTTTCCACCAGCATTGCATCTTCTCAGTGTTGTCCAGCGGAGCTTTTCCGAGTGGTTCACGGCCTGTTACATTCTGGGCCAGGGAGAGAGACGGTGGAACCCTCGGTAGCATGCTGTGACAAGTTTGCACGGCACTTTGAGGATAAAGTCGCTCAGATTCGTCATGAATTTGACACCACCATTAATGCAGTTCCATTGGTAGAGGCGTTCAGAGCACCGTCTGGTCCATTTTTATTGGATGAGTTTCAGTTACTGAGGCCTGAGGATGCGGACAAGGTGCTTGGCCAAGTCCGATCGACCACTGGTGTGCTTGACCCTTGCCCTTCATGGCTTATTAAATCAAACAAGGAGGGGTTGTCCGGCTGGGTCCAGGAGGTTGTAAATTCCTCCTTGAGAGAGGGAGTGGTGCCTGCTGCTTTAAAAGAGGCAGTAATTAGACCACTCCTGAAAAAGCCTAACCTGGCCCCAGAGGATGTTAACCATTATAGGCCAGTGGCCAACATCCCCTTCCTGGGCAAGGTGCTTGAGCGGGTGGTTGTAGGACAGCTCCAGGCACTCTTGAATGAAACGGATTATCTAGATCCATTTCAATCGGGCTTCAGGCCTGATTTTGGAACGGAAACTGCCTTGGTCGCCCTGTGGGATGACCTCTGCCAGGAGAGGGACAGGGGGAGTGCGACCCTGTTGATTCTCCTGGACCTCTCAGTGGCTTTCGATACCATCGACCATGGTATCCTTCTGGATAGGTTGTCTGGGTTAGGAGTTGGAGGTACTGCACTACAGTGGTTCCACTCCTACTTGGATGGCCGATTCCAGAAGGTGGTGCTGGGGGATTATTGCTCTGTGCCATGGCAATTGTGCCATGGGGTTCCACAGGGCTCTATTTTATCCCCCATGCTGTTTAACATCTACATGAAACCGCTGGGGGAGGTTATCCGGAGGTGTGGGCTGAGGTGCCATCAATATGCAGATGACACCCAGCTCTACCTCTCTTTCTCATCAAAACCAGGTGAGGCAGTGGCTGTTCTGAATCAGTGCCTGGGCACGGTAATGGACTGGATGAGGGCTAATAAACTGAAACTCAATCCAGACAAGACGGAGGTACTGTTAGTGGGTGGTTCGTCTGCCCGGCTAGGTGATATTCAACCTGTTCTGGATGGGGTTGCACTCCCCCTAAAGGATCAGGTTTGTAGTTTGGGGCTGCTCTTGGATCCAGAACTGTCACTTGAGGCACAGGTGAACTCAGTGGCACGGAGCACTTTTTATCAGCTTAGGCTGGTATACCAACTACGCCCTTATCTGGACAGCGATAGCCTAGCTACAGTTATCCATGCTCTGATAACTCCTCGTCTGGATTACTGCAATGTGTTATACGTGGGGCTGCCTTTGAAAACGGTCCGGAAACTTCAGCTGGTCCAAAATAGGGCAGCAAGATTGTTAACAGGGACTAGCCTGCGAGCTCATATTACGCCAGTACTTTTCCAGCTGCACTGGCTGCCAGTCCATTTCCGGGCCCGATTCAAAGTGCTGGTGTTAACATTCAAAGCCCTTAACGGCTTGGGGCCAGGTTACCTGAAGGATCGCCTCCTCCCATATGTGCCTGCCCGGACCTTAAGGACATCATCAGCGGCCCTTCTCCATGAGCCCCTGCCAAAGGAAGTGAGGCGGGTGGCTACTAGGAGGAGGGCTTTTTCTGCTGTGGCACCCCGGCTCTGGAATGAACTCCCTAGTGAGGTTCGCCTGGCGCCTACATTGTATTCCTTTTGGCGCCAGGTGAAGACCTTTTTATTTTCCCAGGCATTTTAGCATTTTAGCTTTCTAAATTTTTATCTTTGCTGTTTTAAACCTGTATTTTAAACTCTTGTACTGTTGCTAGGTGTTATTGTGGTTGTATTGTTATATTGTGGTTTTAATGTTCTATATATTTTAAATTGTTTTATTGTGTGTTGTTTGGTTTTAATTTTTGTGAACCGCCCAGAGAGCTTCGGCTATTGGGCGGTATAGAAATGAAATAAATAAATAAATAAATAAATAAATAAATAAATAAATGTAGATCAGCTTAGCATTAAAGACTTCCATAGCAGAACTCTCCTTTCTGGTGATGTGATTTAAAGAACAGGCTACCAATAGTTTGCATTTCTGACAGCTGAATACATGACCTTGGATTCCCAACATGCTAAGGGAATTTTACGGAATCTCAGCATAGATGGTACAACTGGAGCACTCCACTAGAAAATAATATTTGAGGGAAATGATCATTCAACAGGGCCTAATTTGTTTCGTATAATATAGAATACTTGAGGTAATCCAGCTTTAACAGGGATGCAAATACATACATTCCCGGAGGGAGCAATCCTATGGCCACTAGACACTGTCTAGAGGGCCATAGGATATGCTCTTTTCTGGGAACCGACCTCGGAGCCTGCGCTCTGAGGTCGGTTCCCGGAAATCCGACCTCCCCCCTTGTCCACGCTGCCTCGGAGGCAGCATGGAGAAGCCCCGTCCTCTGCGCTCGGAAGACGAGTGTGGAGCGACTGTAAAGGGGCATTCCAGGGCGGGGACAGCGGAGCTGCGCATACGATACATCCAATGTGTTGTACAGCAGCTTCCTCTCCCAGTCAGCTCCCCTGCTGCTAAACAGCCGAAAATGGCTGTCTAGCAAAAAATAGCAAGGCAGGAGAGGCGCAGAGGGAATGATCCCCACGTGCCTCTCCTGCCTTGCTTAGGATAGGTTGTCGCCTCCAATTTCGGAGGCGGACGCCTATCTATTTAGGATTGTGCCGTAAGACTATTGGGGAGTATATCTCTTTACAACAATCTTTATGCCAGCCCTACAAGGTAAGCCAGTATTGTTTTGCTCACTTTACAACTGGTGGGACCTCAGTGAACTGAGCAAGCTCATGGCTGTGTCACATACAAGAGACATACTGGTCCACAGTTCTTATTCCCTCCACACTGGTGCAGCGTAGTACTAACAGGAAGAAATTCTGTTGTGTTCAGCTATTGACAGATCGGCTTAGAACACATTGTGTGGCCCTCAGTAGAAATGCACAGACATTCCACTGCTTACCCAAAAAGGAATTGAGCCCTTCAAGTGTTCCATTCAAGTGCTCCAAGGGCCAGTACACTCCCTACCTGCTGTCTTGTCCCCAAGAGTGGGTGGGGGGATACTTAGTTGAGTCACAGGACAGGGTAGCATGTGTCAGTGGCTTCTCTGAAGATAACCTTTCCTCTTTCTAGTATTTTCAGCAAGGAGTAGGAGTATCATGAGAATGTGAACAGGTTTGCTCTCTCATAGGCAAGCACCCCTGCTCAAATTCTTGCAAACATAATCAAGGTGGACACAGTTCACCTTAGGTAGATCCCTGCCTTGATTCTTTTCTCACCTCTCCATTGCCTGCTACCCTATTCCCAAGGGGGGAAATATACATACCATGGAGCATAGGATGGGGTACCAGGCTGTAGTGACTCCTTCAAAGACAGGAGACCAATAGTTAATTAGAGCAGAAGTGGTTGCTTGAATTCTCGTGGTACCCCTACAGTGGTGCAGCTAAATAATTTTCAGCCCTGGATTTAATAGTCTGGGGGGAGGAAGGGTGCTTTAGATGGCTATGTGTGTTACTTCAGTTGTGAAGCGCACAATATTTATCTTCTCCCCTCACCACCCTCCCTATCACCATTTCATGCTTTACAAATGCTTCTACTTTCTTGATATGTAGAGCAAAAAAAACCCTCACAACTGTTTGCCAACACTGATAAAAAAAAGAAATATACTGAGCATGTGCAATTTTGCATTTTGAACTAATAATAAATAAATCATCCACCATCATGGCTATAGGAATACAATGGAGTTTGCTTCCGCTGCTCTTATGCTAAATATGTTTTCCTGGGAATAAACACAATTTTCTTTTAGAAAAGGATAATATATTTTTAAAATTTAAAAAAAAATAACTGGAGCATCTGTAACCAGGTACATGCCCAGCTGGCTGCCCCCTGATGATTACATGCTTTTAAAAATAATAAGAAACGAGCATCAGCCTCTGTGTGGACCTTGCCATTCTCATACCGGCCCAGTTTGCCATTGCCCTCACTACCTGCCGCCCTCTGGGTCATCATTTGGGTTGGGCCTGGGCTGCAGGGTCCTGGACTTTGGCCAGGAGGTCCAGTCCTAGCTGCACGACTGTATCCCCAGCCCTCTTTGATAGTACTGGTAAAAGCTTTCATAAGCTTGTTTAGAAAGACTAGAAAAGAGGATTTGGACAGAAAGAAAGCACCATTCCCTTTGCACTAACTAAATCAGGAGTCCCCAGTGTGGTGCCTGTGGGCACCTACATTTTTTATTATTTTTCCCCCAGTTTTTAAATATACATACATAGATTTGTATGAAATTCCTATAACTTTCTAGCAGTTATACATGGGTTTCAACAAAAGTGGACCAAATTTCCAAATGTATCCATTTGAAGGTGATGTCTGTATGCCACCCATTCAAATATTGTTAGCACTATAAGGTTCTCAATCCATTGCATTATAGAGGTGAGTGTTTATCCTTCCAATGTTCTAATATCAGTCCATAGACACGACAGGTAGACACCAAAGCAGCAACCCATTGATTAGGCATTTTGTGGTGGTGCCCACAGCAGTTTCACAAATATCAAAATGTACCTATGGTTCCAAAAGGTTGGGGACCTCTGAACTAAACCATGCTATAAGGAGTACAGAAGACTAATATGGCAAGAGCAGGGTTAAAAAAGCAATGGGAGAGGGGTTCAGAATGAGACCTTAGCACTGGGGATAGAGGTTTAACCACCACCACCCAGTCAGAAGCTGCAGGAAAAAACATACAGCTGACATACAGGTAGTTGTACATTTCCCACCACCATAGGGCAATTAGCAACTCTGGGGAGATTTTTTTCAGGAATATAGCATGAGGAGAAGACTTAAACACCCCCAGCACATAAATCCCAATCTGACTTGGGGGCCTGTGATTGCTATTAATTTTTTTTTAAAAAATACAGGCAATCCTGTCATAGATCTTGCAAGATCACATCTGGTTTGGTACTTGGGCACTAAATGGAATATTTAAAAGGAGTAGAGCAAACTTTCTATTTTTAAGATAGAAACAAAACAATTAACAGGACAATTTTTGTTCATAAATCATACATAAATGTTGCTTTATGAGTTGCCTAGTATGTTGTTTGCAGTAGTACAAGCTAATTAATAGGATGCCTGCTTCCATTTCTCACTGAAAGATGAACATTACCTTCTAGTCTGGTCCAGATGCAAATGGCTAACACAGACGAAAGAGCAATGCCACAGCTATTACTGCATCTTCCTTCAAATGGTTCGTTTGCCTTTGGCTTTTGGATTTCATAGTAATGAAGATGAAAGATTGATTGGCTCACTGCTGACCTACTTTGAAGAAATGAAAGAGCAGGTGGCTGGCTTCTAACTGACGCTGAAAGCAAAAAGCTGTACAAAGAGGGAGAGGAATAGATGTTCTAGGGGAAGTCTGTCTTAGTACACAAAACAATTTCCAGCAAAGAAGCATTCACAAATGGCACCTTTAAAAACAAATTGCTGGGGGGTGAGGGTGGAGCTTACACTAATAGTTCTTGTGCCTACTTCTATAAACATGTTTTGGTTTCTGCTTAAGGAGATAGCGTATGAAATTATTTCCATTAATACGTTGGATCTTAAAGCTGAATACTTCAAACATTCTGAACTTGTATAAATATTTGCAAAACCTCATTGTGATTGAAATTCATTTAATCTCTGCACAGAAATGGTACATCTTTGTCCAGATTCAAAATTAGTATGTCCTCTATACTTTCTATGTACCATGAGACCATTCAAAAACATACCGGGGAATAGGGCAGCCATATATATGTATGTGTGTGTGTGTGTATATATATATATATATACACATACATATACACACACACGCACACACACACGCACACATATATACATACATACATACATACTCTTGCCTTGGTGGTTGCCTTAAAGCAAGAAAATTAAACCATTATTCCCATATTCCACAAGTTGAGTCCCCACTCCACACCTACCCCTGCTTCCAAGCCTCCACCCCCATCAGAGGAAGTTCCCATTAAACACCTCCAACAGAGAGGCCTTTCCACATATCCATTAAATCGTTTATCGAACTGAAACTTTTCCATTGCTCTGTTAGAACGCACCTTAGTTTGGCAGATAGAAGCATTTTCCCAAGCTATCTGCCCATTGTCATCTGCCCATTGAATTGCAAGATGCAGACAGAATTTTCTCTCAAACATTTCCCAAAGGGCCAACCCCCTCTGGCATCGCACAGGGCACTTGTCTGTTAAGATGGAGGTTTTTCTGGAAAGGATGCAATGGGGAGGAGGGAGGAAAAGCAGGTTCTTCCCTTGGGACTAGTGGGGTGCAACTATATGTTTCCCCCACCTTCTTGTGAGCACCCACAGGACAGTTGACAATTAACATGGAAATTCTTGCAAGTGTCTTGCTTCCCAATCCAGGCCAAAGCGGGAGGTTTCAGAAAACATACAACGTTCTTCTCCAAAGCAGATTATAACTTTGTTTCCCCCAAGAGCTTTCTTAGAGTCACCTCCCAGAGGAATCAGTGCACAGAGCCCTGTGAGAAATGACAAGAATATTTCACCCAGAATTGCCTCATGTCAATGCACCCAGGGGAGTTAGTTTTCTCACTAGCATGCCTGCCTGTCAGAACCTTATTCCCATAAGTGCTTAACAGCCCAGAAAATATAACTGAAAGATTACCATATGCAGTGTTGGCAGCTCTTGTGAAGTTGTTGCTAGCAACTTGGTTTTGATTCTGCTGCATAAGTTCTGATGGAAGCATGATTAACCTTCATGCAACTTATATGCAGAGTACATCATGAGAAAAGCCGGGTTGGATGAATCAGAGGTCGGAATTAAGATTGCTGGGAGAATTATCAACAACCTCCGATATGCAGATGATACCACCCTAATGGCAGAAAGCGAAGAGGATCTAAAGAGCCTCTTGTTGAGGGTGAAAGAGGAGAGTGCAAAAGCTGGTTTGAAACTCAACATTAAAAAAACGAAGATCATGGCATCTGGCCCCATCACTTCCTGGCATATAGAAGGGGAAGAAATGGAAGCAGTGACAGATTTTACTTTCTTGGGCTCCAAGATCACCGCAGACGGTGACTGTAGCCAAGAAATTAAAAGACGCTTGCTCCTTGGGAGGAAAGCTATGGCCAACCTAGACAGCATAGTAAGAAGCAGAGACATCACCTTGCCGACAAAGGTCCGTCTAATCAAAGCTATGGTTTTCCCAGTAGTAATGTATGGATGTGAGAGCTGGACTATAAGGAAGGCTGAGCGCCGAAGAATTGATGCTTTCGAACTGTGGTGCTGGAGAAGACTCCTACGAGTCCCCTGGACTGCAAGGAGGTCAAATCAGTCCATCCTAAAGGAAATCAACCCTGAGTGCTCATTGGAAGGACAGATAATGAAGGTGAAGCTTCAATATTTTGGCCACCTAATGTGAAGAGAAAACTCCCTGGAAAAGACCCTGATGCTGGGAAAGACTGAAGGCAAAAGGAGAAGGGGACGGCAGAGGATGAGATGGCTAGATAGCATCACCGATGCAATGAATATGAACTTGAGCACGCTCGGGAGAGAGCGCAGGACAGGAAGGCCTGGCGTGCTATGGTCCATGGGGTCACGAAGAGTCGGACACGACTGAACGACTGAACAACAACAACTGTGGAGAGGCAGAGATGAAACCAAAGTCCCACCCACTCTGCCACTTTGTGTTTCAGATGACAGATGATATACTTGAGTCAAACCTCAGCAGCTACATCATTCAGCAGTAATCTAAAGTCTACAACTTGGTTGTCACTTCCCTGCCACCAGATCTCTAGCCAAACAAGGGTGTTGCACCAGCTAAAGCAGGTTGGCCAAACAATGAGAAAACAAAAACTTTGGGATTGCCTAATAAAGGCTGTCTGTGTGAGCTCCAAACTTGTCAGGACACAAGGAGTCAACTTTACCACTTCCTAGAAGAGTCTTTAGGTTTTTGCTAGAAGGTTTTTGCTTTGGACACAGTAGAGCGTAGGTGACCAACCTGCAACACAAGTGATACAGATGGCACAGGCAGCAGGAGTTTATAGCACATCTAAACAGGATGCCCTCCCATGCTACTCAGCTGCCTGCTCTCTCTAGATTATAGATTTCTATCAGCAGACTACAAGCACAGGGGGCCACATATACCAGTGTACAAAGGAGTCTCTTGTACTTAACTTGTGGCACACTACCCCCGAACCTTGTCACCATTGCAGTGCTTTATTTATTTGTTACATCCCACCTAATACATGCTCAAGAACACCAGTTCTCACACATGCACACACACCTGCAGAGAAAAATTAGAATTTATCCATACATGCTGCTAAATAATTCCAGGGACTGCACAATTTCAGACTGAATGTGGGGGACTGAATGTTGGAATCCTCCTTTGTATAAAATTTCCCCTGCACATAGATTCAGGCTAGAGCCCTTTCCTTAATGTTCTGCTTTTTCATAGGCAGAGAGATTTTGACATTTGTAGAGGCATTTAAGCATGAATCCTCCCCTCCCCCACGTGCACACACGCACAAACCATGCATAAATACTTGCCACAGCTTGAAGAGGTACAGTATCAGGAACATGATTGTTATGTGATTTCTCTGGATCTCTAGGTCAGACCACGTTACGTCATGAACTTCCCACCATGAATTAGATTGGATCGATCATCTCCAAGACTAGTTCTTGCTGAATATAATATGTACGATACCTGACCTAGAAGGGCCCTCCTGTTTGTTAAGCCTTTCTATAAATTTATATCTAATGTTTCATACATATGGGGTCACGAAGAGTCGGACACGACTGAACAACAACAACAAAAATGTTAGTAATGCTACAACATTCTTACACATGTGCAGCAATGTGGGGTGAAACATTTTCCACAGGAAATTTTCCAGAATGGAAAACTTTCTGGTGCTTTATTTTTCCATGGAAATGTTTCCATATCCTAAGCTCATTAGTAACAATGAATGGAAGCCAAAGGCAAATACACTATTATGCAAACTTTCAAAGTTGTAATTAATGTTTTCAGGTGGTTATCCCTAGCAAGAATGTAATTCAGATACATATATGTCTCAGGATGAAATGGGACTAATAAGTAGTGACTGCGAAACTGAAGGTGTCCCAGCAATCTCAGTGGAAGAGACTTGAACTGTGTTGAAACAGATGAGTGGTTGTCAGCATATCATGCATAGTTCTTTGGATTGCTAAAATTTATTAGGGCACAATCCTATGGGATTGCTGCCTGTTAGACAAAAAACCTCTGAGCTCGGAGGCTTCTGAAAATCCTATGGTCTGTCAGGCTGCTGCAGGGCAGAAGGAGGACAGAACCAATTTCATCTCCTGTTCCTCTCCCACTACAACCCCCCCAGCCCCCCAGCTAGACGGGCCTCTGAGCTTGTCTAGCTCACTGGGCAAAGACAGAGAGTCCGTAGGATTCTGCAGATCCTTGCTTCTCTTCTCACCCCCTTCCCACCCACTGGAACACCGCCTTTTCAAACTCTATGAGATCATCCGAGGTCACTCTTGCGACTTTGGAAAGCAGCCTTTGTTGTTCTTGTGGGGGCAGGGGGAGGGGTTGGAACACAGAGTCACCCTCTCGAAGTTGTAGCAGTGTCTACCGCCTCAGAAAGGGGACTCCGAAAAATCCTATAGTTTCAGGACTACAGGATTGTGCCCTTAGGGTGTTTTCAGTACCTTTGTTTTTGAATTATATGTAATCAATGTAAAGGAAGTACATGCAATTGCCTTTACATTTTTGCAAGTATTCCAATAAAAACATCTACATGTTAATTTTAATTTTAATTGCATTAACCGTGCTTTAATTTTCCCCTCACATATTTCAGGTCAAATACTTGTGGTGTGTTGGGGCAAAAAATTAACATGGTACTTTTCTGAGCTTTGTTGTTTACTAAATGCAAGTTAAATAAACATGCTAAATTAAATCACTCTATAGGGCATCAAAAAAAATTCTGATGCAAACTCAAAAGTTTTCCAATACAAATTACCCTATGCAATTACACTAATTTGCATAGGAAAAATTTCAAATTCAAAATTTTCCAGGAAACCCATGTAGAGATGTGAAGGCCTGGAAAAGAACAGAAAAATTTGGGGGTGAGAGGAACATGACTTTTTTTCTGTCCCCCCCCCCCCCGGACCATTTTTGTTTTTTTCCAATGAACTGGAACATTTGAACCTGGTTTGGATTGCGTAATATTTTCTTTTAGAATTTAAGTCAAGGTGTTTATACATTGTTTGTTGTTGTTCAGTCGTTAAGTTGTGTCCGACTCCTCGTGACCCCATGGACCATAGTACGCCAGGCCTTCCTGTCCTCCGCTCTCTCCCGGAGTGTGCTCAAGTTCATATTCATTGCATCGGTGATGCTATCTAGCCATCTCATCCTCTGCTGTACCTTTCTCCTTTTGCCTTCAATCTTTCCCAGCATCAGGGTCTTTTCCAGTGACTTTTCTCTTTGCATTAGGTGGCCAAAATAGTTGAGCTTCAGCTTCAGTATCTGTCCTTCCAATGAGCAGTCAGGGTTGATTTCTTTTAGGATGGACTGATTTGACCTCCTTGCAGTCCAGGGGACACGTAAGAGTCTTCTCCAGCACCACAGTTCGAAAGCATTGATCCTTCGGCGCTCAGCCTTCCTTATAGTCCAGCTCTCACAGCCATACGTTGCTACTGGGAAAACCATATCTTTGATTAGACGGACCTTTGTCAGCAAGGTGATCTCTCTGCTTCTTACTATGCTGTCTAGGTTTGCCATAGCTTTCCTCCCAAGGAGCAAGCGTCTTTGAATTTCATGTCTACAGTCACCATCTGCGGTGATCTTGGAGCCCAAGAAAATAACATCTGTCACAGCTTCCATTTCTTCCTCTTCTATAAGACAGGAAATGATGGGGCCAGATGCCATGATCTTAGTTTTTTTGATGTTGAGTTTCAAACCAGCTTTTGCACTCCCCTCTTTCACCCTCAACAAGAGGCTCTTTAGATCGTCTTCGCTTTCTGCCATTAGGGTGGTATCGTCTGCGTATCTGAGGTTGTTGATAATTCTCCCAGCAATCTTAATTCCTACCTGTGATTCATCCAACCCGGCGTTTCTCATGATGTACTCTGCATATAAATTAAATAAGCAGGGCAACAATATACAGCCTTGTTGTACTCCTTTCCCAATTTTGAACCAATCGGTTGTTCCATGTCTGGTTTTTACTGTTGCTTCTTGACCGTACAGGTTTCTCAGGAGACAAGTAAGGTGGTCTGGTACTCCCATCTCTTTAAGAGTTTGCCACAGTTTGTTGTGATCCACACAATCAAAGGCATTAGCATAGTCAATGAAGCAGAAATAGACGTTTTTCTGGAATTCTCTTGCTTACTCCATGATCCAGCAAATGTTAGCGATTTGATCTCTAGTTCCTCTGCCTCTTCGAAACCCAGCTTGTACTTCTGGTAGTTCTCGGTTCACATACTGAAGCCTAGCTTGTAGGATTTTGAGCATAACCTTGCTGGCATGTGAAATGAGCGCAATTGTGCGGTAGTTTGAACACTCTTTGGCATTTCCCTTCTTTGGAATTGGAATGTAAACTGACCTTTTCCAGTCTTGTGGCCACTATTGAGTGTTCCAAATTTGTTGGCATATTGAATGCAGCACTTTAACAGCATCATCTTTTAGGATTTTAAATAGCTCAGCTGGAATACTGTCATCTCCGCTAGCTTTGTTGTTAGTAATGCTTCCTAAGGCCCACTTGACTTCACTCTCTAGGATGTCCGGCTCAAGTTCAATGACCGCACTATCATGGCTATCAGGGACATTCAGATCTTTCCTGTATAGTGCTTCTGTGTATTCTTTCCACCTCTTCTTAATCTCATCTGCATCTGTTAGGTCCCTGCCTTCTTTGTCCTTTATCATGCCCGTCTTTGCGCAAAAGGTTCCCTTGAGATCTCCAATTTTCTTGAAGAGATCTCTAGTCTTTCCCATTTTATTGTTTTCCTCGATTTCTTTGCATTGTTCATTTAAGAAGGCCTTCTTGTCTCTCCTTGCTGTTCTCTGGAACTCTGCATTCAGTTGGATATATCTTCCCCTTTCTCCCTTGCTTTTCACTTCCCTTCTTTCCTCAGCTACTTGTAAAACCTCATCAGACAGCCACTTTGCTTTCTTGCATTTATTTTTCTTTGGAATGGATTGAGTTGCTGCCTCCTGAACAATGTTACGGACCTCCGTCCATAGTTCCTCAGGCATTCTGTCTATCAGGTCTAATCCCTGAAATCTATTCCTCACCTCCACTGTATATTCATGCGGGATATGATTTAGGTCATACCTGAATGGTTTAGTGGTTTTCCCTACGTTCTTCAATTTAAGCTGAAATTTTGCAAGAAGCAGCTCATGATCTGAGCCACAGTCAGCTCCAGGTCTTGTTTTTACTGACTGTATAGAGCTTCTCCATCTTTGGCTGCAAAGGACATAATCCATCTGATTTCGATATTGACCATCTGGTGATGTCCATGTGTAGAGTCACCTCTTGTGCTTTTGGAAAAGAGTGTTTGCTATGATCAGCGTGTTCTCTTGGCAAAACTCTATTAGCCTTTGTCTTGCTTCATTTTGTACATCAAGGCCATGCTTGCCTGTTATCCCAGTGATTTCTTGACTTCCTACTTTAGCATTCCAATCCCCTATGATGAAGAGGACATCCTTTTTTTGGTGTTAGTTCTAGAAGGTGTTGTAGGTCTTCATAGAGCTTCTTCGGCCTCAGTGGTTGGGGCATAGACTTGAATTACTGTGATGTTGAATGGTTTGCCTTGAATTAATACTGAGATCATTCTATCATTTTTGAGATTGTACCCCAGTACTGTTTTTCCCACCCTTTTGTTGACTATGAGTGCTACTCCATTTCTTCTAAGGGATTCTTGCTCACAGTAGTAGATATAATGGTCACCTGAATTAAATTCGCCCATGCTTGTCCATTTTAGTTCGCTGATTCCCAAGATGTCGATGTTCAATCTTGCCATCTCATGTTTGACCACCTCCAGCTTACCTTGATTCATTGATCTTACATTCCAGGTTCCTAAACAATATTGTTCTTTACAGCATTGGACTTCCTTTTCACCACCAGACACATCCACAGCTGAGTGTCCTTTCGGCTCTGGCCCAGCCACTTCACTCTTTCTGGCGCTACTTGGAAATTCCCTCTGCTCTTCCCCAGTAGTATATTGGACACCTTCCGACCTGAGGGGTTCATCTTCCGGCGTCATATCTTTTAGCCTTGTGATAGGTTCCATGGGGTTTTCTTGGCAAGAATACTGGAGTGGGTTGCCATTTCTTTCTCCAGTGGACCACATTTTGTCAGAACTCTCTGCCATGACCTGCCCGTCTTGGGTGGCCCTGCACGGCATAGCATATGGCTTCACTGAGTTACGCAAGCCCCTTCGCCACAACAAGGCAGTGATCCATGAAGGGGTTATACATTGTTACCCAGCCTTTACTGCCCACAAATGTTTTCTAAAACCTATGCAATAAGAACAATTTTATAGAAAGACTAGAGATGTAAAATGTCTGGCAATAATGAAGATTTTTTTAAAAAAAAAATCTCTGTAAGATTCACAGCATAGTTATTTCTTCCATTCCTTATTAACATTATTGCTCTAATGCAGTGGTTCTCAACCTTCCTAATGCCGCGACCCTTTAATACAGTTCCTCATGTTGTGGTGACCCCCAACCATAAAATTATTTTCGTTGCTACTTCATAACTGTAATTTTGCTACTGTTATGAATCGTAATGTAAATATCTGATATGCAGGATGTATTTTCATTGTTACAAATTGAACATAATTAAAGCATAGTGATTAATCACAAAAACAATATGTAATTATATATTGTGAAATATTTATTTCTAATTACAAATAAATGAAATTTTGTCTTGAAGCATGGTGTAGCATGGGTAACAGTCTTAATATAACAACAGTAAACTACATTGCTACATTTTGCGACAGTATGCGTAAAAAGCCTGGTGAATAAACCCATAGCGGCTGTGACGTGCAAACTGACTCAGTATCTCAGCAGCTTGCTTAAAGAGCCATTGCCTGATTCTGCAGTCACTGGCTCTTACGACATGAGGGCAGTGAGGACTGCATGGGGGGGTAGTATCCTCCGAGTCCAGTGAAGCCATATTTTTTGGGCTGGAGGGTCTTTGAATGGAGGAGGATGGTTCCCCGAGTTATGCATGGAGCAACCTCCAATTGGAGGTTGCGTATTCAAAATGGTGGCGGCATGTGACCCCGGCAAATCTTGGATGAATTAACCAATGATTTGCTGCTGGATCTCTGTCTCTCAGCTTAATCTACTCATTCATGAGTAATAATTCATAATAATAATAATTATTATAATAATAATATAGTAATTATAGTAATAATAATTCATTATTATCATGAAGCTGAAACACCGCTTCAACTTCCTCGAAGGAAGGGCTAGTTATAAATGCAAACAAGCGATCACACTTGCAAGAAAGTACAGATTCTTCAACTCAATGGTGCCTTAATTTCCCAGTAAATATGCTGGGAATATTCCCAGTAAATATCCCAGAATAGAGGTGAAAATCAAAGTCAATGAAATCCCTGCTAAGGGCCATTAGTTAGGACCAAGGCAAATCTCTGTGGTTCATGGAGCAATCCTATCCAGATAGGCCGCCACCTCTGAACTTAGGGGAGACCACCTATCCAAAGCAGGGCAGGAGAAGCACAGAGGGACTGTTCCCTCTGTGCTTCTCCTGCCCTTTTTTGGCTAGACAGCTGATTGAGGCTGTCTAGCTGTGGGAGCACGGAGCGGGGAAGAAGGCCGCTGTACGACAGAGTTCCACCCTCCATGGAACACCCCCAGCCATGCCCCTTTTTGGCCGCTCCATCCTCCTCTTGCGAGCGCAGAGGATGGGGCTGCGCGGAAGCGGGGAGAGCTTGGTTCTCCAGGAACCAACAGGTCAGTTCCCAGGAAGCAACATATCCTATGGCCATCTAGCCCCGCTGTCTAGCGGCCATAGGATTGCTCCCTCAATGACCTATCATTATCATAATTTGCATGACATGTGAAAGTCCATAATGGAAGTGCTGCATGAACTCTTATCTTGACACAATCCTTCAGAAATAGAGAATTCAAATAAAGACATTTGCAAAATGGTTAACATGATATTCTCATGCATAATGTTCTTTCGTGAGCCTTCTGGTACTGTGGTTATTGTGTCTTGTTTTTATCCTCTGCATCCATAGAGGGCATGGTGGTAGCAGCCAGCTATTAGTTCTTTTGGATCTAGTCGCTCTAAACCCGAAGGCTGGCCGTGAGGAGCACAGAGCCTAAGCTATTTGGATTTTCCCTTCTCACCAGCATAAACATTTACGGCGCATCAACTGTGTGACTAAAGGCGCAATCCTAGGGCTATTTAGACAGGAAAAAAGTCCTACAACTCCCAGGATCCCCCAGCCAGCCAGTGCCCAAGCAGCTCGTGCACTGGTCTGGAAAATAAACGCACCGCAGCTAAAGGTGGCCGCTCAACCGGCCTGGGAACAATGGGCTACAAAGCTGCCACACCGCCTAACCACGTGTGCCACGGAACGTGCCCTCAGCTGTGCAGGGATAAGGGAGGCCCCTTATGTCCTGTGGGTTGCGGCGCTTGTAGCGGTGGGCTCCGCTCCTAACACAGGAGGTGCCCGCTCTATCTGAAGGTTATCAGCCACTGCAGCAGCAGCAGCGTCCCTCTAAAGCAGCAAACTGATTTCCAAAAAAGTCAGGGCCAGGCGCCCGCGCTCACCCAGCCCTCGCCTGCAAGAGAGGGCTAACCGCGCACTGCAGCCCTTCCACCCGGCCCCCTTCTCTTCCTCCGCTGCCCCGCCTGCCTTGGGGCTCCAGCGGGAGGGTGCTCGCGCGCGCGCCGCCCTGACCCCCTCCCCTGCGCGACTGGAAGTGGCGTACGTGCAAAGCGGAGCTGGAGAGTGGCGGCGCAAACTCCTCCCCTTCGGCTCAGGCAACAGCCAGAGAGGAGGGAGACGAGCGAGGGCAAGATGAGCAGGGGCGGACGGCGACAGGCTTTGCCCCTCTTCGCGCTCAGGCTGAGGGGGAGAAAGTAAGCCTCGGCGGCGGCAGGAGGGGGCACTCCCAAGCCCCACGGCGGCGGCCACCTCCAGGGCCTCGGCCGCCAGCAGCATGCCTTAGGTCCTAAGGACCATTTTCCGATGGTCTTAGGCGACCCCTGTGAAAGGGTCGTTCGACCCCCAAAGGGGTCGCGACCCACAGGTTGAGAACCGCTGCTCTAATGTATCTTTTACTGATAGACATTTAGGTATGCTCCAAGTCATGCTCAGTTTTCCAAGATGTGAGTAGAGACACCATATTATAATATGGCAGAAAATGTGCCTTCTTGACAGTTTGGGTTTAGTACAGGTCTTGTATTTCTGGACTTGTTCTGGTTAGGTGCTGTAGCAGTCAATTAATGTAGTTCTAATCTAAAACCCACATGTGAAAAAAAAAACACTGTAGGTTATCCAGCCACTGTCTACAGATGCGACGGAACAGCACGTGGGCTATCCCACCTATATTTCTTTTTATTTAATTAACTTTGAGGCTTGGATCTATAGAACTCACTGCCACTGTTTTTAATAAAGTTTGTAATTAGACCACACCACTAGGGAATGCTGCCTCAGCTGCAAAACCTCTTAATGGCTGCCATTAGAAGAAACCCTCTCTACCTAAAAGAAACTCAGTAGCTTGATTCCTATGGTGTAGGCGTGGGATTGACACTGCCACTAGAGACCACCTGTCAAAATGAACAAAACAATAAGATGTTCATTAACAGAAAGAATTTACAAAAGTGAAAAAAGTCACTCTTCAAATAATAAGTTGAGATTGCTTAAAGGTTCTTAAATATGGTTGCTTGCCATTCCTAAGCTGAGTCTTTTCTAGCTAAATAAAATCTTGATAGTTTTTCCTTCAGATCAGTTTTCCCTGAGCTCCACCCCACAAACAGGAACAGGTTTAGGAATTTCCCTAAACTTTCTTTCAAATAGGAATAGATGCTGTAGGCCAATCTTCCTCTTCCTCTACTTCTTCCTGCTTCTTCCAGCTTCTAGGATGTTTCAGATGTTTCAAGGACTACTTGTTGATGTTCACTCTGGTCAGACATTAAATAGGAACCTAAAATATGTTATGTATATCTTCGTTTGCTAATAAAGTTATAATGTTTGTTATATTTAAAAGTATAGTTCATTCAGACAAGAATTACAAATTTACTGAGTTTACTTTTAAAAGTTTTAAAGTATAATAATAGTTTTACAAGCAAACCAACTTACACATAATATAACTTGAGGAACATAAAAGCTGTGTTATGTTCCCAAAGCAGCCCTTCCCAACCTGTTGCCCTCCAGATGTTTTGGACTACAATGCCCAACATTCCTGACCATTGGTCATGCAGCCTGAGGCTGATGTGAGCTGACATGCAAAACATCTGGAGGGCAATAGGTTGGGGAAGGCTGTCCGAAAGCAATAAAGTGACTTTAAATCTGTAAAGAGTGCTAAAATAATAAGTTTTGCTTAGTTTTCAATTTCCCCCAAATTTCCATTTTTTTCCAAAACACCCCAGAAAAAAAAAATTCCCATGACTTCAAAATACCCAGAAATGTTACATCTCTAAACCCATGTTACTGTGCATAGGTGTGCTTATTCAGAGCACAGGCACACACTGTGCCTTCGAGGAGCACAAAAAGCAAGAAGATTCAGTTGGTTGTTGCAGATTTTTAAATGATAATTCCCATAACACACCAGGGGCTTTTCCTTAATTATGGCTTTTTTAATGAAGGCAGTTTGTCAAATAGATAAGGATGGATTTCATTGAGACTCTTTAATATTGCAGGTTTTGCTGTGCATAATTAGTATGAAAACAGGATTTTTTTAAGCTATAGTGTCCTAAATATGCAGTGCTATCTCTAGGAATGAGGAAAGGCACAGATTCCTTTTTTGCCTGCACTGATGATCAACTTTGAGCTATGATTATGAATTCGTAATCAGGAATAATCCACATAGTGCTAGGAGCTGAAACAGGATGATGAAGGCAAGTCTCTGAATAACATGTGGAAATGCACTGACATTTCTTCAAGGTCAGTCACCTTCTTTCTATACAGAGAGTTCTTTAAAAATATGTATTTTGAAACGAATTTAGTGATCCAGGGATGCCATGATTCCAGCATTGGATTTGGGATCATATATGTTTCTGTACAGTATGAAAGTTGGACACATGACTTTTAGTACCTGATTAATTTGGACATTAATTCAGCCAAAGTTAAGTACACATAGGTCATCTTTATTTAAATAGGAGAATTAGACACATCCTTAACTCAATCAATTGAAATTATATATGCTTAACTTTAGATGATTCAAGTGTATACTGATACAGCTTTCACAATATCCAGAATATTAAAGTTTATTTTTTGCTAGGTGCAGCACAAACACTTCATTCAGAGAGAAAACACCTGGATTCCCTGCAAAGACAGCACAACCTTGAGCAAAGATGTTTTGCTTTTCCACCACAAATAAGCAATGCATTTTTTCATTAAAATTATAATTTGGAAAAGCCTATTCTTGTAAAGTGTGAACGCTGAGTTACTAGTATTTTTAAATAATGACAAAATGGTTTTGCCAAGGGCTGTACCGACTATAGTTCCTATGCTGAATTTCACTGGGATAGAAATCTCCCGCCTCCTCCCTGTAGATGTTCAGCTTTTTTATCCTATTCAGTACCATTGCTTCCCCTGACTGCTACTGCTTTCATATTGTTTCCTCCACCCATCCACCCACCTAGCTGGTGCTCCTTTCTCCTTCCTAAGTTAGTCGTAGGGGTCATCCCAGCCAATTAAGGATCAGGCACTGAAGAGGATGGCTTCACGTGCTATGTAGCCAATCTGATTTGGCCGTATGATGATACCACTAAGAGCAAATAAAGCTAATTGGGAATGCAAGGATGTGTGGGTAATGCAAATGAATGAGTGAGAATTTTCACAAGTGCCAAAAGATCACCTCAGAAGTGGGGATTTTTTTTGACACTGCTGAAATGTTCACAAAAATATGAGTAGTTTTCGCTCAGCCTTGGTTTCATCTGCTTTAACTTATGCCTGTATATTTAGAAGCATAGGCCAAACTACTGTGTTGCCAGGATTAAACTTAGAAATGTAGAGGTAGAGGGGTTGATCCAAATATATTTAACTGTGATTTTAAAAGGATATTATAAATGGAAGAGCAACATATTTACTATGTTGACAGTTCCTTGTATCTTCCTGCCTTATGGATCAGCTTTCTGGGGTAATGCTTGCTGCTTTAATTATTAAAATATTGTAAGACTTGGAAATTAAAAGACCTGGTAACTTTGTAGTGTGTGAGCTGAACATTGGTATTTGGAATGGAGACATTTTGGGAAGATGCCTCATTATGAATGTTGTGTACTTTTGACTATGTATTCATGATTTATAGATTTATGCCAGTGGAACTTATGAAACATGTCATAATAGAATTAGGTTTCTGAAATCTATTTGTTTCTTCTTCTTCTTTCCTTTAGTATTTCCATCCTTACTGGCATGTTTTGCTTGTTTGTCTAACTCCTTCAAGTGAACAGAAGCTGTAGCTTCTTGCTTTGATGTACATCCCTTTTGGTTAGGAGATCATCAATTATTTAGAATTTCCAAACCCTCAGAGTCCAATACTTTGAACATAACAGTATAAATAAAGCATTCTGAAGATCATTTTTAAAATGGGTCACAATTTTCAAAAGCCCTTTAGCCATCAAATACTTGAAAAATCAGGGAAATCCTTAATTAATCTGCATTTGTTAGCTATGACGTAAAGTTGCTTTGAAAAAACACAGCAAGTATAATATCTTCCATTTACATGACTTATCCTGGATGATCTTATTTGGCAACCATTGTTATTAATCATGGGCTCAGTACTGAAATGGGTTTGTCAGAAAACAAGAGCTCAAAGCCTTAAAAATAGATAGTACACAATTAATAAACATATTACATTTTTATTTAAATAAGCTATATTTAACATGAACAATCATTGTGAATATTCAATGTGCCTTATTTAAATTTCATTCCACTCTAGTTTTCCAGTTTATTATTATTTTTATACAGTGTTTCCTGTTTCAGTCTTGTAGTTGTGTCCAGAATTAATAGTTCCACCAAAGACTTGACATAGCTGTATTTCTTCCTTGTGTGAACTTGATTAAATCACATACTAGCTGTATGAATATTTTTTAAAAGTGGCTTAATTTTCAACATTATTGAATATATTATTATTTAGCATTGATGTAGCACATTTTTGAGTGTTCAGAGCACTTCATATGCATTAGGAATCATTATGCCAACCCTATGAAAGCTTGGTAATATTACTACCTTAATGCAGAAGAAGTTGTGTTTAGCCGGCTGAGAGATAGCATTTTGCCCACCTACTAAGGCCACCTACTGAAATAGCAGAAATGAAATTTGAATAGGCACTAGCTCAGCTCAGTCTCTTATCCAGTGAACTACATTCGCTCATCTTTTATCTCTATGCTAGACACCATTCTGGCCCATTGACTTCACTGAGACAGAAATTGTGTAGAGCCGTAGTTTTTGAACTGTGTACCAGGGAAGTCTGGGATTCCATGGAAGTTCATAAGGGGTCATCAGTAGCAGGCAGGCATCCCTGAAATACAGCTTGCTCACTGCTTTTTATCATGCAGCCATTGGGGAGGGTTGCTTGGGCATGTTCTACTGGTCATATGAGTTTTTTGCAAGGTAATAGTGAGGCTCCGCAGGCCTGACTAGTACACTGCATGAAAAGAATGTGCAGTCTAGAACATGTAATAGAGCAAGGGTGGGCAGAAAGTAAATTTCTGGATTTGGACTTCAAATCCCAGCATTCTTGGCCATTTGCCAATGCCATGCTGGCAGAGGCTTCCGGGAGTTGAAGTCCAAAATATCTGGAGGTCTGCCTTCTGCCCGCCTCTGTCACAGAGTCCTCTATAATATACAGGGATTTCTTCCCTTCCACTAGTAAACGTGGAAGGGGTTTCCTAATGGTAGAAAAAACTCATGCCAAGAGTTCAGTATAGGGGCCACAGTGCATCAGGTCTCATAACATCCACTGTAAAACCTTGAAAGGTTCCAGCCAAAATTGGTTATGATTTCCAAAGACAAAATGTTTTGTGCTGCACACAAGGAAGTGGAGCTGCATTTTTTACTTTATTAAACCAAATAGAAAGTGATTCATTGGCACTTTCTTGAGTTCCAGGAGCCAGATTTTATTAAATTAATCATTTCGAACAAAGCGAAGATTCACCCTCCCTGCTACTAGTACATCTGCTCCCTACTTCCAAAGAAGACAGTTTGACAGAGGTAAAAGCATTTGTGAGCAATTTGTGATTCAGTGGGAAAATCTAGGTAAGGAAACTGATGCAGTAGCCTGGTGTTAGCACTCAGATGTTTGCAATCTAATTTAAAATGCAGGAAATTAATATGGACAGGTGTTATGGATCTTACTGGCTAGCCAGGTTTAGAGGCAATTAGGATGCTTAATTGATACCATAAATTTGGGTTATATTCATAATTCCATCTATTATTTTAGAAAGTGTAAAAATACTATGGAGAAGAGGCTGTTCAGTTTAATATTTCTGTCCTGTGTTTGGAAAGAAACAGAAATATATTTTTGTATGTCATATATGACATCATTTCATATGTACTCACAAAGAGATCACATTGCAGTTGCAGTGAGTAAAACATTTTAAACCAACATGCTTTAGGTATCTAAAAAAGCTGCCATAGTAATTCTCTGGGCTGTCCGAATTATTATTATTTTTAAAATCTGGAATGACAATATAAGTTAATTGGGTTAACCTTTGATATAATGTATTTGGAGTAAGAGGATGAGATGGCTAGATAGCATCACCGATGCAATGAATATGAACTTGAGCACACTCCGGGAGAGAGCAGAGGACAGGAAGGCCTGGTGTGCTATGGTCCATGGGGTCACGAAGAGTCGGACACGATTGAACGACTGAACAACAAATTTGGAGTAATCTTTGCACCATTGTGTTAAAATGGATTAACAACTGGTTGATTGTTATGCCTCAGCAATAGGGAATAAAGTTGAAATGTTTTGAGTAGATTCCCAGTACTGGTAATGCTCTTTAAAGAAAAGTAAAACATCTAATTAGCAAATAGTCTAATAAGAAATGAAGAAATGAACAAGACTGAAGTGGACAAAGAGCTTGATAAATGGGAATCAGATTGCTTGCTAAACTGGGCTAGATGCAACAGTGTGAAATTTAGTAGAACCTCATCTAAAGTCTCTTTATTAATATTCTATTATCATGTTACTACAATTGCATGGTAGCCATCAAATGCACACACACATACCCCATGCTCCTTCATCTCCAAGACTTGTTAATAACATATGGACATTTTGATCACATGGGTGTGCCACATCACGTTCTGTATGAGCATGTGTTTGCTTCTGGTGCTGCAGAGTGCATGATCCTGAAAGTATTCCACTAGCATGCCTTTTTGAAATGAACAGGACTTGCCCAGGACTGTAGGAGTTAGGGGGACAATTCTTACCACAGACTTAAATTTGGTTAATAGTGGAAGAGTTGAGGTGAATGATTTGCTGGGAACAAATGGTGGGTGGGGGTCAAAAGAGAACCCTGCAGAGACATATGCAGAAGCACTCCTTAAGCATTCCTGATGGTGAAATAAAAACTATACGTTGTGATTGAAATGAATGAGTAAAATTGCTTTGATCGTAATTTTGATGCTTTGTAAACTGTCCTGGAAACTCATTGAAGGGTGGGTCTTAAATCCCTATGCATTAATAATGCTAGTTCTCAACATACCCAGGGCCATTGTCATAGGAGGCCAATTGAGGACAACCTTACCCAACCTGGTGCCCCTCAAATGTGTTGGGCTACAATTCTCAGCATGCAGGCATCTGGAGGGCACCGGGTTTGGGAAGGCTGCTCTGAGGGATATTCCAAGTCCCTTTCCTGAACGTTCAGCATTCATTTAAAAACAAAATAAGCCTCTAGCCTCTTTTACTTATAGACATATAAGGGAATGTGTGCAATTGCCTACTTAGAAACTTGCTCCCAACGCCTGGTAATCCAGCCAATGTATGTATGCAGAGGCACTGGGGTTTTTGACAAGCAGTTAGGTATTTGGCACTTCTAATTTCATTAAAATGCTTTAAATATAACATTTCAATAATGCGTTCTAATGAAATATTGCATAGTTTTCCACAAAAGTTTTTTTTTCCCAATTGCAGAATCAGGAAACAATTCCTTTGCGTTCTCTTACAAAGGAGAAATTTCTGTGCAGACAATGGCTTATAGGCTTATGTTGAATAATAAAACTGTTTTTCCAGAATGTGAGGATCCTTAATTATTGCTAAAAGTTTTCAGCACTGGTTAGCCTTGAAGCCATTGCTTTGCTAAATAAGCATTGATATGCAAGAATAGCTGTACCCCTCCCCTGTCAACATATTGGTACATTTCATTAGCAGTCACAAATAACAATGGACAGAGTTGGTTATTTGTCTAGACTACAGGTCCACATTAATGCCCTCTTCCATAGGCACAATGGTGAATTTTCCAAGGATACAAGCTCATGCTATCTGGTACTCCCTCTCTACTGCTAATTTTACTTGTGTTGCTATGGTGCAGGGACCAGAGAAGTGGGGGCGGGGGGAACCAAGCAGTGACGCTTACATGTGGTTTCTTGAGGGACTGAGGAACTGAGCATGGTAAATGGGTAATAAACATGGAGCCTTGCATACTTCATTGTGTTGGGGAGCAGGGAGGAAGAATGATGGAAGCACGAGTATATAAAGAGTAAAACAAATAATTGCTCAGCTGTTATTTTGCAACACTGCCATTATTTCTATAATACCTTAATGTGACTTGGTGCTCGCTCTGCATTGCATAAATCTAGTTTCCAAGGATTTTAGCTGGTGTGGTGTAGTGCATTGGCTAAGAAATACATGAGCCAAGATACCTCTGGTTCAATTCTTGCCTCAGCCATGCACTTGCTAGGTGGCTTTAGGCAAATGAAAATCCCCATCCCCCATCTCAGCACCCACAATACGAGGATAGTAATGTGATCTGCTGCACAGCATTGTTGTAAGGACTACTAAGATAATGTACATGCTATATAAATCCTAAGTGCTATTATTTTTTGTGAAATTTCTGCTTTCTACCAGGTGTCTAATGAAATCGTTTGTCCTTCCTTTTTAATGCCAAATGTCTTCATTTTGCAAACATTTTTACTGCAGGCCAGAAATGGGTGCAAGGGGTAGGGGCCTATAAAATGTGGACTAAGTAGACAACACTATATTGAACTAGACTTTTGTAATTATCTTTTTGAAAAATACCTATTTAAAGGAAAAATAGTATTTTCCTATCACAGTGACCCAAATACTGTGAATGTTAATATGTGCTAGAGGAGAATTAGTCCAGTGGAAGCAGGTCCAGATGAAAATGAATTATTTAAGAGACCCTGCCATAACACGTTTCAACAAACCAACTTTAAAGGGTATTCAGGGGCCTCCAAAGATAGTATCAAATGTCATTGTTTTATATCACATCCTTGAGTGATCTCAAAAACTCCACGGATGAGTTGCAACATTCTTTAATATCAGTGTTAGAATTGTTTCTGCTTTTACTTTTACATTTTTTCTTTCTTTTATTACATTTCTGTACTACCCAGTAGCCAAAGCTCTCTGGATGGCTATGCCCCAAATTGTTATTTTATGTTATTGTGTTTTTAAATTGTATTTTGTGGTTTTATTCTCTAAGCCACTCATTGAACATTGTTATTGGGCAGTTTTATATAAATATAGTAAATAAATAAATATGCTCCATACTGGGTGGTTGATTTTTCATTTACTGTTGATATCATCCACTCATTCATTTGTTCATGAGGAGCCAGATGACATATTTTATTTCCCAAATTGTCGCTTCCCCATTTTTGTTTTCAGATTTCATCCATCTTTTTAAATGGCTAGCTTTTAGAGATGCTTGGAGCCTCCATCCCAACTTTAGCACAATTATTTCAGATCCAAACTAAATAATAGGTGCTGTGGTCTCACCTGGATTGGGGGTGTGGTTGGTGATGGTGTGTGACTCCTCTTTTCTCCATTATCTGGCCTCCTATCCACTGTTACCTATCCTACAACATTGCTGTGGTATTCCTGGAGTTGAAATTGTACCAGATGCCATTCCAGTTTGAAGATAAAAATGAGGCAAAATTGACTAGAGGATACAAAAACTAGTTTACAAAAGGCTAGTTCAATATTTTGTTACTAGTTAGCTCATACTGAATGTACAGGCTCGTATTTATTATTTTATTATATATATTTTTTTACAAAATCATTTGATGAACTATGATAATTGATTTTATACAATCAAATTTGAGGTTCCCTAAATTTGGGGTGGGGGTAGAATGGAATAGTGGTAAGACTTGAAGAAAGCTGAGTTGCTTTCATTAACTCTCCTGCTCCTTCAGCCAGGAGGAGCTTTCTCAATGAGACATTGATTAAAAAATGCTTGTGTGAGAAGTGCTAAGTAATTTATCCTTAATGTTATAATCTATTCTGCTTCACAACTACAAGGGGGGGGATGCAAAATCGTGTACAAAACCAGTTTAAAATGGATGGTTAAAAAAGCAGAACCACGGAACTACACAGAACCAGCTGAATTGCTGTGGAAAGTCAACATGGGGAAAAATCATGTGCATGTCAAGGGAGAGGTGTAATAAGTTATCATAAAACAGAATTCCTCCTCTGTGTTTTAGACATCCCTATCATTATTAATTATATTATCACCACCACCACCACCACCCTCACTCCAAGGACCTAGGACAGTTAATACCAATTTCAACAAAGTTATCTCTATCATCTGCCCTTTTTTCTTACATGTAGTGATACCCGGTATGAATGTTTAGACAGAAAACAAGTGTTCCGCACATGCAGCAGTCCTGCTGTGTTTGGTGGGAGGTTGCAGGATTGGCACATTTGGATAAAATCCTGCCATCAACTACAGGTTCAGAGTGACATATCCATTAATAACTACCTATAGAACCCCCTGTACACACACACCCAGAGACATGCAATCCCATGTATTCAGGGACTGTGTGCATATCATAAGCATATGGGTGGGTATAATGATCGTGTGGGTCTTTCCCACCCACTTTGTATCCTTCCTTCTAGCAGGACGACAATCAGGTGGTAAAGACCTATGTGACCAGTCCTGCAGGCATGGTTGTAGTATTTAAATCACATTGCAGCTGGGTGGACTAACACCACAGGGAGCAGCTCCTACATAGTTCAGTGTCTGGACATGAAGGATACCTGAATATGTGGTCAGTGGGAAAAGGCGACACTGTCAGCAGTGTACACTGACATTAAAACACTCCTGATTTCAAGTGAATTATTTTTCTTTGACACATTTTCAGGTTCCTCTTCTTAAGTATCATTCGTTTAAGTCCTGCCCTACTAAACCTGCAGGTCTTCTAAGCTTACAGAAATATGTCGATGTAGTGTAGTATGCAGGGCCTTAGTAATGCACACTCACTATTCAAACTACTGGGCTTTTTCTGACTCATTAGATTCTGCAATTCCCTCTTTATTAAGAAGCTAGTGTAGACACTGTTAGATGTGCAAGAGAACTTTTCCTACTTTGAAGTACTGTGTGTGTGTGTATCTATATCTATACACACATACACACACACACACACACACACATACATATATATTCACTAGAGACACAGTGAAGGTGGACAAATACCCACTTTGAAGTAGTAGTGAGTATGTCAAAATACTCCCAGAGGATGGGAACTCTAAGTCTCTGTGTTGCAAGGCAACACCTATGGGGAAAACTCTAATGGCAGGCTGTTTACTAAGAATGTTAAGATGAAAGAGTCTGGGGAAATTGTCAGACAAGATGAAATCTTCTAAATTCTTCCTGTCCACAAGAAACATACAGGAGAGCATAGGCCACAAGTTTACAATGAGGTGACAGCATCTGGGCAATTTACCTTTATAAAACTTAGATCACGGTTTCTCAGACTTTACCATGAAGACCCCTAAACTGTTTGAGCACCATGTAGCTGAGATAAAAGAGAAGCGTTTTGCCCAATTGTCATTCTTCTCCCAGTTCTGAAGGTAGGTGAATTAACATTAAATGGATGGACAAAGCAGTACAGATCTACAGTATTTTTAAGGTTCTTGAAGGAAATACCTATGACATTAGAAAATAATAGAAAATAGTTATGGCCCACTGTACTGTCAGCTAGCACAGTGAAAGATTAACATATAAGCAGTCCATGCTCTCGCAAGGCTCTGCTTGGAAATAGGTCAAGGCAGGCAGAATAGCACTGTCTTATGCTAGATCACTAATAAAATTATATGTTTGGTGCCAAAATTTGTCCATAGCAAAATGTGGGCAGTATCCATGCCTGCCTGCGTGCCAGCAGGACCCACCACTAGCACAACAGGAAGCTAGCAGTTCCTAAAGCAACCAGAAACAAATCAAATGGCTCTCTTGTTCCAGAAACAAAAGTTCCCACTGGTTTCTAGGGTTGCTTTAGAAAGAACTAGCATACTGTTGCACTGGTGGTTGGTCCTGCAGGCACAACAAAATGAACAGAGTTGCACAGACAGCACTGGATACTGCTCTTTAAGTTTAATTCTGTGGTTCCATAAAGTCAGAATATTCCACAAATTCAGGCAGCCCGTCTCAAATCCTGAGTGTTTTCTCTGAGCAGTATCCAGTGCTGCCACTCCAGTTACACCACTGACATAAGTGACCTCTAGCACTATGCCAGTGGCATAAGCTGGTGTGACAGGTTTCCATGGAAAACCCATTGCACTAGCTTATGTTGTTGGCATAGTGCTGGAAGTCATTTATACTAGCGCTACCTCAATAGTGTAAGCAGAGTGGCAGCATTGGATACTGCTCAGGGAAAGCACTGAACATACATCTAAGGGTTTTCAGTGTTACAGAGTTTTCGGGGACATGGCTACAAAAGTTCTGTATTATTTTGAGGGTTGTGTTCTTGTGATATTTTGAGTCTTGAATGGCAAACTGCCTCCTTTAATCTCTTCCAATAGTTTGTTTGTTTATGTTATTTTTGTGTTTATAGGCCAGTATTGCAAAATTATGTTTAAACCGAGATGCATTTAAAATTTTGAAATTTACTTCTCACCATTTCTTTTTCAATCTGAGTCAGAAGAGCAAGCACTTTAAGACCAAATACATGATGAAGTACAACCTTAAGCAAAATATAATGCAGGAGAACAAGTGTTCACACAGCTATATGATTACAAAACTCATGACAATGTGCAAAAATGCATGAGTGGCATCATCCAGGGCCTAAATTAGGCCAAACAATTCGGAAAGCTGTGTATGATGTAAGTAATGGAACAGAGCAGATTCTGCATCATGAACAGATTTCCCCAACTGAAATCGGTTGCATTGGTCTGGGAGCCAATTCTACTCCTCAAAATGTCTGCCTGAGTTTTTTCTAATAGACCTAAGATCTTCCCAAGAAGAGGCAAGTGAAAATGTTTATTTTGGGGCTAGCTTTTCAGTTGCGGATTGAAATTTTTTTTCTTCTTCTCTGTTGTATTTTATGACTCCTGTTCATTAGGTTGTCTTGCTGTATTTTGTTGTATTTTGTTGTTTTACTTGTATGTTACCTTCAGTGGAGATTTTCTTTGGAAAGGCAGTGGAGATTTTTAAAAAGAAATAATTAAAAATGGAACAATAAAAAAATAAAATGGTATTTCTCTCTTGCTAATAAAAATGGAATTAGGAAAGGTCATGTGCTTTCCTTAGCAACTGCAGGTACCTCCTTAGAGAGAGCCATGGGTTTAGGCTGGTAACCACAGGAACTTAGCAAATAACATGCATGATAAATTAATTGCAGTTGGAGACCTGCTGTGTTTAACTAGGCTTTTCTGCTGTTCCTTTCCATTCCTCTTATTCAACAGATTCCTTTTCCTAGGCCATCCACCCCACATTCAAAAGAACAAAACAATGTAAATATGTTGAAACTCCTTTAAAGTTGGGGGTAAAATATATTATCCTTTATTGTGCTTGTGTTCAATATACTTTAGTCTGCAATACTTAATTTGACCTGAGCCTGAAAATTAAGTGTTTCAGCCAAAAATATGACCCCAGTTGTACTTCTGCTGCCACTATTTACTTATTCTGTGAGTGGAAACAAAAGGCTGCGAACCACACTGTGGCCACTTAAAAACGTATGTGACCACTCTAGCCTTGAAGGGAGGCTCTTGTCTGTTTTTTTGTGGGTACATGATAAACCCAGCATAACAAAGCCTCCTACTTTCCCAGATTTCTGAGTGGTTGCAATCAGATGACATGGTTAGAGCATGGATGGAATCTATAAACTAGTACCTCTCTGCATGGCTAGAATGGCAAACAGTAAATGTTTAAATAGCCATCATTTCTGTATCCATATCTGTTTCAGTATCATATAATGAGGATTTGTTCTTTGTAACAATTGAGGCAGTTCATCTGAACTGGAATTATGAAGGAATTTCTATGCTAGTAATCCTGGGAAGAAATCAGGGAATGGGATGGAGAAAACCTCCCATGCAGCTTGTATCTTAGTTCACCTGCCTAAGCCACAACATTGTTTTACTAAATGTTTCCTTAAATCATGTTCTCTTCTTGTGTCACAGACTGATGGCATAATCAGTTAGCTTTACAGATCGTAAGTACCTGTTTGTTTGTTTTATTTGATACATTTGTATACTGCCCATCAACCAATGGTTTTCAGAGTGCTTCACAACATAAATATAATAAAACCAAATCAATACAAAATCATATGGTAAAACAACAGTAAAAATCAGCAAGTAAAAGCTCAGTACTTGAAAAGCCTGGGTAATTAAAAAAAGGTATTTCCTGGCACCAGAAGGATAACAAAGAAGGCACCAGGTGAGATTCTCTGGGGAAAGGATTCCATAAATGGGTTGCCACTACTGAAAAAGCCCTATCTCTGGTCACCACCCACATCACCTCAGATGTATATTCTCAACACACAGGCAAGTTTATATGAGAACAACTGTTCTGTCAAGTACCCAAGTTACAAGCCATCTAGAGCAGGGATGGGCAGAAGGTAGATCTCCAGATGTTTTAGACTTCAACTCCCAGCATTCCTGACCTTTAGCCATGCTGGCAGGGGCTTATGGGAGTTGAGCTCCAAAACATCTGGAGATCTACCTTCCACCCACCCCTGATCTAGGGCTTTGAAGGTAATCACCAAAACTTTCAATTGTTCACTGAAATGGTGCAGCAATATAAGCACTTGAGTAATATGTTCTTAATGCCTGGTCCCAGTAGTAGCCTACTAGCTGTATTATTAACCAAGTGTAGTTTCTAGGCAGTCTTCCAAGCTAGTCCCTTGAGGCATTATGGTTATCAATTCTGAATGTGACCAGAGCATGAATTACTGTGGACTGGGTAGCTCTGTCGAGAAGAGGCTGCAGCTGACATGCCAGCTGATAAAAGATATTCCACACCATGGAGGCTTGTGCCTCCAGATAGTGCTGGATCTAGGAGCTCTCACAGACTGTAAAACTGATCCTTTATGGGGATTGCAATCCCTTGAAGAACAGGTTGAACACCATCTCCCTGGGCAAATTAACTACCCACAGCATTTCCATCTTTTGGGGATTCAGTGTATTGGCCCTCATCAAGGCCATTGCAGACTTCAGCACTTCCACTGACTCTCTTGAATTGGATGTAAAGGAGAAGTAGAGCTGGGTGTCATCTGCATACTGGTGGCATTTCACTCCAGATCTCCAGATGACCTCTCCCAGTAATTTTATATAGATGTTAAAGAGCATGGAGGATAAGATCAAGTCTTGCACAGCCCCACAGCGTAAGTGCCATGGGGTTGAATAGCAGTCCCACAGCATCAGGTTCTTGAATTTGGCCCCCAAGTACTGGTAGAAATGCCATCCTTCCAACTTCCAGCTCAGAAATTGTATCTAGAAGACTGATGCTATAATCATACCAATAATATTTAGCATTTATATTGTGCTTTAGAGTGTTTATTTACTTATTACATTTCTATACCACTTGTGACATTCCTGCCTGAGCTTCTACATTTCCACAGCTGCCTCTTCAAAAACTGAGAACCAATCCCCTCAGGTGCGCCTGCTTTCACTTTGGGACAGCTGTACCCACTGTTCCACAAGCTTCAGCCCTTTTACTCTCTCTGGATTCCAGAGAAACTCAATTGATTCTCTCAACCCACTACAGGAGAAGTAGCCAGGAAATAGATATAATAAAGGTAGCGTAAAAATCAACACATGGGAATATGGATTTTTAAAAACAAATACTTAAAACATGAGAAGTTATGTTATTATTACTTATAAATTCTTGTTCCTAACTCCCCTACCTACTCTACCCTCTTAAAATCCCACACACAAAACCCACTACCTAGATGTTGCTTCCTCAATCCCTAAACCTTATCGAACTAACTGTCAGCTCATCCTTTATATAACCTTAGAATTCTCTCTCTTACACACAAGCCCCTCTCATCTTTCACTCACTCTCTGGCACACTATTAACCCTATCTTTCCTGGGTTACATTTAACAATATTTAAAAAATTACATAACAAGACAGGCAGATGTTACGCTGCTCAATAGCTGAAGCTCGCTGGGCTGTTCAAAACAATTACTTTAAAGTTCTTCACACACATTATTTCATTAACCTTTGCAAAACACACACACACACGCCCAGTATCACTATCTCCATATTGCCAGTGAGGGGGAGGGGCTGAGGCTCAGATGCAGTCGCTAGTTTAAGGCCATATAGCGCCTTCATAGCTAAGGCAAGACTCCTTGCTGCATGGGATCGAAACCCAAGTATGTTGTGAAGACCCATGGACTGACCAGGTATGCTCTCTTCCAGGAGGATGGATTAGAGATGTGACTGAGGGGTTGCCTGCACTCATAAAGCCCAGTGATAGGTATCCCTTTCTTCTCATCCATGTGGGAACAAATGATACCGCCAAGCGGCACTATGAAGAAATCACGTCAGACTTTGAAGCATTGGAAAGGTAACTGAAGAACTTTGGGGCCCAGATAGTTTTCTCATCTCTCCTTCCAGTAGTTAGAAGAGGAACAGAAAGGGAAAGAAATATACTCTGGGTGAATGACTGGCTACAAAGGTGGTGCCGACGTGAGATATTTTGATTCTGGGACCACAGGCTATACGTCCTGGAAGATGGACTGTTGGCAAGGGATGGGTTGCACCTCACAAGGGCTGGGAAGAATGTGTTTGGCCACAGCATGAAGAATTTCATCAGGAGGGCTTTAAACTGAATCCTGCAGGGGAGGGAGACATAAAGTTGGGGGTAACAATGGGTGAAGGCCCATCCACCACTCTAATAGCACCCAATAATAGTCTTCAGAAACATGTAGGAAGAAAGCCAGACTATAAAGCACATGGTCTTCAATGTCTATAAACTAATGCCCAGAGTATGGGAAACAAACAGAACAAACTTGAACTCTTAATACAGGAGGGAAATATGACTTGATAGGTGTAACCGAAACTTGGTGGGATGACTCCCATGACTGGAATGCAGCAATTGAAGGATATAACTTGTTCAAAAAGAACAGGGAGAACAGAAAGGGTGGTGGAGTTGCTCTATATGTTAAAAATACATATCTCTATACAGAAATACAGGAGGATGAGCTTGGTAGCCCCATCGACAGCATCTGGGTTAAAATAAATGGAGCAAAGAATAAAAGGAACAAGGTGGTTGGAGTTTACTACCGGCCACCCAATCAAGGAGAAGACGAGGATGAAACTTTTGAAAAGCAAATTGCCAAGGTTTCAAGGAAGCATGATATAGTAGTAATGGGGGACTTCAATTTCCCCGATATTTGTTAGGAGACAAATTCTGCAAAACATGGCCCCTCCAGGAAATTCCTGACTAGTGTTGCTGATAATTTCCTCCTACAGAAAGTAGAGGAAGGAACTAGAGGATCGGCTATCCTTGACTTGATCCTAACCAACAGAGATGACTGGGTGGATAAAGCAGCAGTTACAGGAACGCTGGAGGAAAGCAACCATGTTATATTTGAGTTCTTGGTTCTAAAAGAAGCAAAAGCCAAGTGTAGCCAAACATGTACCCTGGATTTTAGGAAAGCCAATTTTAATAAACTCAGATCAATGATCAGTAAGGTCCCATGGCAAGTGACTCTAACGAGAAAAGGAGTCCAAGATAGGTGGGAGTTTAAAAAAAAGGAAATTCTCAAGGCACAATTACAAACAATTGCAACAAAAAAAGAAGGCGGAAGACAACAGAATGTGGCTTCACAAAAAGCTTAGCAATGACCTGAAAACAAAAAAGGACACATACAGGAAGTGGGAGGCAGGCCAGGCTACAAAGGAAGAGTACAGGCAGGTAGCACAGAATTGCAGGGATGGCATCAGGAAGGCTAAAGCTGAGAATGAGCTGAGGTTAGCAAGGAATGCTAAAAGCAACAAAAAGGCTTTCTTCAGATACATGCATAGTAAAAGACAGAGAAAATAAATGGTTGTTCAGCTATTAAATAAGGATGGCAAAATGATAACAGATGACAAGGAAAAGGCAGAAATGCTCAATTCCTACTTTGGCTCAGTCTTCTCCCAAAACAGGGTCTATGACCCCCCCTGGCAAAGGCGAAGTACAGGCTGAAGGGGCAGGATTGCAGCTTGAGATCGATAGGCATATGGTCAAGGAACACCTCATTACAATCTCCAGGGCCAGATGAACTGCATAAAGAAACTGGCAGAAGAACTCTCAGAACCACTGTCTATTCTCTTTGAGAAATCATGGAGGACAGGTGACGTGCCCGATGATTGGAGGAGGGCTAATGTTGTTCCTATCTTCAAAAAGGGTAAAAAGGAGGAACCTGGGAACTACAGACCAGTCAGTCTCACATCAATCCCTGGGAAAATTCTGGAGCAGACGATAAAGCACTCAGTCTGTAAGCACCTTGAAAACAATGCAGTGGTTACTCGAAGCCAACATGGATTTGTCAAGAACAAATCTTGCCAGACGAATCTGATCTCATTTTTTGATCAGGTAACCTCCGTTGTGGACTGTAGGAATGCTGTGGACATAATATACCTCAACTACAACAAAGCTTTCAACAAAGTGCCCCATGATCTCCTGATGAGCAAACTAGCTCAAAGTGGGCTAGATGAAACAACGATCTGGTGAATCCACAGTTGGCTACAGTATCAGACTCAAAGACAGCTTATCAATGGGATCTTCTCAAACTGGGGAGAGGTAACGAGCGGGGTACCTCAGGTCTCAGTCCTGGGCCCAGTGCTCTTCAACATTTTTATTAATGACTTGGAGGAGGAGGTGCAGGGAATGCTGATCAAATTTGCAGATGACACAAAATTAGACGGTTTAGCTAATCATCCCAGAGTGCAGGACACTGAATAATGGCCTCAAGTTACAGGAAGCCAGATTCCGGCTGAACATCAGGAAGAATGTTTTGACTGTTAGAGCAATACGACAATGGAACCAATTACCTAGGCAAGTGATGGGCTCTCCCACACTGAAGGCATTCAAGATGAAGCTGGACAGCCAACTGTCAGGGATGCTTTGACTTAGATTCCTACATTGACTCAGCAGTCTTATAGGCCCCTACTATTCTATGATTCTATGATTCCTAAGTGGTAGTTTACCAAAGTGCTTTGTAAGCCTACCTTATGTAATTTTCTCCTGAGTTGTGAGGAGAATTTTAATGTTTTCTTACATCCCCCAGGTTTCCTATCAGGTGCAGATGTATGGTAAAATTCTCCTCATCACTTGGTACACGACATTACCTGTGACATTACTCCCATAAGTCATCTCCTGTTATGCCCCACTGAAGAGTCAGTTGAACCACAGCTGTCCTTATATTTGCACCTGCACATAAGTCTACATCTTCAAGTTTGTTTTATAGCCATCAAAATACTTTCCTAGGATGAAGTAATCTATGAACTGCCTCATTTCTTTCAGAACGAGAGCTCTTAAAATAAAAATCTAAAGTATCTGAAAAATGAGAGGAATTGAACTTTCCCTATGACAGCTTGAATAAAAGAAAACATAGCTGTGACGCGTACAGACAGATGGCTGCTGCGGGTGGAGTTAGCTTTTAATGGGATGCAAATCAGGATTTAAAAAAAATAAAAATAGCTTTCTTTTCCTGAAAAATAATTGTGTAATAAAATATTAGCTATGAGTAACAGAATATTGATTTTGTATTCAATGCTAGATGGAAGAGCTCCATATACCACTGATTCTCTAGACCTGGAGATTTTAAGAGGCATGTATTATCCCTTTCAGTCATAGCTAAACATAATTCCACATTTCTCAGGACAATTCTCTGTGAGCAGACAAGACAGGGAGAGTTTATAGAATAATTTAGTGGCAAAGCTTTTCCTCATCTGTACCCTACTGCAGGTATGTGTGTGGGTATACATGCTGAATGCTCCTATACCCCCCCCCCAATATCTATACATAGAACATTTGTGTCTTGAGGGATTGTCTTTGTCTACATGTATTACATAGAAGTAGTAGGGATCAGTTTCAAATAACAGGAAGTAGGCTTAAATTTGATGTGTTAACTTTAATTTTGAATAGTTATGAAGATTATTTTCAGGGAATAACTAAATCCTTTTTGCAAAATCTTTTGGTTGCTGCAAGAATTGTATTAGCAGATCACTAGAACATGGCATCGGTTCATACAACGATAACAATTAAGGTCTCAGCTGTTGCTGAAATTGCTATGTTAACACAGAAGCATTGCTAGGTACAGGATATTGCTCTAAAATGTAGAACCTAAGTCTATCACTGTTCTTACTCTTTGACCAGGTTCACATGATCACAGAGGGAAAATAAACTAAGGTGGCTTATTTTTCCTCCCGGTGTGTGCCGGGTGCGAGGCACCTGATTAGAATAATTACCTTTACCAGGCGTGGGTTATCATGATATCTGAACCCAGGGAGGGTGAGCGGTTAGGATGGTTTAAAAACCACCCTGAAACACATGGCTTGTTCTTGGGTTTCAGGGTGGTTTATAACCCATTCCAGCCACCCACCATCACCAGTTTCAGAGATCATGACAACCTGTGCCCAGAGAGGGAAATTATGCTAATTAGGCAACTCATGACCAGCATGTGCAGTAAGGGAAAATAAGCCACCTTGGCTAATTTTCCCTCCATCATCGTGTGAAACTGCCCTTTGTGATACCCCTTGGATTCTTACAGTGCAATCCTATATATGTCTACTGAGAAGTAGGTCCTAGTAAGTCCAATGGAACTTACTCCCAGGTAAGTGAGCACAGGACTGCAGCCTAAGGTTGTCTCTAAGCAAAAACCCCACATCCTTTCCGGGGCTTTCTACTTTCAGTTTCTTTGCAGGTTTAGGATGGGCTCCTTTACACAGCAGACATATGGTTTGAATCAAGGTAGTGCCTCCCTCCCTCCCTGGGATGTGTACAAAGGAGCGCGGGAGGGGGGAGTCTTGTTTTCATCACTTTACTTGTGTTGTACTGTCTCCTCACAGTCTCCAGGAAAGCTACAACTTACTTCTGAGTAGACTTCAGATTGTGCTGTAAGTCTACAATCCTCAGCACACTTACTTGGGAGTAAGCCCCATTTAACTTAATGGGGTGCTCTGAATCAACAATGGATGTTGATTCTGAGCTTGGTGAGGTGAGGGATCAGATCTGTCCCTTCATTGCAGGAGGGCATTTTATCCTCCCTCCAATTGATCAAGAAATGAGCTCAAGCATTTACATGGCAGAAACATGGTTTGAAGTGAGGAAAGTCCTTCCTCGGCAAATTCATAGCGCTATACCAGCATTACACACTGCTAGTATGGTACCATTAACTTTTATTACTAGCTGAGTCCTGATCTTTTTGAAAGCGGGATAAAGGGGGAAACGTGCAGGAGACATCCTGGAGGTTGACAACATCGTGTAAAGGGCCCGCAAACTTCCGTGAGTGACCAATCACGAGCATGTAGAAAATCGCTTGTATAGAGACACCCTAACAGAAGCTTCTTGGATTGCTGCTACTCAGTTTGTTCAATGTAACCTTTAAAGAACAGAAGTACTTTCGAAAGTCCCTGGAGCGTCTTCAGTACTTGTTGAAACGACTGGAGCCAGAGAATTATTTCTAGCTCAGCAGAATGCACCAATGCAGAACACACATGTAGGATAGGTTTAATTGGCAATCGTCCGTTGTGAGTATTGATACAAGCCCACAAATATATAGAACTGGAAACTGGCCAGAATACCTTTTTGCTAAAAAGCAGAGGGTTAAAAATTAATGCGATAACAAGACTTTAGCTATAATAGAAAATATTTTTTCTCTAATGGTACCAAACATAGATAAGCTGCCCCCTCCCCACTGTAGCCTTGCGGAATGTTTTGAGTGAGTCATTTCTTTGAAGTGTAAATGCACCTTAAGAGGGATGTTAAATATTTCAAGTAATTGGTATGAACATGAAATCTTTCATTAATGTCTCGTAGCCTTCTGCAAAATGCAGATAAGAAAATGAACAGTCTTGTGAAGGAGAAAAAATCCTCAAATATTCTGGAAGGAACATGTTCCTGGCCAGAACTGCACCTCCCTTCTTTGACTTCCCTCCTCGTGTGGCGTCTGTGTCTACTGCAAAAAAATAGTAGTAAAGTGGAAAATTAAAGCAAGCGTGCACATGTTAATCTCCTTGCCACAGAAGCGGTGCCTAATGCTAACGTGACACATGAAATCCAAGCAAGCAAACCTAAGCTATTCTTCTACCTGCTTCAAAGAAGACCTTTTTGAATGGCGTCCATTTTGAAATGCTTTTGTCTGTGCCATCTGATTGATTTTGAAATGTATTTTAAACAACATTAATTGATGTCCATTTTGAAATTGATTTGACTGGCTTAAAACAAAATGACAACAGTAATTAACATCCTCTTTCATAGTTAATTAAGGGAAATTACATGCTAAAAATACAAACATCAGAGCATGGGGCTAATTATTTAGGCTAGATTGTCATTTAAGCACAATCTATAATAAGCGCCATCACAAAGCTGTGTGCAACACGCAAGAGCTTCCAGGCATGTTAAGAGCTGCTTTTCCATTGATGCCTCTTTCTGTGACATGGAGTGAAGAAGAATGCTAGTCTGCCACTGTGTAATGTGCAGCTGGCATTACAGAGTGTGATGTGGAGGAGCACGGTGAGAAGCATTTTGATGCAGAACTGTGCAAGGCGGAGGGGTCCAGAATAACAGAACCGTCTGTTGGCAACAAATTGAAGGGGTGGCAAAGGCAGGAGGAAAAAGGAAGGCTTGACAGTGAACACATAATAGGCAGATTCAGTGTCAGGGACTCCAGACGCTGAAGCTTGAACTTAGCCCAGTGAACCACAGCCTTTTGCTGTGGATGCTTAGCTTCAGAGTTCTCTTCATATACAGAAGGAATACAGGAGGGTGCAGCATTGGCCCTTGTAATTGACAGGCAGCATGAAGCCTCTCAATTGGACAGCCACAGTTCCAGAAACAGACAGCAGCAACCCTGGATTGAAAAACCTCATCCAAGGTCTGGATTTTAGGAGTGGTTGCCCATAGCTCAGCTTGGCCCTGATATTCAAGAAGTGATGTCTGGCAGGCAAAATATAGGTAGATGCAAGATACAGATGGGAAAGTATTACGCCTTAAAGCAAGCAGCCTGTGCAGCAAGTGTCAAAAACAAATATAGTTGCTTGCTTAAAGAGAGCGGCTTGTTTTTTTGTTTGCTCCATTTATATCCCACCTTTCCCTAAAAGTGCTCAGGGTGGCTAACAATAAAATCCACAATAAAAGACAAGTAATCCACAAACAAGCAAAATAGGGGCAGAGAACTCTTTCAGCCCAAGGGCCAAATTTCATTTCAAAAAAGTTATCAGGGGCCACATTTAGGGATGTATAGACTGTGTGAAATCCGTCCCATCTCTGTTTCACAGATTGTCAGGCACCTTTTGTTCCATCATCTGTCCATTGACAGAATTGGATTTTTTTGTTTCCAAATTTGCACAGATTTTCATTTACGCAAATGGGCATTTGCAGAATTTTGCACATGCAAAAATGCACAAATTCCCTCAAATGCACATTTTCACGCTTTAGCCTATTGGGGAAATGCACATTTTTGGCTGTTTTTTGGGGTGGGGGCTTATTTTTCTACAACAAAATTTATGCAAAATTTGGGAAATTTAGAAAACCAGTCCATGGAGTCCGCCTGACATAGGAGAACCTGCTACACTGTGGAATCCATTGGTCAGATTCACTAAAATCCAAACTCATTTGGTTCTGTTGCAGATTTCTCCAACATTCCTAGCCACAATACAGTTGTGGCTGCGGCCAAAGGCAAAATGGGTGGGGCCAAATATACCAGCATGGTTTAGCATAAAGCTTTTACTGCCGGTAATTAAACCTTAGGAGAGGCTTTTCATCCTTTCAGAATGGGCGAAAATATTACACAAAAACTGGGAAACCACCAAACAACTAGTGGTTCAGGGGGGAAAATGGGGCCGGGGAAGTGGGCATGGCCATCTGGAAAACTCCAGTGGGCTGGGTGGGGACCCCAGGCAGGCTGGATTTGGCTCCCAGACTTGAGGTTTTGCACCTCTGAAGTAAAATATTGCAATAAAATCATATACAGTCAAATTAAAAATTGCTGTCAGTTAAAAACATAATTAAATTACAAATACAGATTAAAACACAGAGCAGCAGAGAAAGCAAAACAAGAAACCAGTCCAGTAGGCTAAACACCTGTTTAAATAAAAAGCAGGTGCCTATTAGCAGAAGGCTATCAATGAGGGAGTATTTCTTTTCTGCCATCATTGCCATGGAATAGGCCCCACCAGGCTCTAGCCTGTGTTTGGTTAAACTCATGCCAAGTTTTTTGTCAACATTGTTCTAGTTATTGCCCCACTAATTTCAACACCCTAAGCTCCCCAGAGAACCAGGGAGCTCATTTGGCTCTAAGTGGGAGAGGGCACTCAGAAGCAATCATGTCAACCGCCCAGGCCATTTCTCTGTTCCAGAGATTGACCAGGCCTTAAACAGAATTTCCTGTTGAGGTGACAGAAAAATCCCCAGGAGCCATCAGGAAACCATTTGGTTCTGCCAGTCTCCTGGGGCAGACCATCCTAATCCAAGATCACTATCATCCTGCCCAGCATAAAATACCAGACCAAAAATGTTCCACTGCATGAGTGGGGCCAGAACCCACTTGGGAGCGACTCGTGGTTGTGACAGAGGCTATGAAACCCTGAGTCACTTCTGACAGGGCAGTTTCAGCATGAACATTAAAGTTGCACAATACCACCAATGTGTGAGACTCCAACATGACCACCCTGGCTAACTCAGGAAGGTCACACTCTGACCCTTGGACGGCAGAGTGGACAGTCCATCAGCAGAATCCCTATTCTGTCCCAAGCACCCACTTTCAGAAGTACACACAACTGGAGGACTGCTAGATGGGGCACAAGGTCAGGGAGGTAAAAATATGATAGATGGCTGCAATTTCACCCCCACTCCCCATCCAGATATTGCCTGCAGCTGCACAAAGAACCCAGGAGGACAACACTGAGAGAGGTTGATTCTCCCAGCTTCATCCGACCAGGTAATACAAGCATGGTTGACATTCTCATGCAGGCTGAGGTCCTGGATGGCTGTTGTTTCTCCATACACTGACCTGGCATTCAACCCAGAGGGATTGCCACCAAGGCAACTGAGAATCAGCCTGGAAGGGGAGACAACCAATCAAGTTTTCCTCTCCTTTCTTTTTGTATGTCATCAGAAAACAAAGAAGAAACGTCCTACTCCTCAGGATATAGGACTACTAGCTAACATTACTGTCAGCACTGCCAGTCTGCAGTGTTGCTATTTGCTCCTAACATCAATGTTTGAAATTGCTCTGTGGAGTCTTCTCCCCTTGCAGCCGAATGTGAGACAAAATGGCAGATGAATCTGCTGAGTTTGGCTGAAAGTGGGGTGATCTTTCCTCATGAGGTTTGATTACTCATCCGCACTCTTGAGCTATCCCGAAATAGGCCAACAGGAGTGGGAGGATGGTCCAATGGAAGCTGCTTCTATCTTTCTGCCTAAAGGGACAAGGCAGGGGTCTTTTTTCCCTAAAGGGCCCCCAAAGATACCTCCAGTACCTTTTCTTGAATTGTTTTGACAAACTTAATGAATGAATCTACTGAGAACCAAGACAGCTAATAAGCCAACCAGTATTAGTACCTCCGTCTGACAAAATAATGGACTGCCTAGAAGTTCTACAGGCTAATGCTCCATGGCAGCCTTTACTTCCACAGTAATCCTGCTAGCTGAGGGAAATTGGTGTCTTGAAGGATGCATGTGACAAACAAAGCCACTCTGCGGCTTCGGCAGTGGCTTTGCAAGTGTCAGCCACCAACTCTTTTCTAGGCCTTAGAGAAACTCATAAGCTGGGCTGTGAACCTGTATATATATATATATATGTTTTCTGCGTTTTGCATACAAGAGAAAACACTGTCAAAGAGGGCTCTACTTTTGAGCTTAGTATCAACTCCCAGGGTGTTTGCCAAGACTCTAGTAGCCCTGGTGGCTTGGCTTTGGATGCTAGGAGCAGCAGTCTTCTTTTATCTGAATGACATACTAATCGGGTCACAGTCCTCAGTGCTGGCTTGGAAGGACATCCAGTTTGACAATTGCTTCGGGAATTACAGATTTCTCCGAAATTTGTAGATGAGTTCCTTGCTTCCATGACAATGAGAGCAGTCCTGGACATGAAACAGAAAAAAATGTTCCAATAACTTACTCAAGAGAGGTAATTATGACTCTGGCTACAAGTGTTCAAAGCAAGCGGATGGTGAATGTACTGGAGCTGGCCCGGTTGCTGGAAATGACAGTGTCCTCTCAGGACATGACAGCCAGGGTACAATTCCATGTTCAATCGTTTCAGAGATATGTCTTTGCCCTTTCATCAAGCAAGAGTTTCCCTGCAGCATTTCCTCATACATGTTCCTTGATGAGCAAATTCATAGGATGCTGGATGTTTCTGGGGAGGCTGTCACAGTGGATGACACAACGAGAACTTTTCAGAATCTTAGTCATGATTTTCAGAATCTTAGTCAAACGCCAGGTTGGATGAATCACAGGTCGGAATTAAGATTGCCGGGAGAATTATCAACAACCTCCGATATGCAGATGATACCACCCTAATGGCAGAAAGCGAAGAGGATCTAAAGAGCCTCTTGTTGAGGGTGAAAGAGGAGAGTGCAAAAGCTGGATTGAAACTCAACATTAAAAAAACTAAGATCATGGCATCTGGCCCCATCACTTCCTGGCATATAGAAGGGGAAGAAATGGAAGCAGTGACAGATTTTACTTTCTTGGGCTCCAAGATCACCGCAGATGGTGACTGTAGCCATGAAATTACAAGACGCTTGCTCCTTGGGAGGAAAGCTATGGCAAACCTAGACAGCATAGTAAGAAGCAGAGACATCACCTTGCTGAAAAAGGTCCGTCTAATCAAAGCTATGGTTTTCCTAGTAGTAATGTATGGCTGTGAGAGCTGGACTATAAGGAAGGCTGAGCGCCGGAGAATTGATGCTTTTGAACTGTGGTGCTGGCGAAGACTCTTACGAGTCCCCTGGACTGCAAGGAGGTCAAATCAGTCAATCCTAAAGGAAATCAACCCTGAGTGCTCATTGGAAGGACAGATGCTGAAGCTGAAGCTGAAATATTTTAGCCACCTAATGCGAAGAGAAAACTCTCTGGAAAAGACCCTGATGTTGTGAAAGACTGAAGGCAAAAGGAGAAGGGGACAGCAGAGGATGAGATGGCTAGATAGCATCACCGATGCAATGAATATGAACTTGAGCTCACTCCAGGAGAGAGCGCAGGACAGGAAGGCCTGGCGTGCTATGGTCCATGGGATCACGAAGAGTCGGACACGACTGAACGACTGAACAACAACTCCCCAGTTCTAGTCTAACTCTAATCACAACACCACACATGTTTCCAGCCTGGAACTTTAATTGGGTGCTCATAGCCACCCTGCCCCCTTTTGAAACTTTAGCTAAAGTCCCTATGAAGGAGCTTTAACCTAAAATCCTTATGCTGGTAGCTATTACATCCACCCATACAGTATTAGAACTGGATTCATTGTCAGCCAACAAGGATATGTTTCAGGATATAGATATATAGATATCCCAGTCCCACACATGGAAGGTGGCACAAATTTGATGACAGGTGGGCTCTAAAGTTTTATCTAGATAAGACTCAAGGGATCAGATGCCTTGTTTGTGTCCAGCAGATCATCTTCTTTGGGCCAGAAAGTTTTCATGTCTACTTTCTGCAGGTGGCTCAGGGACAGCATGGTGGCAGCTTTGGTGAACAATTTCAGATAGCACTTCTCTTGTCTATAGAGACTGCATTTAGGCTAGTGGGTGATTCAGGAATAGCTGTGAGCTGCCTGCTGGCTTCCTCAAGGAGGAAGAAACATTCAACCTTACTTTAAATTCCTGTCCTTGAGAGAAGCCAGCAGGCAGTTTACCCACCTGGGTGTTCTGGCTTAGATCAAACTCATAGTGCATGTGGGGGAGGTAGACAAGGCCTCAAAGGTCTTGTCCACTTCTGTAAGTTGTATTATTTTGTTTAGTTGCCATGTTGGTTTCAGCAGTTCCCTGTTCAGGGTTTGTGAGGGCAGGGAAGCCCCTTCCACTGGCGGGGTAAGATGACCCCGCCTACCACCAGGAGGAAGCACTTTCTTGAAGGTGGAGACTGCCGTCGGCATCATTCAAAATGGGAATTTACGGTAAGTCAAAATTTCCTTTCTATATGCAGTAAAGAGATGAATGACTCAAAAGTATTTCCCCCCCCGAAATATGTTAAATGGGTAATGATAATGATGATGTTATTCATTATCGAGAGTGGAAGCGGATAGCTGAGAACCTTAGAGCTTGTTTCAATCGATCCATTCTGATTAAAGTGGCTGAGAAAGAGAGAAATTATATTGGGAGACAGTCTTTTCATCATCAAAGGCTTTATTTTTATTCTCTATGTGAAATTGCATTTTTTAACCCACAGGATAAAATATTTTACATGAAGTTGTTGGCATATGTCAGAGTATGCACAGGTCACAGATTTATTTCTGACCTTCTTGTCTGAGTCGCTGTGGAAACTGAAATGTATCTTCGCCAACTTTTTCTTTCTGTCTCATTTCACTGCATATGTTGTAAAAAATTCTGCTTTCTAGGCAAGCTGGCTGCATCAATCCCATTCGCCATCCTGCCATCTGTGGAATAATTAACTTTCTTGACTTAATGGGAAATCAGGAGGAATTATAACTGCTTCATTTGTTTCCCATTGCCTCTGAAAGATCACCAGTTAAGTCCTGCTATCCAGCCAGCCAGAAACATATTTCAATGATCAGGGTGAGCAGGCAACTTAGTTATAGCCTCTTTTAAGAAAAGCATTTAGCTTTAGCAACAGCAAGGCAGATTCCGAGGGAGTCACTTCTCTGAGTACAGTACTTGCACCCCCATGCAGTTGATGGCAGAATCCATTTCTGGTAGCCAGAAATTTTAAGTTTGTGTTTTGGTTCAAGATCACTGCACCACATAAGGCCTACTCTTGTTTAAGATTCTGCAACAAAGACATCCAAATTGTGTGAACCGGAATACATTCTGCAAATGTTCCCTATTTGCTTAGTATGGGTGTGAAATATGCATTACTTATTTTTGTTTTGTATTGTTTAGCAGGATTGAAATGGATTTTTGCAGTGTGTAGCAACAATGGTGCAGAGGAATCAGTCCTTGATCTTGTTTCAGACCTTGTGTAATTTATTCCTCAAGAGCACCTATATATCTTTGGCTAGCTCACTCTTACACAATGACTACTGTAAATAATAAAATAGGCCTATATGCCAGCTATGCATGCCAAAGGTACAATTCCCTTTGCTTAAGGGTGACTATTTTATTTATACTGATTATATTACTATATGTATTATAATGTATAAAAAAGGAACACCAACAAATGCTTTTGAAAAACACTTGATTTTTATTCATTTTTTCTCAATATATGAGAGCCAGTGTGGTGTAGTGGCTAGAGTGTTGGACTGGGAACCAGGGGATCTGGGTTCTAGTGCTGACTTGGTCATGGAAGCTTACTGGGTGACTTTGGGCCAGTCACAGACTCTCAGCCCAACCTACCTCACAGGGTTGTTGTTGTGAGACTAAAATGGAGAGGAGGATTATGTATGCCACCTTGGGTTCCTCAAAGAGGAAAATAAGGTGGGATAGAAATGTAATAAATAAATAAATAAATATATTCTTGAACTTTGTTATTAATGTTGCCACATGAAATCTCTTTCCTTCCCAACTATCAAAATCTAAAATGGTGTTTTGGTGGGCATGAGAACACTGGGAATGATAGTGGTGGGCACCGGGAAAGGGATAATAAAATGGTTCACAAGCCATGGTTTATTTAACACAAACCAGTTTCTGTTTCATGAAGATGCATGTAAAGGGGGTGTTTCCACCAGTGATTTACTCCAAGCCGGCTGGCTGAGTGTTGAGGTCGTTAGGGATACATGATGTCATGGCCATCCAGCAGCCACCCCGGAGCTTATCAGGGAAAAACTGGATTTCCTGACACTGCTTAAAGTCCAATTCTTTTCCTCAAGTCGGGTTCTCCCCGGTATAGTTGCTGTGTGCCCCAACCCCCATATTTACCTTGGGTATGCTAGCCCTGCCCACAGGTATGCCTTTCACCCTGACCCCAATCAAGGGGCATTTCCTCCCATTGTGCTGAATGAGGCTTGCCTCTCAATGACCACAGAAATAATGGAGAAGCCCCTCAATTGACACTGCACACTTTAAAGCCCAATTCCTTAAGTGTGATTAAGCACAATTCCTTAAGTACATTTAAGCACGATCTCGAGGCTCTGATTCATTGCCTTAGGAAGTAATTACTTCACAGCTTCCTTATAGAGATCCTGTGCATTAAAATGGGGGCTGGTTTCCATCTCTTTCACACAACAAACCCGTTAGTGTCTCCTCAGAAGGAACTCCCATTGTGCTGAATGAGGCTTGCCTTTAAATGTTCACATCAGAACTTCCAGAGAGTCTCCCTCAATTGAAATGGCACATTTTAAAGCCCAATTCAAAGCCTAGTTCCTTAAGTGCAATTAAGCCTGATTTCGAGGCTCCGATTCATTGCCTTAGGAATAAAGTACTTCACAGATATCCTGCGGGTTACAATGGGGGCTGGTTTCTGTCTTTGTGTTTACTGTTGTCTTTCCCACAACAAACCCATTACTGTCTCCTCAGAAGTAATTCCCATTGTAGTCAGTGAGGTCCTGAGTATTAAAATGGGGGATGGTTTCCCTCTTTGTGTCCCCCCCACTTTCCCAGCACAAGCATATGTGTGTCTACTCAGAAGTAGCTCCCACTGTTGTCAATGAGGCTTGCTCCTAAAATGCAGGTGCATCTGGACTTTCAGAGGAAAGCAGAAAGCGGGGGGGGGGAGCCTCTCTCATTGCTTGAGTAGCCCCTGCCAGTCAGATGACATTCACTCCAACCCCCACCCCCAGCAGGAAGTGTGTTCTGTGAAGCAATTTTTACCAGTCCAGAGAATTTGCTCGTGGAACCCTGCACACAGCAAGTCAATACCTTTTAAAGAATTTGGTACTCCTCCATTTGTTTTTCCTTCCATTGTCGTGGAAACATGGCCTACTGCAAAGACTGCAAGTTCAAGTTCCTTTTCAAATGTTTATGTGATTTAGATATATGCCCCCTATCTGTTTAGCAGATAGGGTTCAAGGCTGGGGGGGATCTGCACGGTGGTGGGTTTAGTTCGCTCTCCACTTTGTTGCACTTTTTACTGGAGTTGAATCTGCTCCATCTGGGGACACACGGGGCTCGAAAACCCGGATTATCCCAAAGCTAGCCTGGGGCTCTGTATTGGCCCCAGGCCTGTAACCAAGTCACCTGTAGTTCTAGAGGGGCCTAGAGATCCATAATGCATTGCTTTGGTTCATTATTAGTGCAATTGCCTTGCTAGTGGGCCTCTGAGCATGTGAGATGAGTCAAAGGTCGATAGTAGTAGCCTCAGCACATTCCATGCCAACAAAGACTAGTATCTCATCAGGGCCTAGTATGTGCCTGGGAAGTGAGGCTATGTTTATGCCAAGCTGCAGGTGTCTGTGCTGAGAAAGCTCAGATTGTTTTCCTTCTGAACAAGCACTGTTAGTCTATGCCGGGAATGAACACTAATTAATGCTTGCTGCTGTCATGTTGCCTCACTGCTGACATGTATGGTATAAAACCCATTTTACCCCATGGCTCTGGGTTCAGAGAAGCTGTCTAACCCAACCATTGGGTTTGCCTGTGTGCTGTAAATTACTCAATAAAGTACTCCTTGTAAGTAAACCTGGATCTGATTTATCACTATCTTGGCACCTCTAAATTAAGAGTTCAAAGCCTACTGCAGGGGCAATACAGGCTCTCGGCAGGTCATATGGCAGTTTACTGTGAATTGTTTGGGTGGCTACTGAGTGGAGCCCCATCCACATCATCATTTAGAGAGCCTGTTCCATCCCTCCCACTCTCACTTCATTCTGCCCCTTCTTCCTTCTCTGGCCAGTGTGTGTGTTAGCACCCCCTCCCGCCCCATCCTATGTTCCCATTCATTTTTTTTTATTTATTTTCCCTCTAAAACCGCAATAGAGATAGGACTAAATGCGCAGACCCGTTGATTCCATTTTACTTGGAGTGCTGGAACCATCAGGTGGAGTAGTTATTTCCTAGGGGACTTTGCCCATTCCCCCTTGTTTCCCCTGTGGAAGTAGTTGTTCCCATTCCCATTGAGAAAATCCCCAGGAGCTCAGCAGCAATCCCTCACATTACCTCAGTAGTGGGGACACTCAATCACTTCAGATAGCTTGCTTTCAATCTTTAACATATCCCCACCTTCTTACTCAGAAGTAAGAAATAAATCTTGCTCCCCTGCAGTGAAACGGTTAAAGCCTAACTGTAGTAACTCACCCTAATGTGCTTTTTCACTTCTCTGATGCTCTCTTCGATCGCTATTGTGAGGTTGTGTTTCTTTGATCTTTAGTTTGCCGTTCTCTGCTTTATTGTAGTAACTATTTTTCCTTCTCATTGCAAGCATGGGGAAGGAGAAAGGGAGAACGGTGGGTGGGAAACAAGCCTTACTCATTGGTCTCCCCACCTTTTTTCTCTATGTCCACCCACCCCACACCCCACTTGTAAATAAACCCACCCCACCTACCCACCCCCCAAGCAGCTGTGGTTGGTGAAACTGGAGCTCTTACTTTGGGTTCACAATGTAGCAGCAATGCACTATTTCGACATGGTGCTTTTACGCAGTATTGATTTAAGGTGATTTTTTAAAACATTGGAGGCTGTTGAGCAGAGCACACCTATACTTCTGGGGGGATGGCCGCCAGAGGTTAGTAGCAGGCAAGGTGAACTCCTGAAGGGCCAGCTGCAAAATGACGGAAACATTGGGGAAACACTGGGAGGTCATGGCCAAGTGAACGACACACCCCTGGGAAGGGCTATCATGCCGAAGTAAATGCGGAGGGTTGGTACACACTGCAACAGAAGTGCAGACAAGCTGAATTAAGGGAAACAATCGGACTAAAAGTAGTCCCAGAAAAAACAGGTTTTGGGCAACCAACCTAACTCCCAGGGTCGTAGTAAGAATATAGTGGAATAACCTGACATATGACACACTGAGCTCCTTGCTGTTCCTTAGAGAAGTTGTTTGGTTGTCATGTTATTTGTCATGACTTTAAGTTACTTAACAAAGAATCTTAATCAAATAAATTCATAATAATTATAACAATATTTATCAATTACAAAGCAGCAAAAATTGCAGTACAGAGATAACAGACAAAACAGCCCCTGACTGCAGGCTTACAAATTAACAGAGACAATACAAGAGGAGAATAGGAATGGGGAGCAAATTCAGATGCCAGTTCTTAAAGTTACATAACTAATCATATAGAAACCACCTTCAATGGCCACTGAGGAGACAGATCTGGGAGAGGAGGGGCCAAAATGGCAGTTAATTCTAGCTGATCCGGTGTGCTTTGTTCTCTTGTTCCCTCCTTCTGAGGCAGCCAAATGGACATGGGTACTGAATCTAATAATAGGTCACAGATCATACATTAACGTAGCAATGGCCCTTTTAAATTATTAGAAAGAAGCAGGGGATGTTGTCTCAGAAAGCGTCATGATCCAGTATTTATTAATTGCAGCCAAGAGCATAATTGCCCTAAAATGGTAAATCTTTCAATGTGTTAATGATTCAACCCTGGCAGATGAAAGTCTTGAATATCCAGTTAGGTGAAAACTGACACAAGGGAAGAAAAAGAAAAGTGAGTTCCTTGTAATCTGATCACCTTTTATTTGTTGCAATGACGCAAATCCATGCACAGAAACTGTTAAATATTTACTTAGACATTCTGTCAGGCACCTTTTTAGGCAAGTTCATCCTTTGCGTTAGGTCATGAAGATAAATATGATCAATAACAAGCTACAATTTGTTCATTATAAAGAAAATATTTCACCAAGTTTTGTATTTTATTCTGGCATTTATATGAGATTCTGTTTTAGGATTTTATGGGCAACTAATAGTTATACTCGGAGTAGACCCACTGAAATACATGGAAAATCAGTCGTGATTAACTTAACTCCCACTGATTTCAATGGTACAACTAAATCTTGAACCAACGATATATTCAGTGTTTTGCTAAAGGGAAGAATACTGTCTTGCTTGCATTGATCTGTAACATGCATTAATGAAAACTGTGTGTAAACATATACTTACATCCACTGTAAAACTTCATTTTTAAAAAAGAAGTTGGAAGGAAGCTTTCATATTAATGCACTTTCCCCCAATTATTCTTGCATTTATATAGGCATTTTAGATTATTGCAGAGGAGCAGACTCTCAGTGCTTCTGCTTTTACCCAAAGCTTGGTATGAACTGAAAGCAAGGCATGAGCATCATTTGGGGGGGGGGGCACTACTAACTTGTAACATGGGCCCCCTCCCACACACATTCCAGAGTCCCATCCCTTACATACAATCTCATGAGTCATAAAAGAAAAGTTTCTATTTTAATTCTGAAAGTACATTTTCTACATTTCTGAAATTACACGATGGCCCATACCACAGGTTTTTCCTATTTTTATTTAATATAACATCCAGCCAATAAAGTTTGCTGACTATTTTGTACCGTTTTGGTTGGTCCTAGTTAATGTATTGTCTGAGCCAGACTTCAGAAAGGTCTTGTCTGTTTAAAAAAAAACCCGGAGGATTGATTGGTGTCCTTTTGCGTCTTTTAGTTGTCTTTCGTTAACCTCCTTAGATTTCTGGCTGTCCAATTTCTGTTTATAGTCAGACATGACAGTATGGGGGTGGGGTGCCCAAGTGCAGAAACCAGACATTTGCTCACATATGTTTTGGGACTAGATATCAGCAACTCTGGCTCCCACAGTCCCTGGGATGAATGTCTCTGATTATTATGGCACTTTGTCCCTCCCACCAGCTGTCTTTCCATCCTGTTTATGCACAGGGACAATTAGTTCTTGAGAGAATATGTCACACAGGGAAGCACAAATCTCTCTACCTTTCAAACTATGGATCCCAGTTTAACTACACAAGCACTCTGTCTCTCTGTTCTAGAGAAGGGCCTGGACCAGCAACTCACTGTTCAGAAAGTTGCTTGCTATGATCTCACAAGTCCTGGACAATAAGTACATCAATACAGGGAAATGAGTTTACATACATGTCCTCAAACATTATGTTTAATTTAGACTCAGGTTTGTTCCTTGTGGTAATGCGGTTACAGACTGGGCTACCCCACCCCTCACTGGATTGCCAGGCCCCAATAAAGGATATCTCCCCCACCCCATGTGTGGGCCCTGAGTGAGAGATTAAACTCTTCCCCCTCCTCTCTGTTATCTGTATGTGCTACAGGGCTTATAGGGAAGTGAGGCTCTAAATGAGAGAGTCCCCTCTTCTTTTGAGTTCGCTGTGATACCTGGATGACTTGGTTCAAACTACGCATGATGTTAATCACATACAGTTTTTCTCCCAGCATTTTTCCTTCCTAAGGAGCTGCTCAAGCTTCAGTCTCTAATGGAAGAGCAACGGAGAGGACTGGGGCATCTTAATCCTTTCCACTTTGCTAATTTTTATTTGCCCTCTCAGGAGAAAGCATTATGATTAAGTTCTTCTTTGTAGTCTCTGTGCATCACACATATGGGCTCTGTGCTTGCGTGGAGCCTTGATTCAGGAAACTTCTATAGCTGAGGAGTTTTGGCAGGAAACCTCCCGCACCATTGCAGTTCCCGCTTGTTCCCTCAGTTCTCTTTCGACCACCACTGTGATAGCCTCATTAGGGAACTTCTCCGTATTGAGTTTGTCTGAAAGCATTTAAAAGCTGCAGCTTCATTCTTTCTTCATTTGTCATTACAGACTGGATGTTCGGGCTAGAACTGGTGGTACTTTTAGTTATGTTGTCCTTTCCTCTGTTTTATAATAGGACACTGACCCACTACCTTGTAAATTAGCTTGCTACTTGCCCATATGTTTGATGTACAGTGACCATGAAGAAGAAAGACAGGTTTCTACCTGCAACTGTAGTTCTTTGAGTGGTCATCTGTGCATTCGCACAACCCACCCACCATCCCCTCTTTGGTGTCATACTCGAGTTTGATGTTGGGTACCAAAGGTATTTCTTCTCAGTTCTGAGGCTACAAAGTCGGTCTCAAGGAACTGAGGGTATAAGCAGGAACCTGCTAGGGACATGCACACTGGGACGGTGGGGGAGGGTTCCCACCAAAACAATCCTCTGCTATAGAAGTTTTCTGAATCAAAGCTCCACGCAGGTGCAGAGCCCATATGTGTGAATGCACTCGAAGAACTACAGTTACAGGTACAGTACCTATTGAAGATTGCAGCATGGATGCCTGCTTTAAATCAGTTTTTAAAAAGAAACTGGCGGAGGGGAAGATCTACACATAATTAATTTTAGATGTGAGTGAACCACAGGGTCTGTTACTTAATGCTGGATTGTTGGAGAAGAGAAAGGAGCAGCCAGAATTAAATGTAAACTTGCTTCTGACAACCATATCCATGTACCTCTGGCAGTGTAGTTACTGAGAGATTGGATATGCATACATAAAGAATTATTTATTCATTTATTGGTTATCAATGTCAACAGTGCTTTACAGAATAACTTTTAAAAAATCCATCTTCCAACTGATAACAAGAAAGGGAGGAAAGGAAGAAGACAAGGTAACTTAAGCAAATGCACTTAGGTTTCATTTCAGCTGGGGTTGAGAACTAATGGGTTAAGCCAAAGGCTTAATATCTAAATCGACGAGCAGTAATTCATAGTACCAAGCCAAAATCAGGGCCTTTGAGTTGGTCTTACTGTAATTGCTAGTTCTGTTATCAGTCATGGCCCCCTAAATATTGGGTATCCTACTAATAAAAAGCTTTAGGGTGATAATTTTAAAAGCCCCAAGGAACATTGACTCTTCTGCTGCAAAGGGTCAGTGTTTCTAGGACTGAGGCCTTCAACTAGTATGTAATAGTCTCTGTGAATTGTATAATCTGTTGTTCTTGTAAAGAGTTTAACTGATTGTTCTGTAGAATTTCTTTCCAAAGGGGAATTAGCTATACCAGCTGGAGACAGCAAATACTGTAAAAGTAACCCTATCATAGTTGAATGAGCCTAGCAGAACTGTGCATGGCAACCTGCCATTTGGATTGTGCCAGGGCTCATTCATATTATTAAGGTTGTTATCTCAGGATTGTTATTCTATGGGTTTTGTGTAACCTTATATACACAAAAAATAATTCCAGGGTGCTTCATCCTCTCTCTGAGAGTCTAGGGTCATTTATACATGAAAGGCAGCTGCCCAACATTACTGACCTCTTCCTGCAAGGTGCAACTGCAAGGATGGGGTGGATGTGTTCTAGGCCAGTTCATATAAACAAATCAAAAGTACTTCATGGTTTGTTATTGGAGGACAGCAGATCATGTAAATCACACATAGGGAACACCCAGCCCATGTGCAAGTACGGCCCACAGGGCTTCCCCATGTGGCCCACCAGCTGCTTCCCCAGGCCTCACCCCCTTTCCCAAGGCAGGGAAAAGCTCTTATCAGCAGCTGATTGGAGATAAGAGCTTTTCCCTGCTCAGCATTGAAAAAGACTCCATGCAGATCAGCTGAGATGGGCAAGGAAGTATTTATCAGCTCCCTTTCTCAGGTGTGAGCAAGGAAAAGCTCTTGTCTCCAATCAGCAGCTGATTGGAGATAAAGCCTTTCCCCAGCTCACTGCTGAGAAAGGAAACTGAGAAGTACCTCCCTCCTTAGCTGATTTACATGGACCAGGTGGTGGAGGGGCTGGGAAGTGTGTGTGATAGTGAGATTTGAGAGTGTGAGTGAATGGATGCATGGCAGATGCATGCATGTGTTTGTGTGAATGGGGTCTGTATGTTAGAATGTGTGGGAGCATGTGAAGAAATGCCATGTATATAACTCTTGCTATTCTGTACTGTTTACTTTGTGTGGCCTCTGACAGGCTATAATGTATCTGTGCAGCCTGAGACCTTGCTTTTTTTTTTTTTTTTACTGTCAGAGGCCTGTGTAGTAGCTGTTTAGTGACACTCTGAAAGGGGAGAGAGAAACAGTCACTTCGAATATTTAAAATGGGGCCTGGATCAGGTAAATTCAATTTTGATTGGCTGGGGCTTCTAACTAGGTGGAAAAGAGTGGTTGGGAAATGAGAGTTAAAGGGGTTGACAGTTGAGAGTCTGTTGGGAGTCAGAGAGGGAGAAGGCCTGATGATTGGTGTGGGGTGTTCCAGAAGGACAAGGAGAAGGCTGAGGAGAAAGTGAGTAACTACAGGCCTGAGTAGTAAGCAATTCCCTCTCTGTGGACTAACCATATGTCGCTGGCGAAGATCGGGAGTAGAGATCAGGTGGCTGTATTATGCCAGGAGGCTGCCCTAAGATATTGTCAGAAGGAGGTTACATAAGTAGGCAGTAAAATCCAGATAGACTGCTGAAGCAGCCAGTAGCATAACAGGAGGGGTTTGGTGTCAGAGGAAGACTGTACCCAACAGCTGGACCTGGTTGTGAGTGTATTTGGCTGGAGCAGAGGTTTAGGGAATATGGTCTGAGGTAAAAGTAGTCATTAAGGGCTTGTATTAGCAGCAGTGTCTCTTGAGTCCTTAAGAAGTGTCAAAATCATTATTGTGAAAATCCCAAAGTAAATATTAGTAATCCCTTATGTACAAAATATCTCTTGAATAAACTAACTTGTTTAATGGTTCTTCTTGTCTCTAGTGTTGGTGCCCATCTCGTGTCTAAGCCTGTTATATCAGACTACTAGGAGGTTTTAAAGTATTCTAAAGTATTCTAAGAAAATTGGTGGCAACTGAAAAGGGTCAGCTTGTGGAACTCTGAGTTATAGTAGCAGAGAGTTCCTTAGGCCCTGAAATATAAGCATTTGCTGGAAATAAGAAACCCCATCGGTGGGATTTCCCAGAGAAGGAGCATTTTCCCAATAAGTGGCAGCATGAGGAGAGGACATCCACATAGAGCAGAGCTTTCCAAACTGTGTGTCGTAACACATTAGTGTGTTGTCGGCAGTGTGTAGGTGTGTTGCACGAAAATTGTGCAGAAGGGCACCGCGGAGTTCGCTTACTCATGTTTGCTTCGCTTGGTCCCTCCCCCGGAACTTCCTAAAGCGGCTAATGTTAAAGCAGCTTAGCTGCTAAGGCTTAGGTGCTTTAACATTAGTTGCTTTAGGATCACGTGGTGTCTTGATGCAGGATGCACGTGATTGGCGGTGTTGGAGCAGTATGGTGAGGAGTGTGGAGAATTCGAAGTTAGCAGAGCAATTAGTCGAGCAATTTGCAATCAGCTCAGGTGAGAGGCTTCCCCACATCCTCGGTGTGGCTGCAGGGCAGCGGGGGGGAACAACGGCCCGCTGGACGCCCCCAGAGCAGGGAGGGCTGCGCCGGGCAGGCAAGGAGCTTCGAGCCTGCGCTCCCCAGAAAGGTAGAGGTGCGAAGGGAAGGGAGGCACTGCCCTGGGAGCAGAGCTTGGCTGACACCGGCGCGGAGAAGTGGCAGTGGCCACTAGCCCTGCGTGGTTTCGGGCGTGTCCTTCGCGGACTTCTGCACCGCACTGCCGTGCGGCCAGGCCAAAGTAACACACAGGTGGAAACGCCACCTGGGACTGCACCGAGTGGGCCGTCCGCCATCTTGGCCAGTCGGAACGGAGCTCAGTTGATTTCTGCCATTTATTTTTATTTTTACTCTACTGTAATTGTGGATTAACCACCCACTGGCAGTGTACCACCGGAGAGTGCTGGAACTGGACTCTGGACATAGGCACTGCAAATATTTACAGCAGTATAGCCTTGTAGTGAGACATATATATATTTACACCATTTTTGTTGGACTTTTGCTTCTCTACTTCATGTGTTTTTGCAGCTGAGCTCCTACCTGGACCTATGTGTCCTTATGTATTGTAAATACTTTAGTTAATTTTGTTTATTTTTCACATTTTCTCCTGGTCCTGATTTCTATCTTTATCTCACTTTATCACTGTGGGAGTGGAGCGCAGGTGCTGTTATTTTCATAAGAAAAAACAGAGAAAGATAAGCGCTAAAAACAGTCCTGTTGTTTTCATATTTAGTTAATGCTAAAACCTAGAAATAAATTTGCATAGATTTATTCATTAAATTGCAGTTAAATTACCCATAAAATGGCTACCTTTCTAATTAAGAAAAGGAAAGCTGGTGAAGATGACATTTGCAATGAACAAAATGTAGCGGCTATAGAGGAAGCTACGCAAGAATCAACTGTTGAACAGTCTGTATTAGTACGTAAGAAGTGTAGAGGAACAATTTCCAAGCCTCGTTTATACAGTAAAGATTATATGAAACTTGGGTTCACATTTTCTGGTAATGAAAACAATCCTTGTCCCCAGTGTTTAGTTTGTGGGGATATACTTGCAAATGAAAGTATGGTACCAAATTAATTAAAGCGTCATTTTACCTCAAAACACTGTCATTTGTCAGAAAAACCAGTAGGGTACTTTTTTGAGCTTTCAAAATCTATAAAGAAGCAGTCTGCATCATTCACAAAGAGAATGAAGACATCAGAGAAAGCTCAAAAGGCAAGTTACTTGGTTGCTCAAATAATTGCCAGAAACAAGGACCCACACGCTATTGCCGAAACCACCATAAAGGAATCTTGTTGTGCTATTGTTCGAACAATGTTTGGGCCCAAATTTGAGATAGAAGTTAATAAAATCCCTTTGGCAGATAACACAATCGGAAGACGTATTCAAGACATGTCTGATGACATTAAGCAGCAAATGAAGGATATTTTTCAAGACGATAATATGATCTTTACATTGCAATTAGAAGAAGCAACAGATGTCAGTGGGTTAGCACAATTATTGGTTTTTATGCGCTTCATTCATACTGACAAAATTATTGAGCAATTCTTGTGTTGTCTAGAACTTCCAATGAGAACTAGAGGTGAAGATATATTTAAAACTTTTGATTGCTTCATGAAGGAAAATAATTTGCAATGGTTACATTGTGTAGGAATATGCACAGATGGCACACCCTCAATGGTTGGTTCAACAAAAGGTTTTATAGCTTTAGCAAAGAATGAATGAAAATATTATAATTACTCATTGCTTTTTACATCGCGAAGCACTAGTCGTGCAAACCACTGGAAATGAATTAAGAAAAGTTTTGGACAAAGTGGTTCAAATGGTCAATTACATTAAAAGTAGACCTCTCCAATCAAGAGTATTTGCTCATATTTGTGAAGACATGGGGGCAAGGTTTAAAAAGCTTCTACTACACACAGAAGTTCGTTGGCTCTCAAGAGGTCGAGTGCTTTGTCGTGTATATGAATGGAAGGAAATGATGCTTAAACTTTTTGAGGAAAATCAGCAAAATGAATTCTGCGATCTAATTCAAAGCAAACTTTGGTGCACAGAATTGGCATATCTTGCTGACATATTTGAACATTTGAATAAAATAAACACCAGTATGCCAGGAAAAGGAGAAAATATCTTAACAGCTGTAGATAAAATTTGTGCTATGAGAGAAAAAATAGCAATTTGGAAAAGGAAAGTGAAAGAAGGAAATTTTGAAATGTTTTCCAAAACTGCTGAGTGCCAGCTAAAATGTGATATCAGCTCGCAAATTGTTGACCATTTAACATTGCTTGGAGAGAAAGTTCATCATTACTTCCCAAATGTTGAAATCCAAGACTATGATTGGATCAGAAATCCATTTCTTTCAACTGCAATGAGGAATTTTTCACTTATTGAAGAAGAAGAATTAGCTGACATAAAAAATTATCGAAATCTGTTAATGCTGGATGAACAGGGTGACTTAGACAGCTTTTGGATTCATATTTCAAAAATGCATCCAAACACAGCTAAAAAAGCGTTAAAAATTCTTCTGCAGTTTTGTACTACATACATTTGTGAAGTATCCTTTTCAATGATGGCAAACTTAAAGACACTGAAACGTGGAAGCTTAAAAATGCTTGATGACGAAATGCGAGTGTCTTTATCTAATATTCCACCAAATATTGAAAAGCTTTGTTCATCCCGTCAACCTCATACATCCCCTTAAAATGGTAAGTAGTTATTGGTGTTATTAATTTTTTTTAAATTCTTGCACATATTTACATACTGTTACTCATAAATGACAACAACGTATGTTATTCTCTTACAAATGATATATTTTTAAAAATATAAATGAAAGGTTTTCATGAGATATGTTGTATCCCCATACATTTCATTATTACAATTTATGTATGTGTCCGTATCTCTTATAACGGGTTAGTTTAACCTCTGGTTTGCTAGTAAAACTGAGTTACCGTGTCACAAAATGATGCATGTCTAAAAAGTGTGTCACCAACAGGAAAAGTTTGGAAAGCTCTGACATAGAGTGTGAGGGGGCCCTCTAGCAGTATCTCTGCCCATTTTGGGTGGGGTCTTCCAAAATCTCAGCCCAGGGCCAATTAAGCCATTGGGGCTGAAAAAAGGTTCCCCATCCCTGAAGTAAACAGGACCCCAGGCACCAGCAATTAGAAAAATCCAGAGACTTCGAAAGGTTCACAACAGTGCCAACTATGCCTATCTAGGCACCACAATTATAGTGTTCTGTACGTGACGGTGTAATGCTTTATTCTTTCTCTCTCTCTCTCTCTCTCTCTCTCTCTCTCTCATATATTTCTGTCTTCTGCGTGATTTTGTTTTTGTTTTGCGATCCTGTGATCACCCATACAGGTGTATGGCCCTCAAGGTGCCATTTACAAACTTTGGCCATTGTGGACACTCCCTGTGTCCTTTTTTGCCTTGGAGAAGGCCATGTTGTCGAGCTTTGCCCTCATAGTCAGGTGTTTCCAAAACAAGCCCGGCAAAATCTCACTGAGTGGCTGCTTTGGAAGAAAGCGTTGGAGGCAGTCACGGAGCCAACTGTGATGGCTCAAGCACCTAATCCCCCATCTGGGGATATTCCTGCCTCTCAGGGGCCTGCTCAAGTTTTGGGGAATATATCCCCCCAGCATTCTGCTCAAAATTCTCTGAGCATGAGAAAAACCCCTACTCCAGGGAGAACGCTGACACTTCCTTTGGCCAAAAAGCTGACTAAAAACGCCAAAGCACCAAAACAGGCAGTGCTCTCTTCTTCAGAACTGAAGAGAAAAAAAAAAAGCTTCTAAGAGGCTGGCAGGCTCCCCTCTTTGGGATCAGTGGTCCCCAACCTTTTTGGTGCCAGGGACCGGTCCAATTTTTCCGCAGACTGGGGGGGGACAGATCACCTCCCCCCCCGCGGACCTCCGTGGACCCAAGGTGAGGGGTTTTGCACACCCCTGTGGCCCGGTTGCTGACAGGCCATGGACCGGTACTGGTCCACAGCCCGGGGGTTGGGGACCCCTGATCTAGATCACCAACACCAGCAGTTCCTGCTGATGCTTCCAAGAGGCCTTGGGATTGACCGGCGTCCCCCACTGTTCCACCAGTGCTTCTTTCACCTAACCCAATGGCCATCTCAGCATCGTGATCAGACGCAATTCCTATTATGTCGACTTTGGAGGATGAGATCCGGGATTTCTCCCCACTTGAACCACCCACTCTGCCACTTCGTCCACATTGTTCCCCAAGGGGCAAGGGTTTCCAAGACAGATGCTGAGGCTCACCTGACTCCTTCTTTTCGGTTGCTTCCATCAGGCAGAGTCAGTCCCCTAGATTTTACAAGCAACCACAACAGCAGTCCAGGTCTCCAGTGAAGGTGTAATAAGATAAATATATTGACCAGAAGCCAGGACCCCAATAAGGAGAGTAACATGACACCATACTGAGACGTTGGGTCTCTTTTTCCATACAACATATTTGAGCGGCCTTGCAAATAAAACATCTTACAAAAGTGCTTATTCGGGATGGGAGAAAAGTGATTTTCAAGCTCACCTAAATTCTCTGAAAGTAACTTTGAAGCTTGTTTCAGGTCAGTCCCGTTTTTGTTTTTGACATGTTCAAATAGGAAAAATGCACTTTTTCAATGGGAAAAGTGTGCGTTTCTGTGCATATTTTTCAAAAGTACACACTTTTCTCCCATTGACTAAAATGTGAAGATGCAAATTCTTTTGAAAAATGGGCATTTCAAAGTGTGCATTTCAGAAAATACACATTTTTCTTACAGAATCACAAATGCAGGAATTTGCAAACATTTCTCGAAAAAAGTGCTCCTGTTCTCATTCAAGATTGCAAACAGAAAATAAATTCTCATACGGACTTTAAAAACCTGGCTGTTCAGGCAGGCATTTGGTGTGGGTTAGGGTTTTTTAGACCAGTGTTGTTTTGTTATGTTGCTTTGTTCAGTTGACTATGTATATTCCTTGTATTTCGTGTTATTAGTATTGTACGCCGCGTAGAGTGGCCGGGTAGCTGGCCAGATGGGCGGCTAATAAATCTAGTAAAATAAGTGAGTGAATGAATGAATGGTAATTAGTACTCAGAAATGACTACTAGAATTCCTGCCCACACATATCAATGTAAGTCATTTGTGGCACTGTGGCAGTCTAAAATAAAAAAGTAGAAAAGAACAAGCTCTCATCCAATTTAAAAAAGCCCCCCAGCCTAGTCTCACGGGAGGCCATTTTTACTACAAGGAACCTGATAAGGTTTTACAAACCTGTAGCTGTAGGCCACATCTACATTTCATACATGGTACATCAAAAAGGTGTAGAGTCTGGTGTTCAGGGACCCTAAGGAAGGAACTCTTCCTCTCCCATGTCATATGGTGAATGTAGGTGATTTACCAATGAAAATCAGATGCCAGGGATAAACGGGGGGGGGGGGGGGCTTCTGTCACCTTCAAGTCTAGATGGACTTTTGGTCTGTTCCAGCACAGCAATTCTTATCCCATAGCTCGGTGGTAGAGAATATGCTTTGCATGCAGAAAGTACCTGGTTCAATCCCTCATATCTCTAGTTAAAAAATGAACGTCAGGTAGCATAGCTGGGAATGGCCTCTAATGGTCTGACTGAGGAGCTGCTACTGCTGCCACTTACCATTACTGCCTCCTCCCCAGGAGGATGTTGTTCCCCACTTCTCACGCTCTCCCACCAACCCCAGATCCTCACAGGGTCCTGATGCTGTCCATGTTGAACACCTACGTTGTGTTTATATACTGCAGAGGCACATATGAGGTACCTGAAAGATTGCCTACTCCTTGTATAGACCTGCCTGAACACTGCGGTCATCTTCAGAGACTCTCCTGGTTGTACCAGCTCTTGCAGACACTCATCTGGCAACAACCAGGAGGAGAGCTTTCACTGTAGTGGCACCTGTACTCTGAAATAGTCTTCACCCAGGTAGAAGACATGCACTGACACAGTTACAGTTTCAGCACATGCTGAAGTCCTTTTTGTTTACCTCAGAATTTGGCGGCTTGTGATGCCAGACTTCATGTTTTTTGTGTGTTGGAGGTTCTTGGATTGTATTATATTTGTATACTGTATATTCCCCTTCATGGATCACAGTGAAGCCATAAGCTATGCCCCTTCATGGATCACTGCCTTGTGGCGAAGGGGCTTGCGTAACTCAGTGAAGCCATAAGCTATGCTGTGCAGGGCCACCCAAGATGGACAGGTCATGGCAGAGAGTTCTGACAAAATGTGGTCCAATGGAGAAGGAAATGGCAACCCACTCCAGTATTCTTGCCAAGAAAACCCCATGGAACCTATCACAAGGCTAAAAGATATGACGCCGGAAGATGAACCCCTCAGGTCGGAAGGTGTCCAATATACTATTGGGGAAGAGCAGAGGGAATTTCCTAGTAGCGCCAGAAAGAGTGAAGTGGCTGGGCCAAAGCCGAAAGGACACTCAGCTGTGGATGTGTCTGGTGGTGAAAAGAAAGTCCGATACTGTAAAGAACAATATTGTTTAGGAACCTGGAATGTCAGATCAATGAATCAAGGTAAGCTGGAGGTGGTCAAACATGAGATGGCAAGATTGAACATCGACATCTTGGGAATCGGCGAACTAAAATGGACAAGCATGGGCGAATTTAATTCAGGTGACCATTATGTCTACTACTATGGGCAAGAATCCCTTCGAAGAAATGGAGTAGCACTCATAGTCAACAAAAGGGTGGGAAAAGCAGTACTGCGGTATAATCTCAAAAACGATAGAATGATCTCAGTATTAATTCAAGGCAAACCATTCAACATCACAGTAATTCAAGTCTATGCCCCAACCACTGAGACCGAAGAAGCTGAGGTTGATCAGTTCTATGAAGACCTACAACACCTTCTAGAACTAACACCAAAAAAAGATGTCCTCTTCATCATAGGGGATTGGAATGCCGAAGTAGGAAGTCAAAAAATCACCGGGATAACAGGTAAGCATGGCCTTGGTATACAAAATGAAGCAGGACAAAAGCTAATAGAGTTTTGCCAAGAGAACACGCTGGTCAAAGCAAACACTCTTTTCCAACAGCACAAGAGGCGACTCTACACATGGACGTCACCAGATGGTCAATATCGAAATCAGATTGATTATGTCCTTTGCAGCCAAAGATGGAGAAGCTCTATACAGTCAGTAAAAACAAGACCTGGAGCTGACTGTGGCTCAGATCATGAGCTTCTTGTTGCAAAATTTCAGCTTAAATTGAAGAACGTAAGGAAAACCACTAAACCATTCAGGTATGACCTAAATCATATCCCTTATGAATATACAGTGGAGGTGAGGAATAGATTTAAGGGATTAGACCTGATAGACAGAGTGCCTGAGGAACTATGGACGGAGGTCCGTAACATTGTTCAGGAGGCAGCAACTCAATCCATCCCAAAGAAAAAGAAATGCAAGAAAGCAAAGTGGCTGTCTGATGAGGCTTTACATGTAGCTGAGGAAAGAAGGGAAGCGAAAAGCAAGGGAGAAAGGGGAAGATATACCCAACTGAATGCAGAGTTCCAGAGAATAGCAAGGAGAGACAAGAAGGCCTTCTTAAATGAACAATGCAAAGAAATCGAGGAAAACAATAGAATGGGAAAGACTAGAGATCTCTTCAAGAAAATTGGAGATCTCAAGGGAACGTTTTGTGCAAAGACGGGCATGATAAAGGACAAAGAAGTAAGGGACCTAACAGAAGCAGATGAGATTAAGAAGAGGTGGCAAGAATACACAGAAGAACTATACAGGAAAGATCTGAATGTCCCTGATAGCCATGATAGTGTGGTCACTGAACTTGAGCCAGACATCCTAGAGAGTGAAGTCAAGTGGGCCTTAGGAAGCATTACTAACAACAAAGCTGGTGGAGATGACAGTATTCCAGCTGAGCTATTTAAAATCCTAAAAGATGATGCTGTTAAAGTGCTGAACTCAATATGTCAACACATTTGGAACACTCAACAGTGGCCACAAGACTGGAAAAGGTCAGTTTACATTCCAGTTCCAAAGAAGGGCAACGCCAAAGAGTGTTCAAACTACCGCACAATTGCGCTCATTTCACATGCCAGCAAGGTGATGCTCAAAATCCTACAAGCTAGGCTTCAGCAGTATGCGAACCGAGAACTACCAGAAGTACAAGCTGGGTTTCAAAGAGGCAGAGGAACTAGAGATCAAATCGCCAACATTCGCTGGATCATGGAGAAAGCAAGAGAATTCCAGAAAAATGTCTATTTCTGCTTCATTGACTACACTAAAGCCTTTGATTGTGTGGATCACAACAAACTGTGGCAAATTCTTAAAGTGATGGGAGTACCAGACCACCTTACCTGTCTCCTGAGAAACCTGTACGAGGGTCAAGAAGCAACAGTAAGAACCAGACATGGAACAACCGAATGGTTCAAAATTGGGAAAGGAGTACAACAAGGCTGCATATTGTCACCCTGCTTATTTAACTTATATGCAGAGTACATCATGAGAAACGCCGGGTTGGATGAATCAGAGGTCGGAATTAAGATTGCCGGGAGAATTATCAACAACCTCCGATATGCAGATGATACCACCCTAATGGCAGAAAGCAAAGATGATCTCAAGAGCCTCTTGTTGAGGGTGAAAGAGGAGAGTGCAAAAGCTGGTTTGAAACTCAACATTAAAAAAACTAAGATCATGGCATCTGGCCCCATCACTTCCTGGCATACGGAAGGGGAAGAAATGGAAGCAGTGACAGATTTTACTTCCATGGGCTCCAAGATCACCGCAGACGGTGACTGTAGCCATGAAATTAAAAGACGCTTGCTCCTTGGGAGGAAAGCTATGGCAAACCTAGACAGCATAGTAAGAAGCAGAGACATCACCTTGCCGACAAAGGTTCGTCTAATCAAAGCTATGGTTTTCCCAGTAGTAACGTATGGCTGTGAGAGCTGGACTATAAGGAAGGCTGAGCGCCGAAGAATCGATGCTTTCGAACTGTGGTGCTGGAGAAGACTCTTACGAGTCCCCTGGACTGCAAGGAGGTCAAATCAGTCCATCCTAAAGGAAATCAACCCTGACTGCTCATTGGAAGGACAGTTTCTGAAACTGAAGCTGAAATATTTTGGCCACCTAATGCGAAGAGAAAACTCCCTGGAAAAGACCCTGATGCTGGGAAAGATTGAAGGCAAAAGGAGGAGGAGATGGCAGAGGATGAGATGGCTAGATAACATCACCGATGCAATGAATATAAACTTGAGCACATTCCGGGAGAGAGCGGAGGACAGGAAGGCCTGGCGTGCTATGGTCCATGGGGTCACGAAGAGTCGGACATGACTTAACGACTGAACAACAACAACAACAACAACAAATACTGCAGATTGTTTGGGGGATGAGGAGTTTTTTTTACTCTTATTCTTGTACACTGAATAAGATTGATTTATTTATAAATAAATTATGGGGCAAAAAAAGGCTCGGCTTTTAAAATGAAGCAGAGCTGTCTATAATGTGGGCATTACCCAGCCATAGAATTGCCATCAGGTCATTTGGTTTTAAAAGCTGAGTATTTGATGACTGACTTTGAATTTCCATACATTTGAATGAATTAACATGCAGATTACTGAAGGTTTTCAAGGTCTGACTGCATGCAGCAGTAGCTTGTGAGAACTTTAATGGAACTTTGTTGTATAGAATTGCTAAAGAACTTAACAAGCCTGTTAATATGAAAGCATTACTTTTTAAAAAATTTTGTCAAAATGATTGTACTGAGGGTGGCATTCTGTAGTGAGCTGAGCATTGGGGCACTTTCTAAAAGCCCACCCTTTCTAGAAGCCCACCATGAAGATGCTTTAAAGACCAGCCTTAAAGCATGTCTAGACATTAATACCTGGTGGGACTAGAGAGGGCTGTGCTACATGGTTTGAGCAGTGATGTGTGCACTCTTTACAGAAGAAGAGAGCATTGAAGGCCAGTATGGGAAACTCAGACCTTTGGGCATATGCACATGCTTGTAATATAAATAAGAGACTTTTTTCTCCTATGAGATGTCATTGAAAAATTAAGTAAAGTTCTGTGCTGATAATGGCAGCGCACCAGCTCATCATAGCAATGGCAGCAGAGAGTAAAAAAAAAACACCCACCTGTTGGATTTTAGGGCCTGTCTTTGCTCAGCTGTGTAAAGGTAAAGCACTGTCTGATTTCTGTGACATCTGCCAGTCTGGATTATCTTTTAATGACTGCCTTTGTCTATGGAAGCTTTGTGGGCAGTCCTGGAAGTCAGGTTTTTTTTTTTACTTCCATCCTATCTGAAATAGTAGTAGAATGTCCAGATGCAATTTGGACAAGGCCCATGAAATAATACAGGTACAGGACATGGACCTGCCCTCTTAGGAAGAAGGAATTTACTTTTTAAAATACATTCCTCATACAAAGAATTCCTGAGATAGTTCATGCTGTGGTTCCCAAGGGAAGGGGAGTCTCTGAAAGATAGGGCACTCAGTGGCTTTGAGGGATAACCAGCATCTAACAGGCTTGGTACCTCCTAGCTTACCATTGTCGGAGGAAAGTGATAAAAGAGAATGAACTGCAGCAGCTGATCTGTGGTAGCAGTTTAACATATTCAGGTACTCAAGTGGCAGTTGCCATTATCACACTAGAAATATAATGTGGTGTTCCATGCTAAGATGAAAATGACAGCATTGTAGAGAAATGTGCAAGCCCAACCTTTGCATGTTTACTCAGAAGTCATTCCCAGTGTTCAGTTGGACTCACTCCTGATGTATGAGTATGCATAGAACTCCTGACGTATGAGTATGCATAGAAATGCATAGGAGTATGCATACTCCTGAGTATGCATAGAATTGCAGCTTCAATTGTAGGGCACCTCCGGTATCAGTATTAAGGGTGCACAATGATTCAGGGCAGATTCTGAGACAAATGATATATTTCATTTCATTTGTTATATTTCTATACCGCCTCATAGCCAAAGCTTTCTGAGCGGTTCATAAACTGGATTGCTTCTTAGATTGATTTGGAAGAACTTCCCATTACATGCACCCTCATTAATGATGATTCTGCCTCCAGAATTTTAATGAAAATGATTCCTGCTCTCTTCCCTTTTGATATCTACGATATATATGTACAATGACATATCTAAAGTCGGTATATGGATGACGTTTACATTGGTACAGAATGCTAGCTCCTACTCTAGAGTTGACACCTGCTTTTTATTTTTATTTATTTATTTAAAATATTTATTGGGCTCCTTTCAGGGCAGGAGGCCTCTCCAGGCAGCGTACAACAATAAAACACATAATAAAAACTGATGCAATAAAAACAGTAAAAACACAATAAAAACAGCAACAGTAGCAAGCATTCTAAAAACAACAAACAGCAACATAACAGACAACTACTGCTACAACCGAGCCCAATAAAACATAATCAGGGGAGGGCCAGAGTAAAATAGTAAATTTTCAGGGCCTTCTTAAAAGCCTTTAATGTTGGGCCCTGCTGAACCCCTAATGGCAGCTTATTCTAGAGGTGGCGGGCCGCTACAGTAAAGGCCCCCTTAGGTGGTTGCCTGCCTAACTGCTCTCATAGCTGGGCAAATAAGAAGGGCCTCTCTTGTGATCTTAAAGGGCGGACAGGCTGATAAGGGTGAAGGTGGTTCTTCAGGTAATTTGGTCCCAAGCCATTTAAGGCTTTAAAGGTCAAAACCAGCACTTTAAACTGTGCTCAGAAAGACAGCAGTAACCAGCACAGCTGGTGCAGTATAGGTGTTATATGATCTAATTGCCTTGCCCCCATCAACACTTGGGCAGCCACATTCTGCACCAGCTGAGGTTTCTGCACCATCTTCAAAGGAAGACCCATGTACAGCATGTTACAGTAGTCCAGTCTTTTAAAGGGAGTGCAACCCCATTTAAGACCAGTTGTAAACTTCCATCCAGAGTAGTTGGTTTCCCAACTCACATTACTTCCACCTTGTCTGGATTAAGTTTCAGCTGGTTTACCCTCATCCACCCCAAAACAGCGTCTGGACACTGGTTCACAAGACTGACTACCTCCCTGGAATGTGTAGATGGAAACAAGAGGTAGAGCTGAGTATCATCTGCATACTGATGACACTTAAGCCCAAACCTCCTTATTACTTCCCCCAGCCGTTTCATGTAGATGTTAAAAAGCATGGGAGACAGGATGGAACCTTGCAATACGCCACAGGCTAATGGGGTAGAACAAAAGTTCCTCAGCACCACGTTCTGAGACTGCTCCTCAATCCTTCCAGGAAGGACTGGAACCACTTTTAAAACGTCTCCCAAGCCCAATCCAGATGGTATCAAAAGACACTGAGAGGTCCAGAAGAACCAACAGGGCTGCACTCCCCCCATCCATCAACCAGGGCAACAAGGGCTATTTCCATCCCATAGCCAGGCCTGAAACGTGATTGGAATGGATCTAAATTATCAGTATCATCTAACACTGCTTGGAGTTGTGGGGTCACCACATGCTACAGCACCTTGCCCAAGAAGAGCAAATTTGAATCTGGGTGGTAGATATTGGAACCATAGGATCTAAATTTGATTTCTTCAACAACAGCCTCACCACTGCTTCTTTCAAAGCTGCAGGAACCTCACCTTCCCCCAAGGAGGCATTCATCACCTCTGAGGTCCAGGTACCCAGCCCAACTCTGGCAGGTTTCACAAGCCAGGATGGACAAGGATCTAAAGAGCAAGTAGTAGTCCTCAGTTCTCCAAGTAGTATGTCCATATCCTCAGGTTGCACAAGCTGAAAGGTATCCATAACATGACAAAATGGTGCACTAACCCCACCCATCTAGCCCCATCCATCAACTTCTCAAACTTAAAAAATGTTTAAGGCTTGGAATGGAACCTTGGTGCTTCAGTGGTGGCACCTGTGCTTTGACATGTCTTTCTCTTTATATTCTTTTCATTGGCAAGTGCAAACTTGTATTTTAATTTGCCAAGCATTCTCTGCTTAATGTCTGGTCTACTACTCCTGTTTTCTGTGATTGCTATTGTCAGGGTTCCACTTATGACCTGAACCCCCTGAGCAACTCCTTAAGGATCTCTTGCCTCCAATGACCAATACACCAATGACAAGAGGGGTGTTAAGTATACTAGTGTGACCCACTGTTCATCTATGAAATGTTGAAGGCCTTAAACTAAGAAGCTTTGGGTGGTATTAGACTCATCTGTACTTCCTTATCAGTTCATCTTTCTATCTAATAACAAATGTGGGTGGTTGAATGCCCATCAGTTTGGAAATGAAATGGGGCCACCCCCAAAAGGGATGGTTTATACATATATGGGGGACATAATAGTGCTACATCTAGCCACACTCCTACAAGGGGCTGAGGATACACTGCAACATTTTGTTGCACACCCCCACTTTCTATTCACGATCCTCAGCATAGGAAGAGCAACGTAACACCCAAACAATTCCATTCTCAATTCTTCTATTAAGTTTGAATGAAAAATTTATTCACTGAAATTTCTGTCCCACACCATTTTGAATGCTCCAGATAAGTAACAGTAAACAAACAGTACTAAAACTACTTCCTTGCCCAAACCAGCTATTTTATATTTGAGTTCCATTCTGGAGTACAAAACACAGCATATGAAGTCTACTTCCTGTCCTTTCAGGAACTGAATCAACTGTAGGCAATAGGAAGGAGCATTTCCTAAGGCTAGCTTTTTAGATTTTTGACAGGTGTTATGTTTCATTGTCAGAGAGGGGTACTTCCCATATGTCAGGACTATATGATATGAAATGATATGACTGATATAGACGTTAGCCAGGAAGTATCACAGAAAGAAAATTCACAAAACTAGTAAAAGGAATTGTATTAATCAGAGATTATCAGGCATTCTGAGGTGTCTAAGAATTACATCAGCTGTAAAACTGATATGTAAGGCAATGCGATGAGCATGACACAGCACTCCCAAATAACACAAGTGACCAGTGATGGCACATCCCATTTATAAATTTAAAGATTTTAAAAATTATAAACAGATTTTAAAATGTGGAACGGTTCGACATAAAACGCCAGCTTCAGTCACTGAAGCTGGCATTTTATGCCAAAATGTTTCACATTTTAAAATCTGTTTATAGTTTTTAAACTCTGTAAATTTATAAACTTGATGCACTATTGTTGTTTTGTTTTGAACTGTAAAACACAAATTCACTTCTTTTATTTAAAATCCCATATAAAAACCTGCCTGGCAGTTGCAGAGTGTTTTGAACTAAGGACTTTCACCCAGCCTGCAGTGGCCATTTTTGTCATATTCGTCATTTAGTCAGTCATGTGAAACGAACCTTCCCCAGGTATTTCAGAACTTGCATACATGTTAGGTTCTGCAGCTTAGAGGGCACTGCACATACAAACACCCCAGTGGTCTTTTGAATATACCCCACCTTACACTCACAACATGCCTGTCATTATCGCAGTAATTTTGCTGTTAATAAGAAACAGGGTATTTGTTAAATTAGCACAATCTGTTGCCTTATAGTCTGATGCCATCTAGTGGTTCCAAGGGGAAACTGAGCCATATCTGAGGTTGGATACTTTATAGCCTCCTTTCTATTTTGTTAGCACATCTTTTTTCCTCCCTGTGTTATTCGCTTTTTAAAAAATGAAACGACATGAATACACCCTGTGATGGTTTTATGATAATAGTCTTTTAAAAAGTAATTCAGAAGACATTCTGGCAAAACCAAAGGTTTAATGATTAATCAGTCACCAATACCGTTGTGGTCTGATCTTTCCCCAGAGAATCTAAGCAAAAGGCAGTGGTTGAAATTTATTGCCTCAGTTCTCTAGCAGAAATCGGTTGGTTATTGACAGAGATTTCCTGTTAGGTGGTTTTGTTTCCAAGGTTTAGGCGTGTTCAGTCAAGTATTTAAATGATCGACTTAAGGAAATGGGAGTGAAGATTAAGTATCTGATGCTAAACTGGACGTGACTTTGTACCAGATCCCTCCAGTGCAGAGAGGTTGGGAAGGGTGATTTACAGCACAGCAATGGAAGAGGAAGGAACCCTTCTTTTATCTGCACTTTTCTCCCAGGAGCAACTTTTAAAAAGTGCCATTTTTCTCCTGGTGGATTTTACTTCCAGCCACAGAGCCCACTGAGCTTTGAGAAGGTAAATGTGAGCAGGAGATGGATTCCTCCCCCCCACTTCATGTTGCACTTTAAATCTCCCCTCTCCACTTCCCTGCTTTGTGGGGATTCAGTAGCAACACAGCCCCGACACAGAAGTCTGCCAACATCACATCTAGTTCAACCCTGAGAAATGTTTTTGTTTTGTTTTCTTGTATACATTTGGGCTGTTCCCCCCACTCCTGCTGTATTTCTCCATTTTGAACATGTTACCATTCTTACTCTCCATCTTTCCCAGAAGGCCATGATATCATGTGTGACATATTTTTTGCTCTACAAGAGGACTGTATATTTTTTTTTAAGCACTGAAGATAATTAAAAATATAAATTAAGAAGGGCCCAAGTAGCACAAAAGATGGCCACGTTTATGAACTTCGGTAACGCTCTTCATTGCATAATTATTTTAATGAGTAATTCATGAAGAACTGGATGCCATTCTGTTTACACTAGATTTTTACCACTTGCAAATTCATGTAGCCCATGTTGGCCCTCAGCTTCTACCTTTTTGAGCTAATTCTACTTTGTACTGTAGTGTTTTGTCTGTACAGACACTATTACTGATTTTGTTGTTGTTGTTTAAAATTTATATCGTCCCCTCTGGCCAAATAGGTCCTTAGGGCAGCTCGCAAAACAAAATCAATGCACTACCCAATAAGTAAAAACTACCCAATAAGTAATTACATTTAAAATCAATCACAACATTAAGGGGAGTTTGAAAACCTTTTTTCTGTCTAAACGTTCATAAGATTTTGCCCTGAAGAGCCAAGATCATTTGGGGCTTCTTCACATGGAGCTTTTATCCTGCTATCGAGATGGCTCTGTCACGGAAGTTTGCAGGCTCTTCAGATTATGCCTTTACCCCACACGGTGTCTCCCACCATTTTCCTCGGCCTATCCCGTGTTTTCCCCAAACGCAAAAAATGTGGTATTTTTTCCAGCCCACAGACCAGGAGTACTATGACCTCCCCATGAAATTCTCCAATAGTGGACGAAACCGGCTGTGGGCATTTGTTTTCAGTTTGGGGGGGTACGGTCAGGATGATGAAGGCACTGAAGGAGACTGAGCAGATTTGACAGGCGCAAGGGCTTGTGCTCTCTCCCTTCCTTGCAAGGAGGGGAGGGCGCACAGTTTTGAGGGCAACTCCTGCATCTGCTCAAGTCTTGCTGAGGAAGGAAAGAGCTGCACCTGACCCTCCCCCCTGCTGATGAGTTTCCCCTTTGCTTCAAGGCGAGCCCTCTGCCAAACTGCCCAAATCCTGGCTGCAGCACAGCACGCTGCCCGCTCAGCAACAGCAGCACCAGACGGCACCAAAGAAGTGCCTAGCTCTCAAACCACGTGTCTACCATGTAAACGCTTGAGCACAATTCTCGATTGGGGGGAGAAGAGGGTAAAATGCCTCCCTGCAACGAAGAGAGACAGATCTGATCCCCCACCCCACCAAGCTCAGAATCAATGCCCTGTGTTGTTTCAGAGTGCCCCATTAAGTTCAATGGGGCTTACTCCCAAGTAAGCGTGCTGAGGGTTGCAGACTTACAGCGTGTCAGTCCCCATCCACCAGTAACGTGCAAGCAGAGGAAAAGGGGCAGGAACCAGGGAGGAATTATCGCTGCACCCAAAGCGGCATCACTCCCCCCGCCCCCCATGAGAAGGAAAGAAACAAAAAGTAATGCGAGGGGGGACAGCCATCTAAAGAGAACAACCCAGTCCTACAATGACACCGGATGGGGAAAGAACCGGCATTGAAGTGGAATTCTCTGGCTGTGTGATGGAGCCCTTGGCAAAGGCCCTCCTGAGACAACAGGGGTTTGTAAGCCTTCTCAAAGTTGTAAGGGAGCTTTCCTGGCATGCTGGCCTTTCTAGGGAGATAATTCCATAACACCCTGAAAGGCCACTCCTAAAATAAGGATGGGCAACTTGTGATGCTCCAGAAGTTTTGGCCTACAACTCCCATCATCCTTCACCATTGGCTATATTGGCTAGGGCTGATGGAGTTGTAGGCCAGAACATCTGGAGGGTCACAAGTTGCCCGCCCCTGCCCTAAAAAATGCCATTTTTATCTAGATCTCAAAACTGAAATGGAGTCACCTCAGGGCCAACTCAAGACTCCTTTGCTGAGGGAAGTGCACTGGCTGCCCATTTGCTACTGGGCCAGGTTTAAGTTTTAGTAGTAGCATACAAAGCTCTAAACAACTTGGGACCAGGATACCTGAGAGAACACCTTCTCCCTTACCAAACTACCCAGTCTCCGAGGTCATTAGAGGGCATGTTTCTGGTGGTTCCACATGGACCTATGACCCGATTGGAGGCCACCAGAAGAGCCTTCAGTGTGGTGGCCCCCTTTCTTTGGAATTCCCTGCCCTTGGAGGCAGGCACCAACACTATGTTGTTTCTGGCACTTCCTGAAAACAGCACTGCTCCAGGAGGCATGCCTTTACTGACCAGTAATAGTTTTATTGGTATTCTGTTTTTAAAAAGCATAATTTTAATATGGTGTTTTAATCTTTTTATCCTTTTGCTATTTTACCTTTTATGTTCATCATTCCAAAATCTGTTTTAGATGTGGAGAGGTATACACATATTGTAAATAAATAAAAAATAAGACATTTTGCTGCCTTAGGCAAAGTTCAAGATGGCACCCTTCCGTTTCATTTACAAAAACTGACTGGATTGGCAGTTGAATCTTTTTACTCCAACACTGGCAATGAGAAGATGTCCTGTACTGGAACCTGAGAGCAACAGGCAAGCCTAAGGGCACAGGGCAGGCCACAGAGCACACACAACTCTGCCCTCCAACCCTGTACTCCTGGTCCTGCCCAGCTCCCATCATCTGCTGCCTGTGACAGCCACCTTACTCTGCCTAATGGTAGAGACCACACTGTGAGCTAGTATTGCTCCTAGAAGCTTGGAGGCAGGCACAACTTGTCACCCACCAAGCCAAGCACAGTCCACCAGTTGTACCTTATGCCCCACCAGGGCTCAGTTTAAACTTGTTTTGCTGCCTGACTGGGGCTGCAAAAATGAGGGAGGGGGTATCTGCCCTTCTCTAGGCTGAGTCCTGGCTTTTTGCAAGCAAAAACAGGGAGCAATGCAATAGAATAGTCAATTTGGCAAGCAAATGGTCAAGCATGCAGGTTTCAGTCCAAGAAGGTTTAGACTAGGCAGGAATGGTCAAAATCCAGGCAGAAGTCAGAAGGCAGGCAAACAACAAGTATCAGGCAAAAGCAGGAGTGGTCAAGGTAGCAGTTAAGAGGTCAAACACCGTAAATCAGGGACATTACTCAGTTCAGAAGCAGGGTCAAGAAACAGTCCAGGGTCAGTAGCACAGAGCGTCCATCATGAGGCAAGGTAGCAGATACTGACACTAGTCGAAGCATTGTTTCCAGCAGTTCTCAAGTTACCAGTGAGAGCTGATATATCTAACACTTCTAGAATCCCACCCAGTGCTCAGCTGCTTCCTGTTAGAGGCTTGTCAGATGTCCTCCTCATGAGGGCCCAACTCATGAGTAGTCCTCTTCAGTAAAGCAAGCACTCCTTCACCTGGCAACCATGCTATCATGGGCCTTAAGGTGCTGGCATTCTTGGGGGCTAGGTGGTGGCTCAGCATCTTCCTCTGCCTCAGAAGCCAAACTCTCTGCCTCTCTGGGAGGCAGATTCAAAGGCATCACCCCTGAGGGTCCTGGACCGTCTTGGCTAGTACCAGGGTATCCTGAGGGGCCAACTTGCTCTGACAGTTCTGGCTCCTCCTCTGAAGATGACTCCAGTCATGCCTGGGGTCATGACAGAGAAGCCACGCTTTATGGGCTGGTGTGCTATATTTGATTTTGTGGGTCAAAATGTGTGCAGGCCTATCTAATGTAACTCAACATGGCAATTACTTTTATGTAACACCAAAAGAAGAAGAATCATTCTACATTTCATCATTTTAAAAAAAACGACCAGCCACACAGAGATATATATAATAACTGTTTCTGTAAATAACAGAAAAGCAAAACTGGCAGATTGACAATGAATTATCCCATTTTAATTCTGACAGGTATTCATGAAAGGGATTGAAAAGGAACCAAGTTCTTCCATGACAACCTGCTTGTGGAGATTCCCATGTATTAATAAGGAAGATCACAACAGCAACAGAAATGTCACATTCTATTAACAAAAAAACGCCTTTTGAATGCTTAATTGCTTTGGCTTAAAGCTGAGGTTCCCAATATGGTGCTCATGGGCGTTAGTGTACCCACAAGCACCTCCCTTGGGGTCTGTCAGGCTCTCTGCCCCTCCTGATTTTTAACAACTTTTTAAATTAAAAAAAAAATTAACTGGGAGGCCAGCATGCTACAAAGCAGTGTCAGCCTCCAGCACTGCTTCATCTTTATGTCCAAGAATAAACGGCCTCAGAGGCATTCTTAGAAAATAAAAATGGTGGGTGGCTGCAACCCAGAACATTGTTTTGAAGTGTGCCTGGCCACCCCCCAAAAAGAAAAATGTGTGTGTGGGGGGGGTAGGGAGCATCCTAGGTGGCTAGAGAGGGTGAAGGTGGGGCAAAAGGGATATGAGGGGGTGTTTTGCCTTTGCTGTGGGTGGGAGCATGCCTTTTTTAATGTTATGTATGTTAGCTGCTTTGTTTGTTTTGGTGTGGTGCGGTATGTTTTTTGCCTGGTGTCTGGGGTTGTTTGCATTTGAGGGGTATGTGTGTTTTGCCTGGGGTTTGTGGGAGGGGTTGCCTGCTTGTGTGTGTGTAGTGTATGCTGGTTTTGCTTTGTTTTTGTTTGTTCATTGGTGTGATTGTGTGATGTTGTTAGATAAAAAGTCCTTGCTTTCGGTTTAGAAGAAAAGGATGCCAGGCAGGCAGCAGTGGATCCAACACTATTTTATTGAACGTTTTGCAAAACGGGTGCAGAGCAGTCTGGACCCCAAGACACGTGTGCAAAAGCCCTTTATATCATATCGCTTCTATTGTTCTTACCAGTAACCAATGAAACAGTTAGTACATCGGCTCACTAAGTCAATAGCCAATAAACAGTCACTATCAGCTTACCAAGCTGTTAGTCATGAGCGTGTCAGTATGATTCCCTTTTTGCTCCGCCTACATTTTCCCGCCACTCGGGCTCTTATGTAACTTGAGATGCCAACGGTTATGGAGTCTCCTTTTTTTTCCTAACAATTCCCTCCTTTAAGTCTTTATTCACGTCTTAAAGCATTTAAAACAGAGTTTCTTTATCAGCACAATAAAGCAAGAGCATCTGTTTTGACAGAGCGGTTTCAATTAACCGCTGGGATAAGCCTCTAGCGCAGGGGATAATGCAACAACCAAATAACACTAAAACTCCTATCATCACTACAAGCAAAATAAGGATTGAGGCTGCTAGGTGTTTCCATTTTCCAAACCATCTCTCTAACCAGGCAGTCACGGGGTTGTTAATCCCTGAATTCTCGGCTAATTCGTCAGACAAGGCGATGAGGCCCTGCAAAGCCCTTGTTACCGTGCCATCTGGGGAAGTGTTGTTAGGGATGAAGGTGCAACACCGTCCACCTAGCATGACACAAACCCCTCCTTTTTCTGCTAACATCATATCAAGAACACGCCGATTTTCCCAAGCCATTTGGCTGGTGGCATCTAGCTGCTCAGCCAATCCTTTTACAGCATCTCGAGTATAGTTTATAAACCTCTGTTGATTATAATAAACGTAATTGATCCAATCTACATTTTGGTTAATGGTCACCCACCAAAACAGGGTAGATTCAAATCCTGCAGAAATTTGATTTCTTCCTTTGAACTCGTCTGGCACTCCCCTTGGTACTCCTATGGAGTCAATATATATTTGATAATCAAAAGGGGTTACTGATCGTTTCTGCCGGGGTTGGCCAGTCTTCTCTGCTGGATGATATGCAATTGAAAAGGGGACTGCCAACTGAACTAACCCACAAGCTCCGGACCAATTGGAGGGCAATACTTCATACAACTCTACACCACCACAATACCACCAGAGATCAGCTCGTGGGATTGAAAGGGAATTATTCCTAAAGCGGGTGGAATTAACACATCTTACTTTACTCGTCAGGTTCCCTGTACGCCCCTCTGTGTCTGCAAGGTTTCGGTGTATGCATCCGGTATGGTTTCTTCTTTGCAGGAAGACTGTGGAAGGTCTGACGCGATCCTTTAATTTGAGTGGGGGGTATAATTTATTGAGGGTTTGGCATTCCTCATGCATCAGGGTGTTGGAACAAACGGATCACACAGGTGAGGAGGGAAGGAGTGTCCCACCCCAGTGGAAAGGGCAGCACCTTTGCTACTGATCTCCCTGTGGCACAAACAAAACAGTCAGACTTATTTAAAGACTTGGCTGTATACTTTATCCACTCTAACCACACATTATCAGTTTCCTCTGTTATTGGGATTCCTAACCTGGTTCTCCAGGGACGCCTCTCTTTCTCGGGGATCTGTACCAGAAGTGGTTTGAGGGGTGTTGGTGTGACATTTCGGGGTTTTATCTTAAAGCTGTCAAGCCCAAGTCCTTGAGGTATCACCATCCACATTAATATTTCTTTAACTAACATTACCAACACCACCCACAATACTTGCTTCATATTACAAGTTTTTTGTAATTCAAACCCAAGCTTTTCCCAGATGTTGTGACTTGTATATTACAGACGATTGTGGCTCCTGGATGGCTTCTTCGCCTGTGTCCCTGGCAGCTTCCGGAGGGGTGCCAGGGAGCAAAGGACCGTTGCCCGTGTCCTCCTGTTCTTTCCAGGTGACAGAAGGAAGCAAGGGTCGCTTAAATGGCTTTATCCGGCTGCAATGTGTCCATTTACTAGAACCCACAAGCTTTACACACGAGTGGCTGGTTGGTCCCACCAAATAAGGCCCCTCCCACCCTTCCTTTAAAGCTTCTTTATTCCACTTTTTCAGCAACACCTCGTCTCCCGTCTGGAAGAGATGGATAGGTGCATCTAACGGCAGTCTCTGAAACGGAACGGAATAAGCTCGTAGCTGTGAAAGAACAGACTGTAGAGAAGTCAACTGATCCCTTAGCATCTGATTACCCACCTCCCACTTGACTTCCTCCCTCCTTCCGCAGTGTACCCGAGGCGGGAACCCAAACATCAGTTCGAAGGGGGACAATTTTATGTCCTTTCTTGGCATCCTTCGAAGCTTCGTTAAAGCTATTGGCAGAGCCTCAACCCAAGTGAGCTTCACCCCTCGTTGGAGTTTGGTTAAAGTCTCCTTGAGGCTCCGATTGATTCTTTCAACTTGTCCACTTGCCTGGGGCCTCCAGGGGCAATGTAAATGCCACTCTACTCCCAGAGCTTGTGCCAGCCCCCGTGTAATAACTGAGGTGAAGTGTGAGCCCTGATCGGACTCTATAACTTCGGGCAGGGAGAACCGGGGCACCACCTCCTGTAACAATTTAGCAATAACAGTTTTAGCTTGGCAGTTCCTACATGGAAACGCCTCTACCCACCCTGTCATTTGACATACTATTACAAGCAAATACCTGTAACCCCTACATGGGGGCATCTCAGCAAAATCAATCTGCACCCTCTGGAAAGGATAGTAGGCCCATGGTCGCCCTCCTTTTGGAGGAGGGGGTGCCCTGGGAGGGTTGGTTTTCTGGCAGACTTCACAGGTTGCGGCTAGTGGATGGGCGCATACAGTTAAGCCAGGGGAGACAAACAGCCTCTTGCAATAGTTGATCATGGCTGATGCTCCAGGGTGTCCAAGAGAATGGTGAACTTGCTCTAGAACAACCCTCTGCAGGGTCTGTGGAAGAAGCAGTCTTCCATCTGTCATCTGGATCCATCCGTCGTCGCAGGGACTTATTCCGTGTTCTTGTGCCATCTGTAACTCAGCAGGGGAGTATGTGGGGCGCTCTTTTCTTTTGGGTAGAATGAGGAAAGTTCCTTGGATTCCCTCTCTGGCTGCTCTTTTTGCGGCCTCATCTGCCTTCTGGTTTCCCTGTCTCCATTTTTCCTCTTTTTCTTTCCCATGGGCTCGGACGTGGACAACAGCTACTTGTGAGGGTAGCTGGAGGGCATCCAGAAGATCCACTATTAGGCCGCCATTAGCCACTGGAGATCCGTTTGCTATAAGGAATCCCCTCTCTTTCCACAGTTGCCCATGAGCATGCACAACGGCGAAGGCATTTTTGCTATCGGTATAAATATTTACTCGCTTTCCCTTGCTGGCTTGCAGGGCTCTTGTCAGGGCTACCAGTTCAGCGGATTGGGCGGAGAAATGAGGAGGCAGCCTTTCCTCGCACACACTCTCGTCTAGAGTAACGACGGCCGCTCCTGTGTAGCGCCTTCCATCCAACATATAGCTAGTAGGGATGGCGGAGAATTTCTCCCCGAAACTTCGGGGGGCCGAGTGCCAACGTGTTCGGCCCCCCGAACATGTTTCGGGGAGAAATCCTCCGCCCCCCCGCCCCCCCCGGGACGGGACTTACCTTCACCGAATGTCCCTCCCGGTGGCTGGTCCGGCCGGCGGTTCGGCGGGTGTTCGAGCGAGGCGGGAGCGGCAGCCGATCTTTTGACCGGCTGCCGCCGCCGCCATTGCAATGAAAGAAAAAAAAAACAACGCCCCTTGATAGGCTACGTGACGATTCACGTAGCCTATCACGGCTAGATTTGCAAAGTCAGCCGTGATAGGCTACGTGAATCGTCACGTAGCCTATCACGGGTGACTTAAAAAAAAAAAAAAAAGTGTGTACAGATAATGGCGGCCCCCATAGGGAGCCGCCATTCCCCTTCCTTATTTGGTCGCTGTAGTCTATGTAAAGATTTACGTAGACTACGGTGAAAATAAGGGCAACGCTATTTGCGTTGCCCTTATTTTCGCCGTAGTCTACGTAAACATTTACGTAGACTACAGCGACTAAATAAGGAACACGAATGGCGGCTCCCTATGGGGGCCGCCATTAGCGTACGCGCTTTTTTTTTTTTAAGTCACCCATGATAGGCTACGTGACGATTCACGTAGCCTATCACGGCTGACTTTGCAGATCTAACCGTGATAGGCTACGTGAATCGTCACGTAGCCTATCAGGGGGCGTTTGTTTTTGTTTTTAACTTTCGCGTTCGCGGCCGGGTGAGGCGCCTCCTCCCCGGCCTGAATTTCGGCCGGGTGAGGCGGGAAGCCTCCCCCCCGGCCTGAATTTCGCGGGGGAACCAGCGAAGCGCCTCCCCCCCACCGCGAACATCCTTCGAGGACAGGTAAGTGACTTTCGTCCACCCCTAATAGCTAGATCCATCTACAAACAGATCTCTGGCTCCCTCTATTGGTTCATCCTCAAGGTCCGGTCGGCCTTTGATGTCTAGGTCTAATACTTCAAGGCAGTCATGATCTGGGAGTCCCGATCCGTTTGTGCCCAGTAATGTTGGCAGTAGTGTGGCGATATTAAAGCTAGAGCAAGCCTTAAAAGTGAGGTTTTCGTTTGTTAGTAAACCTATTTCATATTGGGAATGCCGGGCTGGGTTGAGAAATTTGCTTCCTCTTCCGGATCCCAAAATTTGTGGCACCCCATGCGGCACCCAAACTTCAATGGGTCCTCCCATCGTCATTTTCTCGGCCTCGGTACAGATCAGAGCTGTTGCCGCCACTGCTCTCAGGCAACTTGGCCATCCTCGTGCTATGACATCTAGGACCTTGGAATAATATCCCACTGGTCTCCAAGAGGGCCCTTTTCGCTGGCAAAGCACTCCCGAAGCTATGCCCTTATTTTCATGCACATAAAGACTAAATGGCCGGCTGGGATTTGGTATGGCTAGAGCAGGTGGTGACACAAGAGCAGCTTTAAGACTGAGAAAAGACTTATTCATTTCCTTAGTCCATTTCCATTTATCCAGTCTATCTTTCTGCAGCGCCTCATACAGCGGCCGCGCTGTCTCCCCATAGTTTACTATCCATAGTTGGCAGAATCCGGTCAACCCCAGGTAGGCCCTCAATTCGCGGGGGGACTTAGGGACAGGAGTGTCACGGATGACTTCGACTCTTTCTTGCCCTAGGCTCCGAGTCCCTTTAGTTATGTGGTAGCCTAGGAATTTTACAGTTGGTTAGGCCAACTGTACTTTTTCTTTTGACACTTTATACCCCCCCCCCGCTAGATAGTTGAGGAGGGAAACCGTCCCACTCAGGCACGCATGCTTGGCCTTGGCTGAAATCAGGAGGTCGTCACAGTACTGGAGGAGATGCACCTCTGAGTGCTGCTGGACCCAGGGTTCGAGATCCTTTTGGAGCTGCTGGCCAAAGACCACCGGTGAGAGATTCAGCCCCTGAGGGATGACTGTCCATGCTAATTGAACTTTTGACCCCCCCCCCTGGGCTTTCCCATTCAAAGGCGAACAAAGGCCTTGAATCAGGGTGGAGGGGGATGCTGAAAAAGGCGTCTTTTAGGTCTATGACAGTGAACCAGGCGTGCTCTTCCGGAATTCCTACAAGGAGGGTGTGTGGGTTGGGGACCACAGGATGGGGGGCCTCGATCTGCTGATTAATGAGCCGGAGGTCTTGCACTAAGCGGTAGCCCTTGCCCCCCCCTCCCCTTTTTGGCACAGCGATGATGGGCGTGTTATAGGGAGACATTATCTCAATGAGCCGGCCTTCTTCTCGGAGCTTTGTTATTACTGGTTGTAGGCCCTCCTTTCCTTCGCGGGAAAGGGGATACTGTTTCACATGAACAGGCCTTGCTCCCTCCTTGAGGGGAATTTTGTATGGTGCTGCCGACTTGGCACGAGAGGCCCCTCCAATCCCGGCCCAAGCTAGAGGGTTGACTCTGTTTTCTATTAAGCTCCAGTCCTCGGTGGCCTCTGGGATGGATTCTTCTGCAACCTTCAAAAGGGCCATTTGGTAGTTACTACTCTGCTGTTTAGGGAGCCGTATCTCCATCCTTCCGTCAGGAGTAAAAGCAATCTCAATTTGGAGTTTAGTCAATAAGTCCCTCCCTAGCAATGCCACCGGACAGGAGGGGGTACAGACAAATGCATGTTCTAGGTGTGTTTTCCCAACCTTGGTGAACAGGGGACGAGAGAGGGGCACTTGAGTTGCCCTTCCCTCGACCCCCATTATGGTGGTGAATCCCCCACCTCCCGTTGGGGGCTCACTGAGGGGGAGGACGGACAGGGCGGCCCCTGTGTCCACAAGGGCTTTGTAGGAGTGGCCCCCAACCTTTATTTTGACCATGGGGTCCCGTCTTGCCTCAGAGACGGCTAAGAGGGGGCCGGGCCCCGGTCTGTCCTAATCTCTTTCCTGTTCATACAGAACTCTCTCTGCTCCTCCTGTATTTTCCCCTCTCCCTTTCTGCTTCAAAGCCTCACAGTCACGCTTCCAGTGCCCCATTTTCTTACAAAAGGCACATTGATCTTTCCCCAGGGGAGATCCTTTCCTTCCCCCTTTCCTCCCCTTTCTAGCTCCCTCTTTGTCAGGTGTAAGAACCGCAGCAAGGAGCTTGGCCTGCCTCTTGTCTTTTTCTTTTCCTTCTTCTTCTTCTCGCGCTCATAAACCTTTTGAGCTACTTCAACTAAAACTCCTAGGTCAGCTGCCAACCCTCCTTCAACTTTTTGCAACTTCTTTCTGATGTCCTGGCAGCTATTTCCCACGAACTGAGTCGTGAGGATCCTTAAATTATTTGGATCATTCAAGTCAATGTCAGTATATTTAGCGAAGGCTTCCCTCAGCCTTTGGAGGAACACGGCAGGAGGTTCATTTTTGTCTTGCTTTAGAGTCAGGACTTTTTGCAAATTGGGGGCCCTTCTCGTGGCTTGCTTCATGCCTGCTAAAATGAGTCGAAAATAGTCAGCATGTAAGCGTCTATGTGCCGCTGTGGCCACCCCCCAATTGGGTCACCCTGTGGGCAGAACCTCCTCTGTCTCCTCCTCAGTTGCCTGGGGATTTTCCTCCCTATACTTGGCTCGTGCCCCCGCAAGGATGGTTGGCTTTTGGCTGAGAAAACAGGTGTTCAATAGCATTTGTGTATCGTCCCATGTGGGGTTGTGAGTAAGCCTCACATTCTCCATCAGAGACAGGAGTGGCCCGGGATCCTCTTCAAAGGAGGGGTTAAATTGTTTCCAATTATACAAATCAGATGTTGTGAATGGGACATAAACAAACATCATCCCTTGAGGATGTTGGGCGGTAGGGTCGGGGACTTCTCTGATGGGGAAGGTGAACTTCACCGGTGGTTGGGGGTCCTTTCGCAGGTTGTAGTTAGGTCCCCCTTTTGCTTCTTTCTGTAGGACCTCCAATCTTTCCTCTAGGGAATATAGACGATCTTGGAGAGTGTCCTGGCGTTCAACTAAAGGGGTGGGGTCCTCTGGTACTATTTCGTGAGAGGGGTCCTTCTCGGGGGCATCTAACCGCTGGGTGGGCCCCTCGGGAGAAGGTGGTGGTTGCAACGGGCGTGGTCGCCCTGCGACGGCTGTCCCGTAGGGAGGAGGAAGCAGTAGGTCCTCCGGTGCCGTGGCCACGACCCTGGGTGGTACTTCTTTGGGTGGTTTCCTTTTGACCACCATGGGAAGGGCAAGGGACATGCATTTAACAACCCACGGAGCGGGCCTGCCGCCAAGGGGCACACAAGTTGCCCACGAATCAATATAAGGGAACTGGTCCCAACTTCCCGTCTGTGCTACTATTGTTCACACATCAGATACCAAGGTTGGGTCAAAAGACCCCTCGGGTGGCCATTTGGGTTCTAATATTGGCCATTCCCGGGTGCAAAAAAAGACAAGACGATCCTTTGTCATCTTAGTTCCATAATCCTGCTTAAAACGTGACCAATTGCTCAAACAACACTCCAAGGGCGTATGGGACTTCTTCGCAGACTTAGATTGGGACCCGCCCATGACGGTGGGAATTTCAATCAGCAGTTCTTGCGCTTCGCCCTCCTCTGACCTAGCCCGTCTCCGGGGCAAGGAAATGCAGATCGGGGCTCCCCACTCGCTTCGCCCGTAGGCGTCTCACACAATCACAAACACACCACCGTCCCGTGTTTATCCCCTAATGTAAGCTGTTTCACTTACCCCAAAAGCCTCTTCTGTCCCGCCCGCAGCTGCGTCCAGCTGCTTATTGATCCACTGCCGGTGCCTAAAAGGAGTGATCATGTCTCCCTCTTCCTCTGGCGTTGGTCCCCAGGCGCCTCCTCCGCCACCGTCGTGAGGAGAAGGCAGTGTAAAACAACCGCCTGTGGCCACTTCTCCTCCGCGGCCCCTCGGCTCAGCACGAAGGGGACGCGCCCCAAAGCAGGATCCGAGTCACAGCACCAAATTGTTAGATAAAAAGTCCTTGCTTTCGGTTTAGAAGAAAAGGATGCCAGGCAGGCAGCAGTGGATCCAACACTATTTTATTGAACGTTTTGCAAAACGGGTGCAGAGCAGTCTGGACCCCGAGACACATGTGCAAAAGCCCTTTATATCATATCGCTTCTATTGTTCTTACCAGTAACCAATGAAACAGTTAGTACATCGGCTCACTAAGTCAATAGCCAATAAACAGTCACTATCAGCTTACCAAGCTGTTAGTCATGAGCGCGTCAGTATGATTCCCTTTTTGCTCCGCCTACATTTTCCCGCCACTTGGGCTCTTATGTAACTTGAGAGACCAACGGTTATGGAGTCTCCTTTTTTTTTCTAACAATGTGGCTGAGTGTTTTGCGTGTGTGGGTGGGTGGGTGGGTGGGTGGGTGTGTTGGTTTCTCTGAACATCACCAGTTTGCCCTCTATGAAATAGGTATGTTGTTGTCCTTTGTAGATACATGATTTGATATTTGGAGCTTGGATCCCACCTCTGCCTTGTTTCTTGGCCAATTTGCTTGTTTCTGAGCCTCAGTTTGCTTTCTGTGAAATGGGTGTTGCAGCCGAAAACTGTGGGTTCAAAAGAATGGTTTTGTGAAACTCAGAACTCACCTCTGTCTTGTACGTAGGTTCTTGGCCAAGTTTCCTTTAGCCTCACCAGTTTGCCTTCTGGGAAATGGGTGTTTTGTAACTGAACATGCCCACAATGGTAGCAATTTTATGAATGAGAAGAACCCTTCATGACAACCATTTTGTGAGAATACCCACAACATGCTCTCAGCATTTCAAATGTGTCCACCAATGCCAAAAGTTCAGAGACCCCTGGCTTAAGGCTTCTTGCTTATCTCATGTGAAAAGAGAATGTAAGCATTAGGCAACTGACTATTGTCCTGGTAACAGTCGTACTGAATAGCAAAACTCTACAAACATGCATTATTTCTTGCATACCACACAAGTTACTACTAGTGAGTAGGCAACTTGGGAGAGAAAGTAGTTTAGTACTACTAACCCTAAAGAAGGCACCTTTTAAAAACTATTGCATTCTATTTCTAAGTTATTCTCTATATTATATAAACTGTTATTATGTGAAGCAACATAAAAGGCTGTCAGAAAAGAATATTTAATGTCCCCAAACCAGTTTCCAGTGAATTTCTAATGTGTACAAACTTTGGCTGCCAGAATTGTTAGGTGAGCAAGAGTTCACACAATTTCATATTTAATAGACAAACAACTGTGAACATTAAGTGATCACAGTACTAAAAGAATAATCATAATTAGCTTTAATATAGTGCTTTACATACATTATTTGAGTAATCCTTACAATAATCCTGTAATGAAGGTCGGTATTATTATATTCTAGATTCAGAGCTGAAGGAGCAGCGGCTTGCCTAAGGCCACTTCATGAGCTTATGGCTAGGGTAAAACTTAAACCAAGAACTTTATATCAGCTCTTTAAATTTTCAAATATTATTTGTTGCTGGACACATCTTGTGTCAAAGATGCACATTAGTCTAGGGACAATAGTGCTGTGTGTGCTGCATTCATTCTCAGATTGTAAGGTTAGTTCAGGGCTTCAAAGAAATGGCAAAGTGCTAGAACAGGCTGGCAAAGAGCCACTCACCTGATTGCCTAGTAAGAATCATATCCAAGCCATCAGAAAGGGGAAATATTTGTAAGTCACAACAGCTGGTTGTTGCTATTGTTGTTGTTACCTCTTTTCTTTCAGCCCAGCAGTGTGCCACAAATAGCAAACACAGGCAAATGTGGGCAAGTGAGCTAGTAGTTTCTGTGGGCAAGTAACTTTTGTTAGCAAGACATTGCTAGAGCAATTACCTTGATCATTACCACCCCAAGGCACACCAAACCCAATACTCAGCCACTTTGGGCACAATCCTATGCATGTTTAGCTGGCTGGCAAATGCTGGGAATTGTAGGATTTTTTTCTGTCTAAACATGCATAGGATTGCGCTCTTCAGTATTTAGGCTCTGGGAGATTCAGGTGTGGATCCAAGACTGGTAAAGAAAACTTACTCCACTCCAGCCTTGCTATAATTGAGGTGGAATTGGGAGACCCAGAAGCAGGGTTACATGAAATGTGAGAGTATAATGTGGTGGATCTCCAAAGGCAGCCTGGATACAGGTAAATTTTGTCCCATTTTTCTAACTTAGAAATGGAAACTTTTGTGATTGTGCAGTGGCTACTGCAATGGGCTCCCTGGCCCATGATAGCATCTCTCATGTGCAGCTGCAGTAATGCATAATGTTAATCAGAGTGATAGCTTCTTTTCAGCCATTCTCTAACAAGTAGAGCATAAACAGATCTAGTTTTTACAACTGTTCATCACTGGAGACATGGCGAAAACCCATGGCTTGAAAACATCCATTTTATGCTTGTCTCCCAATTTCCATTTATTTCACTGTTTATTAATGTCAATTTCAGATTTTTTCCCCCTTTCTTCTTTAAGGAGTGGGGAATTGGATAATAGCTTAGCAATATTCTCTTTTATATGACAGTTATGAGTAGTCAGTGTGAAAATATGTCCGGTAGAACTATGCTAAATGGAATCTGGTATGACATCTGCTGTGGAAAAAAGCTAAATTATTTAAGGAAAATGCTGCATAAAGGATTCAGTGATGTGAGCACTTGGGGCTAAATTGTCTGTTTTATGATGCAATCCTATGCATGTCTACTGAGAAGTAAATCCCATTGAGCTCAATTGGAGTGTGTATAGAATTGCAGCCATACTCTGCTTTTGAGATATTTCTAAACTGTCATTTTATCCTGAAGTTGCAATACAGGGATTTGCTTTGTTTAAAAAGACAAAAACAAAGCTGCAGTAAAATTATTTTTTTTTTAAGCAGTGGGAAAGTCAATGGTTTTTTTAAAGCAGTGAGAAAGTCAAGACTGCCAATGGTTGTTGTTATTTTTCTATATACCAGTTTTAAAAACGCATAGTATAACCTAGTTGACTGAAAAAAGCCTAGTTGTTTGAATATTCTCACACTAAAAATTGCAGGTTCCATATATAGATCTTAAATTGTGAGCAGGTATGAGGAATGTAACCCATTTAGGTTTGTTGTTTCCTCTTTGAGCTGTCATTAATGGGTCAAAAAGGATAGCCTTTGTGTCTACATCTTTGCTTTTTATTGATCAGCCTCAAAGTCAAGGTGAGCATACTTTGATCATTAGGAAATGATCAATTAGGAAATGATTAGGAATAATGTACTGCATTCCCAGCTCCAAACTTGGAAATAAGCCTAGCTGAGGGGAAATATCTTGGGCGGTGGGGGTTGCAGAGAAGAATCTGTACGTGGCTAGTGGGGGCCTGGCTAGTCAAAAGAGGTGGAGGGAGAGAAAGAGCGAGGCTAGAAGCTAGGAGTGGGGGAGAAATAGCAAGATAAATGGGTAGGTGGGAGAGAAAGAGCAAGGCTAGGGGCTAGGAAGGGATAGAAGACAGCTAGGGACAGGGAAGGGAGAGAAGTAGCGAGGAAAGGGGCTGGATAGAGAGAAATTGCAAGGGTAGAGGCTAGGAGGAGAGAGAGAGCAAAGGGGAAAGGTCTGTGGATGGGAGAAGATTAGGTGGGGCCAGGACCAGCAGCAGGTTCAGGAACAGGAAGGAGAATCTGGTGCTGTAAAATTTTTCAAGTTTTAAAAATTAAAAATAAATTTTTGAAGGGGACAGGGAGTGGAGAGCTTTGCGAGTGCCATTGGAGGTCACCACAGGTGCTGCATTGAGGACCCCTGATATAATACATAAAATGTCTTGGTGAAAGGTTGGGGAGTGGGTTTGTGTTTTTCTTATTTAACTTTGTGCACAGCTGCAGTTTCCAGGGTTCTCTGAAAAAAGGAAATTATTGAACCAGTTCGTCTAAGTTGTAGATACCTCTGAATAGTTATTAGTCATTGGACCTAAATCCTTGCAATACCTCCCATGTAGCAGGTCTCTGCAAATACCTTATCCAATGCCTAGTGTTAGGTTGAGGAAGCAGTTGTTGATCCTTCATAAGGAAGCAGAAGTGCTTTGTGCCTGCTTTCCTTCATTTGAGAAGGCAAATTGGAACTTGCTGGCAAATGTATTTAATATTAATGAGACTCAAAGAAGGGTTGTCCATCAGAATAGGAAGGAAAAGCCTTAATTGCTTTTAAATTGGAAGGGCCCCAGCCAAATGAAATTCAGATATTAAAGAAATAACCTTGCCTTCAAATTCGTGGAGGAACTGACAAAGCCTTGGAGGACTGGAGAAGGGCAAACAGAATTATATTTTCAAAAGTGTGAATAAGTTAATCCCAGAGTACGAAAGACCAGGTAGCAGCTTGTCAGCAACCTTCAAGTAGCTAAAACAGATCATAAATCAATTTGTGAGCTCCAAGAGAGAAGCACATCCGTTCCTGAATAATATAGCTGATCTAATAGGCTGGGAGACAAAGTCTGTGTAATATATCTTGATTTTAGTAAGCCATGTGATGGAATGCCACATGCCATGCTTATATAAACACAATAGGGTATTATGAGCTAGACAGAATTGCTGTTGGGGGATTGCCCAAACTGTTGAAAAGTTATCCCCAGTTTATTACTCATTAATGATTCACTGTCAAATTGGAAGAGGGCCAGGTGTTAAGCTAAAAACTGTTTTCACCTGTGATTCAAGTGAAGGAGTATATTTGCAATTTTGCAGGTAACACAAAGTTAGTTTTTTGTACATCTCAGTTCCCTTTCCACTGACTTCTTCAGTACCAGCCCCTGACATCAGGGTCATGCCACCTTCTGATGCCTCAGCACCATGGCAACGTTTTGTTACTGATTCCTTTAATTGTATTGTTAGTAGTTTGGGCTGTCCCGATTACTGTGAATGAACCAGGGATTTACTTGTAACTGATGTCCTTTTGAGTGGTCATCTGCATACTTGGGGGAAGGGAGGCTTGGGCAAGATACTCTTATTGCCCCCTTCTGTGAGTGGGCCCACCTCCTTGCCACAGTCACCACTGCTTGTTCATTTGCCCTCCCCTGCTGGCCCCAATCTGCACCACTACCCACAAGGAGAGTGCAAGGCAAGTGGGGGCTACTGCTTCTCCTTGCTGTTGGCAGTGTTTGCGTGTGTGGAGAAGGCAGATGACCAGGCAGCCATGATAAGGAGAAAAAACAAGGTCGGGAAGCTCTGGGAGTCAGCAGTGGGCCTCCTGCAGAAGTGCAGGACTCAGCAGGTACCCAGCAGTGCCAACCTCAACACCAATCCTGCGTACAACCTGCTCACCTTCCCACCGCTGCTTCCCAAGTGGATACTTCTTTAGACAAGAGGATGTTCTGTAGCAGAACACAATAACTTGCCCCGTCCTTTGGAGCATGTTCGGAGAGGCTCTCTGAGGTGAGGGACAGGTCACTTATCAGCTGCTTGTTCACAGCAATCAAGACAGCTCAAAATAATATGGAGCAACAATAAAAATAGACATGACTAATTTTTTAGAGATAGTAAAAGTCTTCCCAGTATAGCATTTTCAAGACAAAAAGTCTTCACCTCTGGTGGAACATAGACAGTGATGGGGACTGGAGAGTTTCCTTCGGTAACAGTTCCACAGTGAGGGTGCCGCTCCGAAAAACACCCTGCTCTGTCCTTGATGGGCTGTACCTCCTCTGAGTACAGAGCATGGAGCTGTATCATCTTCAGATATAAGAGCACACAAGGAATGTGTAAAGGGCTTCCTAAGGGGTGCTGGGCCACAGCCAGATAGAGCTTGACTGAGAGGATACTTTGGAAAGACAGAACTAGCATTCAGAATGATTATGAAATATATGGAGAACTGAGGTTAGACTATTTGACATTTATATAGTGGACTTCAAGCATTCGGGACGCTTTAACACATTTCCTCAGTAATTCTTTCAATTGCCTTATGGCAGGGGTGGGGAACCGCTTTCAACCCGTGGGTCAAATTCAGTTTGGGAGAAGCACTCAGGGGCCACATTCCAGTGGTGGGTGGGGCAGAAGGCAAAAGAGGCAAGGCAAAAGGGGTCAAGCTCCTCCTGCCAGTAACTAGCCCTTAGGAGAAGTGTTGTATCAGTAGTAGGAATGACTTCAGGAATCAGCAGGCCTCAAACACAACTGTTCTTTATTCAGCATGCACTGAAGTGAGGGCCTAGCAGAAACTCCACCCACTGTTCCTGCTCCCAGTTCTGCAGGAGCTGCCAAGGCTCAAAAACAATGACTAACCCACAGTATCCCCTAGAATACATAGCAAGAAGCATTTCAACATTTTAGAATAGGGGGGAAACTGCACAAAAGCTGGGAAACCACAAAATGATCAGTGGCTGAAGGAAAGTGGATGGGGCTATGGGAAGGGGCCATAGCCACCTGGGGAAATGTGGAGGGCTGGATTTGATCCCTGAGCCAGAGGTTGCCCACTCCTGCCTTATGGGGAAGACCAGTAAGTGTTATTATCTCTATATTAGACAAGAAGGTCTAGGTCTGAAAGAATAACAGGTTACCAAAAACTAAAGTGATTTTGTGGCTTACTTTCCACACTGCATATGCCCAGCATAGAAAGTATTATTACTTCTTCTAATAGTGGATTCAAGGGGCAGTATCCAACTGTGTCATTCCACTAGCAGAAACTAGGTTCTGAACTATGCGCAAGAGGAGAATCCAGCTAAAGTTACATTTGTGCAAGTATGCTTGCACAAGTTTGGTTGTGCATTATGCTTGTACAACCAGTTGTCCAACTGGTTGTGCATTACACTTGCACAGCCGGTTGCACAATAGCTTGCACATGCTTAATGCACAACCAGTTGTTCAACGGAAAGATTCAGCAGGGCTCTGCTAGTGCTATTTGGGTTTGCAGAATGGCACTGTTGGATATACTGCCCAAGTGGTGAGTGCTGGCAGGATTGTAACCAAAATGGGGGCTACTGAGGAACAAGAGGAAAGTATCAGCATGCTTGGAGGAACAAAAAATATTTTAAAAAAACACAAAAGCTAAAGCCCCCCCCCCCCCCGATCCCACCCCAAAGCAGTCCAAAGAGGACTGAGCATGATCAGTAGCTGTCAGGGTTCCCCTTATGACCTGGACCCCCTGAGCAACTCCTTAAGGATCTCTTGCCTACTTAAGAGTCCACCTTCTTTTACCTTTACCTTTCTAATAACATTGGTTTAGGCTGTAGGTGTGGGGTGATTAACACTCTAGACACGGGGTTTAACCACAATAGTTTACTGGTAAAGCAAGCAAATCACAACTAAAGATATTTACACAATAGAGCTGAGTGATACAAAAAGCTTTAAGAGTTGCAAAATGCAAGTTCCTTTACCCCAGCTGTACTTAGAAGCTGCTTCTTCCTGCTCTCTCTTCGTGCTTTGATCTCTCTGACTTTGCTCTTACTGGCTGTTTTGCTCTCTTTTTATATCTTCCTCCCTCCAAACTGAAAGTACTGTTAAAAACCTGAAGAAATGAAACTTAACTGGGTAAATGAAACTGAAATGTAACCAGGGAAATGAAACTATTCCTCTCAGGGATACCCCCTCCCAACAAAAACTCCCAGGCCTCTAAGCCTGACCTTTTTCCCTTTTGCCTCAGTTGGCCTCAAACCCTCACAGTAGCCAAGGAATGTAGGGTGACAATTGGGGGGGGGGACCCCATTCTTAAATTCTACCCAATTCTTTTACTCCACCGATCTTGTTTTATCATGTTTGAAGAAGTCCGGTGAAATCAGCTTATCAACACAGATCAGGACTTGTTTAAATAGGTGAAGCCTGAAAGAAAATGTTGCAATGTATCCTCCCATCTAATAGGAGTTCATTGGGAGGAGGATAGAATCCCCTGCTAGGAGGGAATGACTGCCTGGAAACCTGAACAAGAGAACTCTCTCTCTCTTACTCTCTCTCTCACAGAAGCGCACACACACACACACACACCTCTGTTACCAATGTTCTGATTGTCCTAACTTTCTATCACACTTTAGACTGACATGGGGTGCTTCCAGACAAGGCTTTTATTGTACAGTCTCCCTGCCTTCTTCACATAATTTACTGGGGTCCAGGTAATGTTGTCTTCTATTTGTAACCCTCCCATGTTTTCCCACTGCTTCGTCTGCCTTTTTTCTTACCACAGAAAATCCATTAAGGAGGGAAAGATGGAATAGCTGCACATTGCATTTTGATTGATAACACTCAGAGCCAACCACCTGGAAGCACCCCAAGAAATACAACTCAGGCTCAGCCAATAAGAGCAGGCTTGATTCTTAATGGCTGGATCATCAGGGCAGAAGGGAAGTTTGGACTCTACTCCAATGTGTGAACCCCTGTCTTTTCTCCCATAGAAGTGAATGGCTTCCACAACTATGGGGAAAAATAAAGTACTGTACCTGGGGACACTGCTGTTACATGTGGCCTGATGGATATCTTACAGGGAGGTAAAATGTCTCTGTGCACAGAGTGCAGAGAGATGCATTACACAAACATATCCAAGGAAACCTTGCAATATACACATCCTCTTTTCACTTGCTGTACAGATGCATACACTGTCCGTCATAATTATTAGCATTTTACTAGCCATACATATAAAAGCCAGTTCTGCTCTTCTATCATTTGATTACCCAGTTTGGAAGGGCAATTGAGATAGTAAGATGGTGGAAGGAATGTCTCTGGTTGAGGAGCATGCATTGATGTATTGCCTATGAGGTTCATCACATGAGGCTGAAATCCTGCATCCTTACCAGGGTTTTCTGCTTCCAGTTTCTTTGCGGGATTACGATGGGCTCCTTTACATGGGGGACATGTGATTTGAACTGAAAACTTCCTTTCTGGACAGTGTTCTATATATTTCATTATACAGTGCCATTTAGTGGCTGCATTATAGTGCAACACCATCATTACACACTGCCAATATCTCGCATTAACATTTCTTATTGGCTTATCTCTAATCTTTTTAAAAGCGGGATAAAGCTCATATAGCGTGGGAGATGCTCTGGAGGTTGAAGATGTCGTGTAAAGGACCCACAAACTTCCATGAGTGACCCATCATGAGCATGCAATAAAAGCCTTGTGTAGAAATGCTCTATATGGTTCTTGCCCTCTTCTGTACAGGAATATGGACAAGACATCCATATCTGTGACTGGCTGGTATTTATTCAGGAATATGTTATTTTAATTTTCCATGGAACTGTTTCCATTCAGGTCAATGGGAGAAATTAAAGCATTTGTCTTGGAAAAACAGTTGGGCCCAAACCTGCTTTTTAGCCCATGTTGTCAGAGGTGGGACGGAGCCAGGTTTTAACCCCATGGCAAAAGTGTCCCAAAAATTATGGATTGCATTTCTTTAATACAGAATGACATAGTTTCATGGCCCAAAGGTGAGAAACTCGAAAGCACATCTCTCCTGGACCCTATTGGGCTGGGGTCACAATCTGCCCTCTGGGTAGGAATGAACTGGTACTGAGTACATGTATAACATTATAAGAATTCCAGAAAAACATGCCACTCACTTTCTTCATTAGAAAACATGATGGCTTAAATGGAATTTTATTCCCCCCCCCTCAGATCTAACATTCTCTAATTAAAGCAAAACTCTGTGGTTACGTTAGGTAGGTGTGACGGCAGCATAGAATCAAGCAATTGCTCCTCTCCAAATGCATCAGGCTTATAAAAATCAGTGTCTTTTAAACAAAAGCCCACACAAGAGAAAATGATAAATTATGGATATATTCTGTTGAGAAATTTTCTTGGTTAGTGGTGACGGTAGAGAAAATATGCATCTACATGAGGTGAATCTATAAATAGTTCTAACAGCATTGTCTCATCTCCAAATCTCAGCCAAGAAAGCATCTTCTTATGAAGTTGTTTGAACAGAGACACAAACAGAAAGGCCAGCAGGCCTATTTCAAAGATAAATAATGTATGGATATTATTGAGGTGAAGTGGCTAGCTCAGAGCTTTCTTTATTTTAGAAATGTGCTTCCCAATACTTGTGGATGACATTACACTTCCTTACTTCAATAATAAAAAAAACTGGGTTAGATTCCATATGTTTTGCAGCAGCCCTATCAGCGATGTGAAATATTTAGGTCAGGCAAACTATACCAGGTTTGAGCTCATTGTTGTTTTAAAATGATATTAAGATGAAATTGGCTATATTTTATACATTTATACATTTCCAAACATACTGGCATCATTGCCCAGATAGATAATGTAGCTTTGGTCTAAAAATGTAGTTCTGTTCTTTCCATCAGATATCATTGCAGAAAAATTTCAGATAACTGAATATTAAAGGATGGGATCCCAGTTGGATGTGGATGAATGCTAGCTAGTAGCTAAAAATATTTCTTAGCAGTGGATTTGAAAGTTCTAAGCAAAGTGGATTTCCTCTGGGAAACTGACAACTGAAAGGTATTTAATGTTTTAAGGCTCTGCTGGAGCAGGATAAATGTGAAAACCTAAAGGTCATGTTTTGGCTGTTTAGAAGCCAAACCTTTCTCTGAAAATGAACAATGGAGCAATTCAATGCTGCCATCCAGTGGATCTCAAATTTGGGGAACCATTGATTCCCTAGTGTTGCCAGATTGCAACCTGGGCCACAAGAGATGTTGCTGCTACAGTACCTCCCGCTCAATTCCTTCAGATAGATCTTGGTGTTATCACCACCACCACCCACCCCACAAAGGGGCTTCTGTCTTGCCCTACATTAGTTGGGGTACAATCCTATGCATGCTTAGACAGAAAAAATCCTAAACCCCCCAACATTCCTTAGACAGCCATGCTGGCTGGGGAATGCTGGATCCTGTAAGACTTCTTTCTGTCTAAACATGTATAGGATTGCACCCCTAGAGATTTAAAATTCTCCAGGTTGCAACAAGAGGCAACCCTATTCCATGGAGGGGTAGGAAAGCACAGGAGGCCATGATCTGCAAGCTGGATTTGTCCAACATAGCATAGCCACCTTTTTTCCTGCCCTGCTTCTGCATATATATGCAGAATAATATGCAGAAGGTGACATAACTTTTCCCCATCACTTTTATCTCCATGTCAAGAAACACTTTGCTTGCCTAATTTCTCTGCATCATGCTGCAAACAAATGCACAAGTGCTACATCAGTAAAGGTAGTAGCCCTAGTCTCATCTGTTCTGTGCCTTGGCTGTTCTATGTTCCACCTCTGTAAGCATCCCTCCCCTAATTACTGACTCTCAGATACACTCTTTCTGGGCTTTCCCCCAATGGACGACTCAGTTTTTCAACATGGTTCCCTCCTGCATTGTCCCAAAAGTAAAGAAGATTGTTAAATGCTACTTAGTGTCTGGGGGTGGGTGAGGAAGATGCTATTCCCCCTGCCTAGTTTTGAAGATCTGTTGTGTAGGATGGGAATGTTACAACATTTGGGCACACAATCTGGAAATAATTTAATAAAAGACAGTTTGAGATAACCTAAATGGGGGCGGGGGGATAATGTTCATGCTACACTGAGTATTGTTGTAGATGTACAATAAGGGCTGTGATAAATCCCATGAGACTGACAACTGAAAGCCTTGTCAAGACTCAGCAGATGTGGAGGAAAATGCTTATTGGCGAAAGCATTGTATTGGGAATGGCGGACTAACATGAATCCATTCACATGCTGAGCTGCTGAAAGCACACTGCAGACTCCCTGCCAGCGTTAGAGATACTGCTATGTTCCAGAGGGGCTGCGGAAGCTTCATCCTCATCAGAGGCCAGGACAGCCTCAACTTTTCCAGGAGGAGACACAAAGGTCATTTTCCCTGCTATATATTAGTATCCAAACACATGGTCTGAGTTTATCCGTCAAAACAGCATATGTGTTTAAGATCACTTAAGCAAGGATTCCACTCCCTGTAACAGCACACATTATTGTATGCACAGTAAGAAGAACCATTACAGGATGGCAAAAGGGTAGCTAAGTTTTGTTGTTTGGTGTTTTAGTTTCGGTTTTTTGCTAGCTTTCAATTCATTCCATCTTCTGTATCGTAATAGCAATCCATACCCACCATTTGTGGACACTAGAGGAAATCACTTATTAGGCCAAGATGCACTTCATTCTTGTATTGTTTGGTTGCGGATTTTCAGGAAAAATATAGAAGAGCCAAAATGAGCACCCACACAACCCCCTCTCCAGTTTCCCTACTCCAGCTGTTGGCACTCCACAGTATGGAATACTTAGGTAAAAGCACAGCAGGCAGTGGAGAAGTATGTTCATTCCTTAATTTGGGATGAGGGCTAATCTGAGTTTTCACATTCATGACCCTCAGCCTCCAGCTCCAAGCCCCCATCTCAGATTCCCAACCATCATCTCCTTTCCCATGGCCGCTTCAAACATGAAGGACTTGCTCTCTCCCCGTATAGGTGGCTTTTTGTGTGCGTTATGTTCAGTGGAGCTGCTTGTGTGAAATTAAATCACTGAGACTGCTGCTTTTGCCAGTCCCTCTCTTCAGTTTGTCAGGATCCGGTTATTACAGTTGAGTCCCCGGCCATGGGGGCAGAATCAAGCCTGCCCTAACTAAATTTAAAAGCCTGTGTTAAGGAAAATGGGAATGGTCTCAAACCCACCCATCCCCATCTGCAGTAAGAGGACAACGATATAGGCCATCCTTGCAGGGCTCTTGTAAGAGTTATATAATCATGCATATGAAGTGCTGTAAACGTAAAAGTACTATATAAATGCCAAATAGTATTAGTGCCTTCTCCAGTATTGTAGTTGACTAAATATAATGCATAATCGGGTTTGAAAAGGATTGTGTGACTTTTAAATGACTTACAGCAATCTTCCCCAGGTTGGTGCCCTCCAATGACCATGCTGGCTGGGGGTGATGGGATTTGTAGTCTGGTGTATCTGGAGTGACTCAGGTTGGGGAAGGGTGAATTGCAGTGATGTGACTGACAGATGTACATTCTGCTTTATATTTTATTTGAGCAATGAATCATGGACCCAAGAACCAGCTTCCAATTCATCTGCATTTCTTACAATGTTTCTCTCTTTAGTAGTCTCCAGCCCAACCACAGTATTTTCCCCTGTGCATATAAACCAAGAGGAACATACATCAAATACAGTCCTTTCTTTCTTCTTTTCTATCCACTTGCAGCCTGACCCTGCAGGCCGAGATATTTCTATTCTTCCTATTTTGGAGCACTGTGAAAACACTCACATGACCATTTGGCTTGGCATTGTTTATGCCTACAAAGGCCTACTCATGGTAAGTCTAATGGTAAGTGTAGCTCAGAGCCAGTATGGTGTAATGATCAGAATATTGGACTAGGGCTGGTGAGACCTGAGTTCAAATCCCCACTCATCTTTGAACCTCACTGGATCAATCACTCTCTCTCAGCCTAAGCTATACGTCACAGGGCTGTTAGGATAAAATGGAGGGTGGACGAGGAAGAACCAGGTGCACTGCTCCAACATCCTTGGAAGAAGGGCAGGATAGAAATGCAGTAAATAAATAATCACCCTGTCTGCCGTATTTATGTAGTGCTTTTTAGAATAAAATGTCTGCATTCGAGTGTCATATGTTGTTCAAATAGAGTTAAAATGCAGAGAAGTGACAGTGAAAACCAAGACTTAAATGGAGACTATGGGTTCTTCTTTCATTATAAGGACTGAGCTGAGTGAACTATTTGTCATAATGTACTCCTAGCTCTCCCATGTCATTGGGATAACATCCAGATAACCCTATGTGGTTAAGGGTAGATCATGTAGTTATGTACCACACTAAAATGCCCCATTAAATACCATTTGTCACGATCCAGCCAAAGTAAAGGAATGTTAAGTCCCGTTGATTTCTGTGGGAGACTTAAGTATAGGATCAATCAGTGGAATTTAGCTGTGCTGAAGTTTTGCTGACTTGTGTCCTGTGTTTGCATTTACTAGCGTAAGCTTCTTAAAGTATAACATAGGTATAAGCAGAACTCTTTTGATGTCTTGTATACTAATATATAACTCTGCTTATTGTGTTACAGTCATTACGTCCTCTTTTTTTCTGATTTCAGCTATTTGGTTGTTTTTTGGCTTGGGAGACTCGAAATGTGAGCATTCCTGCTCTGAATGACAGTAAATACATTGGCATGAGTGTTTATAATGTAGGCATCATGTGCATTATTGGAGCTGCTGTTTCCTTTCTCACACGAGACCAGCCCAATGTACAATTCTGCATTGTGGCACTAGTCATTATATTTTGTAGTACCATTACACTCTGCTTAGTCTTTGTACCTAAGGTAAGAAAATCAATTTATGATGGATCTTGCTATTTGCATATAATGTTTGTAGGACAATTAAATTCACTTCTGCTAGAATCCATTGGGAACTTGCACAAGCCCCATGGAAATGAATAGGGACTGCAAAAGTACATGGTTGGCTCACTGGATTGTGTCCATGGTTTTTAAAGTGTAAGTTGACAGCCAGTGTCGTGTAGTGGTTAGAGTGCTGGACTAGGGCTGGGAAGACCTGGGTTCAAATCCCCCATTCAGCCATGAATTTTGTTAGCTGTCCTTGAACTAGTCACTGTATCTCTCAGCCTAACCTACCTCACAATGTTGTTTTGAGAATAAATTCGTGGGTGGGTGGAAATGACTGTGTATGCCTCCTTCAGCTCCCTCTAGGAAACGCTGGATATAAATGTATTAAATAAATAAGGTGGCCCTTCCTAGGGATGTGCAGTTATTTTTCCAGGATAGTTTCCCTGACCATGTGTTGATTAGACAGGGACCTAGTTCTCTTTAACTAGGCAGTAAAGCTGTGTCTAGACCAGTCTTCTCTCACCTGATGCCCTCCAGATGTGATGGACTGCAACTTGTAGATCAACGCGTCGGGTTGGGGAACACTGGCCTAGACAGTACTAGTTCAGAGTGTAGGTGGAGGTCCAGTGATTAATTGGTCCTGTATACAAAAAAAAATCCCTCCACGTACAAAACTAAATGTCAGAATGAGAGAGGGAGAGTTTTCTAGCCTGGCCTTATTGCTAACATGCTAGTTTTCTGTATGGAGGCTGTCGCTGTTTTTAATTGGAGGAGCATTCAGTCATGTGAACTCCCACTTGCAGTCTTCAGTGATACAGCTTGGGGAGAACTAGGCCTAAGAAACAGTGCTGATCTGCCTTTATCCCGAGCCCCAAATGGTTTCCTCTTCTAGATTATGAAGGGCCAGATTTCCACAATTATCCTTAATACTGTTGTGAGCTTTTTGAATTTGGGTTATACTCTACCCATGGATAGAGAAATTCCTTGAAGAAGAATAGTAGCATTTCAGATCCTTCTGAGATCTGAACAATCATGGTTTTCTATGCAGTCCACCTACTTTGGGTTAAAACCCTTATCCACATTGCTATGTGAATGGAATTTTCCAGTGCCTCCAGCCAGTCTAGTAAATTATGCCAACCCCAAAGAAAAAACTTCTAAAAGGAGGAATAAAACTTTTTAAGATATATTTTTTAGAAAAAGTGTTGACAGGGCCCTTCATCATTCCCTTGGGAGTATGGAAGCCAGAAGTGTTCTTCGTGCACTGCTCCAGTAATGTCAGAAGTCTGCAGTCATACAGGAGGAGTCCACAGTGTGCTTCCAGTTTCCAGGAGATGTGACACTGGCGTGGGAAGGAGTCACATCACCAGCTCATTGCATATGATATCAGGCTTCTGATTTTAGTTAACTGGCATGTTAAGAAGTCTTCGCTAATGGGTGGGGGGGGGGGCTGGAGGGAAGTGTCTGGATAATTTGAGCTCACATGTATGCTAAAATGGGCTACCTACTGCTGAAGACTTTATTTCAAAATACAACATTTCACATTTAACTCTGTGTTCTGTAACTCTTCCTTTTGGCATAGAGACAAAACCTGTTTTATGAAATATTCTTCAGATTTTTCTCACGGCTCTTAAAACTTTCAGTTAATCACGCTGAGAACAAATCCAGATGCTGCCACTCGGAACAGAGGGTTCCACATCACTCAAAATCAGAAGAAAGATGACTCAAAAACATCGACATCTGTCACCAGTGTCAACCAAGCTAGCACATCTAGGTTAGAAGGACTACAGTCAGAAAACCACCAGCTGAGAATGAAAATAACTGAGGTATTGCTAACAGTGTGCTCTGGTTTGACCATTCTGTTCTGTGGACATTGCACGATTTCTCAGTGTTGTAGATCCATGAAGCAATCTGAAACTCAAGAGCTGAAACAGATGCGACATAGGAGATCCACAACTGGATTTCACCATGTTACTTTTAACTTAAAGCAACTGTGATATTGTGGGGGGGGGGGGTTGGATTAAGACAATGGCACTGTGAGAGGGGAGAGTTTAACTTTTTCTCTGATATAAATCCCCCCAACCACCCCATGCTGCTATTAGCAGCACATTCTCACATTCTTGATGGTAATAATATTTCTTTGTTGGATTGATTTTCTATCCTGGCTTTCAATCCAGGATCTCACAGACTGCTTACAGAAAATGCAACACTGTGCAATTTCTTCCCTTCCAGTTGGTTTTCTTCTTGTGTCATGCCTTTTGGATTGTAAGCCTGAAGGTAGAGACTGTGTCATATTATTGGTATTTTTATACTGCTTTGGGAGGACTTTTCAGCCGAAGAGTGGGGTCTAAAACATTGTCATCATCATAGATACAAGTACAGTTTCTGCCTCCTCCAATACATAGTATTGCTCTGGGATAGCATACCTACCTCTCAAATAACTCAGTCCTCATTAGGCTGTTGTGGCTGTTCCTGTCGTCAGTCTCATGCTCCCGATGGTGGCCTGGCTGCGCACTCTGTGTTCCCCCCAGGACTTCAGGTCTTTTCCCTGTCCAGGGGCAGAGAGGGAGGAGCCAGGTACAGCAGTTGCGCACATGTTGCATTTATATAGTGCTTTCGAGTATCACGAACCCAGTTCTCACAACAATCCTGTAAGGAAGCGGGACATCATCATCATCATCAAAACTGCTGATGGAGAGGAGGGCTGGTTTGCCTAAATCCATTTAGCGAGTTCCTGGCAGAAGTGAGAATTGAAGCATGGACTTCCTGAAGCATAGCTCAGACTTTTAATGATACTCGGTTCAAAGCACTTCATATTGGGCTGTTAACCACTTCACTAAACCAGGTTGCTTCAGTGAAGGGGGGGGATCTCCCCCGCACACCCTGAAATGAGCGGGTTCAGGCGGCAGGAGGGAAGGATTCAAATTGCATTTACCTGTAGTAATGTAGTGTGGTGAGCAGTATCAGTTTTCTATTTCCCTTTCCTTATCTGTGAGAATGGAAGCGATGCATTTAGCTAACCAGCAAGAGCTTTTCTGGTAAGTACAGCTTGAGGGAAAATGGTGGCCACACCTGCCCATAGAGCTCAAAGCTCTTGTTGGCTAGTTGGCTTAGGGGGCAATCCTATGCATGTTTAGACAGAAAAAAAGTCCTACAATTCCCAGCATGCCCCAGGCAGCGAGTTGTAGGACTTTTCTAAACATGCATAGGATTGTGCCATTAGTATATAGTTTTCTTCCCCTTCTGCAGACAAGGAAAGGAGGATTATAAAGCAATTACCATTTGCCCTGCTACATAAATAAAGGTAAATGTAACATGCCCCCTTCCCTCCCAGCACACAGACCAGTTTGTTTCTGCTGTGTCCCCAAAAAGAAATGCATTCCCTTAATTTGTCCCCTGTTAATGGGGTGGTGAACTGAGTGAAAACTTTTCAAAACAGCAGCCCTACAAGTTCATACAAGTCTCAATAATAATTCAGTCTTATTATTTCCATATGGGGGGGGGGCGGTTCAATAAACTACTCCTGTAGTATAGTTGGAGCCACTGCCACTTCACACAAATGCAGCTCCCGGCTTACCCGGGGAGCAATGTTGTGGTGGCACGCAGTCCCAATGGGGAGGCGGCAGCTGAGCCGCTTAGCGGCAGCGGTGCCAAGTGTGCACCCACATGAGAGGCAGGGAGTCAATCAGGGCTAAATTGGCTCAGCGGGAAGTGGCTTTGTTGGTGGACTGGAGGGAAAGCTTCCCTCCCTCTAGCCTGCCAGAGGCTGTTGAGAGTGGGGCCTCCGACCTGGCTTCGGCACTGCCATCTCAATTTAACTTTGTAGGCATGGAAGGTGTTGAGCTGGATACATTTGTAAGAGGAACAGGAGTGGGCCCCCTGTTTTCCCCTTCAAGAACCATGTGAGGGAGTGGCATTAAGACCCAGCTCAGCATGGGGCTGCAATCCAGGCCACACCCCAGGGAGGCAGAAAGGGGCTCACTTCAACCGTCTGCACCATGGGGTGTGCCTCTCACTCCTGCCCCCCACAATGAAGCACCTGGCAGGCAGGTTGATGGGATCAGACTGCAGGTGGGTAGCCCAGTTAACGGATCCATGCCCTATGCCCCCAGCAACTCTGTTCCAAGCTGAACCAATAAAGTTGTGGCCTGTTATTTAATCCGTCCAACTCTTATATCTGAGTTTGTTTCCCCACCTCCCTGTCCTGCCCTAAAGGGACTAGTTCACACACAACTGCTTAATATTTGAGTGAGAAAATTAAGCACTTTTAGATCCCACTATTCTCCCATTGAAATCTCTCCTGTTGAACTCAGTGGGATGTACCAAACTTTAGTTGGATTGCACCATAGCATAGCTGTTCTAGTTGATGGTGTCTCAGGAAAAAAAATGGGTGGGGGCTCATTATCATATGTATTTTTACTGTCATCTCTCTGCTTGGAGCCTGTGGGTTTGCTGTAAAAAAGTTCGCTTTATCTTTTCAAAGAGATGAGATTCTTTGAGTTTGCCTTTTCATCTTAGATTAGAACGTGTATTATTTTTAATTAGACCTGCCACCTTTTAAAGTATGTTTGATGTGTATTTTTTCTTATCGTTCTTATAAGAAAAGGATATCTCCTTTATTTATCCCTTTATGGATGAGCTATTTCAGCAGCACTGGCTGCTTGTGCATTCAAGTTGAGCATGTTTTCAAACAACCCAACTCTCCCTGCACATCCTGCCACTCACCACACCCTGCTTCCTTAATTTAAAAAGATCCTTACCTTTTCTTGGGGAACAGGTAGGGATGTATGGACTGTGTAAAATCCACTCCGTCTGTTTTTTGCGGATTGTCAGGTACCTTTCGTTCCGTCATCCGCCCACAGACAGATGCGATTTTTTTTTCCTCATGCGGAAAAGTACGGAAATAATTACGTAAATATTTCTGTAAGTATTTACATAATTTATCCCAGTATGTAACATCTAGTGTATTGTCTACGTTTCCTCAGCAGAAACTTATGTATTTTTCTATGGATTTATATGCGCAAGTTTTGGGAAAGTAAAAAAATCATCCGAAAGTCCACTGACTCCGCAGGGCTTGAGTGGGTCACTCCGCAACAGATTCCACAGGTCAGATTCTTAGAAATCTGAGCTCATTTTAATCCGTCTCGAATTTCTCCAGCATCCCTAGGAACAGGGCAGTGGAGGCTGTAACAAGCTGTGGACGGCAAGCAGAAGTGTCATTGGTAGCTAAAAATAGTGGGGCTTGATCTCTGGACCCACCATCTCTGACGGTAAATGGTGGTGTTAGGTGAATGTCCCAGTTTGAGTAGGGGCAAGCTCAACCTTGGGACACTCAAATAATTTGAGCCGGGGTGCTCATATTTTCAAGCCACTCCACCTCAGATAATCACTGCTGGCACTGCAACTGCTTCTGGAGATCCTGTGACAAAGGGTGGGTGAGTACGCAGCAGCAGTAAAGATCAGGAGCAGCAGGGGCCTCCAGTTGGTGGTGAGCCCTGGCCTGTGCCCAACCATGCCAACAGTGGGCATTGGATCTGTATTTTAACTTGAAAATATCTATCCGCTGACTTAAAATTTGATTTAGGGAGCAATCCTATGCAGATAGTCATCCACTTCCAAACTTGGAAGCAACTGCCTATCCAATGCAGGCAGGCGGAGCGTGAAGGCGATCCTCTTCTCTGCACTCTGGCCACCCTGCATTACCACCTACACAGCCAAATTTGGCTGTCTAGCCAGAGTGGGGTGGGGGGCTGGATGGTGCATAGGAAGCTTCATAACAATGTTTCCCCTGTCCCCTTCCCTCCCCCAGGAACACCCCCTTCTCCCCCACTCCACGCTGCTCTTGTGAGCATGGGCAGAGCTTGAGACGATCCATGCCACCTATGAGGCAGCGGGGGTGAGAGCGGGGAGGCGGTTCGCCAGGAACTGATCTTGAGTGCTGGCTGCGAGGTCGGCTCCCAGAAACCAAACAAGCCTATAGCCATCTAGCCGCTGTCTAGCGGCCAAAGGGTTGCGCCCTTACCATGGCAAACCCCCTCTGTGACTTTATTTTATTTTATTTTTATTTATTAAATTTCTTGATCACCCATCTGGCCAGTCAACCAGCCACTCTGGGTGATGTACAACAATACAGACAGTTTTAAAACAATAACATTCTACATTAAAACATCATATTTCTAAAAATACCCTAACCCACCACATTTTTAATGCATGGTGAAAGTTCATTAAAGAGGGGGCATGTTGGAGCTCCCTAGTGAGGGTGTTCCACAGAGCGGGGACCACCACAGAGAAGGCCCTCGTCCTCACCAGCTTAGCTGTCCTGGCTGACGGGACAGAGAGAAGGCCATCCGAGGCTGATCTTGTTAAGTGGCCTGTCTGGTCGCTGTCTTAAGGCACTCCTTAAGATAGACTGGGCTGGAACCATATAGGGTTTTAAAGGTCAAAACCAACACCTTGAATTTGGCCCGGAAAACAACTGGTAACCTGTGCAACTCCTTCAGCACTGGAGTGATGTGATCATGCCGGCAGCTGTCTTTAATCAGGCGAGCAGCCGCGTTCTGTACCAGCTGCAGCTTCCGAACCATCTTCAAGGGTAACCTCACATAGAGCGCATTACAGTAGTCTAGACGAGAGGAGACCAGGGCATGATGGGAGCAGATGGTCAGGAAGGTAGGGGCGCAGCCGCTGTATCAGATGGAGTTGGTACAGCGCTGTCTGGCTCACAGCTGACACCTGAGCCTCCATGGACAGCTGGGAGTCTAAAATGACCCCCAGGCTGCGGACCCGGTCTTTCAAGGGTAGCCGTACCCCATTCAACACCAGGTCAGCATCCCCCAACCTTCTCTTGTCTCCCACCAAAAGTAGTTCGGTCTTGTCAGGGTTCAGCTTCAGCTTATTCCTCCCCTTCCAGCCACCCACCGTCTCCAGACATTTGGACAGGGATTCTACAGCCAACCTTGGTGAAAACTTGAATGAGAGGTAGAGCTGCATGTCATCTACATATTGATGACACCGCACCCCAAACCTCCTGATGATAGCCCCCAGTGGCTTCACCTAGATGTTAAATAGCATCGAGGAGAGGATGGAAGCCTATGGCACCCCACAAGTGAGCAGCCACGGGTCTGAAACGTCCTCTCCCAGTGCTACCCCCTGGTGCCTGGTGGAGAGGAAGGACAGAACCACCGTAACACCATGTCTCCCATGCCCAACCCCTCCAGGCGGTCCAGGAGGATACCGTGGTCAACGGTATCAAAAGCCACTGAGAGGTCGAGGAGAACAAGGAAGGAGCATTCACCCCTATCCAAAGCCCTCCTCCTATTATCCACCAAGGCGACCAGAGCTGTTTCTGTCCCATGCCCAGGCCTGAAGCCCGATTGAAATGGATCTAGATAATCGGCTTCTTCCAAGTGTGCCTTCAACTGCATCGCCACCACCCGCTCAATCACCTTGCCCAAAAATGGCAGATTCGAAACTGGGTGAAAGTTGTTCAGAACTTGGGGATCCAAGGAGGGCTTTTTTAAAAGCGGTCTTATCACTGCCTCCTTGAGGGCTGATGGCATCACTCCCCCCTCAAGGGAGGTGTTCACCACCACCACCCTGATCCCCTCACCCAGCCTCTCTCTGCAGCTCATAATGAGCCAAGATGGGCAAGGATCAAGTAAGTAGGTTGTTGGCCTTACAGATGAAAGCACCTTGTCCACTTCCTCAGAAGGAAGAAGGTGGAACCAATCCCACGAAACTGGTTTGCCACAGACCGCCTCTTGCTCACTAACTATATCCACAGTGCATGCAATAACACTCCTAATCTGATCAATTTTATCCGCAAAGTGCCTTGCCAAGGCCTCACAGGAGGCCTTAGAATGCTCCAGCGGTTCCGGAGCAACTGGACCGACCAGCCTCCTGGGACAGCACTCTGTGGACACGATAGAGGCAGCATAATATTCCATTTTTGCTGCTGTCTCCGCCACGTGGTAGACTGAAGATACAGCTCTAGCCCGTGTCTGATCGTCTTTGGAGCGAGACTTCCACCACTGGCACTCTAGCTGTCTCACCTCCTGTTTCAGAGCTTGTAACCCCGGATTGAACCATGGTGCAGTCCAAGCCCTGTTCAGGGGGAGAGGGCGTTTCGGAGCCACCCGATCGAATGCCCTAGTGATTGCGGCATTCCACCCACTCACCAGGGTCTCGACTGAGTGGCCGTTTGCGTGTTCCAGAGAATCCCCAAGCACGTTCAGGAATCCATTGGGATCCATAAGATGCCTGGGGTGGACCATTTCAATGGGTCCTTCACCCCTGCGGAGGGGCTGTGGAACTGAGAAGTCCAACGTCACCAGATAGTGATCTGACCATGACAGCGGGGGAGGGGTGGATACACCCCCACCTTCCAGATCATTCCCCGCTTCTCCAGAAACAAACACAAGGTCTAGCACATGACCGGCTACATGGGTGGGCCCAGTTGGAATAGGGTGCAGCTCCCAGGAAGTCATGGTCTCCATGAAGTCCCAAAGTGCCCCCGTGAGGACGGCCTCTGAATGTACATTGAAGTCCCCCCAACACCAATAAGTTAGAGGACTGTACACACACATCAGAGACCACCTCAAGCACCTCAGCCAGGGAGTCAGTTGTGCAGCGGAGTGGGTGGTACACGAGTAGAATCCCCAGACTGCCCTTCGGGCCCAACCTCCAATACATGCACTCCGCAACCTTGGTCTCCCGGAGAGGTGGTCTGGTGAAGACCAAGGACTCCCAGTAGATAACATCCACTCCCCCTCCCCGATCCCCAGCCCTCAGCTGCTGTGCATACGAAAATCCAGCTGGACACATGGCCGCAAGAGTTGGAGCAGCGGCCTCAGCCAGCCAGGTCTCCATAATACATGCCAGGTCTGCACCCTCATCCAGGATCATGTCATGGATGAGGGAGGTTTTCTGGGTAACAGACCTGGCATTGCAGAGCAGCAGACAAAAGCCAGAAGATGGAGTCATGCCTCCCCCAGCCATCCTTTGGCTCTGGACAGGCCCAGAACAGGGGACAGATATTACACATTTCTCCCTTGTTCCCCTTACCTGGCCTGGCCTGCCCCTAGCGCTGCACCTGCCGCCCAGCCTCAGTATGTTCTGGCCCCCAGCACTCCCCCCACTGCCTCTGTCAGGTGGACACATGCCCCCTCGCTCCCACCTATCAGGCAGGCTACCCACCCCTAAAAACACAAAAACTCACCCCACCAACAATTAAACAAAAATCAAAATAATACATCCCCCTCACAAATACTGTCAGGCAGGAGTCCACAGGGAGGGCGGCAGCAGGCATGCCCTGTTCCCCAGGTGGTGGCTTCTCTTGCAGATCCTGGCTCTCCCAGGCCACCTCAGCCAGCCAGCTTATATAGCCCTTCCTGGAAGGGACAGGTGGAAGCAATCAGCACAGCTGGCTCAGTACCTGGGGGCCTGGTCCTGCCCAGTGTGGACTTCTTACTCCACACTGAAGGGAAAATGGTTATTCTTCTTGGTTGGCCATTGTGTCTGCTAAAAATCCTTATTCCTGAACGCAAAATTACATGCTAACATTTTTGACCCAGGTAATTCAAAATGTGAAGTGTAGCTATGTCAGAAATGACTTCTTGGTATTAAAATCTTACATTGTTTTTGCATGAGAGGCTTACATTGCATTTGAGCTTCTCTTGTTCTACTTATGTTAATTTCTAATTATTACTGTTCATGCATTCTTGTTCATGCTGAAGGGAGAAAGTGTAATGTAAATGAGCATTCTGACCAATTGAGGTTTTACAATTGCATTACAAACTTGACTGAAGCAAAGACCACTTTAATCCTTGTGTGAAAACGTCAGAGGGCTTAATACTCACCTGCCAAGCATCAATTAGCCAGTAATGACTTGAGAAATCCTAGGAAGGGTGTCATCGTTAGTGATCTCAAATGACCAAATCAGTCTGCAACACATTTTCTTAAGGAGGTGGTGATTGTATTTTTATCCATCAGTTCTCCTCTAAAATTTCTCCATCAAAATAGTCTGACTTTTGGATGACAGTTAGATCATATGGAAGGAAGGGCCTTGAAAACCTAAATGCAAAATGTTCCCTTTCATCTGACTTCAAAGGCACATTTCCAAATGCAACATTTTCCTTAATTCAAATGGCTTCAGGGGGAATGCTATTGTCATAGAATGTTGTTGGAGCCAACTTGAGGTTGAACCACTGCTGTGAGGTGGCAACATGCAACACAAAGAGAAAATATTTTTGCACATTCTGCATGTGCTACCTGACCTGGACAGAAATGCAGGCTTATTGTTGTGGCCAAACCCCAGGAGATGCAAGTGCTGCCAAAATCCTGGTCTGAGGTGTGGATGTGGAGCTCAGTTTCCTCATAGGGAAACTGAGGAAGAAGACATCGAATGAAGTGCAGTGAATTTCCTGTTTGACAGGAAATCCATCCGGGCCTAGGGTTAGAACCAGACTTAGACATACTTAGAGTACACCCATTGATATCAATGACACTGAAGTTCATCAATGAGACTTAAGTCTCATTGATTTCAATGGGTCTACTTTAAGTATGACTAAGTGTGGATCCAATCAAGCTGGCTATAGAGGCTGTGAGCTGGAAGATTTCAAAGCACAGAACATCATTCTATTTTATTTTACTTTAGAGAGAGAATGGAATTAAACCTGCTCCCCTCTATTGTAAGGCTGAAGAGTTATGAAGTGGTAGAATATTGCAGAGCTGATGAGTGAATCTGAGATACTCTTTAAAGAAGAAGAAGAGTGATATGTTTCTTACAAGAAGGAACTATTGAGAGTGGTGTTCAGGAACATCGCAGATATAAAAGTATCTGCTTATGCACTAGGCAGAATTCTTGGAGCAGAACAAAAGATATTAGAGAGGTTTTTGATGAAGTTGTTTTCTTTTGAAGACTTGACTTGTAGAGTTACTATAATCGGAATGCAAGCAACATACCTATTTACTCCAGTTTACATAGGATTCCCAAATGGAGCGTCCATATGGTCAACCGTCTTTGAGTATCTGCAGCAGCTATCAGTTCTGCCAGCTGCCACAACCACCCACAGAGAGCCTTCTTGCAGTCCTTTCTCAATGCTGTTGTCCACCTGCTACCTCACCCTGATTACTTACTTGATTCCTTCTGCTGCTGCTAAAAGCTGGCCACTGTAGGAGGGTGAATAAGTGCCCAGGGCGGTAGGTTGGAACACTGGAAGAAGGCTCTGCAGAGCAGCTGTAACATGGGCCAAAACTAGCGCTCACCTGCAAAAATTTAAAGACACATGGCCTTACCTATAGGCTTACAATATAACAAAGCATGAGACATGAGAACTGAACTTAGGAGGGGATAACATCTACAGACTTCATACAGAGTTACTGCTTTGGTGTGCACAGGCTGAGGACGTATTTAGCACTGAGGGTAAGTTTAATACACCCACTTACACAGTTCATTGTTTGCACTACACGACAGCCCACTCTGGGTTATTTAACCCATGGTGAGGCTGTGGGGGGGAGGTGCGGCCGCCATTTTGAATATGCAACCCCCACTCGGGGTTGTCCTGTTGTGCGAGCCCAGCAAGCATGGGTTCTGCAAGAGTTAAACGACCCTCACATAACCCGTGGTCTGGGTCTCGCGAGGGTTTCTTTACCCACACTCGCCAGGTTTGCACAACGTAACAACCCCTGAGCAGGGAATGTATATTCAGTCTGGCACCTGCAGGCACTGCAGCTTCTCATGGGTTAAATAACCCATGACAAGCTGCAGCATGTCATCCAAACTGTTCTCACACACAAATACACACAGTGGCCCGGTTTGCACAGTCAGGCAGTTAACAAGCCACAGTGGCTTGTTAACTACGCTGCATGTGCTGGTCACATGCTTGGGGGATTTTTTGGCAGTGTGGCCACTTGTGGCATGGAAGCCCAGCCAGCATGGCTTGTTGCCATGGGTAACAAGCCACACAGAACCCCGCAGTAGCCCATGGGCCGGTTTGCACATCAAGATAAGCCACCCTGAAAACAAGCTAGTTAATTGCTTGCTAAGCCACGCTGCTGCTGGCAGACAATCAGGCACTCGCCATCTTGCCATGGTTTGTTTCCCTCTTCATCCTCCCACCTGCTCCCAGCACATATCTCAGGGGCCTTTGCAGCACAACTTGTGTATACTCTTGCTGTGGTGAGATCCCCCTACTGCTTTTCTTGCCTGTGGAGCATGTGCATTGACATATACACACACACACACACCATATCTTTGGAGAGTGGGGCTTACCTAACTTTTTAGGGTGAAGTTGCGGAGGGTTTTATTTTCTTTCTTTAATGCTTAAAAAAAGCCTCCTGGGCTGCTCCTCACAGCTGGGGACGAGCAACATTCCTCTTCCTAGAACAGCTATGTGTGTATGCATGATTGACTTACCTCTGGGCTAGCCCATGTGCCCCCAATTCAGAATTTAAGCTTTCCCCCCTGGTTTTCATGAAGGGGAATTTTGGCATGAAAACAGTAGGGGGAATTTAAATCCCCCCTCCTGAATTGCCATGGCCCTGAATTGGGGCTATGTGAAGTTACTCAGAGGTAAGTCAGTCACACATACACACACAGCTGTGCTAACTCTGTTCACAAGGAATAAAGCTGGTTGCTGTCAAATGAAGAGGTGAGCTGGAAGAGGAGGGGTGGAAGGCACTGCAAGGATCAGTCAGGTTTTTCATTATTCTTGCTAGGCATCTCTGTAACCCTTTCAAACAAGCCATGCAGAAGCCATCGTGCAAGGTTTGCACGTCATGCAAGCCACTCTGAAAACAACCCACCCTGAATAACCCAATAATAAGCTATGGGTTCTCAGGGTGGCTTGTGCATGGTTTACAATCCATGCCCAATCCACCGTGCCAGGTTCAGACAACATGACAAGCCACTCTGAAACAAACAAGAGTGACAACACACCATGGGTTGTTGTGTCATGTGAACTGTGTCCATGGGTACTGGGTGGCTTGTTACCCAGTGCAACAAGCTACCCTGGTCAAGTTCGCATGACACGACAAGCCATGCTGCCAAGGGTAATTATGCAAATCCCCCCATGCGACTGGCATGCGTAGAATCATTAACAAGCCACTGTGGTTTGTTAACTGCCTGCCGACTATGTGAACCCAGTCTCTCTCTCTCTCTCTCTCTCTCTCTCTCTCTCAATCAAATAGTAGAGTTGCATGTTTTTTTATATGCCAGATCGGGGGAGGGGGCAGGGCTGAATGTGTTGTACGCTCCGCTAGGCATCCATGGCAATTATTTCCAGCTAAACATCCGTTTAACTGTTTAAGGTTTTATAAGGTTTAAGGTCTGTTTAAGGTTTTAGTACTAGTGTACAAAGCACTAAACAACTTGGGACCAGGATACCTGAGAGAGCACCTTCTCCCTTACTAACCTGCCCAGTCACTGAGGTTATCAGAGAGCATGTTCCTGGTGATTTCACATGGATCCATGGCCTGATTGGAGTCCACCAGGAAAAGGGCTTCAGTGTGGTGGCCCCCTTCCTGTGGAATTCCCTGCCATTGGAGGTCAGGCAGGTGCCAACATTGTGTTGCTTTCGGCATCTCCTGAAATCATTGTTATTTCAGGAAGCCTTCCTCAAGTGAAGGGCCATGGTTTATTAAATTTGGTTTTATCAGAACTCTGTTTCTTTAAAAAAAAAAAGAAGTAACATGGTGTTTTTATTCTTTACCCTGTCTGCTGTTCACTGCTCTGAGGTCTTTGGATGTGGAGCGGTATTCAAATACTGTAAATAAATAATAAATAAATAAAATATGTGGGCACTACACAGATGAAATACAGAGAGTGGTTTTTGCTGTCTTGGTGCCCATGGATCTATTGCTAGAAATAATTGCAATTTAAGCTGTTTCTTTGCATGTGTACCTTTATGCATGATGGGGGGGCGGGGGGACACCACACATACCTAAGAGGAAAAAATAACGTCCATAAAGAGATTTCAAGAAAGGACAAGGAAGGCTGGGTATCAAAATGCTTTAATACTCCTGTAAAATGCTTTTCTTATAACAGTTGGACAAAACCTTAGAAGAAGTCACAATGCAGCTTCAGGACACACCTGAGAAGACAACATATATTAAGCAGAATCATTATCAGGAACTCAATGATATTCTCAGTATACGCAACTTTACAGAAAACAAAGGTATGGAATTTGGTAAGAATTTGGTTTTACAAAAAGCCCATTGTGTGAAGGGGCAGAATAGGAGCTGCTGCTATATTGTTCATAATACCCCTGCTTTGACATACAACATGCCCTTGAACATTAATGTGATTTGTAGAACATGTGAATGAACATATGTGAAAGCAATCCATTAGGGCAGTGTTTCTCAAAGTTTTTGAGCTTGGCCTCTCCCCTACCTTCATAACTTACTCTGCCTTCTTCTCTCCCTCAACTCAACTCCGATAATCTCTTTTACGGGTCAACATCCAGAGATTCTTATGCACAGTCACCCACAGCTCCCTGCTGCTGCATGCAAGGACCTGTGGACTGGGGTGCTTATCCAACATTGGCATGAGAAGAGGGATAGGACAGAACATCTCACCCCCTCCTAAAACTACACAGAGGAATCTGTATTTGGAACAAAACAAATTGCTTGACCTGAGCTCCCTTCTTCGCAAAGCAGGTTTGGGATAATGGGGGCAGCGAGGATGGAATCATCCCTACAAACATCCCTCTAGGGTTGGATCCAGATTTAGTTGTACTTAGAGGAGACTCATTGAAATGAATATGACTTTAGTTAGTCATGACTTACCAGTACCATTTATTTCAGTGGGTCTACTCTAGTCATGACTAAGTGTGGATCCAACCCCTAATATAGAGGGTCTTCTGCCATGGGGCATTCAACCCATTCAGGTGCTAGAAGCCTTCACCTGCTTCGGGGTTCTGTCTTCCCTTAGAGCTTTGTGCCCACATTCAGGTGTCTTACAGTTTGAGAACCATTGTGATAGCATCAAGTTAAAAAGGGTTTGCCAAGTTCTGATAATTTTTGACACCTTACTTTCAACTAGGGTGGACCTGAATGGTGTATATACTCATCTCATTTTCATCTTTGATAAACAGGGTTTGCAGGATTCTCCAGGGCAGGGCAATCTATAGGTTTGGGGAAGTCTCTCCTGGTGGTGGGCATACAGAGCTCCAGCAAGAAATGACACCACATGGAGGAGCTTCCCCTCAGCTCCCTGTCTGGCTAGTAGGCAACAGGTTTCTGGCATGGCTTGCAGCTGAGCTCTTGTGACACCGTTTGTATTGTACTTCAGCAGCTTTTTAACTTGTGGGAGCGATCTGCCCTTTAAGGCAGGGGCTTGGACTAGGCTTGGTTGTGCCCTGACCACCAAAGTCTGAGAAAAAGGGTGTTGCTGAGGAGAGAAGACTGTTCCTGAGGAGAGACAGCCTTCTGCCCTGGCACAGCTTCCTCGGCTGGGCTTCTCTCATGCAGAGCAGGAAAGCAGCCAGCGCTGAACCAAAAGAGGCTGGTGAGCATCGCTATTTGACCTGCATATTTTTGTCACCTCCCCACCACCTGATCCGGTCGGGAATGAGGCAAGGTGGTTGCTTGGCCACGGTGACCCACCACCCTGTGCATCACATGGCTATACCCCATGGCATTTCGCAGCACCTCGTAGCAGGCAGATGCTGATTTGAGTGTTGCAGAGGAGGCAGCAGTGGTGATCACTCTCCTCAGTCACAGTTTGGGGACCAGCACTCCACCTCTGGTTCGTAGCCATGAAATGTCATCCAGCAGCAGCTATAGCCCATGGATGCCAAGAAAGCAGTGAAGGTGCTATAAGTAAGGTTCTCTGGGGCCTCTCCTGGTTTTCCTGCCCCGGAGGAGGAGGAGGAGGAGAAGAAACCGCTGCTGCCACCACCCCTGGTGATGGTGCTGAAGATGGCTGCTGGAGTTAACTGTAATGAGAGTTTGTGGGCCTCAGTTGTGTTTACATTAAGAATAAGCAGTTGGTTTTCTTCCTAAGAAGTTGGTGTCTCTCCTTTTGTGGAAGGAAGCTACAGAACACTGCTGAACCCCCATTGCAGCATTATATGGAGTGGAATGGCAGCTGTCTCTCCATATTCTCCTCAGAGAAAGCAGCTACTTCTTCCCTCCCCCTCACGATGTACAGGGATGAAGTGTAACAAAAGACAAAGGATTCCACTACAGCTCAGCAGTTCATGGCTTTCTTCACGTGGAGCTTTTATCCTGCGATTGAGATGTCTCCTTCACGGAAGTTTGCGGGCTGTTTACATGATGCCTTGACCCTCCAAGGCGTCTCCTGCACTAAATGCCCTTTGTTCCATTTTTAAATAGATCACAGATAATGAGCTATCAAATTACCCCATTGTGTTCCGCTTGAGTTCCCTCCATGAAAAGAGTAAAAGCGGCAAGAAGAGGAGTGAGATCAATGAAAGATAATGGAAGATGCAGATACGGGGAGAAGGAGGGGGGAAAGAAAGCAGGTGAAAAAGGGAGTCGTTGTGATCCTGCATTTGAAAAGGAAGCAGAAAGCCTAGTTTTAAATGCAGGATTTTAGGCTGGCGTGGAGATGCCCCAGGTAAGAGCAGAATGGAAAGGAAAGGAAGGGCAACCCTCTCTCCATCCTCTCCTGAAAAGGCAGCTACCTCTCCCCTTCCCTCATGAGGCTCTGGATTGGAGAGTGGTAGGGACCAACTGGCAGCACTGAGGCCTGGCCCTTGAGGTAGGTAAAAATGGAGAGGGATGGTCGCTCCCTTCCTCTCTCAGCTGCCCATCCCCCTCTCTCTGAGAGATCAGCACTAGTACCACCACCCGGGAGCTGAAGCACATGTTGGAAATAGACTCTTTTTACATTTGTCTACATTCAGCCTCCCAACAGGGTTGAGCAGTATCTTCTTTCTCTGAAGATAGGCGCTTTGTGCATTAATCTATTGAGAAATAGTGGACAATTCAGGAGCCTGAGAATTCCTGAATTATAGTCCAAATATAGATCTGACAAAAGGAAAGTTGGCAAAGCAGTCTCTGAGAAACAGTCTGCCTATTTCTCTTCAGAGAATGGCATGCTCTCAAACCTAGGAGTTGTTCTTGAGGAACCAATTTGATAGGAATTAGGGTAAAATTAGGAAGACCTTGGAACTAGAATTACGAGAACTAGTCACCATTCCCAACCTTCTAGCAATACCTACCATCTCCACCATCACACACCAAAACAACAAAACCTTCTGATTAAGAAACTGATTTTTGGCTGTGTGGCAGTTCCCCACTATACTCCCACATGGCAAGTGTAGCCTGACACTGCATTCCTGCAGAGAGCATGTGCGATCTGGTGGATGGTGTGTTGCATTTTTACTGGAGAGATCTGCATACAGATTCTTACTTGACCATAGGGCGTTCTGAGTGGTTTTGAGAAAAAAAAAAAAATCCCAGCCTAGTTAACCTCTAAATTGCAAAGAACACAAATATGTTAAATAACATAATCCTCAAAATAATCGTATTTTGTTGTTAAGCTGGACATTTCAAAGAATGTATTTGCTAGGAGCATCGCTTCGTCATGGGGAAAGGTTTCAGAAATACTGTAAAGCTGAATATTTCCCTTAAAGGCCTTAGCGGTTTTAGCCATATCACTGTTGTTTTCTTGGATGCCTCTGATTTTATTCTCATTTTGCCAGGGTTATGCTGAACAAAGTTAAAAGTCCTTCTGGAAACTAAGGCGAGAAGGTGTTTTCCTGTGCAAGAAGACTAACCTTACATCTGTATGCTACCCACGTAGTCATATATTTCTTCTCATCCTTGGTGAAGAAAAGAAATAAGAGGGGTTGATGAAATCGTTCAAATATTCAATGTGATGATTCCTGGCCTCAGAATGAGAACTGCTCAGCATGGGAGTAACTTCAGATAATAGCTGATTAGTGGGTACAGAAAACAGCCTCAAGGGACTATACCTTGCAAATTACAAAGGCAATTTTGCTGCATTTTCCTAGAACTAGGTTTTCTGTCCCTAACAATAGCAGATCTCTGCTGGACTTCAAGGCAAGGCCCTGCAGAACTTGGACTTGCCAATTGAGTCCCAGAGGCATGCAATGGTAACATAATGGGACCCCTAAGGATGGCAGTATTGAACCCCTTCAAGCATAAGGTGGTTCATCATTGCATAAGAAATTAATGATGGAAGAGCTCTCATCCTGGAGCAGCAATAGTGATCCCAGGATTCAGATCTCTCTGGCATCTGTAGATTCTTCAAAATCAGTCTCCATAAAGGTTTCTGAAACAGAAGGTTCCAGACTCTTTTCATCCCCAAGCAACTTTATATAAACTTGGAGAGTTTATGGGGATCCTTGACCTGCAAGAGGTACATTTTTTCCTACCCAGACAATATCCTCCTATGGTCTTGTTCAGGGAAGGAGAGGGGGATATTCAGGCCTACCTTGCCTATCTCAGAGACTACTGCTCGCTTTTACTGTAACTGAGAGCTCTCTTCCTCTGATGCAGGCATGATCAATGCTGGGCTCACAACAAAATTATATAATAGATGGCAGCATCCAGCATCAGACACCGCCCAGGTCTTTGGGCACATGGGGAGTTTATAATGCCAGGTCAACCACTAGGCATCATGGTCTTCTGACAAGAGTGTTTGGTCTGGATTCCACATGGTTGTTTTCAGAGGGTCTTCTGCCTTTTGGCTTGAAATTTCAGAGCTAACATGCCTACAGAGTTAAGTAAAGGATGTTTGGGTATCACTATGTTGTTTCTGGTCTCCACCAGACTCAGCATAGGAATATCCATAAGAGCTGCAGAGTCCTCCTTAGTCTTGGTATCTACCATTTTTGCAAAGCATCCTGGTTCAGGGGCCAGGATGGCCTGGCATATCCAAGAAAGCATCAGCTAGCTGTTCTTGAAGGCTACCAGCTCAATGTTCTGGGCCTTCCAGGATAATAGCAAGGGACTAATAGTTCCTACCCATTTGGGCAGCAGGATTTTAAGGCCTATCTATATTCACTACAGGGGCATGAAATCTTTCATTCTCCAACAAGAAGTCTGCAAGGTCATAATCAAAATGGTGGTGTATTTTACCACCCTACCAGGCATTCTGCATAGCAGTAACAAAATTACTTCAGTAGACTGGCTTATCATATATGCCTTCAATGAGCCAGAGTAAAGTTTCTGTTCCGATGTAGCATTGAGCTTCAGCGAGCCACACACACAATTCCGCACCCACATATTTCTTTTGGTGCATGTGCACATACATCCTACCTGGTTCAGCAGTTCCCCACTTGGGATCCACAATGTGATCATCCATTCAGTGGAGATTGAAGTTAGGGTTAAGTGTGTATCCAAGAACTGAACTTGTTCAGTCTCTACTGAGGTAATAAATACAAGCTCAGCACAGATACCTCAAAGTGTTGTCAGCCTTAGTTGCCACTCTGGGATTCAACAGGGAAATTGTTAGGCTTTAGGGTGACTTATCTGTCCCAGGGTTATTTCCCACTTAAAGGCATTACAGTTCAGAAAAGTTCTGCACCTTCCATAGAATATAGGAACGTTCCTTTAGTTGAATTAGCATATAGGGTAGAACTCTGCAGACCTGACCATACAGTAGGCATGGTTGCATCAGACCATCTCTTTGGTTGATGTGTCTTCTGAAAGACTGTGTCTAGCATATGAGAGAATATAATCCCACCCTGGGGCTATACTGCTTTTCTAGCTCCCAAATGTATAGACTTCCCCACCTTGGAACCACTGGAGAAAGGAAAATGAGAACTTGCTGTAAATTTCCATTCACAGGGGTTCCAGGGTGGGGCAGCTGTCCCACCCATTTAAGAGAGAGAAATATGAACATAACAAGCAGAAGCCATTAGCCTCTGGTTTGTTCTTTTTGGATTTCTGAATCGTCAGCATCCAACCAAGAGATTCTGAATCCAGTGGGATCTCAGGGGGTTTTCTTCCAGGCTCTGGGCTTAGTCTGGGAGTTGAGGGGAAGCCCTTCCCCTTGGTGTCATTTCTTGCTAGGGCCCTGTCCACCAATCAGGAGGAGGTGCTTCCTCAAACGTACAGAATGGCCCACTCCAGAACCCCTGAGAAGGGAAATGTATGGTAAGTTCAAATTTTCCTTTTTCATGGCGTTTTAAAAATTTGCAAAACCTGTTTAGCTAGAGGGGACGGGGAGAAAAGCAATATATGTTGGACTAGATGGTCTCTGAGATCCCTTCCAACTCTGTGATTCTATGTGAGCTGAGCCCTCCCAGACATTTGGCAGTTTCTAATATGGCCTGCAGCAGCCCTACCTCACAGCTCAATCACTTTCAGAGACAAGATGCCAAAAATTGACTGAATCCTTTTTCAAAGCCACTTATCCCCATTTACAGTGCTATAGCCATTCAACAAAAATAGGGTTTCTCTGATAATTATATTGAAGGGCTCATGGCACAATAGATGTTCATAAGTAGGTATGTTGAAGCCAAAAGCAAAGCAGCCATAGGCCATATTGTGCCACATACTGGTCTTACAGCAGACACAGAGTATTCTTTCATCAGTGACTTGTTCTCAATAATTCAAACAGTCTTAGAGGACAGACTATAAAACCCAGGAACCCAAATAAAGCTTGTAGATTTTCATCACTCAGAAATGAGGCTAAATTCAGACATTTTAATTCAAAACTATGCAATTCATAACAATCTAAAACCCCTTTTTTGACCTATAGTCCTTTAGACATAGTCCTCTCCCAGAGTAGCAAAGTTTTACAGTTCTGCTGTGCAAAAGAGTGTGAAACAGCACAGTGCAGTTCTGAATCACTGGTCTGCAGCTGCTTTCCTGAAGGTCTGAATCAGCAACGTGTGGGGCTCACTCAACAGGCCTTTCACATCACCGCTCTAGTGTGCTGCTTTCTGAGGGGAAGCATCTGTACTCATAGCCAGTCTCTAGAAGGCAGGAGGGACCTGCTGTTTGGAACTGTGCCTTTTCTTTCTTATGTGGCAACTCTATTTCAGTGTATGACTTAGGAATAATCCAGTGCTCTGAATTCCGGCATGGTAGTCTCTGTGTGGATATACCTCCTTGTACATGCCACACACAGTTTGCTGTGGAGCTTCTGTTCTTTTCAGTGGCTCTTCCCCAGGACTTCTGCACATACCCCATTGAAATAGTGCTCCAGCTCCTTCTCATTCCCTCACTTTTTTGTCATGAAAGAGCAAACGAGAACGACATTTTAAGTGTGTATCTGGTCTACTCAGCCAATTAAAAAAAAAAAAAACAAGTAGTGACTGGAGAATATGTTTGTCTTTGTAGAATTATTTTGAATGTGTATTAAAATAGACAATGCCACTGCAAATAGATTTGAGGTTCTCAGGAAAAATAGGTGAACATTACTTTAATACAACACTGTCCCAGATAAAGCAGCCCGGCTGCACTGTGATGTTTCATGTAGCAGGCAGGAGGATCAGAATCCTGACATGCAGGTAAATAGTGAGGCACCACTATTTAAGGCCAAAATGTGAGGGAGCTGGAACTCAAGAGTTCCAATCCCAAGACTTAGAGAATACTCCAGATATTTATTTATTACATTACTATACTGCCCAATAGCCAAAGCTCTCTGATATGTTACTATAGAACCTGGCCACTCCTGAGGTAACTGTGCTGTGTGCCAAAATGTACCTCCAATCCCTAGACTACTGTGTGGAGAAACAAGAGGCCCCCAATAATATGTCCCTCTTCTAGTTACAAATGTTTATCAGTGCTTTGAGAGGATGTTAATTTCTGTCTAGCTGGCTGATAAAAATACTTTGTTATTACAATGTATTATTTGTATAGTGCCATCTATGTCCATATACTTCGTGCATAGTATAGGAAGAGGGAATGGGAGGTGCACTCAACAGAACTAGAAGCAGCTTTAGTTGGCTGCCAAAGGTGTAATTTACAGCCCTTTGGGAGCAGTGGAGTCAAAAGAGTCATGTAAGCAAATTGTGTTTGGTCTGAGGCATTTGGAACAAAATCAGGGGTTCAGAGCATATTTCTAAATTAGAAAACTCTAGGTCTTGAGTAATTCAGTTGTGCTTTTCTGGAAGAGAGGGAATGAATGCAAATCAATTATTTGACTGCAGGCTCTAGATTTTCAAGCTGTTGGGCAGCAGGGAAGTGCCAGGAGTTCTATGGGTGGAGAACAGAGTTTGGCATTGTAGCCCCCACAGCCCCCAACCTAGACACAAGACATGAAACGCTGGCACGGATATGATGGCCAAGTCTTCTAGAGGACAATCCTCAGTTTGAAGGCACTTTCTATTGGAAGGGCTGTCCAGCCTAAGTCCAGTTTACAGGTAAAGAATGCTAAGGGGGCCTGGAAGATGCCCACTCAGAGTTAGCACTTGAACAACAGACCGAACAGGCACACCGGTCAGCTTGATACAGTCTTCCCCACTATTGTATCAATTTTTAAATTAGATAACTTATTCCTAAATTTACATCTATACATATACATTAGCATAGGCAGATTTTATGCAAACTGGTGTCTGTTTTTGGTGATTCATTTCCTCTTGTTTTGGCCTACCTAGGCAGGGGGGGACAAAATGAAGTTCCAAGGAGGAACTTCTTTAATTCTCCATCCAGCAACCAAGGCTTAGGTTATAATCCTATGGCCCTGGGAGGGCATCCCAGGGACCACAGGATTTTTCAGATCTCCCTCTCCAAGGGCGGAGAGAGAGGTCTGTCCTCAGAGAGGGAGGTAAGCCTCCTCCATGGCCTTTTTGCAGCTGGTGCTCCTTTGATGCAGAGATGGCAAGAAGGAGGCATTTCAGGAGACGCTGTAGATACTCAGGATCCGAAACTCTCCTGCTTGCCAGAGCAGGGGAAAACTATGCCAACCCTGCAGCTGATGTAGTTTATTTCCCTCCCATTGGAATCAATGAGAGTGAAACTATTAAAGGGGGGAAAAGCCTCCAAAAAAGAGATGCACGCGTGCACACCACTTCCCACCCTGCCCGTGCAAGCCCAGCAAGGCATATGAAAATGTAGCTCCTCTGTCTTGGATTCTCTCTCTCCCACCTCATAGGAGTGCTTTGCCCATGTTGCTGTTGCCGCATTTGCTGTGCTCTGGAAAAATACTCTATCAGAAGTGGAAAACGCTTCAATTGCTGCGAGGAAGAAATTGGATCTCTACCTATTTTGTTGTTGTTGTTCAGTCGTTCAGTCGTGTCCGACTCTTCGTGATCCCATGGACCATAGCACGCCAGGCCTTCCTGTCCTGCGCTCTCTCTCGGAGTGTGCTCAAGTTCATATTCATTGCATCGGTGATACTATCTAGCCATCTCATCCTCTGCCGTCCCCTTCTCCTTTTGCCTTCAGTCTTTCCCAGCATCAGGGTCTTTTCCAGAGAGTTTTCTCTTCGCATTAGGTGGCCAAAATATTGGAGCTTCAGCTTCAGTATCTGTCCTTCCAATGAGCACTCAGGGTTGATTTCCTTTAGGATGGACTGATTTGACCTCCTTGCAGTCCAGGGGACTCGTAAGAGTCTTCTCCAGCACCACAGTTCGAAAGCATCAGTTCTTCGGCGCTCAGCCTTCCTTATAGTCCAGCTCTCACAGCCATATGTTACTACTGGGAAAACCATAGCTTTGATTAGATGGACCTTTGTCGGCAAGGTGATGTCTCTGCTTCTTACTATGCTGTCTAGGTGTGCCATAGCTTTCCTCCCAAGGAGCAAGCGTCTTTTAATTTCATGGCTACAGTCACCACCTGCGGTGATCTTGGAGCCCAGGAAAGTAAAATATGTCACTTGCAGAGTAACTGCTTGGTGCTGGCTTGTGGTGTGAAACAAAGTTGAGCTGGTTTAGAAGAGGGAATAGAAAAGAAATGACACCACCCCTACAGTATTCCTTACCAAAGGAGGCTCATAGGGTCAGCTCACTAGCCATTTTTTAGGGAAACTGTTAACAAAAGTGTGTTTCAGAGGGCTTTTAATCTGAGGGTATTTCTTGGATGCTGTGTATTGGCCTTCAGCGGACCTATTGTGATATTTTCATATTGTTAATTATTTTAATATTTTTAAGGGTGCAATTCTACACGTTTAGGCAGAAAAAAGGCCTATAATTCCCAGCATGCCCCAGCCAGCCTGACTGGGGCATGCTGGGAATTGTAGGCCTTTTTTGCCTAAACATGCATAGGATTGCACCTTAAATGGATTAGTGTTTTGTTTCAAGAATTTAAAGTCTATATTTCATTTATTTTCCCTTTTGTGTTTGCTTTTTTACTGGATGGTTTTGTTTTGGAAGATGGTGTTTCATATAATGATCAATATAAAGAAGTTGAATAAAATAATGATTTTGTGCAAAGTGTTAAACAGGCAAAGGTAGAAATATTTTTAAGAAAGTGAAAGCAGAGTCAATTTGCCTTCCAAGAAACTCACTTGGTATAACAAGACCTTTGCTTTTAAATAGACTTTTTGTATACAAATACACGTACATATACATATCCGTATTATACAAATGCAGTCAGGCCCTAACTAATTGTATTCTGAGGAATTTTTAATGGTTGAAATTTTGGAATATAAAGATGCATGGCAGGCTATTACCCCACAATGTTAAGATTACACATTTTATTCCGCTGAACAAAAATCATATGCTCAGTTACCAGTCATGTCCCCCATTGTTATTATTATTAAAAAGTCACTATGAGATATCAGATCATGCCCTATTTGTTTTGATAAATAATTTAGAATTATTTTCAAAACAAAGGCAATGACATTTGAACTCTATTCTTCTGCAAAACTCATACATATGGGATCTTACTCCTCGGGGACTGAATAGAATGTATTGTGTAAATATGTTCAAGTGCTGGAAATGTAATGCTCAAAGAGCAGACTTGTATCACACTTGGTAGTTGTGTTCCAAGGCTCAAAAAGATTGGCTTCAGATTCAGCAGATAACCGGGATAATAGTGACACATGAAGCTTTAACAATTCTTCTTAATTACTTATAAGATGACTAAAACAACCAGGTTATGCATTATTAATTTGTTACTTTCCATAAAAATAGTGTTCACCATTAGAAATCCTGTCATGTTCCTTCTGTTTCAAAAATTTGCATTATCAGAAATGGTTTAAAAGAAGAAATAATCCTAATTAAAGATGTCCACTTCTACTGATGCAAACATGGCAACCCTTTTTTAGGTACTGGAACCAGAAAGATTGGAACTGCCAGTTATGTTGTGAATCAACCTGCTTTGTAGTTATCCTTTCTTTTTCCTTTTCTGTTGATACACCTTGTTTGGTTCTTGTATTCTGTATGGTTTTTTTACTTCCTTATTTAATTTTTGTATGTTTCTTTCCATAAAAAACTAAATTAGTAATTTTTTAAAAAGTATTTCATTTTTAGCTGCCACAAGAGCTATTGTTGGCTAGTTGGGGATGCTTAACTTTTAGAATACATAAATAACTTTGAGAAACACTGCTATAGATTGGAAAATAGTTCTTGCTGTTTTGCAGATAAAATGTAACTTTGAAAAATACATTATCACTTTTCTGAAGTAATGTCAGGAAATGCTCTCCTTTTTCCTAGATGGTGAAAAAGCTGTATTGAAAAACCACCTTGATGAAAACCCACAAGCACAATGGAATACTACAGAGTCCTCCAGAACAAGCAAAGACTTTATGGAAGATATCAACTCCCCAGAACAGTAAGTAGCATAGCTCCTTATTTTTATTTTTTTTTTGCATTTTTAGCATTTCCTTTTAAGTCTAAATACTGATTACATACAGAATTATGTTACAAAGTATCCTTTGAGATACACAATAACAATTGTCATTATGCTCTCGGTCTTTTCAAGCCAATGTTTAATGGCTTGAACACACACATATTTATGGTGAGAGCTGGTAAAATTCTTTTCGGCTTTGAGGCCTTGTTCACAGTGCCCCATCAAGCATGGTGATGTTTCTGTGGTACTTCACTACAAAGTCCTGCGCCAGCATTGATGCTGCTGACCTCACTGGCAATGGCGGCCAGTAGCCAATCTGAAAGTAGGAGGGAGGACATGTCACTGGAGGCGGACCCGGGGGGTCACCAGGGGTAGAGCCAAGGGAAGGCACTGGAGGTGGAGCAGTCTTTTGAATCCCCAGCACCCAGCAATCCATACCACAGAAAGGGAAAACTGAGGCACATAAACTCTGAAATTGTATGTAAAAGGTGGGGTGGAGAAATCACACAGACACACAAAAGCACTCCTTTGGACCCACATTCTCCTATACCAACAAAAACTCCCATTCAACAGCAAAATCAAGTGACTTCAAGATGATAAGTGCATAGTGTAGGGGATGAGGACATTCACACAACCATACAAAAGCACGATGCTGCCGCTGCTAATGATGATGTTCTATGGAGATATCCTCTGGGCCAGATCAAGGCCATGATGAGCCATGTGGTTTAGCCATCTGTAGTGGGCCCCCTACACTGAACTTATATATGACATTTGTGCACACACACACACACAGTCAACAAAATACAATTACACCCCCCCCCCCATCACTACATATGTTAGTGGAAATCATCTTCCATGCTTTCCTGGAAGGAAAAAACGAATAGCTCCTCTATGGCAGAGAACTTAAATACAAACACAAGCTTCCCCTTTTACGGCATACAGACACAGAAACCATAAATACGCATTGAAGCTCTCTCTCTCTCTCTCTCTCTCTCTCTCTGTCACTCACACACACTCAAGAAAGAGACATAGACTGATTCACTGCCTCATTCAGACACAACAGCCAAACAGGACGCACATGCATACACAGCCAGTGCTGGTCCAGGCCATTTTGCTGCCAGAGAAGGCCCAGCAAATGCCTCCCATTTCTCACTGGATGATCTGAGCTAGTCATTTGCTTTCAACCTCACCGAACTCACAGGATTGTTGTGAAGGTAAAAATGGGGGCATCTATAGTTTCTGCAGGAAAGGCAAAACATCACTATGAGACCCAGTGTAGTGTAGTGATTAGAGTGTTGGGCTGGGACTACGGAGACCCCTGCTCTAATCCCCACGTAGCTGTGAAGCTCGCTGGTGGCTTTGGGCCAGGCATCGACTCTCAGCCTCACCTACCCCACAGGGTTGTTGTGAGAACAACATTGGGAGGAGGACGACCATGTAAGCCAGCTTGGGCCCCTTGCAAGTGGAAAAAAGGCAGGATATAAATGTAATAATAATTTAAGTAAATAATTCTATACTAGAAAAACAGTTGTCTTACACTGTGTTCAAAATAAGCCTCCCTAGCTTATTGGTCATCTGTGCTCTGCACGTGTGTACTTATTTACATGCATGTGACAAGATGCACCTTACTTGGACATTTACCTTATAGAGACCACGGGGAGGGAGCTTGAAGACTGACGCCAGCTCTTATAACTGTTATTAAACATTAATAATAAAATAAAAACCCATGCTCTTGCTTCTCATATGGCCCCAAAATGCACCTCCCTCTTCTGTAGAACATCAGCTCAAAAAACTGTATTAATAGCCAAAACAATGAAATGTCTTGTGACACCTTAAAGGCTAAACATGCACTCTGGCGTAAGCTTTTGAAGACTGTAACCACTTCATCAGATACATGGAGTATTATGGTTTTTTTCAGGATTATATACAGTACATATGGTGGTGGGGAACTGCAAACAGTGAGTCAGAAGGAAATTAAATGCAGGAAAGTATGTAATGAAGGAAAATTCCCTCTTTTTTTATTAAATACTTCACAGTCCCGTCCCATCCCCCCACTAACAATACCAATTGTAATAATAATCCACACAAAAGCACTCCATTGGGGTCACGTCTTTTGTTCCGGCAAAAGCCCACATTGCAGAGAAGGAAACGGAATCACGTGACTTTAAAATAATGAGTGCCAAGTGAGTAGAGACTGCGTTGTGGATGGGAGAGATCACACAGCACAGCCCACACAAAAGCATATCTTTGGACCCACATTCTCCTGCTCCAGCAGCAACTCCCTTTGCACAAAGAATCAAGCGACTTTCCAATCATGAGTGGGGAGGGGGAATCCATCATCACAAATCATCATCATCTCACACAGGAAGCCCTTGGAACACAGCAGCAAGTTCTCAGAACACCCCCCAAAATCCACCCCTTTGCATATCCACATCCCCCAAGCCTGGATGCCTTTTCAGAAGTAACGGTGGCAAGAAGCAGTATAATACAAAAATCCAGCTTGGTGCTTCGAAGAAGAAAAACTTTAAAGAGTGCATTGCAAATACAATGCAGAAAGAAAGGACATAAACACACACACACGTGGTTTCTCTCTCCCTTGCTTGCTTGCCTGCTCGCTCTCTCCCTCACTAATACATTCATACACACACACTTCCTCACTCTCCCCTCCTCTTAAAAATAATTTTAAAATCCAAAATACTCAGTCCCATGGTGCTCCATTCATCTCTCTCTGCCTCCACCAGCTATGTTCTTGCTCTAACTGCAGCTACTAGACCAGATGACCTACCGCTGCTGTGCAGCTGCTTAACAGCTGGCTTTTCTTTTTCAACTTCTCTACTGATAGCTGCCCAGCTGCTCTGAGCGCTCCACATGGACGCCCAATAGCCTGGCTTAACGGCTCTGCCTCCTTCTGCCTAGGCAGAGAGAGCCTCTTTAATTATTTATTTAAAGTGGTAGGGGATCATTTCCCGAAGGCGCCCTACACACTCCCCCATTGCTTTCCTCATTGCAGAGGAATGCTCTGAACATGTGCAACTGTTGCACATGCTCAGTTTGCAAACTGAAGCCGCTGCCAGGCTTCAGCAGGAAGGCCTCCGCACAACAGAACAAGGAAGCAGCCTTCCAAGCAAAGTGACCACGATGTCTTTGAAAGGTTTTTGTTGGGGGGGGGGAGTCTTCTGGAAGGGGGTTTGCTCCCCCCACCCTGCACTTCTCAAAGTGTCCCTTGGGTGGCTTACAGGTAATTACCACCTTGCTTCTGCAAATGAGCAAAGACAAAGCAAAAGACCAAGGCCACGTATTAGGAAAGGAAGGATTCCAACTTGGATGTGTACTTTGCTCATTCCTTCAGGTGGCTGCACCCTTTTGCCAAGTCATCCACTGAATTTTTGTGGTTGTATGATGGCTCATAGTGAATACACATGAAGGTGAAGGACCCTTTGTTAGCAGCCCTATCTCAAAGTCCAGGCACACGTTCTTCCGTTTATCTTTCTCCTTTTTTTCTGTCTCTGCAGCATACAGCGTCGACTCTCCTTACAGCTGCCCATTCTTCACCATGCCTACTTGCCATCAATAGGAGGGGTCGACGCCAGTTGTGCCAGTCCGTGCGTCAGCCCCAGTGCCAGTCCTCGGCACAGACATGTGCCACCATCTTTTCGTGTGATGGTCTCTGGCCTGTAGGAGGATATCATAGCTTCCTGAACTGCTTTTGGTACTCAGTGGCTGGACTGAACGTGTTGTGTCAAACTCTTGCCTTCTACATACTCCTTACTCTTATCACAGAGGAACTAGTGTTATAAGGCCATTGTCAAGGGAGGACCAGCTCCACTGCTGTGGCAAAGCATGCGAAGTGGAGAGGGTTACCCAGAGGTTGATCTGTAGCCTTACTTGTGGACATTTTTATTTCTTCACGAAGAAAGTCACCAAACCATGTTCCTTCCCAAATTTCTACTGGAGGCAAGGTGGCTGGAAACATAAACTTGACAAAGAACAGAAACAAAAGATCCCACTCAAGTGTCACTAAGCTTTATAAGGCTGTTGAAACATGAAACCATGTGCAAAAAAGAAAGGGCAATCACATCAACAGAGAGCTATATTAACTGAAATGGATTCTTTGTTTTGCAGGGATTGCATTCAGCTGCTAGAGGCACCACTTAGTTGGGCTGACATTCATTTCTGGGACTAAGTTCAGGGGGGAGTTGGTGTTTAGAAATAGTTCCTCAGGTGTCATTGAGACTTGTACTCAGCCCAGCTCCAGTCCTCTCGAGACATGCTTGGGATGGAGGAAGCCTCCAGGGCGGGAAGCAGTTCCAGAATCAAAATCTCAGCATGGCTACCAGGTAGATAGTCACAGAGCAAGTCTTTGCAGCCATCTCTTCCTCCTGCTAAGATACAACAAGGCTTGGCAGGGGCCCAGAGCTGACCATCTTCAAGCGGGCGGAAAACTAGGAATGACAGTGGTTAAGGCTGAGGATGGATATTGGAAGTCTTAACGTCACAGGATGAATTGTCCCCCCACCCCAGTTTGCTTGATTTAAACCACAACATAATTACAGTACAGTTAGTTTAGCAGAGGAGGGGTGGGGGTGGGGCGCTTGGGCACCACACTTGGCTGCTGCAGCCAAATTCTGCAGAGGCACAAATAGTATATACACAACTTTTGCTTCGTATCTGCGTGTGTGACAGTGATAGTTGAGAATAAGACAGTCTGAACCAAGTTTGCCTAAGCAGGGCAAAAATACCCTTTGTCTTTTGAATTGGAAAACTAAAGGTGAAAAATGGATATGGTTTTTAAAAAAATTAAAAACACAACGTACTTTTTTCCTGTTGTGGTTTCCCCCTGAGAAGTTATGATTTAATGTACTCCTTCCCCAAGAGCAACTGAATTGTTAGGAGAGCGCAACCTGAGAGAGCTCAAGTGAAATGTTTGAGTGCTTCCATCACTTACTGATAAGGTCTGACTCAAGCATGCACTACCTGTGTGCTAGTGGTTCTGTGCAAGCCTGCAGGGATTAAGATTGTTTATGATCCAGTGAGGGGCAAATACCCAGCACAGACAATTTCAGAGGGCACATTTCCTTCTGGAGACATTGCCACAGTACTGAGATGCCACATTGTCTGAAGTTCTTATTGCTGTGTAGTCATATGCCAGGTCACTCATAGCCCCACGTTATGCATCCTACATAGGAAGGGCATAGAAACAAGGCCTAATTTTCCCCTTTGCCTTACTGTACTATAGGACATTCAGGGCAAACAATGGCCTATGCATTTCCATGCCTCTGTGACTGCACTTTTTAACTGCTGGTACTTGTACCGCCTAAAATACTGTGAAGTACCATCAGTTGAAAATCACTGATCTATGAGAAGGCCCCATCAGGGCAAACAATGGCCTATGCATTTCCATGCCTCTGTGACTGCACTTTTTAACTGCTGGTACTTGTACCGCCTAAAATACTGTGAAGTACCATCAGTTGAAAATCACTGATCTATGAGAAGGCCCCACCCACCCAACCTGTCCATAGATTGGGCCTAGTCGTGCAGGAATGTACACATGCAAGGTCTGGTTCACCCCCACTATGTTGTGATGATGTACAAACCATGTGAAACAGCAAACTTGAGAGCCTGGTTATTGGCTGGAGACAGACAAAATATTTTTTCCCCTTAAGAGTTGGACACTCTTCCCACTATTATCTCTGTTCAGAGTTTTTTGTAGGGCTTTAAAAAAAATCTGCAAAACCTATTTGCCCAGAGATAACGGCAGGACAAAATAAATGGAATGATGTCTTGCATACAACCTTCACTTCCCTTAAACACCATTGGCTATCTCCAGCCTTGGCCACTCTCATTGGATGTCAATTTGGCTTGCAACATTACTGATACTGGCCACCTTTTCTAAATCTTGTACTGATTAAAGCTTGTCAAATAAGGCCTGGTACAGAAGGGGTTGTCATTTCCTCTCTCATGCCATAAGAATGGATCTTTTTCCACCAATGTTCCAGAAGCATTTAGTATCTGCATGGGAGAGAATATATACCAACTGAGTCCTTGCAGATGCCCCTGATCCCACCTTCCTGAATATTACATAAATCTTAATCCACTGGGGACATCACAGAATCTCTTCCTGAACACATATCGCTGAGATGTCATGGAGGCACCTGCAAGTGTTAGGACAACTGTGAGTAAGTCTACCGCACAGAAAGTAGAACACATTACTCCGTTTGAGCACTAACCACTGAAGGTGTTGCCTGGTGTGTGGGTGTGGATGTATGTATGTGTGTTGACAGTATTCTCTTAATTTATTAATGAACTTCATCAGGACTTTATTTAATACAAATATTACTTTTCAAAAAAGGACAATAATACTGTATATAATGTATACACAAACATTTCTGTAGAAAATATTATTCCAACATAGCAGGAAACAAAACAAAAAAAATCAAAAGTATTGGACTGTTGGCGGTGAGTGTGTGTCTGTAACTCTTTGTGTATACTGACTGTGCTGTTTCTTAGGTTTAAATCATGCAGTACATTCTTTGTCTCAAATACAACTGTAGTTTCTCCCACAACATTTTTTAACATTTCCTGCAGAAAATAAGACCCACAAAGTGACTATAGCTATTTAATGTTTCTGGGGGTTTTATACTGCAGCAAAAACGTACTGTAAAAACTTAAGATGAGGCTGTGCCCCAATGGCATTTTCCAACAATGTTAGTGCACAAATGCTTTAACCTAGACTGAAACTGTCAGAATAATTTTTTTAAAAAAGCGAGAGAGAGAGAGAGAGACAGAGTACATAGAGAATTTCTTGTATACCCCTTATACTGCATGAAAATAAATTTTTAATAAATTGTTGCAAAAATCTGTTTTATTAATAAAATAGAGAAAATCTAATTAACTACTCCTTGGTGGTTCTCTTATTTATTCACAAATACCCTTATAAAATTGCAGGCACAGGGCTTCTTCCAGCTAGGAGAAAAAAAGGTTCACCCAGGCACCATTTGGGGAGGGATGGAGCAGTCTACCTCCCTTTCATATTTCAGACTACCTGTTGAGTACAGATGGGCATACGCAGGCTCCTGTCTGATAGAACAGGAATTAGTAGAGATGTTGAGCAGGGCTGTTAATTGACTCTCCTTCTTATTAACATATGTGGGAGTAATGCAGTTAAAGGACTTTTGAGTCCTGAGTTCAGTTCTATGCAGTGCAGACCCTCTTGTTTGCCAAAAGTATGGTGCTACTTTCACTTACTCATTAGACTGAGAATACAGTTTTAAAAGTTTGGGGTTTATTGCACTTAAGAGCATCTCTAGTCATGGGAGTAATTAGTACTGGGTATTCCTATAGCTATGTTGAGGGCAGAGGTGGATCTCGCCCCAGTTATTGTTACAGTTGATAGATTTACTGGTGACAATTGTATAATTTGTCTAACAGCGGTCTCTTAAAGTTACATTTAGTGAAAACAAGTGGTTATTAGACATTGGACGAGCAAGCGTCAACACAGGTACGGCTCAGTTGGGGAATTCCTTAGCCATTTCTAAATTGCAATCTGTGATAAACATTTTTCAAGTGGGATGCTCTGGATTACTTGGCCAATATTAGATCTCCATCATTTTCAAGATACTGTTCTTAAATGTATCCCTCAGTGTCAGGCTTATTTTTCAAGTCTATACCCTCAGTTAGGAAAGCATTTACCAGCCTAAGGATTCAAACAATGCCATCAATCAATCAAATAAAATCATCCTGTGTTGATGGCAGATATTCAAACATCGATGTTAGAACATCAAAATTATCTTAAGCATGGTGAAAAATATCGAGCATTATCTTTTATATTGCCCCCTTTATAATTGCTACAGAGATTTCTCTCTGCATTATTGGCTCTGTACAGCGTCAATTAGATGATAATCTGTGTTTTAATTTCTGATATATTTAATACATACAGAACAGCATGATTCACTGTAGTGGCCAGACAACTGCTGAAAAATGTAAGAGAGATAAATTAATTTCAGAACCTGATTGATACCCTTCGTCTCTCATGGATTTTTACACAAGATAGTTTATATCTTTGCTTGTTCGTTATTAAAATTACATTATGATGGCCAATGGTTGTAAGAAACAAACAAACAAGTGGTCTTGGATGGAGGATTTTCAGCCTCATCAGAGATACATCCATCATGATGTACCCTGATAAACATTGAAATGTGAATATGCAAATATATTAGCTGTGTACAGTGATCTCCTAAACTATACATATTTTAAATCATGCATGGAGCCCTATGATTTCACTGGGGAAAAAAAGACCAAAAAAATGAAGGTAGGCTAACGCCCCAATCCTACATGCACACCAATACATGCAAAGACCATGTGATTAGCAGACTTCCCCACCATCACCACTTTGCTTGCTCAGAACTGTCCCTCTCCATTTGTGTAAACAGCTCTACATCATAAGGGGTCAGTAGATTGTGGTTTAGCTATTGGCCCTGATATGGAGGAATTATGCCATACCCTGTCTTAAATTATTTGAAGTAGGGCTCAGAATGAAGATAAATGCCACTGATGCACCTAAACACCAACAGAAGTATCAGGGAAGGAAGGCAATTGACTTAGCAACAGTAATCCTACAAACAGAGCTGTAAGGTTCAGCATCATTACCTCCATGTTGCCTTTGCATGGGGGTGAAGCTGAGCAATAGCTTCCATGGAGGCACCTCATGAATTGGTGCAAGAAATGTTTTTAACTTGAGGACTTCTTAGTTCTACTTGTAGGTATTATAGAACATCAGCTCTCTGAACTCTTGAGTTTTAAAATGTCTTATATTTCAAACCCAAGTATGTTGCGAAGACCTATGGACTCGCCAGGTATGCTGTCTCCCAGGAGGACGGATTAGAGATGTGACTGAAGAGTTGCCTGCACAAATAAAGCCCACTGACAGGTATCCCTTTCTTCTCATCCATGGGGGAAAAAATGATACCACCAAGTGGAGCTACGAAGAAATCACATCAGACTTTGATGCTTTGGGAAGGAAACGCAAGAAGTTTGGGACCCAAATAGTTTTCTCATCCATCCCTCTGGTAGTTAGAAGAGGGACAGAAAGGGAAAGAAAAATACTCCGGGTGAATGACTGGCTACGAAGGTGGTGCTGACAAGAGAGATTTGGATTCTGGGACCACGGGCTATACTTCCTGGAAGATGGGCTGCTGGCAAGGGATGGGTTGCACCTCACAAAGGCTGGGAAGAATGCGTTTGGCCACTGCATGAAGAACTTCATCTTTAAACTGAAGGAGGGAGGAGGGCTTTAAACTGAATCCTATGGGGAGGGAGATGTAAAGTTGGGGGTAACAATGGATGAAGGCTCATGCACCACAATGAAGAGAACAGCTCTAATAGCTCAATAATAGCCTTCAGAAACATGTAGGAAGAAAGCCAGACTATAAAGCACATGGTCTTCAATGTCTATAAACTAATGCCCAGAGTATGGGAAACAAACAGAACGAACTTGAACTCTTAATACAAGTGGGAAAGTATGACTTGATAGGTGTAACTGAAACTTGGTGGGATGACTCCCATGATTGGAATGCAGCAATTGAAGGATATAACTTGTTCCAAAAGAACAGGAGGAACAGAAAGGGAGGTGGAGTTGCACTATATGTTAAAAATACATATTTCTGCACAGAAATACAGGAGGAGGAGCTTGGTAGCCCCATCGAGAGCATCTGGATCAAAATAAATGGAGCAAAGAATAAAAGGAACATGGTGGTCGGAGTCTACTACCGGCCACCCAATCAAGGAGAAGACGAGGATGAAACTTTTGAAAAGCAAATTGCCAAGGTTTCAAGGAAGCACGATGTAGTAGTAATGGGGGACTTCAATTTCCCCGAAATTTGTTAGGAGACAAATTCTGCAAAACATGGCCCCTCCAGGAAATTCCTGACTTGTGTTGCTGATAATTTCCTCCTACTGAAAGAAGAGGAAGGAACTAGAGGATCAGCTATCCTTGACTTGATCCTAACCAACAGAGATGACTTAGTGGATAAAGTAGCAGTTACAGGAACTCTGGCGGGAAGCAACCATGTTATACTTGAGTTCTTGGTTCTAAAGGAAGCAAAAGCCGAGTGTAGCCAAATGCATACCCTGGATTTTAGGAAAGCCGATTTTAATAAACTCAGAACAATGATCAGGAAGGTCCCATGGCAAGTGACTCTAATGAGAAAAGGAGTCCAAGATGGATGGGAGTTTAAAAAAAGGAAATTCTCAAGGCACAATTACAAACAATTCCAACAAGAAAAAAAGGCGGAAGACAACAGAAGAAGCCAATGTGGCTTCACAAAAAGCTTAGAGATGACCTGAAAACAAAAAAGGACACATACAGGAAGTGGAAGGAAGGCCAAGCTACAAAGGAAGAGTACAGGCAGGTAGCACAGAGTTGCAGGGATGGCGTCAGGAAGGCTAAAGCTGAGAACAAGCTGATGTTAGCGAGGGATGCTAAAAGCAACAAAAAGGCTTTCTTCAGATACATGCATAGTAAAAGACAGAGGAAAGATTAGTTAATTCAACTATTAAATAAGGTTGGCGAAATGATAACAGATGGCAAGGAAAAGGCAGAAGTGCTCAATTCCTACTTTGGCTCAGTGTTCTCCCAAAAGAGGGTCTATCAGCCCTCTGGCAAAGGTGAAGTACAGGCTGAAGGGGCAGGATTGCAGCTTGAGATCAATAGGCATATGGTCAAGGAACACCTAATTACTTTGAAGGAGTTCAAATCTCCAGGGCCAGATGAACTGCATAAAGGAACTGGCAGAAGAACTCTCAGAACCACTGTCTATTATCTTTGAGAAATCATGGAGGATGGGTGAAGTGCCAGATGACTGGAGGAGGTCTAATGTTGTCCCTATCTTCAAAAGGGGCAAAAAGGAAGAGCCTGGTAACTACAGACCAGTCAATCTGACAATAAATCCCTGGGAAAATTCTGGAGCAGATGATAAAGCAATCAGTCTGTAAGCACCTTGAAAACAATGCAGTGATTACTCAAAGCTAACATGGATTTGTCAAGAACAAATCCTGCCAGACTAATGTGATCTCATTTTTTGATCAGGTAACCTCCCTTGTGGACTGTGGGAATGCTGTGGACGTAATATACCTCAACTTCAGCAAAGCTCTCGACAAAAGTGCCCCATGATCTCCTGATGAGCAAACTAGCTCAAAGTGGGCTAGATGAAAAAAATATCAGATGGATCCACAGTTGGCTACAAGATCCGACTCAAAGAGTAATTATCAATGGGATCTTCTCAAACTGGGGAGAGGTAACGAGTGGGGTACCGCAGGGCTCAGTCCTGGGCCTAGTGCTCTTCAACATTTTTATTAATGACTTGGAGGAAGAGGTGCAGGGAATGCTGATCAAATTTGCAGATGACACCAAATTGGGCGGGATAGCTAATCATCCCAGAGTGCAGGACATGGAATAATGGCCTCAAGTTACAGGAAGCCAGATTCCGGCTGAACATCAGGAAGAACGTTTTGACTGTTAGAGCAATACGACAATGGAACCAATGACCTAGGGAGGTGGTGGGCTCTCCCACACAGGAGGCATTCAAGATGAAATTGGACACCCATCTGTCAGGGATGCCTTGATTTGGATTCCTGCATTGAGCAGGGGGTTGGACTCAATGGTCTTATAGGCCCCTTCCAACCCTACTATTCTATGATTCTATGATTCTTTATTTAAGGTATTTTTACCATGCCTTTCATAATAGCCTCAAGGTTATTTAAATTGTTGCATAGGACTTACTTCTGAGTAAACAAGTATAGGATTGTGCTGTTAGAAGTATGTTCAAGTTTCCAGTTGTTTTCCCTAATATATGGTGGGGAAAGTGCTGTTTCAAAGCATGTTTACCTAGATTTTCAGACATTAGTCATTACCTCAATGGAGCTTTTCAAAACAAATTTTGCTTTCTAAACTACTTCTTGGATTTATTGCTTCAGCATCCCCCTCCCTGTTCACAAATGGCCTTTCACTGTTCCCTGGTAGGTTTTTTTTTTTTTTTTTTGAAATGCATAATTTTCTATGGCTCCTTCCCATGAGAAACTCTGACCCCAACTACAAGTTCATTGCATTTGAAAGCATAAATGCTATTCATGTTTAGAACATGGTTCTGCACATCAGAGAAAGTACTATCTCTTAAGAGATGCAAAGACTGCTAGCGTCTTTGTGGGGAGGGGCTTAAATTTTATTGGGATAATTCAAAATGTGGTCAATTTGGGAAAACAGAGTGGGAGGAGACTAATCAGAGTTCTGATTGTAGGTGAGACAATCAAGCCAAACCTTGAAAAAGAGGTAAGCTTAAATTATAGTCAGGGCCAGAAATATTGGAGCAAGGATAACTGTTTTAGCAGTTGGCTTCTGTACACCACCGCATTGAAGTTGAAAGGAAACACACCCAGATGGGAGCGAAGTCAGGACTTTCAGCTGTAATTCAAGGGGTGTGACAAAAGTTGATTGGTCATGGGGCACTAACCATTCAGGAAGTACAGCCAGTGGCATACACACACACCCATCATTGGTGGCTCATAAGTAATGGAATGAATAGCTGACAAGCAGCTGCATGGCCAGGTGTGGCCTGTTTCCTGGGTACCCCATGACCAATCAAGCAGATAAAAGGCCTGGAGGTGGTTCTGAGGGTTACATTTGCATTTGGTAGCTGTTCACTGGAACCCCCAACACGAGGTCCAAAGAGGTGTCCATGCGAGTGAAAGAGGCCATCATTAGGCTGAGGAAACAAAATAAACCCATCAGAGAGATAGCAGAAACACTGGGAATGGCCAATACAACAGTTTGGAACATCCTGAAAAAGAGGGAATTAACTGGCAAGCTCAGCAACAGCAAAAGGCCTGGAAGACCACAGAAGACAACTAAAGTGGATGACTGCAGAATTCTGCTCATGGTGAAGAGGAACCCTTTCACAACATCTAGCCAGGTCAAGAATGCTCTTGCGGAGGTAGGCATGTCATTGTCAACATCTACAGTCAAGAGACGGCTTTATGAATGTAAATACAGAGGCTTCACAACAAGGTGCAAACCACTGGTAATGCTCAAGAACCGAAAGGCCTGATTAGCCTTTGCCAGCAAACACCTAAAAAAGCCTGCCCAGTTCTGGAATAAGATTCTTTGGGCTGATGAAACCAAGATTAACTTGCACCAGAATGATGGGAAGAGAAAAGTATGGAGAAGGAAAGGAACAGCTCATGAGCCGAAGCATACCACATCATCTGTCAAACATGGTGGAGGCAGCGTTATGGCATGGGCATGCATGGCTGCCGATGGAACCGGGTCACTGGTGTTTATTGGTGACCTGACTGCTGATAAAAGCAGCAGGATGAATTCTGAAATGTATAGGGCTATACTTTCTGCTCAGATTCAGCTGCATGCTGCCAAACTGATAGGATGCCGCCTCATATTGCAGATGGATAATGACCCAAAACGTACAGCAAAAGCTACCCAAGAGTTTCTCCAGGCAAAGAAGTGGGATGTTCTTCAATGGCCAAGTCAGTCACCTGATCTCAACCCAACAGAGCATGCTTTTCACTTCCTGAAGACAAGACTGAAGGCAGAAAGACCCACAAACAAACAGCAGCTGAAGGCAGCTGCAGTAAAGGCCTGGCAAAGCATGTCGAGGGAGGAAACGCAGCATTTGGTCATGTCCATGGGTTCGAGACTTCAGGCAGTCATTGACTGCAAAGGATTTTCATCCAGGTATTAAAGGCAATCCTTCAGTTTGAAATGATGTTGGTTTGCCCCATTACTTATGAGCCACCAACGATGGAGGTGTGTGTATACCACTGGCTGTCCTTCCTGAATGGTTAGTGCCCACTTGTGTCAAACCCCTTGAATTACAGCTGAAAGTCCTGACTTTGCTCCCATCTGGGTGTGTTTCCTTTCAACTTCAATGCGGTGGTGTACGGAGGCCAACTGCCAAAACAGTTATCCTTGTTCCAATATTTCTGGCCCTGACTGTATATATAAGCTAAAAAATGTTCTTGTGCCAGTGCGCATTTACAACAGAAGCTACTCACCCATTTTCTTTGCATTGCCAGTTTCACACTCTGCTCTTCTTGCAAAGGACTATTAGCCAGTCTTCTCCCATTTGGTGCCTGCTTATGGTTTAATCCACAGATTGGAATCTCCATGCTTCCCCCTCCCCACTCCTTCAACAACTTGCGATTCTAATGAAAACAACTTGTCAGTTAGCACAGGCTTGGAAATAGCGCCTTGCCTAGTCATAGAATAGTAGGGTTGGAAGGGGCCTACAAGGCCATCGTCACATGTATAGAGGCCTGAGTATATCCTAGCTGAAGACCATAATGGTTGAATAAGCATGAAAACTATTCCTACATACAAGTTGAATATTCCTTACAGGATGCAGAACACATATCAAGTAAAGGCCTTGAAGGATTTTGATTAATTTATGGCTTGGCATTACTATCATCAACAGCCCCTTCCTAAAATATATGGATGGCCTCACAGCTATGCACAAAAATCTGTGTCATTTTCATTTATAACCATACAAGTATATGACACCTGACCCAGAGTTGGACAATTGTGCCATCTGGCCTGATGTGACTGGCAGGAGTTCTCCTTTAACTGAAGATATGTGGGCTTGAACCTTATGAATGCAAAGCATTTGCTCTACCACGGAGATGTGGCTTCTTCCCCAGGTATGAAACGAGGAAGTTCTGGAAAACAATTAATTTCTGTTTGCAACAGAGAAATAGTTTTTCCAAGGAAATGTATTGGAGTCAATAAAATTTTCAGCTCTACATAGGAAGCTCCCCCAAAGAGACCATTGGGCTACCTTCAGCTTAAATAAAGACAGAAAGAGACATCTATTCCTATTACAATAATTATATTGGTATTGCATGCTTGACATTTGATTATACATCCTTTTTATGACTGACATATTTGAATATGGCTTTTAGATTAAACATCCACTGGCCTCGCTTTTGGTGTGTGTGTGTGGGAGGGGGGGATGCTAGCAATTCTAGCAATTAGTTTAAAGCTTTCAATAAGTTATGTGTAGTAATTTAGATTAAAACCTGCCACAATAGATGCAAAAAGGGTAAGATTTATGGAGTGGCAACTAAATCTAACATCAGCACCACACAGATGAGAACAAGAAAATCACTGTCCTAATTCATTATTACCTTTAGACTGCACCTTTCTTCCACGATGAAACTTCAGGTGAAGAACAGAGGGTACCCAGGCCATCTCCTGTCGAGGCACTGACCAGACCCAGGGCTGTTTAATTTCATGAAAGTTGCTGATGGAGGAACTTTGCAGGGTACAGTGTAGCTTGGTGACCCTCCTGTGAAGCCATGTGCCACGCTGCACATTAATACATTTCTACCATAACACCAATGCAACAATGCCTGTGGCAATTGTTTTTTGTATGAAGGAACTCCATGACTACACCATGCCTTTTAGCGGCTAAGAAATGTACCCATTTGAACATGAGAATCAGGCTAATAAATTGTTTTAAAAGTGAATGCTGCACTATACCAGAATAAGTCTTGGGAACAACTGAATCTTGTCTCCATTGAGGTCTGAATCTGATGACTGCTTCTTGCAAGAAAGGGCATTCCACTGAATAAGAAATCCCTCAAATAGCCGCTGATCACCACAACCTTAACATGTATCTACGTATCCGGGAATCAGAGTTGCAAAGAAATGTCAAAGGTCATTAAAAACCCTGAAACAGTTAGGACTTGAGCCCATTCAGAGCACAACTAAAAACAAGGGTTTTTACACTTAATATGTAGGGGAAAATGTGCAGTATATCAGAAATTCACACTATATTTTTACAAAAAGGGAAGGAAGCAGGAAAAAGCGGCTTTCCTCCTCCGAGTGTGGTCCTGCTACGCCACCCAGTTCCCTTCGAGGAGGACGGGCATCCCATGAAAAGCACTAACCAAGGAAAGCCATGCACTAAGCTCATGAGAAAGACCTTCTATGAGGAAAGATGATTAATAAGGCACACAGTGGTAAGCTTCATTATACAAATCCTTTAAACTCACACCTCATTATCCAAACTGCTTTAATAAATAAGCTCAATTTAGAATGTGTCAGATGCCACAGCTTTCAGAATAGGACATGCAAAACTTTTTTTTTAGAAAATGAATGACACTCAGACATGTCAAGAAGTGGAGCTTGCCTGGCCAAATGTCATCATTTAAAGACTGTCTCTATTAATATTGAAGATCTTGACAGTGTAGTCAGCCCCACAGCTTGCCAGCTGCAGCCACTTGCTGCTCTCTGCCGTGTCCTGCCCAGCTCTGCCCACGCATTTTCTCCAACACAGCTGCTTGACAACAAGAGTGTGGCTTTGGCTGCAACAAAGACAGACGCTATTAGTGGAAGGAAACCCAATTCATCTCTCACAACTGCAAAATGTCAAACTCAGCTGGACTCTGTCAATTCAAAACGTCAGCATTTATCTAATTAGCGTGCTCCTTTTCAGCACTGCCAGCCTGGAAAAACTAAACTTGTCACTTGCCTGTAGGTATTAAAGATGCCAGAGCTATAATCAGTGCAAATGACATTTCTTCACTTCATCCCATCAATAATTTAAAAGCAATCTACTTATTTTCACGGTAATTTCAGGTCAAATATTGCCATTAAGAACAGCCAACAGAAAGCTAGGAATCATGGCACTTAGAAAGTTTAAAAGAAGTGTCAGAGAATACATCAGCTCAAAGCAAAGGCTCTGTTCAGAAGTACTGCCAAACCATGGTTTGGTGTTCAGAAGTGCCCTTGGGGGATCTCCCCACTCCCCATTCAGAGGTTACCTTCTCCCCGCCTGGTTTTCACCAGCCATTGTTCACCATGATATCCACATTAGAAGCCTGTGGTTAATGCCTTGCCTCCAAGTCATAGTTTATAAACATGCTTCAAGCCATAGTTTAAAATTGTGGTTCGAAGGCCATCTTAATTTAATAGGCTACCAATTTCGATGTCATAGCAAACTTTCCTTAGCAAAAATCTGGAGGGGAGGAGGGAGTCCATACACAAGCTGGTAGGGGTGCTATCTAAAATGTAGTTTGCCATTACATCCAGATGGAGCACAGAGAACTGCAACCAGAAGACTGTGTGAAAAGATTTAACCACCAAGCTATTTGCCACATTTCCTATTGCGTTTTGAGCATATATATGGCCTTCCTCAGAGGAAACTTCTCAATTAAAAGCAAAGAATAGATCTAATTCAATCTCCTCCAGGTTGCTCCTGAGTGCAAGAACTGGGAAACTGAAACTGACAATCTACAACATTGACCTGCTATAGAATTTAATGACTCCTCAATAAATCAGACCCTGTGCGTAGTGGGAGCCGTTTCTTGGGGGGAGGGGGAGCAAACAGAGTAACCGCTTTGGCACCAAATTCTGGGGGCAGCAAATGTTGCCCTGAAGGGGGCCGTGCTGGCTGTGTGGGGATGGTGGCAGCGATGGCACTCCAAGCCCTAGCTGGCACCAGGAGACACAGCCGCACACACAGCTGCTGCCAGGAGGACCATCCCTGGAGCTGCAGGCCAATGCCTCACTCTGAGTGGTTCTCAGAATGAGGCAGAGGTCTCCCCAGCTCTGCTGCTGAAGACAGCCTAACTCTGAGAACCCCTCAGAGCTAGGCATGGGGCGGCGTAGGCTCTCTGGGAAGCCCCACCAGCTGCTTCCCTGCTGTGGCAAATTCCATAGCAGAAAAGTGGCTGCCGAGACTCTCCCGAGAGCCCACCCAACAGCGGTCCAAATGCCTCACTGTGAAGGATCTTCCTCATAGCAAGGTATTCTGGCTGAGATGGCCCGGGAGACCACCTGTGCGGGCAGACAAAGTGGAGGATGGCAGTGGCCAAAGAGGATCGGGAAGGGAAAGAGAAGAGGAGAAGCAGGAGGCAGCAGCGGCCGGAGGGAATACATGGGGAAGGGGAAGAGAAGAGGCAATGACGAGGAGAAGGTGACTGTGGAAGGGAAAGAGAAGAGGAGGCAGCACTGTCAGGAGGTAGGTGAGTAGGAGGGGTGGCAGCTGGGGGTGGGGGAAAGGAGAGGAGGAGGGGGTAGAGGTGGTAGCAGTGACAGCAGCTGCTGCCAGAGTGGACAAGAGAGAAGAGGGGGCAGCAGTGTGTCTGTCTCTGGGGTGCCAAAATAGCACCTTGCCTCGAGTGCCAAAATAGGTCGAGGCGGTCTTTGAAATAGTTATGTCAGGCTACAACAATGGAACTGTGCAAAGCTGGAAGTAAATTTCCCAGTGGACTCTGTACCACGTGTGGGGTGTACACGGAGGCAGGCAAATCCTCTGAAGGAAGAACAGATGTTGCTGATACACTAGTGAGCCCTTTGGGCCGATTGAGATGAATGGAAAAGTTAATGGCGTGGTGAGAAATTCAAACATTTAAGGTCTCGCAAGGCCTTTACAGTACAGCTGCAGTTACAAGCCAGATTTCAAACGGCATTTAACATCAGCATGGATATGCCTCTGCTATACATGCTCTCCTGTCAGATTTCAGGATTAAAAAAACAACAATCCACCCCCCTCTCTCTCGAATAGAAAGATGGATGGACAGACAGACAAAGGACCTTAAGTAAAGACTGGTTTACACATGCCTGTACATCACTTTGTTTCTCCGTACATGTTGACTTGCAGCTGATTTAAGTAAACTACTGGAAAACATTGCATTTCAGGCAATACAGAAGTTCTGTGATCTATGATGGACCCTGAGTTACGCCTCCAAGCGGTCACCTGATGTTAGCAAATTATATACCTGCATGGGTGAACAAGGGCTTGGAGAAACAGAAAAGGCTCAACACTCTGCACAGACCGTTGGTGGGGAGCACGTGACCCTCGCCGCTCCCTGTGTGGCCCATGGAGCACCGCCCACTTTCCCTTACGATCAGCTGAGAGGTAGGAAACGGGCTGCTACTAGCAGTGGGGAAACAGTGATCTAGAGCAGGACCGCTGGGGGGTGGGGGGGGTGGAGAGGTTTTAACCTCACCCGCCTCCCAGCAATCCCAATACAGAGCTCACTCTTTCCTCGCCACTATTAGCAGTGGGGAAAACAGTGGTCCGCGTCAGGATTCCTGGGGGAGGGGGAAGAGTTAAAGACTTTCCTTGCTCTCAGCAGTGCCAGTGCAGAGATCAGGATCGCTGGAGGGGAGGCTATAAACGCCCCACCCATAGCAATCCCATCACTTGATCTCAGTGAGCAGGGAGGGGAGGTTTAAGGCTCCCCATCCTGCTACACTGAGATATGCATGGAGGGCGGGGGAGTGTGTGGGTGTGCGCACACATGCACCACACATGTATATATTTATTTATTTATTACATTTTCATAAGAAAATCAGAAGAGCCCTGCTGGATCAGACCAAGGTCCATCTAGTCCAGCATTCTGTTCACACAGTGGCCAACCAGCTGCTTGCCACTGGTTGGTGATACATCCCACCTTTTTTCTCCTCCATGGAACCCAAGGTGGCTTACATGATCCTCTGCCTCTCCATTTTATCCTCACCACAACCCTGTGAGGTAGGTTAGCCTGAGAGTTAGTGAGCGGCCCAAAGTCACCCAGTGTGCTTCATAGCCGACTGGGGACTAGAACCTGGATCTTCTGAGTCCCAGTCCAACACTCTCACCACTACACCACGCCGGCTCTCAGTGTGTATCTGCACGCATGGAAGTGCGTTATATACGTGTGTCTGTGTGGGAGGTGTGCATGCACATTTCTGTGCATGTGTCTGCAGCCCCAGCCTCGCCCTCCTGCACTGCAGGTAGTCCGCACGGCCAGAAAGGCTGCCTACACCTGCTCTGTGCATGTTTAAAATACTGTCACTATTCATTCCAGAGAGCCAAAGCAAATCCTAGTTCCATTTTAATTTGAAGTCTTGGCTGAATGTGAACTGGAAATTCAGTAAGAGGCTATATGGGGGTATATGCCCTAGCCAAAACAAGGATTATTTCATGTATACAGAAAACCAACATAAAAGGCCCCAGTTTGAACCTCACCTCTGCCATGACTTCCCTGGACAGCTTAATGCAAAAGCCACCTGCTCTCCTCCTCCTCCCTGCTTCCCACATCTGCCAGATGAGGCAGATATCATTATTATTGTTTAAAGTTTCCAGAACTGAACCTGCCAACCAACCCATACTGGACTGAACCAGAACAATTTAAATATCAGCTGAACCAGAACTAGAACCTGCTTTATAAGAATGTGATGGCTTGATTAATTTCTTTTCACCCCCATGAACAAGTGGCTCTAGTTTTGCTGTTCCTGTGCAGCAGACAGGAGTTCCAGCAGTTAAGCAACTGTTCTTGAAACAGGAGCAGAGAAAGACTGAAGAGCAACTATGCAGAGTCACAGGCATCCAAAACAGCATCACTCTTCTGGTTCCCCTTCCATGCAAATCCTGCTGCTACAATATCATTGCCCCCACCTTCCAAATTTTTTGGATTTTTTTTTTTTTTTTAATTAGGAAGGCATTACAAACACCACAAAGGCACCTGGGATATGTGCCGGGAGCGGGCAGGAGTACTGAGGGGAAACAAGGCATGGCAAGCTGCAGAGTGCCCAGTCGTCTGTTGGGAGTAACAAACCACCAATCCACTGTGGCGTATTCTCAGGGTGGCTTAGTGTGACGTACAAACTCACCCTGTTTCCGCCCAGCAATCTCTGCACTGGGATAGCTGAGAGGAGAGCCAGATTAAATCCCCTCCACGCCCCCTGCCCCCTAGTGATCCTGAGCCAGATCTCTGCATTGCGATCACGGGGAGGGGACAAGGTTAAAGCATCCCCCACATCAATCCTGATGTAGATTGCCATTTCCCTGAAGGTCACCCATATGTGCCTAAGGCGTCGCTATAAAGGTGCCAAAGGAGTCCCAAAGAACCAATACAAGAACGCTGGCACAGCCAAAATGCTAAGGCAACCATGAAATAATGCCCTTGCCTTTTGGACAGAAGAGATTCGAAGTAGATTACCTGCTGTGTGTCTCAACACATTTAGTCCAGTCAGAAAGTGGCTTCCATTTGTACAAATGAATCTTCCCACATTCGGTCCCTACTGCAATGATGTAGCTAAAGAAAAGGGACAGTTCTATCAGTTATTGAAGCTACCTGATTACCCAGTCCTGTACACTTGCATTTTGAACCATGTTCCACATCTTAAGCACCAGTTTTCAATTCCAATCAGGAGAGCATGCAATTTAATTCAAAACGAGAACCCCGTGAAGCATGACTGTAATGGATAATACAAAAGAAAGCTCTGTTTAACTCTATAATTCAAAGATTCTGTGAGTTTTAAAGGTGTACAGTTTGCCAGAATGGATCCTTAGAGCAGCCTTCCCAACCTGGTGCCTTCCAGATGTGCTGGACTGCAACTCCCATCATTCCCGGCCAGCATTACTAGAATCATTGGCCATGCTGGCTGGGAATTTTCTGAGCTGTGGTCCAACACATCCAGAAGGGACCAGCTTGGGAAGGATGCACTAGAGGACACATCCCGCCCCCCTTTTGTCAGCCTCGCAAGGTCTGCAAGTTGTACCAACTCACAGTATAGATGCCCTTTCTTTTCCTGTAATGACCAGACTGGGCATTTGCTCCACATTGTGCACAGCTAGACAAATACACCTGCTTAGACACAGCTAAACATAGCTGAGATGCACAACATCTTTTTTTAACGTGAGGCCATAGAAAGGCATCTCTGGGACGTTGCAACCTTTGAAGATACACAAAAAACGGTAGTGGTGGTGGGGAATGAACAAAGTTGAAAGGGTCCATGAGAGGAATAAGATGGATGGCTTCACAGAGAAGGAAGACTGAGCCTAATTAGGGTGGACGGCGTGGGGCGTGTGTGGCTGCTGTCAACCTGCATCTACCTTGTAACATTTAGCAAAAGAAATGTGCAATGGTCATGATCACATTCAGCCATTACTCAGCCCAGATCCAATTTACTGATTGCCAAACGAGATGACATCATGTTATATCACGTTTCTTTTATTAGATGTTACAAGGAAGAAGTGGATTGACAGGAGCTAGGTGACACCCCCCACCCAGGGCCCACCACCACCACCATCATAATATCTAGTTAAACCTTAAAAGCTTCATCATGCTAAGGGAAGGTCTGACCTTTTTTATGGGATATTACTTTGAGAACTAAAAAACACACATTTGCATGAAGTTGTAAACTGTAAACTTGATGCCGCCAGATCCACCCCCATACTTGTGAAACCCTGTCGAAATGTCATGTCCATGAAGCTTTAATCTCTCCCTGCTTTTTAAGGCACATTAATCAGTTGCTATAGGGCCTATGTATACTACAACCTATGCGCCATGTACACATCATGGACAACAGCTGGAAGGGGGAGGAGCAGGGAGGGGCACAATAAGCGCATGTATGAATAAAAGTTAGAAGCAGTGCAAACTGGGATAAGAAAGACTGATAAATGCAGCCACAGGAGTCATCCACATTTTTGTTTTAGAAAACCAATCGGTATAACATATCCTTCCCCTGCATATGGACCCAGGAGCGACGTACCTCCCATCAGGAGCAAGCACATGACTAGCACTAATGGCTGTGACAGAATCCCCAACATCCAAGACTGGCGAACAAAGCTGGATCACACCCAGATCATTCTCTTTATTCTCCTCTGCTGAACAACATTTGCCCCAAATAATGACCTGTTTGAAATGCAAAATACACTCAGAAAACCATTCATTGACACAGGGTTACACACTTACAACGATTACAGGCCTGGAACAGGTGGGAGTTTCTCCTTCTACAGCACCTGCCCCCCACCCCCGCCCCAGGATGAGAGAATTCATTCATTCATTCATTCATTCATTCCATTTCATTTCTATACTGCCCAATAGCTGAAGCTCTCTGGGCAGTTCACAAAAACTGAAACCACAGATACAGTGTAAAACAATATAGAATATGAAAGCTTAAAACCACAATATAACAGTACAACCAGAATAAAACCAAGCAGCAATGCAGAGATTTAAAATACAGATTTAAAACACCAAACCTAAAAGACTAGAGTGCTAAAATGCTGGGAAAATAAAAAGGTATTCACCTGGCGCCAAAAGGAGTACAACATAGGTGCCAGGAGAGCCTCTCTAGGGAGCTCATTCCACAACTGCAGAAAAGGCCCTCTTCCTGGTTGCCAGGCACCTCCCTTCCTTTGGCAGGGGCTCCTGGAGAAGGACCAGTGAAGATGAAATCCTCCATCCATGGGAGAAGGATTTTTGGTTGAGCTCAGAATTTCAAAATTCTGTTTTTCTCCCTGCTCACCCACTTCTCTTCTTCTGGATCCAAGTTTATTGTGAGCTCTCTAAAAATATGGATCTATATATGCTACTCAGAAGCTATTAGCCATCCTGAGCCCTTGGGATACAGCAAGATAAAATCCAAATAAATAACAAACAAGCAAGTAGCAGTTTCTTAACTTCACTAACCTGCTTCAAGTGCAAGTCCTGCTCATGGGAGAGAAACCATCCCTCCTTTTCCTCCACTAAGAACTTGGAAAGAGGAGAGGTGGTTTCACGGTCTTCCGCTGGGCCTTTTCAGAACACAGCCACAGTGCGATGCTGGCTGCACCTTCTGCAAAAGGCCAGCATGAGGGCAAATGCCCCTCCTGCCCTGCACATGATGCAGGACTTGGGGAAGGGAGGGAGTGGTGGTGACCACAGTTAATGGATTGCCAGGAAGCCCAGGCAACATTCGTGAATCTCATTTTCCATGAACCACCATTCAGAAAGGGCAACATGCTGCATTACTGCTTCTATTAACAATGACCGGTGGCACAGAAAAAGTAGTACTGTAACGGAGCCAGGGTTCACCAGGTCAAAGTACTGGGACCTGTGCAAGGGCATTCCCCACCACCCACCTCAAGCTTTGCTGTTCCCTCGGAGCTTAGCTGCATTCCTTACAGTAGCTGGGCAGGGGGGTATGAATTTTCCTAGCAACCATATATCATACTGTACAATATACTGTAATGCAAAGTATTTTCGGGGGATCTTGAATGGGCAATTAAGACCCACTAGCTTTACAAAAGATGCTCCCAGTGGAGATGAAGACTTCTAGAACTGGTTCACAGATATGGATCAACACTACTGCCACATTTTTGGACTCTCCTTGGGGCCCGTGGCTATGGGGATTTTTGTGGTGAGCACCTGTCCTTCAAAAATTACTGCTACAGTACTGCTAAAAAGACAGCCAAATATATCACAGCATGTTTTTATGGGCAAAAGCATCTGACCAGGTGGGTTTATGCCATGCTACAGTATCTTTGGTAATCTATAGGGCGCTACAGGACCTTCTGTTAGTCCTAGAGCACTATAGCCACGGCTACCCCTGTAGAAATTTGTCTCAGTGGTGAAATGAAATGAAGGACAGCTAAAAGTCATGATAAATATATAATAGAAGAGAGGCACAGAGAAATGCCTAACTATACAGAGTTATCGATGAAGCTGTCATCACTGGAACGAAGTACAAGAGATAGCTGCTGGCTGCACCCCCAGGCAAAACAAAACAAAACAGATGTTGCCTGGGGGCATCACATGCAAAACCCTTCCTCGGTGTACTAACTGGCTAAGATTAATTTAGACATGGAAACAATTCAGAAGATAGCAGCGTAGGAAGTAACACTGCCAATCTGACACAATCCTAGGAACCCGTCAGAAATGTCACAGATCGGTTACTGCCGTTTCAGAAATGTTCAAAGGCAGCGTTCATGTTGGTAGGATGTAAAGCTAGTCACTATCCAAGTCTATCCAAGCCGCGGTGGCTTAGTGGTTAAGACGCTGAACTGCAGACTGGAAGGTCGGCAGGTCAGCAGTTCGAGACCCGAGTGCCGCGTGATGGAGTGAGCTCCCGTCTTCAGTCCCAGCTTCTGCCAACCTAGCAGTTCGAAAGCAAGAAATTGCAAGTAGATAAATAGGTACCGCCTCGGCGGGAAAGGTAACAGCATTCCGTGCACCTCGGTGTTCAGTCATGCCGGCCACATGACCACGGAAGCATCTTCGGACAGCGCTGGCTCTTCGGCTTAGAAACGGGGATGAGCACCGCACCCTAGAGTCAGACACGACTGGTTGGGGACACCTTTACCTTTTTATCCAAGAGCTGGCTTAGATCCACAAAAACGGTGAGCAGCAATTGAATGTTAACCACCTTGTCATGGTGAAAAATGAATGGTGGGGCTTCCTACGGATCTGAAGTTGGGGGAAAACAGAAGGTACTCCAAGTTTGCTCACTGCAATTCTGAGATGTTTACTGGGGTGATAAAACCAGCAGAACTGTAGATTTACTTTATGAAGGCTTAAGCTCTGTGAAAGCCACTGCCAGTTAGCAAATAGTGTACAAAAACATAGAAAGCTCTATTATTGTACAAGAAATGTGTACAACCCAGGATTAACTGATAGGTATTATTTGGAAAACCATCTTTACGAGACGGCTCACCACCTGGAAAGAAAGGATATTGCGGAAATCTGTAGAGGGCTTAAGGAAAGATAACAACTGAGGGCATGGAAGATTTTTCACGTGACTATAGGCATGTGCAAAAAATTATCTTGTTATAGACCATGGGGTAAAAATCAAGCAAAATCTAAAGCTCTTGTTCACTTTGTTAACAGCAAGGCAAAAGCGACCCTAAGCAGGGGCTGCAAAACAGAACATGATAATACGTGAAAAGACAAAAAGGTAATAGAGTGACTCATTACTAAAGGAAGTTTTCTGTGGTTTAATAATCCAGTTATACACAACCACCCATTCTTCATTCCTATTGACAATGAAATCTAAGAATGTGGGCAGCTGAAGTTACACATTCATCCCTTGTTATCCTTGCATTTCTCATCTCCCTCTGCTCTCTCTCCTCTGCCAAATTTTAGGCTGTAAGCTTCTTTTAAAAAGGACCTGTGATTTTCTGTTGTTTATGCTCTATATGCTTCGTATATATTGACAGCACTGTACCAAATCATCACCATGGCTGGCTATGATATTCAGGCATATGAAACTCGATGTACCAAGAGTTCTGGACAAGGCTGTAGAGATGCTGCAATTCAGCAGGAACACAGAAAAGGTAGAGGATGTTGTACTGAGCACAAAACTTGGCTTCCAGGAATTTCAATTTTCATTAAAAAAAAAAAATTAAAACCAAAAGCCCTTATGGTTGCAAAGATAGGGTTGAAAGTGTGTGAACGGTGCCTTGTAAAATATCAAAAGTAAGGAGTGGCTAAGGGCACAATCCTATGCCTGTTTAGACAGAAAAAAGGCCTACAACTCCCAGCATGCCCCAGCCAGCCATGCCCCATGCTGGCTAGGGCATGCTGGGAGTTGTAGGCCTTTTTTCTGTCTAAACAGGCATGAGATTGCACCTTAAATTAGATTTCTAGCAATCAGGGATCGGTTCACCCTGTTCTATCCTTGCAACAACCCAGTGAGGTAGGTTAGGGTGAGAGAAAGTGATTGGCTCCAAGTGAGCTTCACAGCTGAGTGGGGATTTCAAGCAAGGCCCAGTCCAGCCCCTCTAACTGCTGCATCATGCAAGCACTCATAATACATTAAATAAAATTAAAGAATGTAGGCACATTTCTCAATTGGCATAATACATACAGATTTCATACATTTAGCATTTCTTAGCAGAGTTTTTGATTGCCTGATTTCATTTATTTTTAGCAAAGAGTATACACCACCCTGGTTCATGCCGCACATTGAAAACCAACGATCCTTTTCAAAATAAATGCCCTTAGTAGGGTTTTATTCCTTCAAGTATAACAGTATGCAGAATATGGCTATAGGAAACTTCCTGCTGGATAAAAGCATCACATAAGTAAGTGTGCAAAATCCAGCTCCATTTCTATACTCACGAATTTCAGAGTTACAGAGCTAACAGTAGATGCATTTGTGCAAAATTCCTTCTCTGTTTTCTAATACACTCAGCAGCTTTCCTCTGTGGCCTTTCAGTAACAGAATACACAAACACATAAAACAGGTAGTCAGGTTCCACATTCAGTGTGCACTGAATTTACGACAGTTTGGATTGTTAAAGGTATGTTCATGTTAATAACACATTGTACATCTGTGTGTAAACACATGCTTCTTTAGTTCTCGCCCCAAATAGGAAATAAGTATTTTTCTTATTAAAAATAGCTTTTACTCTGGTTGTATTTTTATTCTGTGATTTTAATATATTATATTATATTTTATATTGTATTTTCTGTTGTATTTTTGTGGTTTTAATTTTGTGAACTGCAGCTATTGCATGGTAAAAAATGAAATAAACAAACAAATAAATAAATTTTAGGAATGCTTAGCTGCCCTGGACACCCTTTTTAAGGCAAAACGGTGGGGCATAAGTGTTTTTCATAAATAAATATTGATCTGTGTGGATTCTATGTATGTACCTGGATAGGAATCACTGATGATTTACACATGAGCCTTCCCTAACTTGGTGCCATCTGGATGTTTTAGACTACAACTCCCAGCATTCCTGACTGCTGGCTGGGGCTGATAGGTGTTGAAGCCCAAAACATCTGAAGGGCACCAGCTTGAGGAAGGCTGACTTACACACTCATAAGCCTTCAAACAAAACAATTTTGCAGATGTGGAACGCACAAGAATGCAAAGTCCAAATATATGTATCTCAAAGGAACCCTAGATGCAATGTAAACCAGTGTTCGAACAGTGCCCACATCGAACAGTGACCACAAAGCTCTCCACTCCCTGCCACCTTTAAATAATTTTTTTAAAACTCTGGAAAAATGTTAGGGCGCTCTTCTTTCTCTCCTGTTCTAGCCTCTAGCCCTCATTCATTCATTCATCTTCTATATATATAAAAGTCAAAAATTGTATGTGGGTCTGTGTGTTTGTGGCTGGCTGCAGGGCCGTCTGTAAGACAGGGCATAAGGGGGAGCTGCCCTGGGCCTAATCACAGTGCAGGGCCCACTGAGCCTGCCATTTCGGCCCTAGAGTGGCTGCCGCTTTTAGTTCACATTCTCACTTGCCAGACGGTATGACAGGAGTCACTGGGTTACATTATTACTGTGTTTATACTTCCCCTTACTAACAAGTGCACCCTCTCAATCATGGTACAGGCCAGGCTTCTGATTTCAGCTACCCATCATCCTATTGGCCATCTTTCATTCTATTGGTCTCTCTCCCATTCACTCTGACTTCCTTCACCTTGGATTGGCTGGCTGCCATTTGTTCCCTCCCCTTTACTCATGGTTTCTTTTCTGACTGTGGAGAGCATTTAGTTTCTCTCCCCTGTTCCTGCAATATCCAGCAAGGAAGCCTCTGTTGAACATTTTAATAGTGGTATGAGATTCAGTGTGGATTATATTGTAGTAGTGCTTACAAATTCAGTCTCTTGCATTTTTGTAGTGTTTTTTATTCAATCTGCTCATTATAATTGTTGTGCTTTTTTAATCAAGTCGGGTGGATTCAACTTTTTGCCTTTCTTATGGGGCCTTTCCGAGAAGCATAAACATACCTTAATGTGTTTCTAACAAATAGTGCCTATGATAAAATTACATCCCGGCAACGCCGGGTATATCAGCTAGTTCATTATATTTCTATACCACCCCATAGCCGAAGCTCTCTGGGCAGTTCACAAAAATTAAAAACCATTAAAATACATTATATAAAATATAAGAACTATTTACATAATGACATAAACAAATAACACACACGACAACAACATATATCTAAAACAATTTAAAACAATAAGCCAGAGACAATGAAGAGACTCATCATATGCTGCCAAATGCCTGAGAGAAGAGGGCAATTTTAGCCTGGTGCTGAAAAGATGACAATGCTGGCGCCAGGTGGGCCCTGTCAGGGAAATTATTCCATAAATGGGGAGCCACAACCGAAAAGACCCTCTCCCTTGCTCGCTCTCTCTCTCTCTCCCCCTTTGCCTTGCTATTTCCCCCTCCCAGCCTCTAGCCTCGTTATTTCTCTCCCCACTCCACCTCCTGCACCTGATTAGCTCACTTTTGATGAGCCAGGCCACCACAGCAGCGATTATGTGACTAGCCACATCCTCCATGGGAGCCATTTTGTGGTGGTTCCCACAGCAGTTTCTCAAATTCCCAAATGTGTCTACCGGTCCAAAACAGTCGGGGAGCCCTGATGTAAACTGTCTAGGCAAGGAAACCTCAAGGATGGCTGGAGGCATGAACTCACATCAGCGGAGTGGCCTTTGGCAGGCATTACCTTTTTGTCTCTGCTTCCAGTAATGAAATACGCACTGTCTGGGGTCCAGGCACAGGACCAAATGATGCGGCTGTGCACAGCTGTGTTTTGGTCCGTACAAGCGAAGAGGCAGAAAACAGGTTCTGGAATGACAGATACAAATAGAATATTGTCTCTCCTGATTGCAACAGACAGAAATTCTCACAGAAAATGGAGCAGTAAAGGGTTAAAGAGAAGTGAAGAGTAGAATAGGGATGGCAACTGATGGCCCACGGATTGCATCCAGCTGACCATCCAAATTCCTTGTGTCATCCACCTCCTCCTGTGCTTCTGACCTGGAAGGCACCCCGCTGTGTCACTGCAGAGGGTGGGAGCATAGTGTAGTAGTGCCTAGGAGATTGAGCTGAGAGTAAGGATGTCCCAACTCTCCTCTGACATGAACCTCTATCTTACCTTAGTCTAGCCACTATCTCTCTGCCTCAGTGCCCCATCTGCAATACGCAGATAATAATACCGACCTATCTTACAAAGTTGTAAAGATTCAATATGCTCTTTAACGGGGCATTCCTATTCATGTCTAGTGAGAAGTAAGTCCCACTGAGATCAAAGGGCCTTACTCCCAGGGAAGTGTGTACAGGACTGCAGCTTAAGTGGTATATAGATGTATATTATTACGTGGCCTGCACCAGGCCCAGGAGAGGGATCATGCGTTCATTTGCAGTTGTTTTGTTTTTCGTACAGGAGGATACATACAACATTTAGATTGATAACCTGGAAGCCACCTGGACTCCAACTGTTTCCAACTGGATTAAAAATCGAGTCTGGTCAAGTTGTAATCTTTTAAAATGCTGGCAAATAAAAAAGGACTATTCTTATGCACATTTTTCCATGTTCACACTCAGCGAATATAAAAGGCAGAGCAGGGTTGAGGGGAGGACTACAAAATCCAGGAAGGGGTACCTTTTACACTGGTGCCAGTGCAAATCCTACAACTCCCAGCATTTCCCAGCAGGCTGGGGAATGCTGAGAGTTGTAGGTGTTTTTTTCTGTCTAAACATGCATAGGATTGCACCCTAAGTTTCCTGTACATATGGCCTGTAGAACTCATCTCAAAATTATAAGCATTAATAGCATCTAGATATGCCCTATCTTCCTTAGCAATTCCCTTTATAAGAAGAGGTGAAGTCTTCATTCTTAAGACACCTTAAAAAGCCACAACGCTAATTTTCAACTACTGACACCAACTCCTGTATCTTACCTGATTCTGATGGGCTGATATCTTTACATTTCCAAAGTGACCATTTCCTGTCTCTGGAAACGGCTAACAAGAATTTATCATTGGGGGAAAAGGAAATCTGTGTCACCGTCAGACTGTGGAAAGATAAGCTCTGTAGCTGCTTCCAAGTTGTGGTACTCCACAAAATAATGGCTGCATGTTCTTTTTTAGAAGCCTGTAAAATAGGGAGCAAAAGTACTGAGAATGAGCAAAAGCACTGAGAATGAGCAAAAGCAGACTTTAAAAAGAACAACAAGAACTCTCGGATAACAACACCAGTATGGTGTAGTAGCTAAAAAAGTTGGGGAGATACTGTGAACCCATCTTTTTCTGATGAAAAAGCATTCTCTTGGCAAGAATCCTGACTTGATCCTGACCTTAAGTTCCTTTCTTTATTAACTACCACATACCAGTTCATCAGGAATTATATAAATATTAGGAAGAGAGCAGAGAGATTTCAGGACAAGAACACCTGTCCTCATCTTTCTTTCTTATTTTTATTTATTTAATTAATTAATTTATAAACCACCCTTCATCCACAGGATCTTGACTTCTCTTCTCCCTTTGGGACAACTCAGAAATATCATATGGATAAGACATTTCCCCTTTTTTAAGAAAGGCATGGTCCTGAAACAATTCTTAGAATTTTTTTAAAAATGAGTTTTTCTTATTTCAATACCACTATTGTATTTTTGTATCTATTCCATGCTATCACTGCATATCTTGTTATAATGTAAATACTGTTTGATATTTTGAAGTAAATTAAGTTTTATAAAGACTGTATCTCAAGCCTCTGATTTTTATCTGTCAACTACAAATGCCTACTGGACCCACAGTAACAGGCTGTACTTTCTCCTTAAGAGAATTCATACCACCTAGTTCGCTGATAACGTAGCGTTATCTAAATACCAGGGATACACATCTCTCTCTTAGAGGTGAACGTGACACTTTGTTCCATTTCTTCTTATAAACCAAGGTTGGGAAACAGGATTGGTCCCAGAAGCCAGACTACCCACCTCCTAGATCAATCTGAAGGGCCAGATAACTTTTATATTCCTCTCTCATCCATAATATGAGCCATACCAATTTACTTTCCTCATAATATTTTGGGATATTTGGGATTCCTAACCCTTCTTTCTCCCAGGATTAATTTGCTGTTTGGTTCCTCATGCCATCTTTTATTCTACCCCAAATCATTTGGACCCATTCTTGCAGCATTCCGATATTTTACAAGGTACATTTTGAAACAGAAAACGTAACTTTGGGAAAACATACATTTTTAATAGCATTCATTGTTCCCATTAAAAACTACTTGATGTGTTTGGGCTTCAAGAGGTTCACGTCCTGCCTAAACTGGCATGGGATACCATTCACATTAAAATGGTCAGGTTTGCCATGGCCTTACAAAAAATTATTTTCACTTTGTTCAACAGCCAATAAGCCACATATACAACTGATAATACATGTGAGGAATAATCCACTAAATACACAGCTGTGCAGTCTTTCTTCGGATAATTTTTTTAAAAATATGCATCTTAAAATATGCATAGTTAAGATATACAGTACTGTGCAAAAGTCTTAGGCCACCATTAGATTTGTTGTTTTAGCAATGGTATAATGACCATATATAATTATTTCTCAGTCTCTTCATTAGAATACAACCAGAAAATACAGGAAATTTGTATGCAGTATTCAACAATAGAAAAAAAATCAGAAAAAAACAGCTTCCATAGGCTAAAGTGGCAAGTATTTAGTGTGACCTCCCCTTACACTAGAGTAACAGCAGGCGCCTGGCCAGGAATTGTCTTCATGGAAGGGTAGCAGCCAAGAAACCACTTTTGCAGAAGGGAAACAGGGTGAAAAGGCTAAGATATGCTAAAGCTCAAAAAGACTGGAATGAGGATCAGTGGAAAAGAGTATTATGGAGTGATGAATCCAAGTTTGAAATTTTGGGGTCCAACTGTCAACATTATGTGAGAAGAAGAGCTGGAGAGAGATGGACAAATGAGTGCTTGCGCCCTTCAGTAAAACATGGTGGAGGGTCTGTCCTGGTTTGGGGCTGCATTTCTGCCAGTGGTGTTGGCGATCTTGTCCGTATTGATGGGATCATGAATGCTGAAAGGTACAGACAGGTTTTTAATTCATCATGCCATTCCTTCTGGAAAGCACCTGATTGGGAATGGTTTCATTTTTCAGCATGATAACGATCCCAAGCACACTGCTAATGCAGTGAAATCATATTTAGTGAGGAAAACAGCTGATAAAACACAGTCATGGACTGGCCTCCACAGGGTCCAGACCTGAATGTTATAGAGGCAGTATGGGATCACCTGGAAAGAGAAATAAATAAAAGACAACCTACATCTAAAGAAGAACTCTGGGGAGTGCTGAAAGAAGCCTGGTATAATATACCAGAAGATTACTTCAGAAAACTTCAGGATAGTCTCCCCAAAAGAGTTCAAGATGTGCTTAGAGCCAAGGGAGGTCACACTAAATACTGACTGTTGCCTGTACATATTTCCTGTATTTTCTGTTTGTATCTTAATACAGAGACCGAAAAATAATTATGGATGGATACTAAAACTTTGCTAAAACAACAAAGCTGGTGGTGGCCTAAGACTTTTGCACAGTACTGTAGATCTTCATCTTCTTTTTAAATGAACAGTGCCTCAGGATTAAGTCAACCTCTCGAGGCAGGAAGACTCCCAGTAACAGTTGCTGGGGAGCAGCAGCAGGAGAGAGCGCTGCCCTTCCCGCTCGTGGGCTTCCCCAATGCATGCAGCTGGCCACTGCCAGAGGCAAGAGGGTGGACTGGCAGACCTTCGGTTTGATCCAGCAGAACTCTTCTAACGTTCTTAAGGCCACCCATTGAAGGCCCACAAGTCTGTGATCCAAACCGCGGAGCCACTTTTTTTTAACAACCTTTACCTTTTCTTACCTTACATGCTGAGGCAATCACACTTCTTGCATTATTGCAGGCAACACAAAAAATTTCATAGCCATGTCCGTATCTAAAATAACAAAGAAAATGAGGCAGTAAAAAGGCAGGTGATTTCTAATGCTGGACCTGTAAACTACTGATGGAGAGAGCAATCCTATGCCCCCTAGACAGCATCCCGGGGGGGGGGGGGGGATAGGATTGTTCGATTTCTGAGATCCAAAGTCAACCTGGGCACTGACCTCAGTGCCCAGAAACCATGCTTCCTGCCCCCTCTCCCCCTCATAGCCAGCACGTCCCCCCAGCCTGTAACTGACTACATCTCCACGTTCAGAAACAGAGGGTGGAGATAGGGAAAAGGGGGCAATCCTGGGGGTGGGGAGGAGACCGTGGAAGATGCTTTATGCAGCTTCCTATCGAGTCTCCAGGCTCCTTCCCACCCCCTCCCCGAAGCTGCAGATAGACAGGCAAAATTGCCATTCTAGGTAAAATGCAGGGCAGCTGGAGCACGGAAGAGAGGATCCCCTCCAAGCTCCAACTGCCTTGCATAGGACAGTCAGCAGTCTCTGATTTCAGAGGCTGGTGTCTATCTGGATAGGATTGCACCCTGAATCAAAGGTTTTCACAAATTTTAACCAACAAAGAATCTTTTCTACATCTGCCAATCTGAGGAGCCCATGCACTTGACTTTTGCCATTGACGTCCTACGCACTGCAGAGGATTCTGAGATATGTCTTCGGATGCATGCTCATTTCATGCAGGCCAAAACACATAGGGCTCCTTCTTGGAACAAAACCACATATTTCCTTCCCACATCCTGAGACTTTGTCTCTTTATTCCGTCAGACCCTATAGAACTACCCTATAGCTGTGCATTGTAGGGGAAGATTGGTCACAGCGGGCAAGCAGTTTATCAGGAAAGCTTGCCTGCCATCACAGATCTTCCCATTGAGAAACTGCTCCTTAGAGCAGAGTCTGAAAACAACTGCACTATGGAGACATGCCACACCCGATGAATTAGTTCAGACTTTAGACCTGAAGTCAATGGCTGCAAGGGGAATGGATATACCAGCCTTACCCAAACTGGCACCCTCCAGCTATGTTGAACTATAACTCCCATAATCCCCAGCCATCCCTGACTATTGGCTGTGCTGGCTGGGGTGGTGAGGATTTGTAGTCCAACACATCTGGAGGGCACCAGGTTGAGGAAGGCTGGTATAGGCAGGGATATACATTCCCCTTCCACCCATTGACTTTAGCTCTAAAATGTTTACCTACCTTACTGCAATGCTTTCATGCTTGTAGTGTGATCAGTTCCTCTTGTTACCACATAAAGCAGACTTCATGAAATGCTTTTATTTCTTTGCTTTTTAGCAAATTTAAATGGTCCCAACATTATACCTTAATTTTGCACTTTTAGTTCTAGTCTCCAAATTCAATTTTTGCTGTTGAACTTGTCCATGTTTTTCAAAGTGTCAGATACTAACCCTCCAGCTCCAGGCAAGATAGGTCTGAGCTTATCAAAAGTACAGAACTCTTAAAATTAGTCTGAGGGCCACTGGTTGACCACCTCTGTGGCCCTCAGACTAATGGAAACAGGCTGCACACCAGTCAGCTGGGCAGATGAACCATCCACTAACAGTACCTCCTGGCTTCTTTGGAAGCATTTCATCATAGTTCTCCATTTGCATATAGCAGAAAGCTACATTTAGTTGCTGAATCCTGGAATATTTTGCCACTCACGCAAAGGGAGGAGCAAAGCAGCCGGAAAATTTATGCATATGAGTGCATACTGCCCATGCATATCCTGGCTTATTAAGCCAGGATTGTAAGCTTAGTATGCTGTGCAAATTGTGTCATTGAATACATACAATATCAGTCAAACTGGAAAGTTTCAAAGTCATAGTTACATTTTTTTCAGGCAATGATGCCTAGGATATATTTGAGCATGCTAAAATAAGTACGTTAACAGCTTTCAGTGCCTTCATGTTTTTCTTGAAAATTTAAGTAGTGTAAGGGAAGCGCACACTATTTGTCATAACTTAAAATACTTAATATTCCAATAAAAATAATTGCTAAGTAAAGCTTTGAATAAAATATTTAAGCTACATGGGGAGAGCAACCCTACAGCATCTGGGGGGCCATAGAATAGTTCAGATTCCTGGATCCAAAGTTAGAGAGCACTCCCACTCCCCGTCGCAGCTGGTGCAGAGGGAACTGCTCCAGTTGCCTCTCCGAGGTTGCAAAAACTACCTCGGAGGGGAGGAAAAGGGGGCAGTTCTGTGGGCGGGGAGGGGACTGGGGAAGCAGGGATAGGAGCTGTCCCCAGCCTCCTTCCCTCTCCCTCTGCAGAGCTCTAGCCAGATGGGCAAAAAAGCCCATCTAGCAAAAATGCAGAGCGGAGTTCGGAGGCAAATGGGCATCCAGATAGGATTGCACCCTAAGTATCTTTATTTACTTTTTTTCTAACATATTGTAGTTCAAATACTTTTGGCTATTGGAAAACCTTTCACATACAAGGCATGTAAAATTAAAATGTCCTACTTTTTTGGTTTGTTTACTAAATATACAATCAAATAAACATGCTAAATCAGATCCCAGTTGATTTAAGGCACAGAAAATGTTCTGGAATGCCCACATCACTGTTCACTGCCTGCAGCATCAAGCAATTATTTCATGTGTGAATAAGTCATAACAGACAGAGCTTTCATATCACCCAGTGTCAACACAATACTTTTAAATGGCAACAGTTCACATATGTGGCTAAGAGCCATGATGTGTTGGGCAAATCAAATCATACCAAGTGATGTACATGCACATGTCAACCAGTTGTTATTCACACTGCAGTTAACAAGTAAGAATCTAACATCTGGTATTATCAGATGTACCAGTTATACAGCTGTAACAGTTTCTGAAAATGTAAAACAGACATCTGAATATAAGCATTAGATACTGCTGCACATACATTGCAACCAAGTCTCTGAAGATAAAACAAGTTATAAGATTTATTTTATCTGTTTGACAGTCCATGCTTCCCAAAATGTAATCTTCATATTCAGACAGTTCAGTAGAACTCCTATGCACCATTATCTCCTCAAATATTTATCAAATTAAAAATTTATTCTGAAATCTGATACTGAGGCTACAATATTCTGCACAGAAATGCAATTGCCAAATGGTTTATTTTTAGCAAGCCAATTCCTGTTTTTCCTGCTGCTATGGAAACATTAAGTCTACATTTTACATGATTTCACATTGCTTCTTTCAAGATTAATACCACACAAATACAATTGGGAACCAACAATATTTTCTTATTGCCTGTCAAAATACATTACTTACTACTTCTGAAAAACATGCAGTAAAAGTCAGAGTCTTATGGAAAGCTAACTAGACCAATCAAGAGCTGTTATGATCAGGCACATACCTCACCTGCCTCTAGCAGAGAACCAGCTTACAGGTGTCCTGTTTATTGCTTACAAAGGTGTAACTGCCATCACCTTCTCTTTAAAGCCACCTAGTTCTGGTCAGGAAAGGAAAACCAGCCTTGCAATATCAGAGATGAACTGGGGCTCAGAGCCCCGGTTTGCACTATCACGAATGGGAAATAAACCACCATGACTTCTTTCCTCCCATCCCCCTGCACATGCTGGTTGCATGCCAGGGGGATTTGCATAATTACCCTCGGTAACAAGCCACCCTGGCCAAGTTTGCACAACATGGCAAGCCCTGAAATTATGCAAATCCCCCTGGCATACGACTGACACATGCGCACAAGGGGCAGGAGAAATAAGCCACCATGGTTTATTTCCTCCTCAATGATTGTGCAAACTGGGGCAGTAACTCCTGCCTTGCTCAAGCTGTAATTTCCCCAGCATCTCACCTTACCAGTTTTATATCACAGATGAGTGGTTAGGCACCTGAGTAGGACAGGTCTTGAGTTATAATGCACCGGACACTTCCATCAGTTTCCAATTCATGTATATTTATTAAAGAGTTAAGACACAGAGAGGTACAGAAAAGTGGCTTTTAAAGAATATAAACGATAAAAACTGGTGCTTACTTAACAGAAATCCTAAAATATTTATATCATCTCACATAGCGGAGAAACCCATGCAGGTGAAGGCTGGGCTCCATTGGTGTATGGGGAAACACAGAGTTCCCGTGGGCCATCGAAGAATGGAGACAAGCTAAAGTTGTGCAATTTTTATTGGGTGATATCCAAGGGGGCGGGAAATAAGGCTCCAATCAAATAGGACTCTGACTGTACCAGGTTTCTCACGTAAGTATGGATTGCAATACTTTACACCTCGCTGAAGTTATGAAAATGGCCGGGTGGGGGTGGAACGTCTTTTGTCTCAGACCCTCTCTGTGGAATGATGCAAAACCCTCTTCCTACGTCTCATCTAATTTGGGGGGATTATGGCTGAGAAGGTCTTTAGCCAGAGATGAAGGAGAAGGGTGGAGGACAAGGGCACAGCAGATGTGATCAATTACCTATATGTAGGAAGCTTTTCCTACACAGAAAGGTACGTGGAGCTGTCAGGCTACATGCAGCCTGAATGCTCTCTCCTCACCCCCAAAGTGCATTAAGTACTTTGCCTGACAGAAACTGCGGCACCAGCTTTCTGAGGTTGCAAAAGCAGCCTTGGAGGACCTCACAGAGGTCAGAAGGAGCGGGGGAAGAGGCCAGGAGATGAAAAAGCCCCAGCCCTGGCAGCATGCCTCCTCTAGACCGGCCCACCTAGAGGAAAAAGCAAAAAATGGATGACAGAGAGGCACAAATCCTCTCTGCCACTCCTCCTGCCTTCTCGGCAGATACTCAGAAACCTCTGGGTTCAGAGGCTTCCTTCTAACGGGGGCGCAACCCACAGGACTGTACCCTAAATTGTGTTTTATAAGGCTGCAATTACTTCCTAGCAGAGAAGACTCAAAAAGGCTTAACACACCCAGAAGGGTTAACGCACCCAGACAGTGGGTGTATTAACCATTGCTATGCCTTCATTCACTGGCTAAAAAGATTGAAAGGCGGGAGAAGTTTCTCACAAAACAAATTGGCAGAGTAATGGCTGCACATTTTGCCTCATACCTTGGGCTGTACAAAGGCTAGAAACTTACTTGCTTTTTTTAAATGAAAGCTGGGAATTCAGAGATTCTGAATCTCATCAGGCTGAGGGGAGGGGGTAACTGCCCCCCTTGCCCCTTCCTGCAGACTCCCACGCTCACAAATCTGAAGTCTGCCCACCACCGCTCTAGACCACTCGGAATGAATGCTGGGAATCTGCAGATAATGGCTCACCCGGGGGGAGGGGGAGACTTTTTGCTCCATCTTGCAAATGCACATAAATACACGGCCCATGAGCTATGTTCAGCTTGGTGGTTTACAAGTTCTGCGGGTCTGTCGACATGGCCCCTGCAAATGGGCTGAATCAAACCATCTCACGATTCCCCATCGCTGCGAATATTTTCAGGCTCCTGTGCACAGACTCAGTAGATAGCCAAATTGCCTGAAATTATGACTCTCATGCCACCTTCAGCCTGCCAAGAATGAGAGACTGTGAAAAACTGGCATGGTTTGCAAAGTGAGCCACTTCCATTTACATGCTTTTAATGGTACTTGTGAACGTTTTTATTTGTTTTGCCAGCCAACTGGTAAAAACTACCACCTGCTGCTCCTACTTGCCCTCTTTCCCCCCTTCTTTAGCTGGGGCAACCAGGGTTTCCTCCAGCGATCAGGGCTGATGGTTCAAGAGTTCAGTCGGCTGTCCATTGAGAGACCTTCCATCCTATGCTCAAATACACGCATATTTCATCCAAGTAAACAACTCCTTCCCTGAACAAAGAGCTGTGCCTGGATTACCCTGTAGCTTCTAAAGGCACTTGTTTCACGCAACCAGACACTCAGTTGTTTACTGTCCATTTCTCAGACTCAGCAGGGAGTCTACTTGGGATCAATGCAGAAACTGTTTCATGCTTACCAAGTAGTGTAGTGTAGTGGCTGCAAATGCAATTTTTTCAAATCTTAGGTCCGTCACCAACACTTCCTTCACTTAGCAACACATACCCTTAAGTAAGCCACTTTCCCTCCGCCCTCCATCTGCAAGTCAATAGTAATATCTTACCGGGGTGGTGGTATTGTAAGGATTACAAAGAATTCCTGAGGGACTCACCAAATCCTGAGCCTGCATGTCTTCCAGAAGCAACACAAGACCTTTTTATTCAAATTGACTGTTAGTGACCAATTCATAGGGTAGAGTTATTAGCGTACTATTACTTACCTCGAGCCCTTGGGATGGAGTAGGCCATAAGACAAATAAATACATAACATATTGATTAGATGCTAAACATTGTTATTTAGCATCTGTATGCTAGAGAGCCAGGTTCAACCTCCACTCAGCTGGGAAGCTTACTGGGTGAACCCTGGGCTGTGGTGAGAGTAAAATGGAAGAAAGTCATATATGTTGTCCTGCGTTCCTTCTACATAATGTGGGATACAAATGTAGTTTTTTAAAAGGACATGCATCCATCTGGTCCTGACCTAGCTCAGAACAACATATTTAATGAGGGAATGGCCAAATTGTAGGAAGATGGCTTAAAAAGGAAGGCATTAAAACAACAGTTTCCAGCTCTTTTCATTTGTTTCTAGATCTATCAACAAAATAACTTACAATTTTTGGGTTTCAGGCCATAGCGTGTTCTGCAAGAGATGATCTTCTGTGGGAGGTTCTGGAATAAACAATTTGGTTTAGAACTGTGTTTTTTATTTCTCACACCATTTTTCCCCATTTATCTATTTTCTCAAATATCCGTTCCATAAGCCTCATTCCAGAACTATACACGGCATTTTTACATGTTTGCATACCTGTAAGACTACATGGCTGAAAGTAATTTTCACGATACTGACTGGAAGCATTGCTAAGTTTTTCCTCCTCTTCAGTTGTCTGAGCTGCCGTATCTCCAGCTGTAAAAAGTGTTGTTTTTAAAATCAGCAAATAAGCAAGGTGCGCAAGATGAAATAACCAGTACTAAGTAGAAAGAAACAACAACAGTATACATATAAAAAGTATCTAAATGAAGACTGGCCCATAATCAAATTCATTTTGGATAGCGAGGCTAGGAAATGTTACGCTGTAAGATAAACTATTTGGGCCTCATAATACAAACCAAGGCAGGACCTGGAAAAAGGTCAGCTTTCACAATGGGGAAGAATGGAAAAAACTGGTATAGTAGCATGCCCTAGATCTCATGCTACACCTCAGGCCCATCTGTTCACTCTAAAAAGTGGTCAAAGTATGAGAAGTGCAATGTGAGTGAGACAAGTTTGACACATTCAAAACTAGGTGAGGAACATGCTTCCAACACCTATAGGGCATATTATTATTGCATTAAAAATAGAGAGTACATTATATATACACCCAAGTAAGAGACAGCTCCCTTCACCACACTGCAGTGTAACCAAGAAAATGGATCACAGAAGGGGTTCTGATGACGCAAGGAGATGCAGACGGGAGTGAGCTCGGTTCCCAAAGGCTGAGGTCAGAAAGGGCAGGGAGCAGAGTTCATGATGCCCACCAAGTGTACCCGGCTTCCAATGGAGCAATTTTAAATAAAGTGCTACACTTTGGGGATATTGCTGTGGTTAGACTGTGTGGTCCAGCCCTCCCACAGGAATCTAATAGGGAAATGCTTTGTGTTTCCCACACAGCGCATGCAGAGACACACACACACACACACACAACCAGGGATTTTTGCAACAGACATGCCCTCACCTGCACACGTTTATATACACCCCAACCATAATCATGAATGTTTTGCTAGTCATATGTAATGTTACTCTTGTGTAATTTCTTGGATTTCCTTCTTCATAATAGTTTTAATATATTAAAATTCCTAAGCGGTTCACGTTAAAATTTCTTATGGCATAGGCATTTTTATTGCTCTCTGGAGTCCCAATTAAATTTAATCCTCAGAATTAGGCCCAAAGCCTGGGATGTACTGCTCTGGACTTCTTGTCCTTTGTCATATTTAGACATGTGTCCATTTCTCATTCAGGACTAAAATTGTTCGAGAACCTTCTAACCTTCTGCATGTTACTATAGAGAAGGCAGAATTAACTCAATTGGCTTCCATTCTTATTGCCCCATTGAAAAGGCCCTGTGAGTATCAGTGTTTCTGCTCTTTCGCTCTGGCATTTCTTAGACCCCCATTTGAGCTCTCTAGGCCTATTTCTGTAGCAAATGCAGCCTGCAGTTTCATAACAATTGCACTAAATTTATTAATAAAGGAAAGAAGATTCATTCAAAAAAAGAAAAGCTTAAAATATACACAAGAGAATAATTTTACCCAGCCATCATGTATGAGTGTGAGTCATGAAGTGTGGCATTCAAAGGCTTTAACTGGTTGTGTTCAAGAAAGAAGTTTGCAGAAAAATATGTAGTCTGTTAGAGTAGAACAACATGGGAAGATGTAGCACACAAGAATTCAGCTGCATCTCTGTTATCGTCTGCTGTTACCATCTGCTTTGTAAGATCCAAGTCTAAGTAGCAGGGCAAGCTGTGCATTGAAATAATAAGATAGCAATTTCACTGCATAAAAGGAATAGCTAAGGAGGACTTATAACCTAGTGCTTGCGAAGCCAGATGGTCAGAAAGAACTATGCAACAAATTGGCTGCTCACTTGCAGACCACAAGGGTTCTATTCTCTCCCCGATGTTATTCAACATCTATGTGAAGCCACTGGGGGCTACCATCAGGAGGTTTGGGGTGCAGTGTCACCAATACGCAGATGATATGCAACTCTGCCTCCCATTTAAATCCTCACCAAGGGTGGCTGTAGAAACCCTGTCCAAGTGTCTAGAATCAGTGAGTGACTGGATGGGAAGGACTAATCTGAAACTGAACCCCGGCAAAACCGAAGTACTTTTGGTGGGAGACAAAGGGAGGTTGGGGGATGTTGACCTCGTGTTGAATGGGGTGCAGCTGCCCCTGAAGGACCAGGTCCACAGCCTGGGGGTCATTTTAGACTCCCAGCTGTCCATGGAGCCTCAGGAGTCAGCCGTGAGCCGGATGGCGCTGTACCAATTCCATCTGATATGGCGGCTGCACCCCTACCTCCCTAATCATCTGCTCTCATCAGCAGTTCATGCCTTGGTCTCCTCTTGCCTGACTACTGTAATGCACTCTATGTGGGGTTACCCTTGAAGACAGTTTGGAAGTTGCAGCTGGTGCAGAACGCAGTGGCCCGCCTGATTAAAGGCAGCCGTCGGCAAGATCACATCACTCCAGTGCTGAAGGAGTTGCACTGGTCACCAGTTGTTTTCTGGGCCCAGTTCAAGATGTTGGTATTGACTTTTAAAACCCTATACGGTTCCGGCACAGTCTATCTTAACAAGCGCCTCCAGCTACATGACGGATGCCGCTCAATGAGACCAGATTCGGAAGACCTTCTGTTTGTCCCATCAGCCAGGACAGCTAGGCTGGTGAAGACTAGGGAGAGGGACTTTTCTGTGGTGGCCCCACTTTTTGGAATCCCTCCCTAGTGACCTCCGCCATGCCCCCTCTTTGATGAGCTTCTGCTGGGCTTTGAAAACCTGACTGTTCAGGCAGGCATTTGGGGTGGGTTTGAGGTTTGTTTTTTTTAGAGCAATGCTGTTTTGTTCAGTTGATTATGTTGTATTTTGTGTTGTCATTTGTATTGTACGCCACCTAGAATGGCCAGGTAGCTGGCCAGATGGGCGGCTAATAAATCTAAGAAATAAATAAATTGTAAAAAAAAAATTGTAAAGGTGTCCCCAACCAGTCGTGTCCTACTCTAGGGTGTGCTGCTCATCTAAGCCGAAGAGCCAGCGCTGTCCGAAGACGCTTCCGTGGTCATTTGGCCGCCATGACTGAACACCGAGATGCACGGAACGCTTTTACCTTTCCCGCCAAAGCAGTACCTATTTATCTACTTGCAATTTCTTGCTTTCGAACTGCTAGGTTGGCAGAAGCTGGGACTGAAGACAGGAGCTCACTCCGTCACGTGGCACTTGGGTCTCGAACTGCTGTCCTGCCGACCTTCTGGTCTGCAGTTCAGCGTCTTAACCACTAAGCCACCGCGGCTGTGTATATGATTGTCACAGTGCTGGGTAATGATGGATGTACATATAAGAAGTAGCTACATGCTATGATAGACTTCGGCTGCAATCCTATACACGTGTACTGGGAGTTCGTCCCATTGAGTTCCAAGTAGAGATGCACAGGATCATGCTGTTAGGGTAAATGTTTGGAACAGAAATAGCTGTAATCATAAGAACAAGAACATAGCCATGCTGGATCAGACCAAGGACCCGCCTAATCCAGCATTATGTTCACACAGTGGCCAACAGCTGCTCATGAGGAACCCACAAGCAGGACATCAGTGCAACAGCACCCTCCTGCCCATGTTCCCCAGCAACTGGTGTACATAGGCATACCACCCCTAATATTGGAGGTAGCATGTACCACCAGACTAGTAGCCACTGATGGCCTTCTCCACCATGAATCTGTCCAATCCCCTTTGGTGGCCATCACTACATCTTGCGGTAGTGAATTCCATAGTGTAACTCTGCGCTGTGTGAAGAAGTCCTTCCTTTCATTTGTCCTGAATCTCCTACCAACCAACGTCATGGGATGACTCCAGCTTCTAGTATTATCAGAGAGGGAGAAAAATGTCTCCCTATCCACTTTCTCCACACAGTGCATAATTTTGTACACTTCTATCATGTCTCCCCTCACTCGTTTCTTTTCTAAGCAAAGCAATCCCATAATACCTCTTGGAAGGGGCTGAGAAGAAAGCAATTCCTGGAACACAGGAAGCTGCCATAGACCATCTTGGTCATTTGTCTATCTAGCCCAGTACCGACTGGCAGCAGCTCTCCAGGATGTCAGGCAGAGAGGGGGTCTTTCTCATCACTGCCTACCTGATGTTCTTTTAACCGAGATGCTGCCGGGGATTTTCGAATGCATCTATTGTGCTTTTATTCAGCAAACTGCCCTGGAAATTTTGAACTGAAGGGCAGTATAGAACTATTTATATAAAGAAATAGAACAAAACTTGGGAACTTCTTCCTGCCACTGACTACGGTCCTTCCCCTAATAAGATCTCCGGTGGTTGGGAATGGGTATTTAGCATTCCCCCATCCTCACCATGCCTAGCAAAACGAGGAGTTATTTATGACATTTTTAAATCAGTATCAATCTTTATTTTCATCTTCCATAAAAAAAAAGACAAAGTCACACTAGCATCACATCATTAGAGTGGATATAAGGAATCAACAATGCTCAAAACCATAACTAACTAAATGGTCAATGGACAGATTAGAACGGTAGATGGTAGAGATATAACAATAGAGAAAAGGAGGGAGAGAATGGCAGCATTTGGCTGTCATGACAAACCATGGTTCATCACAGCCTTCCCAATCTGGTGCCCTCCAGATAAGTTGGACTACAATCTCCATCATCCCCCAATCAAAGAGCATAGGCAAGTGTCATGTACCCTCCCCTCCCTAAGCACAGTTGTGAGAATGAGATTGGCAACTTCCACTTTGGTTTTTTTTATTAACTCCAGTTTAGCATTACAACCCTAAACACAAATCCTATTGAACACACACACATATACACCCCTTACCTTGAAAGACAGCCTTATTGGACAAACCTAAGGCTGGTACAGTAGCCCCTTCTGGAAGATCCATCATATGCTAAAAAGAAAAATGTCATCCATAAGTAATTGGGTCTTTATTTCCAAAATTCATTAGGCCAACCAAAAAAATCACCAAAAATTTGTGAAAGCTTTCAAGATCCCCAGATTTCTTCTTCTAGCAAGATGTTATAAAAAGCAGGGGTGGGGGGGGCAGGGAGTGACTAGATGGTAAAGTCACACTGTCTGCAAGACTTCACCATCTAGTTACTTTTGGGGAAATGTTCTTATGGTCAACACCTTTGCTTTTTTTGTGAGTCTTTATTTGTAAACAAACTGTCCATCTCACAAGCTTTAAAAAATCTGGATGATCCATCATGTGGCCTTCCAAGACCTGAAACTTGGCGTACATGTTACCCAAGACATTCCGATAAGCAGAAAAATCCAAACCCAAATTCAAACTACATGTTTCAACTTTCTGGGTCATATGGAAGTATCCTAATAGCGATGATTCCCCTGTGGGTAAGCAAGTTCCACAGTTCCAAGTTATTTCTATATCTTCAAGGATCAGAGAAGGAACTATAGTTCAGTGGTCTTGCCTGCTGAAGATCCCAGCACCTCCAGTTAAAGGATCTCAGGTAACAGAGCTGAAAGACTCCTGCTTGACACCTAGGTGAGCTGCTGCTAGTCACAGTAGCAGTACTGGAACAGTGGTCTGACAGAGTAAAGCAGCGTCATATGCTCATGAATCCGCTAAAAGTCAAATCAGGACTCTAAATTTATCATGTAGAAGACAGCAGTTGATTTTTCTGCTTTAAAAAGAAATAAATACCTACTTACACCAGAATAAAGTTTGTCCAGAGATATTCCAGAAACGTTGCTGAAATTTTCCATGAAATTCCTAGGTGCAGTAAATACTCGAAGTACTTTCTCATCTGCTCCAGACACAAATTGAAATCGCCCGATCATCGCCAGACACTGCATGTCATATCCATGGACTTGGGGCCTTGCCATTTCATGCCATGACACCTAGTAAAGTGACCATTTGCATTTATACATGGACAAGTCTCACAGTCTACAGGAGAGGCATCCAAGAATCGAGAATGTTTAGCCCCATCAATGTCACCTGTAGAACTACGTTTTCCTGAAAATGTACATTCATCCCGTTCCCCATAAACAGCCTCCACTGGAAATACCAGGGATCCTCTCGTACTTATGACAGACAGAGACAGATAGCTGAATTTCCATCCAGTGTGCAGGAAAAGACCCTTAATGGAAAATGAACAGGGATTTCAACTTAAACTCCAACACCCTATCCCAGATTGAATCTAGCTCCATTCACCACTTCATGCTAGCTCTAAATTTCTCTTTAATATTCTTTATTCCTCAAAGGAAACAGAATGCTGCATAAACCACGACATAATTAAATCTAAAAGGAAGTCTACACACAAGAAGAGTTTATTTTTAAATGACTCCTTCCAATACAAGGACTGGAAATTCTCACACATCAGCAATATTGTGGTAATATCATGGTAGCAAACCAAGATCAGAGCACAGTGCAAATAGATTTTGGGGAATTTGAGACAAGCTGTTGTTCAAGTTTCACATTTCATTCGAAAATATTTGATCTATCTACTTACACATAATTTAACAAGCTTGCAAAAGAAAAACCCTACCTCTGCTTTGTCCTCTCTTTTCCATGGAGCAAAGATTCTAGTAGTCTGGTCAGAACCAACAGAGATGATGAATTCTCCCTCTGGATCCCACTTCACATCTTGCACACCATTGAAATGCCCTGAAATCACCACTTCTGGAGCCCATTCTCTCTGTTAAATCAAGAGCACAAATATTATAAGTTCACTGAACTGAGCTAAAAGGTATCGGCTAGATATGGAGATCTCCTTGCTGCAAAACTATGTGCAGAGTTGAAAAGGGAAACATTTGAATTAAGGTACCCCAGATGCGAGCAGACCTGCTGACAGATGTTGATGGTCCATCACACCATCAAAAAGCATCACATGTGTGAACACCATTGCTTACAACAAAGGGCAAGAATGGCATCTGTGGAATGATAACACACATTTTTAAATAGATTTTAAAATGTTTATAACAAAGGCTCTTACAAAGCCTTTCACCCTAGCCCCTCTACCCACCAAGGCATCTTGTTTGGGCCTAAAATTCACATCATCCCTGAACAGTGGTCATGCCAGCTGGGGCTGATGGGAATTGTAGGGGGAAGGCTGCATAAAGGGATAGCTTGGGAACGAGCTCTAGCCCAGTGGTAAAGCAGGGACTTTGCAAGCAGGAAATCCAGGTTCAATCCTGGCCGCAGGTCATAGGGCTGGGAAAGACCTCCGTCTGAGACCTTGGAAAGCTCTCCTGTGGGAGTAGGCCATACAGGGCCAGATAGATTAATGATCTGACTCAACATAAGACAACTTCTCATATTCATTTGTTCCCACACCCTACCCACACAGCCCAAGAGACACATCCTGGTAATCTAGGCGTATTTAATCTTGTTTGCTACTAATTATGGTACAAAAAGAAAAATAACAATCAATGCTTTAGCGGAAAGGTGGTGTTCAGAATGGATTTACAGTCTGCTGTGTCTAATAAGCAAAAGGTCATCTCCTCCTATATGAAGACATTTATCACACATTTCCTTGTGTAACAGTAGAAATAATCTGTCTTGCCTTGTTTACTGAAGTCTGTTTCCAAAGATGCAGGGCTCCGTGGAAAGCATGAGCAAGAATCATTAAGCCATCTGGGCTGAAGTGACAGTCAAAAAACCCAAGTGTATTTCCACCCACTTCTCCTATTCGGACCTTTTTGAAAAATTGGATACAAAATACATGAGCCAATCATCAGCCTTCTTCCTACTAAGCAATGGCTGAGAACTTAACTGTAAGCAAAACAACAAAACCTCGTCTGTGGTTTAGAATTACATCCAAAGTAAAGTTAGAAGAACGTGATTCTAAAGGTACACAAATGTCAGGATCTTGTAAAATTAAGAAGCCATTAATTCTGCCTCTTTTTTACGGCTCATGATTGATAGACTTACAAATCTCACATAAAAAGGTAATCAATAATTGTTTAACTGTTTTCCGGGGGCAGGGGGCAAGATCAAATGCTTGCTTATTTACTAGTAACATACTAAATTTTTAAAATTAATCTCCATGGGTTTAGTTGCCAAGCTCATAGGCAGCTTGCAATACAAACATAATAATCAGAAGTACATTTTCACACAATGCCTAACCAACCTTATGTAATTCACAACCGCAAGGGCCCAGTGTTGATATAACACTATCTCCCTACAAAGCACGATTAGCAAATCAGGACCTAGCCTCATAAACAATCCTCTCCCCCCACCCCCCACCGCTCCACTGCTTTATCTAGAGTTAACCAAGTTTTTGTGTTACGTGCACAGACACAAACAATGGTTAACCCAAGCCAAGCTCCCTTGTAACTATGGTTGGCAAAGCCACTTTGAACCATGGTGTCCGGTTTATAGAAGAATCATGGTTTGCATCAGTGCACATGTAATTCAAAACCAGGAAGGGATGGGGGGAGGCAAATCTCTTTAGAGAGGGAAGGAGTGTGCGTTCATAAGACTGGCTTCCAATTTGCAGATGATTCTCTTCAGTAAGTCAGTTTTACTTCCATTCTAGGCTAAGGTGCAGCAGTGACCACTCCCTTAGCTGGCTTTTAAAAAAAATTACAAACCCGTTACAAGATGGTCTATCAATGGCTATTAGCCATAAAAGCTAAATAGAACTGCACTGACAGAGGCAGCATCCCTTTGCATACCCAATCTTAGGGACATTTCATAGTGCCATCAGAAATATCTAATATTTATTTTAGAATAAAACACCAAGATTCCAGCACTCATAATCCATGGAAACTAAGGATAAAATATATGGCAAAGTTCAGTTCGCTATATATATAGTAAATATATAGGAACGTTCAGTTTAAATTCAGAGGCAGGCAGGATGGATTTCAGGAAGTGTGGCTTCTCAACTGCACAGACTCTTTGTACATCATCTCTGCCCCTGCCCCCCCCCACACACACACACGCGCGCGCGTGCACAGACATAGTCTTTAGCTACTGCTAAATCGAGTTTTAGGTGTTCTAAGTACTGCAGAATGTTTCTCTTTCTCCTTCCACTGAAGAAAACAGACTTTGGGGATTAAAAGACTTTCTGCTTCAGTTCTTTGGGATTTGAATTCACTTGCCCTTTACTTAACTTCTCAAGCTTGGTGATGGGGGCAGGGGAAGCATAATGTAAAAAAGACATGTCTACCTGTTCCAACCACACCCCAGATTCGTCATCTGGAGCCCACAGGATCACAGTTTTGTCCATTGAAGCAGACAGCAACCTCATTGGCTGTTCCATCCTGCCATCTACAGTAAAAGGGAAAAAATTACCCTTGTATGTTAAGTATTTTTATCAAATATTGTGTATGCAAGGAAAGGCAAAGAGCTTGTAAGATAACCGTACAGCAGCATGGTGCAGAACCGACTGGCCTGAAGAGAGGAGAAATGTCTAGTCATAATTTACAGTGCTCTAAAAAAGGGTGTGTGGGCAAAAATCTTGTAAATTGGATACTGGGTACTGTAGTATTTCTCTTCTATGGCTGTTTTAAAAGGTTATGTTTGCAGGTGAGTGCTCTCTTGATCATACATTTCAAACTGCACAAATCCAGCCCCAGTCATGAGGGAGGGGAAAAAAATACCCCGCCAAGTGCCAAGGATAATCATTATTTGGAATGGACCACTGTGTGATTCATTGGTCTTTAACTGGTGAATCATGACCCGTCAACTGGTGAATCGTAGGTTGAGATCTGTCTCAAGGTGGGTTGCACTGACAGAGTCCTGGCGATCTTTTGGAAAGAGGGGGGGAAAGATGAGAGGTGGGGAAAAATCTGATTCATAATCAACAAATTAAAAGTGGGCCCAACTTTAAGTTGGTACTAAACGTGGATTCTGGGTCTGGAAAGGTTGACAGCCACTGTAATCATTGTCAGGTTTTTTCTATTTAGAATAGGAGTAGGCAATATCAGCCCCCACCTTCCAATCAGTGGTCTGCTGCCAAAATTCAGCAGCAAAACACTACTGAGCCTTAGCAAGGCCAAATTTAGCTTGCTTTTAATCTGTCAGGGGGTTTTTTGCTAGCAGCAGCAGGAATGTGGCCTGCAGAAGGGTCCAGGGGCTAGAAACTGCCCTGAAACTGCTCAAATTTGCCCACCTCTGATTTAGGAGAACATGAGAAAATACACCTAAGGGTTGGTACAGATGTATCACTGCCAAATTGATTAAGCAAATGGGGAGTAGGGTGCCGGATCATGTGCTCTCTCCCTTCTGAAGTTCAAATTCCCAATCCTGGGCCTAACCACTGTTTGCCATTACATCAACATTGATGTTAACAGTGGTTAGACCTAATCAGGGCACTCACTTATCCATAGATGTGAGACCATCGTCTGATAGTGCAAGCAAAAATATATTTATTAATAGCTTTTTTTTTGCAAGTGTTCATCTATGTGTTTATTTAGCCAATGATATTTATCTAATATAAAAGATGAAAAAACAAACAGAAAATATTGTGAGTTATGTGGGGACTCGGGTTAGCTGAAACCATGTTTAATGTTACTGCCAGTAACATAGCAGGTAAGCTCTAGTAAGCCACTCCAGAATGGGGAGTGGGGAGGGAAAATGAAAAAGTTTGAATACCACTCCCAGTTGCTAAACAATAATTCAGTAATGGACAATATTGCTTTTGTAACAGCCCTAAGAAGAATGCAGCTTCTCCAGAATAATCCAACTGCATACCCACACAGAAGGGAACTACTGTAGAACACTGGAAGGAGCAAAGAAGACACAACTGAGCCACTGTATCATACAGCAGTGACCTTAAATGCAGCACAGGTGGCTATTGCACAGAGCAGCACCACACTGATATGATTATTGCAATAACAAGGCAGAACTAGATGAGGTGGAGAACGCCGGGCCAGCAACAGTAATGGATGTGCGTGAAATGATATCATGTCCTGTATTTCCCAGCCCCTGCTCCGCATCACTGGCTGCCACAGGTGGGGATAAGAACTTGGCATGGGGCTGCCATTTTTGATAGCAGCCCACGTTCTTCGCCATGTCTAGCTGTACCCCAAATAATGGCTCACATACTTCTTACCTTTGAAAAATGAAGGCTGCCAGTGAATGGCATATACCCAGTTTTCATGACCAGCCAACACAGAGTCCAGAGTAACAGCAAAAGATGTATCTGAACCTACCGCAAAGCAAAGCAGAAAGAATAACAATCTTCAAGGATGGATACAGAGCCAAGAACGTGGTCGAGACTCTCTGTGTATGAAACTGCACCAGTGATAATATCATCCTGTCAGACAGCCCCACATTTCAGTCACAAAGTAATCCTGTTACTTTCCTTGAAATTAATTAAATGCAAGTAAAAATATAACCTGGACCTCTCTCCCTTCCCAGAGTTAACTGCAGCTTTGAATGGAAAGCAAGGGTGATACAGACTCATGCAATGAGGAGTTAAGAAGTGCCCAGCCATTGTGCAAATAACTCAGCCTTGCAGAGTATTCTACAAGAAAAATTATGAGGCTACGTATACCCCTGTGTGGCACTGAGCGCCTTCAACAGTTTGTCCGGGAAAGGGGATATGGTGGTGCAGGATCACTTTTGCACACCCAGGAGCTTTGATGCAAATACTGTACACCTTCCGATCTCGTCTGATCTCGGAAGCTAAGCAGGGTCAGCCCTGGTTAGTACTTGGATGGGAAACCGCCTGGGAATCAGGCTTCCAACACTGAGCGGGGGCTTGGACTTGATGGTCTTGTAGGCCCCTTCCAACCCTATGATTCCCTATATGCACAAAACACAGCATCCTATTGATAGGCAAGATCTGTGGAAAGAAACTAGTTTCCAGTCGCAATATTTTTCACTGGATCAAGATAAGCATAATATATTTCTCTGCTCAATGAGTAACACGGGTATAAAACAGAAAAGGTTAAGCCCTTGTCCTGCAAGACAGATAAAGAAGGGCTGGGGAACAGCTATTTGTGATGTTTGCTGAAATAAAGCACTTATCTGTCTCAGCTTAGTTACCAATACTCTTGGAGAACAATACACTGGTTGATTTTTCTCAGAAAAGGAGAATCTTGAACACAAGAATGGGAAACCTTAGATTCTAACTGGCTTTTAACCCTACTGAAAACTTATATATAGTCTCTGAAAAACCAAAAACAACCATTCACAAAGCACAGACTTACCACTATTATTTCTCACATTGAAAACGTTCTCCTTCAACCTAACAGTGTCCTCATCTTGGATTTCAACAAGTGATGAAGTCACATGCATCTTCCAGATTCTTATCAGACAATCTTGAGCACAACTAGCCAAGAAGAGATCTCCATCTTTTAAAAAAGTTAAACCAATGATTGAAAACGAGAAGACTTTATGTCAGAAGCTTATTCACCAGAAGAAATCAGTATTTACCATGGGAAAGTCACGAACCAATACCTTGGCTAAGCAGAGAAAAAAAGACCTATTTCTGACATGTACTGCATAGAATGCTGTGGCCAGGGTTGTGTGTATGCTTAGATTCCATGGGAGAGCAGAAAAAGTGCAGAATGTGGAAGTGGGTGTAGAATTCAACTTCCCAAGAATCTCAGTTACCTTTTTTTTTTAAATGGTAAGGGCCTAGCCCTTATGGTTGTTAAGATATGCTTGAAAGTGTGTGGGCAATGCCTGCTGAAATCTCAATAAAGGGAGGTGGTTTAATGTGACTTATTCAGTGTGGAATTTTGGAACATGGCTGCTGATTACTGTCAGGAATTTCTTCATGTTAGACCACTGGAGCTCCTAAAGCAATGCTGCCTCATCTTTTTGAACCCAATGATGCTGGATTCCTGCATAAAGACCTTTAGGCAATTGTGTACAGCTGCAAAGTTATGTGCAGCTTGTAACTGGAAGTCTCCAAAGCAACCAACTGAAGTGCGGTGGATTAATACAATTTGGGAGACTATGAGTATGTATAAGCTTGGTCAGCCAGTGCAGCGAGCACGGAATCTTCACGTGAAGAATATTACGACACCATGGTTTCCATGCATTTCCTGTGCTAAGGCACTTCACGCTTTTGTTCCAACAAAATACAGTTGCCTATATTTTTTTCTAATTACTGTGCGTGAACGCACAAAATGGCATACACCTGCACACGCTCCTTTCATATGTTGTAGGGCTTGCATTTGTACTTTCATTGGAAACTGAGCTCCTACTCAGATTTAATTAGTGAATTCCTTTGTCTCTTTAGTAATTGTGATTTATTATTATGCACGTTCTTCTTCTTTTTGTTGCCATTATTTTGTCAACCTTGTTTCAAAATAAAATAAAATCTCATGAGATTTCCAGCAGCTGGGGGCAGGGCTTCAAAGTCCTTGCTCCTCCCAAACCCAGAGCCATACAAAATAAGATAATATGCAAAATTTGTGAATTGAATAATTTATTCAGAACATAGCATTTGGATTTCCTAAACTCAGAATTTAAATTTCTTAGTGCGAAGTATACACAGCCCTAGTAATGGCAAGGAGAAACTGCTCAGTTTGAAATTGCACTTTACATTCATTAGTTTTGCCACTGAAGATATCAGATTGTTTATAAAACCTCATCCTCCTGGACCAAGCCCCTGCATTCGAAGGCCACTTTGTCCCTCTGTCTGTTTCAACAAAGCTTGAAAAACAAGAAGCTTGGGCCAGGAGTCCCTATCCTGAAAAAAACACTCATAAAGCTCCCCTGCACTCTAAACTGAAAGGGTATTTCCATGTCAGCACTACCCAAAACAGCATACTTGTCCATTATGATCTGATCGAATCCTCTAAAATTATCTTAACCTATCAGCAATGCCAGGAAATTCACGCAGGTGGAATTACTAAAAAAAATAAAGATGACAGAACCCTCATCAAGTTCTCCCATCTCACTTCCTGCATGGCATCCACTGGGTCGAAAATCCTGTGCAAATAAGATTAACATGGTCTCAGAAGCTTGGCTCTTGCTCTGTCTGACACATTAGATTATTAAAAATGCCTCTGCTGTACTTCATACCTACCACAAACTGCCCATTCAACCCCTCTTATCCAGTCTTCATGGCCATGGAGTAGCAAGGTTTTCTGAAACTGAAAGAAAGCAGTACCCTCAACACAAACTTCTGTTTTTCAACATTTTGTATGGAAGCTTGGGGGTTCCCCTGGATCCAGCTTTGCTGCTAGAGGCTCAAGTAGCTGGTTCACAAGTTTGGCAGCAGTCACCCTGGCAACTTCCTGACTGGATTACTGTAATGGGGCCGCCTTGGATTTGGAAGCTTCAGTTAGTACAGAATGCAGCTGCCCAAATTCTGACTGGCGCAGCTCATTCACACCATATCTCGACCATGTTAATAGAGCTCCACTGGCTGCCTATCTACTTCTAAGCCCAATTCAAAGGGGTAGTACTGATTTTTTAAAAACTAAACAGCTTGGGACACAGGTACCTAAAGAAGCACCCCCTCCCATACGATTCTCCTCACACTCTCAAATAATCAGCACCCATCAATCAGTCTCTGGGTCACAGAAGATATTCCCATAGGCTGAATAAATACAGTTAGAACAAAACTAAAAACCCCCAAAATGACATGCAATTTGTAGGATAAGAGGCACAAACTATAGCTACCTGTCCAGCCTGCTGCACGTATAAGTGAATTTTGCAGTCATCACCACCACAAGCCAGTACTGGTACTGAAATGACAAAGCAGTCTGTGAAGGTTTGAGGCCTACAGAAGCAAGAAAAAGAAAAAGGTCAGGCCTAGAGGCCTGGAGTTTTTGTCAGGATGGGGTATCCCTGAGAGGTTTAGTTTCATTTCCCCTGTTAAGTTTCAGTTTCTTTTCCCCAGTTAAGTTTCATTTCTTCAGGTCTGAAGCAGTACTTTTGGTTTTAAGGGAGGAGCATATATAAAGAGAGCTAGTAAGACCAAAGTTGGGGAGACCAGAACCTGAGGAGGGAGCAGGAAAAAGCAGCCTGGAGAAGTACAGCTAGGGTAAAGGAACTTGTGTTTTGCAACTTTTATTTTCTCTTACTGCCTTTTGTATCACTTAGCTCTATTATGTCAATACCTTTAGTTGAGATGTGCTTGCTTTAATTTACCAGTAAACTGTTGTGGTTAAACCCTGTGTCTAGAGTGCCAATCACCCCACACCTACAGCCTAAACCCACATTATTAGAAAGCGGAAGGTAAAAGAAGGAAGGTGGTCTCAAGGAGGCAAGAGATTCTTTAGGAGCTCAGGGGGTCCAGGTCATACGGGGAACCTGACGAAGTCATTGGAAATGTGCTGCTTCAACTACATTTTTTGAAACAACAGAAAAAGAAAATGGTCACAAGAGAAAGCACAACATATACTGAGAAGCAGGAGAAAAACCTGACGCTGAAATCCTACACATACTCACCTGAAAATAAGTCACATTACACTCAACAGGACTTACTTCTGAGTAGATATGCATAGGATTGCACTGCAAGGCTTTGTTAAACAGATTCTGGGCATCCTTGGATCTGTCTAACAACTTTTTTAGATTTTAAATACTGCCAGATTGGATATCCTAGAGTCTAGACTATTCTGTCTGGTAGTACTTAAAACTTCACAGATTTGGAAAATAAGTTGCAAGTAGCATAGTGGTTGTGTGAAAATGGAAGCTGTCTACATAGCAGCCCATAGGATCACATATTAGTATCCCAGCACTGTAAGTTTTGGAATATGCTTTAAAACAGAATGCTTGCCCCAAACTTTGAAAATTGCCACAATCCATGAACAACACTGAGTGGAATGTTTAAAACATTTGTTAAATGATTTGTCAAAAGATTAAAAAATTATGTAGACATACTTACTGTCACTGCCTGGCAAGAAGGACAAAGAAACATCCATAGCAAACCCATTTCCAAACAGTAGGGTCTGAAGGCATTTAACTAAGGGAGAGGAAAAAATAGTTTTGCACACCAGCAGTGAGGATTACAGAGACAGCCAAAGGAGAACAACCAGGCTATGCTACATAGTACAGCGACAATGAAATAAAACCTCACCCAATATTAATGTAAAGGGGTATACATCATAAAGAAATATAACAATACAGAATCTAGCTGAGGTCTAAAAAAGCTGATAAGGAGAGGTTAGAGTGAGTCACAATATAAACATGATTTGGCAACCTCTCCTTTTTACTCTCACTGGAACGTGGCACACTGAGAGATGGTCCCCTCTTATCAAGGGGACAAACCTCCCTCTATTTCCATTATTTCATCACTCATTACTATATTAACTGTATGTGAAAGTATTGGACTGTGATAAATAGTGAGGCAAATATACTTTACATAAACCATCTGTGCACTGAACAAAACATAGCTATCACTTTCGACCTTTCTTAATTATCAGTGCCTCCTTTATTCAAGATGTGTAGCTTATTTCCTCAGGCAGCAGATATCGAAACTACATAAGATCTGAACACTATCCAGGCATTCGGTACCCATGGCTACCAAATGTGTGAAGTGGCTCTCTAGCTCTGGCCCCTAGATGCTGACATGCATGCCAGCCACAGACCTTGACTGACGCATGACTGGCATCAGTGTGAAGGGGGGGGGGGGCGCTATGCAGTCAGGGCTGCCTACACCAGGATATGCTTTGGTGGATCCAAATAAAGGTCCACCAGCTCCCTCTGGAAGCAGGAGGTGAAGAGTCCCAATCACCTCACCCCACAATCCTGATGAAGATCCCCCTCACTGGTATTAAGCTTAGGAAAATGCTCAATAGCTGCTCAGAGGGGCAATCTTCATCCAGAACGCGGGGGAGGGGGGTGTTAAATCTGTGAGGAGGTGTCATGTGAGCGGGAGCTGTGTATGCATGAACGAAAGAGAAGGGGGCAGGGGTTCCACCTAGTGCCGGACTCATCCCCGCCCATGCAGCCCTTACCCCTGAAGGAATGTGGTCCTGGGGGGTAAAACGACTGCTCACCTTTGATATAGATATTATGCCACTAAACCTTGCAACATGGAAAGTGAAGACACTTCTCAAGATATTTCTTGACAGAACCCCTGCTTCCACAGCAAAGTAAAGAAGCTTACCATCCGTTCCTTCCTTGGACCAGATTCTGACAGTAGAGTCAGAAGCTGCAGAAGCTACTAGTAGATTTGACTCTGCTGTGGTCGCATTTGCTGTGTAAACAGCATCCAAAGCGCAAACTGCTTCAGTGTGACCGTCAAGGTGAATGGTGTTCACAAGCTAAACAGAAAGTTATAACATTACATGGAGGAATGACAATAACCCTGAAGTTTAAACCAAATTGCCATGCAGAGTTTTCAGAATTGTCCAACCATGGAAATAACTGGAATGCTAAAGAACTTTAACAGAAGTATAACAGTAAATTTTTTTAGTGGAGAGCATAGGTAGGCCAATTACAGTGTGCTCATTTTCCATTAGAAAACATGCACTCCATACAATGTTCTGTTCACAATTTATTGCAGTCTTTGTTTCGATAAGAACTAGGATTTCATGAACTTCACAAAAGCAGCATTATTGGTCTTTCATCCATTTTCTAAATCTACTTTAAATAGCAAAAGATTTGTACAATCTGAAGCCTGACCTTTTTTCTTTTTTACAATTTCAGCTAAATTACAGGAAAAAAGGCCTACACCCCCCAGCACGCCCCAGTCATTCCTTTAAACATTCCTTTTTAGAGAAGAGGGTAGTCCCTATTTAAAACTATAAGCACTTGAATATGCCGCTTTATTTAGCCTTCTGCTCCACCAGTTAATAACACTTCTATAGTAAGTATAGGAAGTGCTTTGCAGTCACTGGGTCTGCTGTCGCACCAACTGTTTTTCCTGGAATATATCCTGGGAACAGCTGGTAGAGCCCACACCTCATCCCAGTAGTATTTGTCATTAGGGCTCCTAGAAAGCAGGTCTCTCAATAAACAGGTATTCACTTCCATCACCAGAACACTGCCACCACCTCCTCACATGGTAGATCTGCTCAGAGAGAGAAGAGGAGGAAGACTTCAAAGTACTGTTTTACATGCAAGCTACAGGCCTTCCTCACAAGTGCATCCATGGACAAAGAAGAGATCCAGCTTCACTGCTGCTGTCTCCAGATTCAGGAGCAAACATCCCAAGCAGGCCGTTCACTCGCAAGCAATTCCTGCACATCAGCACACAGATTTACCAAAGCAAGGCAGAGCAAAGTTAAGGCAACTTGTCTCTTCTTCTGCTGCAAAGAAACAGCCTCCTGTGGACACAACCTTGATTATTCCACCAATCTCCTACTGCCCATCAGAGGAGGAGAACTAAGGCTGAATGTCACTGTGGTATTCACTTGATCAAAAAGGTAATCCACACCAAGACAGCTGGATATTAACTCTCACAAGCCCTTCAGTAAAGTCACTGGTTTGCCGTTTGCAGTTGTATACATTTGCAGCCTGAATGTCAGCATGGGACTAACTGCAGTCCTGCTAGCTGCAAAACTAAGAGTTGCAAAACTTGATTCAAGTCAGAGAAAGGCACCTTGAACATTAATGACATGGATATACACAGCTATAAAAAGAGGGGGCAAGCTGGATTAATGAATGCGTGAAGTGTATGCAATTACACATGATGCACCGGTTAGTACACGAGTTAGGAGAAATGTTTTCTTATCATCAGAACAAGATGACATAAGAACAACAGTACATTCAATTAAAATGAAAAGTGGCAGGAGACGCAAAAACCAATTGCTGCTTTTGAGGAGCTTTCTAATGTGAGGTGCTTTTAGGCTAAGACTTAGCAGACTAGAAAAGTATGCTGATCAAAAAATATCTAGTGTAACTCTCTAAACTCACAGGTTCTGGAGAAAGCTCTGCCAGAGGTATTCACTCACCTACTGGTTTACACACCTCTTCTCACTCCAACCCATCCACCACCATGCTTGTCCTGCTCCCTTCCCTGGTACATACACATGGATGGTGGGCTATGTGCCCCTTCCTAACCCCGAAAATAATACTCCTGAGACCATAGAGCAGATGAAGCCCTCCTTGTGCACAGCACAGGGTGGGTTATGTCTTCCTTTGCAGCTGGAGTAACTTTCAAGAATACAAAGGGAGAGGAAGCCTGGCTTGTAGTCAGCCGAGAGAGCACTTGCTCACTTTCTCCTTTCCAGCTTTCGAGCAGGTTCCAAGTTAAACAGGGTCGTGGAATTGAGGCCAAACGATCCCTCTTAAATCACCAAAATGCCTTTGCTACAGTAAGTTGTAGCCCAGTGAGAAGTAGTTTCTGAGATTTCACATAAGCACAGAATGTGGCACTGATTGCAGAATTCAGCTTCCTGAGAATATCAGGTCTCATGTTAGAAAACACAGTTTTCTAGCCCTGAATGCTGCAAGTATAAGCTTAGTGAGATTTTTCTCACCACACCCTTAACACTAAGTACACACATACAACATATATACAAATGACAGCCTCTTGTACAGATATCTTTCATTTTCACGGTGACACTCTTGAACTTCGAATCCAGATAACTAGCAATTAATACTTTGCATTACAGGATTTCTTAGTACAACACAGTCTTTGCTGTAGAACTTTGGAAGCATTGTAAAGGTTAGGTTAGGAAGAACAGAAGGGTTCAGAAGTTGTTCTGGTTTGGGTTTGTTCTCTCTTTCATATAGAAACACGACATGCATACAAGAGTTTCAACTACAGAGTTTTAACTACAGACAACAGTGCCTCTGCATACCTTCTCATTTTGTGTCTCCCAAAGAATAAGACATTTGTCAGTCCCTCCAGAAATCAATTCTGTCTCACAAGCTGTGACAAAGGACGAAATAAAAATGTTGAACAATCCAGATACAAAAGATTTTCCAAGGACTACTTGTTGCTTTAGTGGCTCTTCTTCCCAAAATCAAAATCTACAAACAGATAACTTTAAAAACAATTTGTTTAAGTTTCTTTCTAGGTTACATAATTTCCAAAAGAGGGGGAACTAGGGACATTTGCAGCTCTAAGGAACCTCCTGAACAGACTCTCAATTATTTTGCCAGGACAGGGATTCTCCTGTCCATCTGGTTATTATCAAACATAAAAATTCTTTGTACATATTATAGCCTCTTAATAGGCATCTTTCACTTTCAAAGGAATCCTAAAATTAAGCTTTGAACTACATAATCATTAACGAACATTCCCAATTTCAGGATTACTTAGCTCAATTGTTAGCATACTATTCTGTTTTGCAAGTGAGAATTTTACAATAAATCTAGTAATTTACGATGTTCAGAATGTTTAGGTATCAGTTACACTATATTTGGCGCCTTTCCTCCTCAACTTGAAAATGGGTGCAGGGGGCTACCCTGAATGTAAGAACGTAAGAAAAGCCATGCTGGGTCAGACCAATGGTCCATCTAGTCCAGCGGTGGCCAACCAGCTGTTGATGGGAAACCCACAAACAGGACAGGAGTGTAACAGCCCCCTCCTGCCCATGTTCCCCAGCAATTGGTATACATAGGCATACTGCTCCTGATACTGGAGGTAGCACATAGCCATCAGGACTAGCAGGCATACATAGCCTTCTCCTCCAGGAATTTATCTAACTCCCTTTTAAAGCCATCCAAACTGGTGGCCTTCACTATGTCTTGTAGAAGTGAATTCCATAGTTTAACTAGGCACTATGTGAAGATGTACGTCCTTTTATCTGTCCTGAATCTCTCACCAGTCAGCTTCATGGGATGACCCCGGGTTCTAGTATTTTGAGAGAGGGAGAAAAATGTCTCCCTATCCACTTTCTCCATCCTATGCATAATTCTGTATATCTCTATCATGTCTCCCCTTACCTTCCTTTTTTCCAAGCTAAACAATCCCAGTTGTCCCTCTGGGATACCTTATCCCTCCCTGTACCCTGGCAAGCCCTAGGGTCACAGGAAATGTCACTCTTAACTGGGCATTAAAGTACCCATCTTTGTCACTAGATTAAATCCATAATGGATTGTCAGCTGCCACCACCTACTGAATATAGACTCCACAGTAGCTTGGCCATGAGGCCCAAAGCAAGGATGTGGGGTGAGATGGTATAGGGTATTCAGCATCACCTTGGATCAAACCATACCAGTTCTTCCATTTCTAAGAGGTTTCAATCACTCATGGGTGCATGTCTTGAAAAACCTGTCACAATGAGAGCCCTACAGCAATACATTTCAAATGTAGATGTCCACTGGAGGGCACTCACACAGCAAGACTCATAACCCAGAGAATTCTTCTGAAAGCTGACAGTTCAGAAGAAAAACCCATGGGCTGGATCCAAGAACCATGTAACTATTTCTGCGTGCCTAAGAAGGTTTTGGACTTGCACTTCTGACATATCCCCCATGATGTAAAACAAGTCACTTCTGAAACTGAAGGGAGTTGCAAAAGCAACCTGAGATAAGGACATGGGAGCCTGCTGTTTAAATTGATGGGGAGAGATTAAAAAATCCCACTGGGTATGACAGTATGAATATAAGATGCTCTTTGCATTTTAACTCATGCAATCAAGCTAGCAGAGTACAGTAACTATCCTTTTCTCCCATTCATGCTTCCAATTGCCATACTGAATTATTATTTAATAAATTAATTACAGTCTCATAAAAGGTATTCATTGCAACTACAAAAAACTACAAAACACTTGATAAATGAGTCCAAGCTGTATTAAAAAGATAGGTACTAGTGGCCCAGAAGCCTTCAGGGGCTTCCCAACTCACCTTATGATAGCACCTTGTAAGGCCCCAGGCCTGTAAGCAAGCTAATAGTAGTTTAGAGAGGCTTGGAGATCCATAATGCTCTCTGCTTTGGTTCATTATTAGTTGCATTTCCCTTGCAGGTGGGATGCTTGGCTTGTAAGATGAGTCAAAGCTTGATATGGCTGCCTCAGCACATTCCATGCTAACGAGCTCTGGTACCATTTATCTTATCAGAGTCTCGGATGTGCCTGAGAAGTGAAGCTATGTTTATCTTAAAGCTACAGGTGTCTGTGCTGGGAATATTCTGATAGTTTTGCTTCTGCCAAATATGTTACCAAGTACTGCTAGGCTATGCTGAGAAAGTTGTAGATGCACTCTAATTAACACTTGCACCTGTTATACTGCCTCACTGCTATGCCTGAATGACATGTATGGTATAAAACCCATCTTGCACCACAGCTCTAGGTTCAGAGAAGCTGTCTAATCCAACCATTGGGTATGCCTGTGCGCTGTAAGTACTCAATAAAGTCTCCTTGTAAGTAACTCTGGATCTAACTTATCACTGTCTTGGCTCCTCTAAATCTTGGCAGCCCATGGCCGGGGCATACACACCTTACCCCAGAAAGAACATTCTCTCCCTACTCCCACTATTCACCTCAGCAACTTTCTAACAGCCCGTTCGTTGTCTGTGCCTTGGAGAGTACAGCCGAGGTACACAAGATGGGGAGGAGTCTGCCAAAGATGGTTGCTGCTCACAGCGGGCTAGTTCAGATGTAATATCAACCCAGGGCCTGCCCTACCATTAGGCAGAAAAGGGCAACCACCTCAGACAGCAGATGCTGGGAGCAGTGGTGGCACCTACCTGACTGTTCCCCTCTGTTGGAGGACAGAGCTATGTATGCCACAAAACCTGTCCTGGGCCCCCTAAACTAACTTGCTGCCTCGGGTATGGCAGAGAACACTCTGCCATTGCAAGGGTTGAAGTAAGTTTCAACTGCCAGTCCAACTGGCTTCTGTATGGGATGAGGAAGAGGCATCATCTTGACCTTCCCACCTCAGGTAGCAAAATGTTTAGGGCTAAACCATGGGTAGGTGCTATGTGAACAAGCTTTTAATTACTCTTGGTATTGTATGCTCCCCACATCCTCCCACCTCCTCTTCCATGCTGTAATTCATTCCCTCTCTTCTTGGTTTGAGACAACCCGCGGCCGTGTCAAAAGCAGCCAACTATGGTTTTCACTTGCCCTTCAAACTAGAATTGGAAACCATCATCAAACTGTGGTTTCTGAACCTGGTTTTCAGGGCATGCACAAACCATAGGTTGTCAGTTCAGACAAAATGGCAAGCTACAGTTAATCTCAAGCCAGAAATGGAGGAAGAGAACTGTGGTGTGCAAGGGGAGATGGAGCATGAAGGCCCAGGGGTCCTTAAAGGCTCATTAACATAGCATTAAGCGATGACTTCATATTATATCTGAACTAACCCTATAGAAAGGAAGGGATTCAAGCATTCTCAAACAGTGTCTCACCTTGGATGACAGTGAATCAGTGGACAGCAGTTTTAGCCCTTCCGTTTTTGATGAATTCAAAATGTGGTCTCCATTTGAAAATTAGTTGCTGACTAGTGCTGGGGAAGCTTCCTTACTAAGCAAAATATCCCCACCCCCACCACTTAATTTAAGGCAATCAAGGGCGCAATCCTATGAGGATAGTTGGCCACGTCCAAACTCAGCCTATCTAATGCAGAGCAGCTGGAGTGTGGAGGGGATCTTCTCCTCCACACTCCAGCCAGCCTGCATTTGTGGCTAGACGGCCAATTTCAGCTATCTAGCCGGGGCACCTCAAAGCGGGGGGGATGGGGGCGGGGGGGAGGCCAGATGGCACATAAGAAGCGTCGCATTGGTGCTTCTGTTGTCCCCTCCCCGCCCCCAGGAACACCCCCTTTTCCCCTGCTCTGCACTGCTGTTACAAGTGTGGAGTCAGGGATGAACCACATCGCCTATGAGGTGGCAGGGAGGTGGTTTTCTGGGAACTGACTTTGGAGTGCTGGCTCTGAGCTCAGTTCCCAGAAACCAAAAAATCCTATGGCCATCTAGATACTGTCTAGCAGCCATAGGATTGTGCCCCAAGACATTTAACAGTTTGGGGAAAATGACTGGAGGAAGATTTTAAGTTAAAATTCTAACTTTTTTTTTACTTCCTTCAAGGAACCCAGAGCAGCATACTCTGTCTTCCCCAGCTTCACACATTTTATTCTCACAGCAAATTTGTGAGGTAGCTTACATGGAGAATGTGTAAGCCTAAGTGTAACGCTATTCACTATACCTTTCCATGTAGATAATATCTACTGAAGCCAGTTCTGACCTATTCTCCACTCCAACTATTATATCTCATATGTTTTTCATGGACTGTAAACTTCCTGACCAAAATGTCTTATCAACACTTTGGACAATTCCAAGTACATATTTGTGCTATGTAAAAGTAGGCACCGTACTTTTAAACATGTTTAAACTGTACTTACACCCATCATTTTTGTGAATCCATTGGACACAATTAACTCTGTCAGTGTGACCGTTCAGTGTGCCAACTACTTTTCTTTTCTGGAGAGAAACAGAAGAATGCAGAACCAGATTTGTCAGTTATAAAGAGGATAAGTGAAACCTTTCCATGTTAAGAAAAAGATAGAACATTCTTCCTCCATAGAGGTTTGAAAATATGTTGTTGAAATAGTTTCATTTTTCTGCTGCCAATGGTATTAAATGGGTAAAATACTTTGGGAGAATATTGCAATATGCTAGAGAATATGTATTTTAACCATTCAGGAACTGTGTGCAACCATCTGTCTGACACTAGCAAAGCAACGCGTGCAACACTGAGGCTACAAGCTGATTCCACATGCACAATATGTAATTAGTAAAGGTTTGTATATATGTATGGAGGCTAGTATGTATCTGGAATGACTGACAGGTGAGTGTGAGGCTGGGTTTGGCAGAGTGTGGGCAAGAATGACAGTTTGGCAAGGGGGAGTAGCTGAGTGAGAATGGAATGCAGTGTGATTGGATGAGAGCTTGTGCAGAGAAAGGTGGGGTAGTTGCTTCTAGAGAGTCAGGTAAGTATGGGAGTAAAATAGATTGGGAACAGCTAGATAAATCTGAGATTAGACTGGGAGATAAGAGTGAGAACATCTAGTGAGATAGCCTGTGGGTTAGAGAGGATGTCAGATAGTGTGAGAGGTTTTAAACATAGAACTAAAAGCAAGAGTTATATTGTGCAGTTTATAGTGTTGCCTTATTTTAATCATCATTCCTGATATCCTTTCCTCATCCCAACCCAGTTCCTATTTCCAATCCTGTTGTACCAAATAAACCTTTGTTTTCAATTTTACAAGACAGTTTCCTTTTTAGTTATTAAGAAGGGTTTCGTGGAATAACCCCCACGTGCTGGCTGCTTGGTCTGGGCTACCAAAAAGAAAGAAAGCAGCTTGAAAAGGGTTACTGGTGGCAGCAATTGAGAGAGTGGTGAAGCATCACAATACACAAACAGAGAGTTGTGGGTGAGAGTCTAAAAGTGGCAGTGTGAGGAGAGACACTGACCAAAGCACCTGACTTGGTGACTAGAAGTTGGATCGTAAGGTGTTCAAAAAGGCCTCGGGTCCTCACACGTATACATCTTTCATTTAGTCTAATGTTTTATATTCTACCTTTCCATAAATCATGCACAAGGCAGCTTGGTGACTCATAACTGAGTGTGCAAATCGACTCCATTGCAAAGCATAGTTTGAATTTATGCAAGTCCTCAGATTAGCTTTCTTTCTCAGTCTTTCATGTTTAGATGAGGTTTGATCATTTTTATCGCATTTTTATCCTCCCCTTCTTCCATGAGCTCAAGGAAGCATACATGCTCCCTCTGTACGTTTTATCCTCATAGTGCTGTGATGTTGGTTAGGTCAAAAGGGAGGGACTGTTCTAGAATCACCCAGTGAGCTTCACGCCTCAACAGGGATCTCAAGCCTCTGTCTAAGCCCCACACTTTCGCCATTATACCATACTGCAAGCTCGCTGGGCATTCAACAGCAACGTGCGAGGCAGACACGTAGCAGACTACGCTTTTCCCATCATTGCTTCCCGGTTCTGGGAAAAACTTAACCCGTTGAATTGCATCTAGTTAAAGGAGCAGGAGCCTTACAAGCAACTCTCCCCCTGCATGCCTCCAAAGCGTACGTCTAGGAAAGGTTCCCCTTGTCTTGCTGAGCTAGCCATAAACCCTCGCCCTCCATTCGAGTCTCACCTGCGGGTCGTAGAGGACGACAGAGCGACACGAACCGAATGCCAGGAGTCCCCCTCTTCCCCAGGAAACCACGCCGGGGCCGGCGCGGTTTGCGCAGCAAGCTACATGGCACGCTTCTAAGGGTGCTGCCATTTTCCCTTGCGCTCGCAGATGTTTGCCTCAAAGCGGCCGCCGTACAAAGCGGGAGCCGAGGGATTTCGGCCGGCTCCGACGAAGGAGACGGCAGCCGTCCTCAAGGTGGCGCCCGCCGTATGCTTTGGGCTGCAGCTCCCAGCAGCCTCAGTCAGCACGGCCAATAGTCCGGGATTATGGGAGCTGTAGTCCAAAAATCTTTCGGGGCGGCGGGCGGAACCACGCTGGGGGAGGCTGGCTGCAGCCTGATGGTTCTCCAGCAAGTTTTCCGTATCCCGATTGTAGTCGGTGGGCTCTTCCGTGCGCAGGACAAGCGTGGTGTAAATGTATAGGAGTCAATGTAAAAAAACGAAATAAAGAATGGCAGAGCTCTAGAGCAGCCTTCCCCATGCTGGCTGGGGATCATGGGGGTTGTAGGCCAACATATCTAGAGGGCGCCGATTGGAGATGGTTGAGCCAGAGGCTCCCTTTCCTTGGAGTACTTTAGAACTGTCGTGTGGAATACTCCGAAAACGACAAAAGAAGCCAGACAAAGATGCCTTTGGGGGTCTGGAAGAGGGTTTTTTTTTTGGGGGGGGGGTGTAAAGGCGCCTGCATTTTTAAATGCCTCGTGACAGGTAAAAAAAAATGGACAGACGGAGATGCAGTGAAGAAAAATGCTGCACCAGTTGAATTTCTGTCTTATGATTTCTAGAGGTAGCCGTGTTAGCAAAAACAACAAAGAGTCTTGCGGTACCTTAAAGACTAACAAATTAATTCTGGCATAAGCTTTCGTGGATCGTGTCCACTGCCTCAGATGTATGGTGTCAACCATAAATTGGCAGATATGCAATCTTGTAGAGGCGCTACAAATTTTCCCGAAGCCCATCACTGTATCCGCCTTGTCATAACATTTTCCAATAAGCTTTCTCTGAGCACTCATTCGCTAAAAAGACAGGATTAAAAAAGAATATCCATTGCAATGTATTTAAAGCAAGGGTGGTCGGTGGCTTAACACGGTAGTCTTTCAAGACCATTCCCAAATGACCAAGGAAGAAAGTATTTCAAATAGCGTTTGAAATACGTTAAGATGGCTGGGGAGGATGAACCATTACAGGTATAAGACATCAGTCAGTATCTCCACAATTAAAGGCAGATACATAAAGAGACCCGCCCCCAAGCCTGGAATGGTTCGATGCTTATATGCACACACCTGCCCCACTTTCATCTCCTTCTATAGCCACAAATCTATTGGAATGGGTTGGAGTGGTGCAGAATTGCTTATGGGAAGCTTGAGCTCCACAGTTAATCTATACAACCTCCACTTCAGTTCTGCCAAGGACCATAAGCTACAGTCTTAAACACACAAGGGAGTAAGCCCCATTTAACACAATCGATTTACTTTTGAGTAAAGATGCGTATGATTGCACTGCATACCTCTTAAAGATCTAATTTGACAGCTCTTCATGAGTCTCTTGCCACATGAAAATAATCATCTCTACCCCTCCTTTTCAATTGTAATTTTTTTTTGCTATTCCCTGGAACAACCCAGTTATCATCTCTGTTTTCTGTCTCTGGCAAATCATACACTCTAAAAAGGGTGACGTGTTGCCAGAAATATTCTGCCGGATGGATAACTTTACAAGAGAAGAGGCAAGAGCACTGCATTTCTCATTCTTCTTTCTAACTCTTCTATTTTCAGACTTCATATTCTGAGTGCCACCAGCTCTTAATTTCTGTCTTTTTTCCCATACTCACACCAACAATCTAACCAGAGTTCAACAGCCACGTTTTATTTATTTATGTAATACATTTCTATACCACTTTTCTGCCAAGGCAACCAACTTTTCTGCCCCACAAATGTGGGATTCTAATTGGAGCCGGGAGTGATGGGCATTTGGAACCTCTGTTGTTTAAAATATCTCTTTGGGATACAACGCATTCTTTTGTGGGGCGGGGCCTGAGCGGTTAACACCGCCTTATTCTTGCACTTTCCTCTGTTTCCCGCGATGCTGGCTCCACCCTCCTCCTGAATTCAGAACTTCCGGGATTGTCTGGGATCTAAGTAACGGGCGTTGCTAAGCAACAGCTGCTGTCTGTGTTGAAAGAATTTTTGACATTGCAAGGTGTACAATTAGTAGCGCGCTACATCTGAATGACAGGTGTCAAGTTGAATAGGTCTTACTCCATTTTAAGAGTCTGGATCCCATTATTAGCAGTGTACATATTATTTGTATCCATTGTTTACCCAAATTTATCAGACACCTTTCCAGAGAATACTATCCAATTAGGGTTGCCAGCCAATTCTACTGGCCCTGGTCCTATGCCATTAACAGCCAGAAATACAGAAATATTGTAGGTGAAGGTTTTTTCTACCACCTACACCAGGAGAAGCTACCTAGTAATTGGAAAATAAAGCCTCAGCTGCTTCTTCCTCCAGTGTGGGGTGCCATTGTTGTATGGCTAAATTTAGTATTCTTCTCCAAGGCACCCAAAAGCAAAGGTGGCTGTGTTGGTCATAAGCAAAATTCCACAATTATATGAGTGTAATACTTTTATTAGGCCAACCAAAAGGACACAAAAATGGGTCCTGTCTCTTATGAGGTTAAAAAATATATTTGAGCCTCTCATGAACAGTTTGTTTCTATGCATGTATGTTGTTCATGTAAGACAGAAAGCAAAATGTATTTAAAATTTAAGGTGCTTTGGCAATTGTGATTACATCCAAAATTTCTCGTGGTGTTTTTAAGGAGAGGTTGTGCACAGTTTTTTGTTTGAAAAATCTGTTTTTCCTTTCAGGCATTATAGCAGGGAAGGATGGGTGTGTGTTTTTTCCTGCTATAGCAAACACACTTTTGCCTGGCTTCCTGGTTTGTTTGTTTGTTTGTTTTAATCCGTTTTATTTATTTGGGGCCCAGGTAACATTTATTTTCTCACTAACAAAAACTGAGCCAAAATGTTAAAAGTCCTACAGTTTCTGAAAGATTCTCCTACTATATCTGGTATGTATACATGGTAAGGGAGTTCCATCAATAATTTCTACAAATGTCTGTTGACATGATCATCTCAAAGAGCGATGTCACAAATATTTGTATAATGATGTCAATGGTATTTCACTTTGGCTCATGGGAACAGGAGACCCTTGTTAGAATCCCCTGCTGCTGTGCAGACTGGCAAGGGACCAGCAAAAGATCAGAGTGTGTGTCCTGTGCAGACACACCCTTTGGCTTTCCAAAACCAAGTAAATATAATCAATTAAAATAATACAGTGCAATCGTTTGCTAATTATGGCTGCCTGCAGTACATTCAAACATGTTCTCAAAATCTTATGCTGGCAGGGCACAGATTACCTTCCTGAAATAGAATATGTCAGCTCAGTCAACAAGTTTAGGCTATTGTTAGCCGCTCCTGTAACCAAACACCTTTTTCTAAACAATTTCTTTAAGGGTCTTGTGGTGGCACTGCATATTGAAGGATGTCTCTGCCGCTGTAAACTGTGGGACGTTGCAAAACAAGATGTGGATGCTAAATTGTTGGCGCTGATTGTGTCAGAAGCATTCAGGGCAAACCTTGAAAAGGAACTTACTGCCTGAGTCATATGATAGTCCTTGTACATGGGATGAAAAAAACATGTTTTATGATGGCAAGAATACTTCATACTAGGGAACATCTTGTTATCTAATGCTGCAAATGCTCCAGCTCCTAGGGTTTGTATATCCAAGCCATCCACTTTGTGGAACGCAAAGCAATCAATCAGATTGCCAGTTTAAATTTGATCATGCCATATTGGTTGCTTCTCCCATATAAAGCTATAGGTCAGGACATCATGCTAAATATTTAAGATTCAGCAGCAGCAAGTCAACAGAATGTAATGTTAGTAATTAGACCATGGATATGAACTGGGGCATGAAGCATCTTATTTGGGAGCTGCTTTTTTTTTTTTTTGTAACCCTTGCCTCTTTCATTCACCCTTCCCTTTGTTGTATCTCCCACTTAAAAACTTCATTCCTCAGTTCAGGAACCTGCCTTTTTGTGCTTATTTTTCTAATTGTATACTTTCTTTCATGTATTTTATTTATTTATTTATTTACAACATTTATATACTGCTCCACATTTAAACAAATTCTGGATCTCTGAGTGGTATACTGTAAACTAGTACTTAAAGATAACCTATGACAACAACCTTGCATTCTGTTTTATGTATGCATGTTTTTCTGATTTATTGCATGCAGGTAGCTGTGTGAACATCCTGTGATTTGCAGATGCTCTGTGAGCAAACATCATATGCTTAGACCATCTCAGAAGTAGCATTTCAATGTATGTTCATAAGTAATTTTACAGTGCTGTCAATTATCTGATGCAATGTTGCATCTGTTCAGGGTAATTCATTAAAAACGTAAGGTACAATCTACCATATGTTAGTCTTCACGGCATGCCATTTAAAGCAATAGAAGTGGACATAGTTGTGGCTAACTTCAAATCCCATTGATTTCAATGGGATTTTGTGATGACTAACCTTTGCTGGATTGTGACTATAGTGATTTGTAATCTCACTGAGACCAATGAAATTACATCAGTATGTAACGCCTACAAATTGCCTCTTTCGGGTGTTCTGTTGAAATCCTAATAAAATACCCTCTGCTTTCCCTTCTATGTAACACATTCCAGTTTAAAAAGCTACCCTTTTTAAAGAACCCTTTTTAGAACCTCCTTCCTACTTTGCAGAACGGCATTTATATTTGGCAAGAACTTTTTTAAGGAGACAGGCAGGAATGTGACCTTTCCTTGACAGCTTTCCCCCACGTCTTTAAAAATGCAGACATGTTTATTATTAATTTGTTTAGATTTGTAGACAACCATATCCTATAGGCTCAAGGTACATTAATAAGACTACAATTTCCACATTAACAACCCCCTGTGCACCAGAAGAAAGCTTACATTTAAAGGTCCTACAGCACATTTGAACGCTGAATGGGCTTTGGTTATTCTCTGGGGGAATTCCATAAAGGACCAACAACCAATGAATAAGGCGTAACTTTATTTCTCTTATCTGATAAGACCATATTGGCTTTACAAGCATTGATTAACGGGACATGCGGGGGGGGGGGGTTCTAGTGTGTCACTTTGGCAATTTATAGAGTTGAGATTACATTCTGAATGTTACAGCATTTGTTTCTTCTTCATCATCCGAGGAGGCAAAGCCTAAATTATCTGTGTAATGTCTAGAGTCTATAGTTCAGACTTTATAGTTCGGAATATCTGTTCCTTATTTTCTTAACACATCTCTGATCGTCCCTGTCTTTACATTCCCTTCTCTCTGTTTCTTCCTTCTCACCTCACAATACCTCTTAACATCACACACATGCATGTGTGCAAGGGTGCTTTCACACACACATAGATATAGATATGTGTATATGTGTGTGTGTATATTATATTTGGGGGGATTCTAAAGCAAACGTTGTAGAACCAGGGCATGTGTCAGTTGTGAGACACAAGTTCATTAATTTCCCACCCTACTACAGGGACTCGGAACAGCTACCGGAAGTCATACATTGTATATAGAGGTATATTAACAAGCTCTTAATAAAAACAGATCACATGATTGCCTCAGGTGAAGAAGAAGAAGAAGAAGAAGAAGAAGAAGAAGAAGAAGAAGAAGAAGAGAAAAGGGGGAGAATAGGGGGGAAAAACAGAACTTGGAAATGTTGATGGCAACAACAACTTCCACATAGGGTTGTATCCAATGTCATTCTGCTGATGGAAGCAATTCTGTCACCAGAACTAGGAGGTAGGGCAATATTCTCCCACCCCTCACACACACACACACACACACAGCCCCTGTGCACCCTCAGAATCTGCTCCAGAAGGCTGGGAAACCCTCTGGAGCAGTTTTTTGGGCAGCATGGAGGGTTGCAGGGGGAAGGAGAAAGGGAGAAAATCCAGTTGCCCTCGGCACTGGCACCACTAGGGATTTTTGTTGGTTACCGTGGCAGGGAGAGAAATAGTTGAACGTCCCTCCACCCCCATGGCCGTGAGGCTGCTCAGTGCTGGTATTTACATAACACAAACCCAATCATGTTAATTGTATTCATGCAGCTAACATCATGTCTCCCTTGGCCCTGAATCAGGCTCTGACTCCCTGCACCACTGGAGCTGCTGGTCAAAGGAGGGAATTACAGATAGTGCTAGATGAGGCACTCTCAACACAGCGCATCACTCTTCTGTCCGTAGGAAGTCATACAACATGAGGGGTGCTTCTCTTAATCTGACCAGTTCGTTGCTGAGGAAGACCGCTAGGACTTATCATAGAGTCATAGAATGGTAGGGTTGGAAGGGGCCTACAAGGCCATCGGGTCCAACCCCCTGCTCAATGCAGGAATCCAGGTCAGAGCATCCCTGACAGGTGGCTGTCCAGCCTCGTCTTGAATGCCTCCAGTGTGGGACAGCCCACCACCTCCCTAGGTAGTTGGTTCCATTGTCGTATTGCTCTAACAGTCAGGAAGTTTCTCCTGATGTTCAGCCAGAATCTGGCTTCCTGTAACTTGAGCCCATTATTCCATGTCCTGCACTCTGGGATGATCGAGAAGAGATCCTGGCCTTCCTCTCTGTGACAACCTTTCAAGTACTTGAAGAGCACTATCATATCTCCCCTCAGTCTTCTCTTCTCAAGGCTAAACATGCCCAGTTCTTTCAGTCTCTCCTCATAGGGCTTTGTTTCTAGTCCCCTGATCATCTTTGTTGCCCTCCTCTGAACCCTCTCCAGTTTGTCTGCATCCTTCTTAAAGTGCGGTGCCCAGAACTGGACACAGAACTCCAGATGAGGCCTAACCAGTGCTGAGTAGGGCGGAACTAGTACTTCCCTGGATTTGGAAGCTATGCTTCTATTAATGCAGCCCAAAGTAGCATTTGCCCTTTTTGCAGCCACATGACATTGTTGGCTCATATTCAGCTTGTGATCGACAACAATTCCAAGATCCTTCTCGCTTGTAGCGTTGTTGAGCCACGTATCCCCCATCTTGTAACTGTGCATTTGGTTTCTTTTTCTTAGGTGCAGAACTTGGCATTTATCCCTATTAAATGTCATTCTGTTGTTTTCTGCCCAGCACTCCAGTCTATCCAGATCCCTTTCAATTTTGTTTCTGTCTTCCAAAGTATTAGCTATCCCGCCCAATTTTGTGTCATCTGCAAATTTGATCAGCATTCCCTGCACCTCCTCCTCCAAGTCATTAATAAAAATGTTGAAGAGCACTGGGCCCAGGACTGAACCCTGCGGTACCCTGCTCGTTACCTCTCCCCAGTTGGAGAAGGTCCCATTGATAAGCACTCTTTGAGTCCGATTCTGTAGCCAACTGTGGATCCACCAGATCGCTGTTTCATCTAGCCCACTTTGACCTAGTTTGCCCATCAGGAGATCATGGGGCACTTTGTCGAAAGCTTTGCTGAAGTCAAGGTATATTATGTCTACAGCATTCCCACGGTCCACAAGGGAGGTTACTTAATCAAAAAATGAGATCAGATTCGTCTGGCAGGATTTGTTCTTGACAAATCCATGTTGGCTTCGAGTAATCACTGCATTGTTTTCAAGGTGCTTACAGATGGATGGCTTGATCATCTGCTCCAGAATTTCCCCAGGGATTGATGTCAGACTGAGTGGTCTGTAGTTACCAGGCTCTTTCTTTTTGCCCCTTTTGAAGATAGGGACAACATTAGCCCTCCTCCAGTCATCTGGCACTTCACCCGTCCTCCATGATTTCTCAAAAAGCGGTTCTGAGAGTTCTTCTGCCAGTTCCTTTATTATTCTAGGATGCAATTCATCTGGCCCTGGAGATTTGAACTCCTTCAAAGTCATTAGGTGTTCCTTGACCATATGCCTATCGATCTCAAGCTGCAATCCTGCCCCTTCAGCCTGTACTTCGCCCTTGCCAGGGGTGTCATAGACCCTCTTTCGGGAGAAGACTGAGCCAAAGTAGGAATTGACACCTTTGCCTTTTCTTTGTCATCTGTTATAATTTTGCCATCCTTATTTAATAGCTGAACAACCATTCATTTTCTCTGTCTTTTACTATGCACGTAGCTGAAGAAAGCCTTTTTGTTGTTTTTCGCATCCCTCGCTAACCTCAGCTCGTTCTCAGCTTTAGCCTTCCTGATGCTGTCCCTGAAATTCTGTGCTATCTGCCTGTACTCTTCCTTTGTTACTTGGCCTTCCTTCCACTTCCTGTATGTGTCCTTTTTTGTTTTCAGGTCATCTCTAAGCTTTTTGTGAAGCCACATTGGCTTCTTCTGTTGTCTTCCACCGTTTCTTCTTGTTGGAATAGTTTGTAATTGTGCCTTGAGAATTTCCTTTTTTAAAAGCTCCCACCCATCTTGGACTCCTTTTCTCATTAGAGTCGCTTGCCATGGGACCTTCCTGATCATTGTTCTGAGTTTATTAAAATCGGCTTTCCTAAAATCCAGGGTACGCGTTTGGCTACACTTGGTTGTTGCTTCCCTTAGAACCAAGAACTGAAATACAACATGGTCACTTTCCCCCAGAGTTCCTGTAACTGCTACTTTATCCACTAAGTCATCTCTGTTGGTTAGGTTCAAGTCAAGGATAGCCGATCCTCTAGTTCCTTCCTCTACTTTCTGTAGGAGGAAGTTATCCGCCACACAAGTCAGGAATTTCCTGGAGGGGCCATGTTTTGCAGAATTTGTCTCCCAACAAATATCGGGGAAATTGAAGTCCCCCATTACTACTACATCATGCTTCCTTGAAACCTTGGCAATTTGCTTTTCAAAAGTTTCATCCTCGTCTTCTCCTTGATTGGGTGGCCGGTAGTAGACTCCAACCACCAGGTTCCTTTTATTCTTTGCTCCATTTATTTTGATCCAGATGCTGTCGATGGGGCTACCAAGCTCATCGTTCTGTATTTCTGTGCAGAGATATGTATTTTTCACATACAGTGCAACCCCACCTCCCTTTCTGTTCCTCCTGTTCTTTTTGAACAAGTTATATCCTTCAATTGCTGTATTCCAGTCATGAAAGTCATCCCACCAAGTCTCAGTTACACCTATCAAGTCATAATTTCCCTCTTGTATTAAGAGTTCAAGTTCATTCTGTTTGTTTCCCATACTCTGGGCATTAGTATAGAGACATCGAAGACCATGTGCTTCATAGTCTGGCTTTCTTCCTACATGTGTCTGAAGACTATTATTGGACACTATTAGAGCTGTTCCCTCTGTTACGGTGCATGAGCCTACATCCATTGTTACCCCCAACTTTACATCTCCCTTCCCTGTAGGATTCAGTTTACAGCCCTCCTGATGAAGTTCTTCATGCTGTGGCCAAACACATTCTTCCCATCCTTTGTGAGGTGCAATCCGTCCCTTGCCAACAGCCCATCTTCCAGAAAGTATAGCCCGTGGTCCCAGAATCCAAATCTCTCTCGTCGGCACCACCTTCGTAGCCAGTCATTCACCTGGAATAGTTTTCGTTCCCTTTCTATTCCTCTTCTAAGTACTGGAAGGATGGATGAGAAAACTATCTGAGCCCCAAAGTTCTGGAGTTTCTTTCTCAAAGCTTCAAAGTCTGACTTGATTTCTTCGTAGCTTCGCTTGGCAGTATCATTTGTTCCCACATGGATGAGAAGAAAGGGATACCTATCAGTGGGCTTTATGAGTGCAGGCGACCCTTCAGTCACGTCTCTAATCCGTCCTCCCGGGAGACAACGTACCTGGCGAGTCCACGGGTCTTCGCGACATACTTGGGTCTCGATCCCACATAGCAAGGAGTCTTCCACTACTACCACTCTTCTCTTCTTCTTGTTGTAGGCCTGGGTTTCATCGCCTCTGTTTGACCTTCAGCCTCTTGCTCACTCTCATGTAGGTTAACTTCCCACTGCACCACCAGACTACAAGCCTTCAGCCTGCCTATCTGTTGCCCATGGTGCTCTCCTGCCTTTACACCTGAACAACTGACCCTAACTAGACACAATATTTTTGTAAAGTGCATCATTAACATTCATTGTGGTTTTTCATGTGCAAACTGTGATTTTTCATGTGCAGTGCAATCATGGCAGCTGTCATATTTCCCAAGAGCCAAAGTGATAGCAAAGATACTAACAGTTTACACTTATTCTAGGTGGAGCAAAAGGATATTCCATTCTCCATCCTCCACAGCAGTATGTTCTCAAGAAACCTTAGACTTTTAATATAGGGAAACAACATGTATTTAATAAATATTTATCACAGAATGCTTCTCTGTGGATTTTTATGGTTGGAAGTAAACATAGACACACAGTTCTCACCATTATACCAGTTTTAAAGTATTTCAAAGTGCTTATAATAATCATTTTCAAAGTAAATATGTGACATTAGCAAGGGATACATAAAACTTGTATCCCTCTAAAAACCAAGAGGTTTTACCCAAAGAGTTCAACTTGCGACCAGATCCGATGTCAAATTTTTAAACTGTTTTTACGTGTGACACTGAAAATCATCTTTGAGCCTCTGTCTTGTTTCCTGTGCAATCTGTGAACATTACTGCAGGATAGGCCATTTTTAAATAAACCATACATTCTAGCCAATATAGATTTTGCATTCTCATTACGGGATTCAGAAGGGCTTATGTGTTGTGTGTGAAAACACCTTAAGTGTTTTCCACATCTTAACTATTTTCCAGAACCATGGTTTTGATTTTTTATAAATCTCCATTTTAAAAATTTGCACCACAAAGTCTTTGTCCTCAATACTGTTAGGTAATTTTAACATCTTTCCCCCCTCCCCCTTGTTTAATTGGCATCCTTCAAGTTGGTATCAGCCACAATAATTCATAGTAACAAAGAGTGGGAAAAATAATAATCAAATGCTAAAATTAATATGAAGACATTTTATAGGATTTTCCACTGACTGCCTAACTATGAAGCTATGCATAATTAAAAATAATTGAGAAGCCTCATTTAGAAACATTCTTGTAGAACAACATAAGCCAGACAACTCCTGCTCTTCTGCAACCCAGGGAGACCTGTTATCATTCATAATTATATGAATCATATTCATAATCATATTTTGTCAGCAGAATAGTAATTCATATTTCCTCTGCAAATGGGAAGGTAAGCGCTCATTAATGTAGAGGCGGCTTGATTTGCCACTTTCCTATTCTGGTTTTAGACTGCACTTCCAGCAATCAGTTTGTGTAATGCAGTCATATTGCAGACAACCCAGTCCTGGAAACAGGAAGAAAACAGAATAATGTTCAAGTAGAAATGCTTTTAGATTGAAATCCTCAACACCTCCCAAATGTTTTGATGTTCAGCGGCAAAGCATAAGGTCATATACTATGGCCGGAGTGAGACATTACCAAGGATGTGTGGCTCCCACCAAAAGCAGCAGCTCTGTGACTCTCCTACGTTCTCCCCAGTGGGTGGTAAAACAAGAAGACTTGGTTTGCATATAACTCTAACCCATTATTTAGTTAACCCATGGGTTGTTGAATTCTAGGTGGTTGTGATGTACAAACCCAGCTGCACTAACAAACCATGTTCTGTTAACCATAACCATAACCATAAACAACCAAAAAAGAAAACCCATGGTTTGTAACTGGGTTGTGAACTCTGGTTTGTTTAAACCATGGCTTTTCATTACATTATGAACCCAGCACTGTGGGTTGTTCATAGGTTGTTTCACCAGGCTACAGAGCTGGCGGGCAAGACTGGCCAATCTTCATGCCAGTACTACAGTGCCACAAAGGCAATTGGGATACAAGGAGAGAGCAGGCAAAGGAGGAGGGAAATGAACAATCCAGAGATTGAGGGGAAAAATAATGGTTTGTTCAATTGTCTGCCAGACAAAACCTTGGGTAGGGCAACAAACCATGGTTAGGTATTAACCAGGTCAATGGTGCCTTGCATTGCAGCTTTCCTGACCAGTGGTATAGTGGAGCCAGGGCTCACAGGGTCAAAGCAGCAGGACTTTTTTATTGTTGTTCAGTCGTTCAGTCGTGTCCGACTCTTCGTGACCCCATGGACCATAGCACGCCAGGCCTTCCTGTCCTGCGCTCTCTCCCAGAGCGTGCTCAAGTTCATATTCATTGCATCGGTGATGCTATCTAGCCATCTCATTCTCTGTCGTCCCCTTCTCCTTTTGCCTTCAGTCTTTCCCAGCATCAGGGTCTTTTCCAGAGAGTTTTCTCTTCGCATTAGGTGGCCAAAATATTTGAGCTTCAGCTTCAGTATCTGTCCTTCCAATGAGCACTCAGGGTTGATTTCCTTTAGGATTGACTGATTTGATCTCCTTGCAGTCCAGGTGACTTGTAAGAGTCTTCTCCAGCACCACAGTTCAAAAGCATCAATTCTTCGGCGCTCAGCCTTCCTTATAGTCCAGCTCTCACAGCCATACATTACTACTGGGAAAACCATAGCTTTGATTATACGGACCTTTGTCGGCAAGGTGATGTCTCTACTTCTTACTATGCTGTCTAGGTTTGCCATAGCTTTCCTCCCAAGGAGCAAGCGTCTTTTAATTTCATGGCTACAGTCACCGTCTGCGGTGATCTTGGAGCCCAAGAAAGTAAAATCTGTCACTCCTTCCATTTCTTCCCCTTCTATATGCCAGGAAGTGATGGGGCCAGATGCCATGATCTTCGTTTTTTTAATGTTGAGTTTCAAACCAGCTTTTGCACTCTCCTCTTTCACCCTCAACAAGAGGCTCTTTAGATCCTCTTCGCTTTCTGCCACTAGGGTGGTATCGTCTGCATATCGGAGGTTGTTGATAATTCTCCCGGCAATCTTAATTCCGACCTGTGATTCATCCAACCCGGCGTTTCTCATGATGTACTCTGCATATAAGTTAAATAAGCAGGGCGACAATATGCAGCCTTGTCGGACTCCTTTCCCCATTTTGAACCAATCGGTTGTTCCATGTCTGGTTCTTGCTGTTGCTTCTTGACCCTCGTACAGGTTTCTCAGGAGACAGGTAAGGTGGTCTGGTACTCCCATCACTTTAAGAATTTGCCACAGTTTGTTGTGATCCACACAATCAAAGGCTTTAGTGTAGTCAATGAAGCAGAAATAGACGTTTTTCTGGAATTCTCTTGCTTTCTCCATGATCCAGCGAACGTTGGCGATTTGATCCCTAGTTCCTCTGCCTCTTCGAAACCCAGCTTGTACTTCCGGTAGTCCTCGTTTTGCATACTGCTGAAGACTAGCTTGTAGGATTTTGAGCATCACCTTGCTGGCAGGTGAAATGAGCGCAATTGTGCAGTAGTTTGAACACTTTTTGGCATTGCCCTTCTTTGGAATTGGAATGTAAACTGACCTTTTCCAGTCTTGTGGCCACTGTTGAATATTCCAAATTTGTTGGCATATTGAGTGCAGCACTTTAGCAGCAGCATCTTTTAGGATTTTAAATAGCTCAGCTGGAATACTGTCATCTCCGCTAGCTTTGTTGTTACTAATGCTTCCTAAGGCCCGCTTGACTTCACTCTCGAGGATGTCCGGCTCCAGTTCAGAGACCACACTGTCATGGCTATCAGGGACATTAAGATCTTTCCTGTATAGTTCTTCTGTGTATTCTTGCTAAAAGTGGTATTCTTGCCACTTTTTTATTAGCAGAGACAATTATGTCATCTGCTAATCTGTTTCCTTGTTCCCTCTGAGTTTAGCTGCAATCCTTACAGTAACTGGGAAGAAATTGATTTTCCCAGCAACAGTATCTTGTGGCAAACTATCCCTGTCATACTGCAAGGTATTTTGGAGGGACTTGGTCTTGAATGTATAATTAAGACCCATTTGCTTTACAAAAGACATATATAATACAGAGAGAAAGAGATGGATCATCACAGCTACCTGCATTTTTGGACTCTCCTTGGAGGCGTGGCTATGGGGGCTGTCATTATGAGTGACAGAGCTTGTTTACTAAACTCCGAGGCAGAACACCTGCATGGGCTTGAGAGAGCAGTTGGAATTAATGAGGAAGCAGGCCATCTCCACCACAGCGAGGCTCCCCTTCCCTCCTGTTTGTACGTATATTACACTAATAATACGAAAAGCAATAGGCAACAGTCACTCATGTTGCTTCACAGGAATCATAATTTATATACAGCCTGAGCTTCCCATGCAAGAGCAATTTCATTCTCTTTGTCCTGGCACCAAAAGCCATTCCTACCCCTAAATAGACCAGTAGAGCGGCCCATACCTCCCTAGTGCCAGTGCAACCCAGCACTGGCAGAAAGGTAGAATCACAGAATCATAGAACAGTAGGGTTGGAAGGGGCCTACAAGGCCATCGAGTCCAACCCCCTGCTCAGTGCAGGAATCCAAGTCAGAGCATCCCTGATAGATGGCTGTCCAGCCTCGTCTTGAACGACTCCAGTGTGGGGGAGCCTGCTACCTCCCTAGGTCATTGGTTCCCAATTATAGCAAGGTGCACTGGTGGGGACAAGTGAAGCTAAGATAGATAGATTTACCCCCGTTTGTGTGACATACAATGCCCCTTTACCTCTTGTGGTGCAAGCAGAAATTTGTAACACAACAATTATAGTCTTGGATCTAAAAAGGGTTACAGGTATCTCTCACAGAAGAGCCAATTGCCAAAGCAGCATATCCTGCTATTAAATTCCCCTCTCACTCAGCTATTCTGTATTCATACATTCACATCTTTAGATCAATTACTTTGTCCAGGAAGGCAGAATCTGGGTGCAGCAAGACCCTGGGTCCTGTGGTGACACAAATGCTGCCAAACCTGAGTGAAATCCGAGAAGCTGCCTGATTCTTTGATGTCAGAAGTCTTGATGTCGGGGAGCCTGAAGTGAAGCAGGTGGGATGGGTCATAGACAGACAGCTGGCCTAATGGTACGATTGGCCCTCTTAAGTGTTTGTCTACAGCCAAGATGAAATAATGTGTAACCCAGGGGACAGACACAATGTCACCTGCTTCTCTCCCTCCCTAGATATGGCTGCTAGTTCTCGCACCCCCAGTTCCCCTTGACCTCCATGTCTTGCTATCACCCATGCGTCACCTTGTCCCTACTCAGTGCTGCAACCTTCGCCTATCCTGTACCCTGTATGCATGAAGATATGAAGCTGCTTTATAGTAAGTCAGGCTATCTAGCTTAGTAATGTCTACTCCTAGATATTTTTTACCATGTTCAGTCCAAGGGTCAAATTGGCTCTGGGCCAGAATGTCAGGGGCCACATGACAACAGCGGGTAGGACCATTGCCCAGTGTGGGTAGAGCCATTGCTGGCATGAGTCCCCACACACAGTTTCACACTGTATTGGCCCCAGGCCTGTAACCAAGTCGCCTGTAGTTTTAGAGGGGCCTAGAGATCCATAATGCTGTGCTTAGGTTCATTATTGGTGCAATTTCCTTGCTAGTGGGCCTCTGAGCATGTGAGATGAGTCAAAGGTCAATAGCACGGCCTTAGCACATTCCATGCTAACAAAGGCTAGTATGTTATCAGGGCCTAGGATGTGCCTGAGAAGTGAAGCTTGTTTGCCTTAAAGCTGCAGGTGTCTGTGCTGGGAAAGTTCTGATTGTTTTCCTTTTGAACAAGCACTGTTAGCCTATGCTGGGAAAGTTGCAGATGAACGCTAATTAACATTTGTTGCTGTTTTGTTGCCTCACTGCTAACATGTATGGTATAAAACCCATTTTACCCCATGGCTCTGGGTTCAGAGAAGCTGTCTGATCCAACCGTTGGGTACGCCTGTGTGCTGTAAGTATTCCATAAAGGCTCCTTGTAAGCAAAACTGGGTCTGGCTTATCATTATCTCAGCACTTCCAAACCTTAGCAGCCCATGGCTGGGGCACACACACACACACACACACACACACACGGATGCACACACATGCACTCTATCCTCACACACACACATTTCCCTGCCCCATCTCCTCAGCTGATAGATGCAGATTGCCTGTGTAGGTGGGTGGGGGATTTCTTCTGCCCCAGAGCTGAGATAAGAGCTTCTCTTGACAGTGAGCCTGGGAAAAGGGGCAGAGCCTGGGGGAGAAACTTGGTGGATGGATGGGGAATCCCTATAGGCTGTATTAGGATGGCGGGCCAGAGGTTCCCCATGCCTGGTCTACAGTCAGTGGCTATCTTACCAGAGGTCCTTCCCAGCCTTCCTACCTTGAGATCCTTTTAAGTGGAGACACTGAGGGCTGATGCTGGGCCCTTCTGCGTGCAAAGCAGAGCCCCAGAAGGTACTGCCACAAAACCACTATGCCATACCGACATGCACAGTACATAGGGCATTGCCAAATGGCCTGTTAGCTGACTTTCAAGCAGGCAGCCAGAGAAGCAAGGTGAAAAATGCCCTGGCCCAGCTTTCATTATCAGATTCAGCTAGAGGACAAGAGTTTCTGGGAATGTGTGTCTTTGCCTTTCCAGCATTAACTCCTTCAGGCTTGCAGAACATTCGCCTGGCTCCAGTCATCAGAATTAAGAACCAGAAGAGAACTGGTGTCCCTTCCCTCCCTTGGCATGTAACACCTGTATTATTATTATTAAATAAAATAATTTGCTTTAAAATGCTTTGTTCTCATGATAGTTTAATTGTTGCAAGGTGCACAAAGAGTAGTTTTGGAAAATATTGAATAAATAAATCACATCTGCCAGTTCCTCTCTGACTCACTCCCAAAGTACACTGCCAATGTGGGAGAGGCGGGATTTATGAATCTCTCCACTGCCCCCGCCCCCACAATCCATCCCCTTTGAAAATGTAAAATTGAAATATTTCTTTCCTCTCCTTTGTTATTTGTGCCCACCATACAATTGCTGTATTTGTGTTGGACTTTCTGTATTGTTACTAAAAATATTTTGATAGATAATAACGTTTTAAAACATTGTAAATATTTGTCCAGGTGACTTACAATGATAACAATATAACAAAGAAACAATTTTAAAGCAGATAAAATAATAAAATTCTTCAGCTGGCAGTGTTTAATTGGGCTGTGCTTTTGTTGCCATTTTTTTTAAAGTTGAAATACATGACTCCATTAAAAATAAACCTTGCTTACAGAAAATTAGAAGGCCAGGTGTTCTAGGTTAGCCTTTTCCCTCATGTCTAGTTTTTTTAAATGTATTGATTTTTAAAATATATAGAGAGATGAGCATTCAGTGATGTGAACCCCTGTAGAAGAGGTGGGCAACTTGTGGTCCTTCAGACGTGTTGGCTTGCAACCCCCATCTGCCCAAGGTAGCAAATGATGAGGGAGGAAGGGGGTTGTAGCCCAAAACATCCAGAGGACCACAAGTTGCCTAGCCCTGCTCTAAAGTGATACAGCCCAGACTTACTTTCCACCTTCAGGAGTACTAGGTCAAAGTCTCGTGCTAAGGACCGTTTTTATGAGACAAACTAATTCTCCAAGACTGGCTATTGCCAAATCCCCCAACTGTTATAAGAGTTGACTAGGATGATTAATGGGAGAATTTGGCACAACAGATCTCCAGCACAATCCTGTGCATGACTTCCCAGAAGTAAGCCTCACTGAGTTCCATGGGGTTTACTCCCAGGTAAGTGTGTATAGGATTGCTGCCTTAGAGGTATCTTCTGGCTGCAAACATGTATTGTTGTGCACCATGTTTTGTCCTACCTACTGTCTTGGCCATTAACTATTAATGCTGATCAATGGATAGTCTAACCCAGTTAACAATAGAGACCCGGGCAGCCAGAATGGACAGGGAGGGTGTGGCTGAAAGTACTACTTGGCTGCTAGTTCTGAGTGGTGCCAGAGATGAGGAGAGGGGTCCTGTTATTATCACTTAGGGGGCAGGGACTGTGCCTGGGGAATAGATAGCAGTGCCTAGTGTTGGCCAGTAACATTGGGGATAGAGGGGTGGGTAAAACAGGTTGTTAGATATTTGGCCAGAGAAAAAGCAAGAAGCCAGCATTTTGCTGCTGGCTAGCATGAAACAGTATTAGAGAACAGCAAGGCTGTGCTGATGCTTTTGAGAACACTGATGCTGCTGTAAATTACTCCCTTTCTGGGTAACTGCCGGTTTTCGCCTTGCAGATATAAGCAGATATGAGAACAAACACCATGAGTCTTCAATCACAAAGAAACATACCTGCAATGGCTACCCCTGGACTTCCTACTAAACCTGGAAGTCCTAGAATTTATCTCTGAAATTGGGTGGTTTCAGGGCTGGCCCAAGTAATTTTGCTGCCAAGTTGGTACCCCTCCCCTGCAGTGTCCAGAAGCCCAACTGGACTGGCACTTGACTCTTACTTCAACATTGGTGATGGGCTAACGTACTTCACTGCACCTGACAAGAACAGGCTAGTGCAGGGAAGACTGTGTGACACACAGAGCTCTGTCTACTCACCATGCCTCAGCATCTGCTGCCTAAAGCGGCTGCCTCACGCTATCTAATAATCGGGCCGGCTCTGGCTGGTTTTGCTTCCAGACAGAAACTAATGCAATCAATGCATTTGTTTCTCTCTCTCTCTCTCTCTCTCTCTCTCTCTAGCTCTCTCTCTCTCTCTCTGAATAGATAGATATAGTAATTAAACCCATGTATGTGTGCACAGCTACCAAAGCTTTTTTTTTTTTTTTTAATAACCATTGGCACTGATATGTATCAGCACAGAGCAACCACATCTTTAAAACAACATTTAAAAAAATGGTGAAAGGGGCTGGAATGAGAGAAGCTGCTGCTGCTACGGCTGTCTCTGGCTGCTCCTCCACCCACATGAAAACAGCATCATAATGCGAAGCGGTGGGGAAAACAAGCTGCCATATGTGCAGAGACAAAGCATGCCAAGGAATAATAGCAAGAGGTCATGTGCACCTGCGCAAAGTTCAAACATTGACAGTGTTTGGGGAATGGGAAATAGATGACAAATAGGCGGAGAAGATAGGAACAGCACCCGAGTGTTAAACTCCTCTAGGCCATTATTACAGAAATCCTGAAATACAATAATAGAGCTTTGGTGGGTAGGGCCAGTGCGGCTGGCTGGTAAATGATTCACCGCATTGTGTGCTCAGTCTTAGGCAACATCATTAAGGTTAAAAGGACCGTCTCCCTTCACACCATGCCTGCTTTGGCAGTAGTCGGGCATTTCATGCACACTCATTTTCCTCTGACATTTGGCTAGTGAAGGGGACAGCTGTAGCTTAGTGGCAGAGCACCTGCATTGTATGCAAAAGGCCCCAGGTTTGGTCCCTGCTATCTCCAGGTAGGACTGAGAAATATTCCTGTCTGAAACCCTGGAGAGACACGACCAGTCAGTGCAGACCAGCCTTCCCGGCCTGGTGCCCTCCAGATGTTGTGGACAACAACTCTAGCCAGCCCCAGCCAGCATGGCCAATGGTAATGGATGATGGTAGTTGTAGTACATAACAACTGGAGGCTGCCAAGTTGGGGAAGGCTGGTGTAGACAATACTCAGCTACATGGCTGACTCAGTATAAGGCATTTTCCTATGCTCCTAACTTGTCATCTGAACCAGCTGATTCCCAAGTCACTTGGCACCCCCAATCCTGTTCTGCCACTTGTGCGGTTGTGGCACAGGTAAAAGGTTGTGGCACGATAGCTCAGACAGGCCTCATGATAGTCAAGAGGGGCAGGTCCAATGCCATGCAGGTTTGACCCAGATGCCCATTTAAAGCCCTAACCCCCCTCCCCCCCACTCATTAAACTTAAAGTGAATCCACTGTTTGGACTATCTGTGGTTAAGAACCCACACCATGGTTTAAGTTTCCAGGTGTACAACAGGCAATGGTTTGCTGCTTGTGTGCTTTCATTTTCTAACTGCTCAGCACTCCACTTTGTAAGTTACTATTTATTTGTTACATTTCTACTGAATGAATTTTTCTCATCAATCTTCACTGCAGAGGATATAGGACAGATACCTGTGCCTGAACCAATGTTTTCAGGAAGGACGTCTGGGGAACTGAGGCAAATAGTGGTGACCAAAGATGAAGTTCTCAACCTTATTAACAAATTGAAAGTTAATAAATCACTGGGCCCAGATGGTATCCATCCTAGAGTTCTCAAAGAACTCAAATATTAAACTGCTGATCTTCTAACCAAAATATGCAATATGTCTCTAAGACCAGCCTCTGTACCAGAGGACTGGAAGATGGTCAATGTAACACCAATTTTTAAAAAGGGATCCAGGGGGGATCTGGGAAATTACAGGCTGGTTAGCTTAACGTTTGTTCTGAGTAAATTGGTTGAAGGCATTATTAAAGATAAAATTAGTAAGCATATACGTAGATGGACAAGCCTTGCTGAAAAAGAATCAACACAGCTTCTGCAAAGGTAAGTCCTGTCTCACTAACCTTTTAGTTTTTTGGGAGTGTCAATAAACATGTAGACGGGAGTGATTGTTTACTTGGACATTGTTTACTTGGATTTCCAAAAGGCTTTTGACAAAGTCCCTCACCAAAGACTCCTGAGCAAACTTAGCAGTCATGAATAAGAGGAAAGGTACCCTTATGGATCAGTAACTGTTTAAAGAACAGAAAGCAGAGAGTAGGAATAAATGGTAAATTATCACAATGAAGGGATGTAAATAGTGAGGTCCCACAGGGATCTGTATTAGGACCAACGCTTCTCAACCTGTTCATAAATTATCTGGAATTAAGAGTGAGCAGTGAAGTGGCCAAGTTTGTCAATGACACCAACTTATTTAGGATGGTTAAATCAAAAAAAGTTTGTGAGCAGCTCCAAAAGGATCTCTCCAAACTGGGAGAATGGACATCCAAACGGCAAATGTGGTTTGTTGGTTTGTTTATTGCATTTCTATACTGCCCAATAGCTGAAGCTCTCTGGGTGGTTCTCAAAAATTAAAACCACAAAGTACCAAATACAAACACAGTATAAAATATAAAAGTGTAAAACTACAGTTTAATAATACAACCAGAATAAAACCTAGCAGCGGTTCAATGTAAGCAAGTATAAAGTAATGCACGTTGGGGCAAAAAAATCCCAACTTCAAGTATAACCTGATGTGATCTGAGCTAGCCAACCAAGAAAGAGATCTTGGAGTTGCAGTGAACAGCTCGATGAAAATGTCAATCCAGTGAGCGGCTGCTGTAAAAAAAGGCAAATTCCATGTTAGGCATAATTAGAAAAGGAATTGAGAATAAAACTGCCAATATTGTACGGCCTTCATACAAATCACACTTCGAATACTGTGTACAGTTCTGGTCAGCATACCTGAAAAAAGGATATTGAAGAGCTGGAAAAAGTGCAGAAAAGGCCAACTAAAATGATCAAGGGGCTGGAGTATCTCCCCTATGAGGGAAGGTTACAACAGCTGGGTTTGTTTAGCTTGGAAAAAAGGAGGCTAAGGGGAGACATAATAGAGGTCTACAAAATTATGCATGGTGTGGAGAATGTGGATAGGGAGGTATTTTTCTCCCTCTCTCATAATACTAGAACCTGGGTTCATCCCAGGAAGCTGATTGATGGGAGATTCAGGACCGATAAAAGGAAGTACTTCTTCACATAGCGCAGTTAAACTATAGAATTCACTACCACAGGATGTAGTGAAGGCCACCAATTTGGATGGCTTTAAAAGGGGAGGAGAAGGTTATCACATTCCTTGAGAAGAAGGCTATCAATGGCTACTAGTCCTGATGGCTATGTACTACCTCCAGTATCAGAGGCAGTATGTGTATGTACACCAGCTGCTGGGGAACATGGGCAGGAAGGTGTTGTTAATTCCAGAAATGAATCATGTGTTGTGTGAGGAACTGTAATTATATGAAAGCTGCCAAGAGCTTTTGCCCCTTAGAGAGAAATTATAATTTCCTGGCCCAATTTAGACTGTACAAAGCAAGACTCTTAACAGTGATCTGGCTTTTCTATTAATTTTCTTCCGGAATCTATTTACATCTGTGTACGTTAACAGCTCTCAGCCCAACTTGAAGAATTATTCCGGAAGCTGTTTCTAAGGCACACATTGGTTAATGGCAGCCTGGATCTTTTCCATGGGGGCAGGGAACCCACTACCATTTAGCCAGCCTATGACCCAGCCTATGACAGACTGCTGTACTAATATATAGATAAACAATTCACTTTTAAAAAGCCACCTGCTTGCATTGTTCTGTTAATCCTCATTGAAGATTAAATATTTAGCAGTGTTTCACCTAACTGCTGATCAAATATTTAAGCCTCCTGGCAATTGTGGTTGAGGCTTCTAGTTATGTTCACTAAAGATGTACCTCTCAATATATTATTTGCATTACTATTATACATACAAAAAGAAGATTTTGTACGCATTCTTGGGATAAAAATCTTGAGATTGCCCCACCAGCCTGCTTTGCCTATAATTTCTCATTTTGTGATGCTGTTCTAGTAGTCTTATCAAATAAAGAGTATGTGCAGTTTGACCTTAAGCATATTTACTCAGAAGTCCCATAGTGTTCAATGGAGCTTACTCCCAAGTAAGTGTGTATAGCATTACACCCACAGAGAAAATAAAATTATAACTGTGTCAGTTAGGGCACAATCCAGTTTGGAAGGTTCTTTTGCTGGGTCAGTTAGGGAGCAATCCGGTTCGGAAGGTTCTTTTGCCGGGTCAGTTAGGGAGCAATCCGGTTCAGAAAGTTCTTTTGCCGGGTCAGTTAGGGAGCAATCCGGTTCGGAAGGTTCTTTTGCCGGGTCAGTTAGGGAGCAATCCGGTTCGGAAGGTTCTTTTACTGGGTATGCCCCCAGCATGACAGCTGCACTGGTGCAACTCCCCTGATATGCCGGCAGAACACTCCACCAGTATAAAAATGACGTATGCCACCCCCTGGCATAATCTGAGTGTAGGATGGCTCAGCCTGTGATTGTATAGTGCATATAAGCTTTCAAGTTTTAGAACTCTTTTTTGTTGTTCAGAATGATAAAGCAGAGTTAAATTTGGTAGAGAAAGAGAAAAAAAAATACTGGAAAACTCTAGGCAGTGGGGCCTGGTGGCTCCAATGTCAGTGCAGCTGTGAATCCGCATCGGAGCCACCAGCCTCAACTGGCTGTAGGCTGGAATGAGTATAAACTAGGGGTGTAGAAACTCAGGCTGAAGTGCCAAATCTGGCCCTCCAAGGCCCAATCTACATGGCCGATTCAGTGTGGAGCGACAGCACATCAGGGTCGTTCACGACAGATGATGCTGTCACCAGTCCACAGCAACCCCACAGTTTCCCTCTGGAAAAGGCACATTTTTGGAAAGTCCTTTTAGTGCATCTTTTTTCCTTAAACACAGCTCCCATGTGGTTTCGCTGCAGTGTGCCCCATCCCCGCACATTAAATCCTGGGTGCACCTATTTCTGTGACCTGGCTATGATCTGGTCAAGGGGTGGGGCCACCCCTTTTCTTCCCCCATTCCCTCTTTTTACCCATTCACAGTAGGGATGCTTTTCCATTCACAATATCTAGCCTCTTTTTCCCATTCTCAGTATCGAAGTATTGAAACAGTGTTGTTTCAAGCATTCACAATAGTGCAGTAGCTGCTTTACCTATTCACAGTTTGTAGCCTGTTTTTCCCGTTCATAAGAGGGCGGTAGTGCTGTTTCAGGCATTCACAATATCCCAGTGGTGGATGAGAAGGGAGAGGTGTGGGATAAACTACAGAGGCTTAATTCAGTGCTTCCATTAAACTTCTCTGAGCAGGGGTGCATGAACAGGGGTGGGGAACAAGCTTCTCTCATTTGCAGAGCAGCACCTCCAGGGTTGATGACATTCAGTTCTACCACCCACCCAACCTGAAGTTTCAAGTGCTGTGTGACCAGTGAAAGCAGGTTTTAGGTAGTGTATTCTCTGTTTTTCTTGCTTTGTGTACTGCTGATGGACCAAAGCGTTTCAAGAAAATCAGGATACAACGAGAAAGCGCTTCTCATTCCATTTCCATGTAGATTGGGCCCAGGGTTCCCAAGATGGCTCCACCCCCTTCCCCCCAACCACCAACCTTTTGGTGGTTTCCTGGCTTTTGTGCAGTTTTTTAATTCTAAAAGGTCAAAATGCCCCTCCTGAGGCTGAGTTATTGGGCAGTAAGAGCTTTAAGCTAAAACAGGCTGGCATTTTGGCCCTGCCATTTTTCCCTTCAGCCTCACCCACCACTGGAATGCAGCCCCTGAGAGCTTCTCCAAAATGGAGTCCAGCCCTTGGGTTGAAAGAGGTTCAACAGCCCTGATATAAGCCATAACATTGATGGTCTTCTTCACTTTCTCCTAATTTTGATCCAATAACAGGTATCTGGTCTTTGAGTATTTATACACATGCCTGTCTTTCAGGATGCCTTCTTTCAGTATAGTAAGTGTGGGAGAGACATTGTGGTGCTGCCTTATAAGGAATATACAGTGCCAGCAAGTCCTCCCCCAAAATGAATATTCACATACATTCATACAATGTATAAGGTTCCAATATCGATTTTATATACCACATTTGTATCCCACCCTTCTTTCAAGGAGCTCAAGATGGCATACATGGGATGATTGTTTTATCATCACATGACTATGCTGAAGAGAAGGTTAGGTTGAAAGACAGTGGCTTATCTGGGGTCACCAGAGTCAACCCTGGCCTCCCCAGGCAGCTGGTGGGCCCCACTGCTAACCCCAGCCCTGAGACCCCCTTTAGGAAAAAAAATCTGGCTCAGTACTCTAAACAGAGGCAGCTAGATTTAGCCACCATTCTAATTTCCCACAATGCCCTGGGGCAATGCTACATTGAGGCCATTTTAGGAGCTTTGAATGGCAGCTAGACTCAGGTTCCCAGCACTGCTTGGGGCACAGTTATCGCTGCTGCTCACTGCCACCACCGGATAAGCCACCAGGGCCCAGTAATGGAGGAGGGAGCCCAGCAAAGGGCACTTCTCTCAGCCCTTCAATTAGAGGTCTGTCCTTTGTCAAACAGGACACATGGTCACCTTGAGTGGCAGAATGGGAGAGAGAAGGGGATGGTTCCATCCATGTTGGCCCTGCCCACCAGCTCTGTTTTAGCATAAGTGTTTAGTACAGTATCAAATACTCTTTATGAAATAAACTATTTGGTACTGCACCAAGCATATAATTAATTAACCAATGTTTCTAACTCTTGCCAATTCCAGCTGTATTAGGATTTTAAATCCAGAACCCTAAAGTACACAGCAAATCACACACCTCATTTCATACATAGCTATAATACTGTGTGTAGAACGCTGCATTTTATAATTCTTAATTTGTGTAGGGTAGCTTGAGAAGGGTATTCCATCAAGGCTCCTAAAAGAAAAGAGAAGAACATTAAAAGTATTATCGTTCATATAAAATCACCTAATATTGGAGAGCGCAGATGAGCCTCTGAGCAGAGCAGCGGCTATATCCATTTCTACCTCTGCAGATCTAATCACTAATGAAACATCAGCCTGACCTGGAAACAACAATGCTGTCGTCATAGCTAGCAGCATCTGTGACTTTAATAATGTTACTGTCTGCAAGCCCTGGATGGTCCCTGATAACAAAAGACAACGCTTTCTGAATTGACTCTAAAAGCAAAAAGATGGGAAAGATGGTTTTAGGCAGGCTTCTTGCTCATTACATGTTGTTTATAGTCTAGTTTTCAGGAGATGCCCATGCTATAAGATCACAGAAGCTTTATTAGTAATTGTAGTGGTGGTGGGACCCTTCCCTTCACTAGATCCCACTGTGTCTGAAACGTAGGGTGCAGTATCCCCACCCTTAAGAATGGTGTACTAGGAGTTCCACAAGAGGCAAGGGATGTGACCACTCCTAGCTCCTTGTAAGGCAGTGCTTGAACCACAGGTAAGGTTGTTGTTATTCGTTCAGTTGCTTCCGACTCTTCGTGACTACCCACCCCATTATCCTTTGCCTTAGGGCGCAATCCTATCAAGATAGGTGTCCACCTCCGAACTCGGAGGCAACCGCCTATCCAAAGCAAGGCAGGAGTGGCATGGGGGGATTGTTCCGTGTCTCTCCTGCCCTGCTATTTTCTGCTAGACAGCTGTTTTCAGCTGTCTAGCCACGGGGGGCTGACCGAGAGAGGAGGCTGCGTGTACGACACATAGGATGTGTCGTACACGCAGCTCCACTCTCCCTGCCCTGGAACACCCTCAGCCCCGCCCCTTTTTAGTTGCTCTGCGCTCCTCTTCCGAGCGCGGAGGATGGGGCTTCTCCACGCTGCCTCTGAGGCAGTGCGGATGTGTGGGGAGGTCAGTTTTCTGGGAACCAACCTCGGAGCATGGGCTCTGAGGTCAGTTCCCAGAAAAGAGCATATCCTACGGCCCTCTAGACAGTGTCTAGTGGCCATAGGATTGCTCCCTTAGTTTCTATACTTAGAAGGCTACGGGAAACCATGATTTGGCTAAAACTGGGAGGAGTCAGGGGATGTCAGTAACACTCCCCCAAACCAATATTGCCCCTTATAATTTGAGCACTGCTGTGAGGTATGAAATGGATGTTATATGAACAAAAAAAGGTGCTGAGATTCAAACTTACTTGGAAGCTGTAACCCTTGAGCCGGAATGATGGAACCTCGCTAGTCTCATGGAGGACTAGCTGTGGTTACTCAGTGGTGAGGGAAAGACACTTTGCACATAATCAGAGACACAGTTTTTATTATTACTTCACCATATTCCAGGATTCAGTTCTAGCATTAAAAACAGATTCCAGGGCCAAACACTTGCTTAAAATAAGGGTTTTGCGTAAGGCTGCCTTGTGGGTTCATGGCAGAGGTGAAATTCAAACTGGCCACTTCCAGATTCATCATTCAGTCTCTTAAGGCACAATCCAATGCATGTTTAGACAGAAAAAAAGTCCTACAACTTCCAACATTCCTCAGCTTGCAGTGCTGGCTGGGGAATGCTGGTAGTTTTTGGATTTTTTTTCTGTCTAAACATGCATAGGATTGCACCTTTAACCACTAAACCTTTTCCCCACCTGCCATTTGTCCACTCCAAATCAACCTCCTTCCAAATGGCTTTTCCACATCCATCACATCTTTGCAAATACACATTTGGAACCCTATAAGGGAGAAAGCTGTCGGAGGGGAGTGGGAGTTATTTGGAGCAGAGAAACTGCAGGCAGGGGAAAGGGTTAAATAGCCCCATTGCTTCTCTACTCTAAACTCCACTCTCCCAAATCTGCTTTTCTTTTCTTTCCTTTTTTTTAAAGAAGTGCCACTGGGTCTCTTACACACATTTCATGTGTAAGCTGTGGTTAGCCCCTGAGCAATCAAAGTGATGAAAAATCAAGTGATATGGAGGCAAGTATGAGCTTGCCCTAATGGCAAAGAGAAGCTAAACTGTTTTCCCAACCCAGCAGGGATGGAAATTAGGGAGGCTGGGAGAGCAACCGCCTCAGCATTTCAGGCCACATAACATTATTTCCTAGGAGCTATGAGAATGCTCAGTGGCAGAGCCCCTGCTTTGCATGCAGAAGGTCCGAGGTTCAATTCAAGGCATTTCCAGGTAGAGCTGAGACTCTTGCATGAAACCCTGGAGAGCCACTGCTGGTGAGTGTACAGGATGGATGATTGGTTTGACTCAGTGAACTGGTTCACACGTCACAATAAGCCACAGTGGATTGTGAGCCTTGTTTGTGTTAGTGTGGGTTACTGTGATGTCCACAACCCAGCGCAGACAATTCAGTGTGGTTTGTTAACCACGCACAAGCCTCCCTGAAAACCTAAGAATATTTACTACGAAGTAAGTTCCATTTAACTCACCAGGATTTGTTTCTGAGTAAACATGTTTGAAGTCTGATCATCTGAACCATGCAGTGCAAACCTAAGCATGTTTACTCAGGAGTATGTGTTCAACACCTTCTAGAACTAACACCAAAAAAAGATGTCCTCTTCATCATAGGCAATTGGAATGCTAAAGTAGGAAGTCAAGAAATCACCGGGATAACAGGCAAGCATGGCCTTGGTGTACAAAATGAAGCAGGACAAAGGCTAATAGAGTTTTGCCAAGATAACATGCTGATCATAGCAAATACTCTTTTCCAATAGCACAAGAGGTGATTCTACGCATGGACATCACCAGATGGTCAATATCGACATCAGATTGATTATGTCCTTTGCAGCCAAAGATGGAGAAGCTCTATACAGTCAGTAAAAACAAGACCTGGAGCTGACTGTAGCTCAGATCATGAGCTTCTTCTTGCAAAATTTCAGCTTAAATTGAAGAACGTAGGGAAAACCACTAAACCATTCAGGTGTGACCTAAATCATATCCCTTATGAATATACAGTGGAGGTGAGGAATAGATTTAAGGGATTAGACCTGATAGACAGAGTGCCTGAGGAACTATGGACGGAGGTCCGTAACATTGTTCAGGAGGCAGCAACTCAATCCATCCCAAAGAAAAAGAAATGCAAGAAAGCAAAGTGGCTGTCTGATGAGGCTTTACAAGTAGCTGAGGAAAGAAGGGAAGCGAAAAGCAAGGGAGAAAGGGGAAGATATACCCAACTGAATGCAGATTTCCAGAGAATAACAAGGAGAGACAAGAAGGCCTTCTTAAATGAACAATGAAAACAATAGAATGGGAAAGACTAGAGATCTTTTCAAGAAAATCGGAGATCTCAAGGGAACGTTTTGTGCAAAGACAGGCATGATAAAGGACAAAGAAGGCAGGGACCTAACAGAAGCAGATGAGATTAAGAACAGGTGGAAAGAATACACAGAAGAACTATACAGGAAAGATCTGAATGTCCCTGATAGCCATGATAGTGTGGTCACTGAGCTTGAGCTGGACATCCTAGAGAGTGAAGTCAAGTGGGCCTTAGGAAGCATTACTAACAACAAAGCTAGCAGAGATGACAGTATTCCAGCTGAGCTATTTAAAATCCTAAAAGATGATGCTGTTAAAGTGCTGCACTCAATATGCCAACAAATTTGGAATATTCAACAGTGGCCACAAGACTGGAAAAGGTCAGTTTACATTCCAATTCCAAAGAAGGGCAATGCCAAAAAGTGTTCAAACTACCATACAATTGCGCTCATTTCACATGCCAGCAAGGTTATGCTCAAAATCTTACAAGCTAGGCTTCAGCAGTATGTGAACCGAGAACTACCGGAAGTACAAGCTGCATTTCGAAGAGGCAGAGGAACTAGAGATCAAATCGCCAACATTTGCTGGATCATGGAGAAAGCAAGAGAACTCCAGAAAAACGTCTATTTCTGCTTCATTGACTATGCTAAAGCCTTTGATTGTGTGGATCACAACAAACTGTGGCAAATTCTTAAAGAGATGGGAGTGCCAGACCACCTTACCTGTCTCTTGAGAAACCTGTACGAGGGTCAAGAAACAACAGTAAGAACCAGACATGGAACAGCCGAGTGGTTCAAAATGGGGAAAGGAGTCCGACAAGGCTGCATATTGTCGCCCTGCTTATTTAATTATATGCAGAGTACATCATGAGAAACGCCGGGTTGGATGAATCACAGGTCAGAATTAAGATTGCCGGGAGAATTATCAACAACCTCAGATACGCAGACGATACCACCCTAATGGCAGAAAGCGAAGAGGATCTAAAGAGCCTCTTGTTGAGGGTGAAAGAGGAGAGTGCAAAAGCTGGTTTGAAACTCAACATTAAAAAAAACTAAGATCATGGCATCTGGCCTCATCACTTCCTGGCATATAGAAGGGGAAGAAATGGAAGGAGTGACAGATTTTATTTTCTTGGGCTCCAAGATCACCGCAGATGGTGATTGTAGCCATGAAATTAAAAGACGCTTGATCCTTGGGAGGAAAGCATCGATTCTTCGGCGCTCAGCCTTCCTTATAGTCCAGCTCTCACAGGCATACATCACTACTGGGAAAACCATAGCTTTGATTATACGGACCTTGCCGACAAAGGTCCGTATAATCAAAGCTATGGTTTTCCCAGTAGTGATGTATGGCTGTGAGAGCTGGACTATAAGGAAGGCTGAGCGCCGAAGAATTGATGCCTTCGAACTGTGGTGCTGGAGAAGACTCTTACGAGTCCCCTGGACTGCAAGAAGGTCAAATCAGTCAATCCTAAAAGAAATCAACCCTGAGTGCTCTTTGGAAGGACAGATACTGAAGTTGAAGCTCAAATATTTTGGCCACCTAATGCGAAAAGTCACTGGAAAAGACCCTGATGCTGGGAAAGACTGAAGGCAAAAGGAGAAGGGGACAGCAGAGGATGAGATGGTTAGATAGCATCACCGATGCAATGAATATGAACTTGGGCACACTCCGGGAGAGAGCGGAGGACAGGAAGGCCTGGCGTGCTATGGTCCATGGGGTCACGAAGAGTCAGACATGACTTAACAACTGAACAACATTTATTTATTTATTTATTATTTATTTATTTCATTTCTATACCGCCCAATAGCCGAAGCTCTCTGGGCGGTTCACAAAAATTAAAACCAAACAACACACAATAAAACAATTTAAAATATATAGAACATTAAAACCACAACATGAGTTCAACTGGACCTACTTTCTTTTTTATTTTCTTTCTTTTTTTAATCATGACATTTTATTTTATTTTGAAACAAGGTTAACAAAATTAAGGCAACAAAAAAACCATACATAATAATAAATCACCATCACTAAAGAAACAAAGGAATTCACTAATTATAAATCTAAGTAGGAGCTCAATTTCTAATGAAAGTACAAATGCAAGTCCTACAACATATGAAAGGAGTGTGTGCAGGTGTATGCCATTTTGTGTGTTTGTGCACAGTAATCAGAAAACATATAGGCAACTGTATTTTGCTGGAAAGTTACCAAAAGCTTGACGTGCCTCAGCATAGTAAATGAATGGAAACTATGATATCATACTGTCATTCTTCACTTTAGGATTCCTTGCTTGCTGCACTTGCTGAGTAAGTTTATACATACTCAAGAGTCTCCCAAATTTTATGAATCCACTGTTTTTTAGTTGGTTGCTTCAGGGACTTCCAGTTACAAGCTATACAAAACTTTGCAGCTGTATACATTGCCTAAGAAGGTCTTTATGCAGGAATCCAGGATATACCTATCTTCTATTAAATGTGCTTTGAAAGAGCTACACTGGCTCCCAGTCCATTGCCAATTACAATCAATGTTCTAAAGACCTAAAGGCTTGGGACCTATTTACATGAAAGACTATCTCCAGCATGAACCAGCTCAACTATGAAAGATTATCCTCAGTCCCAGACGCTTATTTGGGTCCCACCACTATCAGAGGTAAGGTGGATGGTGAGTGGAGAGCCTTTTCACTTGCCATGCACTGTTTTTTTAAAATTCCTTCCACAAGGAGATGTGCCTGTTGCTAAGACTGAGTTTTGGGGGGTACCAGTTGAAGATCTTTTTATTCACCCAGGCGTTTTAGATCTATCCATTTTTATTTGTTTTGATGTTGGAATGTTATCTTCTCTGTTGCTGTCTTCTATTCTTTGATTTTATTGTGTAATCGTGATTTTAATTTTTTTTTAATTAAAACAAATGTAAACTGGGTTGGGAGCCTTGAAGGCTTAAATGGGGCTGCAGTTCCTATACATCCTTACTTTGGAGTACGCCCTGTTAAACTCCATGGGACTTACATCTGCACATAAATGCATAGGACTGAGCTGTAAATGAATGAATGAATCAATGCACATGGACACGAAGACACCGTCTAGTACACAGTCTGCTGTTTCACATGCTAGACTGATGAGAATGATACTGAATTGTTTGGTGTCATTGCATGTGATAAGACCATTTCAATTTCCTAACATATCTTTAATTAAAAACAACAACACCCCACTCTCTTTGTTTTTAAAAATCAATGCAGGACAGGCCATTGTAGAGGAAATTAACACAGCATACAGCAGACGGAGAACAGCCTTCTGGTGGTATTGGTGGTGGTGCTCTAGCAATTGTCCTTGGTATGAAAATAGGAGTGTTATAAGTGAGGGTCCCTATTTTAATCTAGGGAGGTAGAAAGCTCCCCCACACTATAGGCATTTAAGAGGAGGCTGGACAGCCATCTGTCAGGGATGCTTTGACTTAGATTCCTACATTGAGCAGGGGGTTGGACTCAATGGTCTTATAGGCCCCTTCCAACCCTTTGTTGTTGTTGTTCAGTCGTTCAGTTGTGTCCGACTCTTGCGCATTCTGTCTATCAGGTCTAATCCCTTAAATCTATTCCTCACCTCCACTGTATATTTATAAGGGATATGATTTATCCCTTCCAACCCTACTATTCTATAATCTGTAAAATGTTGGAGGAGGTATACATTATCCACAATTCAACACAGAGTGCAACAAGCTTAAATCCACTGCACTTGTGGCCATGAGCTTTCATCAGAGAATCTTGCAAAATGCCCATAGAAGTGTTTGTTGTCTCTCACAGTATGCTTGGTTCAAATAAGGCGTGTATATAACCGGGGTGTTTAAGAAGACACGCCTGTTGTTCACACTCGCAAACATTGTAGTCGGTTGTCCTCACTGCAAACATGACGGCCCTGTGTGGCTGTGGGGACTGGTTCACACTTGCTTTTTCATTTGGTAAAATTTATAAAAGTTGACACATACGGGCGGTGCAGTGGCTAGTTGGCCTACAACTGGGGAGACCTAGGATTAAATCCATGCTCAGCCATGAAATTAACTGGATGACCTTGGACAAGTCACACACTGTCTAACCAGCCTCAGAGGGTTATTGTGAGGAGAGGAGGAGGAGCCACGTGTGACACCCATTGCTCCTTGGAAGAATGGTAGGATAACAACATAATAAATCCCGTGTCTATCTGAAACTGGGCATCAATTATACCAATGTATAAACGGGGTATTTACATTGCAATCTGAGATGCCTTCAGGTCACTTGATAAACTCGCAAAAGTGCGAACCATCTAAATGGAAAGGCACTGTGTTCGAAGGGAGAATACATGTTCCTGTCTGCAGTGGGTGCGCGAGTTCCGCGACAGTTCATTCACACGTGCAAGGAAGTCGCCGTCTGGTGCTGCAGGCACCGAGTTGGGAAGATGCGTGTGTGAACACAGACGCTGAAGGGGCTCTACCAGTGGCGCTTGACTCGCGTACCAAAGGCAGGGGGGCAGGAGGCTTGGGGACAAAAATTGGTGAGTCATCCCCCCACCCCAGCCCCCACCTGACGGACCGACAAAACCAGCCCGAGCCTCTGAGGCGGCCCTCACGCTCCGTTTGCAGCTGGAGGGAAGGGCGAGGGCAGAAGGCGGGAAGGAGGAGGAGGAGGCTGGGGCGGAGCAGAGCAGGAGAGCCGCGGCTGCAGCCACTGCCTCCTCTCCCCGGCGGGTCCCGCGCGGGCGGGAGAGCCAAGAAGGAGCGAGCTGTGCGGCTCCGGAGCAATGGCCGCGTTTCCCGGCGGCGGCGGAGTATCGTGGCCGCGCTCTCCGCCGGGCTCGACTCTCGCCTCGGCTCTGGGTTGGGAGCCGCTGCCCGGGCTGCAGATCCGTTCGCGCTCAGTGGAGCAGACCCTGGTGCCGCTCGTGGCGCAGGTATTGGCAAAGCGAACCGCGCTGGCCGCGGGGGTCGTCCCCGCTCCCCTGTTCCCGCCCCGGTCGGTCGCTCCGTCCTTGTAGAGGAGCTCCGGACTACCGGGATCCCCTGTGCCTTCCTTGCGCCCTTATCAGCTCGGATCTAGTTTGGGATAAATGCTATCCGGAGTCACTCCGGATCGGGGCCTGGGTAGGCTCCCCCCCCACAAATACGGCTTTGCAACCAAACTAGCTCCGGTTTAGTTTTGGTGCTTCCCCCCCCTCCCCCGAATGGAGTTTAAAAGCGGCTCGGGGATGGGGACTGATGCGAAGAGAGGGGGGCGGCTCGTTAGAAAGCCTTTCGAAAGCCCCCGGGAGCAAGGGCGCCCGCAAAACCACCCGGGTTGACCTCGCCGCCCGCGCTTTCCCCGCAAAGACCCCACGAGCGCCCGCAGGAACCGCGACTCGGAACATCGCTTCGGCCGCACAGCCGGCTCTGTTCAGCGAAGCCTGCTTTTAAAATAGGAAAAGCGCGCAACATTCCCCTCCGGTGCAGGCGAGGGCTGCCGGTTGCGTTCAAGACGGGCACCTCTTGGAACTCCAGCCCGGCCTTTGTTGTGCGTTGGTTTCGCGTTCCCTTCAGGGCCCAGACTCGTGTACCACTTCTGTTCTGTTTGAATACTCCTCATCACGAGCTGTAATCCTGGAAAGAGTTTCGACTCACTTCCGGGGGATTAGCGGCGGCGCTCAGCGCAGCCCTTGTTCTGCACGCGAAGTTTTTGCATGACCGGAGGGGTGTTAATATTGCATGAATGTTACCTTATCCGAGGACCATGTGCAGCACGTATTCCTGCAGGCAGCAGCGTGCAAGCCGCTTCAGCGCCGGAGTTCGCCACCAATAGTCCCGTGGAACTTCAGGAGGGGTAGATCAGTCGTTTTCGAAGCAGTGACCCCTAAAGTCGCCCCATAGGCTTTTAAAGAGATTACTCCAGAGTAAGGAAGTTGCCACTTTAGCTTCCTTTAGGATCCAGTGCTTCGAGAAAGGTAGCTTACAGTGCAATCCTGTACATGTCTACTCAGAAGTAAGACCATTGCGTATAGGATTGCATCCTTAATATTGCAAACATCGCCCCCCCCCCACCCTAAATAAGGTTACTTGGAGCTTTTGAAACCAGTAAAATTTACTCCCAATTAGATGCCGTTACGCAGGGAATACAGTGGGCACAGCAGACAGCCATTTGCACAGCAAGGGTTGAATGAATGGGTCCTGTGCAATAGCGATCTCCCATTCGTTTCAGTGGGAATGTTCTTCTGATCATCCAGGTAGATTGTGCCTGTTGGTGTTGGCCCTTGACAAAGCAAGGTGGCAATTCATTCTGCTTTTGGACTAATCTCTGTTCAGCTAGTGTACTTCAGCAGGAGAGTTAAGAGGGTTGTTGAATCGCAGCATTAATTTCGTTGAATGTCAAGTCTGTGGGTGTGCAGTGAATTTAAAATATCTCAATTGGCAGCCAGAAAGAGTGGGAAATTGGAGCAAAAAGTAACGAAAACATATTTGGGTTTGAGGAGCTGAAACTCGAAAACATGATATTTGACATTCTTGGTGAATGTGTTGTTTTTTAAAAGCTGTGCAAAAGAGTGGGCACACGAGAGACTGCTGGCCGTGCTGTAACAAATAAATGACACTGGCTTTGTCCAATGTCGAACATTTATTTATGGCATTTATATGATCCGTTATATGATTAAACCTTTTTGTGATTTTATTGTACATGGTTTGTTGTGAACAAACTTAGCCAGAGTCAAGCTTGCTTTGCTGCTTTGTAAATGGGAGAGTGTTCAAGTACTGTCACTATATCTGCTCTAAACTATATTTAAAGTTCATGGAAATTACTGGTCATCATTTTATTTATTATCCTCTCCTGTCCAGACAAATACATATTAGTAGTTTGTGGCCTATTGGTAGCCTAAAAGAACCATCAACTTGCTTTCAAGTTTCCTTGCTTGATCACCTGGTGGGGAGTCTCACTTGCCACAAGTAAGTAACCAAGTAATTTTTTACTTGCCTGATTACATCAGGCAAGGTAAGAATATTGAAACAAGTTATATAGTGCAGTGCATCCCATAGCATGGTTTACTCAGAAGTAAGTCTCACTGAGTTCAACAGGACTGGGCTAATATCTGGAGCTAATAAACACACGGGGAGAAAGAGCACACCAGCCCCGTCCGAATCAAATGCAATTAGATTACCTGTGTATTTCCTGGAACAGAGGAAACTGTCTTACACTAAATGAGACAATTTGTTCATCTAGGCCAGTATTGTCGATTCTGACTGGCAGTGGCTCTCCAGGGTCTCAAGCACAGACCTTTCATTATATCACCTCAGACAAAACAAGGATTCTGGTGGTATACTGCCCGCTCCCCTGCTCAATAGTCTGCCTTTCTGAGCTAGCTGAGGTGGTCTTGGGGTTGGTGCTGGAGTCTCTGCAGTTTGTTGTACTGGGAGACTTCAGTATACATAGTGAGGCCACCTTTCTGGGAGTGGCTTAGGAATTCATTGTCTCCATGGCAACCACAGTCTGTCCCAATTAGTATCTGGTCCCACTCATTCAGCAAGGCACACTTTGGATCTGGGTTTCTGTGCAGAGTGAGATGATGGTGATCTGGGGTAAAGGAACTCAATAGTTCTGTTGTCATGGACAGATCATTAACCGGAGGGGTTTAGACTTCCTGGGAGGATTGGAGGGAGGGGCAATTAAGATGGTCAGCTCCAGGAGACTCATGGATCCGGATGGCTTTCAGATGGCTCTTGGGGATTTTCCTGTCACCTTGACAAGGCAATTCTGTCGAAGCCCAGTTGATCTCTGGAATCAAGACATGGCCTGGGCAGTTGAAATGATTGCTCCTGAGCATACTCTCTCACGGGGTGGAACCAAATGATCCCCTTGGTTTCCTGGGCGATGAAACGAGTGGGATGTCGACTAGAGCGATATTGGCAGAAAACGTGAAATGAGTCCGATCAAACATGGGCTAGAGCTCATTTGAAAGCCTACTCTGTGGCAATAAGAGGCGGCAAAGGAATTATGCTTCCCTAACACCATTGCAGCTGCTCTGAGTTGCCCAGCGGAGCTTTTTTTGGGTGGTCAGAGCCTGTTATGCTGTGGGCCACAAGAAGGAGAGATGGACCACTTGATAGCCTTCTGTTATCAATTCGCGTGAAGCTTTGCAGATAAAATCAGTCGTATCTTTTCCAACTTGGATGCAATAGTTGATAGAGGTCCAGTGGATGTAACTCTGGCTCCTGCTTGTCCAGTTATAATGGATACTTTTCAATTTGTACAGCTCAAGGATGCGGACAGGATCCTTGGAGAGGTGAGGCCTACTATTTGTGTGCTGGACCCTTGCCCTTTCTGGCTTATAAAAGCAGCTGGGAGTGGGGGGATGACCGGCTCAACGGGTAAAGGTAGTGGTGAACGCCTCTTTATGCCAAGGTGAGAGTCTGTTGTGCCCAAAGGAGGCTGTGGTAAGACCTTTGCTTAAAAAACCCCCTCCCTGAACTCCACTGTATTTGATAATTTCCAGAAGGTCGCCAATATTCCATTTTGGGGCAGGTTGCTGGAGCATGTGGTGGCTTCTCAGCTCCAGGAATTTCTGGATGAGATGGATTATGTAGATCCATTTCAATCTGGCTTCAGGCCTGGTTATGAGACAGAGACTGCTGTGGTCACCTTGGTGGATGATCTATGCCAGGAACTGGGCAGGGGGAGTGTCCCTGTTAGTTCTGTTGGACCTTTCAGTGATTTGTGATACCATTGACCATGGTATCTTTCTGAGGTGTCTGTGTGAAGTGGGATTGGGAGGCACTGTTACATGGTGGCTCTGGTCCTTCTTGGAGGGGCAATATCAGAAGGTGGTGCTGGGGGATTCCTGTTTGACACAATGGCCACTGACCTGTGGTTTGTCTCGGGGTTCCATCTTATCCCCTGGGTTATTTAACATATACATGAAACCACTGGTAGAGCTAGTCTAGAGTTTTGTGGTTTGGTGCCACCAATATGTCGATGACACACAATTCTATCCTTTCTGTCTAAATCCAAGGAAGCTGTTCTGGTTCTAAATTGGTGCCTGATGTCAGTAAAGGGCTGGATGAGGGCAAACAAACTGAAGCTTAATCCAGACAAGGCAGAGGTGCTTTTGGTTAGTCAGAAGGCAGATCAGGGAATAGGGATTTAGCCTGTGCTGGATGGGGTTACGCTCTCCCTGAAGACTCAGCCTCACAGTTTGGGTGTTTCTTGGACTTAGATTTGAACCTGGATGCCCAGGTTTTGGCAGTGGCCAGGAGCGCGTTTGGACAGCTGAACTAGTGTACCAACTGCACTTGTTCTTAGAGATGTCTGAGCTGGTCACAGTCACACATGCTTTAGTTACATCCTGTTTGGACTACTGTAACATGCTCTACATGGGGCTGCCTTCAAAAACTGTTGAGAAACTTCAGCTGCCCAGGATGCTGTGGCCAGACTGTTGAATGGGGCTGCTTTCAGGGAGCATGTGACTCCCTTGTTACAGCAGCTTCACTGGCTACTGGTCTGTTTCTGAATAGAATTAAAAGTGCTGGTTATGATATATAAAGCCCTATATTGCTGGGGACCAGGCTACCTGAAATACCACCTTCTCCTATATGAGCCTGGGCAGTACTTTAGATCTTCTGGAGAGGCCCTTCTTTCGAGACCTTCAGTGGTATGTTTGGTGGAGACATGAGAGAGGGCTCCCAGGCCATGGAACTCCTTCCCAAGGAGACAGGCAAAGACTGTTTTATTCAAGAAGGCCTTTGGCCTGTTTGTTGGGTTGGGTGCTGTTTTTAATTTTTAAAATATCTGTACTGTTACATTTTTATTGTATTTTCCTGTATTGTTTTATTGTTTTAATAAGTTTTAATTGTGCCCATAAGTTGCCTTGAGTGCCATTTTTTGGTCAGAAGACAGGGTACAAATAAAATAAAATCAGTAATCACCTGCCCCTGCTCCTGTTTAATAACTGGAGATGCCAAGGATTGAACCTAGGACCATCTACATATGAAGCATGTGCTCAAGCATTTAGTTATGTTTGGTGTCTTCTGGATGTCTCGCTGTGTTTGATTGAAGTGGCAAAGGGTGACACTTCTTTCTGCTCAAGATTTCTCCCTCACTTGTTTGTCCCTGTTATATACAGAACTGTCCCCTATGCGCAGAACCTTGCAATAATATTTGGCATCTCCCCTTTTCCCTCCACATCCAGGTACTCTTCAGTATATTCAAACTGTACCCTTTTCTTATTGCAACCACTGTTAAAATTTTTATGAGCATCTTGGTCATCTCTTAACCATGTTATTTCTGTTCTTCCCTGTTGCATCTGGTCTTCAGTCTTCTCAAAATATCACTGTTCTCAAATCCCTTCTCATCCCTCTACTGCTGTGATCATATCTCTTGCTTTAACTCCCTTTGCTGGTTATCCATCACTGGCTACATTAGCTTCAAGCTTCTAGTCCTTGTCTTTATAAGTCTTTCCTTAGTAAATCTCTTTCCTCATCTCCATTTGCAGATATTTCCTCTGGCAATGACACAGCATGTACAGCTATCAAGCTATCAGCATTGTGGAATCTCTATCTAGTTCAGAAGATGGCAGAATGTCATCTTGGCAACACAAGTTACCATGGACACTTGACTCCTGTTATTTGGAGATTATATTTCTTAGAGGTTATGGTAAAAATCAGGGTTGCCGTCCTTGGACAGAATCCAATGACGCACAAGCAGACGTCTCTTTGTACAATAGGTCTTTTTCCTTCTTCCACCTGCAGCCCCCCTATGCCTCCAAAAATCTTCTCTGGAGAATTCTGCAACCTTGCAGAGCAGATTTTGATGGTGTGCAGGGGAGAAAGGCAATCACCCCCCCCCCCCATTTCCTGTAATACTGACAGAAGCAGTTCTATCAAATGAAAAATGTGACTGGATTCCACCCCTTATTTTTCAGGCCAGCTGCTAGTTTGGGCATGAGAAGTTGAAAGGTTGATGTTGTGGAGCAGAACATTTTCCGCCAATGTTTTTCATTGGGGAAAAAAATCAATTCCTAAAACGTGTATTGTCTCACAAATTTAATTAGTAACATAATGAAATAATAGAATGCTAGTCAGAAGGAGCACTTTAAAAGTTGTAATTTAACTTGTTTCAAGTGACTATCCTAAAGAAGTATGCATGCATAAACCAGGCACAGCTTATTGGATGTGCTAAAATTAGTATGTTCATATTCTTCAGTGCCTTAATGTTTCTAAATTCAAACAGTGTGAGGGAAGTATATGCTGTTGAGTTGTCATGCCTTAAAATATTTATAAGTATTGCAATAAAAATGATTTCCAAGTAAAACTTTGATTTTGTGTGAATATAACAAACCACACTAAGTGCCAATTATTAATATTTTTCTCAGTCAAATATTTTAAATCAACTACTTTTGCTTATTAGAAAAAAACGCATTTGAGATATTTGTGCAGCACATAATATTAACATGACATGCATGTTTAGTTTTATTTACTACACATAAGCCAAACATGCTAAATCAGCTCACAGTTGATTTAAGGTGGGGGAAGGGCACCTTTTCCCATGGGCCACTGACACGCAGAAAAAGTTGAGCTGACGGTGGGTGTCGCCAGAGCCAAAGAGGGTGGAGTTTGTACATTTCAGGCTTGCCCAGCTATTTCCCTCTCTACACCACCCCACCCCACCCCTTCTCCCTCTCTCTCTCTCCCCCCTTTCTTGTGTGTACACACACACACACACACACACACACATACACACAGCAGAAGAGGGAGCAATTCCTGGAGGGGTGGTCCAGAGAACAAGAGTGCTTCCACAACATCTGGAGAGCTGGATGATGAGAGGTGTGTTTTCCAGAAAACCGGTATCACTCTTATGACGGCTACAGAAAGTAGAGGAAGGAATTAGCGGATTGGCTATCCTTGACTTGATCCTAACCAACAGAGATGACTTAGTGGATAAAGTAGCAGTTACAGGAACTCTGGGGGAAAGCGACCATGTTATACTTGAGTTCTTGGTTCTAAAGGAAGCAAGAGCCGAGTGTAGACAAACACGTAACCTGGATTTTAGGAAAGCTGATTTTAATAAACTCAGAACAATGATAAGTCCCTTGCCCATGGCAAGCATAACAAGAAAAGGAGTCCAAGATGGGTGGGAGTTTTTAAAAAAGGAAATTCTCAAGGCATAATTACAAACAATTCCAACAAGAAGAAAAGGTGGAAGACAACAGAAGAAGCCAGTGTGGCTTCACAAAAAGCTTAGAGATGACCTGGAAACAAAAAAGGACACATACAGGAAGTGGAAGGAAGGCCAAGCTACAAAGGAAGAGTACAGGCAGGTAGCTCAGAATTGCAGGGCTGGTGTCAGGAAGGCTAAAGCTGAGAACGAGCTGAGGTTAGCGAGAGATGCTAAAAGCAACAAAAACGCTTTCTTCAACTACTTGCATAGTAAAAGACAGGAAAGAAATGGTGGTTCAGCTATTAAATAAGGATGGAAAAATGATAACAGATGACAAAGAAAAGGCAGAAGTGCTCAATTCCTACTTTGGCTCAGTCTTCTCCCAGAAGAGGGTCTATGACCCCATTGGCAAAGGCGAAGTACAGGCTGAAAGGGGAAGATTGCAGCTTGAGATCAATAGGCATATGGTCAAGGAACACCTAATTACTTTGAATGAGTTCAAATCTCCAGGGCCAGATGAACTGCACCCTAGAGTAATAAAGGTACTGGCAGAAGAACTCTCAGAACCGCTGTCTATTCTCTTTGAGAAATCATGGAGGACAGGGGAAGTGCCAGATGACTGGAGGAGGGCTAATGTCCCTATCTTCAAAAAGGGTAAAAAGGAGGAACCTGGGAACTACAGACCAGTCAGTCTGACATCAATCCCTGGGAAAATTCTGGAGCAGATGTTCAAGCAATCCATCTGTAAGCACCTTGAAAACAATGCAGTGATTCCTCGAAGCCAACTTGGATTTGTCAAGAACAAATCCTGCTAGATGAATCTGATCTCATTTTTTGATCAGGTAACTTCCCGTGCGGACTGTGGGAATGCTGCAGACATAATATACCTCGACTTCAGCAAAGCTTTCAACGAAGTGCCCCATGATCTCCTGATGAGCAAACTAGCTCAAAGTGGGCTAGATGAAACAATGATCAGGTGGATCCACAGTTGGCTACATAACGGATTCAAAGGGTGCTTATCAATGGGATCTTCTCCAACTGGGGAGAGGTAACGAGTGGGGTACCGCAGGGCTCAGTCCTGGGCCCAGTGCTCTTCAACATTTTTTTAATGACTTGAATGAAGAGGTGCAGGGAATGCTTATCAGATTTGCAGATGACACAAAATTGGGTGGGATACCTAATACTTTGGAAGACAAACAAAATTGAAAGTGATCTTGATAAACTGGAGTGCTGGGCAGAAAACAACAGAATGACATCTGTCAGGGATGCTCTGACTTGGATTCCTGCACTGAGCAGGGGGTTGGACTCGATGGTCTTGTAGGCCCCTTCCAACCCTAATATTCTATGATTCTATGACTGTGCCTTGGATGTAGCAGGGACTGTTCATATCAAAGGTAATACTCTTCAGTATAGAAGACAAAAGTGATTCCAAGGGATGGGTCGCAAACTGTGTGGTGTCATTCATCCTGTGGGAACTAAAGGCCAGTTTAGTTGTTGATGACCCTATACCAGGGATGGGGAACTTGTGGCCCTCCAGATATTATTGGACTGCAACTCCCATCATTCCTCACCATTGGGTGTGTTGACTAGGGGTGATGGAAATTGCAGTCTGGCAATATTTGGAGGGCCACATGTCTCCCACCCTGCCCTACACACAGTGGGGAAAGTCTCAGGATTACACATGGACACCATGCATAGGGAGTTAAATGTGGCTCAGATGTGCACACATGTGGTTGCATGTGTCATTTGCCTTATTTTCACTTTCCTTCCCTTTTGAGAGATGGAAGGCTTGTGGCAAATCATGCATCTGTGCAGATGCCTATGTCACATTTTATTTTGTACAGTGGGGTTGTGGACAGTGTTGAGACTTGCTCGTGCACCGCATTGTATTTCTGAGATTGTAAGTATTTGAACCAGCCCTTAAAAACTGTATCCCTTTCTTCTGTGGGTGCTGAAGGTGGCAGCTCACCAGTATACATATTCTTAAAAAAAAAGAAGGTCCTGCCCATTCATAGTAGAAATCCCAGCTATTACTGTGATACTTTTATTGTGTCTAATATTTAGCCTAATATGTCTTAGCTGCCATAAAAGCTCCCATGTACCTTCCGTTTGTATGCAAGTTGTTTGAGCCTTGCCTCTGCGGTAACATTAGCTGTGGTTGCCTGGGGTGGGAGTGGGAATCTTCTGGAAAATTTACCAGAAAACCCCCAAAGCTGTGCAAGCTTTTATCAGAAAGATGTTTCAAAAATAAACCTTGACTTGATGGTGAAGTCACAGCGTCTCCATGTTCAGAGTCCCCAAATGAAGTGGGGGAGGAGGGGTCTGCAGACATTCATATCAGGGGCTTGCAGATTATGTGGTCGTTACAAGGTTGGACCTGGACCTATCTCTGGGATTGCTGGGGACCAGAAAGGCAATAATGTTGGGACCCCAATTTTGGGAAATTCAGCATCCTCCCAGAGTGTGAACACTGTGTTATCCATTGGTTCCTATCTCTGTTGGGCCATGCTGATGTAGAAACAATCCCCCGGTTTGCAGTGAAGTTTCCAAAGTATCCGTATCAGTAACTTCTTCTAAGGATACTTGGTCCATCACTTTGTCTCTGCAGAGTGACAAAAGGAATGTAGAGGAAACAGAAATTCTAGCTGGGGTTGGAGAGGGGTTGTTGGGTCTGAAAAGACTTGTTAGAAGAATCAGTAGTTATAAGTAGCATTAATCATTAAATCAGTAAAACAAAGCTACTACAGAAATGTAACAGATAATGAGGTTAAATGTTGGCAGTATGCTACTTGTTGGGTCAGGAGTGGTGGTCAGCAGAACAAGTCCACCTGGAGATAGTAGGAAGAAAGCTGGTTCTCCTGGGCAATGGAGGTGATGATATAAACTAAAGTTTGAAGGCAGATGATACCAGAGATGGTGTGTGTGGTGTGCATACTGTATGTCCTTGCTCAGCAAGGAAGAATCTTGTTTCTGTTTGACGCAGGGGTATCATAAACCTCTCACATTGCCAGCTTCAAGACTTTGGGTTTTTTTCAGTGCTACCATTGCAAATTCGTTTGTTATATCCATTCTTTACATAGTCTGTACTCAGTAGTTTACAGGCAAGAAAAGCCTTCAGGTAATCCCAGGGTAAATCTCACAGCACATTGGTGAGTGCCAAACTTTTGGGCTGTCTCTTAAATGGAATGCACACCCAATTTAGTGCCCTGTCATTTTGAATACTAGTAAATAAGGAACTTGACTATTAACTTGACTATTAACTGAAAGATTTTTTCAGACAGGAAATAATAAAATTCTAGCATTACCTTAGCTGTGCATAATAAACTGGTATAGACCAAACTGCATTATGAACAACACAGTATTTAACTGCTAAGAGAAGAGTCAAGATACCAGTGTTTAAAAGATGCATACCATTCTACATCATTAAATACGAACAACTGCCCAAAAGGAGACTTTTAATAATTGGTAAGGGCATGGAGACCTACCCTAAAAGGACACTACCTTAGCCCTAAGAACTGAAATATAAGAGGCTATTGTTTTGAATCAAATGGCATAAGGGTTCACACGTGTGTTCATCACTTGATAAATGCAACAATCATTGCCAATCAACCCCCACAGACAGAGCTTTCATACCCTCCCAAACAATGCTTTTCAAGAGACGCAATGCTCTTCCTTGCATTCATCTTAACCGTTGTGATGAGATACGTAGTGATGTATATGTACAGGTACGAATCAGCTTTAAGTGGCTATAATTCCACCAGTTCAGAGTATTGAAAGTGTGCAACCTGAAGAATTGACATTGTAAGATAGTTGTAGACCATATCTTACTGAAGTGTTGAAGGGGGGCAGTTGAGCCGCTGATATATAAAAAGAATTATGGCTGAGATCAAAGAACCACATAACTCCTTCCATATGCCCAAGGCTGATTTGATTTGTATTTCTCAGAGAGTGGAACAGCAGTCCCCAAGCTGCAGGGCAAATAACTTTTGAAACTGAGGGGGCTTTGAAACATCCTAAAAATATGGCATGGGAGTCTGGTGTTCAAACAAAAAAAGTAACAAATCCCTCTGTGTGCACCCAGTCCCTTAGATTTGCCTGAAGCAATTTTGGATCCTGGCCTACAAGTATGTATTCAGGCTGCAGTCCTATACACACTTACCTGGGAACACTATTGAACTCAGTAGGACTGAGGAGACACGCATAGAATCAGCCACGATGTGATTGAGTCACTTGATGTGAATTTTGTCATCATTCAGCATGCTTTAGCCACCTTGCCTTATCAAAAGGCAGAGTTATTAAGAGAGCTGTAAAAGAGTGGGCATGCCTAACAGGTGGAGCAAAGCTCACGCATTTACAAAACTTAATATGAGATTCTAATGAAAATAAGCTGTTTTTATGAGTGCATTTTGTTATGGTTAGTATAGCAACTGTATCTTAGATCCTCAAAAGGTAAATTCTGCTGCATATACATGTCACTTGGGTAGAATTTTGTACTGGCTGCTGTCATGGCAAAAACTGAACCATGCTGATCTTGGGAAAAAGCACTATGTGCAACATGTGGCGTATGACTTTTAACACAGAATTTGGCAGCTGCTGCTGATTTCTGAGAATTTCAATTGTTATGAAGAAAGCCTTAGAGCTGCTTGGGCATTTCAAATACATATTTAGTAGGGGTGAGAAACTGGTGATCTCCAGGCCAAGTCCTGCCTCCTGAGGGGTGCTGTCTGGCCCTTCAAAGACTAATTTTTCTTCTTTCCCTTTCACTACCTAACTAGGCTCTGAGGATGGGGGGTGGGGCAGGCGAGAACTGAGTTGTACAGAGAATGAAAGAGAAAGAAGGAATTCACGGTGTGTTCCTGCTGTCTCTGCTCTTGCCATCTATGCCTTCTGAAAGCCCTCAAAGAAGGGGGAAACGGAGGTAGCCATGGTTGTGGCAATTGAATGTGCCAGCAGGCTACTTAACAGGGCTTGGCTCACCTCGCTCTCCAGTGGCATGCTTAACAAAAATAGTGGTTGACCAGGGCATTCAGGATGTGATGCCCATTTAATTTTGCATGGCTCCTGTCACTCTGGTTGTACACACCCATTGCCCCCCTGAATGTTTGCAAGTCCATTCTCTCTCCTCCATACTGAACAGAATCAGAACAGCCCCTGCCTCCCAGGAAGAACAACATGGCAAGAGGAAGACCAGCTCCCCCCCCTCCCCCCGAGAAGGAGCAGATGCAGGGAGTTTGTTCCCTTATTCCTTCCCTTCCACTAGACAGAGCACTCTGCTCCAGCTGGCAGTTGCCTGAGGATTGTTGAACCAAAGGAAAGCACCCTTCCCGCAGCCAGAGGACTAAGGGCTGCTGCTTGGCTGTGTGTGTGTGAGAAAGAGAGTGAGTGTTTGGAGTTGTTTCGTGGTATTATTACTGGTTGCTTGTAAGCAGCCTTTGATTAAAAGGCAGGGTATACATATTCTAAATAAATAAATAACTTCAAAACCCCACTATATCTCAGATGCACCACAGCCCCCATCCCCGCCCCCAACTGAGCAAACTTGTGCAATGCAAATTATGGTAATTAAAATATATTGGTGCAGATATGACTGCTATGTATAATGCTGGTAGTAGATTTATCTTGGGCTACAATCCTGTGCACTGTTAGGTTATTCAGGTGTGGGCAACTTGTGGCTCTCCAGTTCTTCAACTGCAACTCCCATCATCTCTCAGCATTGGCTATGTTGGCTAGGGCTGATGGGACATGCAGTCTGAAACCATTTGGAGGGGCTGCAAGTTGCCCACCCTGGGTTATTTAAATCCTATCCATTTCAGTGGAGTGTAAGCAGCCTGTGTTCAGAATTGCTGTTTTTATGTATGTGAGTGCTTTCTCATATAAATGCTTTTAGCATAGACGTTTGGGGCTTTTGGTGCAGATTTTCTTCACTCACTTTAGTATGAGTAAGTTGTAGCAATTAGCTCTGTATTATTGAGCTATTCAAAGTTTCCTTCACTGTGACCTATGCTTGGATTAACTGAGCACTTCCTTGATTTTTAACATAGACTTAATCTGTCAGGTATGCAGCTAAGTAACAGATTTAACTCCTGGTAATATTAATACCACTTCAAGAACTCTAGAAGCTTAAGGCTGTGTGAGGAAAGAGGCCCTTGGTATTTGAATACCAGTGGTCAGTATTCCAAGATGTGGTCAAATTTTATTGAAAGTCAGCAGTGCAGATTCACTATAATAAAACATTATTCACTAAAGGTGAAGGATTTCTCCCCATTGAAAGTTACAGGCTAAATCATAACTTACATTTATCTGTGAATTTATATAGTACTATGAAGTCTGTCTGTCTCTCTCAATGTGTCAGACCATTTATATAAAGTTAACTGTAGATGTAGAAGTTATACATGTGTTGAAATGATTAAGATGCTCCTTTGTGTGCTGTTCTCTCTTGGAATGTTCATTCCCTGTTGTATAATATTTCAAAATTACACTTGCATTACAAAAATCTCATCCAATGAAAGAGTATTATAAGAAAATAAGAAGAGCCATGCTGGATCAGACAAAGGGTCCACCCAGTCCAGCATTCTGTTCACACAGTGGCCAACCAGATGTCGACCGGGAACCCACAAGCAGGACATGAGTGCAGCAACACCCTTCTGCCCATGTTCCCCAGCAACTGGTGTACATAGGCTTATTGCCTCTGCTACTGGAGGTAGCACATAGCCGTCAAGACTAGGAATCTCCTCCAAGAATTTATCAGATTTTTTTAAACTCCTGTTGTTGTATTAGAAAGGAAGAGCTCTGAAATGTACTGCAGTTAAGAACCATTTGCAGTTTAAAGGCTGCTTATTAAACACAGCTGTGGGTTTCAGACTTTGTTGTGAGGAATACTGGCATGATTTGAAAGCTTTTTGAATGATAGTTTTTCGATCCTTATGGATGATACAGTCTGTAGCCCCAGAGTAGTGCTAGGTATGGTCAAGTTTGATTGGAGTGTTGTCAATGCTCAATGGACTTCTCAGGCATCTAGTGTAAATTGAGATTGTACCCTGAAATGTGTCCCAGAATTCATGATGGCAGATGTACAGGGGTTCTACAGCAGACAGATAGATGGGGAAAGGGTTCCCTGAGAATCGGGAACGTGAAAACCACTGGAAAATAGAGGGACACACATTTATTAAACTTCCCATTGCCATGGTTCTCTGGATATATCTGGCATACCTTTGGCAGCAAAACAGTTTCTCTGCAGCTCAAAGTTTCTCTTATTGGAAATTGGTGTTCAGCAGGCCTCATCATTACAGGCATTCAGGCTAACTCTCAAGACTTATTTGTTTACTTTGGCCTATAATTGAGGTAGGACTTTATTGGATGCCATTGTGTATATGGTGTTACCTGGCTTTAATTGTTACTTTTGATTTTATTATTTTGTTTTTATCATTGTTCTTGTATTTTGTCATTTTAGATTTTGTGTGCTGCCTTAGAAGGATTTTCCTTAAAAAGTGGCTTATAAATCTTTTAACTAAATAAAATAATAAATAAATCAACCCTTCAGGATCTGATGTAGCCCGATTAAATTTTATGACGGTTCTAACTCTGGCTGGTCTATGACCAGATTCAAATTTTCACTCTGCCAGCATGCTCACTGGATGACCTTAGACCAATCACCCTCTCTTAACTTAATCTACTTCACAGGGTAATTGTGAGGATAAAAGAAGGGGCCATGTACACCATAATAAATAATGTAATAAAGAAATATTTATAAGCAAGTATATGCTAGTTTGGAGATAATAGATAGTTTTTTTTTACTCTTCCGTATTTTCTGTGGCCTACCTCTTTTCTCTTTGGAAAATGTGAAAAGAACAGTTATGTGTTCTGTAGAAAAATTATTTTTCCTTCAGACCTTGTATTTTAAGAGTGTGAACGAAACAAAAGTTTGCCACAGCTCTGAAATATGTAATTTTAACAGTTTTAGCTGTACTTCATATGCAGCTGTTTTTATAATCTTAAAATTTAAAAAGGATATAAAGCTAGCCTCATCTTTTTAAGGAGAAGATTTTTTAAAGGATATAAATCTAGTTTCTTATTTTTCTTGTCACCATCACAGTTGCACAGTGCCATCCTGTGGAGCTGCTTCTGGTGATGAGGAGCTTGTTCAATAGAGGCTCAGGATGGTGGTGGTGTGAGGGGAGGTTTCAGGTGGTAGAGCTTTCTAATGCTCACTGTGACCAATTTATGTTACATTTTGCAGATAAAATTGCTCATGTCTGTGCCGACTTGGCTGCCATAATTTTAACAGAATCAAAGATGGATGCAGCCCATAGGACATGATCTGGTCCTTGTAGGACTGAAGCCTATCCTGTGTACTCTCAATCCTTGCCTTTCCTGGCTGTTGAAATCTGCAATTATGGAGAGAGATAATAAATGCTTCTCTGAGAGAAAGGGTAAGGCGGCAGTAGTGAAACCCCTTTTGGACCCCACCCCCCAAGCTTAGAGCATGTCACTTGGGATAATTACCATCCAGTGTCTAATCTTCCATTCTTGAGCAAGGTGCTGGAGCAGGTGGTGGCGTCTCAAATCCAGGTAATCTTAGAGGAAATTGATTATTTGGATTTATTCCAATCTGTTTCAGACCCAGTTTGGGGATAGAAATAGCCCTGGTCACTGTGGTGGATGTCTTATGCTGGGGAATGGATGTGAGGAGTGTGGCCCTATTAGTTCTCCTGGACCTCTTGGTGGCATTTGATACCATCAACCATGGTATCCTTCTGGGTTGCCTGGTTGGGTTGGGCATAGGAGGCACAGCACTGTGGTGTTTCCTGGAGCCCTTCCTGGAGGAGTGGTCTCAAAAGGTGGTGCTGGGGGACTTCTGTTCCACCCTGTAGCCTTTGGCATCCTAAGTGCTGCAGGTTTCTATCTTGTCTCTCATGTTAACATCTGTATGCAACCACTGGGAGAATCATAGAATAGTCATAGAATAGTAGGGTTGGAAGGGGGCTACAAGGCCATCGAGTCGAGCCCCCAAAGAAGGGACTTCTCCCTTCTCAAAAGGGAGAAGTCATCCAGAAGTTTGGGCTCTAGTGCCATCAGTATGACATGCAACTCTGCATTTTGTTTTCCACCTATTAATCCCAGGGAGGCTGTAGAACTCTTGAGGAGGTGTCTGGAAGTGGTTTTGGGATGGATGAAGGGTAGCAAGCTGAAGCTTAATCCAGACAGGACAGAAGTGTTGTGGGTAGGGGAACTGGCTGATCTGGATAGAAGAGTGCAACCAATTCTGGATAGTGTTTCACTCCCCCTGAAGGATGAGGCTCTCAATTTGGGGGTTCTCCTGGACTCAGAAATGTCTGTGGAAGCACAGTTAACAGGAATAGCCAGGATTGCCTTTCAGCATATTAGGCTGGTATACCAGCTGTGACTCAACTTGGTGATAGTGGGCCTAGCTGCAGTTACGCAAAAACTAATTAGTCAGACTGGGGTACTGTAATGTGCTTTGTGTGGGACCGCCTTTGAAAACAACCTGAAAACTTCCATTGGTACTGAATGTGGCCACTCAGGTGCTTGTTGGGGTTAGGTGGGCTGAGCACATTACACTGGTTCTGCAGCAGTTGCATTGGTTCCAGTGTTTCTCTGGGCCCTATGCAAAAATGATGGCCTTCACCTTTAAAGCCCTAAACAGTTTGGGGCCATTTGAAGGACCACCTGCACCTGTATGGATCTGTTTGAGGCTTGAGTAGGCATCAGAGGCTACTCTGATATGTGTTATCTGATGTGCTAGTTGGCCTGCCTTTAAGATTGGTTAGACTGGCAGGCACAAGAAATGGGGCCCGTTCACTGGTGGCCCCCACTCTCAGGATCTCCCTCCCAAGGGATGTACAGTTGGCCCCTTACATCTTGGCATTCAAAAAGGCTTTAAAAACCTATCTCTTTATAGTGGATTTTAATTATGCTGAAAACTTGTTTCTGGTGGCTGAATTATATTTTAAAGCATTGCTACTTAATTTTTTTTGAAATTTTAAAGTTTGAATATAATGCAGTATCGTTATTTTTATATCATTGTTTGCTGCCTTAAGAGGATTTTATCCAGAAAGCTGGCCTATAAATATTTTAAATCAATCAGTAATGCAAAGCATCTTGGCATGTAAACCAGTAACTGAGATCTGATTATTCTGCAAAGGCCCTTCCTCCCCAAAGACATTACATGATTTAGTGATATTGCTGATCTATTCTCAGCTGTTAAATGCTTTGTTCATAGCAAAGGCTAAATTATCTACTAGTGGGTCGGAAAACAAACATTCTGGTTTTTATATTATTTCCTTCTGGGTGAATGTGATAAGCCCTTGTCCGCTGTACCAGAAATGGGAAGAGCTACATTCTGTGTCATATTTTTGGCTGAGTGCCTGAAGGGGGGTGGGTGATGAGTAGACTGGTTGCGAGGTTTAATGGCTTAATAGCCCAATCCTCTGCACATTTACTCAGAAGTAAGTCCCACTGTGTTCCCAGATAAGTGTGCATAGGATCACAGCCTAAATTACCTTTAAAGCCGTGGCTTTATTATTCACTGGAGGCTTGAGGGTAAGAATGTGGAGCAGATGGCTTCGGTGTATCCTGCCCTGTGTGAATTAAACATTTCCATCCCTGTACCCTGAGTGCAGCACTCTGCTTCCTCATCTTCCCATCTTTGACTAGTAGTGGTTTTTCAAGGGTTTAAGAAAGACCCCCTTTTTTCAATGCTACACCAACTGTTGGGAGAAGAGAGGGAATCTTGTCTTATACTACAGACATAGAGTGACCGAATGAGAGGTTAACAAACTCCCAACACTTTTCATCCATAACTAGGAGGATATTGAAACGTTCTTTAAGATGTAATTGTAGGAGGAGAGAAAATGAATAGGCTATACTTCGGACACGATGGAAGATACCTCTAGGGCAGTAATTCCAGTAATTCTATTACTAAGATAGCCAGTAACATGGTATTCCTATCATGATGTTTGGGACATACCCAGAATCTTCCAAACGTGTATAATTTAGGAGTTATTTTAGGATGAAGGTCTCATATCATTTGATAGGCTTGATGAGTGCTGTGTGGGATGGATTGGGGGATGGGGAAATGTTTCTGTTTCTAATTATCCTCTTGCCTCCTGAGTTTAATTCTGTTGTTGTCTTTCCCATTAGCTCTGCAGCTCAAGGCTCTAGCTAGCAACAAACTATTTAACACAGTTGTCAGTTAGAATGTTTCCTACGGTCTTCCCGGAGTCGTGCTAATTTCACTCTGTTGGCGGTTCTTAATTGTCTGAGCAGCAGTAGAACAACTGAAGAGTCACTCTGCGTATCAGCTCTCATCTGGCTGATACAATGAGGTTCTGTGTAACAGAATAATTGCTAATGGTTGTGATAACTTATAAACACCGATTTGCAAGTCCCATTCATCTCAAAAGAAATTAGAAGAGCTTCTAATTAGGATTGGAGGTGAAATGTAGAAAATCAGAGTGGGCAACTTGGACAACACTGAGGGTCCTATCAGAAATACATCCAGAGTAAAATGCTGTAGCAATTTTGTTGTTTTTGTTTTTTTAGCAGCATATCATTAATAAGTTTTGCTGTCACACTCACAAACATTTTATTATTACAATAATACCCCAGTCTTCCTCTGAGGAGCTTACGGTGGTCTACATATGGTATCTACATGGTCTCCTATCCAGGCCACTCCAGACCTGCTTAGCTTCAGCCATAAAACTGCACCATTTGTCCTCTAGCCATTCTCTAGGATGCTGTAAATGCCAAATAATAGTTTGTGGAATAAAAATTTAAACATTTAAAAAATGAAACCCATGTTTCTCAAGACAATAGAATCCATGAACTATATGTTGCCTATATCTGCATAAGATTGTTGTGACTTGTGAGGCATTTGTAAAAAGCATTGCAAAAAACTTAATCCACTTGTAACAAATTTTAGTAGTCTGCCTACTTGCCTGGAAGCAAATGTTACATGGCCTGGATAGATATTTAGCTGCATGACTGTCTCAAGAAATAACCATTTTTATACCCTTCCCTCCAAACTCAATAGAAATATTTCTGTCTTTGGCTTGTTTCCAAGGTGAACTTCCCACTTGTCCCTGTGATCTGGGGCTGGGGCACTGAATAACTTGAATGCGAGTTAATTTGTACAGGCTTGTCCGCACTTGAGAGATGACCTAATTAATATTGCTTGATTTTAGGTCCGTTAAATCTATCATGAACATGGTATCTCATGTAGCTGGTGTTGTATCTGACACCTTCCTGGATTTCTCCAAGCCTTCGATTCATCTATATAGTTTCATGGTTCCTGTGGTGACTGAAGGACACGTGCTACTGCGTCACCATGTCCACTTCACTGTGCAGTGTTATAAATGGCTACTCACTTCCCTGCGTATAACGTGAACACCATCCATCAGGTCTTAGCAGCATTTGGCTTATTAACCGGGCATTCTTAAGTAGGTTTACTCAGGTGTCAGCCCCAGCGCAATTTACTCTCTAGTGCTTTAGGACTGCATCCTAAGGGCACAGTCCACTGGGAAGTTCTTCTGTGCAGCCCCATTGAAATGAATGAGAACAGAACAGTATCGTGCTTTTAGGTTGCTTCCATGCATTTTAGTGGGGTTTGCACAGGATAACTTCCCAGAGGCTTGAACTCTTAAGATAGCAGTCTCTTTGCTATTTCCAGAAAGAAAATTAGACTTTTCTCAATTTATTTCCAATCTAAATGGAAACAGCTGCTGGTGGTCTATGCTTAACCCCCCCCCCCCCCGGTACATTACACTATAAGTGAGCTTGGAACTATCTAGTCAGCTTTCAGGCAAGTCCCAGTGTCAAGGAAACAGGCTGAACTCATTTGTATAAGGTGGGGGTGGAGGACAAGTGGCCTTGTGGGCCATGTGCAGCCCCCATCCACCCTGTTGCCCCCCTCCACCCCTATTTTTTTCCTTAAAAAAAAAAGAGAGAACAGGTTGTGCTGGGCCACCAAAATTTGGTGGTAAACTACTATAGAGGCTTAGAATGGACAACTGTAGCTTGTTTTCATGCTAAATTTGTCCATTCTAAGTGTCTGCGGTGGCTATGGAGGCTTAGAATGGACAAAGTTAGCTTGTCCCCCCCCCCCCTTTTTGTGGTGCAGAGGCGGTGGCGGCAGAGGGAGTGCAGCTCGTGATGGGTCTGGGTGGGGGTGGGGAATTGGCTCCCAGACTGACTGAAGTTGCCCACTGCTGGTATAAGGATCAGTTGGTTTCAAAGTGCCCCATTGTGATGAATTTTTACATTTTATTTCCAATATTAGATTTCTGTTCTTCTGTTGGTGTGCTGGGGAAAACTAGAATTGGAGTATTTTTGCCATCACTGGAAAATGCAAGTAGCGGTGCCTGTTTGGGAGGCACCTGGTGTCATGCTTGTGCCCTGATGAATCCTTAGTGCTTATTATTCATCTACTGTCCATTCTACCTCTTCCGTCTTCTGAGATGAGATGTGCATTCAAGACTACGGGCTTCTTTTTGCAGGCAAAGAATCCCAGATGAAACACTTTCTGCTGAGAAATACCCCAAGCTAAGCATATGCTTGCAAGTGAACCCAAACCCAGTTGGTGGAATTTGACATAGTTTTGTGTGTGGCTTATCCTGGGATGAAAAAAAAGCACAGTTGTGGCCTGTGATTATCTAGGAGTTCTTTTACTTGTTTTTAACTCATTTTACCCCTTGAATCAGATATTAAGGGGTTATTATAATTTTCCAGAACAGAGAAAAGTATGTAAGTTAGCACTTTCCACTGTATTGTCTGTGCAATTGCTCTTCATTGGGCTTTAGTTTGTGATTTGTGTCTCCCAGTTTCCATCTAAAAGGTATAAATGCTGTTTCTATATAGGAACATAGGAAGCTGCCTTATACTGAATCAGTCCATCTAGCCCAGTACTGACAACACTGACTGGAAGCGGCTGTCCGGGGTTTCAGGCAGGATTCTTTCTAGCGCTACCTGGAGATGCTGGGGATTGAACCTGGGACCTTCTGCACGCAAAGTAGGGGCTCTACCACTGAGTCATGGCCCTTCCCTATATTTGAAGGCTTACTTAGCTTTCTGCATAGAGTGCCTGATTTTAAATGCCATTGATATAGGCGTTCTTCCCAGAGACATATAATGGTCTTGATTTGTTGTTTGTTTTGATGTGGTTCTTTGTTTCAGATCTGGGAGCGGGGATGATTTCCCTTACTGGCAGATCCCCTTCAATACCAGAGTTCCGCAAAAAAGAATTACAGTAGGTTGCCACCAGTCAGCTCACCCACCCAGGTCGATTCAGCTGGAGGAGTTCTAAGCCCTTTTGCCAAAGATCTCCCTTCAGCCCAGCTCTAGAAAAGAAATAGAAAGGAAGGAACTTTGGATCTAGTTGCCTACAGCCCAGAAGACACAAAACTTAACAAAACCTTGTGAAATATCCTAAGAACTCAAGGGGTAGCTTAGCAACCACGCAGTCTTGCAAATGGGGACGGTTTTCTTGAGAAATTATCTTTTAAAACAATGAAGCCAGATGTCAAAATATAAAAAAGAAAGGGTTTTTTTTTGGCAAAGTGAGATGGGGAATGGAAGAAAAAGGAAAACAGACAACCACACATACATAATTCCAAACAAAAATAAATAAAGGCAGTCCAATGCAGCTAGTTAGTTACATGTTATCTATGTAAGTAGAATCTTGGGTTTCTGCAAAGGGCTCTGTGGGTGTGTTATGCCCAGATTTAGCCCCATGTCACCATAATGAGAAATGATGTGAAAAATGCAAAGATTCAGGGGTAATTGCAAGTTTCACCATGTGGGGTTATTTTAACATGATCCATGGGTATTATCTGGAACGCATTGCCACAAGAATTAGCAATGGTCTCTAGTTTAAATGGCTTTAAAAAGGGGGGGGGGAAGGACTAGACATATTTGTGGGGGATAGATCTATCAGCAGCAATCATCCATAAAAGCTTAAATGCAAACTCCATAGTCAGAGGGAATATAGTTCTGATTTTCAGGTGCTTGGGGCAAGAAACAGTGGAAGGCAGGGTGGGGAACGCTTTTGGGCTGGAGTGGGCTGGATGAACACCATCTGCAATCCTTCGCAGGCCAGGTGATGTTAGGGGGCACAACTATCCCTCCACCACCATCCAGTCCCCAGGCAATGCACCAACTGGAGCTCCAGCTGGCACTTCAACTGGGAACCACCTTCGTTGCATGTGGGCATTCCCTAGGTGGGGAAAGCTCGTGTGCAAAGAAGCCCACCTAGGCTGGGGATGCTACGCCTGCCCCACATCATTCCAGTGGAGAAAGGCACAGTGTGAGCAAGTCCCAGCTTTGTGTGGCATGCATCATCCCCATGGAGGCTTCTCTCCCAGTGCTGGTCAAGTAGCCCAGCACCCACATCCCCACTGTTATTTCCAAGCTGAGACAGGAGATACTATCCAAGAAGGCAGTGTGGGTCGGAGGTTCCCCATCCCTGGTGGAGGGCTATCTGCTTTGCTGTGTCTGTGAACTGTACTAGAGTATCTTGGTAGGTCCCTGTGGAGACAGGAGCGCTGGACCGGATGGAATCTTGGTGTGATCTAGTACAGACTGTTCTTATCTCCATTTCTTGCAGTTTGCAAATTCAGCTGCATGGTCTACATGAGGAGAAAGAAATATAGAAAGGAATATTCATCACTAAAGAGAAGCATCAGAATGCACATTTGCTCATGTCTCATTGTAGTTTTTTGGTGTTGTTAAATGAGAAGGGTCTTGAGAGAGTGGTGAAACAGGAATCCATGGACAGGCCTCCTTTCAAAGACAACTTAGTTGCCTCAGGTTAACTGGAATGCTTGAGTGGGGGAGAAAGAGAGAGCACAGGATGCAACTCCATTTCCAAGAAGTAGATTATCATCATCATTAAACCAAATGCAGTGACCCAGTGCAAAATAGAAGCATGTTCAGTGCAACACAAACACAGCCTTATTGCTTTCTTTGTTTAACGTAACTCTAAATTTAGTTGATTAGAAGAAAACATGCAGTCTTAAGTACTTGTCTGAACAAGAGTCAGGGGTGTGTCTTTTTTAAATCTTGAGATGATTAATCTGTTTATGTAAATTCAGGGATTATTATTATTGTTATTATTGTTGCTTATACCCCACCCTTCTGGTGCATCTGCTTTACTCAGAGCAGTTTACAACAGTAATCAGCCAGAATAATCCCATAACGGAAATAAAATAACAGCATAAAACTGGAAATGGGTTTAGCAGATAAAAACGAAGGTCTACACATAATAATTATCTGCCCAGAAAGACAAATAGTTGCAAGAACAAGAAAACTGAAACCAGTCAGCAAAAAACAGTAATAGAAGGGGCCAAATGGATTTCATGGGGAATTCCACAATCTGAATGTGGCCTTTTGTGCAGCTTTTACTGAGGTGGTAAACCAGCGCCTGTTTTGTACCATTTCAGACTCCAAGTGGGGCTCATAAGGTTGAAGGCTTCTCCATACAAAAAAGAATAAATAAGTATCCCTACACATAGCATGTTGGGGAGAAAGATTCTCTAGTCTTCTCTCTGTGACAAGCTAGTTTTCTACATGCAGTGAGGTGTGCTTTTTGTATGGAGGACCAGTCAAGCATGTGAGTCCCTGCTGCAGTGTAGTCTGAAGCAGTACAGCCATTCAAAATGATGCAGAACAAAACACTTTCACCACTTACAATTTTTAGCCCTGTTCATGTAAACAAATTGCAGACTGAAATTAATTAGCAACTGTAAATTCATAATAAGTATTCATCTTGAATTGTGTGAATCTAACTTTCTCAGTCTTGCACCCATAAATGGTTTGGTTATAATTTCACCTATGGGTTAAGCTCGTAGGAGAAAAGTAAAGTTATTCTCTTAGAAAAAAACAATATCCACAGGTATAAGCAAAACATTTATGGGTGCAAGACTGGGAAAATGTGTGAAAGCTATGTGTAGATTGTAGTGCGTGACAGCTGCACACACATCTTTTTGACTGTGCGTTCACATCCTCAGAAGTCGTGATTTGTCTATGACTCCCTAGACTGTGTGCTACATGTCGATGAAATGTTTACATATTTTCCTACAAGTACTTTCTATGAGGGAGACATTGATAACACCTGAAGTAGCCCTGAGTGACCCTTGCTATTGCATCTAACATTTGCTTTAAAAACTCCCAGGAACAAATTACCCTTATCTTGCACCTTTATTTGATGTCATCCCTTCCCATCACTGTTCCAGCAAAGGACAAGGAATCTTTTTCTGTCAAGAGCTGCATTCCGTGGGGGTAATCTGTTGGGTGCTGTGGGGCCAGAGCTCAAAGTGGGTGGGGCCACTCCTCTCTCTTTTCTGACACCCCCTTTATTTCTCACACACTCACACTCACACACACACACACACACACACTTCCTCCCCATTCAGTGTGGTGCTGCCAGAGGAACAGATCACCCTTGTCAGAGTCTCTGAACTGATTGCTTTTGGACCATTTTTCAAATAGGCCAAGGGCTGCATGTTACCCACCCCTGGTCTTCTTCATAGGTTACACCAGAAGTAGGCAGTGTGGTGCCTGCAGGCACCAATGCACCCCTGGATATCTTTCCTGGCACCTGTCAAGGTGCCCTATTCCTCCTACTCCCCCCCCCCACACACAATTAACACATTTTCTTACTGGCAGCCGGGATCGCTGTGAAACAGGTTTCTGTTGGTGCTGAAAACTGTGGGTTCAAAGGAGATGTAGAGTGTGTTGGGGCTCAAATCCCACCTCCGACTTGTATTCAGTCTTTTGGGCAGGTTACTTGTCCTTTGCCACACCTCTCAAGGCAGCATTTTTGGTGGTTCTCAGTTTCTCAAATTGCCAAGTGTGCCCATGGCCTAAAAAATTGACTACTCCTGGATTTACTTATTTATATGATACAGGGGAGGGGCACATGCCCACTCCTTTTGTAAAGAAAATGATTGGTTGGTAAGTGTACTGACAGGGTCTTAGTCTGTTGTAGCAAATACAACTGTCCTGTAGCATGTCGAAATACTAACACTTTTGTTGTGGTATGATTGTTGAGGCTTTCATAGTCATAGTCTTTACTTCATCCAATGAGTATAGTTTTAACGTTATTTTTTTCCTTTCAGGTATTATTTTGAGCCAAACTTGCTGGGTACAAGACATGCAGAAGTAGTGTTTAACTGGTATATCTTTTTCTTTTCAGATAACCACTCTCATTAACCATAAGGATAAACCAAAGCGGTCAGACAAGACTTTGAGGGCAGTCCAGCAAGTGGGCCAAGCTGTTAATCTGGCTGTTGGGAGGTTTGTTATGGTGGGCGAAGCTATAGCCAGTGAAAACCAAGAGCTGAAAGTGGAAATGAAGGTTGCCTGTACTGAGGCAAAACAAGCAGGTAGGTGGGTGTTTATAGAACATGAGAGGCTTGCCATAATCTCTGCTGTGAACCCCCCCTTCCAAACACTGCCTTCCTTCAGCTCTTCAAGGTAGTTTGGGAGTTGGTGATTAAAGCCATTTAGTGTTGATCTTGTCTGCAATGGAGCTTTGCAATTTAAATCTTTTTAGTGTTTGGAGCAGTGCCTGTATCTTCCCACAGGGAATTCCTCTAGCTAGGATGTCTCCTGTTTTACTGAAATTGTACTAACTCCTGCCGCTGATCTGGCCCATGGCCAGTTGGGTAAAGCTGAAGCATTAACCCAGAGGAATTGTGGGATGACCCAGCCCTTCTGATCTGATGATTTAAAACGGAGGCGATGGTTATGATTGCATTGGCTCCTCAGAACATGTTCTGTGGCTTCTAATCTACTCAAGAGTTTTAGGGGGCTGAGTGGAGTGGCAGAAAATCCAAGGTGCCTGGTCAGGTTGACCAAATTCTGCATTGTCAGGGGCCACTCTGTTCTTTAGGTGGCAGTACAGAAGGTTCTGGTATGGGAGAGATGCACTAAGCAACAAAAAGTTTGAAAAAAAACCCCTCATTCGCCTTGGAGCACTGGAAAATACCATATAACGTGACGCTAGAGCCTTACGCAGGTTTCAGAGCATCATCCCGTTAGACCCACATAAGGGGAGAGCAGGGGCACGCTACCTGGCCACACCCTGACAAGGATGTAATGGAGGGGGAAGGGTCAGCACATACTTCCTTGTGTTCCTCCTCCTCATGTGAAGATAAGAATGACTGAACAGGGCTACTATGCTACAGGGATTGTGAGCCCTGCTTCTTCCCCACCATCTCTCGCCCAATAGTATCTAGTAAACTAAAACATATTACATGATGCTGTCATGTTGATGAGTTGCCCTGCTTCCAAAACAGCAGTCAAAGGAGTGAACTAGGGGTGGGGAAGGTCCCAGTGCAATGTCATTAAATCACGTGTTTCAGTTTATTAGTCATCACGGCAAGGGTAGGGAACACGTGGCCCTTCAGATGTTGTTGGACTACAACTCCCATCACCCCGAGCCAGCATAGCCAATGTTGAGGGATGATGGGAGTTGCAGTCTGAGAATGCCTGGAGGGCCACATGTTCCCCACCCCTGCATCATGGTAAAAGAATTAGTGGGGTTGCAAGGCTGCTGCGTGTGGCTGTAGCCTTGCAGTCTCCAGAAAGTGTCATTTTAGCCTCTGAGGTTGGGCAAACTGTGTCTTATATAGCACTTCAAGGAATGGTAATGGGTTGGAGTTAAGCAATGTCAGGGAGGCTTGCATTCCCCTTTGGCCAGTGGCACATTCAGGGCAGGACTTTGGGCTAGAAGCCAAGGTATCACTCATCAGAATGAGCAGCAGGGCCTTCAGTGCAACAGGGCTGGCTTACCACATTTGGACGTAAGTGAAGTAATACCCATTCCCATGTAAAGAGCACCCCCCAGCTCTGTTCATAAGAAAGGAACCTCCAACTTCCTAACTGCGTCCCTGCCCTTGGTAACTAACTGCCTGCATCTCCTAGGAAAGTCTTGCCCTGCACCTGTTGGTGTAAGTCAGGGTCCAGTTCTCAGTATTTGGAACAGCTCTGATTATAGCTTTATTTGCACCAATTCACATCATTTGTAGGTGAGACGATTGCACAGCTCACAGATGTGGCAACCTTGGATCATCCAGAATCTGATGGCCAGATAACTATTTTTACGGACAAAACGGGAGTGGTAAAAGCTGCGAGACTGCTGCTTTCTTCAGTGACTAAAGTGTTGGTGCTGGCTGACAGAATAGTTATTAAGCAAATTATAAGTTCTAGAAACAAGGTATTAATGGTTTTTGAATTCAGGCACTACATACTTGCATGTCTGAGTGAGTTGAGTGAGTGAGAATGATAATTTTTCATTGCATTTTATGGGTGTGATTCAGTCAAATTAAAACACGTTTCAGTGCCAATGGGAAGTAGTTAAGGATATGCTTAAATTTCCTATTAAAATCAATGGGACATAGAAGTACTTAACTTTGGCTTGATAATACTTAATATGTATTAACTGTTACTGGAGCAATAAGTAACCGCTTCACACATCACTGCAGCACAGCAAAGCATAGGATTCGACTACAGTGTGCTACAATGGGAATAAATGAACATACATAATTTGAGTTGAATGGCCAAATAAAAGACTGTTTTATTCAAGCAGGCCTTTGGTGTCTAAACAGATCTGTTGGGCTGGATGCTATTTTTATTGTGCTGTTGTTGTGTTTTTAATGGCTTTTAATGGTATCTGGATGTTATTGTTCTTATCAAGTTTTCTTAGTGATTGTAAGCCACCTTGAGTGCCATTTTTGGTAGAAAGATGAGGTACAAATAAAATCAAACACATTGATAATGTAGAATATACAGTCAGGGCCAGAAATATTGGAACAAGGATAATTGTTTTGGCAGTTGGCCTCTGTACACCACCACATTGAAGTTGAAAGGAAACACACCCAGATGGGAGAGAAGTCAGGACTTCCAGCTGTAATTCAAGGGGTTTGACAAAAGTGGGTCACTAACCATTCAGGAAGGACAGCCAGTGGCATACACCCCCCCCCCCATTGCTGGGGGCTCATAAGTAATGGAACAAACCAACATCATTTCAAACTGAAGGATCGCCTTTAATACCTGGATGAAAATCCTTTGCAGTCAATGACTGCCTGAAGTCTGGAACCCATGGACATGACCAAATGCTGAGTTTCCTCCCTCAAGATGCTTTGCCAGGCCTTTACTGGAGTTGCCTTCAGCTGCGGCTTGTTTGTGGGTCTTTCTGCCTTCAGTCTTGTCTTCAGGAAGTGAAAAGCATGCTCTATTGGGTGGAGATCAGGTGACTGACTTGGCCATTGAAGAACATCCCACTTCTTTGCCTTCAGAAACTCTTGGGTAGCCTTTGCTGTATGTTTTGGGTCATTATCCATCTGCAGCATGAAGCGGCATCCTATCAGTTTGGCAGCTGCTTTTATCAGCAGTCAGGTCATCAATAAACACCAGTGACCTGGCTCCATTGGCAGCCATGCATGCCCATGCCATAACACTGCCTCCACCATGTTTGACAGATGATGTGGTATGCTTTGGATCATGAGCTGTTCCTTTCCTTCTCCTTACTTTTCTCTTCCCATCATTCTGGTACAAGTTCATCTTGGTTTCATCGGTCCAAAGAATCTTATTCCAGAACTAGGCAGGCTTTTTAAGGTGTTTGCTGGCAAAGACTAATCTGGCCTGTCTGTTCTTGAGCATTACCAGTGGTTTGCACCTTGTTGTGAAGCCTCTGTATTTACATTCATAAAGCTGTCTCTTGACTGTAGATGTTGACAATGACATGCCTACCTCCGTAAGAGCATTCTTGACCTGGCTTGATGTTGCGAAAGGGTTCCTCTTCACCATGAGCAGAATTCTGCAGTCATCCACTTTAGTTGTCTTCCATGGTCTTCCAGGCCTTTTGCTGTTGCTGAGCTTGCCAGTTAATTCCTTCATTTTCAGGATGTTCCATACTGTTATGTTGGCCACTCCCACTGTTTCTGCTATCTCTCTGATGGGTTTATGTTGTTTCCTCAGCCTAATGATGGCCTCCTTCACTCGCATGGACACCTCTTTGGACATCATGTTGGGGGTTCCAGTGAACAGCTACCAAATGCAAATGTAACACTCTGAACCACTTCCAGGCCTTTTATGAGCTTGATTGGTCATGGGGTACCCAGGAAACAGGCCACACCTGGCCATGCAGCTGCTTGTCAGCCACATGTAAAGTTCCATTACTTATGAGCCACCAACGATGGGTGTGTGTGTATGCCACTGGCTGTCCTTCCTGAATGTAGTGCCCCACTTTTGTCATACCCCTTAAATTACAGCTGCAAGTCCTGACTTCACTCCCATCTGGATGTGTTTCCTTTCAACTTCAATGTGGTGGTGTACAGAGGCCAACTGCCAAAACAGTTATCCTTGTTCCAATATTTCTGGCCCTGACTGTATAATTGTGTCTAAAAATGCAAAACTGATCTCAATGTTTTGGGGAAATTTTTTTTTTTTTTTGTCACTGATAGACATTTGTCATTGATGGTTTTTCAAATATATTTGTCAGGTCCTTGTAACAATGGAACAGCTGGAGAAAGTGAGTAGTTTTCAGGAATTTGTGCAGATATTCAGTCAATTTGGAAACGAAATGGTGGAATTTGCCCATCTAACTGGAGACCGACAAAATGTAAGTATTTAGAAGAATTCTATTTGTCTTACGGTCTAAACAAAAAGTATATTAGTGAAAACATTACATTCTCCCCAAACCTGCCTTCATAGGGGAAGAACAGCCATCTTCATTCTGTCATTTTCATGTTTGTTATTTAATACCTTTTTATGTATTCCCTACTTTGCACAGATGAACAACTGAGAATATCCAGGAAGACATAAATGGCTCTGAACATTGAGATTCCATTTAGTATCATGGCAAGTAGCTAAATTTGCCATGATACTAAATGGCAAATTTTGTATCTCTTGCCTCATGTCCAGAAGAGGCAAGAGACCTCTGAATATACTAATCGCGAACTCATTCTCTGAGTGCCTGTTCGTATCCAAAATGGCACCATCCATGCACAACAGGGAGGAATCAGCTCGCTTGAGAGAACCCCAAGGTTTTTAGAAGTACAAAAAGCCTCTCCCCCCCCCCCCCCCGCTCTTTGGTGAAACCCCTCAAGAAACAGCCCAGTGAGGACTGAGCGTGCTGAGTGGGCATGGAATACTGACTGACTGTTGCAGGGAGCAGGAGCGAGAATGTTAATCAGGGAGGGGGAATTGAGTGGCTACCTCTAAATGCTAGCTGGCAGGGACAAATAACGGGAGAGGACCTCTGCTTTCATGCCCTGCTTCTGCATTTTCCAGAGTCCTCTGGCTAGATATGAAAAAACAGAATGTGGCCTGGATGGACCCTTGGTCTGATCTAGGAAGGGGGTTCCTACACAGCCTTCCTTCTCGGATGCTTAATGGGGGGGGGGGGTTTGCAGAGAAAATCTGCCCATGAACTAGGTTTCTTCTGTAATCAGGGTGGGTGAGTGAGCCCTAACATGTGACAAGAGATAAATGGGACCTGGATAAAATTGACATAAATGAAAAGAGTTCCAGTCCACTCTGGAATACCTTGGTGAGGAAGTCCACATCTTGTGCTCCGCTTGCTTAGAGCAATGTTGCATTATTAAAGATCCATGTGGGTTAGTCTCCATTATCTCTATTCCATGTTTGTTTATTTCGTATTTATTTATTCAATTTATATCCCACCTTTCCACCAAAAATATGGTACTCAAGGTGCCACGTTTGCATTTGGTTGCAAGTAATTGAACCCACATGGGTTGCCAGATCACAGTGAAGCAGTGACAGTAATAGCCCAAACTGGCAGAACTCCTCTGTCTGGATCTTCTTGAGTTTTCCCCAACCTGGTGCCCACCAGATGTTTTGCACTTCAACTCCCATCGGTCCCAGCCAGCACTGCTAATGATCAGGAATTCTGGGAGTTGAGGTCCAATATATCTGGAGGGCACCAGGTTGGGAAAGGCTGGTCTAGATTGAGCAGCCATTTCCTTTATCCACCCTGTCTCTTGATCAGCTTCCTTAGCACACTTGTTTCCCCCCAAAACTCAGTAGCATGCAGTCACTTCTGACCTTAAGTCCTGTGAAGTGTGTTCAGAATCTCCTCTCTGACTAGCCCCTTTCTTGCCTCATTTCCCCATGCCTTCTGTCCTTTTCCTCAAGACCCTTTCTTTTGCTTATCTTTCTCAGTCCATTCCCAACCCTGCTCCTTTTCTTTAGCATCCTTGCCTCTTGGGCTTCCTGTCCCATAGTTTCCCTATAATTGAGGATGTCTTCCCAGTTCTTCCTGTGCAAGGTTTTAGTCCATCCAAACTGACAACTTCTCCTTAACTCAGAAGCAGAAGGTGGACTGGAAACGGCTTAGTTCCCTGAGCAACTTAAGGATGCCACTGCACCAGCTAGAGGCGTCATTGCCACAAGCACAATGTGCGAGGAGTGGAGCCTCTCCTGTGCTCTTTTGTTGTTAAAATGTTGATTATAGTATGACTAGTTAGAGAGACTGTGGTGTTGCCTGTTCTTGTAGACACATGGATATAACATTATGCTATTTGGTGTTTCTCTTACACCTCAGCTGCTGGAGTCATGTTACTAGGTGAGAATCTCAGCTTACAATTTTTGTTAAAGTAAGTTTCTGTAGTAGGTTCACATACTGCAGAGGTGAAGTAGCGCAGGCAGAATTCCGAAGCTGGAAGTATTGCAAATGCAGTAGAGGATCAATAGCCACCCAAGAGTTCCACTACTGCTCTTGAAATCTCATAGTTCAGTGGTGGTGAACCTCTTTCAGCTTGAGGGCCAAAATCAAGTTTGGAGAAGCTCTCAGGGGCTGCATTCTAGTGGTGGGGGGAGTGAAGGCAAAAGGGGCGGGGCTAAATACCAGCATATTTTAGTGTGTCTAAGCCTTAGGAGAGGCATTTCAACCTTTTAGAATGGGGGAAAAAACCTGTGCAAAAGCCGGGAAACCACCAAATGATCGGTGGTCAGGGGATAGGGGGCAGAGCCAGGGGAAGGGGGCGTGGTTACCTGGGAAACCTCAGAAGGACAGATTGGGACTCCAAGTGAGAGTCCCAATCTGTCCAGAGAGCTTCGGCTATTGGGCGGTATAGAAATGAAATGAATGAATGAATGAATGAATGAATAAATAAATAAATAAATAAGTGGGACCACCCCACCTGGAGTCCCAAGCAGAACCACCCCTCTCCTAGTGGTTGGATGCTTTTTGATTTGTACCAGAGCCAACAAAGGTAGCTTGTTTTTTTCCCTCCCCCTCCTCCCCTCCCGTCGGTAAATCAAGAGCATTCTAGAAGGCAACAAAAGGTGCAGCTATCTTTTCTGAAAGACGAATTGACTCAATGAAATGAAGATTACTGTTGAAGCCTCGTATCTGAGAGCACTGCCGCTCTGTGCCCCATCCTTTAGTAGAGAGCTGAAGCCTTGTGTTCCAGTGGTACTCTGTAAGTTGTAGTTGGGTCTGCTGGTGGTTTAAGCAAGGATTTGTGGGACAGGTCAAGTCCTGCACAGCTGATGCCAGGCTTCTCGTGAGGTCTGGAGCTGCTTGCTGAGGGGGTCTAGTCCAGGACTGGGGTCCAACAACAGGTCAGTTTCCATCTGGGAATCCATATTCTGTATCTCTTCAGTGGAGCTACCAGTGGAGTTTCCTGACGCTGCCTCCTTGGAGTCCATGTCTGAGTTGCTACTCAGCACTGGGAACAAGGCACAGAAATACTTGATGTTTTAGCTATTTACCTGCATGAAATAACATTCATGATTCCAGACATCACACATTTCTTTATAACGAATGGAGATTTTTTTTAGAAAGGAATGACAGAGGTAGATATACTCAAACTGGTATAGACAGTTCAGCTGCACCAGACAGCGGGCTGCTTTGAGACCTGCATCCAGACCTTCCACTCGTACTGGAGAAAGGGATCAAGTGGCAATTTTTGCCAATTCCTTCTTCCCCCTGAGCTGCTACTCCTGAAGGTTGGGGGACCTGTGGAACAAAATTGGGAAGTGGCGCTGGGGGCTACAGGGGAAAGGGGGAATTGGGGAATATTGGTGTGTTGCTCCCTTCTTCCATTGGGAAGCCTTTGCTGGATCCCAGTTCCCTCCACGAACTGGAGGGAAGTGGGAGCCTAGATCCAACTCAGTAAGTCTCAAACAAGGGAGGGCAAGAACCTGAAAGGTGTTCATAAAAGGTTTTCCTTATTCCAGCATGTTTTAACTTCTGAGTCTTTTGGATTCTATTTCAGTAAACCCTGTTGTGTTGTAAGAAGAAGCTTTGAAGTCTTATCTTAATCTATTGAATGCCTTCATATAAGTTTACAGTACATACTTAAGCTGGTTTAACAGTCATTCCCTCTTCAGAGGGAACTAGGGATTTCTAACAAAATTAACGCTTTCACCGAACTACAATTCGCAGGGTACTGCCGGAGGGTTGGGGAGAGCCATTATCATTAAACTGTTATAAAAACAACATATAGTAACGTAGATAGGCCTACAGTAGTTGAAACCCACAGACAGAAGAGTTCAAGTTTCAGCATCCATTGTGCTGAATCTGTATGAATCTTGTATTCTGAAACCTACAGGAAAGCTGCACAAATGTTCACCCGTCTCCTCTTCTAAAAGAAATATAGTGATTTTTGTCTTCTGTGACATATGATTCAAATAAATAAAGGGTATTACAGACTTCTGTTTTGTCAATTGATTTTGTCCTCCCTTGTCAGACGAATTTATTTGTCGGTAAGTAGCTAAACATTTAATTACTATCCAGCAAGAGTGTGTTCCTTTCCTTTCCTTAGGATCTGAAAGATGAAAAGAAAAAGGCTAAGATGGCAGCTGCTCGGGCTATTCTTGAGAAATGTACCATGATGCTTCTCACTGCTTCGAAGGTAACTGGTTTCCTGGGTTCATCGTTGGTAAAACAAGGACTCGAAAGCTGCTATTGGGAGCCTCTTTACGCCAGCAACGTATGGAAAAGAAATCGACTGAAGCAACATCAGTCAATACATAGGGAGGCTGGAGGGTTTTCCAAAGGGCGGTGGTAGAAATATTGACAAGTGCAGTGATTGGCTAATTGACGGGACTGATAATCAGCCTCGGCGATTCTGCTTGAGGCAGGGTGTGTAGTATATAGGGATTCATCTCAGCAGACTGCACAAAGACATCTGGGTAACTTTTTCTAATACAATTTATTTTCAAGACTTGCTTAAGGCATCCTGACTGTGAATCTGCACGTGTAAACAAAGGAGCAGTGTTCCACAGAATGAGGCTAGCTTTGGAGCAGGTAATAGAGATTGTAACGGACTCTCGGCTAAGTGGAGAGAATGAATCGGGCCCGATGAGCATCTATACGGGCATCAAGGAATTCAAGGTGAGGACAAAATAGTTTTCGTTTTGTTTTGAGGATATGGCTTAAATCCCAAGATTTAAGCCATATGCCATACACCACATGGTAACTGTTTGTGTGGATTAACTTCCCCTGTGGTTTGGCCAATTTAAACCAAATGGTGCCAGTTTCTCCCGTTTTGGGGAGTGGGAGCCACTGCATGACTGAAATGGACCAAATCACTGGAGAACCTGCTTCATGTAAAACATCTTCTGGTGTGATTTTTTCAGATGGCTGCATTACACACAACCATCTATGTGAATTGTTGTACGTGTTATTTGGTTCTAACAGTTGCTGTGCCACTGAAGTCCGTCATTCTTTCATTCCTGCAATTCATATCCTCAAGAGAATGGGATGGGATGCAGCTGTGGGTTCCATGTGTGTGACTTGCAGCTAATTTCTACTTTCTTAGAGATGTGCATTTTCATGCTGCTTTAGTGATTCCAAATTGCAATTGAAGTAAATGAATCATGTACATGTATGTGAAGTTACATTTTTGGAGATTAATAATCAATATGAAGAACTTGGATGCCACCTTTAGGTTCATTAACAAAAAATTCTAAGCACTAGCTTAAGGGAAGTTGGACAGGATGAAATAGATGATAATGATAATGCTTGGCATTTAGAGTATTCATAGTGCATTCCATGCATTATTTTAATAATCCTTACAACAACCCTATAAAGTAGGTTATGACCATGTTGCAGGGGGTGAGGCTGAGAGAATGGTTTACCTAGGACTTCAGTCTTTTAGGGTGCAATCCTATGCATGTTTAGACAGAAATTGCTGGCTGGGGAATGCTGGGAGTTGTAGGACTTTTTTCTGTCTGAACAGACATAGGATTGTGCCTTTAACCACTGTGCTACACTAGTCCTGGTACATCAGTGTTTTCTGCTTTGGGGAGATGTCATGGTTTTTTTCACTCCCTTTCTCAGAATAAAGTGGAAGGTTTGCGGGAGAACCTTTACCTTCTGTCAAAGGAGAACCTTCGGGCAATGTTGCGAGTTGTCCTTGAACACACAGAGGATTTTACTGACTCTGCTTATACTAGCCATGAGAATAGGGAACGCATTTTGGAACTGTCCAAGCAAGCAAAGATGGAACTGGAGCAGCTGGTGTCAGCGTGGATGTGTGCTGTAAGATATATCTTTTTTCTAGCAATGCTGATAGGTTCACCTAGGCTCGAAAACAAATACACTTCAAGATCAATTTCCATGAACACTTTATCTGATAATGCTAGTAAACTCTAGTAACCCATCACAATATTTGCAAACACCATGACTGTAATTAACATCCAGTTGCCGGTTTTTTAAAGCTATTTTGCTTATTTGAGTTCTGCAAACATTTAAAAAATCAGATCCAAACCCAGACATAATTATCGGTTATATAAATATCTGTCACCACAGGTCAGTATAGAACAAATCACTTGTGTTGGACATAGTCTTTGTCCTCTAGAGTTTTCAGTCATCCTTGCTGCTTGTTGACATTAGCTCAATAGGTGCAGTGAATGGTTTGGAGCACCTGATGGTGCAGCATTGCTGCTGCTAAGCAGGCATGGTTCTGATTTATACTTTGGACAGAAGTCCACTAGAGATTTAAAGCTATTAGAAACTTTGAAGCCTAGCAAAATACACACATCAAAAATGGACATTTTGTAAAAAAAAAACAAAAAACACCATTGAAATATATGCAATACTTTTAAATCAAATCTAAACTTTCCTTCCTTTAACAACATAAAATACATTATTGCTAATCTAGTTAGCATATAACATTGCACTATTTGGAGTATTTAGGAAATTCACACAACAGGTTTATTTATTTAAATATTTTTTGGGTGTCTTTTAGGGTACAAGCCCTCCTAAGGTAGCTTGTATAAAATAATCCTATGCACATTCACTTAGAGGCAAGACCCACTGCATTTAATGGAGCTTACTCCCGGGTAAGCATGCTTAGGGCTGCACCCTCAAAAGTATAAATGCCTTACAGTGCAATGCCATATGTCTGCTCAGAAGTAAGCCCCATTGTGTTCAATAAACGCAATGTGTTTAGCGGGGCTTACTCCCAGCTGTACGGGATTGCAACCTTAGTTTTGTATAAACACATTTGCAAATATACCTAATACTTGAGAGAGCGCTGCAAGCTGCTGCCTCCTGTGTTGCCTAAGCACATGTGTCTTCGTTGCTGTCATTTGGGAAGTAGGGAAAAATAAAAGGTGAAAATAGAAACCACAAATGTTGTAGTAAACCCAAGTTTATTTAGTCAGAAACAATCTCGTACGGTCACAGTATTAGGGACAAGCAACGTATTTGGATGTCAAGTTAAACTTTGTAAACATTGAAAACATTGCACTTAACAGTATACACAGGAATTAACATCCTCTACTGCTGTAGTAGATTGCTTTCTGTAAAACCGTTTATACTAATGTTCTGGGGGAGTAAAACTTGCTTTAAAAGTATTTCACTTATTCCAAAAGAGAAGATATTTCATAGGAAGTTTTTTTCCCTAGCATTCCCCCAAATGTACAGTTATTCTGTTGGAAAAACTGGAAAAAGTCCTTAGGAAAGGAACACAGTCTCTAAAGACAGTTGGGATCCCCATGTAAAAACAAGATAGAAGTATAGGGTGGGATTCAAAGGTTGAGCAGGCAGAAGAGGCTGCTTGTACAACCAGTCCCTTCCTTCCCCCTGTGTCCCATAAGAAACCTCTTTGGGGGGCTGGGGGGCCCTCCTAAACAGCTGTAGTAAGCTGGGAAGGGGGAATTGGCTGCAATCAAATTGGAGGAACCTTGTGCCTGTGGGCCACTCTTACAACGAGCATACATGGTCTGTCCCCCGTGCCATCTTATCTTCACAGTAACCCTGCAAGGTAGGTTAGGCTGAGAGAGTGACTCAAGGTCATCCAGTGAACTTAATGGCTTGAACCCAGGTCTCCAGCACTTTGTCCACTTTGCTGCACTGGCAAATGCAACGGTTCTGTAGAATCAGTTGAACAGAAACAAAGTGGATGGTTGTGTGCCATTAATTTTGTGGTAGAGAAGCATACTGGCAAGACAGAGTTTATGTCGCCCAATCCTAGGCATGTTTACTCCAAAGCAAGTCTCACTTGGTTTAATGAGCCTTACCTCCAAGAAAGCATGCATAGGGTTGCAGCTCTACTTCTAAAATCATGCTTGAACGATGATGATGATGAAACCTCTGCAAAACTGAATTCTGAATTTCCAGAAATAATATATTTTGTGGGGGTTGGGAATTGTTTCTCTTTAGCAAAGTCAGAAGAAAAAGGATGTTGCGGAAGACTTGGAAGTAACCATATTAAAAATGTGTCAGTGCATGAACGAGCTTCAGAGAGAAGTAAGTGTAATTCACTACACTCTGCCAGAAGTTTTGAAGCTTCTTGGGCTTTGATAGAAGTCCTTCAAAATAAATACATAGCTGAGCAGAGATATAATCATGAAAGAGTAGTTCCCACTAATTGAATCTGCTACCCAAGCCTTTTTTATGGAGAGGTTGAAGTAATTACCTGAACAGAAGCCTGTGGGCACGACTTGCATGCAAGAATACAAGTTGATTAGTAGTTTCAGAATTTGGTTCATATTCCTCATGAATCTCTCATGCTCTGATTTATACACCTTATGGACCAGTGACTGTTCTGGGAGCTCTTGATGAGATAGCATTTTTTAATCTAAGTGGGTGCAGACCTGATCAGGGAGATTATTGAGCTGGGGGCATGTAAGCTGCTCACCTAAATAATAACAAGACACAAGACGTGTAGGAAGATACGTCAACACTCTTTAAGTCTGTTTTGTCATGAGGAACTGGAAAAAGAATCAGCTAATTCAGGCCCTAGGGAAAACAGTTGTGTAATGATGACAGGAACATAGGAAGCTTCCGTTTACCAGGTCAGTTACTGTTTGTCCCTCTAACCCAGTGTAGCCTACTCTGACTGGCAGCAGCTGTTCAGGCTCTTGGGCAGAGAGGTTTTTCCCAGCAATTGGTACCTGATACTTTTTAACTGGAGATGGCAGGGATTGAACCTGGGACCTTCTGCATACAAAGTAGGTGCTCTCCCACTGAGCTGTGATGTATAGATGGATGTGTCATTTTCAGTGCCTTTTATCCAGAAAGAAAAATCCAAAGACCAGAGTAGCTATATTGCCTTACTTGGTTCCTCATAATAACCCAATGAAATAGAGTTGCCGATAGCAATGCGATTTATTCCTGGCTGAGCCAGGTATTAATTCAGTGCTCAGCCATTGGCCATGCTGGCTGGGAGTTGCAGTCCAACACACCTGGAGGGCACCAGGTTGGGGAAGGTTCCTGTAGTTGGATTACATGGCATACTCTTGATTCTGCTTCCTTATGTGTTCAGGATGTGTTTACACCGCTCAGTTCCTTTCTGGGAATAAATGGAGAGACAAGTTATCCTTCCTTGCCTCTCCTCTTTCTTCTGGGATTCTTGTGCTGCACTTTGTAGCTTGTGAGCAGAGCTTGTGAGCACGAACAATTGCTCACATGCACTGTGTGCATGCCATGCTGAAGACAAAAATAACATTCTGTGCTAGGGGGATCCACATTCTGTACCAAGAAATGTTCAGTTCTCTGACTGTATAAATTAACTCTTTCCATCGTTTATTCCAGTTTTGCTAGGAGCTTTACAGGCCATTGAAGGCCTGCTCCTAACCATAGGAAATTTAGTTTAGCACAAGCCTCTGAGATTTCCATAGGCAATCGCTCACCCATTTTCAAGCATATCTTTGCCACCATTAGTGCTTGAAACTTCGTATATTATTTAAACGAAAGCTGAGACTCTCAAGAAACTGGTATCTGTGTTCCCATGGAAATCATGTAGCCCTGTGTGTAAGGACTCTGCATGCTAGGCAAAATAGTAGAGTTGCAATGCTTAATCAAGAATCCATCCTAGAGTTCTTAAAGAACTCAAAAATGAAATTGCTGATCTCCTAACAAAAATATGCATCCTATCCCTAAGATCAGCCTCTGTACCAGAGAACTGGAAGAGGGCCAATGTAACACCAATTTTTAAAAAGGGATTCAAGGGAGATCCAGGAAATTACAGGTCAGTTAACTTAATGCCTGTTCTGGGTAAATTTTACTCCCTTCTCCCTCTACAGTCCAACTCTGTTATTTCTGATGTTCTTTGTTGCGCATTATGCATTGCTCTTTTTCAGGTTTGTTATATTAACCCAGTCTTGCAAATAAGTTCACAAAAGCAAGTAGCTCACAAAAAAATGTTTTACTAGTGTGGTCACATACTCATTAGTCATTTGTAGATTCAAAGAGAAAAACCACCAGCAGCAGCTTTTGTATATACTCTAATCACCTGGAAGTAATCACTGTTTGCCGTAGGCTACCTAGTAACCTACTGTTCTGTGTTGTTTTTTCTAATACCAAAGCTCCACAGTGCAGCAACATCTGTCGCAGCAGACCTGATAAAATATCATTCAGACCATCTCATTCTGAAAGCACTGAAAATCTGTGGAGCAGAAGGAAACATAGAAGCCGTTGCAGAGCATAGCTGTAAGCTCTCTGAGCAGAAAGAACAATTGATTGAAGTAAGTTGGTGGTGTTTTCATTAATGTATTTAATGTAGGAAGAAAGGGAATTCAAGACACCCTGACTTCTGTTTATTTTCGGGTGCACCTGTGAAAGTCATATACAGGCTTTCCCCCCTGGAGTTGCAGCATTGATAACTGTTTGCCGAGCTGTTAGGCCATTTTGTTAGGCATGCCTGTGCTGTGCTGTATTCTTGGCAACTTGTGCTTCCACTTGGGTGGGGTGGGGTGTATTAGGGTAGCATAGTAGACCTGCAGATAATGCCTCTACTGTAAGGGTTGGTAAACTGGAAGTCTGGAATTGCATATATGGTGCAGAACATCAGGCCCAGGGGCCAAATCCAGCCCTCCTGGGGTAGCAGTCTGGTCCTCTGGGGTTCTCCCAGTGGCCATGCACCCTACTGTTAGGTGGCTTCCTGGCTCTCGTGCGTTCCCTCCACCCCGATTCTAAGAGGTTGAAGTGCCTCCCCTACAGCTTAGTTACTGGCAGGAAGAGCTCTAAGCTAAGATATGGTGGTATTTTGGGGTTCTTTGGCCCTGCCCGTCTTGCTTCCAGACCCATTGACCACTGGAATACAGCCCTGAGAGCTTCTCTGAAACTGAGCTGGGCCTTCAGGCTGAAAAAGGTTCTACACCCCTGCTCTATGACAACAGACCTTGTTAGCTGGTGACTTCAGAGGGTGGGAGTTGAGGTGCTGTTCCCCTATAGTGAAACTAGTTGCTGACCTTAGAGTATCACTGTTTCTAGAATCAACACAGCGCATCTTTAAAACCAACATAACTATGGTGCCAATGCTACCAAACGTTTAGTACCATTAATTTCAAAGGGAGACGGCCAAGTATAGTCATGGCCTCTGAGTAGCTAAAAATGTATCCCAGATCATTGCCAAACATCTAAACAGCAGTAGTAGGAGGGAGAGATTTGCAGGGCAGGGGGTGCTGAGCCTTGGTGAGAGCTGTTCCCCTGCACTCTCTTCCCTCAGCCACTTTCCTCTAGGCAGTTTTGGGGAGGTTGGAAGAGAAAGGTGCGAGGGGCAGGCATTACCTCCTCCCACCATAGCATTTAAGATTTTCAGCAGAGATCCAGGTTTCTTCAAAGGTCAAGTTTGACCCCATATTTCTGGATGCGTTCTCTAAATTCTAAAAGCTTTCATTTGGCAGCCATAATATAATGTTACATTGTGTTCCTTAATGATTCCATCATTGATAGGCAGATTTTTTTTTGCTTTTCTTCTTAGATATGTCATTTATTGAGGCATGTCTCTGGAACAGAGCCACTGGAAATTACTTGTCTACATGCAGAAGACACTTTTCATGTGACTGGTCCTCAGGTATGTGTCATTTTTACCTTGCTGTGTTGAAAGAGATGCTTTCAAGGTAGACATGTCCTTGTGGCGTGCCTTTTGGAAACATGATCACAGCACATTTAGGAGGCACTGTACTACTCTACCATACATTTTGACAGTGACCACTCTCAATATTTAACCTATATCTGTCCCACATCTTTTTCTCCATCAGAGAGAAGATAAAGCAGCCTTTCCAACCTGGTGCCCTCCAGATATGTTGGACTGCAACTCCCATCACTTCCAGCCAGCATGGCCTTATGGAATTATGGGAGTTGCAGTCCAACACATCTGGAGGGCTCCAGGTTGGGGGAGGCTTAGATAGAGCATAAACCATGGTTACATGAGAGTCAGTGCTGATGTCACTCTGAACTAGGGGAACTTGTGGCCCTCTGAATGTTGTTTGACTCCCAACTCCCATCAGCCCCAGCCAGCATGGCCAATGGTCAGGGATGATGGGAGCCCTTCTTTAAGAAATTGCACCAATTGCTCTGGACTTTTTTTGCCTATGTAGAAGTATTACCTAAACTAATAATTTGCAATAGCTATCTGGAATTACATGCCTTATTATTATTAATACAATTAAAGTGTGTTCTCTTGGTTCACTCAGTTTAAGAAAGCTGTTTGTTGATAATGATTTTGCACAAAATACTCCCAATGAAATACCTTAGCGTTTGCAAGGCTTTGCTAAGCAAATGTTACACCAGCCCTTTTTAATACAAATGAGAGGCTGTTTATCCTTTGCCTCTGGGGATGGATGCTGATTAGCAATTTCATGTTCTGTAGCAAGATCTGCTTTGTTTCCTTCAGATAATCTCTGCTGCAGAAACCCTGACGTTGCATCCTTCCAGTAAGATTGCAAAAGAAAATCTGGATGTGTTCTGTGAGGCTTGGGAGTCCCAGCTGAGCGACATGTCCCTGCTCTTAAGAGAAATCAGTGATGTGTTTGAAGGAAGACGAGGTGAGAGGGCTGTTCTTAAATACAGGCAACCTACTGTTCTTAAATACACGCTACCAGTTTACAGCTCGCGCATATTCTGAGTACCACATAAGATGGGTTCAAGGATCGAAACTACATTGTTCATAAAATTCATGTGTGCAGTCTGCTGAGAGATTTCATGATATTAAGCAGTATACAAATATTCTCAATCAATTGTTCAGTCTGTAAGTCAACAACTTGAAGCCACTTAACACTTTATGCAGCTCCACAGGTACCCTCGTATTTGCCACACTAAAATGTGTAAATTTAAGTGTGGATGGCAGTTGTACACCTCCCAAAACAGTGGGTGCCTGACAGGGAGCCCCAGTTGGAGTATGTTTAGAGACGCACAGCTCATGCTTACAATGATTAGCCCAGCCAATACTGGAGTAGCTGTGATGCTGTGTAAAGTGTAAAGCAGCTCTTGCAAGTGTCGGGATAACGACTCTGAATCAGTCTACTCTCTTTTTTTTCAAGGAGATAATGAGTATGAAGCTGAGATTGAGCCCTTTGTAATTTTAATTTCACTGGGACCCCCTGAGACTGGCATGGCACATTTCAAAAGAGAATTTAGTCTTGCCTAATTATATTTTTAGAGAAATGGTTGTTAAGCTTCATACCTCAAGGAATCCTTTCTGCTTTGATTTGACACCTAAGGAACCCTTGCTTGCCAGCCATGGAATTCCTGCACATTGCATAGAATTTTGGACAATGTTCTTGGGTGCATTTTCATTTCTTGGGCCTAGCAATTCCTTCACATGAATTGGGAGTGTGCTGGATGATGCCCCAGGTGTCTCCTTAGGCTGCAAATTGCAGCAAAGGGGTTTTTAGGCAGCTTGTCCAGCACTGAGGAGCCTTACTAAATCTCTACGGTTCCCCTAGCACATTATAGTTTGAATAAGGCTTATTATACAAAGATGGTATTGTGTGTAAGTCTTGTTTTTGAGTAAGTCTTGTTCTTTATGGCGGTACAACAATAAATTTTCAAGCATTCACTTTAGGGAGTGCTTAGTAATAGAAAGCAGTTGAGACTTATTTTTCATGAGAGTTGTAATGAGGCCTTCTTTCATTCTGACTGAACTGTCCAGTACTCTTGCAAAACAAACACTCTTTACTTCTGTACTATCTGCTCTCATTCTGCTCGCTTCACAATGTAGTGAATGTAGCTATTTGATTTTTAAACTGCTGTCCTTTCTGCTTGGATGGGATCTCTCTGATGACTCTACACAACTTTCGGCCTATTTTCTGTGGTTGGTAAGTCACCTGGTATTTGTATAGCATGTAGAAAAGAAACTGTAAAAGAGAAAATCTGTCTCTTAATGTCCTTGCCTGAGGCATTGTAGTATTATTTGCCAAGAGACTTCTCATTTTTAAACATAATTTAATTTTCTTCAGAAGAGTTTCTCTTTGGCTTTTCAGTTTTGGGGAGGAAACTTTTTCCATTGGATTGTGCCATTCTTCATGTTATAGAAATGTAATGTTTGAGGTATTCATTCAGTTGTGTATTTTATGGAAAACAATCACTCAGGGTAAAAACATTAGGTTTGACATTAGACAAAATCAGACATATAGCTTTCAATCCCTAAAGCCACTGCAGTATGCCAAAGGGGAGGGTGATATATGTCCAGCTATCCTCTCCAATTCTTACTGCGCTGTCTTTAGGAGGCCCAGGATGTGTCAGGACCCTCACATGTGCTGACTATCTTGGACTTCCATGCCTAGGAGGGCAAAGTTGTCCATCGTTGAGACTCCAGGTCAAGATGAAGAATGTGGACTTAAGGCTGCGCTATAATTTGCAGTCCCAGATGTTTCTTTCTTGTGGGTACTACTCACATGGTGTGAAGACTGAGGTAGTGTTTATAGAGAAGAAGCCTTGCCATATGTCATTCAGATTTATTTATTACATTTCTGTACCGCTCAATAGCCGAAGCTCTCTTTTCTCCCCCATCCATACTTGTAAGTTCTGTTCTGCAACTTTTTCCAGAGTCATAGCTAATTGGCTATTGTCTGTGATTCCACTCACTCGCTTGCGCACTCTTTGCGACTCTTTGTACACTGTGTCTGTGAGACTAAACTAAGGCAACGATCAACAACATACAATGTGGCACGTTAAAAAAAATGTGGAGACAGGGCAAGACTGACAGCTGAACCAGAATTCACTTTGCTGGTATGCGCATCTGTCATAGAAATTGAAGTCATATAGAAGCTGAGCTCACATCAGGCAGAGAAGAACCTGTTGTAGCTTCTGCTTTAATATTACGTCAGTCTCCCATAGACAGATGCGTGTGCAAGCTGGGTCCTCCTAGGTTTGCTATAGGGCACAGTTCTTGTGCTCTGAAGAGTTGTCTAGAAGAAGAATTTCAGCAAATGTAGTTTCTCTGCAATTACATTCCTCATAAGAGATGTCTAGCATTCTTCACATAATGATTAATCCAGCCCAGGTTGAAGGAAAGGTTTCTATCCTGCTGGATGTTTGGTTTTAAAGGAGAACTGGTTGTTATCCAACCTTGCTGGTGTCCTACAATAGAAAGCCATTTGTCAGTATGCATTCTTTGACTCTTAGAAATGGAAGAAATCCCCCCAGTCCTTCTTAAATGGATATCTCTTCCTGCTTGTCCTGTGGAGGGCTTTTCATCTAACAGATATCTATAAAGGGAAAAAACTAAAGGTTTGACATGGTTTGAGGAGTATGAATAAGTGCTCTTTGGAAATAGAATAGTGAACAAAGGCAAGGAAAATATGTACCTATCGCACCTGTTCCCCCCCCCCCTAATTTCAGTTCCTGAATTATATTTAAAAGCACAACAAACATATTGGACAAAAACTTCTTTCTCCTTTTGAGGCCTTAGTTCTGTCTGATGGGGCTAACATTGCAGTTCTGAAACAGTAGAAGTCATTTTAACATTGATTATGATTTGTGTCTTTAGATGGAATTTTTTTTCCAGCTAATAGGATCAGATCCTAAATTGGGATTGTTGATTTTTACAGTTCTTCTTTTCAGATGTTCATAGTTACCGAGAACGTTTCACTTTATACAGAAATTGTCTTCCCCCAGTAAACACATTAGGTTCAATGTGGAAGAATTTGGTCATGTATTAGCCCCACTGATATCACTGGGGAAAGTTAATCATGAATAATTTAAATTCCATTAATTTTAGTGAGACTTTAGCATAACCGATCCTCTTTGGATCAGGGCCAAAGTATGAAGGGCAGATGTATGTTCCTAAATATGCAGTGGACATACATAGGGGATCTACAGCCAATCAAACTCCCCGACCGCACACATGTGCCCATGAGGGCAGGGGGATATGGGATCTCTTCTTTCACACATTACGTGTTTATTGTGGCAGAAAACACCTGTGGAATGGCAACATTGCTGTGGGAAACACAGTTTATGTATACAGCTTGAGGCAGGTCTAAGTATTTAATTTACTCCCGCTGAACTGACTGATACCAGGTACTGCCCCCAAAGAAGGTAGAATTAATATTTGATCTTTTTTAAAAGCTCTTTTAAATTGGAATCTAAACCCAAAGCACACCTCTCCACTTTAGGAGTGAGTTATGCCTAAATGACCTTAAACTTTCCATATTGCTAAAATGGTGTTGCACTTTAAACTGTATTGTATGAAATTACCAATGAAATGTTTGCTTTATTTTCTATATAGACTTTGGAAATGTTACATACTATGCAGCTAAAATCTATTGAGTTTTTGTGCATTTATGAAATGGCCGAAATGTTATCCTAAGGGAGAATGGGGGAGAGAGGTATCCTTCTAAAACAATTTGCTATATTTTGACTGTTTATACGTAGTCAAGTGATTACTTGGCATTCAGTGCAAAACTTGAACCATGGGGTGATATATGCTGTTATCCAACTCTACCCTATTCTTCTGTAGATTCATTCATTCATTCATTCATTCATTATATTTCTATACTGCCCCATAGCTGAAGTTGTCTGGGCAGTTCACGAAAATTAAAAATAATTAAAATACATTATATAAATATAAAAATCATTCACATAATGACATAAAACAAATAACACACACAACAACCTATATCTAAAATAATTTAAAACAATCAGCCAGAGACAATCAAGAGACTCATTATATGCTGCCAAATGCCTGAGAGCAGTTTTAATGTGGTGCCGAAAAGATGACAACGTTGGCGCCAGGCGGGCCTTGTCAAGGAGATTATTCCATAAATGGGGAGCCACCACCGAAAAGGCCCTCTCCCTTGTTGCCACTCTTCCAGCCCCCAAGATTAATTCACACAGTTTTGAGGTGAAAAAATTGCCCCCAAAGCTGATGTTTCCCCTCTGTACCTGGCAGTGTCACGAGTTGTCACATCCTAAAAAACTCTTATTTCACACGACCAATTTATTAGGTAAAGATTGAGGGGGAAAGGTCACCTTATGACAGCCTTCCTCAGCCTCCTGCCCTCCAGATGTGTTGGAATGCAACCACCATTATTCCCAGCCAGCATGCCATGGAGGGCAACAGGTTGGGTAGGACAGCCTTATGATAACACTTACACCTCAGAAATGATACTGTGGCCCAGTTCAGACAAACCTGGTTTAGATTTATGCGGATGAACTGCACAAGACTAGGGCTTGTGCATTCCCCCTCTCCTCTTCCTTCATATATGAGAGAATGAGAGAGTGAGCTTCTGCTTTTCCTTTAGAAGAAACCACACTTGTTTGATATGTACAAACTCGAGAGCTGTCATTTGTTGTGATCAGAGTTAAAACAAACCACAGTCTGAAATCACAGTTTGATCCTAGGTTTGTTTTCACTAACTGTAGTTAGAACTTACAGTCCCCAGAGTTCATAACAGGGAACTGTGCTTTGTTCTACTGGAAGTTTTCTCTTTCCTTCTCTCCTCATGCGCTTGGGGCGGGGGGGGGAGGGGGATTGAAAAAGTGAGTGAGCCTGAGGCCTTGTGCAGGCTCATTTGTGGTCATCTAAAAGTGTTTGAGATGATCATCTGAACTGGGCCTGTGAGTAGACCTGCTGATTATGGATCATATGGGAATTAATATTTGTCTTGAAAAGAAAGAATGTGACTAAGCACCCTGTCTCCCCGTTTCTTCTTTTGAACAGTTTGTTTATTTAACATATTTGTATACCAGCCTTCAGCCAAACAAAGTTGTGGCTAGGCACTTGTAATTTGGCTCTGATTCTCAGTTTAAAGTCTGAATAACATTTTTTGCCAGTGTTTGAAGCTCTCCGGCAAGACTATACTGAGAAAGAGCTGTGTTCAGAGGAAGCTGAGGACATGGTACTGCCAAAATGAAGCACTTTTAAATCCCTGACTTCTTGGCGTGATTTTAAGCACATGCTTAACTCTCCCATTCAAATTAATGTGATATAACATATCTAATCAACCCAATATCTTGAAAGCAGCAGCTGCTATCAGTTTTCAAATCTGATTTTTAATTTGGGCTGTTGTAGTTTGGTTTTGGAGAACAAAATGATGTTCAGTGACTGAGCAAAATACTTCAACCCATGGCTTTACACTACATCATCTTCCTGTGTGTTTATTCAGTTCTAGTATCACTGAACTAATGTTGTCTTTTGCCTTGCTGTGAAAAAAATTCTGGGAGTGCATTCTTGATAATGGGAAAGATATCCTTAATTTCTTTGATAGAATTAAGGTTGCAATTAGCCTTTCTAATTGAGAGGAAGATGGCTACATGCTAGAAGTGGGCTGAACGTTTAGTGGGCTAGTCTCCTCAACCTCACCCCTTAATTTATAGACGTTATATTTTTACAGTAATGTAATTTTTTTAACTTGTCACTTTACAAATGTTGGGTTTGATATTGGGAGGGTGATGGAAAAGGTGTGCTTTTAATGTCTGGGAGGCAAATGCTCTTTGCTTTTGATGATGGTTAAAGACGGAAGAGCAAGCAACCAAAATGTGCTGGACACTTTCTAATAAACCAAGTGTATTTTTACAATGAACTGTTTGGCTCAAATTTTACTTGGGTTTTCTTTACTTCATGGGAGAAGCAGGAGTGCAGTTGGTTTAACTTCAGCACTGACTTGGCATGCCCTGCCCCCCCCCCTGCAGTATTTCTCAGCTTCCTCCTCAGTCTCACCCACTTCCCAGTTTGTTCCTTCATTTTCCTTTTGCTATATATTCTGCCCTTTTTTCAGCACGTTCAGGGTTTTTATACCTTTGATTGACAGAAGCCAGGAGTGAGTGAAGGGAATACAGAATATTCCACAATTGCAGTTGTTTTTACATGCTTTCTGCTGAAGTACTTGGGTTTTGGCAAGTACCAGAGGTGGAGCACTGAACTGGAGAGATTTTTTGACTGGTTCAGTGTGGTCATAACTGTGTTTTTAGCTACCACCAAGCAGTGCACCATTTGTTTCTCTCTCCCCCCACTTCCTTTCTTTCCCCTGAAATATATGACCTAGAACAGGGGTGGGAAAATTGTGGCCCTCCAGCTGTTTTGACCTACAAGTTGCCCACTCCTGACCTAGAATCTTCTTTCCAGTATTCTAAACGTAGGCAGACAAAACTGCTAATATTTGCTTTGTTTCTTGGTCTCCGGGACCAAGATTGCTACTGAGTTGTGGCCTGGTTTGGAAACACTTGCTAGCGAGGAGGAAGCTGGCACGCCCCACCCTCTCATCCATCACAGAGCTGTCACATGGGACGCAGATCCTCCCTTTTTGAAAGAATCAGATGTGCAAATCAGGTGTTGTGCACAAAGTGCTTGTATAACAAATGAGAATTATCTGTGTGGTGGACGGGAGTGGGCACGTGCCAACCTCTCCTCCCTGTGCATGGAACACTGCCTGGTACGTGTGCCTCAACCAGACTGGTGTTTCTAAAGACTCTTTAGTAGCAAATCTTTTTTCATATCTAACTGTAAAAGCTTCAAATAGCTAGTGTTCTAGTGTACTAGTACCAACAGTGATTGTAACTTAATTAATTTGCCTCTCCAAATGCAATTTCTGAATCATCTTGGAGGGATGACATTCAGCTGTCAAATCTATCCATTCTGTGATGACAGAACAGGTCAGATGTAATTAGATCAACCTTGTAAAAAAGCCTACAGAAATGACTGGTCTTCAAAAGACCTCTTGTCCACAGACAAACATGGAAATGCAGGTAACTAGCCTTCTTCCAGGCTAGTAAAAATATTTGCCTTCAACCTAGTGGAACAATCCATCCCTGCTCCACCAGCCTGCTGCATTTCCATGATGGTCATAGAGGAAGAGGAAGGGAAGACTTCCCTTCCTCCATGGCTAGCACAGAAGCCAAATGAGTTACTGGAGGAAAGCCGGAGTGATCTGTCCTTTCTCTTCCAAGCCAAGTTCACCCTTGGCTACCAGGTGAGTTATTAAATAGAAGGCTGAATTAGGTGCGCGCGCGTGTGCACGCATATATGAAACATTTCTAATCTGAATACCAAGCCCCTCTAGCCGATCCAGATGCCATCAGAATCCTCCAAATAATGTCCATGTGATCTTAGGGGAGGGGAGTGATACAAAGGTGAACTTGCAACCACCCCACTTCTTCTTGAAAACTACTGATGGTAGGGCAAGACAGACACATGGCTGCATATGCATCCAGCTGCAGAAATTGCTGAGAGAAGACACACTATCACAGCTCAGACGTTGTACTCAAACATGGTTAAGGAAGCTTATCTATGGTTTGGCATAACGTCTGAACTAACCGTGGCCTGTTGTCAGACTACAAGTGAGACTCAGAAACCATGGTTTGAGGTGGGTATGCAAACTGTGGTTTGCACTGACTATGTTTTCGTATGATGTCTGAATTGACAAACCATAGCTACCGGTGTTAATGCCACCTCCACAGTCAGTGCACCATAGAAATGGAAGTAGTGAACAGATGGAAAATGAAATCAGGCAAGCAGCTCTAAACCATGGTTTGGCTGCTAAACATTTGGAAGTTCAAACCACGGTTTGAGTTCTAAACTCTGATTAGCCTAACCTGGTTTTGGAGTGATGTCTAAATTTAGCCACTACCTCATAGAAAACATTTGGAAAGGTGATTCCTGTGATACAATAATACCGGCACTATTCAACCAAAATTAAGCCCTTTAAAGCCCCATGGGTTTCAGCAGAATAGAATTACATATATGTTGTCCTTGAAGCTTTGGCTATAGGGTACACTGAATAAATTGAAATCGAAATTACATGCTGAAGTTGATTTCAGTAGAAGAGACACTAGCATGTACTTACCCTATTGAAATTGATGGGACTTTAGCAGTGCAATCATATGCATGTCTACCCAGAAGTAAGCCCCACTGAGTTATATCGCACATCCTTCAAAGTAAGTGTGATTGCAACCTAAAGTGCTCAATTTTGGCCAGCTTTGGACTGTATCATTTAGTATTTACAGAGAAGGTTCCCCCACCCCAAGGACTTCACATTCTTTATCTCAATAATCCTTACATCACCCTTATGATAGGCAGTATTTCGGATGGAGGCTTGTAGTACCACGGCTGGCTCTGGGCCACTCTGTAAGTTTACAACTTGAGGTGAACCTTGAACCAAGGATTTCTTGGCTCACAGCTCAGTCTCTTAACTGCTACACTAGGTGTCGTGTGTGATGTCGGCTTTCTTTCCCCTGTAAAATAATTTTTCCCACTTGGGCATTCAGAAAAATAATGGAAGATTTTAGAATCGTTGAGAAGGAGGGCTTCTACTCAACGTGCCAGGGGTTCCAGGAGACACAAATGTAAGCAGTAGCAGAATTTCCCTTTTTATACTGAATGCAGAATGCAAGTCCTATGTGACCTATGAAGAGGAATCATTAGAGGTAGGTAACTTTTTTTAATGATTATTTAAAAAGCCGACAGAAATGCAACAAGATGTCCAGTGCATGCATGAAATCTACATGACCAATTTTGGTGTGTTGTTCTTAGGGGAGAAGCGTGCGTACCTGTCACTGCCCAGGCCAGGGGTAAGTAAATTCACTTTTACGGCGGTGGGGATGTCTTTACATTTTTCACATGCTGAAAAAACTAATTTGCTCCGTTCCACCACATACCACCTCCTTACTTACCTTTTTTTTTCAATGACAGAAGCAAAATGTCATCATTATGTGTGCGTTTGACAGAGAAACCTGTTTACATTATGCATTATTCTCTCAATCAGAATATGAAAGATGACGAGCCTTTATAGAACATCAGTAAATGTATTGCAAGCATTCCTGGAAACATAGAAACATTTCTGGATGCCACTGGAATCCCCGCCCTCCCCCAATCATAGGATTATGAAAGAATGTTAAGGGGAAATCCCTGAACCCTTCATTCATAGAATCATAGAGCTGGAAGGAACCGCAAAGGTCATCTAGTCAACTCTCCTGCCGATGCATGAAATCCATGACTATCGCACCCCAAATAGGTGGCCATCTATGGGAGCTGCTGTAGTTGTGGATTTATGCTATTAGGCGCAGTCTAGTTCATTATGGGCTCATTGTAGATGACATGGATGGCCCTCCCCAATCTGGTGTCCTTGAGATGTATTGGACTACAGCTGCCATCATCCCCAGCTGGGTAGCACCAGGTTGGGGAAGGCTGGAATATACAATACTGGGCTAGATCGTCTGACTTAGTATAATCTGACTTAGTATAATATCTGACTTAGTATAATATGTGAAAGCAACTTTTACCAACAACCATGCCATCCATGTCATGTACAAAAAGGCCATAATGGATTGTCTTTATTTTGTTATTTTTAAAATAGATTTATATACCACTTACCATATTTAAAAACTACTACTTCTATTGGATTGCATCTAACAGCAATCCATTGACCTCAGTCATCTGGAGGTTGGGGCAGAAGGAGGCATGTCCTCCAGAAGCAACACTCACCCTTGGGAATAATTCAGTTTCCTCTGGGGGGTTACTGTTCACTCCAGCTGCAAGTACATTGTCCCCCATCCTTGATTGTAGCTTTGCTGTACTCTTAAACACAGATCGATTCATAGTAACATTGGAATGAATTTCCATTTAGTAAACATTTTCTTTAAAAATGTTTTTTTAAACAGAAGCATAATGCAAATTTGAAAGCCCTAAAGCCAGTCAGACTTGATAGTGAGGTAAGATGCTTGTTTTATCCGTTAGTCCAAATTTGCTCAACTTATTAGCTTGAATAATATAATGAGAAAAAGGGGAAATAACATTTATATCATTTGCAGGAGCAAGCAAAACTTGGGAAATTAGGGTTAGAACTACATAAGCTGACAACACGTGTTGACTCTGAGATGGAGAAATGGGAAGACCCAGAAAATGAAATTGTCCGACATGGACAAGGCCTTTCCAGCATGGCCTACTCCATGTACCTATTTACAAGGTAACAATAAAAGGGGGAGGGAAGGAGGAATATAAGGGAGAAAACAGTTTGTAGAAGATAAGTTATCCTTTGTCTTTCCATGACCCTGCCCCTTCATCAAAAGCTAGACTGCATTTTCCTTGGGATTTAGCCTTTCTTTTGCTTATGTTAATTCAAAGTCTAAACTAGATGTTACACTAAATACGTGGCTTGAACCTGAAAATGACAACTGTGTAATTCACAGTTTGCTCCCTTCTGTAATATCAGGAACAAACTCATATAACTTCACTCATGTTATAACGTTCTGTTTTACCACAACATTAGCTTGCTGATCTCACACCAGGATATTTCACAAGCCCGACTTAATGTTATTAAGGGGAGGGGGAGCTAACATGTTTGGTTGCTGGTTTTGGCAGCAGCCACTTCTGGTGTAATGCCTAGTTTAGTCTGAAAATCACCATGTATAGAAAAAGATGGTGCTTCATAAAAGCATATATACTAAAGCTTTTTGCTGTTGAAGTAAAATGTGGTCTGACCTGACTAGAAAAACTAGCCAGATGACTGCTTGAGGCAGCAGTATTTTATGAGCACTGATGAAATACCACGCAGTCAGTCAGGTGTGTCCCAAGATCTCTTCCAGAACTGAAGGGGATGCTGGGAAATGTGTTGGATGGATCATGGCTACATGCGACTCAAGTGTCACCCCATCATCTTCTGTAGCGTTGGAAGAGATCCTGGGGAGCCTGTATTCTTTTTTTCAGTCACATAGACGTGATGTCGTATCTAGGGAGGGGAAGGTGGTATCAACAAGTCTGAGAGGTGATTAGCAGGCATTTCAGGTTGCTGTTCTTTCCTCTTCTGAACCTTAGCGAGACTGGGGAAAACTAAATGAATGTAATTGCAGTAACTTTCCATATTTCACCCATACTTGAAATCTCATGTTGTGCCTCTGAGTTGCATATTTGCAGAGTCCTTGCCTTTTGGTGTGTGTGTGTGTGTGTGTGTCTGAAACACGAACAGCCCAATCTTCTGCATGTTTCCTCAGAAGTACCATTGAATGCAGTGTGGCTTACTCCCAAGTGTGCACAGGATTCCAGCCCAAATAACCTTAACTCAGTTCCAACAAAAATGGCTCTCACGTTGTGGGTGAAATGATGCAAAATCATTGTGCTCCTGTATTTTCAACCAAGTCAGGAACACACTTCCCAACTCTAGCCATCAAGATATCCGTTCGCTCCTTAGCAGAGCCTTTTCTGAACCACTCAAGACTCTTACTTTTCTGTACCTTTAACTACCCAGTCCTCCAGAGTCATACTCACAGGGCTTATAGATTAAATTGTTTACTCTTGTTGGTGGAATTATTTCTTTCTTTTTTTTCTCCTTTAGAGGGGAAGGACTGCTGAAAACCACTCAAGATTTATTTCAGCAGGCAGAGGTAATGAAGCAGCTAAAATGAGTTCATATTCATAAGCTACTTTTAAATTGCTGTCAGCAAAATGTTATTATTAGGTCTAATTCCTAGAACTATATGGTTCTATAGCAGATATACCTAGCAATGAATTTTTGAGGCCTTTGATGCTTGCTATGATGCCCCTGAGCCACCTAATGAAAACAGCTGTTCAGGCTTAAATGAATATTTTCCCTGAACTCATTCCTCTAACGGAGCATTGTGAAATTTAAAACATGTCTAATAAGTTAATCTGTTTGCAGGCATGTTAGTATTTTATACTATCTCCGTTTGGGGATTGTGTACTGGAGCTAGGAGGGGAACTGGGGCTTCCTTCATCCACTGCGAGTTGATTTTGTATCCTTCCCCCAATTGTATTTGGGTGAGGAGGATGTTGTTTTATCACCACCCAAACTTGTCCGTTTCCCTTGGAGGAGCCTGTTTCTCCACCACCTCCCTGACTGGATCCTTTTCAACCTGCAGTCTGCGACAGACTGCAGAGGGGGGTATAGTTGGCCAGTGGTGCATGTGTGTATGTAGAATATTATTACCAAAAAAAGCCTCAATACAATTCTTGTGAGCTGCCCAACTTACAGCCCACCAAGCCAAACAGCTCATCAGCATATATGGCAGCTCAAGCAAGGATTAATAGCCCCTTGATTTTTCTTGCCTGCGTGGGACTGGAAAAACAACTGGAGTATTGTTGTTCTGGGTTGCATTTGGGTCACACATTGGGCAGGCCCAGTATATGTAGTTGAGGGGAAAGCAGGGCTTTTATTTTTTATTTTCTGTTTTTAGGGTTTGTATTTAACTCTCCCCCCTTTTCTGTTAGGCCTTTGCTGCAGAAGGATTAAAGCTTGTCTCGGCTCTTCTTACATTTTCTAACCAGGTACTGTACAGCTTCCCAAATACGACAACAGTTGCTTTAAAAAAATTCTCCAGTCCATGCCTTAATACTAGAAGTTTCTGGCCTTTGCTTTTCCTCATGACTTACAGATTTCTTCCATTATATAGATTCTGTAGTGTTTAACGTGCCTCACTGGCTGACATCTGTTTCAGCTAGAAGATGATGACAAACAATTGCTTCTTCAAGAGATTGACAAGATGGTCCCTGTTTATCAGCAGCTTCAGGTAACAGCTAAGACCCCTGTTCAGGGTAAAACTGCAACTTTTACAAAGGTAAGCAATTTAATAAGTTTTAAACAAAGGCTTGCTATGGAAACATTTTCCCATCTTATTTTTGTTGTTTCTGAGTAACTGAGATAACAAAACCCAGTATTTGGTTGTGTATGTTGGATCTTGAGTAGAATGTACAATGCTGCTAAGTTACTAAAATTGAGCAGTCCTTAACTTAGTCAGCATCCTGGATGGCAGACCACCTTGCAGTGGTGCTGTCAGGATTGAAACACAGATTAACCAAGCAACTTAGTAGTCTTCTGGAAACAAATGTTGTGCTCAAAAAGTATCACTATGTCAGCAAAGAAATATGGGTCTTGGATTTTTTTTTAAGCCTACAAATATCTTAATGCCATCAGCACCTTGTAAAAAGAGTGCTCAAGCATGGCTGAAGTACAAACTGGTGGAATTGTCTCATGAAGCTCATTCCAAATGGGTCAGCATATTGCTTACTTCACAATTTTAATAAAAATAATAAAGACTGCTTTCCTTTCTCAATAGTTGTGAGTAGAAGGTTCCCTTTAAAATGTGCATATGTGTTTTAAGAGAAACCGTTACCTTTTTAAGAACATTCAAACACAAAATCACTTTTGTGGTGATGAAAAATGTAATTGATCTAGGCAGCTAGCTATTTGATTAAGGGTGCAGTCTTATCTGGATGCCAATCAGTCTCTGAACTCGGAGGCTGATGGGCATCCTATGCCAAGCGGGAGGAGTGCAGAAGCGAACTTTGAATCCATGCTTCTCCCACTCTGCATTTTTGCTAGATGGCAGTTTTTGCCTGTGTAGCTATGGCTCTTTGGAGAGGGAGGAGGCTGGGGAGGGCTGGGGAGGGCTGGGGATAGCTCGCATCCCTGCTTCCTCTGTCCCCCCCCCAGAACTGCCCCCTTTCCCTCCTCTTTGAGGTTGCATTTGTGACCTTGGAGAGGCAGCCAGTGCAGATCTCGGACTCCTTGGGTCCAATGCCAGAGCGCTGTCTGGGGGCCATAGGATTGTCCTACAACTTCCAGCATGCCTCAACCAGCTGTGGCTGGCTGGGGCATGATGGGAGTTGTAGGACTCCTTTTCTGTCTAAACATGCATAGGATTGTGCCCTAAATCTCTGACTCAGTTGACATCTGCACTTTTGGGGCACAATCCAGCAGGAAGCTCTGCAAAAGGCCAATTTAAGTGAATTGGAGCTGTGTGGGTGCACTTTATCATGTCCTTGTGCACTTCTTGTTCATGTCAGTGGGACTTGTGCAAGAGAACTTCTGGCTGGATTATGCCCTTTACCTCTTTCAGAAACAGGGATGAGGAAATAGCAAAAATAAATAAATTGTAGTGGAGTTTGAACCACTAAGAAGTGTGCTTAAGAAAAATATTTAAAACAAGGGCCACTATTTTAAATGGAAACCTTTCATGAACTCTTCCCCCCTCCCTCTGCCCCAAATCTGCTATGTATTTAGGTGGATACCTGTATTCACAAAGCAAAGTATATTCTGGATATACTGGCCCAGGTTCTTCCACTTAGCTGCAAGTTACTGAGAAAGGTGAGTTGACATGTATGTAAATGTGGTAAAATGAGTGCATTTCTGTGTGGAGCACTACCTTATTTTTTAATTTATTGCAGCACAAAGCAGGAAATGGCTATCTTAGAGCACATCATCCTTGGAGAGAAAATGGCCTGCATGCAGCTGCAAGAGAAGGCAGAGGCCTGGCTGGGAGAACAGACTCCTTCGGGATCAAGTCCTTGGAACAACATGTAGCAAACCTTACAGTTTTAGAGAACAAACAATTCTAAGGTGCTTTTTTAGGAATGAAAAGATTTCCATAAGGGGGCTGTACACTAAACCCCTCCTAATTGCTTTCTTTTGAGAAAGGTGAAACCAGGTTAGAAAAAGCTATTGTAACCTTTTCACATCTAATAGATGTCATGGTACTTGGCAGTTAACAAAAGCAAAAAGTCAGCTTCAATGGCTGCATATTTTTGTAAGGTGAATAACTTTTTGTTCACTGTTAATACTGCTAGTTTTGTAATCACGTACACTTATGATTGTCTTACTCTTCAACCCCAAAGATGCTGCTATGAATGCTTAGGCACATGGACTGGATGGGCTATATGAAAAACTACTGGTATTTTTTGTTTTGTTTAACAGTCATCCCTAGTGTGAGCCTAGGACCCTGGTCTGCAAGTACTGACTGTGGAGGGCTGCTTAGAAAAGGGAGGAACAGAGGCTGGGCCAGCATCTCAACCCCCACCTCCCAGTGGCCTGCCGACAAGTTCTGTTGCCAGAACTCTTGCCTATTGGTGGGCGATGGCAGGGAGGGCAAGGAGGAGAGGCAGGCGGCAACTCTTAAGCGGCTTAGGTCTAAAGGGGTCCATGTTGCTGCCCCTTTGAAGCATTAGTTATTTACAAGAAAGCTTTAATGATGAAAGCCTTCTGAAATCCTCACTTTTCACAAACACATTTAGGTTACAAATAAAAGATCAGTAGTAGTGTTAATGAAGCCAGCTACAGATAAGAGCTTGCTTTTGTCTTGCTCCTTTTTATATTATACACAACTTCATATTCATTGAATTTTTACAGCATGATCTAAGCCACTTTATCAGAATTCAGTTCTAAGGAGTCTAGTGAGACTAGCTCCCTAGGATTCCAGCCTTAAATGTAAAGTTTAAGCCTTCACTTTTAGCAGGTGGCAGAGCAAAGTTCCAAGGTAGTTAACAATTTAAGCTTTATAATTCCATTTGGAAATAAGGTATAGCTATTAAGGTCAGTCACTACAAAGGGCATTACTTGTTTCGTAGAGACTAAAATTCTTCTCTGAGCTTGTTTGAGATATATGTATGCTTGCTATGCTAACTGAGATATCACTGAGTGCACTGGTCCTACGTTTCATTGTTAAGATTTTAGTGTCATCACTCATTCCCCCCCACCCCATCTGGAATAGCGTAAACCAAGAATCTTAGAAAATGATTGATATGGTTACGATAAACTGTGCCATTCATCTTTTACCTTACCTTTAGGATAGAAACTGGACAAATAAGTAGTAAACAGAGGATTCCCTATCGCATTTGACTCCAACATATGAAGTGGGGGGCTATGAGGCAGAATATAACTTACCACCTGCTTTCCCTTTTCCTGTTGCAACCCCAGTCCTATATCTGCTCCCCATCTGAGGCACATGTAGAAAAGTGGCAGGTGTGCAGAAAGTTTAAGACTCCCACTCATAACTTCTTTCCTGCAAATCATCTTTTTACCTTTATACATCTGAAGCCAACACAGGATAGAGATGGCTGTTCGCTGGTGAGTGTCTAGTTCTGGCTTTGGCTACCATCCACTTTACTTCACTTAGGTGTATGTTTCAACACTAAAATCTTCAAGGTAACAAAATAGTAATGAAAGATTGATGATACGCTCTAAGATTTGGGCTTTACTAATAAGGTAGAGATGATCATACTGTACAGATGGAATACTGATAAACAAAAGCTTTTATAGACATTAGAAACAGGACAGTATTTTGGCATTGCTGCTTTAAATACAACTGTACAGTTATGGTCCATCTGCAGTTAAGGTATTTTGAAGTTCCACTGAGGTCACTGGGAGAGATTTAAGTACATGCTTGATATTCTTATGAATAAATGAGCCTTTAGGTGCTTAAAAATTGTCTTGATTGTGCCTCATGTGCTAAAAATGAACAACTTTTCAGTCATGTTGCAATTCCAAATTTTGAAAACCCATAAAGTCACTTTATCATGGGATATACTGGAAGCTGTCTTAAACAATTCATTTTTCTGCTATGAAATATTTAGTTCTCATTCTGTGTATTGTATCATGTGGAATTAAAACGTTTTGTCAAAACATCTTCATATTCTTTCCGTGTCAAAAGCCCCTGAGTTATTTTTTTGCTTTCTTCAAACTTCGGTAATACAACGGCGATGTATCCCTCTGTGGAAGGCTGGAAAAAAAAAACACATACAGGAGAAGTGAGACACAAAGAAGAGGGAAGGCACAGAGGGGAAATGTGGCTAAAAATTCGTTTGAAAGTCTCACCTTTTCTTGTAGGAGAGATGGATTGTCCAGAATATTTTCATTCACTTCTATCAATCTCCCTCTTATGCAGCTGCAGAGAATTTCCAGTTCAGAAAAAGCAAGATCAGTAAAAGCAACACAGTATAAACAAAACTCTACCTACTTACCTATATATAGTATACTCTTCTCCATCTGAGCAGAAAATTCGACACAGAGGGGCAAGTTCTGTTAAAAACTGAGCACCCTGGGTAGAAATACAGCATGCAACTAATTAGGATTGTGAGAAAAGGATAAGCAGCAAGAGGCTACATTCTGACACCAATGTATATGCATTTAATACTTCAATTCAAGGAATGTAGTTTTATTCACCCATTTGTCTTCATCAATCTGTTTATTCCCCAATCTAAGAGCACGAGGACTCTGAACACTGCTATGCCCTGGCTTTAACCTGCTCTCCTCCATCCTATCTTCCATGCAGGAAAGCAAGCGACCTCAGACTTTCTCTGTTCCCCTTCTCACAGCAGGAGCGGTAGAGGGAATTCAGACAGACTGGACCATACCACAAGAGCAGAGACCCTCCTCTCACTACACTCTGATCTCCCCTTCCTCCCATAGGTCACAAGGGAGAGAGGAAGGGGACAGTATCTGACTTAGCCAACAGACCACTTTGAAAAATGAGGCCTCTGTCACACTCATGTATTCAAAATGGCTGCTTGTAAAGTTATTTGCCCGCAAGGGGGCATATATACTTAGGCTGCTGCACAATGTGTCCCCCCATCCCCACTACTGATCGCCTCTTAATGAAAAGCAAGAGGCATAGGGTAGATAACTAATCTTTATGTTAAAACAGCTCCTGCTCTGAGGCAGCAGGATTTGCATTTTTAAAAAGTACATGACAAAGTTGCTTACAGTTAAAGTCTTCCGCCGAGTTATAAATGAAATGAACCATACCCACCCGTTTAGACTTTCCAGAAACTTTATTTTGCAGCCTGCTGCAGTTTGCACTGATCTGGTAACTAATACTCTCAATTGATTTTCTCTTTCGAAGAAGAGGATGCGCATCTGCTATAGTGATGACACAGATTCTACAAGAAAAGAAGTTAGAACAATTACCTATTTAGTCTCCCTCTCAGGAACTAACTATCTGGCAATACTAGGGAAACTGATGAATACAGTAAATTATGTTACTCTGGAAAGTCGCAGTTTCTTTACAACACTTTTTGGCCAGAAACAGGAGACAGCAAATACAAACATTATGTACTGAAAACATTTTTTTAAAGTTAACAGGGTTTCACCAATACAAAATCCTGCCTAACTTTAGCTGGAGCAATTGGAAGAAGAGGAGCCCTATGTGCAACAAATGTACACTTCTGTTCAGAAAAGCAACTTTTTGCTCCAAGTGCCAGGCCCAGATCAATTGTACTGTCCTTTGAATGTGCATCTGAGTTATGCTTGTGATTCCAAATCCGGCAAGAGACACACATGCTTAGGTGTACAAATCTCCTTAATTCCATCAAGTGTGAGGCAAGTATATATTACGAGTACGTTAAATTTGTCTTGAGCAAAGTTAGCTAAACAAAGTTCAAAAACATAATTACCTTGCTAGATTCAAACCAGAGGCCCATGTAGCATTCTGTCTCCAACAATGGTCAGACAGATCCTATGGGCACTCCTATTGGTCATTATCTTCATGCCATGCTTGAACAGCGTGAAGACAATGGCCAAGCCCCACTCATCCCTAGCATCTAGTGTCTAGAAATTAGGGATCTTTGAGAATTTCATTTGTTGGGTGAAAAGTCGATGGATTTGTTCCAGTTTGGCCCAAAGGATTTCATTCTATTTCCCCCTGCTGGTGTCAACTGGATTTGTAGTGAGTTGAGACAATACGTGGATTCTGGTTTTTTTTTTTCATGTTGGCAATTTGCGTAATGGGGGGGCTTTAAATTTGCATAACAGGTCACAATTTTAAAAAAATATATTGATCTTGCGTAAATGCGCACAATTGCGTGTCCACTATATAGCCCTGCAGAGACATATTCCCCTCTTGTCAATGTCCTTGTCAGTTTCATCCTGTCCACAGACTTTGTTTGCCCTGCACAGCCCTGTCCAGAACTTGTCAGTTCTTCCCCCATCTCCCTCCAGAAGTGCCAAAGTGGAGGATAAATCCACAAGTTTATTGACAAGTATGGAATATGGCTCTGCTAGGCTAAACAACTTAGTGTGTGGAGAGGATGAAACTGACAAGGCTATTGACAAGATGGGAATATGCCTCCACAGGACTTGTGATTGCACGCACTTCTGCAAGATCACCAATTTAAAAATATTTTTAAAATATTATGATCCCATTTGTCCAAATCTAACGGCCCCCCCCATTATGCAAATTGCCAACCCAAACCCCAAATCCATGTACTGCCTCAACTTGCTACAGATCCAGTTGACACCAGCGGGGGCAAATGGAATGAAATCCACAGGGCTGAATTGAAAGAATCCTTCAACTTTTCACCCCCCAAATGAAATTTTCCTACATCCCTAATTTCAGGGCTGCCAGGTGAACTTCCGATTGTGTGTACTTGTGCAAGATCACCAATTAAATATTTTTTAAAATTACACCATTTGTGCAAATTTCAAGTCCCCCCCCAATTTGCACACATTACAATTTGTGCAAATTGAGGACCACTCCCCGCCCCCATACACAAAATATTTCTGGAACGAAAAAATTCCACTACAGTATGCCACTACTTACTGGAATGGAAACACTCCAGAATCCTGTCAGGTTTAAACAGAATGGGATTCCCAGCACTGCACATCCCTACCAGAAATACACTCTGTACATCAGCCTTCCCCAAACTGGTGCCCTCCAGTAGTTTTAGAACTCCCATCAGCTCTAGCCAGCATGGCCAATGGTCACGAATCCTGGTAGTTGAAGTTCAAAACATTTGGAAGGCACCAGACTGGGGAAGGTTGCTATGAGTATAAGATACGGAAAGTGAGACACACAAAAAACTTGGAGATAATGAATTTTAGAATATCAACTGCCCCATTATATATTTGAAAAATGAAGGGCCATAACAAGCTTTCTTCAAATAGTATACTTCTAAAACCTGTAAACAACATATAAGGCTTTGTGGGGAGAGGGCTACAAAACTCAGCAACTTCTCATGGGACACATATTTCCATTATTGGCAAGTTTCAGTAGCCAACTAGTTGCCCAGATTATATTCTTAGATCATTTTTGGTTGCTCAGTTGCAGAACAGGTTCAGCCCTCATTTACCACACATGCAACTCAATTGAAACTCCTTGTGGATTGTGCATTTATATGTAGATCCAGAACCAAAATGGTTCAAAAGCAGTGAGGTGCTGAAAGCAGTAAAAGGCAGATTGTTACAGGTTTTGTTAATTTTTCCCCACTTTCCCCCAGAAGTCTGAGGGCTAACTACATACATTTCTGATAATCAAAGGTCACAATCACATGTGCCAAACAAAGTGCACAAGTCCAACTGAATTAAGAGACTTGCTTCTAAGTAGGGAGGCATGGATTGGACTGCCAAGGTGTTTGATATTCCTCCTCTTACAATAAGTTTGGTGTGTACAAAGGCACCAATAAAGCTTTTTGTGGAGCCATCTTCTAAGGGCCTTCCATTACATTTGAGTTGATAGCTATGCTGCCAAATAATAAGGAATACATCAGAGGACAAAAATCTAGTCTTAACAGGCCATTCTAGATTCTATTGTGCAAAAGATGCAGTGTTGTTACGGGGCATCCAAACACTCTCTACCTAGCTAGCATCTATACTGCAGAGAAACTCCTTTCCTAGCTTCAGCTACACGTTTTGTTGACAGAAAATGATAGTTAAGTCACTGGCCCCGGTCTAGTAGCGTGCACTGGCTATTGGTCACTGCAAAAGCATGCTAGTGATATAATTTCTGATGGGCAGCACACTCTCATCATAATCCGATAACTTTTTAAAAGTACTCTTTCACTTCTCTGAAGTTGGATTCTCTCCACTTTATCACTCCAGTGGCAACACTCCTGTAGACTTGAAAATTGGTAAACAAAATCTGGCAAACAGCATCAAGGCAACGGCCTATCCTGTAGCGCTTCCACTCTGTTTTATTAACTTTGGCCCTAGGCTATGTGCTCCTACTCTCTAGCAGGAGGACACAGATCAGTCTTGTTTAATTAAAAAATGGAAATGTGATCCTCCTCCACTGCAGCTATCCCATCTGTTCTCAGACTTCTAAGATTCTTAACATGCAGAGAAATACTCAAAGAGGTGGCAGAACTCTTCAGACTTGAACTATCACTTAGTGACAGAATCATTTTGACACGTAATTCTTTTGAGGTGGGAATAACGTTTGAATGACTGCAGAAAATATGTTATACTACTAGTACCATGGGTTTTCATACTGGGATTGTAAAAATCTTATGCTCATTTATTGGGAATTAATCCCACTGAACACAGAAGCACTTCTGAGTAAACATGCATCTAAATGGGCTGTAATGCTTACCTATTAGAATGCTGCAGTATGCAATGGTCCTCATATGGATTGCCTTTTACATCTGGAAAAAAAAGGATTACTTGACAGCTTCTAGACTAGAAATGTGCGGAGTGCAGGCTGAGTGAAATTGCCTTCCTCTACGGAGGGAGCAATCCTATGGCCACTGAACTCTGTCCAGAGGTCCATAGGATTTTTCGGTTTCTGGGAACCGAGGTCGGAGCCACAGCTCTGAACACAGTTCCCAGAAACCATGCTCCCCACCCCCTCATAGCCGATGTAGTTCTCTCCGCGCTGGCTACATCTCTATGCTCAGAAATGGAGCGTGGAGATGGTGAAAAGGGGATGGTCCTGGGGGTGGGGACCATGGAAGCCGCTTTACACAGCTTCGTATGCACCACAGGGCGTCCTTCCCTCCCTGAAGCCTCAGCTACACAACCAAAATCAGCCATCTAGCCAAAAATGCAGGGCAAGATCATCTCCATGCTACGGCCACCCTGCATTGGATACTCAGCAGCCTCTGACTTCGGAGGGTGCTATCAATAAAATATGCCCTAAAGCCACAAAAGGTATTCTGGCACCTCCAAGCCTGACACATATATTATGACATAAGCTTTCATAGACCAGAGCCCACATCATCAAATGCATGGAACGTCATCCCATGCTGGTAGAGATATGTGTGTGTGTGCGAAAGGAGAAGGAAAAAAGTTAGGTTGGAGGGGAATGAAATCCAAGAAATATAGACAGCGATAATCACATTGACGTTTAGATATATGTAAAATAATTTACAGCGACAAAGCAGTGTTGACAAACATGCTAGCATTGATAAGTGAATTAGCACCTGTAGCGTTGTTACTAAAGCTGCAATCCTATGTACGCTTACTTGGGATATCATCAGTGGATCTGAGTCACACTGATACCATTACTATTTATGTTATCAATATATCTGGCATTTTACAGAATAACAAAAGCAAAACAGCCAGGTCTCGCCTTGCCCCAAGGAGTTTCCAATATAAGTTTCTGCAGCAGGAGAGGAGAGGCATGGATGATAAGGGATGGCTACCAGCCAATGCAGTTGCATGTACAAAATGTTGCAGTGTGGGAGCGGCCTGCCCAGGGTTACAGCCAGCAAGCCATGCCTTCTTTCAGGCTCCTCCATCCAGCGCCCCCATCCCCCCACTCCAATAATCAGCATTCCATGGCTGCTGGGAATAGTAAGTCCTCGCTGGGCTGTTTTTGGTGGTGATGGGGCGAGGCTCCCCCTACTGAAGGTTCTTCTAAATACTTTTTGTACTTCTGCAAACCTTGCGGCCTCCCCAGACCTGCTGATATTTCCCTTTTCTCGTGCGGTGGATGTGCTCTTTGGGCTGTCTTAAGGTTTGGTATTAGGCCTTCCAGCTGGGGTTGGACTACAGCTCCCAGCATCCCCCAGCGCTCGTGTTGGCTGGGGATACTCGGAGTTGTGGTCCAACACAGCTGGAGGACAGCGGGCTGAGGAAGGCTGCTTTAGAGCATTTTTAAAACTACTGGCCCTGCAACCCCGAAGCGGTCACTGAGCATCGTTGTCTCTTCCCCCGCCCCCGTCCCAATCCGGGAAAGTGTGTGTGTGTGTGTGGGGGGGGGGGTCTTCGTGCAATTATTCTCCCTTTACCTGGTTTGTACCAGCGGGTAAAATACCGCTCCGTCACGCCGGGCACCGTTGCCATGGTAGCTGGGGCCTCGGGGCCTTCCTCCGCCATGATACGCAAGCACGAACTCAGCCACCCCGGAGAGACCTCTGCGGTTGAGTTTAGGACCCCTCCAGCCCTACACCAAAGCGGGAACATGGAGAGCCATAGAGGTAAGCGAACGGCAACCCGGAACAGCCTCAGAACCTCAGCGTCGCCGCCGCCGCCGCCGCCGCCGCAGAGATCAAGAGCTTGGCGTAACTGAGAGGCAGATCTCGCTGTTGGAGGAGGGAGTTTCCGGGTTTACACTACGGGCCATTTTTAAATTTCCCCCGAGTCAGAAGTAAGAGCTGCCCAAAGAAATCAATCAAGACATCCGGGACTTTAGCGGGGCCGCGATTGGGCACCAGCGTGCCCAGCCCCGAACGAAAGATGGAAGCAAGCCGGGCGAGCCTGCGCATGTGTAGTCAGAAGCAGGCCCCACTGAGTTCAGTGGGACTTGCCTCCCCTAAGTCCTGTGAGAGAAAATGTAGGTTCGGGAGGTGGGTGGGTCGGATTTTAAGGGCGCAATCCTATGCATGTTTAGACGGGGGGAAAGGCTTGCAACTCTCAGCACGCCCCAGCCGGCATGGCTGGCTGAGGCACGTTGGGAGTTGTATGCCTTTTCTCTGTCTAAACGTGCACGGGATTGTGCTCTAAACCTCGAAAACGAGCGCCACCAGCGCCCATGTTAATGCAAACGCTACCCTTGGCCACGGGGTGGGGTTGCGGTTAGTGGCTGAGAGAATGGCTCACGACAGCCCTGCGCAGTAGCCCACCCTCTCAAGGCTGCAGGTTAAAAGGCGGGGCCGAGGTTGCTTTCGGGCTGGATTGCCAGCACTCCGCTCTGGTGGGAGCAGCCAAGGTCAGTCGAGCACCGTTTCTCCCTCGTTGCCCGGTCTCAGTTGCATGTAGCAGCCCCGTTGCGCTTTTTAAATGTTTCTAAACTCAAGACAGACCCAAGAGTGAGAGCCATTGGCTGTGCAGGCAGGGGCAGATGGGAGGTGCCGTCCCACCATGTGGAGGGCCACATGTTTCCTGCTACGCCGCCTTGATCTGCCCAAACCGGAAATTCAGATTGTGTCACTCTACTCTCTATCTCTAGAAGCGTGCCAGGCTCAACTTTCCGCGCCCAACGGATCGCGGCCACGCGCGGGCATCCCGCGTGGAGGAGGGCAGAAGCGGATGCGCTGTTGATCGCTGGCTGATTTGCAGTGGACCAGCGAGAGATTCTGCCTCCCTCCTCCTTCGGATAGTGCGCAGCTGGCTGCCGTCTTGGCGCCAGTTTTAGTTCGGCATTTTGAGACGCACCTGCGTCTCCCTCCCACGGACAAAGCCGCTCCTCCAGACAGCCCCTTTTGGGGGGAGTCGGGCAGCTGCCGCGATCGGCCTCTCTTCTCGCTGTCCTCCCCGGCCCCCAAATACCGAGCCCCTCCCGGCTTTTCTGACTCCTGTTCCACAAGTCGCTTTCCTGGAACTCTGGTGAAGTGCTACAAAAGGTCCGTAGGAACTAAGGAAGCCGAGGGAAAACCAGGAGGTGGTGGGGCTGGGGGGAGTGAGGTTTGTTTTTTCGTAGTATGGAAGGAGCGCCAGCGGAATTCTGGCAATCAAAATTAATTCCTGAGCTGGATATGCACTCAAGGGCTCCCTGTCCTTTAGGGGTGTGCACCTTGCCTAACAACAAAGCGGGGGGCGGAAGGGTGGGGGCTTCCCTGTGGAAAAAACGAGTACGTGCGAGGGAGAGGAGACAAGTTATTCATGAGAGAGGTCTTCGGGTTTCTCCGATATGGGAGATAATGCTATCACTTTGATAAAGTGCAGGGGCTACAATTTTAAGTGTGGCAAGGGTAAAGGTTGCAGCAACCCTTAAATATTCTGGAGGAAAACCACTTTGCATATACTCAGAGGCACAGATCTCCTTAATTTTAAGTGTGCAGAGGGGACAAGGTGCAGTTCCCCTTAATGTGGTGAGGGAAAGAAACTGCTGCAGGATTCTTTAAAAAAAACCCCAAAGTAATGGAAGCTTATTGTCAGCCCACTCCTAATCTAATACAGAGCAAGCGTAGGGCACCACAGAAATATGGAATGGATGGGCACATGGTACATACAGCAGTTCCCCGTTGCATATGATGCGCTTACCCCTACATATGTCAATATTCAAATGGAAACCAGAAATAAGAGCATTGTGACTTCATAACTCTTGCCTTTTTACACTGACTTACACATTAAGGCAATATAATAAAGGACTAGACTCACAAGAGCAGCACCAACTCCTAATTGCAGCTGCAAATGGTAGCCATCTTGGGGGCAATAGAGGAAAAATGGCTTAATTAGCGTTAATGCTGACCACTCATTCTATTCATTACATATCTGTTATGTTTCATTATTTTGCTGTAAGGTGTCAACTCTTTCAAAGGCCATAACAGCTTCATATTGTTCTTTTCTGTAGCCCTAGATTCCCCCACCACACCTCATTCCCGATTTAGAAGCATGATGGGGGGAGCTCACCTAAACATCTGGCTACTACAGAGCTGTTTAAACACACAAGAAACCTGCCAGGAAGGTGGGCAAGGGAAAGGGAGCAGTCGAAGAAGGAGTGGGAATTAATGGGGTTAATAAGGGGAGGGCTTGTCAATTTGTCAGAAACATGCATATTATTTTCATTCAGTTCATGCTTCTAGGGGTTGCCAGATTTTAAAAAAAAATCCTGATAGGGTTCCTGTGCATTTCATAGCTGCATGACAAGCACAATTTCACAAACTAAGCTTTCCCAAGGATGAAGATGCAAGGTGCCATTATTCAAGTGAAACCCGATAGTCCCATCAGGAGGGAAAATAGCTTTATGTGCTTTCTTAATAAGCATAGCACTAAGAACATGGCAAAGCAGGCAAGTTTTGCAATGGGAGAGGGAGTTAGCTAAGCATCTCTGCCAAACCTCTCCTTGCTTAAGCAGCACTCCTCAACTTTTTGTCCACATCTAGTTATTCTGAATAGTGTTGAGACAAGGTGGGTTCCACCTTGCCTCTTACTATTCTAAAACCATCTAGCCTGTGCCCTATATTTTTAAGGTATGTTTAGTCATTATAGATAAACACTGACCACAATATACAAATTAGCTCATGTTGATGTACTACAATATAAATCGTGGTTGCTTCATCATGGGCTACATTCAGTGTTGTGTGAGCAGATTGTGCAATGAGACTTCCCCTTCCTCTCTTCCCCTGTTGCACACCCACCAACTCTGCTCTGGAGCATCTCCCAACCCTCCAGAACAGATTTGGGGGGTGCACAGGATGAGAATTATTCTGCTAGCAGTGTCTGTTCCACTGGTGGATGGGAACCATTAGATACAACTCTGTAAATAAAGGTAAAATATGGTATGTTCAGGATAGCAGCCTGACCAGTTGGAAACAAGATCCACTGAAATCACCAGGATTTATTTCTGAATACATTTAGTAAATTAAGATTTGCCTGCTTAAAATGGGGGACAAGGATTTACATCAGATCAGAATGTTACCTTTCATTGAAATGTGTCTTTAACGTTCATGTTGAAGTCCTATGTACCTCAGACTTTAAAAAAAACACCCTCGAAGCAGCCAGATGTAAATGACAACATTCTTGCATAGCATAGTCAGTTATGAGTAGCCTACTTGGAACTCATGGAACCTATCAAGTTAGTGTGAAAAGAGGGCACCTTCTTCTTTGGGAAGAATGGAGGTATGCATTTATACATTATACTTGTCTAGGGATGTACGAAAGTCACTTACCTTTTCGCAGGGGTGCTTCGTGGTGGGGGGGAGGCACTTCACTTCCCCCCCTGAAGTTCAGGTGAGGGGGGGGAGGCTTCTCGCCTCGCCCGGCCGAAATTCAGGCCAGGGAGAAGCGCCGCGTCTCCCTGGCCGTGAAAAAAGTGTAAAAAAAAACAAAACACAACAACAACCCCGTGATAGGCTACGTAACGATTAACGTAGCCTATCACGGCTAGATTTCCAAAGTCAGCCGTGATAGGCTACGTTAATCGTTACGTAGCCTATCACGGGTGACTTTGAGAAAAAAAAAACGCGCGTACGCAAATGGCAGCGGCCTATAGGCTACGTAACGATTTACGTAGCCTATCACGGCTGACTTTGGAAATCTAGCCGTGATAGGCTACGCTAATCGTTACGTAGCCTATCACGGGGTTTTTGGGTTTTTTTTACACTTTGTAATGGCGGCGGCGGCGGCAGCTGGTCAGAAGACCGGCTGCCGCCCCCCATGAAAGGCTGACGAACCGCCGCCGGGAGGGACATTCGCCAAAGGTAAGTCCCATCCCGGGGGGGTGGCAGAGAATTTCATTGCCAATTTCGGGGGGCCGATTGCATTGGCGCTCGGCCCACCGAAGATTCGGGGAGAAATTCTCTGCCATCCCTATACTTGTCATTTCACAGCTTAAGAAATTAATCTCCTAGGAAGCAATAGGAGATGCTAAGAGAAAGGCTGGATACAAATTATCTTCAAAATATAAAGAGGGAAATCAGAGTATACTCAACTGTTTAATATCAAAAATTATATCCAGAGTATACAGATACCAGTACTGAGCAATAATAAACTGTTCCTTATCAAATTTGAGATTTGTCTGCTCCAGTCACTGCCACTAAGTAGATAGTGTGAGGCAGGTAAAGCAGAGGATGCATGAGTTCAAGAGTCATCATGTACAATTTTGAATATAGAATTTTTCTATGAAATTTCCTTTTATACAGTTAGGACACTACCTTTTTATAGACCTTTCCGACCATTCACCTTACAAAAACAATTATAGAAGTTATACTGGAGCATATTTCCTCAACTCCTCTGACCTATTAATTTTTTAAAATGGTATCCAGTTTAGTAGAGTGGATGGTATTGGGCTTGAACCTGGAAGCCCTGTATTTAAATTCTCTGATTTTGTATCTCAAATTTGCCATTGTAGCCTAATTTGCATATGTAACATACCAGTAGTTTGGTTTTGTCCAGCAAGGGTTTTTGTGAGGTGGATAAAAAAAGTACTTTTTACAGTAGGAAAACTACTAGCGCCCAACAGGCCTAACTTAAAAGTTTTCCACACACATAAAAAAGATGCTAGACCCATGGCAGTATCCATGGTGGACATACCCTTGGCACCTTTACTTCTCTAATAGCGGGTTCTGCATCTATCTGGCAAATTACTCTGCCTTGGAGTAAGCAGGAGACCAAGAGAGCCCCATAGCAACAGCCTTGCTCTTTAATGCAGTACCAGTGAAATCTACGATCACCTCAAAGATGACCATTGGGAAAAGTCAACAAACTAGATCCCTGCCAGAGCTATGGAACAAGTTAGTGGTAGCAACAATACATTACTGTAACACACACATGCTTAAAACTTCATAGCATCAAGCTCTCAAGAATCCAGCTCTAGGAAGTGAAGGATGTTCTTTCCACCACTGTTTCTATTTTTAGGATATGCAAGGTGTGAAAAAGTTGTTCTGACTCAACTATTCACCCTCTGCCAATTGGCTGCTTAAGACTCACGTGCACCACTAAATTTGGACAGTACTGCAACTATTAAGTGTGCACAAAATGCACAGCTCAAAACAGAATTTTCTGCAGTCTCTTCCTACTACCCATGTTCCTGTCTGTGTAGTCCATTCCTGATAACTCTCCCAGTATTGTGACATCACCTCTGGCAATCTGCTTGCCAGAGCATCTGCTCTGTGAGGGGGAAAAGAAGCAAATGCAAGAGATAAATGAGGCAATTCCTGCCTTTCAGACGAGGTGGCTGGGGGAGAGGAGAAAACAGAACATTTTGCCGCATTCTTCTCCCCAACTGTAGGACTCTGTTGCTGTGAGGTGCCTCCCTAACATTCCATCTGGCTGGATGTAGATATGTCTAGGTTGGCATTGGTACCCGCACACTACTTTTTAACTAACACTGTGATCTCAGGAGGAAGGGAGGGAAAATCGGCAATACCAGTGGATAACCTATGGTGGGCCAGACAAAAGGCCAGGGGGGACTGCACGTGATCACGGACTATGTTGTCCGTTCTTGTCCTAAATCGCATAACTTGTCAAAAAGATGTCAAGATTTAAATTTTTGAGGCAATAGACGTTTTTACTTTAGTACATTTAATTATTCCAAAAACTTAACACATAGACAAAGGAGCATGTAATTCTAATGGCAATCCAATTATGAAATCCCTTCATTAGGACACTAGTTTACATTACCATAACCACTTAAGAATAACTCAGAATACTATCTTTTCTTTTTTTCTATGAATAGCAATAGTGAAAATGATAACTTGTTTTTTCTATATCAACTATATTAAAAGCAAGCCCAGTTCACATGTTCGTGCCACTTTAACATACACAAGACAAAACCTGCATGCTGTAGCTATGTTCACAATATTAAATAACTTCTTTTAAAAGTACAGGTTAAAAGCTACTTCCCTTATAGCTTTAGCTTCCACTATGTTTGGCACAATTCAGTTTGTAATAGGCCAGTTTCTCCATAGTGCAACATACAGTACTCTGGTATGTATGCAAGCACTTCACATTACTAAAATGCCTAATCTAAATGCCTAATTAGAAGGGAAAAAGAAGTGCCTATCGTCAAACTTTCAGTACAAGATCAGTATCAAGAAAGTAAACAAAATTACTATGTGTTGGGGAAACATAGAGTGACATTTCCATGAAAGGAAGAGCTCCTTCCATTTGTGGAAGTGACTGAGATCCAGTGGAGGCACCCCACTATTTTTGTCCACTCCACCTCTCATGCTGCTCTGGAGGGTCACAAACCCCCTGGAACAGATCTTTAGAGTGCTGCAGTGGGAAGGAGGAACTGACAAAAATCACCTCCCACACTTCCTTTATAACTCATTAAGTCCAGATCTTACCCTACAAGTTTATACTGAACACAATTTTATGTTCAAACACAGAGATAAGTAACATAATACCAAATCCTAACAGAATTCCAGCATTCTGTAAGAGGAAATACCCCCAGCGGCTACATCCATGATCACTAGCGTCATTGTGGAGCATTTCAGGCACCTGGATTCAAAAACACCACACACACAGTTTTAAGTCAAAAACATTGCGGAACAATGTATCTGCATATTCAATTGTTAAAGTTCGTAGTAATTCGCCTTTATATCAGGGCTGCAGAAGCTCAGGCCTGGGGTCCCAATTTCACCCCCCTGGGGTTCCCCAGTTTGCCCAGCCCCCTTTTCCAGCCCCCAACCGTTTGGTGTTTTACTAGCTTTTGTTCTGGGCCTCTCGGCCCCACATTCTAAAAGGCTGAAATGCCTCTCTACGTCTTAGTCACTGGCAGTGAGAGCGTTAAGCTAAAACAAACAGATATTGCTCTGCTCAACACTGGACTGTGGTCCCTGAAAGTGTCTCCAAAATGGAATTTGGCCCTCAGGTGCAGAACCTCTTTCACCCCGTTCTATGTGGTACATGTGGGATTTGCTATAAAATGTTGCAGTGTATCCTCATCCTCTAACAGGAGCGCTCCTGTTCAGGGTTCCAGCCAGTCACATCCACATTCACATTCCTCTGGTATATTCTATGTCGTTAGGAGGTCAAGCAAGCCAATTTACTCTTCCCCTGACACAGTTATCATCCCCCCGCCCCCAACAGACACTCCACATGCCATGGCTCCTGGTGTCCACTGACCATGCCTGGTCTTTACCAGGCTATTGGGGAATGTTGTCCCCCTTTTTGGTTTTTTTAAAAGGGTTTTTTTTGTACTTCAGCTTACGCTTTCCTCTTGTTTCTCAGTGGACCTAATTACAAGGAATGATGACTGACTGCTATGCCAGCTGCAGGAACAAACTGTTCCTCTGTGCCTTGCTTGTAAGCTTTCTGGATGCATTTAACTGGCCACTATTAGAATACTGGACTATATGAACCTTTATTTGATCCAGCAGGGCTCTTATGTAAAGAAATTCAGATACTGGCATATTCTTTGGGTACATTTCTTAATGTTCATATTTCCTCCACACACCCCTATTAATTTATTTTATTTTATGACCCAGTCTAGAGACTGGCTACATCAGTAAATAAGGACATACTGACGTCAATGCCAGGACAATGTCTCCAGAGGAATATCTCACTGGCATTCTAGAGCAAATCTGTGGCTGCAACTGTTTAGTACCAATATCCAGTGCTATTTGTATACTTACCATATCAACAAGGGCCACATACATGAAGAGCCCAGCAGTAAGTGCAAAGATCCACATGGAAACATTGTCAGCATAGTGACCAATGAGTATCCCAGTAGCCATTCCAAGGTATGCCAACATAGCAGAGAGGGCGTTATAAAGAACAGCTTGTTTGACAGTCATGCCAGCTTTGAGAAGTACAGCAAAATCTCCTTTAAAAAAAGACACACAAACACTTTTATACTGGTCAAAACAGCTTCCCCAAAACATATTCTGAAGCCTTAAAAGCTCTCCTGCTTTCTTTAAATCAAGTCTTTCCAAACTTCAGAAGGATAGGAGAACCAAGCAATAAGCTTATTAGCCAGAGTTAATGTTAAACTTTGCAATTCTGCATGCACATGCACACACAAAATGTATCTCAATTTTTTCACCTCTCTACTAGAAATCTATTGGGACACTCCCACAATTTTATATTACTCCGGAATAAAAATATTTAACCCCAAAAGTCCTCACAATTATTCATTTTAGAATTTGCCATTAAAACATGCTTTAAATCAGTGGAAAATTGACATCACTTGCTTTAACCAATTATATTAAGTTGTTTTAAGCACCACAATTAAACAATATTAAGGATTATGTCACTAATTTGCATTAAAGAATTGTGATGAGAAACTGCCATTCAACAATGAATATTGCAATACTAAGTGTCAAACCTTTTGTTTCTTCTATTAGTCTGGAAGGAAGATAAAACTCATTTGCTTAAAATTAAGGAATTATGGGATCGAAGGTCTCCCAAGGTGGCTCCTGTATTATAATGTCTTTACAAATCTGTGGTGTAACCACACTTGGAATAGTGACCTGGTTTGCACAACACGGCAGAATATACAACCCCAGGTTGTTGTGTCATGCGAAACCAGACAGCAAGGGTTATTTGAGGTCTAAATAACCCTTAACCCTATAAGACCATGGCTTATGCAGGAGTTATTTAGCCCTCAACCCCCTCCACCTGGGTTTGCATGACATGACAAGTGCATATTCACATTGGTGGCTGGCACATGCCGCAGCTCCTCGAGGGCAAGTTAACCCACAATAAGCTGTTGTGCTGTGTGAACTAACCCATTGTGCACAGTGCTTTTTGCCACCTCTCAAAAACGATATTGTAGAGCTGAAAAAGGTGGAGAAAGGGGCAGCCAAAATTACTAGGGGGTTGGAGCAACTCTCCTATGAGGAAATGTTACAAAATTCAGGACTATTTAGTTCAGGAGAAAGGTAAGTGAGTGAACTGCCCAGAGACCTTGGCTACTAAGTGGCAGAGAAATGAAATTAATGAAATAAAATTATGCATGAGGTGGAGAAAGTGGATAGAGGTTTCTCTCCCTCTCTCATAATACTAGAAGCTGGGATCTTCCAATGAAGCTGAGTAGTGGGAGCTTCAGGGTAGACAAAAGGAAGGACTTCTTGACAGCAGTGCATTTGGGATTTGCTTTCCAAAAGATGTGGTGATGGCCACCAACTTAGACAGCTTTAAAGGGGGATTAGACAATTCATGGAGGATAAGACTACCAAAAGCTACTAATCATGATAGCTATGTACTACCTCCAGGATCAAAGGCAGCATACCTCTGTATACCAGTTGCTGGGGAGCTACAGGGGAACAGGACTATTGCCCTCCTGTTGTGCTTATGAGCTTCCCACAGATCTCAGGGTGGCCAATATGGTAAACAGGAAGCTGGACTAGATTTATTTCGATCCAGCAAGGTTCTTATGTTCAGGCAATTCTAAAAACATCTTGGAGGATGGGAAGCTACTGTTGTCGTTCACATAAGCTGTAGTTAAGCAATGAAATCCTCTAATTTGTATTTGGCTGATTAGTGTTATCACCATTGCCATTGAAGTATGGATACAATAATTTACTGTTCACCAACTCAAGTGTGTCTTACCTAATTCATGTGGTAACTCATGGCAAAAGACTGCAACAGAAGTACTTAAGCCGCTAGATAAACCTTCAGTAAAAGCAGCCCCTAGGAGAAGACAAAGATCATTACTGAGAAGTATTCTCACTTGGAAAATGCGGTTAAATCTGTATATAATAAAGGGCTAACCACACCCATTGTGCATAATATGGTCACTGTACTATAAGCAGCATATACTAGAATCAAAACAGACAGAAGGGAGGACAGCAAAATTACCAGGAGTAGAAAATATACTCATATAAAGCAAAGTTAGAAGGCTCCAACTATTCATCTCAGAAAAAATGGCTAGGATTGAGATTCTAATCATATTTCCCTTTTCAGTCCCACAGAAGCCAATAGACTCTCTGGCCCTGTTCGGATGCACATTGGGGAAAGGTGGTTTGGCTAACCATGCTGCAGGGTGGTTAGCGCTAACCACCGCGAGAACCTCTGTCACACGTGCCGGTAACCATGGCCTGCAGCATGGTTAGCCTAATCACTCACTAACCACCATGGTTACCGCTAAACTCCACAGTCCTCTGAACGAGCCACCATCCATCCCGGCGGCCTCAGCAGAGGAAGTTGCTGTGGGTGGCCATTTTGGGGCCTCAGTGGAGGAAGCTGCTGCAGGCAGCCATTTTAGTGCTCAGTTTCACAGCAAAGGCCAGCAGCCATCTTGGGGCTTGGCACCACAGCAGCTGCAGGCAGCCATTTCATGAGGGCTGGGGGGGGTGCAGGTTTGGGGGCAGGTGCACCATTTGAGGCAGAGATGCTGCTGCCGACAGCTGCCGGTCGGCCAGGGATGCTTCCCCTTATCATGGCGGACACCAGTGCTTGTGCCTGGGAGTTATAAGAGCTCAAGGTCACTGTGCCAATAACAGCGGTGCGGGATCCAAAGCATCTTTTCTCCTGGTGTGCTTCTCCAATTTTCATACTGCGGGCAGGAATGGAGAGCAAGGAAGCTGGCTCTCAGCTGCCGCATCATGTGTTGCTAGGCAGATTTTCACCATGGAGCTCTGGAATGCTGGCAGGAGTAGCTGGGCTGATTTCAGCCTCTCTTGCCGTAGAGCTCTATGGCAGCACTCAGTTAACCACGGGGGCCTGTTCAGCTGCCATGCTAAGCCATGGTTAGGACCGCTAACCATGTCGCAGCAAGTGGTTAGTGAGCGTGGTTAGTCCATGGTTAATAAACCACCATGGTTGGGAAAAATGCCGTTCAGACATCACACCAAACCATCATGGTCGGCTCAGAAATGCTAGCTATCATGGCTTAGTGTGATGTCTGAACAGGACCAGTCTGTAAATTTGTTAAGGAATCAGATGTACCAGAGGAATATATTACAGGTATATAAAAATCATGAAAATATGAAGAGCTTTAATACTAAGTAAATTGATAAAGAACTAAGAAGCATCTCATGAAAGGAACATTCTGCTGATGTAATGAAAAGAGAAAAAATATTTTTAGGCAATGAACAATTAACCAACAAGAGTATAGCTGTATACTCACATGTGTGTATGTACACATGCACACAGACATATGGCCTGATATCCTTACAAAGTTTTAAGGAGTGCTCAGTTTCTTTGACAATATGATGAGCACTTTTTTTTAGTACTTTGAAAACAGTTCATCCCGATTTTCAGGTAGGATAAGGAGTAACCAGCTAACAATGAGAGCCCGGCCTTGTTTTTGTATAAAGTAAAATTGACAACATTTAAAAGGCTAGTATCACGAGCACCACTTTATTTTAATCCATGGCTATCTTGACATTAGTCAATGGTGTGTACATGTTTTGCTAGTTATTTTTTAGAAGTTAAATACAAGCCTTAACTAATTCTGGATCTACAATACATCTGTCACTACATGGGGAATGTACTGTGAGTCTTACACATGATAGAATCTTGACAGAACTGAATCCAACACAAGGCTTCCATCTTTCCCCTTCTATACCAGTATAAACCCAGCAAAGAAACTGTGAGGGATCCAAGGCTAAGAAAAATGGGGAGCTGCCACCAACACTCATGAACCAGCTTTAGGAAAAAACCAAGATACACTAACCGATTGCGAGACCATCACTAAAGTTGTGTAGTCCATCACCCATAATTACCATCCAGGCTAGAGTAGCTATACCAGCATCTTTCAGTTCTTCACGAGAATAGCGCTGGGTATGGCTATGTGGGTGATGGTTCTGATGGTGATGGTGATGCAAAATATGATGGTAGTCGTGGTGATGATGACTGAGATGATCTGACTGTCCTAGTGTGTCATGCAAATGTGAATGGCATTTATTTCTACATCCCCTGGATGCATATTCATGGTCAGCGGCCTCTTGGTGGGAGTGAGCTATCATGACTTCTTCTTCTTCTTGTACTGCTGGCTTCTGTGAGATGAAATTTGATGGATCTTGCGAATGTGCTCCCAAGTAAGCTTCAGGTCCTCAGTAAAACAAAGGAAAAGCAGAAGTCAGGTAAATTCTCAAATTAATTTGAAACAAAAAGCAGAGTGTTCAGGAACATATTTCCATTTTACCTATTACTGCATTTTCAGTATTTGAATGCATTATTCCTAGAAAACTTTAGATCTTTCTATTTCTACAGGTCTCAGTGGGTGGTATACAATGTAGCTAGGTGAAATGTATTTGTTTCTGATCTATTTTTATATGATTCTTAAGGTCAATTTACACATGCAAGCCACACATATTTTCCCCATCACATCATATGTTAGGATCATATAGAGAAACATAAGAACTAGTCTACATGTGAATTCAGCCCACAGCCACCAGCAGCTATTTCTGATGCCTGAAAGGAGCATTGCTGCGATTGCAAAAATGCTGTCAACCACCGTGGGCTAATCCATAAATTTCTCTATGCAATCCTGTACATGGGAGGGTGTGTGTGGAGAAAATAACCAGTCTGCTTGCGTGTATGAAGTGGCCCAAGTTACAGCAGGAGAAACGTGTCTCAAAATGTTTCATCACAAAACTCTCAGAACTTTAGTCAGAAAGCAACCCCCCCTATGCCTTTGGTGAGGCCACACCAAGCCTTGAAGGAACAGGGTAGCAGAGCTCAACCTCAGCATGCTCATTTTGGTCAAGATGCTGAGATAATTTAATGAAAGCACACATGTGCTTTAGAAGGATATGAAAGAAAAACTAGAAGTTTGAGGATGGTAAAGATGAATTCCAATATGTAAGAAGCCTGGACCAGAGAGAAAGCACAAAGGTCACAAGGCAATAATTTCCCCAGAAAAAAGCCTTTCCTGAAGCAAAAAGCCTGAATGGAAGACTGTGCTGTAATGAGAACAGAATGCCATGTTTGAAATTATGGCTGTGGTAACCCCTAGTGGTAAAGTGAAGGAAGTTGCTAGTGAGTTGGGCACCGTGATAAACTATGGTGAATATGGAATCAAGAAATTCAGCACCACAAGTCAGGACCAAGTATCAAGACAGTCTTTATGCTACAGCCACTTACCCCAAGCAAGCACCTTCTACATTGTTCTCTAGCATAGTTTCTACAGCAATTAGCTTTGCCATGTGAGGTTTTATTTTACAGCAGTAATGGCCATCTTCCTAAGCCTGAGAGGGCAGCTACTGGAGCCCTCATCAGCCAAGCTGCTTGAGAGCCAGGCTACCTCAATTACAGACAGGCTATGACACAAGGTCAGAGGTGCCTTGACTACTCTTGCTCTATTTTACATCAACAATAAAAAGCACCATAATGGGTGGTATCCAATTAATCCCTCCTGCCTACAAAGCAGCTTCTGTCAGCAGAACAGGAGATTCTCTCTCCCTCCTGTAGCCTGCCACGTACCCTCAAAATCTGCTCTGGAAAGGTGGGGTGTTTGCTCCAGAACAGATTTGAGGGAGGCCACAGTGGGGAAGAGCAAAGGAGAAAGCCCCATTGCGCAAGTGGAAGTCTATCCCATATTAGATGAGCAAAAATACATGGATGCAAGGAATATTACTATGAAAACTACACATTTAAATTTGAAACCAGTACTACCCACTTGCTTTTTGCTCATTCTTAAGAAATCACTGGAAACAACAGTCAATGCTACACTACTAACCACAGCAAAACGCATAAACTTCCTAAAGATTCAACACAAAAATGAAATATAAACTAAGCACCCAAACAGCAAATTATGTTAGACAAGGCAGTATAAAAGTGCTCCCTTTGCAGAAAGCCACGCATTACAGCACTTGAAAACTGGACTCCTAATATCAAGATAAATTAGAAGGAGCTGTAACAGGCAATTCCACAAACCATTCATAGCTTCAGCAGCAACTACATGCCGCTCAAAGTGAGCTGTTATCCTTTCTTGCTTTTAAAAGCAGAGAAAGTAATTTTAAATATGATTCTGAGAGAGGGGATCACCAATTAGTATAAACCAACAGTAAAAACACATCCTGTATCAATGAGAAATGGTTCCTGGAAGAGAAGATCTCATCCACATTGAACTGCTAAACACAACCAGACAGGTACATTTTGAGGATGTAGATTCATACTACTGACATAGGCTATGGGTCAGCCTCAACTTCTGAAGCCATTTCCAGAGCATTTCAGACTATGACCCAGATTGCACATTATGGTGACAATTCCTGAGTTGTTCAGTCTAGGAATTGTGATGACTGGAAAACATAAGCCACATGCATGCCATTTCTGATTTCAGTGAAGTAGTGGATTGGCTTTTACCAACATTTCAGATTTGGACAACCTGATCAATAAGCCAAAATACAAAAGACGATGAGGGTTGCAACACTATATGTCTGGGATGAGTCCACGTGCCTTGAGATGTCTGACAGCTCTGATTCTGAATCAGAGTTGGAACAGCTAGATCAGAGCCTGGGGGAGGGGCCACCCCTACTGAGCCAAGATTCTGGGAGAGATTCCTCTGAAGGCCTTGACAAATAGATAGCCCAGGTTGAATTCCTGCCCCCTCCCTGCACCGTCAGAACTCAAGTTTCCGAGAAGGAAGAGGGGGATGACTTGAGAGATGCTAGGGCGTGTCGCAAAGGAGAGCAGGAAAAGTTAGGGGCAGGACTCAAGACACTCTGCCAGGATAGCCGCTCTTGGAAGCCAACATAGGAGGGAGCCAATCTAAGGGACAGGCATCATTGTGAAGTGAATGAGGTTCATGCCCAAACTGTTGGCAACTTCACCACCCTCTAGTTTGTCTCCTCTAATTAGAGACCGCAGATTAGTTGTTTAGGGGCCTAAGGCAGTCTGAGAGCTTCCTGGAATCTGCATTTGTAAAGAGGCTGGTCTCTAGCAAAATAAAGTAGTATCATCCTGAAGCTTTGTCTCTTTGTGGTGTTGATTGCAAAGTGGAAGAACAATTCATTTCTGACATTATACTGATTACCTGGGAATAAGCCCCACTGTACTCAGATTTTTTTTTAGTATAAGATTGCAGTAAGTTCATTACAAACCTTAACTCAGACTTTAGTCACTAATATACCATCAGTGTGGTTAGAATTACCAATCAGTATGATCATGGCATGAACAGAATACTTTTGTAAAGCAATCCACTACAAACCTTTTAGTTGATAAGTTTAAATCAATTTGATTCTAGGTTTTTTAAAAATACACACGCTTTCAACATATGTTTATTGACTAAATATAATTCTAAATAATGCTAGACATTTGGAATTCTGAACCAGAGAAGTCGTTATGCTAGATAAAATTGATCATGAGTAAATAGGAATGCTCTGATGTGTAATATAATTACATTTAATTTTACTTAGTTCAGTGACTTTAAATGGAAGTAACATTGACATGAGAATTTCTTGAAATCTGGTTAGCCATTAGAAATCTACTCGACATACTTGCATACGCCAAGCCTGTCATCTATATGACAGAATTCAGCAATAGCATTAATTTGTAAGCAACTGGCATGGTTCATAAGGTTAAATCATTTATAATACTATAGTTATAAAGATGATGTGTAGCTTCTTGGAACAGCTGGGATAGTATGGTGCCTAAGGGAATGAACTAGATAGTGAAACCAAAAGGTCTCTGGTTCAAATCTTACCTCTGCCACAAATTAAAAGCTCCTCCATCCCCACCGCACACACACAGAGTGCAATAAGATTATAATAATACTGACCTACCTTACAAAGTGTTATTGGAATGATTGCAACAAGGTAACGTATGCAAATCACTTTGAACAGTCTGAAGTGCTTTCTAAAGCACTACGTTATAGTAACAGTTGTAAAACTGATTGATTAGAATGTATATTTATATTTTTATTATTGTACACTGTCTAGATTTATGATATATGACAGGTGGTATAGAGACTTTAAAATAAATACATAAATGCCAAATACTATTCCTTTCAATCTTCAACAAACAAACAAACAAACACACACCTTAACGGGAGGCCTCAGTGCTGCCATTACTTTTGGCATCTGGAATAATGAAATGACAGCATCTCAGATGCTAGGGACATGTCATTTCTAGGGTGATCAACATTTCTATTAAGCACTCGGACACTCTGAAAAACTTCCAAGTCCCAAAAACCGTGGCGTTCCAAACACCAAGGAGAAATAGATCCCTTGCCAGTGCTGCAGCTATATAGTGTTTTTTTGGGAGGCAGGGTGAGAAGGGAAGAGGACAGCTGTGGTAGTGGTGAACAGCGGTACTACCATAAGCTCATTACAAGCTCAGCCCAAACTTCAGTAGTATTTGGCCTCAGCTCATAGTGAGATCAAGGGTGTATGTGAACTTACTGAATTACATTCCTGCACTGTGGGAGTTGTCAGATGACCACCAGAAGTGGCTCCTTTGGACCTTCTTGGTAGCTAAACCACTTATATTACAAAAACCAATGTCCACCCTCAAATACACAAAGATCTAACTGCACTTTCGGTGCACCTCTTACTGATAGCTTGAACATTACAGACACATTTCTGAAGATCTGGTCAGCATATATAGAGACTTTTGCCTAAGACTTGAGCCAAGGGATCTGAATTTCACTAATCTTGTATGAAGGCTCACCTGTATGCACGTTTCACCTGATATGATGACCCCTTATATATAAACTTGTTTATGTGGTTTCCCCATGCCCAGCATCCCTTCCTCCCTTTTGTCTCCCCTTTTATTTGGTGGTTGGTGTATTTCAGTTATTAAGTATTGTGAAAGTTGTTATACAAAAACTTATCCTGACCTATCACTAAGGTCTTCTGAAGAGGCACTCCTGGTGGCCCCACATGGGGTGGAGATCCACTTGGAAACCATCAGAAGGATAGCCTTTCTTGTGGCAGCTCCCATCCTATGAAATGGCCCTCCATCTGAGACCAGGCATGCATCTATGCTACCTTGTTTTCAGTGCTGGCTGAAGACTTCTCAGGCAAGTATTTCTTGACTGACAAGTAAATTCCAGCCACTGCTTTTTTGTTTTTCACTGTAACTTTCTTGTATTTTTTGTTTTATCTTATTGTACATTGCTCTGGTCTCTCTCGGTGTGAAGCAGTGTAAAACATAATAAACAAAGCGCTCTACATCAAGATAGATGGGAGGAGTGTATAATCAATTAAAACATAAATATTCTCTACAATGATCCTCAATCAGAAGAGAACCAAGCAGGAATGCAGTTACCCACCTTGAGGCAAGTGCATAGAGCAGGGACTTCCCTCTTGAGGAGGAAGGCCACACAGTGGTTCCTGTCCTTTTCAATGCTAGAAGTTTCCAAGATGTTGCTCTGTGCAGACACAAATCCTATGTGTGTGACTGCACAGAGACCATGAAGAACCGCTTGTAATATTTTTGACTGGCACAGCATACAACATTTACTGAAACTTACGATCATCTGTATCTACTTTTTCTTCGTTAGTTGAAAGCTGCGAGTCATATTTAGACAGCTGCTTCTTGATTTCTGCTTCATCATCTTCATTTTTTTTCTGACTCCCCCCAAAATAACAACCCCACATTGAAGTTATTGACATTTTAGCCACACGTCTTGAATGATACATATCTCACAGGACTGTAGAAAGCAACAACAGACAAGGTGGAATAGACTCAAAATTAAGAAAAAGCTGAAATACTTGAGGGAAATCTCACATAAGTAATAAAGATCAACAAGCAAGCAACATAATCTAAAGGAAATATTTCAAACAAGATTCTAATTCACTATTCATCGTTTCAATACCCAATAAGGAATCTCATTATGTAATTACAATAAGTACTTTTAAATCTCAAAGATTTTAATGGGGGAGAACTCAGTAAAAGTTTAACTTTCCTCTGGATATCAGTGGTTATTAAAAAGATGCTTAACTTTAGCTACCAGAGCACAATTATTCTAAGGGGCATTGGTGTGCAAGTGTGGGCTCTATTCAGGGCAATTGTATTCAGGCCAACACAGGCTCTATTCCATGAAATATCTGGCAGACCTGGAGCTGTGACTAGTATGCTTGGTGGGCAGGAGCTTCCTGCTCCCTCATTATGTTCAGCAGGGGTAAGCCACCTTTTAGGCCCATGGGCACATTTGGAAATTTGAGGAACTGTCCTGAGCACACCCATAAATGGCTACAATGGGCAGACATGGCTAGTTTCAAAGGACAAGTAACCTGTCTAGAGGCACTCATGGGAAATTAAGATGTCTCCCACTTTGCTTTGAAGCAATTCCAGCTGCCCATAAGAAAATACAAAAACATTCTTTAAATAAAAATTTTAAATAAAAATTGGGAGGAGTTGGGTATCTCGGTGGGCACCAAGGAAAGTGTCGGGGGCACACATTGCCTAGCCCTGGTGTACAGGTTATGCACAATTCAAGCCCCATGCAAACCATCCCTTAGTATTCATAGACAGAACAAGTTAAAGCTACTTTTCAAAACACTGCTTTCCTACCTTTTTTTTCTTGTCTTTAAACTGCTTAATTAAAGTGATCAAGTGCTCAACAAGAAACATAAAATATAGTCCTCCAAGTGCTGTAAGGCCCTTCCATGTAGAATCCAAATAAGCAGTTTCTTCTGAACTTTGAAAAACAAGATGCTTAAAAGGGGGATCTTTATTGTGTTCCACTAGTGGTTTCTCATGATGGTGATGGTGACTTCCATGAGACTAAAAGTTGAAAGGGAAAAAAGTTAATTCAGACAATTTTCCAGACAAGACAAGATGGGGTGGGAGGAGAATGGAATGGAGGAGTCTGTCAGTCCCAGATTGCTCTTGGTATCTGGGAGGTATATCTGGAAAAATGAACAGCAGCTGTACCTCTGTCCCGATATAATGAAAAGTGATTTATAGAAAAAGACTTGCTCTACACATGCAGAACACTAAGTGGTATGATCCTGAGGTGGTAAAGTATCACTTCAACTACAGGTAGTGGCACTAGTTTTGAATGCTTCCTCATGTAACATGGTTAACCATAAACATTTATCTACTTACAAGCTTCTCCTAATGAAATTTACAGCTTTTATCATGCCCCAAATAACACATGCCCAGTTAATACAAGCAAAAAGATGGTACTTACATGTGGAAGGAGATGTAAAAGAGCATCTCCACTTAGGGTACCAACAGCTAATGCCACAAGGAAACTTAAAAGGAACTTGAAAAATACACGATTCATAAGAGGCACCAATATTACGCCCAGTAATGAAAGAAAACTGATGATGGAAATGGATATAAATCCACCAATCCAAGCTGAAAAGGAGAAAAAAAGCTTTCAACGAAATGCTTCATTCACACATTGCTTTCTTGAGTAATGGGTTTCTTCCTTCCACATTATTTCTGAGGCAGGGGGAGCTGGTAGAAGATTGTACATAACATTTTGAGCACTGCTTGGTCTTAAGAAAGGGTACTGCCTCCCTTGCTTGTAGTTCCTTGTCCTTCAGGACACAACCACAAAGTCTGTGATTTAGGAGAGTCATCCAAAATAAAGGTTTATTTTGTTTTTAGTACAGAATCAATAATAGGAGGTATTAAAATGGGGAAATCTTGACTTCAACAAACCTACCTATTTGCAACGAATACGTTTTTGGAGGAGTTTCTGCCTTTTCACTTGTTGCATGAGTTATACAGAATCTGCCATCAATCTGGTTAATGATTGCTGGGCAAAGATAGCTAAATTCTGTCACTGTCAACAGAACTTGTGTACTCATTCCATGAGAAAGCATCAGTTTTGATGCATTGAGGCACTGTAGAAGAGGGAAAAAGTATTTCAGTAAAGTATGCACATAAAGACTAGGCGATCTATCTTCAAACTATGGTACCTCCTTTCTTGACTGACTGGTAAGCTTCAAATGTTTTGTTAAAAAAAACAGGCACAAAGGATATGTGTTCATTATGTGAAAACAAACAAAATATGGGCTTGTAGCTCTAACTATACACATTAAACAAGAACCTGGAAGAATCGTGCAACTAGTCCTGTGAGCCCAGGGTTTAAAAAAATATGTTCCCTTCCCCCCACAAACAGCAGCACCCCCAGCATGTGGGGCAAACTACTTGTGAAACAGGAATTTAAAAAGATAAGTTGTGAGATATTGCACATTATTCAAAGTCAAACATTGTATTGGGCAAATGCAAGCTGCTATAAGTTTGAAGCTTTGATACCAAAAATATTAGAGGCCCAGGAACAACAGGACAAAGTAAAATAGATTTAATGAGGCTAGTTACAGCTGGGCCAAAAGCTTTCACCCTTCCAGTGTATTACTTCATGGCATTCCAAATTGGAAATAATCCAGCAGACAACTGGACCCTTGAAGGCAATTATTTCTGTAGAGGTTTGGCATTCTATAATGTTTTGAATGATCAAGAAAATTAAAATCACTTGAAGTTTTATTATGTATGTCCTCTGAGGTCTACCTGCATACATCCCTAGGAAATATATTGCCCAAATAGATACATTCTTCTGATCATTTATTTGGGGAACTGGTTAAAGGCCTTGAACTGCAAATAGATTAGTTATAGCTATTTGTTAATAAGGGCAGATTTGGTCTTCCTAACTTCAAAATCTACCAGAACACCTTTATGTTAGCCCAGAGACAATATTTGATGGGGGAGAAGTTGGGGGTAGAATGCCCTGACTGGGTAGAATTAGAAAGGCAGAAAATAGCACCATTAGAAAGGTGGATAGCCCTAAATTCTAACCATCTACATAAGCCTCACATATATAGCCCTACCATTATGACTACAAGGAAGGCGTAGAGGGACTTGGGAACATCTTTGACCCTAATTCACATGGAGACCTCACACTGTGGGGCAAACCTAATATAAAAATTTGAGGTAAATCAGTACTATAGTGCACATGGGTAAATCTAAGAGTCAGCACTGTCACAGCTCATTGACAAAAGAGATTGTTTCAAAACTTTTGAGACCTTACGTTAGAATTTAAGCTCCCTAAAGCTGCCTTCTGGCAATATTAACAACTTGGACGTTGTCTGAGGGCTATGTTCGGTCCAGATGCCCCTGCAGCATCAGAGATTCCTGGGGTGCTTGCATTCCTACTCTCAGCAGAGTCATTTTCATGGGCACACAGATTTCTGTACTCTTATGGCAGAACTGAACTGGCTCCTACGCTAGATGAGTTGCAGATCAGATGGACCGCTAACTGGAGGGGCCGCTAGATACTTCTCAGTGGAGCTATATCCTCACAAACACCAAAAACTCTTCTCTAGATTTGCGGCTGCACTTAATCCAGCAGATCATCTTGAATGCACACCGGGCACCTGACAGATTTTTCCGGCTGAACATCCTGAAGCATAATAGGTGCCGGAGATGCTCTAAAAAGAGAGGGACTCTAACCCACATGTTATGGTCCTGCCCAGTTATTGCCCTCTTCTGGCATGAGGTAATAAAACATCAATTTTGTACTAGATACAGCAGTGGATTTCTCTGCTTATAATCTGTTGTTGGGATACTTACCACTGCAATAGGACACTGACAAGGGATGCAGACTCTGGATTCTATGGGCAGCCTTTGTGGCCAAGCATATTGTATTGAAGAACTGGAAATCCCCTACTACACCACATATAGAACAATGGACAGAGGACCTCTTGGACTTGGCCATAAATAAGAAAGTAGCATTTAGCAGGCGAGAGGCAAGCGAAATATATCTAAGTATTTGGCCCATGTTCTTGGAACTGTTTGATAGTTAGGCTAGATCTCTGAGGGAATATGAAAGCTATTATTTGGACATCACCTTCCCTGTTCCCTTCATTTCTGTCCCTCCCCTGCTTCCCCCTTGTCTTTTATCGCCTGTGTATTTTGTTTGTTTTTGTAAGTCTGTATGTGTAGCTAAATGTTCATTTGCTGTACTAAAAAAAATTAAAACTTTAAATAAAAAATATGGCTTAAAATTTCAGGCCAACTCTAATCAAGAGACTAAATGTTTGTCTTTTTAAAATTAAACACAGGCAATCCAGCCTATAAATAATCACCTATCTGATCACTTGCGGTGAATAAAGAATCACTTCAAGATGACAGGCAGGGAAGATTTTGCAAAAAGACTGTAGGTTCTTTCCCCCACTTTATGCCCAATATGTCAGAACTGACTGAGGACTGGTCATTATTGGCTTTATTAACTTAGTTCGGGTCAGATGATCACCTGGGGGAACCCAGGAAATCCATTTGAAAATTTGGATTTGGAAATCCAAATCTTGCACACCCCTAATTTTCACCCAACCTACAACCCACAGCTTGCAGTATTGGTTTCAGGGTGGCTGAAAATGCACTATGCCCACGCTGTATTCAGGCACCATGGTGTGGGTAATGAGGGCAATCCAGTGCAGGGGTGGGAGAAAAAGCTGATGCTGCATTGTTTCCCCCACCAATCATCTGAACAACCCTTTAGTCTTGCAAATGTCAACAAATTAGCTACCCTTCCATTCTGTTTGTCTATGCTAAGTGATGTGTAACTGGAAAGCTGGCCTTCTCCATTAGCAGAAAAGCTGGTGCAATAAATGTTCATTCTTATACAGGGTCTACTATTTCCACAAGAACAAACTCATTCTAGCAGCCTCACACTTGCAGGTCACATGGAAAGCTTAGCCGTGTAAGCTTACTACGTGTGCCATGTCATATTTTAAATGTACTTTCCATGTATGCTGGCTCACTCTGTACAGTGTTCGCATGCCAGCAGCCCAGCCACCCAGACTATCAATTTCTAGTGTTCTAATGTTACTGCCTGGCAAGTACATTTAAATGTGAGTATGCATGCAGTATGTGTAGAAAGCTGTGCAGTATAGTGGTTAGTGTCACACCACGAGCAAGGAGACCCAGATTCAAATCCCCAGTCAGCCATTAAGCTCACTGGGTAACCTTGGGTCTGTCACTTATCACTCAGCCTAAACTACCTCACAAGGTTGTTGCAACAATATAAAAAGGCAGAGAACCTGATTCCAGAGTCTTTCAGTAGCCCCTAACCCAAATGCCCTAGGCAAAGCTCTTCCAGACCAAACCATGCCTTAGGTCATATAGAGGAGTAGTAGTACTGAAATCTTTAACAAGCCTCTTTTTTCAATTTCATAATTTATGAAGTTTGTTTTCAGCTTGCTTATACATGCTGAAATAACAAAGAAGTTTAAGGTGAAACCAGAGTTTTATCTTTTCTTGAAGGGAAGTGCAAGCTCATCCAATTGAGATTTTGATACCCTCTTGACTCCAGTCAGACTGTGACCACAAACCTACACGTACATATATTTACAGAATTCTGACAAATAATGTTTTACAAAAGATGGGCTTATTAATGTTAGCCATGAAAGGTGAAGCCCAGTGGTATAATGATTTACTGAAACTTGAGAAAAGTTAGTCATAGAGCAGCTAATCTAACAAGGTCTTCTAGCAATGAACTACAACTTTATTCACCAAAACTGTTCTTTTTAATTTTGCTAAATATTAGAGCCTTTCACACTCTGGCTTGATCTGGAATTACTTGTTGTCTCCTGGTCATGATCACCAAGGTTGCTGTTGTTGTTTAAGAACCCAGGCTTTATTTTCAGACATGTATTCAGCCACTTACCTGATGGCCTGAAAAAAATCCCTCCAGGCACCCAAGCAACAGACTTCTAATTTCTTGCTTGACTTGGAAGATAAGGATATCAGTGGCTACTAGTCATTATGCCTATGTACTACCTCAGTATCAGAGGCAGTATGCCGCTGAATACCAGTTGCTGGGGAACACAAGCAGGAGGGGCCTATTGTGCTCATGGCCTGCTTGGGGGCTTCTCATTAGCAAAGTGGCTAGGCAGATGCCAACAGAAAGCTACACGTGACAGGTCTTTGGTCTGATCCAGCACGGCTCTTATGTTCTTATTACTTGCCAATAATAAATACAATATATGACTAATCATGCTATTTATGGTACCTGATCTTGATATGTAGATATTTTTCCCTGCTGTTTTTCTAAAAGAACTGTCTTAAACTACATAAACTTTGAGAGATCGCACAGAGAAGTGAATGTAGTGTATGTGAACTACTAACACCCACATATGATTTGCCCACAGACTTGAGAAATCCAGAATGCCAGAACACGCCCTAACCTACACAGGTCTGTAGACAAATGGAACTCCCAATATGCAGCTCCACAAATAACTCCCGTTTGAAAACATCTGAACTGACCCTTATATGGTGCCTCTATGGAAGTCTACAGAATACCCAGCAAGAGACAATCAATAAGGGTTCCTCTAAGAATAGAAAGGATTACAGTATTATCAAATATCACGACTTTCCTAAAACAAAACTAAAACAAAAAATTCCAAGTACCTCTTCCGTAATTTGTTTTCTTATTTTAGAATACATGTAACTTCCTCTTTCAGATTTTCTCAAGGATTCATTTGCTTTTCCACTTACAAGCAAACTCGCATTGCTGCTCTCAAGAACAATATTGGGAGTGGGACTGGCAAAGCCCATGTGTGTAGACTTCAATTCTGCAGTTTCTGAATGCTGTGGCAGAGGTTTGCCCTCTGTGGCCATGGTGTAGGTGGATGCTGTTATAGCAACTGCTGTGCTCTTGCTATTCACAGGACCCTGCTTGTGGTCAGCACTCTCTATTTTAGGCAAATCCTGATTATTCCGAAGATCTTTGTTTCCACCTGCAGATTCGTCACTAGGGCAACCTGTTTTCTCAAAGTTTGTACTGAGGGTAACGTGATTATGATGGTGGTGATGGTGCTTGTGATCTAGGGAAATTCTTTTCACCTTCTCAAGGCCCATATTCTGTAGCAGTTTTCTAAACCCTTCAATAGTCAATGTTTTGTTCTCCCCATAACGAGAAAAGAGTTTCTGAAGGTGATGTGTCTGCATATGTGTGGCCAGATCAACATTGATACCAATTGCCTTCTTGGGAATGAATTTCTCTGCAGTTTGAGAAATAGTGGCTGGTTCCAAGCCATGGTGGTGAGCTTCACAAAACAAGTGTATGGAAAATAAAAGGAGCAAAGTCACATAAAGCTTACTTGCCATAGCAGAGTCCTATAAAAAGAGAATGACATAAGAAAGAAATTAAAACAATTACTCATGTATGCTATTCTCAGATTGATTCAGCAGCATGTACATAAAATATTTTCCAGAAATTACTGCAAATTTAAAATGTTAAATTGTACATTTTTCTTTTTATATGTGAAAATTATATAATCACAAGAGGAATCTGCAAAACAACATTGCAGGGTAGACTGATACTGCTCAGAATTCCAGCAAGCCAACCATGCCCAATTCCAGGATATTCTACTCCATTACCACTCTCTCCAATTGTCTATTTCCCCCACCAGTCAGCCAGCATTCTGTGGCCACTGAATATGCTCAATTTTCACTGAGCTGTTTTTTTTTCAGGGGGTGGGTGTGTTCTAAAAAAGAAATTGTACTTCTGCAAACCTTGGGATCCCTACAAGACTGTTGATACCTCCCTCTTGTGCGTGGATGTTTCCACTTTGGATACATAAAGATCTGCACTCAGAGAATGAGTTCACTATTATTGGTAAATCAGAGGATAAGACGTTGGTACAAATGACTTATTACACTGTCAATTCTGACTCACCACTGTATCCAGATCTACACTACTATTGGCATAAATATTCCTTCAAGTTTTCTAAGAAAACAGACATGCCATAGGAAAGTAGTTTCAATAAAAATCACTTTGATTTTCTGACCAATATTTGTTAATGCTTATAGCAGGGATGGGGAACATTTCTGGGTCTGAGGGCCGGAATCTATTTTGGAGAAACTCTCAGGGACTGTATGTAGAAATGGGCAGGGCTGGAACACCCCCCACCCATTCTATTTTTACCGATTTATAATAGGAATTATGTCTACATAGAAACATAAGTACGATATCTACTCACAAATAAGCAGGACAAGCCTCTGCATGTCTATTCAGAAGCAAGCAGGACTGAATCCCTCAGCAGCACTTTCAAATAGCATCCCAAACATCAAGTGTAGGGTTGTGTACTCAGGACAAGGCTCAGAAGGAAGCAGGACTGAATCACGCAGCAGCAGCGTCTTTCTTTCGGCTGGAACTATCCCTGCCCCCTCTGCCCTGCAGGAGAAGCTCTCACCTTTGATCAGCAGCTGATCAGAAATAAGTGATCTCCCCTGCTAATCCCTGAAAAAGGTGCCTGTTTCAGCACTAAGCAGAGGAGAGCACTTACCTGTTTCCCGCCTCCCAGCTGAGCAGAGCAGAGCAGAGCAAGCTGCTCCAGCTGGTCCAGGGACTACAGAAGCAGGCAAGCTCCCAGAGAGCGAGCGAACAGAGCGAGCGAACAGGGGGAGCAAACAGGAGTTGGCCAGGGGAGTTGCAGTGGTTGAAGAGACAAAGGAGACAAAGGAGACAGAGGCTAAGAGGTAAGTGGGTTGCAGGAAGCCCAGGGCGCTGCCCTTTATCCTTCTGACTGGCTGTGAGCTCACCAGGAGCTTCTGAGAGCTCCAACTGAATTGGAGGGGTGTGGCCTGAGTACTCCCAGCAGCTGACTGGGCGGGAAGCTTCAGTCTGTTTCCCGCCTCCCAGCTGAGCAGAGCAGAGCAGAGCAAGCTGCTCCAGCTGGTCCAGGGACTACAGAAGCAGGCAAGCTCCCAGAGAGCGAGCGAACAGAGCGAGCGAACAGGGGGAGCAAACAGGAGTTGGCCAGGGGAGTTGCAGTGGTTGAAGAGACAAAGGAGACAAAGGAGACAGAGGCTAAGAGGTAAGTGGGTTGCAGGAAGCCCAGGGCACTGCCCTTTATCCTTCTGACTGGCTGTGAGCTCACCAGGAGCTTCTGAGAGCTCCAACTGAATTGGAGGGGTGTGGCCTGAGTACTCCCAGCAGCTGACTGGGCGGGAAGCTTCAGTCTGTTTCCCGCCTCCCAGCTGAGCAGAGCAGAGCAGAGCAAGCTGCTCCAGCTGGTCCAGGGACTACAGAAGCAGGCAAGCTCCCAGAGAGCGAGCGAACAGGGGGAGCAAACAGGGGGAGCAAACAGGAGTTGGCCAGGGGAGTTCGGCAGGGGAGGTCAAGGGGGAGGCCCCTAACATTTTTTTTTATTTTTTTTTTTACTAACTTTTTTTCATTTATTTGTCTTGTAACACACACTTCCACACCAGTGGGACTCTGCTTTTAACCTCTACTGAGTAGAGGAGCAGGCACAGGCTAGTCTAGAACAATCACAAAGCTAGACACAAAAAGGGAAAAGAGGCAATGGAAGGACAAGACTCTCCAGTGGTGGTGACCTGTAAGGTGTGTGCAATGTTTGTTTTCTTGCCTGAGAACAACATGGCCTACACCTGCAACAAGTGCAAGTTGATCACGCTGCTGGAAGAGAAAGTAAGTGGACTGGAGCGGCGACTGTCAACCCTCCGGGGAATAAGAGAACACGAAGAGTTCTTGGACAGAATGGGAGAACTACAGCAGCAAAGGGCAGACCAGAAGCTTGAAGAGCAACAGCAAGATGAGGCAGTGGGAAATGCTGAGGTGAAGAAAAATGGAGTAGAGGATACTCCTTGGAAAACGGTGACAGTTAGGAGAAGAAGAACTAGACGCCACTCTGCACCAGTGGAAGCGGTGGAGCTGTGGAACCGATTCCAGGTACTTGCAGATGAGACTGGAGGACAGCCTGCAGAGGAAGAATCACAGGGGAACCTGCATGAGAGTGAGCAAGAGGCTAAAGGTCAGTCAAACAGAGGCGATGAAACCCAGGCCTACAAGAAGAAGAAGAGAAGAGTGGTAGTAGTGGGAGACTCCTTGCTGCGTGGGATCGAGACCCAAGTATGTCGCGAAGACCCGTGGACTCGCCAGGTATGTTGTCTCCCGGGAGGACAGATTAGAGACGTGACTGAAAGGTTGCCTGCACTCATAAAGCCCACTGACAGGTATCCCTTTCTTCTCATCCATGTGGGAACAAATGATACCGCCAAGCGGAGCTACGAAGAGATCACGTCAGACTTTGAAGCTTTGGGAAGGAAACTCAAGAACTTTGGGGCCCAGATAGTTTTCTCATCCATCCTTCCAGTAGTTAGAAGAGGGATAGAAAGGGAACGAAAAATACTCCGGGTGAATGACTGGCTACGAAGGTGGTGCCGACGAGAGAGATTTGGATTCTGGGACCACGGGCTATACTTCCTGGAAGATGGGCTGTTGGCTAGGGATGGGTTGCACCTCACAAAGGCTGGGAAGAATGTGTTTGGCCACAGCATGAAGAACTTCATCAGGAGGGCTTTAAACTGAATCCTACGGGGAAGGGAGATGTAATGTTGGGGGTAACAATGGACGTAGGCGCATGCACTGCAATGGAGAGAACAGCTCTGATAGCGTCCAATAATAGTCTTCAGACACAGGTAGGAAGAAAGCCAGACTATGAAGCACATGGTCTTCGATGTCTATATACTAATGCCCAGAGTATGGGAAACAAACAGAACGAACTTGAACTCTTAATACAGGAGGGAAATTATGACTTGATAGGTATAACTGAGACTTGGTGGGATGACTCTCATGACTGGAATACAGCAATTGAAGGATATAACTTGTTCAAAAAGAACAGGAGGAACAGAAAGGGAGGCGGGGTTGCACTGTATGTGAAAAATACATATCTCTGCACAGAAATACAGGAGGAGGAGCTTGGTAGCCCCATCGAGAGCATCTGGGTTGAAATAAATGGAGCAAAGAATAAAAGGAACCTGGTGGTCGGAGTCTACTACCGGCCACCCAATCAAGGAGAAGACAAGGATGAAACTTTTGAAAAGCAAATAGCCAATGTTTTAAGGAAGCATGATGTAGTAGTAATGGGGGACTTCAATTTCCCCGATATTTGTTGGGAGACAAATTCTGCAAAACATGGCCCCTCCAGGAAATTCCTGACTTGTGTGGCGGATAACTTCCTCCTACAGAAAGTAGAGGAAGGAACTAGAGGATCGGCTATCCTTGACTTGATCCTAACCAACAGAGATGACTTAGTGGATAAAGTAGCAGTTACAGGAACTCTGGGGGAAAGCGACCATGTTGTACTTGAGTTCTTGGTTCTAAGGGAAGCAAAAGCCGAGTGTACTCAAACGCGTACCCTGGATTTTAGGAAAGCTGATTTTAATAAACTCAGAACAATGATCAGTAAGGTCCCATGGCAAGCAATGCTAGCGAGAAAAGGAGTCCAAGATGGGTGGGAACTTTTAAAAAAGGAAATTCTCAAGGCACAATCACAAACAATTCCAACAAGAAGAAAAGGTGGAAGACAACAGAAGAAGCCAATGTGGCTTCACAAAAAGCTTAGGGATGACCTGAAAACAAAAAAGGACACATATAGGAAGTGGAAAGAAGGCCAAGTAACAAAGGAAGAGTACAGGCAGGTAGCACAGAATTGCAGGGATGGCGTCAGGAAGGCTAAAGCGGACAACGAGGTGAGGTTAGCGAGGGATGCTAAAAACAACAAAAAGGCTTTCTTCAGCTACGTGCATAGTAAAAGGCAGAGGAAAGAAATGGTTGTTCAGCTATTAAATAAGGATGGCAAAATGATAACAGAGGACAAAGAAAAGGCAGAGGTGCTCAATTCCTACTTTGGCTCAGTCTTCTCCCAAAAGAGGGTCTATGACCCCCCTGGCAAAGGCGAAGTACAGGCTGAAGGGGCAGGATTGCAGCTTGAGATCGACAGGCATATGGTCAAGGAACACCTCATTACTTTGAATGAGTTCAAATCTCCAGGGCCAGATGAACTGCATCCTAGAGTCATAAAGGAACTGGCAGAAGAACTCTCAGAACCGCTGTCTATTCTCTTTGAGAAATCATGGAGGACCGGGGAAGTGCCAGATGACTGGAGGAGGGCTAACGTTGTCCCTATCTTCAAAAAGGGTAAAAAGGAGGAACCTGGGAACTACAGACCAGTCAGTCTGACATCAATCCCTGGGAAAATTCTGGAGCAGATCATAAAGCAATCCATCTGGAAGCACCTTGACAACAATGCCGTGATTACTCGAAGCCAACATGGATTTGTCAAAAACAAGTCCTGCCAGACAAATCTGATCTCATTTTTTGATCAAGTCACCTCCCTTGTAGACCGTGGGAATGCTGTAGACATCATATACCTCGACTTCAGCAAAGCTTTCGACAAAGTGCCCCATGATATCCTGATGAGCAAACTAGCTCGAAGTGGGCTAGATGAAACAACGATCCGGTGGATCCACAGTTGGCTACAGAATCGGACTCAAAGAGTGCTTATCAATGGGACCTTCTCAAGCTGGGGAGAGGTAACGAGTGGGGTACCGCAGGGCTCAGTCCTGGGCCCAGTGCTCTTCAATATTTTTATTAATGACTTGGAGGAGGAGGTGCAGGGAATGCTGATCAAATTTGCAGATGACACAAAATTGGGAGGGATAGCTAATACTTTGGAAGACAGAAACAAAATTCAAAGTGATCTGGATAGACTGGAGTGCTGGGCAGAAAACAACAGAATGGCATTTAATAGGGACAAATGCCAAGTTCTGCACCTAGGAAAAAGAAACCAAATGCACAGTTACAAGATGGGGGATACGTGGCTCAACCACACTACGAGCGAGAAGGATCTTGGAATTGTCGTCGATCACAAGCTGAATATGAGCCAACAATGTGATGTGGCTGCAAAAAAGGCAAATGCTATTTTGGGCTGCATTCATAGAAGCATCGCTTCCAAATCCCGGGAAGTACTAGTTCCCCTCTACTCAGCACTGGTTAGGCCTCATCTGGAGTACTGTGTCCAGTTCTGGGCACCACACTTTAAGAAGGATGCAGACAAACTGGAGAGGGTTCAAAGGAGGGCAACAAAGATGATCAGGGGACTGGAAACAAAGCCCTATGAAGAGAGACTGAAAGAACTGGGCATGTTTAGCCTTGAGAAGAGAAGACTGAGGGGAGATATGATAGCACTCTTCAAGTACTTGAAAGGTTGTCACAGAGAAGAAGGCCAGGATCTCTTCTCGATCATCGCAGAGTGCAGGACACGGAATAATGGGCTCAAGTTACAGGAAGCCAGATTCCGACTGAACATCAGGAAAAACTTCCTGAGTGTCAGAGCAATACGGCAATGGAACCAATTACCTGGGGAGGTGGTGGGCTCTCCCACACTGGAGGCCTTCAAGACGAGGCTGGACAGCCATTTGTCAGGGATGCTCTGACTTGGGTTCCTGCATTGAGCGGGGGGTTGGACTCGATGGCCTTGTAGGCCCCTTCCAACCCTACTATTCTATGATTCTATGATTCTATGATCTCCAGTCAGCTGTTAATCAGAGAAGAGCTTTTCCCTCTGCAGCAGATGGGCCAGGGCCAGAAGCTGATGGGCTGATTGAGTAACCTCCGCATGCCAGAGATTCCCCATCCCTGGTTTACAGACTGCCTTTCTAACCAAATGGAAGTTCAAACTGATTCAGAAAAAAAAGAAATGAAAGTGAATTTAACAATACAATCCTAAAAAAACGAGAGGAGAAAAATCAAATTTCAAGGCAGCACCCACAATTATGTATCAGCAATCTTCCATCTTTAATACTTGTCTGAACAGGCAACCTGTCTTTGAAAACTTGACAAGATTGGACTCTGCTGGACCCGAATTCCAAAGTCTCAATTCTGTGATACAAAATGCTTTGTTCTACAACTGAATTTGTCCTCAACAATTTAACCTCAAGCACGGTCTCATCCATAGATTTAAATGGCTGATCTCAAGCTATTAAGAGCTTTATAGATGATTACTACCAGTAACAAAATAGTATGTTACACAAAGGAACGATGTAATTATTTTAAATTGTGCCTAGGCACATATTGAAGAACTATGGTAGTTTAGCAGGTGCTGAGGAGAAGCTAGATGGAAAACCTGCAAACATTTCCTCTTTGGTGACTCTAGACCCCTTCAATAAGAACCAAGAAGGCAATTTTATCTCACAATCCTGGTAAATCTCATGCTATGACTACTACCAGATGACTTGGTGGTAACTACATAGGTAGATTTTTAATGACTTCATATAGAAAGATTGTTTCAGACAAGGACAGCTTATCACTTGTGAATAAGTATCTCCTTCCTCCCCACCCGCAAGATTGCTCTCTCCTTGTCCTCCCATCTTTGTTTATAAAAGAAAATCTGTACATGGGTAGATATTCTAAAAGTTTGATTTTTATTATTTTATTTGTTGTTTTTAACTGTTTTATCATGTGCCCCCCCCCGATATCATTTTGTTATACGGTGGCATAAAAATATTGTAATAAATAATCAAAAAGACAAAAAGCCATAGAATAGGGCTCTTGGAATGTTGTGTTATTAGGCCCATATGAATCCCACTGCTGATCGCTATGTTTTACATTCAGGGAGATGATCTTTTTGAGCATGTATTTGGAAGTTTGCTTTCTACAGAGTGGAGATTTAGCCATGCTTCTTATTTAAACGTTCTGTGTTAACTCAGAATCCTTCACATTGCATTACAACATGATTTGGTCCGCTAAGAAATATAATTCTGCCTATTTTGTATCTAAATAGAGCTCAATAATATTAATCAGGTCCAAAACTGAACAAGACAAAGGAACAGCTCTCTCATTGCAAGGACTAAGAACATACTTGATGCACGTACCACAATGGTCTAGCACAGCCTTCCCCAAAGCGGCGTCCTCCAGTTGCTTTGGATGACATCTCCCATCAGTCCCAGCCAGCATGGCCAATAGTCAGGGGTGATGGGAATTGTAGTCCAAAATATATGGAGGGCATTAGGTTGGGGAAGCCTGGTTTAGCAGCACCCTCCAAAGTCTGTGAACCCTTCAGTCCAACCTGTGCACATGCACTCAGAAGTACTCCAGCCAGTTCAGAGGATCAACAAGACCTCGGTTGTTGTACATCATTTCCCTTAACCACTTTGCTTACTGGTAGTGGGTGCATCTGCTTCTTTCCACCTACCTCCTCAACGGTTGCTTATAGTAACCTCAGGTGAGCAGCAAGGCAGGTAACAAGCCTGTGATAAGACGGTGGGCAGGTGATGGCTACTGTCTTGCAGGTGCATTACTGGCCTGGAGCCCATGACTCAGGAATTATAGCGTCCCCGCCCCCAAGCGTGCCCAGAGGCAAAGGCACACAGGGCTCCAGCAACCTTCCACAAGCTCTGCAGAGCAGCACATTTTGGCAGGTCACGGCTTGCCCTGCGGAGGCGAAGAAAGCAGCATCTGTTCCTACACGACTATTAGAAAGGTACCGGAGGAGCCCTGCCACCCGTTAAGTAAGAACAAGTTCGCTGATTGCGGCGACCGGGGCGTGGGGCCCATGTAGCCCAGCCCGGTCTGCCTTTGGGAAGGGCCCACAAGCAAGGCGCGAAGGCAACACCCCTCTCCTCTTTGTCCCCAACACAGAGCGCCCGGAGACAGGCTGCCCCTGCACATGGAGCCAGGCTCACTTGGCCCCACGACTTCCCCCTTCCGCGGCTCACCGGCCGAAGCCGGGTTCTCACCCATTCACCCGAGCGGCCAGCCCCGCCTCTCAATCGCGGCCTGTGTGCGCGAGAGATGCAAGGCGGATGTGGAAGAGTGACGGTTGCTGGTCGTTTAGCGTCGAGCACAAGGTCCCCCGCCCCCACCCGAGCACGGGGCAGACGCGCTTCGCGCACGCGCGCCTGCCCTCGAGGAGGAGGAGCGGGGGTCTCCCCGGGCCCCTTCTTCCCATCTCCCGGGCAACCGGGGCGACCGACGGGGCTCCTCAGGCAAGTGCACTCACCCCACCTGGAGCGCCGCGCCGCGCCGCGAGGCCCGGCCTCTTCCCGGGCTACCTCCTTCCCCCTCACACAACGCCTCGTCCGCTTGGATCAGCAGCACAGCGCCCCGGCCTACGGTCGAAGAAGGATGCGGCGAATCGGGATGCGGATTGGTGTCACGAGGCCTATTAAGAACCAATCGGCACTGCGGGTGTCTTTGCTAAATAAGGGGGAACAGCGAGAACAACGCGAGACAAAAGACCCGCGTGGTGAGGATGGCGGCGGGCTGTCCGAGCGTCAACTGAGTGGCGCTTTAAAACGGCGTCATGTAAAGAGCCCGCAAACTTCCGTGAAGGGGTGCTCTCAGTTGTACGATAAAAGCTCAGTGTGAAGGAGCCCAAATACTGGAGAAAAAGACGAATCAAGTCTGGGTGACTGACTTCTTACGCCTAAGAACATAAGAAGAGTCCTGCTGGATCAGAGCAAGGGTCCTTCTAGTCCAACATTCTGTTCACACAGTGGCCAACCAGCTGTCGACCCGGGACCCACAAGCAGGACAGGAGTGCAACAGCACCCTCCCGCCCATGTTCCCCAACACCTGGTGTACATAGTCATACCACCTGTGATACTGGAGGTAGCACATAGCCATCAAGATTAGCAGCTGCCGATAACCTTTTCTTCCAGGAATTTGTCTTGGCCCCTTCTAAAGCCATCCAAATTGGTGGCCATTACTACATCCCGTGGTAGCGAATTCCATCGTTTAACTCCGCTGAATGAAGAAATCCTTCGTTTTATCTGTCCTGCATCTCCCACCAATCAGCTGTTTTAATCTTCCCTCATAGGGGGATTTCTCCAGCTCCTTAATCTTTAGTTGCCCTTTTTTGCACTTATTCCAGCTCTGCTGTTGTGCAGTCGTTAAGCTGTGTCCGACTCTTCGTGACCCCATGGACCATAGCACGCCAGGCCTTCCTGTCCTCCGCTCTCTCCCAGACAGTACTCAAGTTCATATTCATTGCATCGGTGATGCTATCTAGCTATCTCATCCTCTGCTGTCCCCTTCTCCTTTTGCTTTCATTCCAGCTCTACAATATCCTTTTTTAGGTGTGGTGACCAGAATTGTACACCAGTGTGGTTGCACCATAGGTTTATGTAAGGGCAGTATGATATTGGTGGTTTTATTCTCACTTCCTTTTCTAATTATGCCTAACATGGAGTTTGGCTTTTTTTACAGCAGCTGCACACTGGGTTGACATTTTCATCAAGTTGTTCACTACAGCCCAAGATCTCTTTTTTTGGTTGGTCATCACTAGCTCAGATCCCATCAGGTTATACTTGAAGTTGGGATTTTTTCCCCAGCGTGCATCACTTCACACTTGCTTACACTGAACCTCATTTGCCATTTAGATGCCCATTCTCCAATTTTGGGAAGATCCTTTTGGAGCTCCTCACAATCTTTTTGTTTTCACCACCCTAAATAATTTGGTGTCATCAGCAAACTTGGCCACTTCACTGCTCCCTCCTAATTTCAGATCCTTATAAACAAGTTGAAAAGCGCTGGTCCCGATACAGATCCATGTGGCACCCCACTCTTTACTTCCTTCTATTGGGAGAACTTACCATTTATTCCTACTCTTTGCTTTCTGTTCTTTAACCAGTTACTGATCCATAAGAGGACCTCTCCTCTTATCCTATGACCACTAAGTTTGTTGAGGAGTCTTTGGTGAGGAACTTTGTCAAAAGCCTTTTGGAAGTCCAAGTAAACAGTGTCTACTGAGTCACCCCTGTCTACATATTCACTGACACTCTCAGCTCTGAAAGGTTAGTGAGACAGGACTGACCTTTGCAGAAGCATGTTGATTCTTTTTTGACAGGGCTTGTCCTTCTACATGCTTATTAATTTTCTCTTTAATAATGCTTTCAACCAGAATCAATTAGTTGGTCTTTAAAGGTGCCACAAGATTCTGTTGTTCTTGCTGCAATAGTCTTGTTGTGGTCAGCAGCACAGTTGGACTTTCAAGGATCACACTCACATGGTCAGCACCCGCAAAAGCTTTATTTAAGATGGAGTAATGAATCACTTTGATGGGCCACCTCAGATACCGGAGTGACACAGAATGGAATTTCCAGCCATCTGATATAGGTGGTGATAAACAACTTACGCCAAACCACATTCCTCCATGCTTCCCCCTCCCGTACTTGCTATTCATCATTGTGGTTTCTCATACAAGAAAGCTAATGCATTACATCTCTTGCTTAAAATCCAACGTAGCTTTGTAAAGGTTACAGCAGCTGACAGGAAAATACTCACCCAACTATAAGCTCTGGAGGAAGCTACAAAAACCCACAAACTACATCCTGTTTTTCTTCACCTCCGCCAAGCTAAGCTTTTTATAAGTGTTCTAGCCTTGTGTACTTGTTCTATAGTTTCTTATAGCCACTAACTTAAAATGGAGTCCCTTTGGGCAAAGCTGAATATCCATTTCAGCCATGACAGTCTGACAGTGTTAAACTACCCTCTGGAAATAGTTATTAACGCTATCCAGTAAAATTCACATCTGAGTGCAGATCTGAACCCTGCACAAGGGTTCTTGAAGTTTTGTCTTTGAAGGTGAGGGACTTTCTTTTAATACCTTGTGATGTGATTGGGGAGGGGGGAGGAAAAAGGACAAACAGGGTGTTCAGATAAGACAAAACAGAACTCCATGACCTAAAAGCTACCCTTTCCCCAGTTTACATTGATTCAAAATCAGTGCCTGTGCATGGGATGTGCAGCCCAACTCTCCAAAAAGATCTGCTCTGCCTAGCACTGTCATTTTATGTTGGGCCTCAATTGGTCTACTGACACTCATCCAAACACATTTCAAAGGTGGCTGCTATAGTGCTGCTGCAGTCCTTATGCCTTAAGTTACCTACCTAGAGTACTAGTACACCAGTGAATTTCAGCCTGAGTCTGATGTTGATAAAAACCTACATAATATCTGAAGCTAGTGGTGTGGTGAGGGATGGCATTCTTGGTAGGTCCTTACCTGAACTGGGCAGGATGAGGGTAGAGCACTGAGGGAAGGCATAAGAGACAGCTGGCAAAGGGCTCTATTCCCTTTATCTTAAGACAAGATATATTTTATTTCTGCAATGCTAATGTTAGGCAACTTAGATTCAGTTTCATTCCGCTGTTACTGTTTTTAGCTGCTGTTGCTACTGTTATTTATATTTCTTGATGAACTGTGTTCTATATCATTTCATGTTCTTTATAATGAAGTTTGTAGAATTAGAGAAATATTTTTATGTGGTTATTATCAGTACTGTATTTTGATTAGGAGTTTAGAAAATGCTTTGAACTGTTTCAGTCTTCTCAGAAAAATAATGGGGGAAGGATCTAGAGATCATCTTTGGAGTCTACAGAGATTTGAACTGGGAGCCTCTGAGTGGTGGTGAATCACTGAAGACTTCACAGTAAAAGAAAAATAAGGCAATATTGCTTTTCTAGATTCTAGCATGGTCCACTCTTGTCTAACTTGACTTGGTCAATAATTAGCCAGATATCTTTTAAATTTAAAATAATTACTCCTCTTTCCCCTCCCCACCCCCTATGGGAATCTTTATTTAAGAGCACACCAACTGTGCTGAACTATCACCACAGCTTCCCTGAATCTTGAAACATTAGTGAAGGCATTTATGCAGTATTGCTCATCAATCATTAGAATCTCTCTTTCTCTCTCTCTAATAATCTTTTCTTCAAGTTCTGTATAATGTTTCCTTTTTCCTTTCCCATTAAGGCTGCAAACCTATACATACTTACCTGGGAGTAAGCCACATTGGCATCAGTGGAACTTACTTCTGAGTATATCTGTATAGGATTGTACTCCAAGCCCTTCAAAAGACAGGGGGCACAATCAAGCAAAATTAAGCATTTTTAAGGCTGCAATCCTATTCCCACATACCCGAGAGTAACATCCACTGAATTCAGCTACTTCTAAGTAGACAGGCATAGGGTTGCACTGTGATTCCTATTCATTTCAGTGGGAGAGTTAGGCATATGCTTAAATCTCTCTCACTGAAATAATTGGGACCTAAAGGTGCTTAATTTTGGCTGGATCATGTCCGTAATGAGTATGTAACCTCAATTCGTTCCAGTGAAATTTATGGACCAAAGCACTAGTGTTTCGGTGATCATCCTTAAGGGACAAATCATCCTGAGTTGGACAGTTCTCAGCATCTATTTGGTTTTCCTGCATAAGTCAGAAAATGAAGGAGTTACTGGTTAAGTTCTATAACTTGCAGAATCAGACCCCAAACTCTGTTGCCAACCTGATGGCATCTCCAGGGAATAGAAGACATTAGTAACTGGCCTGTCTGTAAGTGATTCCCCACGACTATTAGGCTGGTTCATTCAGAGCCTAGCCTGGTGGACATTTGAAATATCTACTCTAGAAGGATGAACCATCTCCATGGCAGTGTGTATAGGAAGACTATGCAATTCAGCTAGGGGGCTATCAGCTAAAACCGCCTTTTTTTTCTTGGAGGAGATTATGTATCTTTGATTTCCAGGTTTTTGAACTAGGCCCAGAACCAACAGCCCAAATCTCTAGGCCTTGGAAGGCAATGGCAGCTACCGCTGCCGCCACCACCACCATCTCATCTCACCTTACCTCCTTCTCCTTCTAATTTGAAGTGGAGTGCACACAACTGCCCACAGGGCGCTATAGCAACTAACAGATAAATAAAACAGTTCAAGTGACAAAGGGGGACAATAGGGTTCCTAGTTCCTTTAGACCCCCCTTTATTAGCCCCACCTCAAGACTGCAACAAAATAGTGGACTTCATTACTAAGCTGCGTTCCCCCCCGCCAAATATTTTTATTGATTTTCTTACAAATGTGATGCAATTACATATTCATTAATTATAAACATACAAAAAATCACAGTGTGAACTGCATACAGGTGATCAATGACGTTTTACAGTTAATTAGGGGTTCTGATGTACATACAAAAATTAGATGTCTCAATGTACTTAAGTGATAACCGTATTAGTTATGTTCTTCCATGTATCCCAAAACATTTTCTGGCAACACCCATGTGAGTATGGAGGCTCTGTGTTGGTTTTCTTATTGACAAAATGTGTAGTAGCTTCTGAATTTTCATAAAAACAATCTTTATAATTGACCTGACACATTAATTTCTCCATTAGTGCAATAGACCTGAGTTTGTACCTCCATATAGCCACTTAATTCTTTTTTTCCAAGAGGATGCTATTGTTAATTGTGCTGCTACCCATATAAATGTTAAGAGAGCTTTATGCCTTAGATTTTAATTTTGCCTGTTCAATATGGACAATAAACCCAATGCTGGAAAGAATTCAGTTTTCCTCTGTCTCATGAAAATATTTTTTCCAGAACTGATTGGTTGTGGAACAGAGCTACCACATATGTGCTTGTATTTTCACATTTCCTCCAACATTTCTGCAATACAGAACTATTGATGTAACTCATTCTCACCAGAGTGAGATACCATCTGTATGGCAGTTTTATTGAATTTTCATTTATCTTTCTTGAAATAGATTTGAAGGGTGCACTTGACCACATTTTGGTCCATTACTGAGTTGTCTTAAGCCACTCTCTCCCAGCTACAGCTTCCTGTCCCCAACCTGCAATAGTGATAGATATATAGAGATGATAATATATTTTGGCATTGTTGTAGGGCAATTAAAAATATTTAAACTCCCCCAAATTATTATTTGTTTGTACGTGAAATAAGACCTTCAGTAGAAAGACCTGCTTCCTTGGCTGGCAGGCAAAGGGAAGAGGGGACACACTGATGCCCAGTAACAGCTTTGCCCAAACCCTGGAATTCTCTATTATTTTCTACAGGCAGCTCTCATGTGCCCTCAAGGAGACAAAAAAGCGTATTTAGCATGAATTGGGACGTTCCCTCTCAGAGCAATGTGCAATGAAACCACTACGGATATCCCCTTTTAAGACCTTGAGGTTTGGATCTATGATCCTCCCTGCCACAGTTTTTAATAGAGTACCCAAATAGATCTCACAGTTAGGGAATGCTGCCTCAGCTATAAAACTTTTAAATGCTGCCACCAAAATAAACTATACCTTATAGAAATTTAGTAGCCTGGTTCCTATGGTATAGAATCACAGAATAGTAGGGTTGTAAGGGGTCTGCAAGACCATCAAGTCCAAACCTCTGCTCAATGCAGGAATCCAAGTCAAAGCATCCCTGACAGATGGTTGTTCAGCCTAGTCTTCAATGCCTCCATTGTGGGAGAGCCCATCACCTCCCTACGTAATTGGTTCCATTGTCGTATTGCTCTAACAGTCAGGAAGTTTTTCCTGATTTTCAGCCGGAATCTGGCTTCCTGTAACTTGAGGCCATTATTCCGTGTCCTGCCTTCTGGGATGATCGAGAAGAGATCCTGGCCTTCTTCTCTGTGACAACCTTTCAAATACTTGAAGAGCGCTATCATCTCTCCCCTCAGTCTTCTCTTCTCAAGGCTAAACATGCCCCGTTCTTTCAGTCTCTCTTCAAAGGGCTTTGTTTCCAGTCCCCTGATCATCTTTGTTGCCCTCCTCTGAACTCTCTCCAGCTTGTCTGCATCCTTCTTAAAGTGTGGTGCCCAGAACTGGACACAGTACTCCAGATGAGGCCTAACCAGTGCGGAGTAGAGGGGAACTAGTACTTCCCGGGATTTGGAAGTTATGCTTCTATTAATGCAGCCCAAAAGAGCATTGGCCTTTTTTGCAGCCACATCACATTGTTGGCTCATATTCAGCTTGTGATCTATAGCAATTCCAAGACCCTTCTCGCTTGTAGTGTTGTTGAGCCACGTATCCCCCATCTTGTAACTGTACATTTGGTTTCTTTTTCCTAGGTGCAGAACTTGGCATTTATCCCTATTAAATGTCATTCTGTTGTTTTCTGCCCAGCGCTCCAGCCTATCAAGATCACTTTGAATTTTGTTTCTCTCTTCCAGGGTATTAGCTATCCCACCCAATTTTGTGTCATCTGCAAATCTGATAAGCATTCCCTGCACCTCCTCATCCAAGTCAAATGTTGAAGAGCGCTAGGTGCTCTTCTTGGGTGCTATTAGAGCTGTTCTCTCTGTTGTGGTGCATGAGCCTTCATCCATTGTTACCTCCAACTTTATGTTTCCCTCCCCTGTAGGATTCAGTTTAAAGCCCTCCTGATGAAGTTCTTCATGCTGTGGCCAAACACATTCTTCTCAGCCTTTGTGAGGTGCAACCCATCCCTTTCCAACAGTCCATCTTCCAGGAAGTATAGCCCGTGGTCCCAGAATCATAATCTCTCTCGTCGATACCACCTTTGTAGCCAGTCATTCACCCGGAGTATTTTTCTTTCCCTTTCTATCCCTCTTCTAGCTACTGGAAGGATGGCTGAGAAAACTATCTGGGCCTCAAAGTTCTTGAGTTTCCTTCCCAAAGCTTCAAGCTCTGATGTGATTTCTTCGTAGCTCTGCTTGGCGGTATCATTTGTTCCCACATGGATGAGAATAAAGGGATACCTGTCAGTGGGCTTTATGAGTGTAGGCAACCCTTCAGCCACATCTCTAATCCATCTTCCTGGGAGACAGCATACCCGGCGAGTCCATGGGTCTTCGCGACATACTTGGGTTTCGATCCCAAGCAGCAAGGAGTCTCCAACTACTACTACTCTTCTTGTTGTAGGCCTTGGTTTCATTGCCTCTGCTTGACTGACCTTCAGCCTCTTGCTCACTCTCATGCAGTTTCCCCTGTAATTCTTCCTCTGCAGGCTATCCTCCAGTCTCATCCTCAAGTACTTGGAAACGTTTCCATAACTCCGCTGCTTCCACTGGTTTAGAGTGGCTTCTAGTTCTTCTGCTCCTGTCACCCTTTTCCAAGGAGTATCCTCTACTTCATTTTTCCTCACCTCAGCATTTTCCTTTTCTACCTCAGCTTGCTGTTGCTCTTCTAGCTTCTCTTCTTTACTTTGCTGCTGTAGTTCTACCGTTCTGTCCAAGAACTCTTCATGTTCTCTTATTCCCTGGAGAGTCGCCACTCCAGTCCTTTTACTTTTTCTTCCAGCAGCGTGATCAACTTGCACTTTTTGCACATGTAGGCCATGTTGTTCTCAGACAAGAAAACAAACATTGCATAGACTTTGCGGGTCACCACCACTGGAGAGTCTTTTCCTTCCATAGTCTCTATTCCTTTTATGTTTCCACCTTTCTGATTGTACTGGAATAGCCTGTGCTTTGTCCTCTATTCACTGGAGGTTAACAACAGAGTCCCCTGGTATGGAAGTATGCGTTACAAGAAAAACATTTTTTAAAAAAAAATGTTAGGGGCCTCCCCCTTGACCTCCCCTGCTGAATTCCTGTTTGCTGTCCCTGCTCGCTTGCTCTGATCACTCGCTCTCTGGGAGCTTGCTTGCTTGTATAGCCCCTAGACCAGCTGGAACAGCTTGCTCTGCTCTGCTCAGTTAGGAGGCAGGAAACAGACTGAAACTTCCTGCCCACACAGCTGCTGCGAGTACTCCGGCCACACCCCTTCAATTCAATTGGAGCTGTCAGGAGCACATGGTGAGCACACATTGACTCAGAATGGAAAGTCCCCTGGTCTGTAATTATACTTATTTGCTTTCTTTATGGAAGAGGAGGATGGCAGCATCAAGGGGAAGGAATAAAACCTGCGGGACCACCACCAACTCCCCCAACTCCTCACTTGGCAAAGGTTTCTAGAGATGCTGGAGATGTAGAGGAGTTGCTGGCTCTGATAAAAACGTTGTCTTCTCAATTAGCAGAACAGGCTAAGAGGCTGGATACAATCCAAGATTCTATTACTAACCTTCAAGGGACTGTGGATTTAATTAATAGTCCTTTGCAAAAGATGGAATTGAAGGTTAATGCTCTGCAAGACCAGGTGTCTATGCAAGAGACAGCTATGCATGCCTCTCATAATATCCTGTCTGCTAGAATTTCTCAACTGGAGGCATATACTAGTAGAGCAAATCTGAGTATCCTTAGTATCAAAGATCTGCCTGCTGATATAAGTCTGTTTAAATTCTTGGATAAATTTCTGCATGAGCTACTTGCTCTGCCATCTGATTATTTACTTGATATTGAGCATGCATACCGTATTCCAGGTCCAGTTCGTGGCACCAAAGGGACTGCCTATACTGTTATAGTTCAGTCTGCAAGAGTTTCCACAAATATCACATTTGGCACTTGGCAAGGGAGGTGGGATAACTTTTGGGGGGGGCAACACGAGACAAAGTTATGTATATACATAAATTCATACATCCAACAGAATCATCCCTAGTAGGCTGTTTGGGCTTTGGCACGTATTTTCCTTGCTGCCAAGGCAAATTTTGCTACCTGAAAGCATCAGTGCCAGAAAGAAGGACACATATCTGTTCTGAAGGTGTTCTATTTAGGAGGGTCTGGGAAATAATGGCAAGAAATTTATGCCTAGGATGGCCATAGAGAGGGCATCTTAGTAAGTAATGAGAGACATCCTCAACCTCCCCAGACCCACAGATACAGAGTCTCTGATGGACTGGGGTATTGTCAGATCTTCCCTCCGAGAAGGCAAAAGGCATGCATTGTAGACGCAATGCTGTAAATGATTTCTGTAAGTGAGGCACAGTCAGAGTTGTAAAGTAACTCTCCAGACCAAATGACGTCTTATATAATGGGTACCAGCAAGAGTAAGGCATTTGTGAGACTGTAACCAAATCCATCCACTTAGAATAAAGATAATTTTTTTCTTTAAGCCTCTGCTTTACTCTATCAGAAGGGAAAGAAGGAAAGGACTCAGTATCAATTCCATAAGCTTGCAACATAGGTTTGGTCAGCTTTACCCAAGACTTTTGGGATGGGGTCTGACGTTGCTCTGGAAAGCATTTTTTTTGGAAGGCGGGAATCGCTCATATGGATCAACTTGAGCCAATACAAAGCGAAAGCAGCGTAAATAGATGTTTTAGCTGAAATCAATCCTACTTCTGCCCTTAGAAGGGCCCCAGGTGTACTCCAGGGGACAATTAAGAGAGATCTCGTAAAAGAGTTCTGAACCACCTCAAAAACAGAGGCATTCGTGTATCCCCATACCTCAGCCCCATACGTCAGTTGTGAAACTACCTTCTTCTGAAATATCTCAACTGTAGGGGCAACCAAACTTCCCACTTGTGATTGAGAGAACTGAAGGAGAGATTGAGTAGACTGGGATGATTTCAGCTTAATTACATCTAGATGTTGTCTCCACAAAAGTCAGGCATTGAAATTAAGGCCCAAATATCTAAAGTTGTTCATTTGTTCAATGGATTCATTGTCCAATTTCCACATACGTGTTTTCCTTTTCTTCCCAAATACTACAATTTTAGTCTTAGCATAGTTAATGTAGCAGCCATATCGGGGGTCAGACTAAGTAGCCTCATGCAGTCTCATGCTTCATGTTCTTGCTGAGCTCTTTCTCCCTTGAATATATTGTTGTAAGCTGACGAGACACAGGAATTCCTTATCTTGTCAAAGGTCATACAATTGTATATCTTGTTCTCTGCTGTTCTCTTCTGTTCTCTCCTTATCATGGCTACCCTATAACCCAGTTCTTGTATTATAAACAATAGTGCTAAGAGAAAAAATGTTGAGGATTGCAACCCCATGCGGGAGGGGGAGGAGGAGCCGTTTCATATGTGTCACAATGTCTATAAAACCAATATGCTAATGTAAATCGGGGCTTCTGGCTCTTTGGAAACGATTCCAGCCTTAAGCCCGCGCGTTAAATAAAGAATCTCTTTTTCCTTCACTCCGTGGTCTCTCTGACTCTGGGTTCTGCAACATAAATGGTGCCGTGACTCGGATGTGGCAGGCTCTGAGCCAGACAGGTGGCAGTTGCCTGCTCTTGATCGCCGCACCGGGAGGACGAGCTCGGCGCATGCCTCCCTTTCTTGGCGCCACCGACCTTTTTGTCGAGTGAATGGGAGAAAGCCTGCACCGGGATCGCCCAAACGGTAGTGAGCAGCAAGAGAACCTTGGGAAGCGGAGGAAGGAACTTGAGCCCTGCCTGTATCGCAGCTGCAATTGAGTTGAAACCCACATTGGAAGCCTTCAGGAGAAAGGCAAGTATATGGGAAAAAGAGGGCCCCGCCTTTAGGGAGAAAGGCCACTGGGCAGAAAAAAAGAGGGCCCCGCCTTATGAAGAAGGTCAGTGTTGGTGGTATACGTATACAAAAGAACCTACTCCTTGCGGGTAGAAGGGGGGCCTGATCACACCCCCGAGTGGGCGCCAGTACCTAGCACGCCAGTACTCAGTAGGAAGCTGAGGAAGCTGGGGAAGCCGTTTTCCGCTCTGGTAAAAAGTGGGAAAAGTGGGTGGCAGGGACATATGGATGTAGTGGAGAGATTGATGATTGCGTGAGTGGCTACTGCGGTTTCTGAAGCATACCGTTGACCGTCCGGGTGCCCAGGCCAGTAGCAAAGTGCGTGATGTGAAAAATCCTCTTGTGTCGGCCAGTGAGACCCCTTACTCACTGACCAATTCCCATTCCCTAATTGTGTCTGTCTTCAATTTAGGAGGGAGGCTATGAGTGGTGGGGGAAGCAAACCTTGCACCCCCTTGAGATGTATGTCAAACAAAGAAGGAAAAAGGTTTTTTTAAAAAGATTCAGAATAGAGAGAGAAAACAGCAAAAAGCTCAAGGTCGAGCTGAGAGGAAAAAAAAACAAGATCTGAGGCTGTTAATTAGAAAAATGTTGCAGGACAGTCTGGCTTTTAACAAAGCGTGGGAGCGTGAGAGTGTAAGGCCGAAGACGTAGCTGTTAGCCTAGCGCGCCGAGAGGGGGGGGGGAGGAAAATTGCCCACAACATTCTGAGTTGTGCAACATCATCACCTCGCCTAATTGAGATGAAATCCCTAAGAAATGGAAACTGAAAATGAAGACCCAGAAGATAAAGGCAAAATAAAAAATAAAGGTGAAGAATCAGCCCCCAGAGCACAGGCTAGACCCCTCTTCGAGTGGAAAGTGTGCCATAAGACTGTCCCAAAGCAGAATAAAGTGGAAAGACCACGTTGAAGATCTCTGTCAAGGTAACCGTGTTTAGCTTTGAACTGTGTTAAAATTGCATAGAGCCTGTAGCTACTGACCATCAGCTATATGATTTCTGAAGAGCGTAACCATTAAGCTTTTGCCGTGGGATTCCCTGCAATGAAGAAATCTCACTGATTTGAGTGTCCAGTGTTACACTGCCTAAGTGTGTGTGCTAAAGAGACCGAGAAACCAGACAGCATGTTCCTGGCCAAGCCAAAATCACGCTACTGCCATGCTCCTGGAAGCTGCAATAAACTGTGTAAGCTGGGAGACCCAACCTGATTGAGAAGATATTGGAGCAACTGTCTTAAAAAACAATGAGATCTGTGTAGCTGGCTGGCTGACGCTGTCAGTGATGTTACAACTTTAAATTAAGACTGTTTTCCTGTTTGAGACCCCAGCGAAGAAAGCTAACCCGAGTTATTTGTTGCCCGTGCCAAAGCAAGAATTTGGTGGCCCTGTACCTCATCGTGTCCTGTTTTGAGCTTGGGATTTACAAATACAAACAAACTGAGAAGCTTGCCTTTGAAGTCCTGCAAATCACCCCACCGCCTCCCCGAAGATTAATGGCTGCTTGAAAAATGCAAGTATAAGGCGATGCCCATCACCCCCCAGCGTCCTGAGTTTCGGCACTCAGTGTTTCAGTGCTTTCGTGTACCAGGTTAGAAGAGAAAAAAAAAGAGTAAGTTTTTAAAATGTCTGTGAGAGAACCTGACAGAAGTAAAATAAAATTTACAGAGGAGTTGCCCAGGTTAAAGCGTCACGGCTAGAGAGCTGAGCTGTGCCACTCTGTTTAGACAGAGGCCTTGCTAAAAAGTTAAAGGCCCTTGTCTGTCAAAAGGGGTGTAGGGCCACACTTTCCCTTTTTAAACTCATGCAAAAGTAGAGAGCCTTTGCTGGAAACATCGCATCTTCATTGCCCAGAGCCTTCACTGTTTGCCTCCATCATCATCTGGGCTTTTTAGAGACACTCTGCACATGAACTAAAATTTTAAATTGTCAAAGACTTGCCATGGACAGTGCTATGAAGCTTTTGATAAACTTGAACTCTCATCGCTGTGGACCATGTGTCTGTGTTTGTAGTCAGCTCAGTGTACAGCAGGCTAAGTTTGATCTGTGACTTTTAGATTTCCTTCTGCCAGAACTCATGCAGCATAGAGTTGCCGATGCAAAAATGGTGACCTAGAACTCTGCGTGTGTGGGTATGCCCGTCCCTTGATTTTAATGAGCCCTGAGCTTTCAGCCAGAAGAGCAGTATAATTGCTGGATCTGCTCCATCATGCCTTACCATGCAAAAAGTGTTTTCCATTCATTGTGTTAAATTGCAGAAAAAGTTTGTTGTGTATATTTTATGATTTCTTAAATATCATAAAATATATGTGATATTTGCAGATTAGTGTTAGTTGCAACTCCAAATAATACTAAGTGTGGTTCCCAATAGATAACAAGAAAAAAAAGACAAAAGCAAGTAGAAAAGAAGAAATAGAGAAAGTAGCAGACAGATAGAGAAGAGAAGAAAAAAAAAAGAAGAAAGAAAAGGCAAGAGGCAAAGAAAAAACATTTATAAAAAAGAAGCGTGGCCATAGTTGCCCCCATGGTAAATTAAAAGCAGCTGATTGTGCCTGGAGCTTATTACCTGGGGTAAAGTAGCCACAATAATGTAATAGTTCTTTAAGATGAAGAAAATGTAACTAGAAGGAGAAGAAGAGCCTATCCCAAATGTGTGTCAGTGGGACTAGTGTAAGGCAGAAAAGTTTAAGTAAGTTTAACTTAAAAAAGACAAATAAAGAGACAAGGCTGGTGCATGGAGCAGAAAGTTTTATATAAAAAGTTTGAAACATGATCTGCAATACAGGCAGATCAGCAAAGAAAAAGAAAGCAAAAGAAAGAGAAAAAATTTGTCTTCCCATACTAATAAATAAAAGTGTTATCAAGCACTTTGAGAAGCGAAGTTGTTTACAGGAAGCTGTGCCTGAGAACCAAACACTTCTAGCCTATGCTAAAAATGCTTGCTAGTGTTGTGCTGCCTCATGGGTAACATGTATGGTATAAAAACCCATTTAGCCCAATAGCTCGTGGTTCAGAGAAGCTGTCTGATCCAGCCATTAAGTACGCCTGTGTGCTGTAAGTTACCCAATAAAGTCTCCTTGTAAATAAATCCCCCCCTCGCTGGAATCCCAAAACACAAGTTGGGCTAGAGCGCCTCACCCAGTATCAAACCCTGCTGTTAGAAGCCATGAAAGGCAGGTATAAAGAAGTCAATTAATATGACCAAAGTGTCTAAAGTGCTGCAAGGTGCCACCGAGGCCCCAGAGCGTACTTGAAGCATCTTTCAAATGCCTATCGCCAGTACACCCCCCTCGACCCAGAGGCCCAAGAAGACGTAAACGAAAAAAAAAAAAAAGAAGACCCAGCAGAGGCAGAAGATTCTTAAAAAAGAACCAGTGTGCCCAGTGTGGACAAGATGGACATTAGTGGCATGAATGCCCAAATAAAATAAATCAAATACACAAAGGAAAAAACCAAAGAGGCCAGAATGGGCGAAGAGGGAGACAGCTTGAGAGGGGCCGTGACATTGACTGTGAGGGGCCGTGACATTGACTTCATAATTGACACTGGAGCAGCATCAAGAGCAAGCAAACGTTAGCCTTAAACAAGAAGTCCAAACACTGAGCAAAGGTCTTCAAGCCCAGCGTCGCTTTGTCTTAGAAAATAAGCCATTCCCATCACAGAAGTTCATCCTTTCCAACCAAGAGTTAAAGTATGAGTTAAAGAGGGAAAAATAACCCTTTGACTCCCAGATGGAGAGGACTGAAAACTGTCATACTTTCCACCCCCGCAGCTATGAAAGCAGCTAGAATTAAACCCTGGATACATTGGACACGAGTCAAGACAGCGAGAGGGGGAAAGTAGACCGTAAACAGAAATCCTGAAAATCCTTTAAAAATCATTCTGAAAAAGCAGTAAGAAGACTCAGGCTAGACCTTACTGTGGACACACCGGGAAACTGTCCCCCTGCGTACGGTCAGACCTGCAACTGGAGAATTGAAGAAGGGGACTAGACCCTACTGCAGCTTGCCAGGTGAATAGCTGCCCAGCGTACGGTCAGATCCCAAAGAAGATCAAACATGCGTGTTGTAGTGTTAGTAGTGTTGCATTGTGTTTCCTTAATAAGGTGCAAAAAGGGGGGTCTGCCCCTGGAAGGAGAAGTTTGTCCCAGTGATTTGCTGATAATTACTGGCTTCACCTGGCTAACATCACGAGAGTAAAACATTTTTGTTTGCCAAGAGGTATACCTGCAAACAGGCTTATTAGCTCTTGCTTAATACCTGTCTGTAGACATCCTGGGAAAATTCAAAAAGATACCATGTTAAGAGTTTATGGTGTAAGTTTAACTTATTCCCAAAATGCTAATTGGGGCGTGGTTGCAAAGATCCTACCCCCTACAGAGTTCACTCTACGCACCCCCATCATTGCTGAAACAAATGCTACGTGTGCACAAATGCTTAATTGTCAAAATTTTTTCCAGAAAATACAAAGCTATCCCTGGCCCCCTTCCACTGTAATAAAATTCAAAACATATCTTTTAATGATGCCCACATACTTTTGCCTCATGGATGGTTTTAGACATGTAATTCCCGCACTTGGTCATTCATTCCTGCCAACTTGTCTGATAACCACCCATGTTGCCTCAGCCGCCAATTAAACTGGTGCCAATTCTTCCCCTGTAGCCCGAGAAAATCCGTCAACGGCAGCCTCGAGCACTCCAACTAACTAAAAATTGTAATATGTCTCTGCGTTCCTTGTCTTATGCGCTGTTTAACCAATCTGTTTTATGTCTCAGCTAGTAAAACTGCTGCCCTCTATGCTCTAATAGCCCAACAAGAGGCTAAGTAATATGTATGTCACAAAAAGCTTTGTATGGTTATCAGAAATGCTATAATTGTAATAAAATTATGCATTTAAGGGGGGAATGTAGCAGCCATATCGGGGGTCAGACTAAGTAGCCTCATGCAGTCTCATGCTTCATGTTCTTGCTGAGCTCTTTCTCCCTTGAATATATTGTTGTAAGCTGACGAGACACAGGAATTCCTTATCTTGTCAAAGGTCATACAATTGTATATCTTGTTCTCTGCTGTTCTCTTCTGTTCTCTCCTTATCATGGCTACCCTATAACCCAGTTCTTGTATTATAAACAATAGTGCTAAGAGAAAAAATGTTGAGGATTGCAACCCCATGCGGGAGGGGGAGGAGGAGCCGTTTCATATGTGTCACAATGTCTATAAAACCAATATGCTAATGTAAATCGGGGCTTCTGGCTCTTTGGAAACGATTCCAGCCTTAAGCCCGCGCGTTAAATAAAGAATCTCTTTTTCCTTCACTCCGTGGTCTCTCTGACTCTGGGTTCTGCAACATTAATAGACAAATGCTCTCTTGTGAAAAATGTACTCAACTTTCTCAAGAGCCTTCGCATACCAATTAATGTAGTGGAAATCATTGCGATATCATCCGCATATAGGAGGACTGAGAGTTTAACATCCTGAATAGAAGCTGGGAAGCATTCCAAATCACTCAGTTCTTGTACAGTGCTATTAATATAAAAATTAAAAAGAAAAGGGGCCAATAAACATCCCTGATGCATTCCTTTATCAGTTGGGATGCTTTCTGATAACAATCCATTCGCCCCCAGCCTAACTCTTAAGAGTAGTGTCAGAGTGAAGCATTTGGATTAAAAGAAACAGCCTTCTATCAATGTTTGTGGCAGATAGCTTTTGCCACAAATGATCTCTATCTACAAGGTCAAAGGCTGAACTAAAATCCACAAAAGTAACAACTCTTTCCTATCATACTGAGAATATTTCTGTATTAGGTGATGGAGAACAAAACACTGGTCTATTGTAGATTTCCCCTTTGCAAACCTGGCCTGTTCTTCAGCTAAAATCAAGTTTTCAGCTGCCCATAACTCTAATTTGTGTAAAAGATATTTAGTATATAATTTTGAAACAACATTAAGTAGACTGATTGGTCTAAAATTATTTGGATCTGCTTTAGAGCCTCTCTTGTGAATAGGAACAACAATGCTCACTTCCCAGCCCTGGGGGATTTTTCCATGCTGGTTTAAATAAGTAAACATTTTAGCAAGAATTGGGCACCACCAAGTAGAATTTTTTGTTGTTTATTCGGTCAGACTCTTCATGACTTCATGGACCAGCCCACGCCAGAGCTTCCTGTCGGCCATCACCCCCCCCAGCTCCCCCAAGGTCGAGTCTGTCACCTCCAGAATATCATCCATCCACCTTGCCCTTGGTTGGCCCCTCTTCCTTTTGCCTTCCACTTTCCCTAGCATCAGCATCTTCTCCAGGGTATCCTGTCTTCTCATGATGTGGCCAAAGTACTTCAGTTTTTCCTTTAATATCATTCCGTCAAGTGAGCAGTCTGGCTTTATTTCCTGGAGTATGGACTGGTTTGATCTTCTTGCAGTCCAAGGCACTCTCAGAATTTTCCTCCAGCACCACAGTTCAAAAGCATCTATCTTCCTTTGCTCAGCCTTCCTTATGGTTCAGCTCTCACAGCCATAGGTTACTACAGGGAATACCACTGCTTGAACTATGCGGACCTTTGTTGTCAGTGTGATGTCGCTGCTCTTCACTATTTTATCAAGATTTGTCATTGCTGTCCTCCCAAGAAGTAAACGTCTTCTGATTTCCTGGCTGCAGTCAGCGTCTGCAGTAACCTTTGTGCCTAGAAAGACAAAGTCTGTCACTGCCTCCACGTTTTCTCCCTCTATTTGCCAGTTATCAATCAAGCTGGTTGCCATAATCTTGGTTTTGTTGAGGTTTAACTGCAACCCAGCTTTTGCACTTTCTTCTTTCACCTTCGTCATGAGGTTTCTCAGCTCCTCCTCACTTTCAGCCATCAAAGTGGTATCATCTGCATATCTGAGATTGTTAATGTTTCTTCCAGCAATTTTAACTCCAGCCTTGGCTTCATCAAGCCCAGCACGTCGCCTGATGTGTTCTGCGTACAGGTTGAATAGGTAGGGTGAGAGTATACAACCCTGCCGTACTCCTTTCCCAATCTTAAACCAGTCTGTTGTTCCGTGGTCTGTTCTTACCGTTGCTACTTGGTCGTTATACAGATTCCTCAGGAGGCAGACAAGATGACTTGGTATCCCCATCTCATCAAGAACTTGCCACAATTTGTGATGATCCACACAGTCAAAGGCTTTAGAATAGTCAATAAAACAGAAATAGATGCTTTCCTGAAACTCCCTGGCTTTCTCCATTATCCAGCGGATATTGGCAATTTGGTCTCTAGTTCCTCTGCCTTTTCTAAACCCAGCTTGTACATCTGGCAATTCTCGTTCCATGAATTGCTGGAGTCTACCTTGCAAGATCTTGAGCATTACCTTACCGGCATGTGAAATAAGTGCCACTGTTCGATAGTTTGAACATTCTTTAGTGCTTCCCTTTTTTGGTATGGGGATATAAGTTGATTTTTTCCAATCTGGTGGCCATTCTTTTGTTTTCCAAATTTGCTGGCATATGGCATGCATCACCTTGACAGCATCATCTTGCAAGATTTTAAACAGTTCATCTGGGATACTGTCATCTCCTGCTGCCTTGTTATTAGCAATGCTTCTTAAGGCCCATTCAACCTCACTCTTCAGGATGTCTGGCTCTAGCTCACTGACCACACCATCAAATCTATCCGCGATATTATTATCCTTCCTATACAGATCTTCCGTATATTCTTGCCACCTTTTCTTGGTCTCTTCTGCTTCTGTTAGGTCCTTGCCATCTTTGTTTTTGATCGTACCCATTTTTGCCTGGAATTTATCTCTGATGTTTCTAATTTTCTGGAAGAGGTCTCTTGTCCTTCCTATTCTATTATCTTCTTCCGCTTCCGCGCATTGCTTGTTTAAAAATAATTCCTTATCTCTTCTGGCTAACCTCTGGAATTTTGCATTTAATTGGGCATATCTCCCCCTATCACTGTTGCCTTTTGCTTTCCTTCTTTCTTGGGCTGCTTCCAGTGTCTCAGCAGACAGCCATCTTGCCTTCTTGGTTTCTTTTTCTTTGGGACGTTTTTTGTTGCCACCTCCTAACAATGTTGCGAACTTCTGTCCATAGTTCTTCCGGGACCCTATCTACTAAATCTAGTCCCTTAAATCTATTCTTCACCTCCACTGCATATTCATTAGGAATATTAGTGAGCTCATATCTAACTGATCTGTGGGTCTTCCCTATTCTCTTTAGTCTGATTCTAAATTGTGCAATGAGAAGTTCATGATCTGAACTACAACCAGCTCCAGGTCTTGTTTTTACCAACTACATAGATGTCTGCCACCTTTGGCTACAAAGGATGTAGTCAATCTGATTTCGGTGTCGACCGTCTGGTGAAGTCCATGTATAAAGTCGTCTCTTAGGTTGTTGGAAGAGAGTGTTTGTTATCAGCCTATGTCCTGCTTCATTTTGTTCTCCCAGACCATGCTTGCCTGTAATTCCAGGTGTCGTTTGACTACCCACCTTAGCATTCCAGTCTCCTGTAATGAAAATAACATCTCTTTTTGGTGTACTATCCAGTAGGTGCTGCAGATCCTCATAGAACTGATCTACTTCTGCTTCTTCAGCATCTGTGGTTGGGGTGTATATTTGGATCACTGTGATGTTAAATGGCTTACCCTGAATTCGAATTGAGATCATTCTGTCATTTTTTGGATTGTATCCAAGCACTGCTTTAGCCACTTTATTATTAATTATGAAGGCTACTCCATTTCTTCTGTGGTCCTCTTGTCCACAGTAGTAGATCTGGTGGTCATTTGATGTGAAGTGGCCCATTCCAGTCCATTTCATTCACTGACACCCAAAATGTCTATATTTAATCTTGACATCTCCCCAATAACCACATCCAATTTGCCCTGGCTCATAGATCTTACATTCCAGGTTCCTATGGTGTGTTGATCTTTAGAACATCGGATTCGTCGTTCACCACCAGCACCATCGGCTGCTAGCTGTCCTTTTGGCGTTGAGCTAGCTGCATCATCACATCTGGGGCTAGTTGAACTTATCCTCTGTTCCTCCCCAGTAGGATTTTGACCATCTTCCGACCTGGGAGTCCCATCTTCCGATGGTATACCGACATATCTCTGGTTGTACTGATCCATTTAGTTTTCATGGCAAGAATACTGGGGTGGGTTGCCGTTTCCTTCCCCAGGGATCGTATTTAGTCTGACCTCTCTGCCATGACCTTCCCATCTTGGGTGTCCCTTCACGGTTTAGCTCATGACATCACTGAGGTGCTCAAGCTCCAGCACCACGACAAGGTAATGATCTCCTTTGCTGAAGTCCAAGTAGAATTAGATCTAAACAATCTGAATTAGATCTAAACAATTCACCAGGAAGCATATCCTCTCCAGGGGCCTTTTTAGGAGGCAGGGAGGCAATCAAATCATGCACTTCATCCCACGTTACTGGTTCCCAATCAGGGCAGGAAGAGAAAGACAAAAAATCCCTGCTGTAAAGGGGATCAGATGGAGTCCCAACAAAAGATTGTCTAAACAAGGCTGAAAAGTGAGCTTGCCTCTGTGAGGAAGTAATTTGATTATCAATAGAGCCATGAGGTCTCCTTGTCCCTTTTGTCAGTAACATCCAGAATCTAGTTGAATCTCTTTCTAGAATTGCCAGCCCTAGCTCCATCCAGGATTGTCATACATACTCGTTCTTTTTCTGGCGCAGGAGATTTTTATACTCTTTGTGCATGTAGACAGTAAAATTTTCTAAGGAGTCTTCTTGCCTCAATCTCCTGATTGCTCCTGCCAGCCTACGTTTCTGGGCAATGCACCGTTTATCAAACCAGCCTTGACTAGTGTGCAGGCCTGGAAAAGAAGGTTTAGTAGTGACCACAAATGGTCTAAGTTCTTTCACTATTTTCCTATAAGTTCCTAGGGGGTCCAGGGAGGTAAAAAATTCCTCTCTCAAAGATAACATCTTGGGGGTTGCTAGAAATAAATTTATTTTTTCTTGCAGCTTCCCATTCCAACACAGTCTTTTTTCTCCCTGGGTTATTAAATTATTTGCAGAAGCGAAAATGAGGGGAACTTTTCCAGTTGGTAACGAAAGATACATCTGAATTGGCATGTGGCAAAGTTATGTTATTTCCAGATTAAACTAAAGAAATTGCTGACAAAAGAAGGCAATTTACCAAGGCGAGAAATCAGGCAAGACAAATGAATCTGCAATATCATATCAAATATCCTGCTATATTTTGCATTCTTTTTGAAGGCCAGATGAAAAAGTTTTTAAATCATGAAATAGCGGAGGTTTGGCTAGCTGGCGTTCAAAGTAAGGCACAGGAGACATCTTCCCCAGCCTCATGAGCTGGGAACTTTTCAATTATCATTCTTCTTCAGATATATTTGGAATATAAGGTCCGGGCAGTATGCCAGTCCGGAGGACTGTTTAAATATATCCCCCTTTTTTTCTCTCTTTTTCTTACTTCCTCTTTTTTTACATTAGACATGATATACTGTATAATAAAATTCCTGTTTGTGTGTGTATAGATATGTATACATTCATATATAGATTTAGAAATGATACCGTCTAAAATATAGATAGCACAAAGTTATTATTATTACTTATCCTTTTTAATTTCCTTCCTTTTTATTATTATTACTATCATTATTATGAGACTTTGATTAGTAATATTTTTGGCTGGTTAAATTGTTAAGCTATACTATTATATGTTAACTGAAGGGCAATATATGGTTATTGGAAATGAATTTTAGGCTTGCTCCCTTGCTCTAAGACTGAAGATATGATATTGAAATGTAAGGTTGATTATCTATGCTGTACTGAATTGTAATATTGGCAGTGTTATAGGTATAACTTCTAAGTAGAATGATGCTTGAAGTTTGTGTGTAATGCAGTTTAAATTTAATCCTTTTAAGTAACTTTTTATATTTTTTCTTGCTTGCTTTCTTCTTCCTTTTCCTTCTGTTCTTTTTTTTCCTTTTTCATTATTACTGTGTCCTCCTAAGAATACTGTATTGTTGGAAACTGTAGATAATGACTAGGTAGTTGGTACTGTTTGTTTCATTTATAAAGATAAAAAATAGAATAAAAAGTATTTTTTTAAAAAAGAAAGTCCCCTGGGCTTACTCCAGCCCACTCACCACTTTGCCTTTGTCTCCTCTTCCACTGCAATGCCCCTGGCAAATTCCTGTTTGCTCTCCCTATTCGCTCGCTCTGATCGATCACTGTCTGGGAGCTTGCTTGCTTATATAGACCCTAGACCAGCTGGAGCAGCTTCCTCTGCTCTGCTCTGCTCAGCTAGGAGGCAGGAAACAGATTGAAACTAGGGTTTCAGGGACTGACACCACCCCTATAGGATTGACACCACCATCAGAGACAGCCTTGCAAGATGAACAAAGTTAAGATGTTAATTAAGGGAGTTATTTACAAAAAGGGAATAAACTGTCTTCAAGTAATAGGTTAAGATTGTTTAATAGTACTTAGATTACATATGCTAGATTAAATATGTTTGGTTACCATTCCTAATATGTAAGAGAACCTTCCCCAGGCAAATAAGCTCTCAGTAGTGTTTTCCACAGACCAATTTTCTCTAAACTCCACCTGAACCAACCCTCACAACCACGAACAAATGTGTTCTCCTCTGCTGCCTCCAGCTCTTCCTGTTGCCTCTGGCTTCTAGGATTCTCCTCTTTCAAGGACTACTTATTGAAGTTCCCTCTGGTCTGGTCAGACCTCTCCCTGAAACCTTATGGTGCTGGACTTTGCTACCTGCTTGAGATTTCACCACAACCTTGCAGCAAAGCTTCCTGCTCCCTTCAGCAACCAGCTCTGGTATTCAGTAGGGGTATACGAACTCACCTCCGAGTCCGCTGGGGGGTCCACGGGGGGGGAGGTGATCTGTTCCTCCCCCCGGAATCCTCCCCAGCCGGCTCCACTCTGCGGTGAGTCCACGGAGCCGCTGGCCAGGTCTGTCCGCTGCTGCCCTGCCTATCTTCAGACGCAAATGGCGTCTGGTGTAGCGGATGCCATTTGCGTCCCTGGTGTTTGCTGTGATAGGCTATGTAAAACTTTACGTAGCCTATCACGGCGAAGAATACAGACAGGAGCACACGGGACAGGCAGCAGCGGACGGTCGGCAGCAGGTAGGATCCAGCCCCACGCGGATTCCCCTGGGTGGCGGAGGTGAGTCTTCCGTTCCGCCGCGGACTCCGGGGGCCCGGATTCTTAGAATCCGGCCTCATTGGAGTCCGTGGCAGAATTCTCCCGCCATCCCTAGTATTCAGATGTTCTTCCAGTAGTTGTTCTCTCAGACTGAAAGGCTTTCTCCTTCCTCAACTCTGCTCTCCTTGGCCACCAGCTCTCTTCAAACCAACCGCATCAACTTCACTGCCTAGTCATTTTCAAACTGTCAGCTTGAAGCCTCCCTTCCACAGCAACTGTCACCAAGGCAGCAACTACTGTTTTATGCCCAATAGGCAGTAGCAAAACAAGGCTTCTGTTACATTATACATTATACATAGTTACATTATAACCTCATTCAGAGGTCACTGACAGAATACAAACACTGCAAAACCTTAACAAAGAGATAAAATGCAGTGGATCTGTTTGCATGACATGACAGCCAACTGTAGCTTAATTTACCCACGTGGGCTGTCGCGTCATGCTGGGTGCCCATGGGTGCCATTTTTGCATGGCGCCCACAAGCTCCCAGCTTACCACGGTTTGTTGTGTTGTGCAAAACCAAGTGACAGGGGCTTTTGAGGGTTAGACAACCCTCAAATAACACTAAAGCAAGTCTGGTCTGTCTAACCTTCAAGCAACTCATGCTGCCTGGGTTTGCATGATGTGACAAGCCATGGCAACAACCCCCGTGGGTATATTAAGCCACGCTGGGTTGTTCCGTCATGCAAACCAGGTCATTCAGATGGGGGTGGCAGAGAGAGAAAGAGGAAAAGGACTGGCCCCATCCACTTTAGCCTCTGACTTTGCCCACCATTGACTTCAGACCCATCCACCACCTCCATGAGACCCCTGCAAAAGATTATCCCAAGGGGATGTGGCCCTCAACAGAAAAAAAGAAGTTATCCACCCCTGTTCTAAACCATCCTCAAACAATTCAGTCCTATGAGGAATGAATTCAAGAAACATTCCTTGAACAACCTGGTCATTACCAAACATTTTGCCTGACAAAAGGCAATGCTGGCATGGCATGGCCAGCATTCATAATAATATGCTTGTCGTGTTTTGCAAGGAATCTTCAGTAGAATTTCATCGCTTTGTGGTGGCTATTCCCAACATGTCAGCCAGATGATTTTACATCCTTTATCTCTACTTTTTCATTCATTAAGCCGGTAGTTTCTTTGAGATATTGTTCTTCCCAGTTATAAACACCTCCTAATTATAAACACATATTTCTGTTCCAGGCAAAGATGGGATTTGACCACAATAACCTAATGGCATTTGTTAATTGTTGGAAATGTTACCATTAGCTCTCTAACACAAAGATTTTTAATCGCTACTCTCTCAAACATCATCATCAGTCATAATTAGGATAACCTTTATACTGGGCATGTTTTCCACCAGAACATCTGGAACCTGATCTACATTTTGTACTACATAACAATTTCCCGTCTTATTCCTAATGATGACCTTACAAGAGATTTTGTGCTGCCCCCACCATTTTGCCCACCATGCCTTTCCCATGAGTGGTCATTAATATTTTAAGCATTTCATTATATTTCCTACTTGGTTCCATTAACTCTGATGCCATGAACAAATTCCCGAGTTTGGAGGATGGGTTATTAGTCATAATAGTTCATTAGGCTTAACTAGTTTCACTCATTTCAGGAGATGATATTGAATGAAAACATGTTAATTATCAATATGTTTCCTTTGCTTTGAGCATCTGCTCACACACACACAAGGCTCTTATTCTGTATCATTGCAGTTGCTATTAATAATGCACTTTATACTCTCAGCTGTAATTAACTGCAAAACCCAGGCTCAATCCATAATTCTGCAGGGCCATGTAACACTGCAAATTGACATGCTGCTTCCTCCCACTCTCCAGCCCCTGAGCCCTGAAACCCCCCAGGAAGACTTGGGCTTTAGAGATTACATAGCTCTAATGTTGCATGACAGTAATAAAAGCTGCTGTGTGACTGATGGGAATTGTCGTAATAACACCTGCCAAGGAGTCGGCAGCATCCCATTCCCTGACTGGGAGATATAATTGCTGCAACCAGTAGCACCAGCACCTGAGGTTTGTGATCTCTCATCCCCAGTTATGCCTGGGTTTTGCAGGGCCTGTGCAAGCTCCAGTGGAGGAAGAGATGAAGCATTGCACCAATGGGCAGCAGGGAACTTTTATATGGATCACAGCTTCCATCTGTAAAATTATACCGCAGTGATTATTTTTGTCAGTAATTAATATTTCAGACTGGATCATTTTCATATTAATGTTTCATGATAATTAAACAAGAAAGCTTAGTAGCTTAGAAGGAATTCTGTCTTCAAGGTGAATATTTTAACCACAGTCTTCATGTTTTTCTATCCAGCATTTTAATGATTCTAAATTATCACACAAAGGAAGGTTTCCCAAATGTTTGGTTACTCAGAGCTGTGCATTTGAGAAGGAGGTTTCTGTGTACCATACATTTATAATGGTTAGTAGGAAAATAATAGGACTCTGGCACCTTTTAGTTCACAAAATGTAGGAACTCCAACTGAACTATTGGGATGAGATTCTTGAACAAATTAAGGTTTCCTTTGGCAACAGTGTCAAAAACATTTCCACATCTTTATCTTTTGCCCTTGTTTTCCAAGATAAGTAATTACTTCTTTCAGTGCAAGCCAAATACGTATAGTATAATTACAACACACACACACACACACACACCCCACTTTCACACAATTTTGAAAGCTGAGAATGAGAACACATTTATTCTCCAGTGCTTTCTTTTCACGTATTCCTGTCATAATGACAAGCTTTTCTATTGTCATTTTCTTTACTGGAGAGTTGGGAGATTCTGAAAAACTGTCAGAAATATAGTTTCAAAGAACTGTGAAGACTTAAGGAGCTCTTACCTCACCCTCTGTTCCTCAGAACTGTCATGAATAGTAGCATGAAGCAGTTTTCTTCTTCATTCTAGAACTATGAATTTTCTTAGACAACCTTCTTAAGGTTGTTCTCAACAATTAAGAAGACAACCTTCTTAACTTCCACATTTCTGTCTCAGAGGTGTAATTTTCAGTGGAGCTTAGCTTTCACTCTGGTATCGTTTGCATAGTCACATGCAGTTGTATTAATTTTTGGTTTGGCATGGTCTATGAGTATGAGCCTGAACTGGTAACTTTATTTACATATTATACATTTGCCTGTCTCTGTAAATATGTTTTTATATTTGCAGGTGGAGATATTGTAGTCTCCATATTATGGATTTGTATGGGAAACTTATGGTGTGTGTATGTGTTTTCTATATATTTTTACATATGAGACCATTGAAGACCTATGGTCGAAACGCATTTGAGATCTATATCTATATCTATCTATATCTAACAATATGATAGCTATACGTTTTAGTTTGACAGTATAAACTTTTTATTCAAAGACATGGTTATTTTCCAGTGGATTTTTTGCATATAATTTTTTTGAATGCTATATTAGGTATAAGGTATTTAATTCTGAAGATACAAAGTTGCTATACATTAGGGTCAGTATCCTATACTGATGCTGCGCTCCTGCTGTCACTTTTGTGCCAGCGGAAGCAACTGCTAGTGCAACAGGGATTTTGTGGTTCTAAAAGTAACTCCGAAAATTAGCATTTATGTTCGTTTCTGGATTGGGATAGGTCAGCGGAGCTCCCTTCTGCAAACTCTGCTGATCTTTCCTGTTCCAGAAACAACTGTTTCCACTCATTTCAGATTGCTTATAGAACTGCAAAATTCCTGTTGCACAGTCACTCCTGCTGGTGCACACCACCCATTGTTTGTGAATTTTGTTTGTTTTCACCAGTTTATACTTTCCAGTTGATCAGTTGCCTTTTCTTGGCTTGGGATACATTTCCTTTTGGGTTTGCTCAACCTTCTATTTAACATTTTGCATTTCCTCATCCTTTTGGTGTTTTTAATATTAATCTTTTTGTTTTGTTTCTCTGAGACTGTGCTGAGGAACTTTGCTTAGATGTCACCGTAGTGGAAGTTGCACCCTGTTGATCCTCTGTTTCTGTGGCAGTACTGGGATCTTCTGTTTCCCAACAGCAGGGGAGGGGAAAGGAGGGGAGGAGTTCCTGAGTTATGTCATTGATATAAAGATTAAATAAAAGTGGTGCCAAGATGCAACCCTGTTTAACACCCCTTACTGTGGGAATAGGGTCTGAAAGGGCACCCGCCATACCAATTCGAATTTTGACATCAATATTGGAATAAAGCTGCTGTTTAAGAAATAGCAGGCATTTATCTAGTGAACTGGCATCTAATTTTTCCCATTAGCGCTATCGGTCTATAGAATCAAAAGCAGATGATAAATCTACAAATGCAATATATAACTTTTCTGATGACCCATTAACATATTTTTGGATGCGGTAATTCAAGGCAAAGCACTGATCAATTGTGCTATGCCCCTTGCGAAAGCCAGCCTGCACAGAGGATAAAATCTGCTGCTCTTCCAGCCATTGTACCAGCTCAGCTGGGGTAGGGCTTAACTTACTTGACCATAGGTCCCATGGAAATCAATGGGGCAAGTTAGTAATAACTTAAGTCCCATTGATTTCAATGGGAATGTCAACTGATCCACAGTTATAGTGTCTTAGTTTACAGCCCTCTGTTTGAAAGGCTGTCAGAAGACAGTACTCTGTTTGAAGGGGTTCTCTATTTGAAAAGCTGTCCAGTCCAAATCCAGTGTAAAGACAAATAACCTTACGGAGGAAGAGCAGGGGCTAATTGACAGTTAACACCTGGGCAGCAAAAGTGAGCAGGCACAGAGGTCAACTGGTTACAGTCTTCCTCATTATAGTGAGATGTATTTATGTTTAGATTATAGTATTTATAAATTTGTATCTATACATATAAATAAGCATGTGCCCCCTTTTGTCCTCTTCTTTATTATGCATAAGTGGCCACCCTGAATTCAATGGGTCTTACCTCTGTGTAGACATGCATAGGATTTCACTGTTCATCTTGATCCAACCTAGTGTGTATATTAGGCCATTAGGAGAGATTATGCAAAAGCATGTAGTTTGATGTTATCAGTATTTATGACACTCAGCTCTGTCTCTGGTTTCCAGCCATGTCAGGTCCAATAGCATCAGTCTTTAGCATTTACCCGTATCTGGTGATGGTGGTGCACAGGATGCAGGTTGAACTTAAAGTTGAACCCAGACAGTATTCTGGGCAAGTCTCATATGGAAATCTCAGACCTTCATGTGGTGGCAGGGTTAGTCACTTGCAATTTTGGGGTTTTAAAACAAAAATATTAACAAGTCGATCTTAATTCTTTACCCTGGTGGCACTTGGGCGTAACTTCTAAAGTCACTCATTCAAGACTCACAGTGCCCAACAAGAATGAGGGAATGGTGATTGGCTGTGTATATTTTGGGGTCAGGGTGGTGGTGGTAGGCTGTGATCCATTCTATCTTAGCAGTAGCTATAATTCATGCCTTTTAAACTTATTTCTCTCTCACTTAATTTCATTTTCATTTCATATATTATATTTCTATACTGCCCCAAAGCCGAAGATCTCTGGGCGGTTTACAAAAATTAAAACCATGAAAAAACATTATATAATATAAAAACCATTCACACAGTGACACAAAACAACACACGCAACAACATATATCTAAAACAATTTAAAACTATCAGCCAGAGACAATCAAGAGACTCATTATATGCTGCCAAATGCCTGAGAGAAGAGGGCAGTTTTAACCTGGTGCTGAAAAGATGACAGTGTTGGTGCCAGGCAGGCCTCATCAAGGAGATTATTCCATAAATGGGGAGCCATCACTGAAAAGGCCCTCTCCCTTGTTGCCACCCTCTGAGCCACCCTTGGAGGAGGCTCCCCGAGGAGGGCCTTAGATGTAGAGTGTAGTATATGGGTAGGTTCATGCTGGGAGAGGTGTTCTGTCAGGTACTGTGGTTCCAAGCCATGTAGGGCTTTATAGGTCAAAACCAGCACTTTGAATCAGGCTTGGAAGCATATAGGCAGCGAGCACAAGCGGGCCAGAATCGGTCTTATATGTTCAGACCATCTGGTTCCTGTTATCAATCTGGCTGCCACATTTTGAACAAGCTGCAGCTTCCGAACCATCTTCAACGGCAGCCCCATGTAGACTGCATTGCAGTAATCTAATTTGGAGGTTACCAGAGCATAGACAACTGAAGCCAGGTTATCCCTGTCCAGATAGGGGCGTAGCTGGGCCACCAACCGAAGGTGGTAGAAGGCACTCCGTGCCACTGAGGCTACTTGAGCCTCTAGTGACAAAGATGGCTCCAGGACGACCCCCAAGCTGCGAACCTGCTCCTTTGGGGGAGAGCAACCCCATCCAGAACAGGTTGAGTACCCTCCATCTGGTCAGCAGAACCATCCACTAATAGCATCTCAGTCTTGTCTGGATTAAGTTTTAGTTTGTTAGCCCTCACCCAGTCCATTGTCACAGCCAGGCACCGAATTAGCACATCCACAGCCTCACCTGAAGAAGATGAAAAGGAGGAACAGAGCTGCGTGTCATCAGCATACGGATGACAGAACACTCGAAAACTCTGGATGACCACACTCAACGGTTTCATGTAGATGTTGAATAATGTGGGGGACAAAACCAGCCCCTGCAGAACCCCATAGTGGATAGTCCATGGGGCCGCCTCAAGTACCACCTTCTGGAGCTAACCCTCCAAGTAGGAGCGAAACCACTGCAATGCAGTGCCTCCCCCTCCCAACTCGGACAATCACCCCAGAAGGATACCATGGTCAATGGTATCAAAAGCTGCCAAGAGATCAAGAAGAATCAACAAGGTCACACTCCCCCATTTCTCTTCCAACATAGGTCATCATACAGGATGATCAAGGCTGTTTCCATGCCAAAACCTGGCCTGAACCCCAACTGAAATGGATCTAGATAATCAGTCTCATCCAAGAGTGACTGGAGCTGGCTGGCAACCACCCGCTCAAGAACCTTAAATGAGACTTTAGGGCTCTGATCCTATTCATTCAATCTTCTGTTATGTTTCTATTCTGCCCAATAGCCAAAGCTCTCTATGTGGTTTACAAAGATTAAAATGTAAAGATATAAAATATAAGATATAAACCTAACGTACAAAAATATAATAATTTTAAACAATCAGCAGTAAATCCAAGGACCCCTTAAAAATCTTATCATGTGCTGTCAAATGTTTGGGAGTAAAGTTTTAACCTGGCACCGAAAAGTCAACAATGTTGGAGCCAGGTGGGCTTCTCTGGGAAGAGTATTCCATATTCACATTTACCTGGGAGTAATCACCGCTGAACACAATGTGATTTATGTCTGAGTCGACATGCATTGAATTGTGCCGCATAATTCCTAACTTAGGCTAGATTGTGCCCATTGTATTACAAATGACAATAAACATTCTGAAAGTATAATATTACACTTTCAGGGCACTATCTGGTTAGAGTTCAATGGAAATCTAAAGTCTGAGTGTGTTTTGGGGGTGGGGTTCCCGACAAAACCAAGAAAATAGCAGTTGTCAGGAGTCCTGGGCATCACAGATACTCCCTTTTTAACTTTGTCCTCTTTAGAGAATCTGAGGAATATGATTTTTTTTAATAAAGGGCTTGATAAAAAGTATAATTTGGAATATTCATTTATATTTTTCTTGTGAACTTGCACAGTAGAACTTTCAAATGTCACAATGTTCTGTGCATCACCCAGTGAATAAACCAAATTGTTGTAATTATTTCATGATGAGGCATTGTACAAATGTTCTCCCTGTGTCACTGTCAGACCCAGCTCCCACTGAGTTGAGGTGAGGCAAAGACAAGAGTGGGAGCAAAGAGAAAGTGGTCTACAATCAGCAAGGAACAGCAAGAGCAGATATTCAGCCTGCTATAAGCATGATAAATAATAATAATAATAATAATAAAATATAAAGTAAATTGTTTGTTGATATTGCACTTGGTTAACACTCAGCAATTTCATATTCTAGGGTAGCAGTATAGTTCCACAAAAACAAATGATAGGTTAAACAAACTCATTTATTATCCAGCAAAGAAGGCCTTATAAATTCCTGAAAACTCAATAAATCAATTATTTGTGACTCTTTGTTTGCTCCACTGGAATAAGCTCATTATTATTTTAATGCAAAAGTCTAGGATTTGCACAAAATTTTGATTACTTTTTGCATCATGAAGAAAACAGATAATGACAAAGCATGATTCTGAGATGTCATTATTTCTAATCCTTAATCTCTCACTAATCATAATTTAGTTGGTGCTTAGCCTCGGTCTTCAATGTGCAATTTGCAATTACTGCATGGCTTATATACAGTCTATGCTAGCTAAGACATAATAGAGCTCTCTTTATTAGATTTGCAGCTTTTGTGAATCTTAAGTGGTCATTATATTATATTCTAGTGTCCAGTAGTCCTCAGAGATGGACACTCTTGAATCCTAAACGGGAAGAGTATAAAACTGCACATGGCGCCACCTTTCTGTTACTGATACAGATGTGTGCATTTGTGTAAGAGGGCCAATTCAGATATTGACAGGCTCTGTAATAGGCCATATGCACTGGGACATGATCCAGCGTTTCAGGAACAAATGTGTGTAAGAATGCATGTGCAAATGCACTATCTTTCTGCTCCTTCTGGACGAGTTATGAATTGTGGAGACTGGCAGGTTGCACATACATTCCAGCATCTGTTTACCTTTGGTTCACCCACAAATACATATACATCACATCACCTGATTTCCCTACCCTTGTATGTTTGATGACTAACAGCTGAATATGTGAACTCCAAAGAAAAACATTGTGACTGAGGTGATGGGAGAACTTCTATCTTTGGTGGTATATTTGTGACAACCCACATATGCAAGTCATCACTTGATGTTGCAGTGGGTGAACCAGCTCTCATATTATTTCCTGTGTGCAATAGCAGTTGCACATGTTCCCAAGACCTGGCTCCATGCGCCACAATGTTAGGGCCTGAACATCTGAATTGGAAAGTTAAGTCTTCAGTGGACTGTTATCCTCTTCTGCTGCAACAAATTGCTGTTTTAGTGTCACCATCTTTGTGTTTTGGTCTGCACTCTATAAAGGGATTCCATTTTCCATTTCTGCAAGCTACAATTTAAAAATCGGGAGTGGGAAAGACTGAGACACTAAGGCAGCAATCCAGTGGCCCATGCGACAGCATCCCAAGGGCCATAGGAGAGATTAGATCTCCCCCTCTGAGGTCAGAGACATAGTTCCAGTCTCGAAGGAATAAATCTGATCTCAGGTGCCTCCTTCCTGCCCCTGCAGATCTTTCTGTGGCACTTCCTTCTCCAACATCAGAGACAAGGGAAATGGCCTAATCAGAGGCATGGGTGGAGCAGGGAAGATGCCGGATAAGCAGTATCCAAAGGCTTCCCAGCCCTCCATCATGGAGGAAAATTCAGCCTGAGAGCTGGTCTAAATGTGTACCTCCCATTGCTCACAATGGGAGGGAAATAGGTTTTTAAAGACAAAAATGGGAGGAAAGGAGCAGCAAGCACCATTCCTTCCTCCCTTCTGCCCTGCCAGCAGGAGCCCGATCTCAAGAGTACTCCAAACAACAGGATCGCCCTGTAAATCTGCAATCCTATGCACGCTTATCTGGGAATAAGCTCAATTTAACAAAGTAGGACTTATTTCTGTGTAAATATGCAACAATGTAAGGTGTATGTCAGTTTATAGAATGAAGTGGTGAATGTGCACATGTGATCGAGCCTGCACATTACTTCTCATGGATGGTGACAGATCTTCCCAAGGCTATTGCCAGGCCTATCAACATCTGAACCAGCATATAAAAATAAGGGTTACATTTATTACTCTCCTCCCTTCTGAGGGAAGGACATCCTGTACACTTATCATAAGGTGCTATGATATACCTTTGGAAAAGCACAATCATTTGGAAAGGCAAGCAGAACCTTAAATAGCTTAATTGATTCATGTAGCTCCTTGATTCAGGATGGCTGTGATTCAAACTAAGCATCTTGTTGTGTTAGCTTGTGGCTGTATGGGGCCCTTACTTGCTAAGCTCGGGTAGTGAGGGCCTTTGCTTTGCTCTATTGACAAAGTGTGGCCTCAGCTTTTATATTACTCCTACTACTGTGATGGTGGTGGTGGAGGAGGAGGACTGGAATGAAAAAAGCTATGGGGCACTTTGCGGCTTGCCATGGCTTGTTTCCCCCTTGGTCCTCCCGCCAGCTCCTGGCACATATCCCATGGGCCTTTGCAGCGCAACCTTGACAGCCTACTCTGCTACTACACTAATGAGAGCATTTGCTCATTAGTGGAGTAGAGGGGTTTTTTGTAGGTTTTTTCCCCCACCTTTGGGTAGGTTTGCAGAAGTTTAATGTGATTTTTTCATCTTCAGGGACATTTGTGCAAATTTAACATTATTATCTCCCATCTTTGGGGAGATTTGCACATTTTATTTTATTTATTTTAACTTTTGAGTAGATTCATGCAAATACGCTAAAGTGCAGTAAATAAGTTACTAAGGAGTAGTAACTGAGCTTTAGCAAATTTGCACAGTAACTAAGTTACTAAATAGTATTTCCTGCGCTTTAGTGGATTCACACAAATCTCCCCAAAAGTTAAACTAAAGGGGAGAGAAATCCTATGGCCACTAGACACTGTCTAGAGGGTCATAGAATTTTTCAGTTTACCGCCTCCGAGCTTGTAGACAGTGCTCTGAGCCAGGAAACAGCTCTCCCCGCCCCTTCACCTGCACCCTCATAGCCAGCATGATGGCCAGCCACCACCACCTCCATACTCATAAACAGAGCATGGAGAGGGTGAAAAGGCGGCATTCTCGGGGATGGGGAGGGCACCGTGGAAGCTTCATTATGATGCTCCCTATGTGCTGTGTGGCCTCCCACACTCCCACTCCAAAGCACCCCAGCTAGACAACCAAAATTGGCTGTCTAGCCACAAAAGCAGGGAGGGCAGAGTGTGGAAAAGATCCCCTCCGTGCTCTGCCTGCCCTGCATAGGACAGTTGGCCGCCTCTGACTTGGGAGGCGACTGACTATCCCGATAGGATTGTGTCCTAAATAAATAGAATTAAATTTGCTCAAATCTCCCCGAAGTTGGGGAAAAATTAGTGTTACATTTGCGCAAATCTGTAAGGGGGGAGTTAAATATGCACCAATCTTCCCAAATGTGGAAAAATAATAATGCAAATTTGCACAATTTCCCCCAAAGGTGAAAAAATGTTAAATATGCACAAATCTCCCTGAAGGTGGTAGGGAAACATTACATTTAAGCTAATCTTCCCAAAGGTAGGGAAAAAGATGTTGCTGTCTAGGGAGGCAATGAAGTGGAGGAGTAAATTAATTCGTGTCATTGCAAGATGTGATAGAGGGGGGATATTGTTAGGTGTGGCTCTCTCGCCATTTTAAACAACCCACGCTGAAGTGACTCTGTTGGGTTCAGATGTTGCAACAGGCCACCCTGAGAATATGCCACCCTAAATAACCCTACTACAAGCTATGGGTTCTCAGTAGAAAACAACCCACAACAGAAAAGATGTGTTGGGTTCAGACATCATGCTAAACCACCCTGCAACCACCCATGGTGACAACCTACCGTGGCTTAGCATGATGTGCAAATCAGGACACTGACTGGCAGTGGCTTTCTAGGGTTACAGGTAGGAATTTTTCCAGCCCTATCTGGAGGTGCCGGGCATTGAACCAGGGCCCTTCTGCATGCAAGTATGTGCTCAGCCACTGGCCAAATTCACCATTTTCCAATATGACACCTTTTCCCTAAGCAAAGCTTTCAGTAAGTTTATAACAGCTATCAAAGGCGCTTACCCTGCAATTGTCATCTTTTTATCCTGAACATCCAAGACAGATCAAACACTAATTTCACTGGGCTATGCAGACAAATGCCAGTTATTAAAATGTTGGGCTCTGCCTCCTTCCTCAGTGAAGCCCCACCCTTGTCACAAATTTTAAGAAAATAGATTATTTTGCTTCATTGGAATTGCTAGGAAGGCTACTGAGAAATTGTTACCTCCCACAGAGCAATATAAGATGTCTTGTTATGAAATGCCAAGTGAAGAGCAACTGAAAATGTGTAATAATATATAATTAAGAATTTGGAGATGTAAATAAGTAACAAGTAGTGATTAAAGGGGAAACACACTAAGACACAAGCAGATATACAATGAATTCAGGGTAACTGATGTCGAACACTAATTAGCAAAGTATCTAAAGAGAGAGTGCTGAGTTAAAGCCCATCGCTCAAGGTCAAATGATTATTTGCGGGATGAAGAGATGTGATATGAATTACTAGAAAATATCAGATATTGAGTTCTGAATAAAACATGTAATTGAGAACATTTATGCAAGATATATGTACTATACATTGGTATTGATTTGCATAATTTAAAAAATTTGACCCTTCCATAGTTCCCATTGTAAAAATCTACACTATATATAACTTTAATAGCCTTCCTATCGAAGAACACTGTTTTATTTCAAATCCATTAAAACATGATTTACAAATTCTCTTTGTACAGATCTTGTTTTTACAAGTCTGTATAACTTAATTTTTGCATAGTATAACATTAACATAATATAACTTTCCTTTTGGTTGTTGTTCAGCCGTTAAGTCGTGTCTGACTTCGTGACCCCATGGACCATAACACGCCAGGCCTCCCTGTCCTCCGCTCTCTCCCGGAGCGTGCTCAACTTCATCTTCATTGCATCGGTGATGCTATCTAGCCATCTTATCCTCTGCCGTCCCCTTCTCTTTTTGCCTTCAATCTTTCCCAGCATCAGGGTCTTTTCCAGGGAGTTTTCTCGTCGCATTAGGTGGCCAAAATATTTGAGCTTCAGCTTCAGTATCTGTCCTTCCAATGAGCAGTCAGGGTTGATTTCCTTTAGGATTGACTGATTTGACCTCCATGCAGTCCAGGGGACTCGTAAGAGTCTTCTCCAGCACCACAGTTTGAAAGCATCAGTTCTTCGGCGCTCAGCCTTCCTTATAGTCCAGCTCTCACAGCCATACATTACTACTGGGAAAACCACAGCTTTGATTATACAGACCTTTGTCAGCAAGGTGATGTCTCTGCTTCTTACTATGCTGTCTAGGTTTGCCATAACTTTCCTCCCAAGGGGCAAGCGTCTTTTAATTTCATGGCTACAGTCACCGTCTGTGGTGATCTTGGAGCCCAAGAAAATAACATCTGTCACTGCTTCCATTTCTTCCCCTTCTATATGCCAGGAAGTGATGGGGCCAGATGCCATGATCTTCGTTTTTTTAATGTTGAGTTTCAAACCAGCTTTTGCACTCTCCTCTTTCACCCTCAACAAGAGGCTCTTTAGATCCTCTTCGCTTTCTGCCATTAGGGTGGTATCATCTGCGTATCTGAGGTTGTTGATAATTCTCCCAGCAATCTTAATTCCGAGCTGTGATTCATCCAACCCGGCATTTCTCATGATGTACTCTGCATATAAGTTAAATAAGCAGGGCGACAATATGCAGCCTTATCGTACTCCTTTCCCCATTTTGAACCACTCGGCTGTTCCATGTCTGGTTCTTACTGTTGTTTCTTGACCCTCGTACAGGTTTCTCAAGAGACAGGTAAGGTGGTCTGGCACTCCCATCTCTTTAAGAATTTGCCACAGTTTGTTGTGATCCACACAATCAAAGGCTTTAGCATAGTCAATGAAGCAGAAATAGACGTTTTTCTGGAGTTCTCTTGCTTTCTCCATGATCCAGCAAATGTTGGCGATTTGATCTCTAGTTCCTCTGCCTCTTCGAAATGCAGCTTGTACTTCCGGTAGTTCTCGGTTCACATACTGCTGAAGCCTAGCTTGTAAGATTTTGAGCATCACCTTGCTGGCATGTGAAATGAGCGCAATTGTATGGTAGTTTGAACACTCTTTGGCATTGCCCTTCTTTGGAATTGGAATGTAAACTGACCTTTTCCAGTCTTGTGGCCACTGTTGAGTGTTCCAAATGTGTTGGCATATTGAGTGCAACACTTTAACAGCATCATCTTTTAGGATTTTAAATAGCTCAGCTGGAATACTGTCATCTCCACCAGCTTTGTTGTTAGTAATGCTTCCTAAGACCCACTTGACTTCACTCTCTAGGATGTCCAGCTCAAGTTCAGTGACTGCACTATCATGGCTATCAGGAACATTCAGATCTTTCCTGTATAGTTCTTCTGTGTATTCTTTCCACCTCGTCTTAATCTCATCTGCTTCTGTTAGGTCCCTGGCCTCCTTGTCCTTTATCATGCCCGTCTTTGGATAAAACGTTCCCTTGATATCTCCGATTTTCTTGAAGAGATCTCTAGTCTTTCCCATTCTATTGTTTTCCTCGATTTCTTTGCATTGTTCAATTAAGAAGGCTTTCTTGTCTCTCCTTGCTATTCTCTGGAACTCTGCATTCAGTTGGGTATATCTTCCCCTTTCTCCCTTGCTTTTCGCTTCCCTTCTTTCCTCAGCTACTTGTAAAGCCTCATCAGACAGCCATTTTGCTTTCTTGCATTTCTTTTTCTTTGGGATGGATTGAGTTGCTGCCTCCTGAACAATGTTACGGACCTCCGTCCATACTTCCTCAGACACTCTGTCTATCAGGTCTAATCCCTTAAATCTATTCCTCACCTCCACTGTATATTCATCAGGGATATGATTTAGGTCATATCTGAATGGTTTAGTGGTTTTCCCTATGTTCTTCCATTTAAGCCAAAATTTTGCAACAAGAAGCTCATGATCTGAGCCACAGTCAACTCCAGGTCTTGTTTTTACTGACTGTATAGGGCTTCTCCATCTTTGGTTGCAAAGTACATAATCAATCTGATTTTGATATTGACCATCTGGTGATGTCCATGTGTAGAGTCGCCTCTTGTGCTGTTGGAAAAGAGTGTTTGCTATGATCAGCGTGTTCTCTTGGCAAAACTCTATTAGCCTTTGTCCTGCTTCATTTTGTACACCAAGGCCATGCTTGCCTGTTATCCCGGTGATTTCTTGACTTCCTACTTTGGCATTCCAATCCCCTATGATGAAGAGGACATCTTTTTTTGGTGTTAGTTCTAGAAGGTGTTGTAGGTCTTCATAGAACCGATCACCCTCAGCTTCTTCGGCATCAGTGGTTGGGGCATAGACTTGAATTACTGTGATGTTGAATGGTTTGCCTTGGATTCGTACTGAGATCATTCTATCGTTTTTGAGATTGTACCCCAGTGCTGCTTTTCCCACCCTTTTATTGACTATGAGTGCTACTCCATTTCTTCTCAGGGATTCTTGCCCACAGTAGTAGATATGATGGTCACCTGAATTAAATTCGCCCATGCTTGTCCATTTTAGTTCTCTGATTCCCAAGATGTCCATGTTCAATCTTGCCATCTCATGTTTGACCACCTCCAGCTTACCTTGATTCATTGATCCGACGTTCCAGGGTCCTAAACAATATTGTTCTTTACAGCGTCGGATTTTCTTTTCATCACCAGACACATCCACAGCTGAGTGTCCTTTCGGCTTTGGCCCAGCCGCTCTGACCTGAGGGCTCATCTTCCGGCGTCATATCTTTTAGCCCTGTGATACATTCCATGGGGTTTTCTTGGCAAGAATACTGGAGTGGGTTGCCATTTCCTTCTCCAGTGGACCACATTTTGTCAGAACTCTCCGCCATGACCTGTCCGTCTTGGGTGGCCCTGCACGGCATAGCTTATGGCTTCACTGAGTTACGCAAGCCCCTTCACCACAACAAGGCAGTGATCCATGAAGGGGTTCCTTTGGGTTACCTTGGGATAGACCTTGGGAGTTTTTTCAACTGAATAATAACCTAGATCCCTTCCTCCAGTCAGCTTTGCATTCATTCCATTCCTGAATATAAAACATGTACTTTAACTACATACATATACCATTATAACATTTTAATTTTTATTGCACTTATAGACTACAGTCCCTTGCAGTTACCTTGGTGGTGGTGTTTTTTAAATTAAACTTGTGAATAGCTAACTGCGCAGGATATAGCCTATGTGTTACATAAAATTCACTTAACAAAATTATAACAAATCTATAATTAATTATAATTATAAACCAGTCCTTTATTAAGGCTTGTTGTACTAATTCGTACTTATAATATCAGAGGTAGGTAATAAGTGGATATGGACAGGTAGGGAGTAACAACATAAAGTTTAGTGGTGGGACAGGAGTACCCAGAAGACGGCAGCAATACAAAATATGAAAATCCAACAAAAAGAGAGCGAGAAGATGCTAGGAAGTCTTTTATTTGAGAAACACTTTAAAATGTTAACTGTGCCTGGTGTGTTTCGAGTGTGAAATACTGTTAAGTGTAAGCAACTATACAACCATGTTAAATAAACACAAATCAAATCACGCACGTATACACATTGTAATCTTAAAAATTAAGATACAGGAATGCACACTTTAAAAATATGTTTATGAATAACATTGATAGCATAGTGTTGTAATTTTAAAAATGCAAGTTGTATATTTCTTAAAAAGTCAGAAAGGTATATTGATTGGTTTTTACATTCAAATGGCTGTTAGCAGTTCCAACAAAAATCTCCCTCTTCCCCCACGCAGAAGCTGCTATGAACCCTGGGAAGAAAGCTCCCACTGGTGCTGTTAGGAGATTCTTTCCTGGGGCAAGACTTTGGGGGTAGGTGGGGTGATTTTCCTTGGGACTGTGGAGGGGATTACCCCATCCCCTACTGCCATGGTCCCAGCTGTGATTGGGGGGTGGGCCACTGTATGACTGTTATTTGGAGATAAAAACATTGATACAAAAAATGACATGGCAGGTATCGTTTGGCTCTCATCGTAACGTGTGGTGTCAGTTGCCACAAGAGGTGGCACTAGCTTAGATGTGTGTGTTTTTAAAGGATTAGACAAAATCCTGGAAGACAAGTCAATCAATGGAGATTAGCCATGACAAGCCAAATAAAACCTAATGACTACATGCAGAGTTACCTTTGGTTGCTGGAGACTAAGGGAAAACCAACAGGGCATGGTTATTATTATACTAGGCTCTGCTTGCGAGTTTCCATCTGAAGGCAGAATGTTTCAGATAAATGTACCCTATGTGCTGATCCAGGAAGGCAATTCCTGTGTTCTTATGTTCTTGATATGCTATGTAAGCTGTATACTAAAAGGACTGGCGAAAAATGGTTGTAGCAATTGAACTGTTTGCATCAGTAACTTCCTATATGCACTCTGGATAATTACAGTCAGTACAAATCAGCTGCAACGTAGGCTTTATGGTACTTAAGGGAATGGTTTAAAACAGTGATGGCTGTGTCTGAGCCATTATCAAATTGGGGAAAGAAAGAGAATAAGTGGAACGGGAAACTCCCTTCAACATGAAGACAAGCCATGTGAATTACACTCCCAAATGCTGTTAACTGCCAAAAGTGGGGTACCCGGCGTAATGAATAAACGATGGCTCTCAAAATATGCAGCAATGCATGTCTACTCATTCTACTGTTTAGCTTAGAGATTTTATATAGCTGGTGGATGGCTGCCCAAGTATGCATTTACATGAAATGAGTGACACCTGATGAATTCAATAAAATGTTACAGAAGGAAATGGAATCCTACAACTACCCTAGTACGGCATTTGATTCTACATCTCAAAGACTTTATTTGGATAATAACTTGAGTTGGATCAAAATAAGAATGAGGATCAGGCCAGATTTACTAATAGGTAGGTACTGGCTGCTTTCTACTACCTGCAGTTTATAGCCTTGATTGATCAACTGCCCTATGGCTGAGTAAAAAAAAAAAAAAAAGGAGGAGGAGGAGGAAGAGGAGGAGAGCTCTCTCTTAGAATGCAATTGTTCCCTCCAGCTAAACATCCCGTAATCTTTTCTTTCCATCCAAAGCACATTACAAACATATCCCCATCTATTCTCACTCCCCTTTATTTGTATCCCTCACGTTGCTTGGTGTGCAAAGATAGTGGAATATGTGCAAGAAATTATTTGTCTATTATATTTATACCGCATTTATACATTTCCACTGCTCTGCCTCTCCTTTGAGTCAAAGAAACATGCTGGAATTGGTGCCAGTTTTTTCGACCTGTACAGCCAGCCAGTCAGCCACATTGCATGGCCCACTTGCATCTAAAGCGTCCTTAGTTTGTGAATTGTTGGGAGAATGAAATCCTTGTGTGCTGAGGAGAAAGGAAATAAGGGGGGAATTAAGAACTGGGTCGTGGGGAAACAGAAAAAGAGGAAGGTGGTTAAGAGATGGGACTTGTGGTGGTGCAGAGAGAGAATTGAGAGTGTAGAGTATAGGGTGTTTAGAGAGAAGTGTTTTAAGGAGTGAAAGGAGAAAAGCAGTGAGGATTAACAGAAAGAGGAGTTCAGAGTGACCTGTGAGGATGCATAGTGAAAAGAGTGAACATATTATGGGGTGCATAGAGAAAAGGAGGAATTAACAGGGAATGGGTTAAAAAGCACTGAGTTGAAATTACAACCAAAATGCATTTCTGCAATGAACATAGCAATATGGCTGACATGAGTTAATAAAAATGTAAAAGAGGGCCTCAGAGTTATTTGGGTTGTGTACCTTTGGGGCAGAGGATGTCTATAGCCATGATGGGAAGGAGGCTTCCTTGAATAAGAGAGTAGAAATAGCCATGGGTGATTGTGTGTGGTACATGGATGTCAACAGGAATTTTTCCAGAGGGGGGAGGGCAAAGCTGCACATTGTTGTGTGATTGTAACTTGCACACATAGCATGCAATGCTACAACACAGATGTGCATTTTCCTTGTGTGTCTGCACATGCTTTGTTGCTTAGAGTCATATTCCATAACATTTAGAAGCCTGTACAGTATGGCAGAAAATCCTGGGAATTTGACAGCACTAAAGCAAAAGAGTATTTCAGTCAAGCGTCACACACGAGGTATCATGAACTCCAACTAAGGATATATGGATTTTGTAAAATCCACTCCATCTGCCTTTCACGGATTGTCATTTGCCTTTCATTCTGTCATCTGCTCATTGACAATTGGATTTTTTCCAATTTCTGAAATTTGTGCAAATCCCCCCAATGCACAAATGCCCCCCAAATGTGCATTTTCATTCTTTAGCCTATGTAGGAAAATGCACATTTTTTGAAAACAGATACACAGACACAGAACAGCAGACTTAAGAATGTCATATTGCATATTTTATGGCAACTTTACATGAGTTGTCCTAGAATGATTTCCTTCATCTTGGAAGCATTAGCAGTGGAATCTGTTGATAGTGTCTTTGGCAGGGGGAGGAAAAATGAGTATGCCTGATCAGGCTTTAGGTTTCTACAGGAGCCTGGACTACTCACTTGTTATCAGCCACTTTTAACATCACCATAATACAATGATTGCATGGCCTGAGTTTAAACTGCAGGAATGTTCTTTTGGAATTGGATTTTTCCCCTTGGAACTGCACATTTTGTACACGTAAAAACCCCCAAAGTAGCCATTCTAGTTCATGAGAAAAAAATCCAAAATCCACAATTGGGCAATACTTTCATTGGGACCAACCAAAATTCTATAGAATTATGCTTGCTTTTGAATTCTCCAGAACTCTTCATCAGGCGAGGTGATACGAAAGGCAGGAGACGGAGGATTTGGCTATGTATTATGGCCATGATGTCTGCAGTTTAGATAGACACAGTCTCAAAGTGTTTTTGCTTTTTGTTTTGGCTGAGGAATGGGGAAAAAAATCTTTAATTAAATAAATACATTATAAAATTGAGCTTTGCAGTCTGAATGAATTAGTCAATGGTAGGAATGGAACCAGAAGGTTTTTTACCGTTTGAAGAGAGACTTTGCACTGAAGCTTCCGTCCCCTCCAAACACTAGGTAATACTCACAATTTGGCTTCAGTTGACTTTTTTTACTTGGGGCACCTCCTAAAATTAAGCTCCGGTTTTGTTGATATAAGGACTCTCATGTTTTTCCTGCACTTCTGCTTCATGCTACCTCAGGAACCTGTGTGTTTTGCCAATGGCAAAAGGCAGATTAGTTGTAGGCAATCTTTTTATTCTAAGAACAGGATATCAGCCATTGCTTTGCCTTCCCAAAGGGGGAGATGCCATAACTCAGTGGTAGAGCGCATGCATTGCATGCAGAGGTCCCAGCTTTGATCCCTCGTGTCTTCAAGTAGGGCTGGAAAAACTCCTGCATGAAACACTGGAGAATCACTGCCAGTCAGCGTCAATAACGGTAGGCCTAGATAGACCAACGGTCTGATTCATTATAAGGCAGCTTCCTACATTTCTGCGTTGCTAGGTGTGATCTGATACCTGCAAAACCTACTAATTCATTAAGCGTGCAATCCCATGCATGTTTAGACAGGAAAAAGTCCTACAACCCCCAGCATGCCTCAGCCAGCCATAATGGCTGAGGCATGCTGGGAGGTGGAGGACATTTTTCTGTCTAAACGTGTGTAGGATTGCGCCCTCAGACTGCAAATCTCCATTTTGAAACTGGGTCTATCTAAATCGCAGACCTCATGGCCGTAACACCTGGCCAAATTTTCGGACTTTGTTTATTCCCCCAGAAAGGTTTTGTTTGTTTTTTCCCCCCCAGGATCTACTTTGCTTTTCACTAGAACCCTGAGAGCCACTAACTAGGGCCTGATGCAGAAGAGAATTAAAGGATTCTGAGCCCAGGAACTTGTTCTGAGAAGGTGGAATGAATGGAGCTTCCCAGTCCTTCCACACAAAAATCTATTCCTAGATGACCTTTCTTCATTTCAGCAGTATAATTTGGAGTAGGGATAATTCATTGTGTTGTTTTTATTGCTAAACAATTGCTTGTCAGAAATCCTTACTGATCTACTGCAAATTGCCCAAGGTTCTGATAGCAGATCGATGTCTACCGTCTGCCTGCTCCTGTTCTAGAGAACTTGAAAGCTTGCACAATTTTGTGGGAATTCGGTTGGTCCTAATAAAGGTATTGCTCAAATATGTAAATTTGGTTGGTCCCAATAAAGGTATTGTACAAATGTGGATTTTGTGTTTTGTTGCACATAAAAAAATAGGTTAACAAAAGGCCTGACAGCATCGAAAAGCTCCTGTCTGTACTCATACCTTTTCTTTTTGGGTGGATACAGTGCTGTCCAAATTTAGCCACACTGAAATTCTGGATTTCTGAATTGATTTTTTGAGGCAGCAATCACCACCTGCCAAAGGCTTTACAATGAGCCAGGAAGTTCCTTCTTCAGACTGTGGATGTGTCAGACATTGCTATGCCTTCATTCATTGGCTAAAACCCCTGCAAGGCAAAAGCAGGCTATTTTTCCTTACAATTCGAACAGGCAGAATAGGAGCTGTGCATTTTGCTTCGTATCTCAGGTTCTGCAAGGGCTAGAGAGTTTTTTAAAATGCAAGCTGGGAATCTGGGGATTATGGCTCATCCAAGAGAGTGCAACTGCCCCCCCATGCCCCTTCTTTTAGATGCCCATGCTGTGATAACAAGGCATTTTTGCAGGTCCAAGGTCTAACAAAACTCAACTAGAGTTGCTCAGTTGGAAGGGATGGTGGTAATGATATAATAGTTATAAGGAGTTTTGGAAGGAGATTTGCTTTGTTTCTCTCAACACTTCCTCTACATTCTTTGTCTTGTATATAAAAGTCAATTCTCATATTACAGCAAAAACAGGCAGTGACAAAGATCAGCATTATCAGGAAAACACCAGAGATCACGGAGAGAGCAATCCTATGGCCACTAGACAGTGTCTAGAGGGCCATAGGATTTTTCAGTTTCTCTGAATTGAGCTTGGAGCCAGGGCTCCAAGCTTGGTTCCCAGGAACCATGCTCCCTGTCCCTCCCCCCCCATAGGCAGCGTAGTTCTCGCCAGTCTACGTGCTCAGAAACAGCATGGGGAGGGCAAAAAGGGGGCATTCCCAGGGGAAGGGAGAGGGCTGCAGAATCTTTGTTATGAAGCTTCCTATGTGCCATGTACCCCCCCCCCACACACACACACTCTGAAGGGTCCTGGCTAGATAGCCAAAATTGGCCATCTAGCCACAAAAGCACTACAGGTGGAGCGCAGAGGAGATGATCCCCTCCATGTTCTGCCTACCTTGCATAGGGTAGTTGGCCACCTCTGACTTCAGAGGCAGCTAACTATCCCAATAGGATTGCGCCCTGTGGTAGAAAACAGAAGATAGCGTCTTTTTCAGGAAGCCAGAGGTGATTTGAAAAGGGGATCACCCATCAAACCACTTTTGCCTCTCATAAACAGGTTTTGCAGGCTTTGGTATGGTTTCCAGAACCAGTTTGACCAGAAGTAACAGTGGGACAAAATTAATGTGTGCACGAAATGGCAAATTAGGCCTGTGCCGAACCACGTTCAACCCTTATTTTATTTAATTTATACATTAATTAATGTCTTTCTGTGCCACAGTGCACAATGATGTAGAATTGAATCATGCAAGTGCCAAAGGAGACACAACCATTCCTTCCTTTTATGTGTTCCAACCCTCCTCTTCCCTATGCCAACTAAAGGGTCCAATGTATGGGGTCTTTTGCCAAAGGGTGCCAGCAATCCTGGAGCCAGACCCAGGTGGTTGATCACGTATTTCTGGTAAGTTTTGAAGGGCATTTTCATATCTAAAAGCATGTGGTAGAAGTGTCTTCAAGAGCTGCAGTTGCCTGAGGCTTCTAGGCACATGTTTTCCATTTGCTTTCAGACGCATGAGTGCCTTTCAAACGTTACAGAAAAGAGATGAAATGGAAATGCAGGGAATTGTCTCACTCCAATGTGTCTGTATAGGTTTTTATTAGAGGTACAAATATAAGTTGTTGCCTTTTGATGAAGTTGCACACAGCATGCAATGTGATGGAATCTGGAAAAAAAATCAATAATCTAATCTATATAGGGCCTGGCAGTAATTACGAGTCACAGGAACATGTAAACAAAATCAAAGAAAATAGAATCTGAGAAGAGCAACAAAATTCCATTTGATTCTGTAGAAACTGTGATGGCTTAATAAAAATGATGCCACCCCAGAAAACCCTAGGTTCTGTAATTCTGTGGGAGATGGGATTTTCTAATAGAGTTGCCAGTGCCTTCACCAAACTACAATTCCCAGGATTCTTTGGTGAAAACATAAGTAGCATAAAACAAATGTGTTTATAGTGTAGATAGGCTCCACGTAAGAAAAAATGGACCAAAAACGTAACCCTGTGACTCTGGTATGCAACAGTGTTTTCCTTACCAATTCTGGTTGGCAGGAGGAGGACATGGTTGCACTGACTGGTTGCTGGTGTGAGAGATGGTGGTGATAATGATGGTACACCTATTGGGAAGATGATCACTTGGCTATCTGATTTCTTCCTTTGGACTGAAATGCCACTTTTATGCCAATGATATCCAGCCCGCCTGCCCTCCCTTCTCTTTTTCTTTCTTTCTCTCTTTTTCTCTCTCTTTCTCTCTCTCTCTCTCTCTTTCTTTCTTTCTTATAGCATATCTACCTGGATGTTGGATCATTCTCTCAACCTTAAGAATTCTAGAGGAGCCTGAACTACTCACTTTACTATTACCAGCCACTTTTTACATCAGCTAACAATACAACTTTTGTATTACCTGAATTTTGAACTGCAGCAGTGTTATTTTAGAATTGCATATTTTTACCCAGAACTGCACATTTTGTGTATGGTTGTATTTTTTAAAGGCCCTAATAGCATCAGAGAATGGGTCCACTATTTCAGGTAGATTTGGTGACTGAGCACCAGGGCTGGGCACCAGGGCTACCAGGATAGGTAGACTTGGGCTCCGAGAAATGTGTAATAGCAGGTCTATCCCTCTGTTGTTTCTCACTGGGTAAATATGGTGTCTGAACAATATCTTTCCATACGCAGCTGAAACCCTCGATTCTTTCCCAGACTCCCTTCACTCCTGTAATGGCCCGTGGGCCAATGGCCATTACAGAGATGAAGGGTGTGGTTAATATTACCTGTTCAGCTTGCAGTCCACCCCTAGGCTCTGCTCTGGAGGCGACGCACAACAGATTCAAGTACCTTCAGAACTGGGTCATTTATTACTACAATACATGAGAAAACACTAACGTCTGAGGAGCTATGTGGCAGACTCTCTCAGCTCCATGGCCTGCACTAAGTAAGAGAGAGATGGGGAGAGGCTCCACTTGGTCCTCCTGCAAGAGCGAAAAATGGCAGGTTCCCTTAAAGCTATAAATGTCTCAACAACCCCTTCTAGCTCTTAAAAAATTGCACTGCTGCTCCAATCAACTTCACAGCCCCATCTGCATTTCCCTAAAGCACCAACATACCAGGACATTGCATAACACTGGACTACACTGCCGAATTGTTACACATTCCTCTAACTCCCACTCCCCACTGCAAAATGGGAATGACAACACTGGGCAACTTTGCAGGACTGGTTTAACCCATGCTGGTTTCAGCCACAGCCGTGCCTCCTGCAATGTGGGTATAATAATGCTGAACTTTATCTGCACACATTGTCAGGGTAATGTTAAAAAAACTGTTTATAAACTAAGGAAAAAGTATTACCAAGTCATTAGAAAGATCTTGAACGCCTGTCTGTGCTGGTGCCAAAAGGGCAACAATGTGCATGAAAATCAAGCTTCCCTAGGGAGCAGTGCTGTAGGTGGAGTCAGAGCTCACAGGGATACAGCACAAGAACTTTTATATTCACAAGGTTGTTGTGGGATAAAATGGAGAGGAAGAGGATCATGTATGCTGTATTGGGCTCCTTGGAGGAAAGGTGGGATATAATAATCTTCTCTGCACTCTGGCCACCCTGCATTTGCAGCTAGAAGGCCAATTTCAGCTGTTTAGCCAGGGCGCCATGGGGGGGGGCGGACAGCACATAGGAAGCATTGTAATGGCACTTCTGTCATCCCCTCCCCTCCCCGCTCCCCGGAACACCCCCCCCCCCGCTCCTTGCTATTCTTACAAGCGCAGAGCCGGGAACAAACCTCGCCGCCTATGAAGTGGCAGGGGAGGGGGTGGGGAGGCCGTTTCTGGGAACTGACTTCAGGGCCCTGGCTCAGAGCTCAGTTCCCAGAAAATGAAAAATCCTATGGCTGTCTAGCCATAGGACTGCATCCTAAGTGTCTTTATCAATGCAGTATGCTCTGAGTAAGGTGTGGGTTGGAGGGCAATCTGACAACAAAACCTATTCCAGCCACTAAGGGGATTGGTCAGGGTTGTATATTAGCCCCTACACTACTCAATCTTTATTTAAATGACTTGATTGGGAATTGTTTAGCATCTGACTTTCATATACCAAAATTGGCTGGGACTAAAGTCTTGCTATTGTTGTGTGCAGATTATGCTGTCTTTATGTCATTAATAGGCCTTAAATGTTTATTACGTGTTTTTATGACTTATTGTAAGGATACTCTGTGGACAGTTAATTGTAGTAAAGCAAAGATTATGGCTTTTTCCAGAAGTAGGTCAACAAATAAGTGAATAGATGAAAAGCATATAGAGCAAGTCAAGAAGTTTCATATCTGGGTATTATATGTTGACCCATCTTTAAGTTACCTTTATCTTTTACAAAAAGATGTTTTTAGCAGTTCATGGTTTAAAGGTTTTACCATTAAACTGCAGTTGTTAGGCCTTTCTATGGATTTCCTCAGCACACGAAATTATTCTGTTATAAAATTCATTTTAGAACAAAGGATCAAGGATACTGATTTTCAATACTCTATATCAAGCGCTCGCAGATTTTGCTTTCCAACGCACTTTGGTTTAACTTTTTAATTCCCTAGATATGCCAGATATCTGGATAATTCGAGTATCCCCAGGTATTGCCACATCTTCTCTAGGAATAGATTTAAATACCTTCCTTCTGCAATATTGGAAGGGCGCTACCAGGATGTCCCCTATGAGGATCGCTTGTGTCTCTGTGGAGATGAAGTAGTTGAAACTTTAGGGCATGGTTGTTGTTTTTAATGTAGCCTTCATAGGGAGGAATGTAATAGACTACTACTTTGCCCTATTATGAGGAAATGCCCTGGAAGAACATTGGAACTGTATTTGGAACATTCTTGGCTGGTACAAACAAGTCAGCAACAGAGTTAGTGGCTAAGTTCCTCCTCTCCATACAAAGGTTTTGTAACATGATTTCATCATCCTAATTATAACATGTATTCTGTGTTTTATCTTTTCCATCACATTGTATTTTAATTATGTTCATATATTTAAAATATGTGTATGTTTTAATTGCTATTCCTCTGCTTGCTTTGTAATGAATTAATAATTATGTTTTTTTAATTATCATGATTCACTGTTTGTTTTAATGGATCCATGACCACATAATAAAATGAACTGGAACCTTGAACCTTGTACTACCTACAGTCTCATACACTGATGGAATTAAATGAACACAAATTACCTTCCCCACCACGTAACCAGAGAGGGGGGGAAAACGCAGCATAGGATCTAGTGTAGCCCACCCACCCACCCACCCACACTCACCCACCCACACTCACACCTTTCCCCAAGAGCAAATATATAGGCCTCCTGTTGGTTTTGCCTTTCAGATAGCATGATGAATTTGGGCAAATAGCTATAGATTTCTCAAAAGAAATGTCTATTATCTAGATGAGGAGGGAGTGTGCACAAAGGGGATGACTAATTTGGAAACTGCATTTTCACGGGCACAGCTTTGCCTGTATGCAACTCAGTGATCACATTACTTATTTTGGTGTACTCGGAGTAAATTAATTTGCACAAATCCAGAGGAAAGAAAGGTTATGAAACACAAGATGGAGGACACAGACCCAAGCAAACAAGCAGGCCCAGAAGAAGCCCAAACAAGTAAGCAAGCCAGTAAGCTTTTATTTAAAAGCACATGGAGCATTTGGCGTGCACAAGCAAATATTCAATGCCAATATGTTCTGTCAATCATCATCATCAGTTACTTCAGCAGCACAAATTGAGAAGGGTTCGTATTAACGATAGAATCCACCCACACCAAGCACCATATATATACACACACATACTCACGCAAATAAGAATTCATCAGTTTGCAAATCCAACACACACAGACAAAGCCCAAATGCATTTTTACACAAAATGGCGACATTGACTTAAATTAATTCCCCTAACCCCTATTTCTTCAGTCACAACCGCAGAGAAAGCTTTTTAAATTAATTAATTGGGGATTCTGGTGGGAATTTATATATATTTATATAGTGTGTGTGTGTGGGGTGAAGGAAATGACCTACCAGCCATCCAACCACCCAGAAATGAACAACGAAGATCAGCGCCCAGCACCAGCAAGGAGCGCACACGCACACACCAGTAAGATCATACCGGGAGGAGGAGGAGGATTTTCTTGAGTCTATCTGTCTACACACACACGTGAAAAAAAACCCAATGCCGCTCAGCTGCTACTGCTGTTACCAGCCTGCCTCGAGACGGAGCCACTTAGCACACGCTGCCGGCTTGCATCTGGAGCCAGGAGCGGCTCGCACAGCGCATGCTCAGATTGAGCCGCCCCTGGCTAGCCCACAAGCGCTTTGATTGGCCACTGACTGGCCAGGCAGGCAAAGGCTATTTGAGCCGGCCCAGCCCGCCACATCAACCCTTTTGGCAGCTGGGGCTGCGGCCTCCCCCGTAGCCCTCCCTCCCCACCGTGTTTTGGAAAGAGCAGTGCCACACTTGATTGGCTGCCCGGCAGTGCCTGCGGAAACAAAGCATGTGCTTTCCCCCCGCCCCACGCCACCCCGCTTTTACTTCTGCAACCTCGTGGTGGTGCTGCCCTCCAGGAAGGAAGCCTTCCCGGTTTCATTGTGTGCGTCTGCACGCACACGTGCGCAATGGCCAAAACGATGCTGCCGCTGCCAGATAAGAGCCCTTCCTAGTCCGTGCAGCACTGCAACAGCCCCAGCTATCTCAAGCAAGCACAGGAGGAGGAGGAGAGATGGCCGGGGAGAGATGGTGACAGAGAAGGGAAGCAGTGGAAGCTGGAGGCTCCGATTTGTGGGGCTATAATTCCATTCTGGGTTTTATCCCCGTTTTGGGGACAGGGTTCAGCACCTTGGATAGCTCCTTTAGGGTTCTGGCTGGTTCTGACTAAAACCCAGAATGGAATCATAGCCCCACTGAAATCGGAGCCACTAGCCTCCACTGAAGGGAAGGGAGGTGGGTCGGCACCCCACCAGAGAGCCGCAACTGGTCTATGCTTTGTGACTTGTCTGAATCAAGAGCGATTTATATCTATTTTCTGCCTCCCCTAATAACCACTCACCAGTGTGGTGAGGTGGCTAGAGCTGAGCTTGCATCACAGAGGCCTTGGTTCAAACCCCAGATCAGCCACGAATGACACGTGATGGCCTGCCTGACATTCACTGCAAACCTTGCCTCTGTCTAAATGGAATTCTATGTCTTCCCTCCATCGCTAGCGTCTGTCGACTTCAGTCATATTCTGCTCTATAGGCTAATCAGCTTTACAGGCCAGAAACAGCATCGAGTTAAACATGCTTAAACCTTCTGAAAGCAATAGGCTGAACTCTGTGCTGGACTGAGTCCAGGATGTATATTTGCATGCGATTGTGGCACTAAAGATGGGTTGTATCCGATGTTAAGTCTTGCTCAGGGTAGACCCATTGATTTTTTCCCGAGTATTTATAAACTACTTACATCTAAAGATTTCAAATAATAACGCCCAATACACAGAATATATCTCATTTACATAAGACGGAAGGCTTGCATAAACAGATGGGTCTTCAACATCCGCCTAAAAATAAAACGTGTTGGCGCATGTCTAACCTCAATGAAATGAATGGGATTTAAGTCAGACAAACATTAGGTACAACCCGATATCTCCCCAGTTTTAGGGCTTCCCCCCCTCTTCACTTGAACCCAGTAGCAGCTGCTGGGAAAGCAGCCCCTACCAGTAACTGCTTGTTTGCTCAGAGCCATGTTTTCTATGTCGACCCCTCCCTGCGATGGATTAAGTGATGGGCCCTCGTAGCCCAGTCCTGAACACGTTTCCTTGGAAAACTGCAGGTCACGCTGAGTTCCGTGGGGTTTCCTTCCTAGTTAAGGGCATTAAGGATCGCACCCATTCCATCCAGGACTGTTTGTTCCGGCATTGAGTCCAGAGGGGATGACTCATCCCCCAGTAAGCGAACATAGGGTTGCAACACACAACGCGCGGCTGGGCCACAAAACTCTGGCAAGCCAGTGCCGACTGCTTTCTGCTAGCCCACCCCAGGCGGGCCAGGTTGCTTAGGGGAGACCGAGGGAGGCCCTTCTCGTCGCCGCCTCCTCAAGCGCGCTTCGGCAAACGGCGGGGCTCTTGAGGCGCGCAGAAGGTGGGCTGGGGCGGCTCCCTGCCCCTCTTTCTTTGGGAAGGGAACCATCCTTCCGTCCACTCCCCAGGGCCAGGGCAGGCGCGCGGCGCCCGTGCGCGGAGGGATGCGGGCCCGCCCCCCGTGCGCCCGGGCGAGTGGCGGCAGTCGGCCGAGAGGGGGGCGTGGCGCCCCCCCGCATCCCGTCCCGATCCCGGGGGAGGAGGAGGCGGCGGCTGGCGGCAGCGGCATCACGTGGACCCCACTCCCTCCCTCGCTTCCCCCTCCCTCCGACTCCCTCGCCCCCTCCCTTCCCTTTGTTGTAGCCGGAGCGGTAGCATCAGCGGCGGCGGCGGCGGCGGCACCATCGACGGCAGCAACAGCGCACAAAGAGGCGCGGGAGCCAGCCTGCTCCCGGCCGGCGCTCAGGCAATCGGGGGAGGAGAACCGCAGCCGCCGCCAACTCGAGGAGCCCGGAGGCGGCGGCGGCGGCGGCCCGGGATGCGGAGGGCTGGCTGGCTACCAGGCCGGCGGGTCCGCGCTCCTCCGGGCGGCGCCCGCTGATCCCCAGCAGGGCCTGCAGCCCCCCTCGCGCAAGTCCTCGCCATGGCTGCCACCGCCCGGCCCCGGGCCTCGCCCGGCCGCAGCAGCGCCGCGCTCCTGGCGCTCCTGGCGGCTCTCTGCGCTCTGGCCCCTGCCCGGACGTCCAACCCGCTCTCGCCCGCCGCGCCCGCCACCGACTGCGCCGGCAAAGGCAAGGCGGGCGGCAACTGCTCAGGTAAGCTGCAGGACCGGCGGGCTGGGCAGGGCTGGGCTGGGCAGGGCTGGGTGGTGGGCCGGCGGACGGACGGCGGCCCCAGAGCGCTCCTGCTGCCCACGCGGAGCATCCCGCCCGCCTTCTCACGGCACCAGGGGCCGCCGCTGACTCTCGCCCGCTCTCCATCTCGCTCTCTTTCCCCCCCGCACAGGCTCCCATCCGGGCACACCTCATGGACTGCTCCACAGTGCCCATCTTGCTCTCTCGGCTCTCCTCACCTTCCCTTCCAGGCTTACGAGCTCCATCAGCAGCCCCACGTTTGCCTCGCTGCCAGCCACGCACATTTTTTAATCGCCCTCTCTTCGGGCGCACGTTCCTTCTGTTTCTTTCCCTAGCTTACTCTCACTCGCCGATGTACACAACCCATCCCAATCCTCTGCGTGCTTAGGGAGAAGTAAGCTTATTTGCAAGGTTATTTGCAAGGAAATGTGCGTAGGATTGCAGGCGTAGCGGCAAGGATCCTGCCCCTTACTCCAGGCGCGCGCGCGCGCGTGCAGCCCACCGCCAGCTCTGCCCTCCTTCCCGATAGTTGTATTTGATCGCGTTAGGTTTCTTTCCTGCCCAATCTTAAGGAATCAGGACAGGTTACAGCGTAGCCTCATCGCTTTCTCTCTTCCTAGGAAGCCGCTGAGGCAGGCAAGGCTGTGAGACAGAGACTTACCCAAGGCCAATCAGCAAGTTTCATGGCTGAGCAGGGATTTTAAACCAGGTTCCAGGGCTTATTTTCAGCCAACCCTTTTTCAGAGCCAGGGTTTTAATAATAACCGACGACCTTAGGCTGCAGTCCTATACACTTACCTGGGAGAAAGTCCAGGTGAACTAACTAAGCCTTACTTTTGAGTAGACATGCATAGGATTGCTCTTTTAATGTGTAGGGTACTTTTCACTAATTAATTCACAGCACAATCCTTACTCAGAAAAAACTGTATCGTGTACTTTTCAACAGTCATAACCTGCCCTTGTTTACCCAGGAGTAGGTCCTACTGAGTTTAATGGGACTTAAACTTCTCCCAAACCTCTGGAATTAGGAAAATTTTCTATTTCGGGGTGTGTGACTTCCAGAAAGACTTCCAGAAAGCCCCAGACACCTCATTGCATTTGGATCTAGGCAGAGTACATATCTAAAATACTGACTATATAACTACATGTGAACAGAGACATTATTTCTGTTCCCTTCATGCACAAATTTCCCATTGTCATCCATGTCCCTTTCCCAAATGGAGGCACTCTTGTGCACATGCTGTGCCTTCTCCCACCCCTCCCTTTTTGTACAGACACTTAGGAGCCCTGTGTGTACATTCGCACAGTGCATATGCTCTGTGCGTGGCTGGGATCATGAAAATGAGGAGGTGTCCAGTAAATCCGGGAATGTGAGCACTGACCTTGTGTGGGCAGTGAGGTGTCAACAGTTCATGTATCCGGAACTGGTGGCGATAGGGGGTGCCAGTTCATTTCATGCTGCTGGGAACAAAGACCTTGCAGCTCTGTTTTCAAAATGTGTTTTTATTTCAATTGTTGCACAAGGAGAAATTTCTCTTCCAAAAGAACAAAAGCCCATCTCCCTGAAAAACCAGGAGGTGATGTCTCTTTTGTTTCTCCCTGCTGAGTGTGTGTTCAGGCCCATCACCCCAGCTATTTAATGCAAACCATGCCCTTCACCTTTACCGTCTCCCACCTCTTGCTTAAGGAAATGGTGTAAGAAACAGAGAATACAGAGGTGCTCAGATGTCTATAGCCTGTTTAGGTAATCAACAAGCTTCTTGTCTGCTTTTCTATCATAATAAAAATAATCATATCCTAGCATCAAATCTAGCCTCTTCTATGGAGCTGGTTGGTAAGAAAAGTCGTTGCTGTGAAATGCATTGTGATCAAATAAAACATATTTTTTAAAATATTAGAGCCATGTCACTTGCCTGTTTTATTCTGTCTTTCAATATGTTGTAGAAATATCACAATATTCTTTTGGGGGGTGGGGATGGTACACATTTAATTTTGAAAGTGTCCCCCCCCCCAATTAGCAGAAACCTAAATGGGAACATTTAGGAAATAAGCTTACAACTGGGATTGTGTTTCTAAAATAGTATTTTTCTGAAAGGTATTTCTGTTTGGCTCCTCCTTCAGATGAGGTATTTTACCGTCCTCAAAGCATTCAAGCTGTTGTTTCTTTTCCCATCTGAAAAGCATGGATGATTGCTCTGAAATGATTGCCAGTGGAAATTACATGCGACTGCTAGAGCCAGATTGATGAGAGATTCATGAGAGGTACTTGTTGTCCTCTGGTCCCATTGTCTTCCCTGAGAGATGAAGGCAACCACTTTGTAAGCAGCTTTGAGCACTTTATATGATGATCCCTTTTGGTAGTGCAAGTTACTGACAGCACAACCCTACTCATATTTAGTCAGAAGTAAGTCCCGGTGGGACTTTCTCCCTACTGTGTGTTTAGGATTGCAGTCTGAGGGTTCACTCTGCACACTTGCTTAGGGATACATCCCATTGGACATAGTGGGACTTAACTTCTATGATAACATGCATAGGATTGGGCTGCATGAATATTGAGGGAGGGAGTAACTAAGGTCCTAACTAGATGCAATAGTGGAATGACCCATGCCACCATCATGTCTTGTTGTTGCAGTACTATGCACCTTTACTTGGGGGTAATTGGGTTTACTTCCACATACACATGCATAAGGTTATGCATTTCTACTTGAATTTCTACTTATAGATTTTTTAAAAATCATCTTTACAGCACTTTCAATTTACAATATCTTTGTGGTGTTCAAAATGGACAACTCTGCCAATTCTTAGCAAATTCTCTAAGAAGCAAATGATGCCAATGCTGTTCCACAAAATAATTTCATCTTCGTTTGTTCTCTGTATGCTTGCTTGTTGGGTTCGTCGTGCTCTGTTTCCAGACTTGTTGGTGGTATATTTGAGCAAAGCACTGCTTGACTTCTGTTCCTTTTGCATCCATGCTCTGACCTGGATTCCTGCATTGAGCAGGGGGTTGGACTCGATGGCCTTGTAGGCCCCTTCCAACCCTATTATTCTATGGTTCTATGATTCTATGTGATGACTGATCATGTTTTGTGCAAAGAAACATTAGCAGATTAATTTGCTACTGCCAAATACCAGTGTACCTAACAGGCATGCATTATTAGCATACCATATGGGAAACTCAGTGAAATCATTTTAGAAAGTTTCCAGAGCAAAGTGTAGAAAGTTAAAGCAATGTCACTGTATAATAAATCTCAGTAGTAGTGTTTTAAAGAAAAAGAGGTGAAAATCACACACAATATTAAACATAAAGGGTAATGGGAATCAATTAGAAAATGCACAAACATCTATAATAATAAATGAGGAAGTGTGTCTGTCCATTTGTCCGTCAGCACCACAGTGCCAAGACCATGAAAACTAGACATTTGGCATGCATACCAAGGAGACCCTAGGGAGTGTGTACCTTGGGGTTATTTTGCTTTTAAACACATTAATTTTACTTAATGTAAATGTGTCCATGTGGCTGAAGCCTGCAGCAACATCTTCAGCAATTAGGGGCAGACTTCCCTAACCAGCACGTAGCTTTGCAGCCTGTACAGTTTGAAGCCAAAGGAAATTAATAGGCTGTAGGACAGTTATAGCCCTGCCTCCTCCCCACTGCTGTGGGGCAGCCCCCTTCAGGGGACTACAGTAGACAGACCCCTCCCTCAGGGAACTATAGGGGTATACCATGTCAAGGGCTGTGCCTAGGAGCACCAATAGCCATGGCTTCACTCCAACAAGGCAGACACAATGTGCCCAAATCTGACAGCTGTGAAAGTTGGCTAGAAGGCTTCAAACTATGTATCAAACTAAGAGTTATTCCAACCTGTGCGAAGCTGGCTCCATTTGCTAGTATAAAATAAAAGCTAAGACTGGAAAGCACTGTGGTTTACTTTTTCAGCTAGAGATCATCCTCTAAGTTTCATAATATTCCGCTTGGACATCTCCCAGGAGTGTTCTTTGCACTGAAGGCTGCTTCATTTGGCTGCAATACAGACTTTCAAGCCTAATTAATTCACCTGCTCTGGATTAGGGCACTGTATAGATGCTCTTTTCAAGGGTTAGCCAGTGTCTTTTCAATGAGCAGCTTCTACTTTTCCCAAACTGTGATAAACTAGTTCTTTGGGACCATGTTTTACATCTTTCCACTTTGCTTGTGCAAAGATTTATTGCCATGCCACACAGATGCTATTTGAGTGCAATTGGAATTGCCATTATGGGTGTCGCTTAATTCCCCCTTCCCTGTGGCCTGATCTCTCACTACACGAATAATGTTTGAATGATAGAATCACATGGCATCGCCAGGATTATGTGGATATAATCCATGCTAGCATTCTTCCTCCACAGGAGCCACTAAGGTTGGCATGAGCAGTTCCAGTGGATTCCTTGTGTTCCCACATAGTTCTGTCATTCAGGCATTACTGGTTTGACGTGAGATCCAGTCACAGGGCATTCATAGCGCAATGGCAACACATGAGTTGGGGCTTTAACGAAAATAAAACATTGTGAAAAAATCAGTGTTGCAGTTTCATACTCGTTCTTGGGTGCCTTTCAGTTGAATGGGGCTTGAAGGAAGGAACGCTTCCTAGCTCCTCACACCTTATCCGACACTGTATCGGAGGTCCCCCTGATCCTCTGGAGAGGCGTTTCTGGGGTGCAGGTGGCTGCTGGGGTTGGGAAGGAGATAAGTTACTTACCTTCTGTGAACTTTCTAAATTTAACTTCTTAGGATCCAAGTCAGTAACTCCGTTTTTGGACTGCTGTTCAGTACTGTTGTTACCTCTGCTCTGAGAGGTAGGACCTAGAGGTTGGGGGAGGCTGACTTATGTTGATGGAGGCACTACCCTTGTCACAGCTGAAAGATTCCTTGGGGAGGAGGTGATTAGTTAGGACAGGATAAAGCACTTTTCTCTGTCCTAATAAATCCCCCCCCACCCCAACAAATCTTTTAACTTCAAAGTTCTCAGAGCCCTTAAAAAGTGCATAGCATCCTGGAAGAATTGGATTTTGGGGGTGCATAAATTATGGTCCTAAACAGATCATAGAATCATAGAATAGTAGGGCTGGAAGGGGCCTATGAGACCATCGAGTCCAACCCCCTGCTCAATGCAGGAATCTACGTCAAAGCATCCCTGACAGATGGCCATCCAGCCTTGTCTTGAATGTCTCCAGTGTGGGAGAGCCCTCCACCTCCCTAGGTAATTGGTGCCATTGTCATATTGCTCTAGCAGTCAGGACGTTTTTTTGGATGTTCAGCCAGAATCTGGCTTCCTGTCACTTGAGGCCATTATTCCATGTCCTGCATTCTGGGATGATCGAGAAGAGATGCTGGCCTTCCTCTCTGTGACAACCTTTCAAGTACTTGAAGAGCGCTATCATATCTCCCCTCAGTCTTCTCTTCTCAAGGCTAAACATGCCCAGTTCTTTCAGTCTCTTCTCATAGGGCTTTATTTCCAGTCCCCTGATAATCTTTGTTGCCCTCCTCTGAACCCTCTCCAGCTTGTCTGCATCCTTCTTAAAGTGTGGTGCCCAGAACTGGACACAGTACTCAAGATGGGGCCTAACCAAGTTTCACCTCTCCACAATACTAAAAGTTGTCAGGGGCTTGAGCAGGCCAGTCCTGACCTTCCACCCCACCATTTTCCTCTCTCCTCAACTGTCCTCAAAATTCCTTGGCCGCTAAAGGGCAATGAGCATGCTCAGTCCTCGTCAGGCTATTTTCAGGGTTATTTCTATGAACTTTTAAAGCTAGTGTTTTTCTGCATATTTGGGGATTCCCCCCAGTATGCAGAAATCCCTGCTGGTGACCCCATTTCACTGCCCTGCCGATAGACACCAGACCGTCAAGTTAACTCTTAGAATACATGCTGTTTCAATCTTTGAAACAATCTTTAAATAATTGATGTAATATGCAAATCAAATCTCCGCCGTAACCTAATCAGGTGTTTGGTACCAGTGGGTACTGAACATGTGAAGGGGCAAGTGGGAACATGTCCTCTCAGCAATGATTTGTGTGTCAGCCATGTTCCTCAGCTGATATATGGTCAGCTCAGTCTGAAGGGGGCCACCTTTTACATGTGTAGGGTTTTCAACGTAGGGACTGAACCCCAGTCAATCAGTAATAATCATCAAACAGAGACTATGTGGAAACGGTGGAGAAAAGAGGATTTTTCACTAATAGAGCTACTATCCAAGCCCTTTTGTGGTTCTCCAACTTGAATTCAGCCTACTCCCTCTTCTCCACCACATGTTGATATTTATAATTTAAACACCATGTCAGGACCAAATTTGGCCCAGATGCAAGTAGTGCATCAACAACTTGTGTGGCTGTGTCCATATATGCTGGTCAAGCAAGCCCTCCTCCAACCATAGTGAAATACAATACACTTAACATGAAATACAAAAGTAAGCCTAGAGCAGATACAACTGTACAGTGACAAACAGTCCTATCAGCCATTAAACCATCCTCCCATGAATTTTGGCTCTGCCCATTTCAGCAAAAGGAAACTATTAACAGCAATGAACTCTATGTGGGGCTACTCTGGAAGCTGCAGCTGGTGCAGATTGCTGCAGCCTTGCTGGAGGCGGGAGCTGCAAGTAGGAATCATATCGCCCCATATCACTTCTGAAAGCACTGCACAATTCAAGGTCTTGCTTTTGTGACCCAAGTACTTGAAGGAGCACTTATCACATTACCGGCAGACCCGTGCCTTGCGATCAGCAGGGGATGCCTTGCTTATTGTCCTGCCAATAGCAGAAGCTAGGAAGGTGGTGACATGAGACAGGGCATTCTCCATAATGGTACCCCGTTGATGGAACTTCCTCTGTGGTGATATCAGATTTGCCCCCCCCCCATTATTCCAATTATTCAAACAAAGATTGAAGGCTTTTTTTACTTGTTCAGGCATTTGGACTTTGATATAAAGTTGTTTAGGTGTGGTCATAGTGAGAGTTATTGCTTCTGATTTATTGTATTTTAATGTAGTGTGATTATAAGGGTGTTATATTATATTTAGCATATTTGATGGTTGTGTTGGTATTTGCATTGTTAGCTGCCCTGTGTTCCACTATTGGAAGAATGACGGGATATACAAATACTGAATGAATTAATGGATAAATAAATAAATTTGTTTTGGCTGTTGCTGCCTCATCTAGTGGATGGAGTTGGTTTTGAATTTAGCCTCGCTGTTTATAGCTCAGAGTTATAGAAATTCCTTCCTCCCCTACTGAAGAAGAAGATGAAAGTTCTTTCTTGCTCTTGTGTCTTTAAGAGCCTCCAGTCCCTCCAAAATTAGCAGGTGAAGTTTTCCTCACCACTTATTCCATGAGAAGAAAGTTCTCCTATAGAGTTTCAGTGAGCCAAGCTCATGTTAATTGTACAGGGGCGGGATAAAAAAAAAAAAAAGTGGCAACCCTACACACACAGAAACCCAACACAGTGACACCTCACATTTTTCCTGCTTACAACTAGCAGAAGGGGAAGTGGGAGAGAGACAGTCTTCACATTTTCTGAGGAGAGGAAAGTCCCATTTTCTCAAGGAAAATAAGTGATTTGGTTCTGTAGGAAGGATCACTGCTCTCAAAAGGCAGGTGGCAGGCAGGGAGTGGTACACTAAGTCTGCATTCTCCAACCTGGTGCCCTGCAGATGTTTTGGACTGCCAATGGCCATGCTGACTGGGAATGATGCAGTTCGACACATTTGGAGGATACCAGGTTGGGGGAAGCTGACTTAAACAGAATTAGCATCTTCTGTAGGGATCATTCAGCAGGATATGCCTTATGCCATGTTATAATTTATTTCTAGAGCACCTGTGTTAACTATGTGTTGTAAATAAATCAAAATAAAATGCAAGCCCTGCCCTCAGCCTTTAAAGACAAGACATACAAGAGAAAGGAAACTGAGACAGAAAAGGGAGGTCAATTTGACAGTGCTGGAACAAAAGACTTGCTAACGGGCATTTACATCCAATAAGAGCGGAGCGAGGCTAGTGTCCTTGCTAGGGTGTAGATGGTACAATGTCCCAGTAGCCCTTAATTATCTGGCCAGTGACAGAGGCCGGAATGACCTTTCCCTCAAAACCGCGGTCACAGGGCAAATTACAGTTGGAGCAGAGTTCTTTTTGGCAGTGTGTGTGGGTGGGGGGGAGTAATGTCCCACAGCTGTTCCTTCTCTGGCCAGTGGCTGGGAACAGGCTCGCCTTCCGCTTGCTGTGGTGCTCTTCCCGAGAGGGAGCGAGTACAACCTCCCAGGGCCCAGCGTGACCTTTCCCTTGATTCAGAACAATCGCCCTGCTTTTTAAGAACTGGCGTTCAGAGAGCAAGGCATTCTTAAAAGAGCTGAAGCAGTGTAGGGGCTTCAAACCATTCTCCCGATCGCTCTGTTGCTTTTTGCCCAGGCATCCCTCTTTTCAAGCTGCACTGGAGTGGGCGTGAGGGGGTTCCTTGACGGTTTAGAGCACGTGCGAGAGCCGTCTTCCTGCCACCAGTTCCACAAGTAGGCGGTGACTGGTGATCTCTGAGGCACATTAATATAGGAAAATGGCAGAAATGTGGTCTTGTCATAAGAATTCAGCTTCCTAAGTATCTGGGCTTTATAAATGTTTAAAGAGCAACTTCCTAGTCTTTATGATTGTGAAGATATGCTTCAAAGTGCATGGCCAATACCTGGAGAAATACCAGAAGCCAAATGAGTGACTAACAGTGCAGTCCTCTACAAGTCTACTCAGAAGTAGGTCCCATTGTTTCCAGTGGAGCTTAATCCCAGCATGTACATGATTTTTCCAGTGTTCAGAGGGCAAGGTGGGTCAGTGTCCTGTATAGCTTCTTACCCTTCTCTGTGCCTAATAGAAAGAGGATAAATTATGCAAAATAAAAGTAATCATGCATATATATACACACACACACACATTAAAAACTACATACTTTATACTAGTTGCAGCTTTGATTGTCAGATAATTTCAGTTATCTAGGCATCTTTTTTTTTTAACCCCATTAATTAATAATGGACATGTTACAGTACAACTAGAAACCCCTTTTCCACCTGTTGAGCAGGGAGCTCAGATGTAAACATAAGAAGAGTTATGCTGGATCAGACCAAATGCTTGTTTAGTCCAGCATTCTATTCCCACAGATGCCTACAAGCAGGACATGAGCACAACAGCACCCTCCCACTCATGTTCCCCACCAACTGGTATTCACAGGCATACTGCCTCCAATAGCGGAGGTAATATATAGCTATGATAACTAGTTGTGATTGATAGCTTTATCCTCCCATGAATTTGTCTAATCCCCATTTAAAGCTGTCCAAGTTGGTGGCCAACACTACATCTTGTGATAGCGAATTCCATAGTTTAACTATGCACTGTATGAAGAAGTGGCTCCTTTTATCTGTCCTGAATCAGGTTCACACCAGGAAGCTGTCACGTATGGAGTTAGATTATGGGTCCATCTAGCCCAGTAGTGTTTACTCTGACAGTCAGGGGCTTTCTGGCAGAGGTCTCTCCCAGCCTTCCTAATCTGAGAAAGTTTTAACTGGTGATTGAACCTGGGACTTTCTGCATGCAATGCCTGTGCTCCACCAAGTATGGCCTTTCCAGAGATTTTCTTGAAAGCCTTTCTTCTCTCTGATTTTTGTATATGGGTCTTCTAGCACTCTGCTGTCCAAAGGGCTGATCAGGTTCACACTTGCTTATCTTCAGCTTGCTGCAGCATCAGAGGTTCCTGTACCACTCAGTAATCTGTACTTTGGGGAGGAGCCATAGCTTTGTGGTAGAGCACCTGCTTTGCAAAGCAGAAGGCCCCTGGCTCAGTCCCTGGCATCTCCAGGTAGGTCTGGAAAAACTCCTGCCTGAAACCCTGGAGTGCTGTTGCCAGTCAGTGACCTGGTTCTCATGACATAGTGCAGCTTGCCATGGGTTATTTAACCCACAATGAGCTGCAATGCCTGTGAACACCACTTTGCATATTTAACTCTCGCTCAGGGGATTGTCATGTTGTGTGAACCCAGCAAGCGTGGGTTTTGTAAGGGTTAAACAACCCTCGTGTAACTCATGGTCTGTTCTAGGGTTATGTGAGGGCTATTTAACCCTCCTATAACTCATGCTTGCCAGGTTCACATGACATGACAATCTGCGAGTGGGGGTTGAATGTGCAAAATGGTGGCTGCATGCACCATGGACTCACCTTGGGTTAATAACCCATTGTGGTGTGGCGTGGTGCAAACCGGCTCAGTGTCAACAATACTGGTCTAGATGGTCTGACTCCGTACAAGATAGCTTCCTATGTTCCTATGTTTTATTCCGTGCAGGCTACTCTAGGTGGGAAAGAGTTCTCTATCTATTGATGAACAGTTCAAAGAGCATGTTTACATGTAAGAAAATGAAGCACTTTGTGTTGCAAAACATTTTTCTTCGGGTTTGATAAATGTTCCAGGATGGAAAGGATCATAAAATCCATTACAAGACTTCAATTTTTTTTCCAAGTGCACTGAAACAAGAGCAAAAAAAAAAAGATTCTGCAAAAAGTGTATTAGTAATGGCATATGGGAAATAAAAGTAATGAAATAGGTCTCATAATAATGAAATACTAGAGAAGATGGGAAGTTGGGGAGTCATGGGCTTTGCTGACAGATGATGCCAGTAATGCAAAGGCAACATTGATCATTTTAATGGACAAGTAGCCACAGCTTACCATTGTAGAATGCGCTTCCCTTGGCCTCCACCGGCTTTTTTGTGATCTTGGGCACATTGAAAAGCATTTGTAGGAGTTCAAATTAAATTGCAAACCATTTCCAGGGTTCATATTTTAGCTCGGGATTTTAAGAGCTGAATGAGACATTCAGCTAAAGACAGAGGTTGTAGTACCACAGCCTCTTTCAAACAGCTGCTAAGGAGAAGGGCAACATTTGCAGGGGAGCAGTGACAAGAGGGGCTCACTGGGTGACTTTGGGCCAGTCACAGACTCTCAGCCCAACCCACCTCACAGGGTTGTTGTTGTGAGAATAAAATGGAGAGGAGGAGGATAATGTAAACCGCCTTGGGTTCCTAGCGAGAGGAAGAAAGGCGGGGTATAAATGCAATAAATAAATAAATAAATAAACCCTCCCCTGCCCACTGCTTTTCACTGCAACCCCTTCACGCAGCACTTTCTCCTACAATACAACAAATGGATGCCTGGGAAACCCAGCCTGGAGAGGGGACGGCAGGGGAAACCAGGGCGGGGGGGAGGATTAAGCACCCTGTCTTGTCTTCCACGTCTCCTTTTTAAATTATCCCCTCCCCTGCCATTTTGCAGCTGTTCAGCAGCATATGGAATTCCTGGCTCTTCAAAGGAGCTTAGAAGAACGTGTTAAGCATAAAATGGTAACGTGCCATTTATAATAAAGGAAAAGGGCAAGAAGAAATGGTATAACAATGTATTTAAATTGGAAGGCTAATTTAAAATAATACAAATAGTACTTTCAGATATACCTTGGTCATTAATATTACTCGTTTAGTCTATGGTGACCATTACACTCTGTGTTTATTTAGATATTAGATTTCTTTCCTGATGTTATGGCTCCACGGCTGCTGTAGTAGCATTCAGTGTATACTGAAAATGTTTTGCATCCCTATAGTCTGAAGCAGTAGAGAGAGCAATTGAGGACACTCTGGGAATCCACAGAATGACTATGGGATTTTGGAGATATATTTGTGCAAAACCTTTGCAACTGCAGCTGGATTGAATGGAAATCCTACAGTAGATCCTGCATCAGTTACAGTGAGAAAATCTAATGTCTGAATGTTTTCAGTAAACTGTTAGAACTCCAAAAACTGGAGTTGCTGATGGGTTTTGGAAATACCTTGATATGGAGTCCACCTCTGTAGGTTTTGGAGTGGGTTCTTGTGTGATTTACTGGAGTCCACAACAGGCTTGGTCTGGAAAGTGTTTGCTTCTGTGCTGGGTCTTACTCTGCACAGTACAGAAGAGCTTCATGCCATTGGTTGTGAACTACAATCTGGTTAGCAAGGTGGTTGTTCCTACAGAGTGATAGCTAGGTCTTATTGAATGCAGACTTAGGGAATATCTTAACCAAAAAATAAGGCCCCTACATGCAAACAGTACAACTCACATTTAGCTTGAAAACTTCACAGTATATTAGTATTGGTTGGATTAAGCAGGGGGATTATTTAACTGGTTGCTATTCTCAAACATGTGTTTGTAATCCTGGTCTATAGTCTACAATCAAAATGAAATAAATTTGGGTGGGAGTAGCATTTAACAGCATAATGTTCATTGAACTTACACATGAACCTGCCTTGTATTGAGTCTGATCATTGGTCTGTCCGTCTAACCCAGTATTGTCTGCTGCTGCAAACATGTGTGTGTGCACGTGCGCATGCGTGCATGCGTGCGCGCACATGCGCGTGAGAAAGAGAGAGAGAGGATTCCAACAGAAGAGATTTAAACATATGCTCAACACTTGTATTGGAATTAATGGGGCTTAAAATTACTCAATTTTGGCTGGATTGTACCTATTCTTTACAAATCAGGGGATCCTCTACTACTACTTCTTGTTTAACATTACCTTTCTCTATTCAAACAGCTGAAAACTATATAATAAAGAGTGACAGTGACTCCGTATACTTTGATCTCAGTCCAATTTCATGTAAACTTTGCCAACAGTTAGTTATGTTTGATATTACTCAGACAGCTCAGAGCAGTGACTAAGCCTCACATCAACCTAGGAAGGTAGAACAAGCAGAGAAAAAGAAGAAGAGTGATTTCCCCAAGGTTAGAGGGTGGGAGTAATCTGAATTTGGGATTTCCATATTCAACCTCAATTCCCTGGCTATGTACACCAACCTGGAAGTGATGAATTGGTTGTGTCATTGGTGCCCTTGAGAGACAGTATGTGGCCCAGTAAATAGAGAGTTTAACTTTGATCTGGGTTCGAATGTCACTTTTATGTGCCTCCTGGGCTCTCTTCACACCTGGCATTTTATTCCACTACAAACCGGTCCTTTTTATTCCAAATCCTTTCCAGGATTTACACTGGCCCTGTATACAGGCATCTCTCATAGCCGCCCCTCTGCTCTATACCTTTTCATGGCTGGGCGGAGCTGCACGGAACAATCAGGACAGAAGGAGCTGCTGGCCCCATGGCCCCTCCCCTCCCCTGATCATTGGTTCCTGTAACATTATTGAAGGCTCCCTCCACAGCAGGAGGGAAGTTGGAAGCCCTTCTAGTGATCTGGATAGTAGGCTATGGGAGCTGGTTTCCTCTGACTTGGTGGCAAGGGAGAGAGAGTGTTCTCTGTGGCTAACCCCAAGGTTGCTGGTGCTGCTACTCCTTCTCTGCTAAATATGTCAGTGTGCAATGGAATTAAATGCAGTATATTGCTTGCACCACTAAGTTTGAAGGGTATACTGATTTCTGGGTTCCCAACTACAGAAGTAAGAAATCCACAAATGGACTTGTATATAGTCAATGCACCAAGCCATCCCTAACAGCCCCCACCCCCAGGCAACTGCTTCACAGGAGACACCTTCTTCATTAGACCTGGCTTGCTTCCCCCCACCCCACCCAGGAGACGAGATAGTGGCTGGCTAGGTGGGAGGGAGTACTATGGAAAACCCATAAGGCAGCATTACTGCCTTATCTAAAACAACTCCACACACATAAAAAAAACCCATTAAAAATGACCATTCCAAGCTCTGCATGATTAATTTATTTAGGGGAGGAGAAAAGGCACTTTTAATACTCATTGAAATCCTAACTGTCAAGCCTTTCTCCTGCGTGGCTGAGAAGGGAGACTCCCCCATCCACCCTGGGAGGAAAAAAGCCTATCAATCTGGTGAGCAAAATGGAGAAGAAGCAGTCAGTGAAGTCAATGGGATGGGGAGGTTTAAAGTAAATGCGCTGAAGGGAATGGGAGACCTTAAGAATGCTGCTCTAAGTAGACTTACAGTGCACTCCTATGCATGCCTACTCAGAAGCCAACCACACAGATTTCAATGGAACTTACTCCCAGGAAAGGAAAGCCTTACAGCCAATGAGTTTACTCAGAAGTAAGCATTGCTGTGTTCAGAGGGATCTTGGAGAAGCATTTGGGATGGTTAACTACTTTACAGTTCAAGCACCTGCTCGTAGTGGAATGGGAGAGAGGCAGAAACCCCCACCCTCCCCCCGATTTGTTGTCATGACAGTGTTATTCAACACCGCCCAGCAACGCCCCCTAGCACACGCCCACACAAAATGGGACAAAACACTAAAGGGGAAATGCACAGGGTGGAAATGGCGATTTCAATCACAAGCACAGAAAATGCCAGGTTTTCCCCGTTCTCAGATAACACGAGGGGGGGGGGGTTGTGAGATAGCAGCAGGAGAGCATCATCATCATTTAAAGCTCCTGTGAAAACCAGTGATTGAAAAAGAACGATCCTGCTAAAATACCAAGGTGTGAAGTCACTGAGTCATTGCCTGAGACTCAGGCAAGTGATGGAGTTTGTGCACATACAGTAATGCAATATTGCAGTGGTGAACAGACTTCAGGCTTGTGGGATTTACTTTGTTTTTGTTTAGTAGAACTCCCAAGGTCTACCAGCATGAGCCAGGTGCAAAACTGTGATGGGGGGCAAAAATACACAGCATTAATAGGGTGCTCCTGAGCACATGTTCACATCAGGAATTTGTTTTTGTATCAGAACTGAGTTGACAGTCCCTTTTTTGCATAAAAATTCACTCCTACTCTCCCCCCATCAGCTTTCTTCATTTCAATAGCCTAAGTTAGGGTGGGTTTGGGAGTCTTTTTGTTGCTGCAGTTATTAAACAATGGGGAGTCAGGAACCCTTGCCAACCTACTACAAATCACCCTGAGATCTACCAGAAGATCCCGAATGACCTTCCACTATAGTGTATTTCTTCGTCAATTGCGACCCATCACTGTTTATCTGGTGAGCGACAGAAGAAAACTGTACACTGTATTATGTATTGGAAGGAGGCAAAATCAATGCGTTGATTTATATTTAAACCTTTGTATTTTATTTCCTTGTTTTTCAACATTTTCTGAAATAACTGGCACATGTCTGACAATAAAGAAGTATTACACCATATGCACACAATCTGTTGGAAAGTATTTCTATCAGTGATAATAAGAATGTCTATACATCAACAATGTAATGGATGTTCTATAAAATAATACATTCTGATAACACTGAATGAAGAAAGAGTGCTATTCACTTTCTATTTTTGACATAGGCTTGTAACAGGTTTGGTTAGTGATATAGCTCTTAAACTCAAGCTCTAGTTTTATTAGCTAGGAAAATGTTATCCTCATGGTGGTGTGTGTGTGAGAGAGAGGGAGGAGGGAAAGAGAGAGATTAGAAATTGACCAGGAACAGGGCAGTGTGCACAGAGATACATTGCTTCCTGCCCCACTGAATCCCTTTCAGTGGAGGTTTGGTCACCTGTTTGTAGGAGTAGTAAGTGGATTTTGCCCATTATAACAATGGGCAGTATCCAAAACTGCTGCTGAGCCTCCACTCTTTCTCCTGCACCTGTGGGACCCACTGCAAGTGCAATAGGAAGCTGGAACTAGTAACCATGGAAACAAGCTGAAATGCCCATATCTATCTGGAACAGGCTCAGCCAACAGAGTTCCCTTCTGTGAGCTCCACTGATTTCCCCTTTTGAGGAATGAGCATTTTGGCTCATTTCTGATTGTCTTCGGAACCACTGTCTTCCTGTTGTGCTAGCGGTAGGCCCTGCTAGTGTGCAGGCAGCATTGGATACTGCCCACTATACTCAAATTCAGTGCTTCTTTTTTTCTCATAGGAATGAATGGGCACCATTCACTTGAATGGGAGAAAGTAAAGTGGTGCACTTCAAGACTCTGTTGGAGTGTGGATAGATAGATAAATTTTATTGCTTGAGTCCAAAGATGAGTGCAAAACAAAAAACAGGATACAAATCATTAAAACAATAAAAGACATAATATGACCAAAAATCACAGGTTTAAAAGCAACATCTACGGCATGAGGAAAATGTAGCCATTAAAGACTGGGGTAGAAATTAAAATATTGCCAGAATACAATTTCATACAATCAAATCTTGGGCTTACTATGGCACTTTACAGAAAGCGGGTCAGATGAAAAGAGAAACTTTTCCTTGCACCTTGCAGCCTTGATTGCAAATGCTGCAACCCTTTGAACAACCAACTGATTTTCAGATTGTAAAAGAAAATCCAATTTCTGTGATGTACTCCAATATTTCATTTTTTTTTTTTAAGGAAAGAATCTAGATAGTTATCTCTAATATTGGAATATAGCTACACTCAAGCATGTATTGGGTCAAATCCTCCAATGCTAGATCTCCACAAACACATAACCTCTTCTGAGCTGGAATACAATAGTATCTCCCCCATTTCATCATTGTGTCCATTTGTTCAAAACATAGTCTAGTAAAAGCTGTCCAATATTCCATTTTCATGGGAAATGTCAGATATGATTGGAATGGGGAATAAAGCTTTTCCTTACTGCTGGAGATACCAGTGAGGTCAGGTTTTACCTTCTCTTCACATAAATGTATCCCAGAATGCTTGGAATCTATTTACTTTGTCTCATACAACTCAGTTGGAGACAGTGGATTAGATGTACACTTAGTCATATTTACAGTAGACCTACTGAAATCAATGAGACTTAGTCACACCTAACTTCGGTCCCATTAATTTCAATGTGTCTATACAAAGTATGACTGCCTAGATTCAACCCATTTAAAAATAAGCCAGCCTCTGTTTGTGTATCTCCTCCCCTTCATCTGCTTGCTCTGTTCCTTGGTATGATGTCACTGGGAAATAAATATCTAAAACTTGTTATCCATTAACAATCCAATCCTAAATATGGTTTCTGTGGGTCTTGCTTCTTCCTAGTAAGTGTGCTATATAGTTGCAGCCTTTATCAGATTAAATTATACTTTTTATCTCTTAGTTTGGCATAAGCTTGTCCAAACTAAGGATCAAATTCGTTTCTACCATTCTTTATTGACAGACATGCCAAAAAAGTGTTTTTCATTTGTCAGTTTTAGATTCCTCCTGTCATTCATAGGGGAAGGCAATCTCGGTTTTACTTGCTTCAGTCTCCTTGTGTGAATTGTCTGTTACTATTTGGACATTAAGATATTTTTTCCACATTGAGGACTCTCATTTCATGGGAAACTATTTCTTCCTCAAATCGCCAACATTCGCTGGATCATGGAGAAAGCAAGAGAATTCCAGAAAAACATCTATTTCTGCTTCATTGACTACGCTAAAGCCTTTGATTGTGTGGATCACAACAAACTGTGGCAAATTCTTAAAGTGATGGGAGTACCAGACCACCTTACCTGTCTCCTGAGAAACCTGTACGAGGGTCAAGAAGCAACAGTAAGAACCAGACATGGAACAACCGATTGGTTCAAAATTGGGAAAGGAGTACGACAAGGCTGCATATTGTTGCCCTGCTTATTTAACTTATATGCAGAGTACATCATGAGAAACGCCAGGTTGGATGAATCACAGGTCGGAATTAAGATTGCCGGGAGAATTATCAACAACCTCTGATATGCAGACGATACCACCCTAATGGCAGAAAGCGAAGAGGATCTAAAGAGCCTCTTGTTGAGGGTGAAAGAGGAGAGTGCAAAAGCTGGTTTGAAACTCAACATTAAAAAAACGAAGATCATGGCATCTGGCCCCATCACTTCCTGCCATATAGAAGGGGAAGAAATGGAAGCAGTGACAGATTTTACTTTCCTGGGCTCCAAGATCACTGCAAACAGTGACTGTAGCCATGAAATTAAAAGACGCTTGCTCCTTGGGAGGAAAGCTATGGCAAACCTAGACAGCATAGTAAGAAGCAGAGACATCACCTTGCCGACAAAGGTCTGTCTAATCAAAGCTATGGTTTTCCCAGTAGTAATGTATGGCTGTGAGAGCTGGACTATAAGGAAGGCTGAGTGCCGAAGAATTGATGCTTTCGAACTGTGGTGCTGGAGAAGACTCTTACGAGTCCCCTGGACTGCAAGGAGGTCAAATCAGTCCATCCTAAAGGAAATCAACCCTGAGTGCTCATTGGAAGGACAGATACTGAAGCTGAAGCTCAAATATTTTGGCCACCTAATGTGAAGAGAAAACTCCCTGGAAAAGACCCTGATGCTGGGAAAGACTGAAGGCAAAAGGAGAAGGGGATGGCAGAGGATGAGATGGCTAGATAGCATCACCGATGCGATGAATATGGACTTGAGCACGCTCCGGGAGAGAGCGCAGGACAGGAAGGCCTGGCGTGCTATGGTCCATGGGATCACGAAGAGTCGGACATGACTGAACGACTGAACAACAACAACAACATTTCTTCCTCAGAAAATAATGAGTAAAAAAATGGTATGTGAAAATGACAGAAAGAAATAGAAAATAAATGCATGTTACACCTTTAGCATGCTTTTTAGGAAAACTGGTTTAGGATATATTCTCAGTGACTCTCTGAAATAGCAGTTGTTTATTTCAGCAGTAAGCAGAGTCCAGTTGGGTACCCATGTTTCATTTGTTGCAGCAGAAAAACAAAGAGTACTACTGCATTTAAAGACCAACACATTTATTCTGGCATAAGCTTTCATAGGTGACAACCCTGATAATCAGGTATGGTTATTCTTAATTGACATGGGGACAGAGGGGTGTGTGTGTGTGTGTGTGTGTGTGTGTGTATGGAATTGTAAACAGTGGGGCCAAAAGGCCAGGAAATGAAGAAAGTTTGGTTTGTCTGTGATACTGCCATGCAAAGCTCCAAAGTTATACAAGATAAGAACAGAAAGACTCTTTCAAAAGGGCATAAATCATAATACTATCTTAAAAATTATACTATGCTAATTTAACACCTACAGTGTAAGAGAAATTCATGGTCCTGATTAAGACCTAGATGCACAGATTTTGGGGTGGGGGGGGTAGATTGTGATTTCACAATTTCATGAAGTCCTCCTTTGAAGGTAAAGTAACAAATATTGTTACTGTGAGATCAGCAGCAAAGTATCCTGGGAGACAGAAATGTTATCTCAGGAAATTCTCAGTTTTGTCATTTTTATATCAGATTATTTTCTCTCTGTTTTTCTTGCTTTTAATATGATTTTAATTACGTATTATGAAATACAAATTCATCTTGGTAAATTTTGTACAGACAGTAACATTTTTCAAAATTGGTAAGCGTTCAGTATATACAAAGAACAGAGTGACTAGTGTTTCTGCATATCAAAAAATGTTATCAGTGCTTTAAAAATATTATAAATACTATACAATTGTTATCAATACATAAAATTACTCCCATTTTTAACCATACATCTAATCTAAATCTCAGCATTCCTTAATTTCTCTTATGTTTATCAATATCCAAATTATATTCTCAATTTTGCCATTTTTATGTCAGATTCTTTTAAATTCTTTACCTACAACAGCCATGGGAACCTCCAGCCCACAGGTCAAATAAAGCCTGCAAGGGTTTCCCATCTGAGAGAAAGGAAAGGACTTATCTCTAATCTATAGGTTTCTAGAGTTTACTTTCTTTTGTAACAATGAAAAGTAGTTGGCTTTACACATACATTGCAAATAGGAAGTATTTAATGTGCAAAGAGGAAAAGAATCATGTGCCTTATTAAGTGCTGGAGATGTTGCTGTGACATGTAACACTGTGTATCTCTTTGATCAGGATTCTTGTCAGCAATTCTTCTGCAAAGAGTAAAAGGCAGTAGTTATTGGGAGAAGGGGCGGGGGAGAAGAGCTCAACTAAGTGTCTCCATTTGACTAAAACTAAGAACCAGTTCACACATGCATGTACTTCACTTAGTTTCATCACTTCATGACTCACTGTCACAGTGAAATGTTGCAAATTGTCTCACTGAAAAGCATTTTGTGATGTGAGCTAATAAAGACGTTTTACCCTTGGCTCATTCCCACATGCAAGCCACCGGTGGTCATCAAGTGGCAAGCATGCATTTATAAACCAGGTCTTCCTCTGCTCAGTGGAATTATTCTAAAGAAAGGTAGATTTGGGCTCAGGTGTGTAAGCTAAACCACTTGCTTAAATTGTGGCATATTTTTTGTGCCCTAGGGCTCCTTCACACTAAGCATTTTTCCTGTGATTGAGATTGCTCCTTCACAGAGGTTTGCGGGCTCTTTACATGACGCCATGATCATTCAAGGTGTCTCCTGCACTAAATGCCCTTTGTTCCATTTTTAAATAGATTGCAGATAATGAGCTATCAAATTACCCTGTTGTGTTCTGCTTCTTTTTCCGCCGTGCAAAGAGTGAAAAGAGTAAAAGCGGCAAGAAGAGGAGTGAAAGATAATGGAAGACTCAGATACAGGGAGAAGGAGGGGGAAGGGGGTGGGGGAAAATGAAGCACACGAAAAAGGGAGTTGTTGTGATCCTGCATTTAAAACGGAAGCAGAAAGCCCCATTTTAAATGCAGGATTTTAGGCTGGTGTAGAGATGCCCCTAGTTTGGCTTCAAAGAGTACAAAATCTGATGGGTGATGACTGCATGTGACTTTTTCTTCCAGCTGAAATAACTCTAATTGCTGGCTTAAAGTTATTCCTACAGTTGTCCTTTAAGTAGGAAAAATATGAACTGCGTGTTGTTAATCAAGAAATACTCAGTTTGACATTGTAGGACTACATGAAAGATTGGATGTGTGGAAAATTTGTTGTTCCTCATTTTCACCATTGCTAAAGGTAGATCAGTGGCAAAACCTATGGTGGTTCATAAGTTATGGTTGAACTGAACACACAAAAGCTGGGAAATCATTTTTTCAGCCATAATGGAAGCCCCCTTTCAAACCATAACTCGCCTTGGGCAAAGGGACCAGCACGTGTATGGTAAGTGACCAAGGGCAGGAGCCCATTGAAATGCACATGTGACTGTTGAACCACAGGGCTCGGGACCTGTCAGTCAACAGCCTGAGTGTGATTGACTTGGACCAAGCTGCTCTGCCATGGGCTCCAGAAGGCCTCTACCCCCCCCCCCCGGCTGCATGCCACAGCTCAGCGCAAACATTCCAAAGCCTCAGTACAAACAAATGTGTTTTTTTTTGGTGGGGGGAAGCTCATATTTCCCCCAATCCTTGACCGATCCTGCTGGATTTTGACCTTGCTGCTAGCTAGCCCATTCTCTCCCAGCCCAGCAAATTTGGTGGCTTTCCATCTATATTTCATGTTGGTAACACCTTTCCAAAGGGGCTGCGGTGGCTTAGTGGTTGAGACGCTGAACTGCAGACTGGAAGGTCGGCAGGACAGCAGTTCGAGACCCGAGTGCTGCATGACGGAGTGAGCTCCTGTCTTCAGTCCCAGCTTCTGCCAACCTAGCAGTTCGAAAGCAAGAAATTGCAAGTAGATAAATAGGTACCGCCTCAGCGGGAAAGGTAACAGCGTTCCGTGCACCTCGGTGTTCAGTCATGCCGGCCACATGACCACGGAAGCGTCTTCGGACAGCGCTGGCTCTTCGGCTTAGAAACGGGGATGAGCACCGCACCCTAGAGTCGGACACGACTGGTTGGGGACACCTTTACCTTTAACACCTTTCCACCCTTTTTTTCTCGAATTTTCACAGTCAAAAACAATTTCTACCATAGCCTATGCACTAGAAGAATTCCCCACGGGCCTATATCTCAAAGGGCAATGCTAACTTCCATCCATGAGGCCCTACTTGAGGGGTGAATCCTTTTTCCCTGTAACATCCCATAATAAGCTTTGCTATGCACCAAACCTAGTTAATCCGCCAGAAAATTACATAGCTATCTATATGCAAAATCTGGGGCAAAGAATAGCTAAAGGAAACATATATCTCCAGAAATTACTCCCCCACCCCACTCCCAAGTTCAGCATATGAAAGTGCTGTCAGTGGTGTTTGATCTGCAGCATTAAGTGATGAACATGCATTTGCAAACCAGCAGTCTTGCTTTGTACAAGAGGTACTGTGTTGTGTGTCCATTTAGATATGGATTACTGATGTTTTACTTCCAGCATTTGGAGCCTTTGTGATGTAAGAAAAGTATATGCAGTTTCTCAGTACTTATCTGGAACCTATTCTGGGTTGGTAACAATGTGCTTATTGCAGAGGAGCTATGGTCTTACAAGGAGGTCTGCTTTATTTTAACAGCCAAGCCATGTCAGAAGATGTAAAGTAGAAAGCCCAGGAGGGAAAGGTAGACCAATTATGCCCGACAATATCCAACTTAGGGAGCAATCCTATGGGGATAGTCAGCTGCCTCCGAACTCGGAGGCGACCACCTATCCAACGTACAGTGGGAGGAGCGCCGAGGGGATCATCTCCTCTGTGCTCCAGCCACTGTGCATTCACGGCTAGATGACTGATTTCAGCTGTCTAGCTGTGGGACATCAGAGCACAGCTTGGGGAGGCCAGATGACACATAGGAAGTGTCGTACCGGCATTTATTAACTCCCCGCCCCGGGAACGCCCACTTTCCCCCCACTCTGCGCTGCTCTTACAAATGCAGAGCGAAGGGACAATCTGCACTGCCTACGAGGCAGCTGGGGAGGGGGTGGGGAGGTGATTCTCTGAGAACTGACTAATCCTATGACTGTCTAGCCACTGTCTAGCAGCCTTAGGATTGCGCCCTTATGGTTAGATCCAAACTTAAGTCATACTTGTAGCAGACACATTGAAATCAGTGGGAATGAAATAAGTTTCAACAGGTCTTCTCTAAGTATGACTAAGTCTGGTTCCAACCCTAAGTATGTCGTGAAGAGAGACAAAAGAAAGCCTTGTGAAAGCAACTGCTTGTTCAACGTTTTCTTTTCTATCACCACTATATCGTTATAGCTACATGGAATAAATACATTCTAAGTTAAAATATTGATAGAGGCATCCAGATAAACTCATCATGTTTTAAATAATACAATCTGCATCCATTTAAAATAATATTTAATATAAAGCACTGACAAACTGGTCTTTATTTAGATATTATAGATGAATAAACCTGTCAGGAGAATCACTTAGTACAGATGCTTCCCATGTTTACAGATGTTATAATTTATTATTTTTGTGCAATTGGAATACAGTGTAAAAGAAGCACATTGTGTTTTGAATTACTATTTTAATATTCTTTTTAAAGACTGAATACCATTGTTCAAAGTTTTTGTTCTCTTTTATTCTCTATTCATCTTGACTTGAAAGGGTGGGGGGAAAACCAGGTTAGTTACATAAGACAGGTTTGTTTCCTTTTTCAGTGAAAACAGCCTTTGCTGGGATATGTAGAGATAGTTTTAAACGTTTTTATTTTGTATCCATTCTGCTTAGAGAAATGGGTGTCAGGAAGGGTTAGTAAGCTGCTGCTTTCCCTGTATGTAACAGCAGCAGAGTTGTCTAAAGAGCTTGAACAAAATGGACTCTTCCCTTCTAATGTCAGTTCTTATACTGGCTGTCTTTGGGAGGTTAATGCAAAATGGTTAATTTGTTTGTCTTTGAGACCTGTTCGCATGTGTGATATAGCGAATGGTAGAATGAGTTCTGGAGCACTGGGATGGTGCCTGATCCTATCTAATGTTTGAAGATGGAACTACAGCTAGTTGAACTAGGAGCCTATTCACACAGCCCAGAATCCTTGTGGGCCTGAGAATCAGGTGACACTAAAGAGCCAATCTTGGATCGTTGCATGCTATAAAGCTCCCAGATCTGTAGCTGCCCTCATTCAGGGCAACTTATTATGGGAGACAACCAAGCTATACCACTATGCTGCCAGAATATTTGCAGCTGGCATTCTTGCCTATCTTCCATCTGATCTGTAAGGCTGGCCTGCTGCCTACCTGTCGACCCCAAGTACTTCCCAGCCATTGGACCTCAGTGCCTGATAGATTCACACTGGCTCCATTTGTAGGCTGTGATCTGTAAATGGTTATTGTCTGCAGGGGAAAAGATCAGTTCATGCATAGAGAGGGAAGCGGGTGGGTGTAGCAAGAATGATCTGCCTTTAGAACAGAATTCCGTGTGCATTTTAAGCTGTTCGAGGGTTTAAGCTGTTTGATTTTGTGTGTTTATTTATTTATTGATATTGATTTTGTGTGTAAAGTTCACCTATTACTATTATGTCGTTTTTATTTTAGGTTTTTTTTTTTTTAAAGAAAAGCCATGTTTATCATAGCATTAAAACAGAATATTATAAGGTTTTCCCAAGTTGCATTTGCATGTAACTTTTTCCTCTGCTTTCTTGTCCTTACCTCCTTCTGGAAAATCTCTTCTAAGTTTCCTAGAAGAAAACTGAAATGGTAGGGGTTTTTATTTTCGGTTTGTTTGTTTACAAATAAGGAAAATATTATTGATTTATATAACGTCAGCAGTGTAGCTGATGAGGAAATACCCCCTCTTTCCTTGTCCGTTTTGGTGATCCTCAGTTCTGTTGTGTTTGTGCAGGCATCTTCTTTTCTGTTTAAAACCAACGAATCCAGTAATAATATCTAGCATTTAGAGTGTTCAAAGGGTTTTATGTACATTATCTTGTAATCTTTGCAACAAGCCTGTAAGGCAGGAGAACATTATTATCCCCATATAGCAGTTGGGGAACTGAGGAAGAGAGGCTTGTCCAAGGCCATCTAAGGAGCTAGATTCAAACAGGGCCTTCCTAATGCATAACTCAGTCTCTCAGCCACTATGCTCCTCCAGCTCTTATGTGAAACGTCTGCATAATGAGAGCCCATATACTTCCACAATTCACCATCCACAGAAAGAGATACTCATAGCTCCCTTGATGCAGAAAAATGCACATTAGGCCCTAGGACCAGCCTTATAAATGCCAGCCTGCCCACTTGCAGGTTCATCTTTTTCTCACTCCTTATGCCTTTCAGCATTTCCACTGCCAGTTCTGTCATTGATCAATTTCACTGTAGGTTCCCCCCCCCCTTTCAGGAGGTAAACGTCTATGTCAGTCAATGAGAATATGCTACTTAGCTAATGCTCTTGAAGCGTTACATGTGGGAGACAGTTGAACAAGTAATAATGGCAATGCATCAGACCAGAAGAGAGAGCAAGACTGACGAGCAGGAATAAAAGTGAGACTGTGATAATAAGAAAAGAAAGGGGAGCTGGTACGTGGAGTAAGGGAAGGAGCTGGAAATGAAAAGGTGCCTCTTGAAAGCCACTTTTGAGTTCTTTAGGTTCTAGTTTTTGGTTTGGGCTGCCATTACTTTAATTAGGAAAGTTCAGAGGACTATCAGTTCCCCTCCCTTGCAACACAAACCACATCACACTGAAGAAAGTATTTCTCTCTGATAACAATGGAACTTGAAGCAGCTAAATGGAACCGATCGGTGATAGGTTCAGTGCAGGACACAGAAAGAGCTTCTTCACACAGTTCACTTAAGGCAGGGGTAGGCAACTTGGTGCACTCTAGATCTTCTGGACTACAACTCCGATAAGCGCCAGCTAGCATGGCCAGTGGTCAGGGGTTATGGGAGTTGTAGGCCAAAGCATCTGGAGGGCACCAAAGTTGGCTAGCCCTGACCTATGGGGTTCACTACCACCAGATGTGGTAATGGCCACTAGCTTAGGGGGAAAGTAGAAGTGATGTTCACATGATTGTAAGATGGCTGCAGTGCTGCTTTTAGAAGGGAAGAAAGAAAAAACCCAGCTCTGTGAGGCAGGAATCTAGAGCAGAGAAGCAGCGTGTGTGCTTAAAATTGTTTCTTTCTGCAGCTTCTCCACTCTGTACCACAGAGAAAACAAAGCAAGAAAGAAGCTGCTTTTCTTTTGCAGACTTCAAAATGTCTGTATATTCTTGCACCCCCACCCCTGCTTTCTTTGCTCCCAGTTCCTGTCTTCTGAAGTTGTTTTAAAAGTGAAATTGTTATTGGGGCTATTCATGCTTGTGTATCATTTGTAGTTAGCCCCCTGGCTGCTTTTAAAAGAAAGGATTAGACAAATGCATAGAGGATGGCAATTTGCTAGATACAGCCTCCTTATTTAGGGACAGCGTACATCTAAATTAGCCTTCCCCAACCTGATGCCCTACAGATGTGTTGGACTATAACTCCCATATTTCTCAGCCATAATGGGGAAGGTTGGTCTAATTACTCTTTGCTGGGGACAAACCACATGGGGAGGACATTGCCTTCCTGCCCCTTTGAGCTTCCAGGGCATCTAGTTGGCTGCTGTGGGAAATGGATTGCTAGACGAGATAGACTTTTCATTTGATCTCTCAGCTGTTCTTATGTCGGCCAAACGGACGAATTGCCAGCAGTTCTCTGGGCTGCTGTGAACAGCACTAGACTACTCTGAGGATCTGTATTAGGGGAATAATTATTTCTAAATGAGATGTAAGCTACCCTTTGCCTTAGGGATGATGTAGGATTTTATACACCCACACTGAAAATGGGTACATTTTAATTGGTGTAACAGTGACTGAATGCATATTATTTTATTTATTTTTAGAATATTTTTTTCTTTTCCTATGCTTTTTGCAACGAGCCAATGCAGCTTATGATAAATAAAGAGAATGGATGGAAAGAAGGCATTTCTATTGATTTGTTGAAACTCTTCATATGCTTCTCTTGCTGTTCCTTAGGTCCTCTTAGGAGTGTTTCTCCTTTCCATTATCCTGCTGCCAACTTTGCTTGCTTTTATTTACGTGCCTCCTGAGGTTCCAGATTCAAGTTTTGCCAATTTTATCTGGAAGTCTTGTGTGGCGCAGAGTGGTAGGCGGCAGTATTGCAACCGAAACTCTCCCCACGACCTGAGTTCGATCCCAGCGGAAGCTGGGTCCCAGGTAGCTGGCTCAGGTCGACTCAGCCCTCCATCCTTCCGAGGTGGGTAAAATGAGCACCCAGCTTGCTGGGGGAAAGGTAGTCACGACTGGGGAAGGCAATGGCAAACCACCCCACTATAGTCTGCCATGAAAATGCCAGCGCAAGCGGCATCCCTCTAGGAGTCAGCAAGGACTCGGTGCTTGCACAGGAAGAACCTTTCCTTTCCTTGTAGCTCATTGGAAATTGTAAAGGCCATGAGCAGCTCCCACCATTGTTTTGACTAAATGCTGTAGGACAATTTCAGCAGATTGACAGTAGAGTAGGTAGACTTGGGCAATAGTTGTGCCCAAGGCACAAACTGGACAAGGGTACATATTGAGCATCAGGTAATTGTCAGCTATTAAAATTAGGTTAAAATATGCAGTATTTCCTTTTCACTATGAAATAATAAATTAAAAGCTTTGATGCTTATCGAGGGCAGTAGGCTGGACCAAGGGACAGTGTTGCAGCTTCTGATTGGCTCTCTGCCTTTAGTTTAACACAGGAATAGTGCAACAGCTGCCCCAGGCTCCGCAGAGCATAAAGGAGGCCTCTGTGAGTTGAATGAAGCCTGCTGCTGTCCTGAGGAGGGGGAGAAATGTGGTGGTAGCTGGTTTCTCCCTACTGAAAGGGATGGTGTGCTGTCCTGACAAGTCATCGTGGGAGGGCTGCGTATCCAGGATATAATGGAAAGCTGGCCAAGACTAAGCCCACTGACCATCATCCCTTCCTGCTGGTCCATGTGGTAACAAATGATACTGCCAGACCCAGCTTTGAATGGGGAACCACTGAAGATGAATGCAACCAAGTAGCCAAAGCTTATAGAGAGAGTTTCAGGAGGGCTAAAGCTCAGAATGAGCTTAGGCTAGTGAGGGATGTTAAAAATAACAAAAGGGCTTGTTTGTTTTTCCCTGTGGAGGAAGTTGTAGGTCTGCTTCGAGGAGAAGATGGAGAAGTGTTGGCAGGTGACAGAGAAAAGACAGAATTGCTCAATTCCTACTTGCCTCATTCTTCTCTCACAAAGGAAACTGTGCTTGAGCAGGCAAAAATTGATCCAAGGAGTTGCAAGTGAAGGAGTTGCAACCCAAGATGAGTAAAGAGGTGGTCTGGGATCATCTAAATAGTAGGTGCCCTAGATGAATTCATGTCTTTAGGGCTGGACAAATAGCATCCTAGGGTACTAAAGGAATGGGCAGATTTAATCTCAGAGCCTCTGCCTACAGTTTTTCAAAATTCTTGGAGAATAGGTGATTGGAGGCAAACAAATGTCTCCACGTTCAAAAAGGGAGGCAGGGAGGGGATTGAGGCAACTGCCGATCAGACAGCTTGACATCAAGACCTAGAGTAATACATAGTTCTAAAACAAATTACTAAACAGTCTGTGAACATTTTAAAAATGCTGTGATCATAAAGAGCCAGCATGGGTTTCTCAAGAAGAAGTCATGCTAGACTGGCTTTGTCTTCTTTTTTGATAGTTACTAGACTGGTAGATCAGGGGATGCTGTGGATATAGTATATCTTGATTTGAGTAAGGTTTCTGATGAGGTTTCCCATGATATTCTTGTTGGCAAGCTGGTACAACATGGGCTAGGCGATGTTACAGTTAGGTGGATTTTTAGTTGGTTGATGGACCATACCAAAAGAGTGCTCATCAATTGGACCTTCTCAACCTGGAGAGAAAAGACAAGCGGGGTGCTGCGGGGTTATGTCCTAGGCCCAGTGTTGTTTAACATCTTTATAAATGATTTTGAAAAAGGAATAGAGTGGAAGCTCATCAGATCTGCAGATGACACCAAACTGGGTGGGGTAGCTAATACCTTAGAAGACCAGAACAGGATTCAAGATGATCTTGATAGAATGGAGAACTGGTCCAAAACTAACAAAATCTATTTCAATAAAGATTTATATGAAGTTATGCATTTAGGAAGGAAGAATCAGTTGCACAAATACAAGTTGGTTGACACCTGGCTTAAGAGCAATATGGGCGAAAAGGATCTAGGGGTTTTAGAAAACTGCAAGCTAAGCATGAGTCAGCAGTGTGATTTAGCACCTAAAAAGGCAAATACAATTCTAGGTTGCATCAACAGAATAGTGGCCAGATTGGGAGCACTGTGTTTTAAGAGGGATATCAACACTGGAATGTGTCAACAGTATGGCAGTGAAGATGGTGAGATGCCTGGAGACAAAGTCCTGGAAGGAAAGACTGAGGAAGTTGGGTATGTTTAGCCTGGAGAACAAATAATTAAGAAGTGATATGATAGCCATCTTCAAATATTTGAAGGGCTTTCTCATAGATGATGGAGCAAATTTGTTTTCTGTTACTCCATAGAGTAGGACCCAAACCATTGGATCCAAATTACAACAAAAAGGATTTCAGCTAATCTTTGGGAAGTACTTCCTGATGGCACAGATGGTTTGAGAGTGGAAAATGCTGCCTTGGATGGTGCTGGACTCTTGTTAGAGGTTTTAAAGCAGAGACTGGATGACCACTAATCAGAGTGCTGTACTAGTGGATTTCCTGTGTCAGTAGGGGACTGGACTAGATGACCTTTGAAGCACCTTCCACTTCTTAGGATTCATTGTCTGCTAATGTCTGCACAGAAGTAAACCCCAATGAGTTCAGTGGGCCTTACGTCCAGGTAAGAGGGTATAATCTCGCAGCCTAAAGCATATTCATCTAAAGCACAGAAGTACTAAAAGCAGGAGTGGGCAACATGTGGCCTATGTGTCACATGCGGCCCCTGTCTTTTGCCACCACCAAAATTCATGGTGACAGAAAAAGCTAGCAAGATAAATGTGTTCATTTTACCTTCTGTAGTGTTTTTTTCCCTACTGTTGCTGAATTCAGCAGTAGCAGCAGCAGGAAGACTACAGTCTGCATAGGTGTTTGGAGGGTCGAAAGTGTCCTCTGAAGTTGCCCGCACCTGTGCAAAAGCATATTCAACTAGTGAGATTGCTGGTGGAAGAGAACACTGAAGATATGACAGTGGGCAAGAGGTTTTCTGAGAAGAAGCTGTCTATCTGAGTGGTGAGAGCTCGCAGTTTCACCACCGTTCTTAACTGTTGCTGGTTCTTGTGTGTGTAGAATTGAGAGTGTGCCTTGGGTGTGCTGGTTACAACACAACACAACACAACACAGAATGACTGGTTACAACAGTGTGTGGAGACATCAGTCCACAGGCTATCGGTCTCTTAAGAAGTCGCTCTGGTGACTGGTTGGGAGAGTCACTAGAGTCAGGACAGTTGTTGAAGCCTTTGGCGGATAGGCAGAGTCTTTCATTATGAAACATGCGCTTTTCTATATCTCAATCTCCGCTGAGAGAGACGGCTAAGAAATTTGCATGACTGAGCCGTAAACACCTCTGTGCTTGGCTTGGAGCTTTGGTTATCTAATTTACAGGTTTTTTTTAAAGCAAAGGATTTCCTACAAAATGTCATTGTACGTGACATTCTATTTGTGCATTCAGAAGAGAAAGAAATGGCTTGCTGTGTGAAAAAAGTATTTTGGTGCAGAAGTACTTGAGTGCATAGATTTTATAATGTATTTGTAGAAAATGTCTAGCTCTGAGCGATAAAACTGTGTGAACTGAATTAAGATACTGGATGCATTTGCAAATGTAAGTATACCTGACGTAACATGAGCTCAGAGGAGTTGTTATTGTTGGTATTTGAAACATATTTCATTATTTCCTTCAAAATGGCGATTTTCTCTGCATTAGTACTGAGATTGCTTTTTATAAGCATATTGAGATCTGTGAATGAAGCTTGAAGCTGGCAATCAGGTTTCAGCCAGAAGAAAGCTTGGTAAGGAAGATACTGGAGAATATACACTTTTCTTAAAACCTCTTCTTAATTTGAGGTTAGAATGCAGACCCTGGGGAGAGCTCAGAGCACTTGCCTTAACAGGTAGAAGCGCTCTTCTGGGCTTGGATGCTTGGCCAGAGATAGCTCTGGACATTTTGGCATCTGAGGCAGAAAATCCAGATCCCACCCCAATGTCATGAAAAACAATAACCTATGCTTGATAACGAGTTTCCAGCATTCTGTTACACTCAGGGTGAGCAAGAAATAGAACCAGGATAAGGCTCTAGAGAAGGGAGCGGGTTTAGTTATTAGTGAATGGGTTTAGTCTTTGCCCCAGTGGTGTCCCAGCATGAGGCTGTTTACACTCTCCTATATTTATAAAAAGGCTGCCAAGTAGGCAACATATTGCAGTGGGAGCAAAATCTTCCCCAGATCTTCCCCTGACGGATGGAGTCCAGGCCACCCACTAACAGGTACCTCATTGAGGTTAGGGGTGGCTACTTAGGAATCACCAAAAAAGAGCAAATGCATCGCCAAAAAAAGAAGAAAAAAGGGGATAGTAATTTGCATAAAATTTGCATATGTGAATTCATATGTATAGATGTAAATTTAAAAGTTATTATAATTTAAATAGAAATACAGTACGTCTTACAATGTATTGTGGCCTGTGTCCCTGCCTGTTAAATCTGCTGTACAGGTGTTAACTGTTGATGAGCAACCATTCTTATGGTTCTTTTTCTTTAAATCAGAATTGGCCAGGACAGTCCTTCAAACAGTGGATGCCTTCAAATAGAGGACTGTCCTCTGTAAAAGAGGACACATGGCCACCCTGGGGCTCAATAATAGGCCCTCCCTCTATGTACAGCCAGGCCATCCGAATGATGGACATTCGGCCAGCATTTATTATTTGTGGTAAAATTATTTTTCATCCAAGAGGTAATCTGAGGAAATGTTCTAGTTAAATGTCTTGTTTACACTCTGCTTATGCACTGAAACTAACATAAATAAGCCTCTCAAGATTGAAGTGGCATCATTCAGGCAGGCGGGGAGAGGAAGACTGTTCAAACATAAAGGCTTTGCTTTTGTAATTCCATTGGGCCTTCCTGACAGTGATCACATAAGCAATGGAGGACCGCAGCCTAGAAGCTTATCGGAAAAGTACAAACTTTCAAGGTGAAATAAGTCAGATCAGACAAGTGTTAAATAGCACAAAAATGTTTCATAGGGAACCACAGACATACCCAGAAGAATCTTGGGAAAGATGGATGCTAGTGGTGGATCTCTAGGATTTTTGGCTAAACAAAAGTGCCTTGGTCATCCCGAAAATGCCCATCCATAGGCATGTTCTAAAGAACTTTGTAACTCAAGGTCAAAGGGCCTGCTCATTTAAGAACTAGGGAGCAAAAGGAAGTATATAAACATACTTAATCTGAATATTTGGTTACAGTATGTAAAGTAGAAATCTTCTTAGTTATCTTTTTGGCTTTTGATATAATTACATGCTCAGTAAAAATGTATCCTTTTCAGAGAAAACTGAAACCTGTGTGGCGTACTGGTTGATGCTATTTTACAAAAAGCAGTAAAGAGGTGGACTTTTAAAATGTTGTTAGCCCAACGAAACTCCCAAGAGCTGGATCTTCAGCCATAGTAAAATATGGGGAATTTTACACACCAGGGAAATAACCTTGAAGAAGATTCCACAATATTATAAGAAGTTAAATAACCAGAGATAACAAGAAGATCCTTCTTCTTCTTCTGATGGTGGTGGCAGCAGAAATACAAGCCCCCCCACCCCGTAGTAAGGGAATAGGATGGGGAGAGGGACTTCTTCTTTTTTTAGATCTAGTAACTTGAGATTTCAACCTCAATGAAGATGAGGAGGAGGGCTCTGGACAGGGGTGAATGCTCCTTCCTTGTTCTCCTCGACCTCTCAGCGGCTTTGATACCATTGACCATGGTATCCTCCTGGACTGCCCGGAGGGGTTGGGCATTGGAGACACCGTATTACGGTGGTTCCGGTCCTTTCTCTCCGACAGGTACCAGAGGGTAGCACTGGGAGAGGAGGTTTCGGACCCGTGGCCACTCACTTGTGGGGTGCCACAGGGTTCCATCCTCTCCCCAGTGCTATTTAACATCTATGTGAAGCCGCTGGGGGCTATCATCAGGAGGTTTGGGGTGTGGTGTCATCAATATATGGATGACACACAGCTCTACCTCTCGTTCAAATCTTCACCAAGGTTGGCCATAGAATCCCTGTCCAAATGTCTGGAGACAGTGAGTGGCTGGATGGGGAGGAACAAGCTGAAGCTGAACCCTGCCAAGACCGAGGTACTTTTGGTGGGAGACAAGAGGAGGTTGGGGGATGTTGACCTGGTGCTGAATGGGGTGCAGTTACCCTTGAAAGACCAGGTCTGCAGCTTGGGGGTCATCTTAGACTCCCAGCTGTCCATGGAGGCTCAGGTGTCAGCTGTGAGCCAGACAGCGCTGTACCAACTCCATCTGATATGGCGGCTGCGCCCCTACCTTCCCGACCATCTGCTCCTATCAGTAGTACATGCCCTGGTCGCCTCTCGTTTAGACTACTGTAATGCGCTCTACATGGGGTTACCCTTGAAGATGGTTCAGAAGCTGCAGCTGGTACAGAATGTGGCGGCTCGCCTGATTAAAGGCAGCCGCCAGCGAGATCATGTCACTCCAGTGCTGAAGGAGCTGCACTGGCTACCAGTTCTTTTCTGGGCCAAATTCAAGGTGTTGGTTTTGACCTTTAAAACCCTATACGGCTCCGGCCCAGCCTATCTCAAGGACCACCTCCAGCAACACCAGATAGGCCACTCAACAAGATCAGCCTCGGATGGCCTTCTCTCTGTCCCATCAGCCAGGACAGCTAGGCTGATGAGGACAAGGGAGAGGGCCTTCTCTGTGGTGGCCCCCGCTTTGTGGAACTCCCTCCCTAGGGAACTCCGCCATGCCCCCTCTTTAATGAGCTTCCGCCACACATTAAAAATGTGGTTGTTCAGGCAGGCATTTGGGGTGGGCTAGGGTAATTTTAGAAATGTGATGTTTTTAATGTTGAATTTTATTGTATGAACTGTTTTTATTGTTGTACATTGCCCAGAGTGGCTGGGTGACCAGCCAGATGGGCGATTAATAAATAAATAAAGCAAGCAAGCAAGCAAGCCTGCAAGCCTGCATGGAATTTCCCTGATCAGGTAGAACCGGATGTGTGCAACCTGTTTTACCGCAGCCTTTCAGAGCATAATTGTAGCAAGTGCAGTTCATCCAGCTTGTTCACTTTGGGAGTGGGTTGGGGAAGGACAAGGAATTGTCACCTCACTGGTCAAACTTGACAGGTGTTTAGCCAGCAGACAAACATAGTTGACTATTTCCTCAGTTTCTTTTGCCTCCAAAATCTGGCTGCTGATGCAGGCCATCTCACCCTACCTCATGGTAAGACTACCCTATATAGTTGCTGAGAAACTCTGAATAGTAAGTACTCTGCTCCCTAAATCTGATGGTTGTGAGGCACCATACCTTAGATTCCTTTGTACTTCTGTCTGCCAACCCCTTCTTTTCCTTCCTTTGTTCCAGTCTCCCTTTGAGTAAATTTCGTTTGTGAGTGAACCAATTCATATCAAGATGATGCTCAAGCAATTGAATAGGTACGATTAACTAGGAAGAAGTAGTCTGAATTTGGCACCGATGCCTTTACAGAACTAATTCATTGCCATAGCACTTTATACCATGAAAATCTACAGAACTGTAGAGGCCTTTCACCAAACACTGTGCAAGTAACCTGAAGTCTGGAATCTGGATGCTCAAAGCACCCCCAAAGCATTGTGAGAACACATTTCATTGATATGCAGTTACCTGGGGGAGCTATGCAAACCTTTGGCAAACTGTGTAAAGCTGAGAGACAATTGGGATGCAGGATCATTCTGTGCACCCTGTTCCAGGCCCCTTCCATGTGTTTGCCATAATGTCTGGAGGGCACATATGCATGTGGATTGCCAATAACACAAGACCCAGAAGAGTCATGTATTGGTGAGTGCTCACATGCACCACGCTGACATTGTGACAAGTGTGTGAAGGCCAAAAGTGGTCTTATTAATATCATCTATTCAAAGCATTCATATCCCAAAGTAGCCTGGGCAAGCACAGTTCCGCTGCCTCGCAATGCACTGACTTTACCTAGTTAGTTGGATATGTGCTCAGGACACCTGTGTAGTGCTGCTTTTCTAAAACTGGAAAGCCAAGTGGACTGAGAGACCACTTGAACACTGTCAGGATTTCAAGCTCGCATCCTGCCTTCCTGATTCCTTGAGGTAACAGGAGAAAAGGGGAGGAAGCCATTGTTGCTTCAGCATGCAATCTTTAGGGCTTTCAGTCACATCAGGCCCTTTAGGGCCTGTCGCTGCATCTCTTCCTCCTCGTCCAGCTCCAAAGACATCTTCCATATCCAGTTTCATAGCCTTGCTCTGTCACCTCAAAACCAGGAGGGAGCTCAGGCTCCCTCGGTCCTGAGGTTTCACCTTCTGCCACATGGTGAATGCTGGTTTGTGGAACAGTTCTGTTCCAGAAGCCTGTGCTGAATGCAACAAAATGGCTAGTGAAGAGTTAGCAAAATACAACTCAAACTGAAGACGACTCTGTTGAATGGGCACATTGACCCCAACTTAGGGCCAAACTAGATGTTACATGAAATGCAAGTTTGCATTTAAGAGGCATGTTTTATTTTTATTTTTTTAATGGAAATGTCATCAGTTGGGGGGCAGGTTTGATAATTATTGGGGTCACAGCAGGTAAGGAGGAAAAATTACCCCCTTTACTCCCCTGCTTTGGTCTGGAGGTAAAATGCTTCTCTGAAGCTGCAATTAGCATTGGGAGGAAATGCCCCATTATTGTGATGAGGGTGGGGACAGAGTGAAGGCAGATATACTATAAAGCCCCTAGCAACAGTGTGTTCTTCAGGGTAAGAGCTTTTGCCCTCAGTCAGTTTTCTTTTGAAATTGTGCTTGGCTTTTCTGATGCACCGAGACATGGCATGCTATAATTTCTGCATGGAAATTTGGAAGGTCTAAGACTTGATCTATAGCAAGTTAAATATGCTTCAGTCACATCAAAATCAAAGGAAGGGCTTCACTAGTGCTGATTTCAGTGAGACTTAAGAATGCTTAAGTTTCTCTAGATTGTGCCTCCAGTTTTTATCCTACCAGACCAATGCTAAGGTGGTTAATCCATTTTTATAAAGAAGATTATTAGGATTAATAAGACGTTATGAATGCCATTTTCTCTGATTAAGAGGATAAAAATGATATAGTATTATGTTCTATGATTTAGTTTAGCAGAGAGGATATTACTGGCTCTTAGCCAAAATACTTTCCTTAGATAAAAGTCTTCTTGGCTTCAGTGGGACTTGAATACGTGCATGTATTTAAGAATATGAATTGGAGAATGTAGAATCTGACATTTATGCCTTGTATTTTCAGAGAAACATCAAACCAAAATCAAGCCAAATTATTCCCTCTCTGCAATAGTGAAGGGAATTGAATTGCCTTCCACAGTCTAAGCTGGCAAATGAAGCATTTAGATATGAATGAAGAATGAAAAGGTGCCATTTTTACAAGCACATCAGAAACAATAATTTGGGTTGCATAAAAATCGGTGATCACAAGGGAATTTTCGATATGGATCCCTGTCCCTGATAAGCAACACAGAACGCATTGGGTGTTGAGTTTATGAACGTTACAAATCAAGTAAATGTAAAGCGATGCATATCAGGGCAAAAAATCCCAGTTTCACATATATGCTGGTGAGGTCTGAACTGGTGATTCCTATACCTTTTTCTATTCTTATATACCCAAAGCACTGCACTTTACAAAATTCATTCTTCTTAACTTAAATATAGCAGTCCTGTGAGAAGATAGTTATCATAGCTGGCACAAGGCAATGTACTTAAACATGCATATTTTACATACATATTTTAAAAGCCAGTGTTCCCAGTATACAGCTTTGCAATTACCCCAAGTTTCACACAGAGCACAAGAATCTCCGTTTGCTGCTTGTTAGAGACAGTTTCATACACAAAAGCAAACCTCTGCATCATGCTTTTGAACTGATCAGAAAGGGATGGTGGGGTCGTGGTGGTAGATAGCTCAATTAAAAAAATGACCCAGTGTGTGGTAGCTGTGAAAAAAGTGAATTTCATGTTAGGGATATTAGGAAAGGGATCAAAAATAAAACTTCTGTATCACAATGTCTTTATACAAATCTATGGTGCAGCCACACTTGGAACATTGTATCCAGTTCTGCTTGCTGCATCTCAAAAAGGATATTGTAGAGCTGTAGACCGTGGAGAGAAGGGCAACCAACATGATCAGGGGGCTGAAGCAACTTCCCCACCAGAAAAGATTATAATATATGGGAATTTTTACTTAGAAATAAAGGCTAGTAAGCATGGATATGATCAAGATGAATACAATTATACATGGTGTGGAGAAAGGGTATAGAGAGAATTTTCTCTCTCTAAATAATGATGATGATAATGATGATGATAATGATGATGGTGGTGATAATAATGGAATACTAGAATCTGGGATCATCCAATGAAGCTGATTGGTGGGAGATTTCAGGCAGAACAAGTATGCAGGTTGAGAGCAATTAGGCTGGCAGCCAGGAGGGATAGGGTCTTCTTAATAGTGGCTCCCCTCTTGAGGAACTCTGTTCCAATTGATGTCCATCTGGCCCCATCATTACAGGCCTCCAAACAGGCCCTAAAGACTATCTGCCTTGGAGGCTGCTTCAGGGCTTCCAAGGTGAGCCTGTTACACTTGGGGGGGGGGGCAACCCGCTTCGGCCTCCGGAGCTGAAGTGCAATTCAGATGGCCAAATCCTGCTTCCCCCCTGCAAGCCCCCAGCTCCTTACCTGGGCTGTCTGGATGTGCACCAGCAACTGTCTTCCTGCTCCAGGGAGTTGTCACTGCCATTGCTGCCAGCTCCTGGGCCCTCAGGATGCGTGCCTGCAGCCCTCTTCCTCTTCCAGGGAGTCTGGACTCCCGTGTTTCCAGAAATAGATCCTGCACAAATGGCACAGAATTTGGGCAGCACCAGCATGACTGGGCTTCTGGATCGCTCCTAAGCACCACCAAAGTGCTTTGGAGCAACCTGACCCTTTTTGTGCCGCTTCATGCCCCCTCCGCCTCGCCTCACCTCAGAAGCTGTCTGAAGCACCCTGCTTTGGCTTGGAACTCGGGCTTCAGGCCAAAGTGGTGCACAGCCCTACTAAATACTAATTTGTTGACCTTGGGCTATAATTGAGTTAGGATTGTACTGGAGCCATTGTGAATATGGTACTGTCTCATCCAATTCTGATTTTATCATTGTTTCTATTATTGTTCTTACTATTTTATTGTGTTCTGAGTTTTGTCATTTGCCACCTTGGAAGCTTATAATTCTTTTAAATAAATAAACTAATAAATAAGCAGAAAGCACACCACACTGCAACATTTTGTAGCAGGGCCTCATGTGTGTGACACTAATCTTAACACTCACTGACTCCCAATAGTTTTGCTACATGAGCACAGCAGGAATTTAGATACCACAGGGTACTACCTAATATCATCTAACCACTAACTGACGTATGACTGTATCGTCCTCTTTACTCCATAGGCCAATGATGTAATGTTGGGGCTCTTTAAACTGTAATTAGGAAATTAGGAGCAGGCTGCCCACCATGTGCTTCCTTGCTGCCACCTCTCCCATCTGCAGAATTTACTCTCCTGTTCGGCCTTATTGATCATGGCATCCTTCTTGAGCGGCTGATCGAGTTGGTAGTTGGGGGCACTGCTTTGCAGTGGTTCTGCTCCTACCTGGATGGCCGTTTGCAGAGGGTGGTGCTTGCCGGGTATCGCTCAGCTCCATGGTGCCTCCAGTGGGGGATTCCACAGTGGTGTGGGGTTTCACAGGGGTTGATTCTATCCCCCATGTTGTTTAGTATCTACATGAAACAGCTGTGTTGGGCCACTGGTGTTTTGTGGTGTGCTGTCATTATACTGATGACATGCAACTCTACTTCTCCTTTTCATCTCCAGCAGGTGTGGCAGTAGATGCACTGAACCAGTAATGGAGTGGAAGAGAGCCAATAAACTGAAGCTCAATCCAGAAAAGACAGAGGCTCTGTTGGGTTCCACTGTCGGGATGAGGGAAATGCAGTCAGCTCTGGATAGGGTCACACTCCCCCTGAAAGAGCAGATGCACAGCCCGGGGGTACTCCTAGATGCATCATTGCCATTGGAGGCTCAGGTGGCCTCCATCGTGCAGAGTGCCTTCTACCAGGTTTGGTTGGTAGTGCAGTTGCAACCCTATCTGGATGGGGGTAGCCTAGCATCAGTAGTCTATGCTCTGGTAACCTCTAGTTAGATTACAGCAATGTGCTGTACATTGGCTGACTTTGAAGATGGTTCAGAAACTGCAACTAGTGCAGAATTCCGTGGCCAGGTTGTTGACTGGGACTAGGCGATGTGAACATATAAGCCCAGTCCTGGCTCACTTGCACTGGTCGCCAATTTGTTTCCAGGCCAAATTCAAAGTTTTGATCTATAAAATCCTACATGGCTCAGGACCTTAATATCTCAAGGACCGCCTCTCCCCATATTAACCCACTTGGCCCCACTGGCCACACTCTTTTCAGCATACAAAGGGAGTTGAATAGTCTTTGAACCAGACCTTTAAATTCCACTTTGGGGGGTCTTAATACACTTGCTAGCTTTGCATTAGAGGGCTGACCTGTGTGTCTCAATTTCTTGTGAGTATTACATTTTCTACATCCATCTTCCACAACCTGGCACTGTCCCGATGTGTGAGATTACATGGTGGCTGGGGATGATGGGAATTGTAGTCCAATACAACCAGAGGGTGAAAAGTTGGGAAAGCCTGTCCTACATAATATATCATCACCAGGGAAAAGTAAGAGCACTGTTTTGTTACTGTGTTGTAAAACCTGGTCTAGATTTGCTAATAGTAGCATTATTTTTTTTGTTTACGTTGCTGCCTAGGTCTTTTTTTTTGGCCTCATATTTTATTTACTTTTCTTGGCCTACTTTTCCACTCTTTGGAAAATTTCCCAGAACGTGCTTTGCAAATCTTTGTTGAAGAACTGTCAAATTTCCTTACTGAAAAATGAAATTGACAAACTGGCTATTTGCCAATTTTTTGGAATAAGATGCTAAACTAATCCTCTGACATCTTGTTAATCAGAGGTCCTTTCTTGGTTATCAGTTTTTAGTGTAAAAGTGCAAACTTACTATTTATGAACACAAAGTACAGAATTTTCTCTCCTGGTTTTAAACCTGAATTTAAAGACTGAATTTTACCAGCACTGATACTGTATCCAAGAAAATTATTACTGCCCCCTGTCCAGGCTGGCATTCTGGAGACAAGGGAAGGCAAGCCAATCTGAGAGCAATTTAGGGTGCAATCAGGCTGGGGAATGCTGGGAGCTGTAGGACTTTTTTTCTGTCTAAGCATGCATAGGATTTCTCATCTAGGTTGTGCCTGAGCAAGGAGTTGTTCAGACTGAGGAGCCAGGTTGAGTCAGCACTTTATTGGCCAGATGCTCTGTTAACCCCTTGTGTTACCTGACTCCTGCTGAGCTGGTAGCTGCAATACCATACCGTGGCCATCTGCAGTGGTGGCACTGAAGTGCAGCAACAGAGCAGCTCCCTCCTCTAACAAGCTACCATGGCGACTGCTACCAGAATCTCCCTAGTTCAAGACCTACGGTGCCTTATATATACACAACCTCTCACATAAGAGGGGTGGGGTGCCTTTAGGGTTTCAAAATACAGAGAGGAAAAGCTGGGGAGAAAGCACACTCAAAGTAGAAAAGCACAAATATATTCATATGCATGCAAAATTTTCAATAATAAATGTATTGGTTTGCAAATATCATCACGAAGCACAAAAATAAATAGAAGAGATATTGTTGGAAAGCAATGAACTACAGAATCAGATCTATGTCATGTGTAAATACACTTCACAGAGTGACCCAGTTTGCATGTCACCACAAGCCAGAGTTTTGGGGGAATTCTGCCTTATCATTCAGGAGCAGCATGCTTGTGCAAGCTGCCCAGTCGCCTGTACTGCAAGCAGGAGCTAAACCTTCCGTTTGTGATTTGTTTAGTGGCTTGTCTCTCCTCTGTGGATGTGTGTCTGTGTGCATTAAATATATTTCTTTATTAGATTTATTAGCCGCCCATCTGGCCACCTACCCGGCCACTCTAGGTGGTGTACAATACAAATAACAGCACAAAATGCAACATAATCGCCTGAACAAAACAACATTGTGCTAAAAAAAACCCTAACCCACCCCAAACGCCTGCTTGAACAGCCAGGTTTTCAAAGCCCGGCAGAAGCTCATCAAAGAGCGGAGGTCACTAGGGAGGGAATTCCACAGAGCGGGAGCCACCACAGAAAAGGCCCTCTCCCTAGTCCTCACCAGCCTAGCTGTCCTGGCTGATGGGACAGACAGAAGGCCTTCCAAGGCTGATGTCATTGAGCGGCATCCCTGGTGCTGCTGGAGGTGCTCCTGAAGATAGACTGGGCTGGACCCATATAGGGTTTTAAAGGTCAATACCAACACTTTGTATTGGGCCCGGAAAACAACTGGTAACCAGTGCAACACCTTCAGCACCGGAATGATGTGATCTCACTGATGGCTGCCTTTAATCAGGCAGGCTGCTCTGTTCTGCACCAGCTGCAACTTCCAAACCATCTTCGAGTGTAACCCCACGTAGAGTGCATTACAGTAGTCTAGGCAAGAGGAGACCAGGGCATGAACTACTGAGGGGAGCAGATGGTTAGGGAGGTAGGGGCGCAGCCGCCATATCAGATGGAGTTGGTACAGTGCTGCCCGGCTCATGGTTGACACCTGAGCCTCCATGGACAGCTGCGAGTCTAATGACACCCGGGCTGCGGACCTGGTCCTTCAAGGGCAGTCACACCCCATTCAACAACAAATATATATCCTGCCTTTCTTTGGTCATGGAACACAAGACAGTATACATGCTACTCCCTGGTGCTCTCCCATCCAGGCACTGACCAAACCCAAACTGGTGGCTGCATCATGTGCCTTTGGACCATCCCCCTGTGAGAACATTTTTACAAAAACAGTTATATGAGCAGAATGGCAATGTATTTTTTGCTTAGCTGGAGTCTGCCCTTGCTATGGAATCTGAGATCCTGTGCTTCACCTCTGTTGTTTACAACTGCAGTGGTCCGTCAGGCACTTTGCTGCCCATAATGTGGCCTGTGGCGAGACAGCAAACCCTTCCATGCTGAAGCCTTTTCTGGCTTTCTTTCCTCCATTCTTGGCAACGGGTAAAAAGGATAACATGTGGATGATGTTAGTAAAATTTTAGGTGGTCACCCTAGTCTTGGAATACCCAAGGTATACTGCACATATACTGCAGTAGGTCGTCAAGCCATCTTCGCCCACATCCATTTCCATAGTCTGGCTAGCACCATACCTCGTTCTCTTAAGGGCATGTCTACACTACAGATGTAAACCTATTCCAAATCTGTGTAATTGTCATGGAGCCCAACAGAGGAATGCTGGAATCTGCTTATATATCGTAGGCACTGTAAAAAGCATAGAAAACAACATAGTAAAATCTAATACACACAATATAAATGGGAAAAAAGGGATGGGAAAGGGTGCTTCCACATGGAAGGTTCCTAGCGCTACCAATCAAAAAACATTGTGCAGTTATTCCATCTTATCCTCCTTAACCAATTTTTTGAGGTAAGAAAAGACAGAAGAAGTGGTGGGAGAGTTACAAGTAGAAGATGACATCTGGTCGCGCACACACAGTAAAATTCCATGAATGAAGCAGGGTGATTGTAGGACAAAAGTCTTGTCAGGAAGCAACCAAAGAAGGCAAGCAAATTCAGGCAGCCGCTCTTCAAAGGCCAGGAGATACTTCTGGTAGAGGAGGAGCCAAGTGGCAGTTGGTCCCCATGCCAATGGAATGGCTGCTGATGGGTGGGCCTGCTGTCTCACCTCTCTCTGCTGCAACCAAACTAGCAACTTTTCTGCACAAAGTTACAATGCCCAGCCTTGTTTTTAGGGTAGTTCTGACAATTGAAGTGCTTTCATTGTATCCAGATTGTACTTCCCCACAGTCAAATAGAGCTCAGGCACCCATTTTAATATTGCGTGTGGACTGAGGCTACTCTTCTGTGTGGGAGTGAACTAGACATTAACCAGCTGCACTTGGGAATTGTAGCTGCATGTCTGAAATTAGGGGAATCAGGTGCTGCACTTTATTAACCTCAAAGGAAGATTTCGCCAGGTCCGCTTTACATACATTTCAAAGGGACTGTGGAGTAGCCTTTGAGGGATAGCTTGTTAAATTCGTCTTTCTTTTCTTCCCTGTAACCAGAGGCCTTTCCTGCAGGAAGGCACTTCACAGCTCCCTAATTTCTGCATTTAAGCTACCAGACACATCATTATGAGGGCTTCCTTGGTATCTTCCCCTCTGCCTGGCAGAAGTCCTCAAGAAGTCTTGCTTGACTCTCCTCTCTCCCTCTGACTTATTGGGAATAGCTCAAGCGCTATTTGGTTTAGAAACAGTAGATACTAAGTCCCTAATCTCTATTCAAACTAATATCTAGATATCAAATATGTAACACCTGCTGATATAGTTCCTATTGTTAAAACATCATATGAACTTGGCTCAATCAAGCAAGAGAGAATCTTACAGCTATTAGTAGGTTTCCATCTACAATGTCAAAACTATTAACTTTAACTGACCCCGTGTAGCAGCAGCAACATGACAGGATCCAAAAGACTATGAAGGGTTGTGAGCCCAAGTAGCTTGTTTTCTTCTTCAATGGTAGCCCCTACCCCACCATGCTGCATGGCAAACTGCCTTGAAATTGAGGAAAGTTTTAAAAGAAGGCTGTGACATCAACTGGGGGATGAACATTTTAAAAATGTTCAAAAGACTTTTTTAAAAAATCCATTGCCCTAGGCGAAGCCCCTTGCATGGATCCCAGCTATTATAATATACTGACACAGCCTCTTTGGTGTGCATGGTAACAATTTCCAGAGGCATATCTGTGTTAGTCTGTTGCAGAAAAAAAGCAACAAAGAGTCTTGTGGCACATTAAAGTCTAACAAATTTATTATGTCATAAGTTAAGAGTTGAACTTCTTGGTGAATATAGTTCAGCTGTTTCACACTGAGATTTGTCTTTGAATTTCCTTTGTTCAAGGATGTCCACTTTAAGGTCAGTGACAGAATGTCCTGGGAAGATGAAATGTTCCCCTGCTATTTTTTTGAATATTGCCTTTTCTGATTTCAGATTTGTGTCCATGGTTTCTCTTGCATAGAGATCAGCCTACACATGTGTAGAATGTAGAAGGGCATTGATAGCAAATGATGGCATGATGTTTTACACAGTAACATAAATGCAGAGTTATTCAGGCTGGAACTACACGTTATGTGGCAGGGGTGTGTGTACTTAATTCTTCTTTCACCTACCAGTTTTTACCTGCAGCCACCAGGTCCTTTCCCCTCAGTTTGATTTCTGGGCATTTGTTTGTCACATTGTGGGAGAAAGTGGCAAGCAGGGGAAGGGTTAAACATCCCCTCCCGTTTTCTTGTTCTCTCCTGCAAATCTTTCCTCACCCTGCTCATTTACAAGGATGGGAACTTTTGTTCATCAGTGTAACAAGTAATTCACCTGTCTTCCTGTGGAGTTACTGGCATGGTTCACATGTAACAACAACCCACAGTATGGGTTGTCATTATGTGCAAACCCTGCACTATGGTTTAACTGTGGGTTGTTAGCCATGAACAACCCAGGAAGAGAACCTACAGGTTGTTGTTGGGTTGTGAATTCTGGGTTGTTCATGGTTAACAACCCATAGTTAAACCATAGTGCAGGGTTTGCGCATAATGACAATCCACAATTTAACAACAACCCATACTCAACCCATACCTGGGTTGTCGTTTTGTGTGAACAGGTGAAGCTCAGAAAAAAGCTTGAATTACTTATCCATTGAAGTATTTTTTTCTGCCTCTTTTCCCTGAAAAAGAAACCTTTATCATTGATGGGAACAGTACCATCTTTTGAAAAAGTCTTTTCAAAAGACTTCTTATTGCTAACAGTCATAACATGAACTCCTAGCAATGACAAAATAATGGACTACTTTGATTATTACATGTAATAATAAAAAGGGAAATAACAGCCTGAAGTGGAAGTGACCCACTTACTTCCCTTCCAACCTTCTTTATCCAGACATCTTTTAGTCTCACCCAACAGACTTTCATTTCAGAGGCTGCATATAAAAGACGCCAGATTAGATTATTTGCCAGGGCATTTCAGGCATTTAAAATTCTGTGTTTATGTAGCAAGAAACCAGTTGAATGAGTGGCTTCAGTAGTTAAAATAACAGATGATATGTTGGGGAGGGGGCTGACAAGGCCACTATGGATCTCACCTACTTACTGCTTATCATCACTCCCCAGTTACCTAGGGTATACTTTAATTTGGGGATCATCAAATTTGATCATACTGCACCTCCTTAAATCAAGATGAAAAAGCGATTGAGAACAGCTCTTTCTATAGTATTATTTGCCTATAATGGTTTTAAACCACTTCAATTGTAGTGCCTTCCTTCAAAGAACCCTGGGAATTGTAGTTTGGTGAAATTCTCAGAATTGTATTAGAGATCTACACTTCACCTCACAGAATTGCAGTTCCAGGGTTTCATGGGAGTGGGGAACAATTGTTGAACCAGTTTAAAGTCTGCCTTGTGGATGTACCCAAACACAGGGGTAGGGAAACCAGTAACCCATGGGCCAGATGCAGCCTGCCAGCTCCTTCAGTCCAGCCCACTCACTAACCTCTCCTACTTGGCCCCGTTGACCACCACTGTATCTTGTTGCTCTGGGTTGTTGACACTGCCGACCTTTCCTGTGGGGCTCTGCTGCTCCCCACGCCTCCAGTGCTCCACGCCTCCTTCCAAAACATCCATGCACTCTCCACCACATGCAGTGCTGTGTGCAAGCTTTCAGCAGTGCCTGGGCTCCACACTGAGTAAGCACCCATTCAACTTTGGCTGTGCTCTGTCTGTCCACCTACCTCTTCCTTCAGCTGAGGCTGTGCAAGCCTCCCCTCGGCTGGCTGAGGTGACCCACAGCAAAGCAGTGGGCTGAGAGGAGAAGGAGAGGATGGGACAAGCGAGAGGACGAAAGCACAGAAGGTGAAGCAAAGAGATGGATACTACGTGGAACTGGAGAGTGTTAGAAAGCAAAGACAGTGGTGAGCTAGGAAGAGAGAGTTCAGAAATGAGACTGGATGGTGGAAAGAACAGAAGCGCAGGAGGATGGATAGGGGGAGTGTGGAGGGATGGGGTGTAAGGGAGAGTGTGGAGTGGTGATGTGTGTGAATGGGGAAGCATATGGATGTGTGTGAATGAGGGAGTGTGTGGATGTAGGAATCTGAATGGTGTGTGTGTGTATGGGGTATGTACAGTTGCCAAACGTGTCAATTAGAGCCAAATCTCCTAACTGGCTTAATGAGCCTTGCATATATGATTACCGAGATGGTCATTGTAGCTGCAACTCTTAACACTTGCCCAGGCCCTTTCAGTGGAAGGCTAGATCTGGTTTAAGAGTCACAAACATTTTTTTTTTTTTAAGTTGGGTGTGTACCCTTAAAATCATATTATGAGCCACTCACTTTAAGGGCATCAAAACTGTAAGATTCTGCAGAATATTTTAGGGTGCACACACAGGTTTAAGTATTATTACTGAGGTAGTAAACCTCCCAAACAATGGAACTGTATTGCTCCCAATCTCTGGAATGCACTCCCTTGAGAACTACGATTGGCCCACACTCTCTTGGCTGTTAGGGTGTAAAGGCACATCTTTTCAATTTAGCCTTTTAAAATGTGTAGCTCAATTATTATTTTTTACTGTTTCTAGTGTTCTTGTTGGGTTTTTTTTTTTTTTTGCTTTATTGTTTTAAATTGTTGTACACTGCCTTGTTGGCTTTTTAGCAGATAAGGTGATATATAAAAGCAAATAAATAAATCAGTGTCTGTGGGCTGAACTATTGGGAGGAGGAGACTCACAAGACTGAGGGCTTCACCACACGAGGCTAAAATCCTGCATCCTTACTGGGGCTTCGGTTTCTGGATTCTTTGCGGGATTAAGAATGGCTCCTTTTCATGGGCAGACACATGCTTTGAATCGAAGACTTTGTTTCTTGGCAAATTCTATACATTTCATTATACAGGCACTAGATGGCAGTGTAGTATAGCGGAACTGTGCAATTACACAATGCTGATATATTGGATTAATGTTCCCCATCGGGTTATCTCTGATCTTTTAAAAAGTGGGATAAAGGTCGAAAAGTGCAGGAGAAACCCTGGAGGTTGATGATGTTGAGTAAAGGACCCACAAACTTCCATGAGTGACCAATTACGAGTGCGCAATAAAAGCCTCATGCAGAAATGCTCTGAATGTTCCTCCATACAAATAAAGTATTTCCTCATAGAAAAGTAGGTGTCAGGCAGAATGGTTCTAGTATAGCCTTTGTCCTGATATCTGGTTTTCTATGTGCAGGACATTATATTATATATATATATATATATATGTTCAACCATATGTGCCTCCACCTCAGTGTGAAGTAAATCTGAGATCATGCAGGCTATTGGCCAAGCAGGGGAAGATGTGAAGCGGTGGACCAGCTGCCTGTCAGAGCGGTTTGCCCACCATTACTGATCTTTTCTCTCTGAGGAACCTAGAGTTTCCTGGCTCATGCTTTGAAGGGGGTGTAAGGGAAGCGCATTGGTAGGCAACAGTTATCTTTGACTGTTTTATGTACATAACTTATGCATAACATTACAAATCTTAACAGGCACTGTCTGTCTGTGTAAGATACATCTCTGGTTCTCATTAACCACAGTATTTGGCAGCTTGTCAATTTTTAATGTGTTTATCCTCCCAGCACTCCTTTGAAATGGGAAGACCTATTACCTTGCTTGAAGAGGCATGGAACTGAATGGCTGCATATATTTTTGGTTTTCTCTGTTCCTGTTCTGCTGCTGCAAGGAATGTTTCTGCTACTTGATTCACCACCCAGTTCACTTCCCCACCCCACTTCCATGCTTCTGCAATCCAGCAAATAAACCCCAACTGAGAATTCTTCCTGAGAAGTGGCAACAAAGGGGCAAAGTAGACATTACTTGGAAGTGTGTGTAATGAAGCTCCAGAGATGTTTTGTTGTTGTTGTTTGTTTGTTTGTTTTAAATGAAAAGCAAGGTTGGGAAGCAGCAATCTTGAGCCAGGAGAGGGTGCGCTTAACAGTTTTCCTGCTGACCACTTTTTGTGTTTCAGATTAACACAATACACCCTCTGCTCCTCTGCTCAAAATCACAACCTCCCAAGGCTACTTTTCATTAAAGAAGAAACAAGCCCATGTCACATTTTCATTACACACATTTCCATGTTAAGTGTAGCTTGCTCCTGAGGCAGCACAGCAGAAAGACTTCTCTTAACACACATAGCTCATAATTTTTTTAACATCTTGTTTTTCCTTTTTCAGAATTAAATGTAAAGGAATCGGATGTGAGAGTATGTGACGAATCATCATGTAAATATGGGGGTGTTTGTAAGGAAGAAGGAGATAGTTTGAAGTGTGCATGCCAATTTCAGGTAAGAAATGTTCACATTTGTTATCTGATATAATCAGTAATACTGAGGTAGTTTGAAAGAATGTGTCAGTCTCAGAGTTTGACGTAAGCATTTATATGACCTGGTGTATTATGTTCTTTAGAGGCTGAATATAGACACAAGGCGGAGACAGACATAATGCTCATAATTGCTGCCATAGCATATCCTTCACCTGCCACGTGAACCAGGTTTTGCAAACTGCCTTGCAGATATACTTGTCTTGTAAGCTGAACCCTGGATCAACTCTAAGTCTTGATACTCCCTTTGAACTTCAGATTGGCTATCTGTCTTCTCCCCCCATCCTTTTTTTAACACAAGCCTGTATATGTTATTGAGTCATATGGCCATTCATAAATCACTTAAAATATCCTCCAAATCACTTTAAAAATATTTGCAAAATGTTGTGGGACATTGAGCGGGGGGAGAGTTACATTGGTGATAGTAGGGACACTTAGGTAAGAGGCTTTTGGCACACCTGGTTTTCCATAATATGGTGGAAACCTGAAGAACTGTTACTGTCAGAGTTCTTTCTTCCACAATGAAGTTCCTCTCAAGTGCTGTACCACATAATCAAGGCAGAAGAGTGAATATGCTTCGGCTGTTGGGTGGTACAGAAATAAATATTATATGTTCCTTCTAGAGAAGGAAAAAACCTTTGAGAATTTATCCTCTGATGATCAGTTTATTAAGATATTCATGGGGGGGGTTGTATTTTTTTTTTTAATCCTTTCCATAGATTGTTCCCATTCTATTCAACCTGCAGTAAGTATGCAGTACTCCCAGATGAGTCTTTCTTTACCTTGGGAATCTGAAAACACCCGTAACTTGTGCACCTCTGTATCACTGCTGCTGTTGCTGCTGCTTTGGCCTGCTGTGGTTTGTTTTTGCAGCCAAATGGAATGGGCCTCTGGGAAGAAGCCGCGAGCCGCAAAATTGAACTCTCTCTTTGCACCTTAGCTGCCCTAGCTCAGTACCAATTCACAGGGGGCTGCAAAAATTATTTCTTTCTCTCTTTTTTTCTCTCTTTTATTCTCCCCCACACACAGTGTCACACGAATTATATTCCTGTTTGTGGATCAAATGGAGACACTTACCAAAACGAATGCTTCCTCAGGAGAGCTGCTTGCAAGCATCAGAAAGAGATAACGGTGGTTGCTAGAGGGCCTTGTTACTCAGGTAAGTAAGTGGAAACTAATGGAACATCTTTTCTTATTTCATTGATTGGATTTTCCAGTGTTTCCCCAGGGCCAGGATCCACAGGTTAGGAGGTCACTTGTGTATGAACATGTATACAATCCCTCTATCTCTAGGATATATTCTGGGAAAGGCAGGTTTAAGGTGAAATAGATACAATGGCAGCACACCTGTATTTTCAAATGTGGGTCTCCACTGATTGGCTTGAAAGCGAGTGATGGTGGTTGCAATTTCAAGCAGAAAAATGCAGGCAGCAAGAAGTGAGCTGAACCATTCCTCTGTCTGCCCCTTTCCCCTCTTCAACCCCACTCCTTGCTATTTCTCTCTTAAATAGGCTTACTACCCAGCCAGGAGGAAAGTGGCTGGAGGGCTGTGGAAGGAGAAGCAGCAGGCAGAGGAAGGATTCAGCACTGTCCTCTCTGGCCTGCTGTTTCTCTTCTTGAAATCCGTTCAGTTCCATTGTGATGCAAGTTTATGCAAAATGCCAATTGTATCCATTAGATTCAAAGTATATGAGGCAGGCCTCTGTAACAGCAAAAGCTGTTTCCTGACTAGTGTGTCACGCTCTCTGGACCTGGTGTGTGTGTGTGTGTGTGTGTGATAACAAGAAGAATAGTAAGCACCAGCCTGTCCCTGTTTTGACTAGTCCATCCTTCCGCAACCTGCTTCCCTCCAGATGTTTTGGATGCCAACTCCCATTAGCCCCAGCTAGCATGGCCAGTAGTTAAGAATGCTGGGAGTTGTAGTCCAGTGTATGTGGAGGGCACCCAGTTGGGAAGACTGGACTAGGCTGTGTTGACTGATTAGTATTGGCAACATTTCTTTTTCTTTTTTTTATTAATTTAAATGAAAGAGAACATTCTTGATTTCTCTGCAATCTGTTTAAAATCAGCTTTATCCTCCTTACACCTCCAACAGAGTGCTATGGGACGTTGATACATATTTGTAGCCTTTGAGGAGTGTAATATCATAAGTGCAAGGTATTATAACATTTTTCTGTGGTGGCAATATCAATTGCATAACTGAGCCCATCTCTGCATGAAATGTCCCAGTGCCAATCTGAAATACGAATACAAAACACTCAACAAAATGAGAGGAATACATCAAGAGTGTGTGCTAGCTCTGTTTTTGTTTAATTTGATTTAAGGTTACATTGCTAGTACTTTATCTCCAATTGATCCACCAAGACTAAGCTTATTGAAGATTTTTATATTAGTTCACATGGATGATGCTATTCTGCTCTCCCTGACAAAACTGGGGCTTTTAGGTCTTTTGGATGCTTTTGTTGTTCATTATTCTAACAATCAATTATTGATCGATTGTTATAAAACTAAGATTATGATTTTCTCTAGATGTAGGAGAGCTGTTAGATGGACAATAAATGGTAATCAGATGGAGCAGGTTATAAGTATCTGGGCATCTATTTTAAATATTCTCTTGTCTGGTCCTTGCAAAGAAATAGGGCAAAGGCTGTGGCAAAAAAACTTCTGCAGTTGTCCACTTCTATTACACTAAAGATGTTTCCCACATCCCATCAGTACCAAAAACATTTTTAAGCCTAAGGGTGCAATCCTTTACTCACTTACCTGGGAGTAAGCTCCATTGAGCTCAATGGTTCTGTGTATATATGTATAGGATTGTGCTGTATGTCTGTATGAGAATGCAATCTGAATTAAAGATGTTGAACTACCTGTGGAAGCTGTGCAGGCAGCCTTGTTCCAGTCCATTCTTGATCTTCCTAAATATGTTGGGGCTTGAGCTCTTTATCTGGAGGTTGGAGTCCAACCTCCAGATGTCCAACTAGGGCATTTCTTACTGCCTCGAAGCTTTAGGTTGTGAAACTGAAGGGTTTGGCTTGGATGAAACTGCCCTGGAATAAGATACATGCACTGGATTTTTCTCCTGATTTTTTTTGACAATGATGGGGGCAAACAGGCTAAAACTTTACTTTCTCAGAGAATTTGGAATTTAGACCTTCAAAATTTGCAATCCTCAGCAAATAAAATCTGTTCCCTAAGATGGTTTGGAATTTGTTCATGGCAGCAAAGATTTTGATTGCTGTAAAGCTCCCTTTATTAAATTATGACTACTCTTGGCACATTGCAGAAATGGCAAAACTGACAGAATTTATTGAGTTAAGGACTAGGAGGAAATTTAATGAAACTTTTAATGAGAATCATCTGCCTTTTATACATATTATGCAAAGGAGATACGGTCTGGATATTAATATATATTGTGTGTTTAATTTGATATGAAGTGCAATAAATTTAATTTCATATTTTTAGTGCTATTCATTGTATCAGTTGGACTGAATGTATACTTAGGGCACAATCCTGTGCATGCTTAGACAGAAAAAACACCTACGGCTCCCTCCATGGCTGGCTGGGGCATGCTGGGATCTGTAGGACTTTTTTCTGTCTAAACATGTGTAGGATTGTGCCCTTAGTCATACTCAGAGCAGACCTATTGAAATCAATGAGACTTGCGTTAGTCTAAGTATGACTAAGTCTGGATTCAACCTATTATGTTTTACTTATGATATCCAGGCTATTTATGATATGTATTCTATTTGTAGTAGTTATATGCAGTATTTGTTATGTTATATTTCTGTATTGTGAACATTATTCAGGATTTTTGAGATATTTATAATGTTTGGGGTGTTATAGGTATTTATGATGATATGATGAATTTTACAGTTATTGTATTAGGGTATTAGGAGTATTTATGCTAATGTAAATACTTAGTGTAGGTTATTTGGGATATATTGCCTTGCTTTGTTATGAGTTATTTATGGAGAGTAACCAGAGCAGGGCCAGTTTAAGTGAAATGTACTATATTTATTGGTTTTCTGAATGGAGATTATTCTAGGTAAGTAATTTGTATGGATAGACCATATTGATCAGTTGCTCCCTCAGATATGTGGATGTTTTATTATTTGTTATTGTATTTATGATTGATTTGTAATTAGTTATAAAATGATAATTCATTAAACAGCTTGTTCCTTGTTATTTGTGGATGTGAATCCCCATTATGGGATTAAAGTGGGAAAATATGTAGAATGGTTAAATCTTCCTAAATATAGATGTGCCTTAGCATTACTTACGTTCCATGTTTTACTTTCTCTAATGCTACAAGGGAGTTTTCAAGGAATTCCTTTTGTTGCATGTTTATGTCCTTGTGGGATTGGAGAGGCTGAGGCATTTACATACGACGTATTATGCTGTATGTTTTATCCAGATAGCAGATCAAAATTAATTAAGAGAATCTTTGAATGAGATCATTGGATGTATTATTTCTGTAAATAACAGACTGAGTTTCTTGCAAAAATAGTTTGTAAATGCAATGAGACTGTGAATGGAGAAACACATTGAGGAAGCAATCCTGTCCCCTAGACAGTGTCTGGGAGACATAGGACTGTTCGGTTTCCTGGCTATGAGATCGGAAACAGGGCTCCAACCTTGGAGCCAGGAAACAGCAATCCCCTCCCCCTCCCCTCATAGCCGACACAGAGAGAACCGACCCAGCTACCTCTCTGTGCTCTGAAAACAGAACGCAGAGATGGGGAGAAGGGGGCATTTCTGGGGATGGGGAGGGGAGGAGACCAGGGTGGCAGCCATACGAAATATCCTATGGCCATGCCAGCCTCCTTCTCTCCCCCTCCCTGAAGCCTCCATTAGACAGGCAAAATCACCTGTCTAGCTTAAATGTAGAGCAGGAAGTGCGAGGCCCCTCCCACTCTGCGTTGGATACATGTAAGTCTCCGTGTTGGGAGGCTTAAGTATATGCAGGGAGGATCTTATAGGACTGCACCCTGATTTAACGTTTTAAATTTGGTTTTAGTTGTATTTATGCTGCTCTGTGACCATAATGCATCTTTTGATTTGAATACAAAGGTTTTTCCATCTATTTTTAATTGCACTTTCAGTCTCTTTTGAGTTAGAAAAGAATTACTATATTATTGATAATAACCCCTTTTGAGATTGGGAATAAATCAATATGTTTTCAAACCTATATAAAGGGTGGGGCATAATTGCCTTAATCAAAAGAAACATTTTAAGAGGTCTCTAAATATTAGAACTTTTGAGAACTTTTGATATTGCCCCCCTCATGGATGAGGCCAGGGCAGATGGAATCTGGACAGAATGTAACAGTTTGGTGCAGAGGCTGGGGGAATTTGGTAGGTTAGGGGAGGAGGCAGGGAGGACTCTGGTGAGTCATGGTTAGAGCCTGGAAAAATCTGGAGTTCCTGGGCTGCTCTAGCCGCAGAACCAGTTGAATACAGTTTTAATGCTTGGACCAGTAAAATACTGGTTGGTTGCCCTTCATATGATAATTGTTAAGTGCCAGATAGGCCATGCAGGCCTCTGAATTCCACTCTCCAGTTCCATTAATGCATGCCATTCCCGCACAAGGTTCTGAAGATTTTTTTTCTTTATGTGCCTTCTTCTAAGACTATGGCAAGTGTTTTGTTTGGTTTAGTTGCGCTTGAGGAAGATCAATAGGACTTTCCTTGACTAGATCAACCACCTTCTAGCCTGGCAAATTAAGGACAATCCAGCCATTCACTGCGTCAATGAGACAAAAGCGAGTAGGACTTGATGAAAGGGGCTTGGTGCAACCTGAGTGACCAGGATATCTAGTAACATCATTTACATTATTTTAATGACTAAACAAAAGAGCTAGAAAACAGGTCACTAATGCCCAATGTTCATTTCAGTTTTCGGAGTGTGTATGAAAACCTAACTCTATGCATTAAATTTCTACAAAACATTAGTTTTTCTTTTTGTTTTGAAAGCAAACACTATTACTCATTAGGGCAGGTCTGCCAAATGTATGACCTGCCAAATTGGACACTTAAAATGCTTCGTTTTGGTTGGCTCATCCTGTCCATTTGACAAAGAAAAAAGACCAAAGAAGTGGTGGGAAAACATGGGAGCCTTACCAATGAAAGATGCTGCTGTCTGGACTCCCTGTAAAATTCCGTGAATGAGGCAGGGCAATTTCACAATAAAAACCTTGTCTGGAAACACCCAAAATGGGAAGAAAATTAACCATGTTCTTAACTGTACCAGTGGAATCAATGGGGCTTTGGCTGTATTTCGCGTTTTTGAAACGGAGGCAGGATTGGTTGAGGTTTGTTTAATCTCAAACATTGTCCCAAAATACAAACAATTTCTGTTCACAATATGTTTCCTGCTTATTCTAAAAGGAGCATCTGACATAGAAACGATCCATAAGAATTATGAATGGATGGCAATGCTATCTATCACCAGGTTTGATTGGCATCTCAGTGGGGATATCTCAATAGGTGATTGAGCTGGATGAATAGTCATGCCTGTTAATCCAGGGTTCATCTAATTTGTAACAGAGAACCAGTATAAAACCCAATATAAGCATGTGGTTAGATGTACCCTTATTTTGCATATCTCTGCACTGCTGACCTTTATTCTCATGATCAATGGCAAGTGTTCCCCTTCTGTTGTATTATTTATACAGGCTCAAAACAAGGACAACAGTCCCATTTATGAAAGGCACTGAACATAAAGTGTCGGGCATCTTAAAAGCTGGTGAGGGAAGCTTAGCAGTTTTGGGGGTTTGACTTCACTGGGCTCAGGCAGGCAATGCATTTTCTAGAATGTTGGGTGAGGTGAGACACTGCTAGGCTAAGTCGTAGTTAAACAGTAGAGGCTGTGACTATCATCAGTTCAGTGTTGTTCCATTGCCTCATGAGCCATGTGGCTCAAATGACCTTCTTGGAAACTTGACTTTTAAACTGCTTTTTTTTTGGGGGGGGGAATATATTTATGTTTATTTTATCTTTATAAATGAAATAAACAATACCAAAAATACCAACAACCTGATCAATACTACAATTTCCCACCAATTCAATATTCTGATGAGGACACCACAATAACAAAAAGAAAAGGAAAAAGAAAAAAAGGAAAGGAAAAGAAAGGAAAAGAAAAGAAAAAGAAAAGAAGATTCTTCCCCCCCCCCATCCCTTTAAAGAATTAAGTTTAAACTCCAATACCCCCCCGGCCTCTGATGCCATTCTATTTTTAAAACTATATCTATAACCTTAACAATCTTACAGATTAATAAACAACCTTACATTTCAATATCATATCATCAATCTTATATCAAAGAAACAGGTCTGCAGTTCATTCCCAGTATCCTATATTATTAATAATAATAATAATAATAAAAAATATAATGTTATATAATAATAAAACTTAAAATAAACTTTCAACAATCAGTAATATATTTTATACTATAAATGCATGTACACAATTACCCTCAAACAATAAATTTAAATACAGTATACCATATCTATTTTGAAATAAAAAATAATAAAAACATATAAAGAAAAGCAAGAAAAAAAGCAAGATAGAAGAGGATAAATGAATATATGTATAATCATTTATCTTCTGACCTAGCCTGGATCATGTAGACTAAATACAAGCAGTTAAGAAAGCTTGTTTAAACATTCCAGTTCATGGGGTTGTAACAGAAATCTCACGCATTTTTACGTTCAGCCATGCCTCCGCCATTTCATGATTTAGAAACTTCTTCATCTGACCTTCAGACACAATACAAAGTGTAGCAGGATATTTTAAGTAATATTGTAAGTTCATTTGTTTTGCCATATTTTTCGCTTTGATAAGTTGCCTTCTTTTATTCGCCACCTCTTTGATGTAATCTGGAAACAACATAACTTTATCTTGTTTCCAGAAAAGGCTTCCACCCTCTCTTGCCAAACGCAGGATATAATTCTTTGTGGAGACTTTTGTAAATTGGACTATGATCAGTCAGTCCCTTTAGCATTTGGCACACGAAATGCCTGCTCAATATCAAGTAAATATTGATGGGATAGGGAGTATCTCATGCAAAGTTTATCCACAAAAATAGGCAATTTTACATCATTAGACAGATTTTTAATCCCAATAATACATACATTGGATATTTGTGTGAAGGCCTCCAGTTGAGAAATTCTGTCAGAGACATTTTTAAAACATACTTGTGTTGTAGTTTCATTCCCTGCCATTCAATCTTCTAGATCGTTAATTTTCGTCTCCATTTTTTGCCATGACGCATTAATTAAATCCATAGCTCCTTGAAGGCGGTGATGGAATTTTGGATTAAATCCAACCTTTTGGCTTGCTCCGTAAATTGCGAAGATGAAGTCTTTATCAGAGTAAAGAATTCCCCTATATCTTCTGTTTTCGAAACCTTTGGCACAGGAAGTACGGGGGGAGTTGGCGGTAATGCCAGCCCCTTTCTTCCCTTGAGCATAGTCATGTTTCTCTCAAACAGATCTTGCAGGTCCTCAGACATTCTCAAATATTGTTAATATTTCTTAAATCATCCCTCAGGAGTTGTTGATATTTCTTAAAACATATATTATTATGGAACACGTCAGCCCTGCTTTCTCCTATGAAATAGGAGTTTCAGAACAGCTTTTTGCGTTGGTAAAGCTCTGGGGAGATAATCCTGGAATCCAGGCCCCCCCCCCCACTATCTTGTGGGGGATACTTTTCTCCAAGATGTTATCCAGAGCTGCCCTTTTAATTCCATGGGGGAGATGAAAAGGTTTTTCAACCTTTTAAAAAGCTGTTTGAGAAAGCTCCCGTGGAGAACCCGTGGGAAGCTGCCAGAGCGACATTGGTTCCAACCAGCTAAACTGCTTTTTTTTTTAGGGATGGCGTGGCATGCATTCATTTTGCATGGACCTCTAAGGTGAGATAAATTCCCAAAGAATATATATGCTAGTCAGTTACAGCAGAAAACAACAAACAGTTCTGTGACATCTTAAAGACTAGCACAGTTTTTGTGGCAGGAAGCTTCATAGGCTATGGCAACCTTCCCCAATCTGTGCCCCTCCAGATGTGTTGGACTACACTTCCCAGCATGCTAGAGGCCCCCAGGTTGGGGAAGGCTACCTCATGGTCTCTGCAGAGATTTATAGCAGGCCTCCCTGGTTTCAAGCCCTTGTTCATTTTTTGTTACATATCTTATTGGCAAATTAGTAATAAAAGTTAAATTCTTAGGATTTATTTTTCCTTCTGTGCATTTCTGTTTAACTACAGTAGCACGTGTAATTGCTCCCAGGATTGACTTCTGCTAAATTTATGAAATTAAGGATGCACAGTGAGAAGCACACAGCTGAATATTATAATAGAATTCTGAATTTGCACTTTCAGAGACATATTTATAGGAAAGTACAGTCTCTTGGCTCTCTTATTGCAGCCCTTAACTGAAAGACATACACATACTATTTGCATTATGAAAAGCAAACACCATTGCTCTATTAGATGTCAGATATTTATTAGCTTCTCTCATTCCTTTTAGAACACATTTCACTGCAGAGAAAGCTGAGAATCTCAAGGCAACATTTAATTTCAAACTGGTGTCCTTCCATCTGAAGTGATCACACTACTTATTACGAATCTTGAGCACCCTGGATTTTACAGTCTGCCTGTTTATGGAGTAGAAATGCAATTATAGCTGCACACTGTGTTTGGTGGCAAGGGTAGGGGCGGGTAATAAAAGTCAGCCTGCGGTTTAATCTCCTCATCACTGTTAAGTAAGAAATCCTGGGTATTTGTGCTGTTGGACTAATAAACCAGGGAAAGATTTCTGGATATCAGCTTTGCCGCTTATTGAACCTCCCATTCCATAGCTAAGAAGCCAAGATGTTCACAGCCAACACTGAAGCAGGATCTAAATCTTGTAAATGAGATGGCACCTTCTTGGCCGCAGTTCTGCATAGCGGTCCTATGTATGCACATAAGTCCTTGCCTTTGTTCGCAGTGAGAAAGGAAGGTTTCCCATGTGCTGTCGGAGCTCCAGCTGCTGTAGAGTTCCATCTGCAATCTAGCAACGAGAGTCAGATATCCATTCTGGGCTCCATTTCACAGCCATTGCCTGCTCCTTTTCTGGCTGTGATGGCGGTGTTTACACTCATGTACCTTGCAGGGAGCACGTGTGGTATGAGAGGAAGGTGTGCATCTGTCAACATGTGGTAGACAGTTGCAGCTCCCTAGCATGTGTCTACTGCATGTGCCTAAACATGTGGAGAAGCGTGTCTGCTTTTCATGAATTACGGGTTCCCCACAAAAGGCACTGGTGTAAATGTGGCAGAAGCACCTTCCGCTGTAAATTGTGAACTCCTACACTTGCCACACTGTAAACTAATACACTTTTGTACATACCAGTGCATAACAGCTGTCAGGGACAACATTGCCAGCTTATATAGGTGAAGGCCTCTTTACACGATACCTTTTTAAGCCATATACCTAAGATTTTTCAAGCATTCACCAAAAAAAGTAAAGTGACAAAATGCTTTGGAAATATGTGTTATACAGATACACTGCTCAGAGACCAGTCTAGGTATATTTCTGTCTAGCATGTGAAACGCCCCTGGGTATCACGGAAGGAGCTTGCATTTGACCTAACACTGCCTTGTGCTTTCTGCAACTGAACAGCAAGCTACTGTGCATCTAGCATTCAGAGCAAATTTTTGGAACACTTTGCCAAGGTTTGCGTGAAAGAATGATCAGCCTCTCTTTGAATCCTGCCAAGAAACAGTTTAAGGCTCTATCTCAGGCTGCACTGCTCTGGGCAATTAGGTAGAAACCCTCCTGCTGACACTTAAGACTTGAGGGTAATTGCCAGCAGGCGCAGTGGACATAAAGGGGGTGGGAATGTATAAACGACAGGAAGACGTGATGCTGCTAAAAAATTAGGCCTGTTTCTCAGAGACAAACTACACATTACGCTAATCACATAATCACATAGTGTGCAGCTGAGGCTTATCTCTTTTTTACTCTCATGTAAGCGCATGTGGCCCCAATTTGGACTGGGACCACCATGTTCCAGGAGGGGGGGAGTAAACCTTCCCATTACCCATCTCCCCCCTGAAATTACACACATGTTTGCGGGAGGGTTAAAAAAGTATCTATTAGAATCAATTGAGGCTTCCCTCCATTTTCTTAACCCCCCCAATAGGGGGGTGGTATTTGGGGGACTGGAGTGTGGAGGAAAGGTTTAATCCTCCATTCCCAGAACATGGTGGTTCTGATCCAAATCAAGGCTGCACAGACTTACATGAGAGTAAATAAACAGGCTCAGCTACATGCTCTGCTAGGATTATAAACCTGTGCCTGGGATGTGAAACTTCAGACTGCAAGTGAGGGCTCATATAACTGAATGCTCCTCCATACAAAAGATTTAATATCCATCTGCAGAGAATATTAGCCATCAGGGAGAAGGGTTCTAGTTATGTCTGCTCCCTGGGATCTAGTTTCCTTCATCAAGTTATTTTTTTGGTATGGAGGGAGCATTCAGTTTCCTATGTGCAGCCTGAAGTGTCAAACGTGGTCCTAAATGTGTCATTAGGAGACACAGTTTGGGTTATTAAGTAAAAGCAGGTGTGGAGGGACCAGAATTTTACTGGGACTACAGCACATGGGGAGAAAAAGTTTAACCTTTTCTCCTCCTGATGTGATGCTGATGAAAATTACTACCCCACGCTGTTATTAGCCCCAGAAAAAACCACTCCCATTGGTGGCACATCTATTCTGGGCTCCCAGACATAGATGTTCGTCTTCTATGAGAACTAGGCCTTAGGGAAGCTCAGCTGATGAACTTTTAGCTTTATGGAGGCCATTAATGTGTCTCAATTTGTACCGCTGCAGTCTTCCGGTGAGTACTGCCTCAGTGAAAATTTCATCTTTAAACCACCCTAATGCAGTATGAACTGTAGGGGTCTTGTGAGGCTGACTGGACAGCAATTCAAACTGCTCCCTTTTTAGGTGGGTGTCTAGCTATTGAAGACTTTTATATATGGAAAAGACTGAACTGGACTGAGCAGAGTCCTTCCTTTCCTCTGTACACCACTTACTGTGGCCTATATAATTTTAAACATTTCATTTCCCCTATTGGAGAGGTTAAATAGCCAAATTTGGTTTTATTTAGAAAATGCAGACACAAATTAACTTTAATTAGGGGTGCTTAATTTAACTGCGGGAGCATCTTGTCAGAACCTATCCATTCCCACACAGAATTTATAACAAAAATATATGTGGAAAAAAGAAAAGCAAAAAAGCAGAGGAGCTTCTTCACCCAAATAGCTAAAAGAAAGTAGCATAAGAGGACCTATAATAATAACTAAAAAATTAAGTTGCAGTCTTGCAGGATGATGTGGTAGTGTAACATGAGACAACAGGAGTTTGGCTCTAGCTATATGGAGCATTCTTCAGTATATGTACGTATATCTTAATATTCTTTTATTTAATATGAAATGTGTTTATAAATACAACATTTTGGAGGCATTTCTTCTCACAAGCTCAGTTCAGACACTAGCAGGCAGTTCAAGCTATGTTATAAACACTACAGGCCAGATTCTTAGTTTTAGGAACAAGGTGATGCCAGGAAGCCAATCCCACATCTCAGCTTACTGTATAACTTTAAAGTCTACCACATTCTCTCAGACAACTTGTTACTAGACAACTTGTTACTGAGGGAAGCCCTAAGGCTTCTGTGTTTCCAGACTGTTGTCCTGCCTTGACCAGCTGCTGGTTGCCTCCTCTACTCCTGATACTTTCACATGAATTTAAGAACATAAGAAGAGCCCTGCTGGATCAGACCAACATACTAGTTCAGCATGCTGTTTCCCACGGTGGCCAAGAAGCCCTAAGGCTGTGAGGGCAATACCGCTCTCTTGCTGTTGCTCCCTAGCTACTGGTATTTGGAGACATCCTGCCTCTGATTCTGGGGGGTAGTATCATAGCTGTCATGACTAGTAGCCATTCATAGCCTTGATGAATTTGTCTAATCCCCTTTTAAAGCTGTTCAGGTTGGTGGCCATCATCACATATTGTGATAGCAAATTCCATAGCATATTTGCTGTGTGAAAAAGTACTTCCTTTTGTTTGTCCTGGACCTCTCAGCATTCAGCTTCATTGGATGACTTGGGTTCTAATATTATGAGAAAGGGAGAAAAATGTCTCTCTATCCACTTGCTCCACACCATGCATAATTTTATACACCTCTATCACGTTTTATCCGCTTTTTCCTAACCTAAGAAGCCCCGAATTTGTAATGTTCCCTCATAGGGGAATTGCTTGACTTTCCCTTTTGACTTACTTTTCATCAGCCCCCTCATTTTTGAGAATTTTCTTCCTTTGAATTCAAATGTGACTGTGTTGGACTTCACAGTTGTCAGCCTACATATATGTTGGCTTTGATAGTAGTGTGGCCACTATTTCCAGTCGGTTCAACAACACAACTTGCATCAGGTGCTGGTTGCCATCTAGGATTAAGTCCAGGGTCACCTCCACTCTGGTTGGTTCAATGAAATTTTACCTCTTTGCATGACAAAAAGCATTTGCCCAGTTGGTGTGAGGCTAATTGAAGTCACCCATTACTATAACACTTTCTCCTTGGTAACAGTTCCCAGGGGAGTAGCCCTGTTAGTCTGCTGTAGCAAAAATAACAAAGCTTCTTGTGGCACTTCAAAGACTTACAAATTTATTATGGCATAAGGTTTTGTGGACCAGATGCCTTCCGGTTTTGCCACTTGACACAAGAAAATAAGCCTGCTACAAACAGAAAAAAAACTATCCACAGATTTTACTCAAAGTTTTCATGGTGGAATTGATGGAATTTCATGTTAAGTAAATCACATACTGAGGGTTTTGCCCACTTTCATTGACCTCCCCAAAGAAAAACTGGAATTGACTCATATTTGTGGTAATTCAAGTTAATGCATAACAGCATTTTCCATTGCACATCTACCCTGGAGGTTTGTTCTGTATTCTGCAATCGATAGTTCTCATTCAAGGTCCTGAGTCCCTTCACTCTCACTCTGTATATTTCCATTGTTTTATTTTCATTTTCTAGAGGAAGGATCGGGGATGAGGGGAAAATGTGCTGTTTCCAGCACATGTAATGCCTTAACAGTTATTTCGACTATCATAAAATGGCTATGCTTAAATCAGATTCTCCAAAAACATTTAAATCTTGTAATTTTGAAAGGAAGAGCATCATATGATGTGTTGAGGGCCTTGTTGTCAGTGTGTGCAGTGCAGCCAGTTAAGTTGCTTGACGTGCTCTCCTTTTCCTTCCAAAGTAGAACCTTTTCTTTGCATGCTGCATTTCTGATTCAGTAATGGATTGGCCATGTTGTCTCTAATATTTTTTTTGCAAGAAACAGGCTCATTTTAAAGTAATTGAATGCAGGGTAGAGCATTCTGTCAAGAAGGTGTTGTTTATGAGGGAGGGAAAATTGCAAGGAATGAGGGAGGGAGGATAAGGATAGAGGACTCAAGGAAAAGAATATATGGGCCAAAGGAAGAAATTCAATATAGGAATAAAGTGAACTGATGTCTTCTATGGGCAACTTCCATTAAGTCACTGCTGTGACTATAAATGGTATAGGAGATTGATGGCAGCTAGTTTGTCATCCAGTTGATATTTTCCTCCTTTATTCCACTGAGTTAAAAAATCCTTCACCACATTAACTATCTCTTGAAGGATACAGGCGTCCTCTGTGCTGGGCCGTATGTTGGGGTCATTGAACTCTGGCACACACACAGAAATGCAATTTCTTATCTGGTGGCATTGCATATAACTGCCTACATGCAGTTTCCCTGAGCCTTTCCCCATCTTGACTTGCTCCTAACATTCAGGATTCTACAGGCTCAATACAGTGCTGGCCGTCTGGATTTCCCCTTCCCCATGCAGCCCCTTGTATGCCCCCAAATCTGCTCCATAGGTTTGGGGAACCCTCTGGAGCAGATTTGGGGTGTAGGGGAGGTGCAGGAGAGAGGAGAGCAAGGGGAAGTGTGGACAGAAATTGGATGTAACCCCATAACTATAATTTTCCCCTACACCTTCTCCCTATATGCAACCCAGTCTCTTTCTATTGGGGTGACACCCAGGTAAAAAAGATCTTTAAAAAAATCCTTCCCAGTGTGAAAAGCAGTGGAGGCTCCATCAGAATTCTTCCTGCTATACACTTTGGCTGCTCACTCCTGTGAGGGGGCCAAGACCAATTGGAATAAGCAGCTGAGGTAATTTAGGGGAAGACCCCACCAAAGCCTTTTGTTGCTGTTCACCTAAAAAACTGGGTTAAAGGGAGGCTTGGAGGGCAGCAACAAGGGAGAGGGCCTTTTTGGTGGTGGCTCCCCATTTGTCGAATAATCTCCCTGCTGAGGCCTGCCTGGCACCAACATTGTTATCTTTTCGGCGCCAGGTTAAAACTGCCCTCTTCTCTCAGGCATTTGGCAGCGTATGATAAGTCTCTGATTGTCTCTGCCTGATTGTTTTAAATTGCTTTAGATATATGTTGTTGTTGTGTGTGTTATTTGTTTTATGTAATTATGTGAATGGTTTTTATATCGTATAAAATGTATTTTAATGGTTTTAATTTTTGTGAACCGCCCAGAGAGCTTCGGCTATGGGGCAGTATAGTATATCAATAATGAATTAATGAATAAAGATCCCGTTGTGTCTTGGTTTGTGTGGGCAAAGCCACTGTTGTTTGACCCTTCAGCACTTGGCCTTTCAGACTGTATCACTCATTAAATTAGTTGCTGACCAGGGCTCTAGATTGCAGAAGCCATTACATAAGTATTGAGATTGTAGATTCTGCAGGCAGAAGAAGTAGCATGACGTTATAGACCTCTGAGGCTCCGATACTGCAGACCAGAGGTAGGCAACCTGATGCCCATCAGATGTTCTGCACTTTAACTCCCATAAGCCCCAGCCAGGATGACCAGTGATGTTGCCTACTCCTCATGTAGGCATCAAGTAATGCCTATTTGTGGAGGAATCCAGCTGTGAACAACATCAGCTCTGGAGCTAGCGCCTGTGGATCTGTTTTTCTCAAATATTTTATCACATAAGAGTAGAAATAGGATAAGAACTGTGTACCTAAAAGTATTTAGTCACAGCCTTCTCCATTCCCCCCTGCCCCCGCCCCTTCTGTCAGTCAGTCAGTTTTATTGCATACAACCACAAGTTCTTACCATTTACCAGGAAGAAAAGGAGAAAAAAACTGAACATACTAATCAGATTAATTCAATGTATGCAACTTACAGCAACAGCTTTTAAAACCTTCACTCTTACCTTTTTGGCAGCAATAGCAAATAAGGCTATTTGATTAGTTACATGAAGCTGTGCATCCGCAAGTAATTTCCGCATTTGCTCAGACAAGGTTCTGTCAGACATTCTTTTCAACAAAGGCTGAAAACTCAGGAGGCCAGCGTACAAATCACGAAAGAATACATAATAATATTTGCAATTTGTGGAGCCCCACATATACAAAGATGCTGAAATATGGGAACATTTGCATAGCTCCCATCCAGATAAGAAGAATGTATAGTCTGGAAACATAATTCCATAAATGCTTTCCTCAGCTTGAAAGAAGGAATTAAAATAATGAGAGAGAGAGAGAGAGAGAGAGAGATCTTACACTTAGAAAGATGGTACCACCTACTAAATCCTGTTTGCTGAATAATTTCCAAATCTTTATCAGCATCTTGTAAATATAACTGATTTGTAATTTTAGCTTTCAATATACATAAATAAAAGGAAGCCAAATAAATATAAGGAAATGTTTTTCTCACTAGCCAAAAATGAAGCAGATCTTCATCTGCTACATGTCCCAATCTCAGGTGTGTTGCACTATCAAAGCCTCCACTTTTATCTCAAATAAAGGAGAGAGAGAAAGAGACATACATCATGCAAGAACGTAAAGTGATTTCCATGTTGCGAGTTGGGAAAGTGGCTTCTGGGTTTGAAAAGGTTGAAGGTTTCTGGTTAATAACTTATGCATGACTGTTTGCTCAAGGACATGGTTCTTAAATAATAATAAGAAAATTGCAGTCCTGGATAATTCTATTTTTTTTCCTTTCAGATAACGGCTCTGGATCAGGAGAAGGGGGTAACTATTGTTCTTTCTGTTCATTTGTGTGAATGCTGGATTCTAGCTTGAAACGTTCATATGTATTGCAGAAAAATGAATGATTATGCATATTGTTTTTCCTTTGCACAAGGGGGTGTACAATTCATCCATTTCCTTGAAAAATGCAGTTCATTAGGGTGGCCTTTTTAGATCGCTATCTAGCCCAAAGTAAGCACCTTTGTGGGATATCAAGCATGTGTTTAAACCACTCACATTAATATCAATAGGACTTTATCTGTGACTGGATCATGCCCTTTGTTTTTTTTATGTTAGTGATGTGCTAATTATATGCACTGTACTACATACACATCTGAGAACAATCTCAGATATGAATTAGTGATCTCACCGAACTCTGCAGTGTGTTGACTTCAAAGTCAACAGATGGAATTTCACCTTTTATTGGATGACAGAGCAAAATACTTCTTGGGATGTCTTGTTTGGGGACGATCCATAGCTGAATGGAGGAACACATGTTTTGTAAGAGTTCAGTTCTAGCATCTTCATTTAAAATAAATCTCAGCTACGAAGGGGCTAGGAAAGACCTTTGCGTATGTCCTTGGAGAACCACTACCATAATGACACTAAGAGAAATGGAGCAGTAGTCTGTCTTGATTTAAGCCGGAGTTGGATGCTTAGAGTGAGTGAGTGTGTGTGTGTGTGTGTGTGTTTATCCATGCCTTTTCTTACCTGGGTATGGCTCATTCATCCTTAATAACTTGAAAGCTGAAGTTTTACTTGGACCGCAATCCTGTAACTACTTCCCTGGGAGTAAGTCTTATTTAACTCAGTGGGTCTTACAGCTGAGTGGATATGTAAAAGATTATGCTGCTGGTGATCCAATGGCATGAAATCACACTAATACCTGCAGGCTGATGGGTCCCCTCTGTAGTAGCTCATGGCTAAATGTCATATTAGTGAACAGCATTCTTGCTGCTGATATTGTGGCATATGCCCTGGTTCAGAGATACTCTCAAAGTATATTGTCGGTATGTTGGCAACCACTGATGATCTGTTTACTGGGTATACAGTCAAATTTCTCCTAAAACCAGATACCATCTAAGAATAAGCTCAATACTTTACTCTTGATATGGGTGATACATAATTATATTTCTTAAGAAGCACTCTCTCAGACTTTCTTAAGAAGCACTCTCTCAGCACTTTTCTCTCTGTCTTTTTTGTCTTTTTACCACAAAATATTAGCATAACAGTACTAAATACAAGAGTTTATGCATGCATAAATTCAAACGCATGAAATATGTAACATTCTTAAACAAAGTTTCTAAGCAGAGTCAAGTACATTTGCTCGTTCCCAGTGATAATCAATATCAAGCTTATCAGGTTGATTCTACAGGCAACACGTTAAGGAAAGCTGATCCTGAAGGACAGCTTCCACCGTTGCATGTTCTGAGTCTCCTTTATATACTTTTTGGATGCTATAAAATATGTCCAAACTATTTTTTACTACAATTTATATTTCTTATCCAAGAATTCCAAAGATAACCTTTCTACATTAAATCTTCATATGTCTAAATAAGATTATTGAATTTTGAAGCTTATTATCAAGATTAATGTGTATACCAACACACTTATCCAAACATTTTAGCTTTCTTTGACATGTTACAGGTATGTTTTTGACACAAACATATTTCTTTGATATAATCCTGTCTTGTGAGCTTGTTTTTCTTACAAATTTATGGTCTAGAGTGGGGCTTCTCGGTCACTCATCTGATGGTCCATCTGGCCTCATTGTTTTATGGTACTCGGCTAAGTGAAAGTCATCACCCTAAATTTAACATTGACACCTCCTTATCTGGATTCCTTTCTAATCAGTAAAAGGGTGCTAATGATCTATTTCTAATGGCCTGGTACACTTGTCTGTCATCTGGCAAACCTCAAAAATGAGACATTTTTTATTACTCCTGGGTCAGAAGGCTATACTGGGTGGTATTGGGCATTGGAATCTCATTTTTAATTCCAGAATTCTCTTTGGGGCATTTGAGTATAGAATTTCCTACTTGAGCAGCAGGGGTAAGATGATGCAAATATGAAAGATTTGCTTGATCTGCCACCATATGATCAGGTGAGTGAACTTGACTGCTGCCTGAATATCCACACTGGTTGCTGCAGCATGGCTTGCACTTTTGATTCTTTGCCTTCCATAACGGACGGTGTGACCTGGCCATGCACACAATTTTTGCTTCACAGCTAATGCCTCTGAAGTGCTCGTGAAAATATAAACTGAAGTACTCCACTGTCCTGAGTTTTATCACCTTGTGAGTCCCCAGAGTCCCCAAGAGCCCAGACTCACCAGCCAGGCATTGGTAGGTCACTCATCACTAGCACATAGGAGGAATACTGACTGAGCTGTGTGGAACATGGTTGAAATACAGAGCTAATCTTCTGGCTCCTGGGGTACTTCCAGATTAGGCTTTTATTGTGCCATTGGCCTGCCTCATTCATGGAATTTTATGGGGTCCAGATGTTACCATCTTTCATTTGTAAACCCCCCCCCCGTGTTTTCCCACAGCTTCTTCAATTTTTTTTTCCCCTTGACACAAAAAATCCATTAAGGAGAGAAGGGTAGAATAGCTGCACAGTGGCTTGGTTCACACAACATGACAATCCACTCTCAACAACCAGGGGTTGTTGTGTTGTGTGTGTACCTAGCTATGCTAACAAACCAAGTTTTGTTAAACACAAACAACCCAGAGTTTACAACCCAACAACAAACTATGGGTTTTCTTCATGAGTTGTTTGTGGTTAACAAAACATGGTTTGTTATTGTGGCCCACACACCAGCAGTACATATTCAACCTTGTGTTGTGTGAACCCAGTCAATGTCTTTTGAACGGCAGTGTTAGGAGCCCTTCATATGATAGCAATCTTGATGCGTGAAGTATATGAAGGGAGAGAGAGAATCCCTATCTAATTGCCCCATGCAGGGAAGTTATATTTCTCTGGATTGAGAATTATGTGGTAGTTTAGCAGCTCGTTCCAGTCACCTGGTTGGCACTCCTCCCAGCCCCTCTTCCCTCCTTTATCCAGGACGCTGAGGAAGGGCTGTAGCTCTGTGGAACAGCACATGCTTTGTATGCCGAAGGCCCCAAGTTCAATCCCCGGCATCTCCAGGTGAGAGGTGTGCCTTAAGGCCTGCGTCTTAGGTGGAAACAATCCATACTATCCCTAGCAGTCCAGCTGGTCATGTCAAAGAAGACCAGGCAAGAGACAGTAGCGAGAGACAGTGATCCCTGCAATATTCTGTTGAATTCAGTTGGATCACCAAGACCAGGTACTCTGAGATGGGGGTGGGCAAACCTCAGGCTTATGGGATCTACCTTGTTTTTTTAACTGGAACCCAGGAACCACCAACTAGGTGCAAATGATATAGCCATAGAATTAAAAGAATTCTGTGACAGGCATTTGTTCTGAGTACCAGAACTAAACAGAGTTCTTCTGCACAAAAATCCACTCTAGTTCACACCAAGCTTTCTTCATTTGAGTAGTATAATTTGGATAGGGGATATTTTGTTGCTGCTATTGTTAAAAACTTGGAAGTCAGAAATCCTTGCAGTTCTACTGCAAACCACCAAGAGATCTTCCAGTAGATCCAGCTCTACCTTTCGCCCACCAATACTCTTAAGATGCACCCAAAAGATGCACCCAAAACTATGGGGCTGTCAGGCAGGACCAGCCACAAGTGATCTCCAGATTGATCCATGCAATAATTGATGACCAAACCTAGCCATTTATAACCTATTCCAAGCACAGAGCAGGAGGGAGCACAGTGCTAGATCAGCACAGATCTGTGTGCATCGGTGCCACAGATGATCTCAGAGGAGGACAAGAAGTGCTTTCCATTACATTTTTCTCAGGCTATGTAGGACAAAACCATCATGTCTCCACTCTGTCCTCCCCTGTTTCTATTATTTTCGTCTGCAGTCAGTTTGTTTCTTTCTGTTGGAACTGCTTTTAGATTTACAAAGAATTGTGACAACATCATGATATGGATCGATGTCCTCTGGAACACTGATTTATGGCGGCCATCCAAGCAGTTTTAAGTGACAGAGTTCAATGCTTGTTATTCCAGGATTGTTGGCCTAGAAGGGGAAAGATTCCGCAGGTCATTCCTAGTCTATGCTGGGTCGCTACCCAGATAACCATTCTGAGTTTGTTGGCACATGACACAAAGCCATGGATTAGCACTATGTGGTCAAGTCTGAACAACCTAGTCAGTTCTCCTCCCTTCACCTCCTTCAAAATGGCTGGGAGGATAACTTCAACAGAGTTTAGTTTCATTTTTAAACAATCCTGGCTTAATGTTACATTAAAACCAGGGCCCTTGGTTTAAAACAAACTCTAGTCAGTTACTAAACAAGCCAACTTCAAGCCATAGATTGTGAATCTGGCTTATTAAACTAACTAGAGTTTGTTTTAAACCAGGATCTTTAGTTTGAATGTAGTGGTAAGATAAGATTCTTCAAAAGTAAAACTAAACTTTGCCAAAGTCCTCCTCCGAGCCATGCGAGAGGAGGGCAGGGGAGGGGGAGTGTGAGAGGCTGACACTTTCTCTTAGGCTCATGCAAGTTCATCCATGTAGCTGTAAACCATGATACAGCATTATGTGCAAACCAACTCTCTGACTATTCAACAGCCCCACAGCTGTGGAAGAGAAGGCCACTGCAGCTTCTCCCGCTCTGTTCATCCCCTGCTCCTGTTGCCTCCTTCCCCGCTCAGCAGGCAGCTGGGGAATATGAGTGATGGGACCAGGGAAGAAACCTCAGCTGCATCCTCTTTTACAGATGCAAGGCTGAATCTCTAGGATGTGACCTGGCAGCCCTATTCCGTGATTCTTCAATGGAATAATGCCTAATTGCCATGCTGCTTAATTTCTTATTCTTTTTGTGTAACACTAACCACAGCATGTGCTTGTTTACCTAAACAAAGTTTGAATTAGGTACTTAGAAAATATTCCAGATTTAATTGCGGACAGATGGTAATTGATCAGCCTAGGCTTTCAAGCTGGGGAAATGACATGCTTGCAATACAGATAGTCATGTTAATTATTATTGAAATAATTTGTTTCAGATTCCCTCCTTCTGAAATTTGGTTTCTGAAGTATGGTGGTGGGGAGAGTCTCTGGCAGATTGTTTTTAGTAATTAATACATTGATAATCAGCATGTGCCATTCAGCTGACTGCCATCTGTCTGTTACACTCAATGGGTACAACAGTTCCTTGTGGCTGCTAGAGGTTTAGATTAACATATTTCTAAGCTTATCTGTCTGTCTGTCTATCTATATGTACCTGTTTTGCAGTGTTGTTCATATCAGATGCAGAATGATATTAATAAAATATGATTCTCACAACTAGTGACCCTTGTAAGCAACTAATTTAGGTTGTTTGTTTGTTTGTTTATTTAACTTTATTTATTCAGCTGATGTAGTCTAAGATGACAAATCTGGAAGCTGCCAATTAAAAATAGCCTGCCTCAAACTCACTAACAGTGCAATCCTATACAGGTCTAATCAGAAGTAAATCCCAGTATGTTCATTGGGGCTTACTGCCAGCTAAGTGTGCAGGCTGCAATCCTATACCCACTTACCTGGGAGTAAGCCCCATTGAACTCCATGGGACTTACTTCCCAGTAGACATGCATAGGATAGCAGTGTGTGTGACATTAGGCAAGCCACACTCTCAGCCTCAGGGCCCTACCCAGCTGTAACAGCTTGGTAATAATACCTCCCTTATAGAGTTGTTGTACAGATTACAACATAACGTATGTGAAGCATTTTGAATACCCCAAGGCACTATAATATAATGCTTATTAAGAATGCTTACAAACATTGATGCACCGGATTGTATCAAACATGCTTGTGCTGTTGTAAATCAGGCACTTGAGGGGTGCTTTTTTCATGAATGCTTTTCCAGGTCTTTGGGGTTCTCATTTAGTGGATCCAAGCTTAATACTGTCACTGTAATCAATAGGGTTTAAAAGTATTTCAATTTTGGCTGGAGCATGTCCCAAGTCTCTAGCTTTTTACTTACGAAGATATAAGGCAAATGATGCAGGCAGTGTTCTTTCCAATTGCTCGGTAAATAATAAATCCACACCCATGTTCTAGAGAGCTGCCAAATTCGTGCAAAAGTATGGGGATACCTGACAAGAACTTGGAGCTTATATTGTATCAACATTATTTTATACAGTAAATAGCTTTAGATGAAACTACTTGTGATTTGTTTTGCACTGATGCTAAATGTGTACTGGGAACGGAAGCCTCTGGCTGTATTTGGATGTAATGCTAAACCATGGTTTATCATAGTTTATAATGATAAACTATGATTTATCATTACGAGAATTAGTTTAGCCTCCCTCTAGTCTTGGAAGCTTCCCTCCTTCTTCTGGTGCAGCCCCAAGGAAGAGACTGGAACCTTTGCTTCTGTTTTAGATTAATCACAGTTTACGTATCACCAAAACCCTAAGCTGTGGTAACCATCTTAACAATGGTTAGTGGAAACAAGCGAGATTCATAAAGTGTGGTTTGAAGCTTGCTTGTTTATATTAAGTATTATTAAGATTAACCACAGTTTGCCAGAACTCCTTGCTCCTGTACCAGGCAAGAAGGTGAAGCATATGAGCCCAGGGGAAGCTAAGATCATCCTTGTAATGCTAATCTGTGGTTTAGTGTTATTTCCGAGTCAGCTGTATGTGTGGACAAGCCTGACATAAGTTCTGTTTTTTTGTTTTCGATCAAATACAAATAATATTCAGTATTCTTGCCTCTGTGTGTGGATAGTTCAAAGACCTTTGTGGACTGTGCACAAATCACTGATCGTGTACCTCTCTGATAGTGTCCAGAGTGCCTTTGCCCCCAATTAAAGTTTTCTTCTTTTTTGCTTTATTTTGTATACATGCCTTAGCTTTGTACTCAGACATTATAAGCTATTTTATTATAGCTATTACAGCAATATATTCATTTATAGCATACTTGGTATGTGTACTTTTAGCTTCTATTGATTTCAATGGGAGAGAGTTGAGTGCATGCTTACTATATGGTTGAATCCAATGAGATTGAAAAGGGCTTAACTTCAGCTTGCTTGTGCCCTACATTATTATTAGTTAGTATAAGAAACAAGTTAAAGGGTATGTGGTTTATACAATTCTAATGCAAAAGTGTCTGCTGCTTTTTTCACAATAATAAACTGATGTTTGTAGTGGATTTTTTTTTTAGTATGACGATCAATTTACAGCAATAAATGGGAACTATTTCTGGTTTGATTCATTGTCATTCTGAACTGCAGCTATTTTAGATATTTAGATTAGGTAGCTACTGTAGAGTAAATGATATCAGCCATAAACCAGCATGCAGCTTTTCCATCTAAAATGGCAAAATGAAGATAATGGTGAGAGCTAGTGTAGCATAGTGGATAAAGTGTTGGATTCCAAAGACCAAGGAGCTTTGGAATCAACTTCCTTGCTCAGTCATGAAGCTCACAGCAGCTGTCGTGGGTCGGTTGCCATCTCTCAGTCTCACAGGGTGATTATAGAAATAAAATGGGATGATCCCATGCAATCCATCCTGAGCTTCTTGGAGGGAAAGTGGGATATAAATGTGATCTATAATATGAAAATGTGTTCTTTCTTTATTTCAATATTCTGTTGATAATCCTTTCTGTTGACATGATCTTGTTTTAGAGTATGAAGGATCTGGAACAGAAGTTAATAGAAAACATTCCAAGTGTGGAGTTTGCAAGTATAGGGCTGAGTGTGATGAAGATGCAGAAAACGTTGGGTAAGTACTGCCTTCGCCCCAAAAGGAACAGGCTATCTTCTTCCAGTGGCCAAGATGGCCAATGACAGGAATTCATCCCAGCTTTTGCTGGTAGCAAACAGGTGCTGGAAGTCAGAACCAGCCACCGAAGATCGTAGTGTATCTTCAGCAGCAGCATGTGGCCAGTTCAGTGGCAGCAATTGCAACACTGAGGGATTGTTCCATGTATTCCTTCATGAAAAGGGTAGCAAGTGAGCTGGCCCCGAGCTGGGAACTTTGGATTCCCTCATATTGAAAAAAAAGTGAGAAGAAGATTAAGCTGCAGTTCTTAAAAACATGAGTTGGGAAGGCAGAAAAATAGTGTCAGACTCACAGATTTCATAATATGAACAGTTGTACATGTGTCAATTGCAAATATCTTGCTGACCAGACTTTGAGGTCCACAAGTTTTGTAACCATTTCCAGAGGGCAGCCAGGTTAGTCTGTTCCAGCAAAAACAACAAAGAGTCTTCTGGCTCCTTAAAGACAAATGCATTTCTTCTGGCATGAGCTTTCATGGATTATAGCCAACTTCATGAGATGCATGGTGTGTTACAGAAAAGGTTTCAGGTTTATATACAGTATATGTGATGGGTGACCCATTTCATTAAACATTTTTGTCTTATCTTGGTTTTCTGTTGTGAACTCCCCCCCCTTTATTCTCATGTGGTTCTTTACAGAGTTTTCAGGAAATAGGAAATATCAGCACAAGAATATGGGATAAGACACAATGGGGGCACATGAACTGCTCAAAATGGCAGGCTGCGATGCTTTCTTGCAAGCAAAGCTATTTGCAAGGATGCCCTTCAGCCTACTGTTTTGAAATGAGAAGCTGAAGGGGACGGTGTTTCTTGTGGTATCTCCATAGACACTTCATAAGAAAGCCACCACCTTTTGAATGGGATATTGAGTTTTCCCCTGACTTCTCCCAGAGTAGCTCCAATAAGGAATGGGTTAACTGTAGGCTCCCTGTTGATTGGCAGGACTTTCAGATTTCTCTAGAAGTTTTTAGTCCCCGCCTCCTTAGCTCCCCCTTCAGCTTGAGTTCCCCAGTCTTCCTTTTCTGCCTGTTGAAGGCAGATGTCCGTTTTTGAAGCACAGCCCTGGGAGAAGTCAGGGGAAAGTTACACCAGGATAGATCAAGGTTTTTCCCTGCCCACCTGTGCCCCCAATTAAAGGGGGCCCCAGGTGCTGTGGTGGAATGGTTAGGGCAGTGTCTCCCCGTTCCTTTGGGCAGCCCCCCTGCCCCCCGGAGCTGGCCCAGGGTCCTGTTTGTTTTTGTGCCCACCTGCACCCCCTATCTAAGAAGGGACCGGGGTTCGCACCTTATCCCAGTGGGGGTCCTCACAGCTGGGGTGGTGGTGGTTTTTTCCGCCTCTGCTCCAGAGGAGCCTTTTCTTTCAGCCGGTTTGTGCTTCCCACCCGCTTCTTCTTTCAGAGACGACCCAGTGTTTGGGACAAAGGTACCTGCTTGTTTAGCCAGCAAAAGAATGAGCTGCAGGAGTTTGGATGCTGGCCACCCCCTTCCTCCTTCTCATACACTCGCTAGCCTCGCTTACTTTCCCCGTGGCTCAGCTTTGGTGGCAGCGTTTGGGCACACTTTTTCTCTTTCCCTTGCTTCTGGCCCCAGACCTCTTCAGCTGGTGTCCAGTGCCCTGGGGGTCTTGGCCTCATTCCCTGCTTGGGGATCAGGTGGCTGGACACCCCGTTGTTTGCCTCCAGGGCATGTGCATGGAGGCTGGCCTAGGACTCAGCTGCTGCAGCCACTCATGCACTGCCTGCGGCTTGCCCTCACTGAGTGGGCGGGAGGGAGGGGGAGGCTCTCCTTCCTGGCACACTAAGCGTGCCTTTTGGGGAGCTTCTTAGTTGGCGGCTTGTTCTCTTTCAAGGCCTGGAGCTTCCTCCTCCTTGCTTGCCCCCCCACCTCAAAACAAACAAAACAACAACAAATAATATATATGTGAATAAATATACAGGTGTGCATGTATATGTGTGTGTGTGTGTGTGTGTGTGTGTGTATATATATATATATATATATATATATCAGCAGAGAAGCAGCCATCTCCAATGGTGTCATCCTCCAAGAGGGAGATGCAGGGACGCCCCCCCTTTCTTGGACTCTTCCCTCTCCCCCTCCCTTTGGGAGGGCAGCTTTTTGTCTCTCTGCAAATGCAGTTCACCTATCACAGAGACATCCCATCTAAAGCAGGTGCCTCCTTTCCTCTCAGACCTGCTTTGGGGCTTTTTTTGTCCTTTCTTCCTCTCTTCTCTAGACTCTTGGGAGATAGGAACATAGGAAGCTGCCTTATACCGAGTCACACCATTGGTCCATCTGGCCCAGTGTTGTTGGCATTGACTGGCAGCGGCTCTCCAGGGTTTCAGGCTGGAGTCGTTGGGGGATTGAGCTGGAATTTTCTGCACACAAAGCATGTGCTCTCTCACAATGAGCTGGCCCCTCCCCTGAGATGAACAGGCTCAGCTTAGAGAGGAAATGGAAAAGCTGGACATGCAGGGATGGCTCTTGCCCCAATGTTGGGCGTCCCAGGCACAGGGCAGGGGATCGTTATTGACCCCACAGTCGGAGCCCAGTGCCATCCAGGGGGACGAGACTCCTGTTCCCAAGATGGGCAAACGGACCGCTAAGTGCAAACGTCAGGAGGTGCCTGCCAAAGCATCTCCAACAGATGATCACTTGGTGTCCCAGGAAATGTGCCTGACCCAGAAAGGTCAGCCAGTGGAGGAGCCCCCAGAACTTCCCTGCCTTTCCCCTTGACCCCAGCTTTGAGAAGATGGTCCTGCAGAAATGGCAGGATCCAACCAGGATCTCCAAACCCCCAAAATCGTGATTCTTTATTGCACAAAGACAAGAGTCACGCCTCACCTCTGGTGGATGCTGCAACAGTTGCCTTGGGCATGGGTGTAGCTGTTCCCTCGGCTGGCGAGGCTCCACTTATAGAGCCTCAAGACCACAAGAAGCTGGAGGCCCTCATTTAGCACAATTATGAGGCCATCTTGCAAGCTGGTGTTGCAGAGTCGTATTTTGCCAGGTTGGCTCTGTCTTGGTTGGATGGTTTGAAAGAGGCCATCCTGGCTGAGCGTGTCCCAGCATCCACCTTCAATAAGATCTCTATGACGCTGGCATGTCTGGCAGATATACGTTTGCTCTTGATCTCTCTGTCTGCCAAGGCTGCAGGTCTGGATGTGGCAGCAAGAAGACATCTCAGGCTCAAGAACTGGCAGTTGGATCCATCTTCTAAGACCAATCTATTGTGCCTTCCCTTTGATGGTGGAGGGGGAGGCGTCTCTTTGGGTCATCACTGGACAAGATGCTTAAGGACCTCTCAGAGAAAAACAAACTCTCCCTTCCTTCATCAGGTCCCAAGCAGGTCCCTTCCTTGCAACAAGCTACCGAATCATGCCCAGTGTCAGTTCTCTTGGATGCCAAGACAGCGCTCCCAGCTTCAGAGAGCTCATGGAGGTTCTAATTCCACATACATCCATCAGTTCAGTACAGGAGGGCAAACATCAAAGCAGCCCTTCCCACCTGTGGAACGCCGGTCGGCGGTCAGTGGACCCTGTTTGTCCATACCTGGGCACACATGTCAAAGGACAGCTGGCTTTTGGACATGGTGGGGAGGGGCTATGCCCTAGAGTTTTATACTGCTTCCCACCCTCCATCTTCCCAAGGGATCAGGAAGGTGCCAACTGTATTTTGTCCTGCTTGCAGAGCTTAAAAGCTGCCAATGCAATGGAGCCGTGCCAAACTCAGAGGGAGGCACACATTTCTACTCAGCTGTATTTCCTGTCCTTAAAAGGGTGTGTGTGTGTGTGTGTGTGTGTGTGTGAGTGATTCTCAACCTCAACTCTTATCTCACAATCCCCCCCAAACAACAAAAACCCACGTGTATACTCTAACCACCATTGTCCAGGCCTTTCTCCCGGGTTCTTTCCTCACCTCGGTTGATTTACAGAATATCTCCACATTGCCCTCCACTTGCAAGACCAACATTTCCTGAGATTCTGTGTACAGGACCTGCATTGACAATACTGGGCTCCACTGGTGAGCCTCTCCTCCAGACCCAGGATCTTCACCAAGATTTTGCTGGTGGTGGCGGCCACCCTCAGGGAACAGGGGTGGCCATTTATGCCTACCATTCCTGCCTACTTCAGGAGTCAGCCTGATGCTTATGGACCTCCTCATCAATCACAGGAAGAGCCACCTGCAATCCACGCGCTCCCTCCAATATCTGATGGTGATCCTAGATACAGTAGAGTCTGTAAATCTGGAGCCCCACAGGGAATCGACTCTGATGCAGGCTCTCTGGGGAACCCTTTCAGCTCACTGCCTCCCTCTGTCCACACTCTCCTGGTTGCTGGGCCTATTATTCTCCTATCTGGGAATTGTTCCTTGGGCAGTGTTCCATCTTTGATCACTGCTGTGCTTCCTCCCTTGTTACCAGGAAGAGATCGCAAAATTCCATCCAAATGCAGATTGACATACCACAGAGGGTTTGCCTGTCCCTGGACTGGTGACTTTCGACTCTACCTCCAAGAGAGGGGTCTCCTCTCGTGGTAAAAAAGGTAAAGGTAAAGGTGTCCCCAACCAGTCATGTCCGACTCTAGGGTGCGGTGCTCATCCCCGTTTCTAAGCCGAAGAGCCAGCGCTGTCTGAAGACGCTTCCGTGGTCATGTGGCCGGCATGACTGAACACCAAGGTGCACAGAACGCTGTTACCTTTCCCGCCGAGGCGGTACCTATTTATCTACTTGCAATTTCTTGCTTTCGAACTGCTAGGTTGGCAGGAGCTGGGACTGAAGACGGGAGCTCACTCCGTCACGCAGCACCAGGGTCTCGAACTGCTGACCTGCCGACCTTCCAGTCTGCAGTTCAGCGTCTTAACCACTAAGCCACCACGGCCCTCTCGTGGTAGTGGACTGTAATAATGACGGATGCCTGCCTGAATGGGGTGGGGTGTCGTGTGCGGCTCGCTTTCTAGCCAGGGCCTGTGGATTCGGCAAGAGAAGAGCCTGCACATCTGGATCCATGGAGCTCCATGCCATTAAACCTGACCCTTCGAGCAGCAGAGCATCTGGTCATTGGCCACGATGTTCTGGTCCAATCAGACAACACAGCTGTGGTGGACTATGCGAACCAAAAAGGGGGATCCAGGTCTGTATCACTACAGAGGGAGGTGATTCCCCTTCTCAAGTGGGCCAAAGGCCACTTCCTGTCAGTCTGCACTGTGCATGTCAAAGGGGAACTAAATGTGCAGGCGGACTGGCTCAGCAAACAGAGACTGGACCCCAGCGCATGCGCCCTACATCCCCGGATGTTCGAGTTAGTAACGGGCCACTTCAGAAATCCATGCCTAGACCTTTTCACCACTGTGCTAAACACAAAGGCCCGAGTGTTTTTCAGCAGACATTGGTTCCCGGGGGCCCAAGGGACACAAGCGGCAGAGAGGCGAGCTCTGTGCTTTCCCCCCACTTGCTATCATTCCCCAAGTCCTAGCTCAGGTGGAGCTACAGGGGCATTCTCATGGCTCCGTACTGGTCTTGGAGTCCATGGTTGCTTCACCCGCTCAGACTGGTAGTGAGCCCTCTGTTTCACCTCCCCCTATCCAGGGACCTCCTTCGCCTGGGCCCCGTTCTCCACCCCAACCCAGGGTTCCTAAAGTTAGCAGCCTGGATGCTGAGTGGGACAATCTGGGCATTCTGGGTTTTTCAGAGGAGGTCTTCACCTCCTGGTACATGGAGAAGTTGATCGACCCCTTCCAGATTTCTGTACCAGTCCTCTTAGATTTTCTTCAGTCTGGATTAGATAAGGGGCTTAAACCTGTACGCTCAGGCACCAGGTTTCAGCAGTTGCTAGTGTGTTGGACTGAGATGTCTTCCAGGGCATCACACCCCATCCTCACATCACCCATTTCCTTAGGGGCTGTACCCAAATAGCACCTCCAGTAATGCATAGGTGTCCCAGCTGGAACTTCATGTTAATCCTCAACGTGCTAACTTTGTAATCACTCTGTAAGGTACCACTTTACTTTCTGTTTAAGAAAGAACGAACGAACGAACGTTCCCCTTTTGGTGGCAATTATGTCAGCTAGGAGGGTTTCAGAACTGGGAGCTCTTTCTGTCCTGTGTAGTCTGTGCCAGTTTTTTCATAGATAGGGTGATCCGTCATCTGGATCCTGGCTTTCACCCCAAGGTTAACACCCGCTGCCTCAGGAGCTTTTCCTACCTTCTATCCGAATCCTCAGCTCCCATGTGAGAAGGCCTGGCATTCCCTGGATCTACACAGGATTCTGAGGGTTTACATTAATCAAACCAGGCCATTTAGATCAGGCTCTGTTTATCATTTTTGGCTGTAACTAGACAGGTGGGAAAGCCACAGCTCCCACTGTTTCTAAGCGGATCAAGGCTTGCCTATGAGGCACTGCAGTCCATTCCACCTGCAGGAGTGATAGCACACTCTACAAGGGGGGCGGCCACAGGATGGGCCCTTCAGTCCCGTGCCTCTTGGGATGAGATGTGTAAGGCTGCCACCTGGGCCTCTGATCGCTCATGTATTACGCACTGCAGTATCTGTAAATGGGCAGTTGCACAGGCGGCCTTTGGCCAGAGGGTCCTTCAGGCTGTGTCTCGCTGAGCCCCTGCAAGGTGTTCCACTTCTCTCTCTTTTTATCCCTCCCTGGGTTGCTGTAGCTTTGGTACATCCCATACCTTATTGGAGCTTGGAGGGAGAAGTCGGGGGGAAAACACAGCTGCTGCACTTACCATGAGCAGATTTTCCCTGACTTCTCCTGGAGTAGCTCCAATCCCTCCCGTCTGCTGGTTTTGGTGTGGTTGGTACAGGATACCAAACTGGTTCCACTATTGCGTGGCTCTGTTACAGTTCTTATTTATGCTGTGCTCAGGTTTTCCTTTGCCTGCAGTTCTTGTGGTTTATTATATTACTGTTTTCCTTGTCTGTGAAGGGATGTTCAATAAATGTTCTGTTGTTATACCCTTCTTCCATCTCTCCTTGTGGAGGCTGGTCCTTCTATTTAGGGTGGGGGGAGCTGGGCCTCGGCGGGTTTCTGTTTTCATTTTCTTTCTTAAGTGGGTTCTCTTTAGGCTTGGCAAGTGCTTGGACTGGGGAACTCGAGCTGAACCGGGAGCTAAGGAGGCAGGGACTAAAAACTTCTAGAGAAATTTGAAAGTTCTGCCAATCAACAGAGCCTACAGCTGAGCCATACCTTATTGGAGCTTGGAGGGAGAAGTCAGGGGAAAACAGCTCACAGTAAGTATAACAGCTGTGTTTTCTGTGACAAAATCAGAAGCACAGCATTGATCAGGAACAGCATCTGGAATGAATTGAAGACTGTGGCAGCTGTTCCCACACTGTCCTGGGATATCATGATTCCTGCACTGAGCAGGGGCTTGGACTTGATGGTCTTATTGGCCCCTTCCAACCATACTATTTTATGATTCTATGACAGGGAGAAATCATCAGCTGGTGGCAGAAAAACTCTCATCTGACCCTCTTTCAACTCACATGTTATGGATCCATGTGTGAATGGCACTTTCTTCCTTCTCTTCCCTACCTAACTGGTTTCAGTTATGAGAAGGGAAATATAATGGGGTGGATCCAGAGTAGCGCTTAGCAGATTCCAGTTTATGCTGGAGGAAAGGAACCTTTCTGATTCCATTTTCCCCCTGAAAAGCTGCTCTCCAGGGCTGGGGACCTTCCAGAGCAGCATGAGAAGTGACACAGGGGGCTGCAAGAGGAAGGAGGAATTGGCAATACCACCTCCCTACCCACTTTCTCCAGTGGGGAGCCTCTGCTGGAACCCAGTGCCTTCTGTAAAGAGAAGCCTCCGTTTTGTTCATGGAATGGCCAGTCTGGCTCCAACCCATTGTCTGAAAAAAAAAAACCTGATAAAAATTATGTTTTTATATTCTGTGCTTGACAGATGTGAGAGATAAGGCTCAGTGCTTCCTGTTCCCTAGATGCTGGATCATTTTTACCAAAGCTAGAGGGCTAGAGGCTGGATGAAAAGTTGTAAACGCTTAGACAATTAAGAGACAAAGACTTGCATTTCATGCCAGCTGCCCACCTACCTTTAGAGAATGCCAGCTTTCCTACAGTTTATTGAAGCATGCCACCATTATCATGGAGTCACCTCAGCTGGGCATTCTGGGAAAAATTATCCTTACAAAGATTGCAAACTTGCATTTTTCACCCCTAGCAGTATTCTGTAATTAGATTGCCAGAGGTACCACAGCACATTACATTCAGCACAGAAAATATAAACAACTTTATCACTTCTGTTATCTTTGCAGATCTTGTGTATGTGTGCATGTTTTATTTTAATTTTTATTGGGCTGATTAAGAGAAAGAAGTGAATTTTGAGCAGGTGGTTGTCATGAGCTACACAGCATGGTTAGAAAATTAACATTCAGATAGATTCAGATTAGTACACTTTGTGACATTTCTGCATATAAATATGTGAGTGAATCATGCTGAGAAAATATAACTAAAATATAATTCATCCTTGGTTTTCCATTTCATGTATAAATAAATAACAGATAATATAGCTTCTGGGAGAAAGGAATGGGCTTATATAAAGACTCTCAAATACACAGAAGCATTATAGAATGCACAAAGACTCTCAAGTTACAACTTCTTAAAAATGTGTATTTCTTCACAGCAAATCTACCGTTGTTATATTTCACTATTTTCAGTTATAAGAATATAAGAAGAGCCACGCCGGATCAGACCAAAGGTCCATCTAGTCTAGCATTCACAGTGGCCAACCAGCTGCCTGTGGAAACCCACAAGTAGGACATGAGTACGATAGCAACTGGTGTACAAAGGCATCCTGCCTCTAGTACTGGAGGTATCATGTAGCCATCATGGCTAGTATCCATTGATAGTCACACTCCATGAATTTGTCTAATCCCCTTTTAAAGCCATCCAGATAAGTGGCCATCACTACGTCTTGTGGTAGCAAGTTCCATAGTTATAGTGAGAATCCTATGAGAGAGGCAGATAAGAGAGAGCTGACTAAAAAAGGTAAATGAAGAATTGGTTCATGTATCACATTTATTTACAGTGCAATCTTATGCATATTTAGTCAGAAATAATTCCCATGGTGTCCAGTGGAGCTTACTCCCTAGTGAATGTGTTTAGGATTACAGCCTCAGTTTGGAAGAGAAAAGAAGTCTTACTAGTTCAGCACCCTGTCCTCAGGCTGCACCGCACCCAACGGCATCCTGTCCTCAGGCTGCACCCTTTCCTCAGCCTGTACAGCAATTCAGACCACAGCATGCATCACAACTGGGCAGCTGTTTCTGGAGCACACTGTGGTCAGAATTTATAGACTGCATGTGTCTGCGTTTCTACAGTGTAGTCTGATAATGAAAACAGGGGAGAAACATTGCCATCAAAGGCTTGGCTGCTTGTTTCAGGTCAAGAATTAGCCTTCCTCGCTATAATTCAGCCCCCCCGCCTTAGCCTCATGTAGTCAGGCCAGCTGCTTGTTCTCCAGTGGTCATTAGGTCTGGGATGGTGAAGTTTGCAGTGAAGAAGCTGGGGCGGCGGGTGGTGAGTGCGTAACCCTTTCCTCACCTTCTGGTTTCCCCCTGCAACTCCCCTGCCAGCTGATTTCCTCCCACCTCAGTTTCCAGACCTGAGGTTGTATCACAAATATTGTAGCAAATAGATATCAGAAGGAAGAAAATTCACTTACTGATGGCTGATTCTCACATTCCTAGTGAAAGAAAATAATAGGCTGGATCCAGGCTTAGTCATGCTTAAAACAGACCTGTTGAAATCAGTGAGACTTAATTTAGTCATGACTAATTTAAGTGCTGTTGATTTCAATGGGTCTAATTGAAGGGTCTCAAAGTCTGGATCCAACCCAATATGTTGAACAAAGGGCATCAGCTTGTTTTAGCCTTTTTTCTTCTGGTGCTCAGAAGAGGCAGCTGCAATGATTGGGGACTTGTCCCTGTTAGCACTCTTCTACCACTGCTGGGCAGAGGCAAACACAGGCCAGGGCTGATCCTTTATGTCTTCTGGTGGGCAAGACAAGTGGCCAAAGAGTCAATGTTTCCTACAGATGAAAGATTGCTTACTTGTTGTGGCAGATGAAGTAGAATATGCCAATGACCATCTATTTGGAATAAAACCAATTAAAAACGCTTAAGGAAGGTATAGATATGTGCATTTAAGTCCCAGTTGCCCTGGTCTAGGTATCTTCAAGCATAGTATCGTTCTCTGAAACATGATTAAAACATTACTAGCACAGGTGTGGCTACTTCCACACTTGCTCTGATAACATGTGAAGGGAGCAGATCATGTAGATGGGGACTGGTGTTGATGTCGTTGTTTGGGCATGTGAAGGTTTGAGGCTACACAGGGCGGTATAACGCTGGCACAGGAAGCAAGGATGCTGTTGGCTCCTGCCTTTGTGATCTGCTTTTTCCATGTGTTTGTAGAGCAGCATGGGAGGAAACCTATGAGTAGACAGGACAGACTAAGAGGTTATCTGTATTGAATCCTCCCCAATAGAAGCAGAGGTGGTAGGATTGGCTGCTCTATGACTGCAGCAACAGAGCCTTTAAATATGAATCAATATATGCAGGGATGCATCCTAAGATTTAAGCTTCCTAGTACAAAGATGTGGTAAACCAGCGTTTACAGTAGGGAATGAGTTACTTAACAGGTACTTCCCTGTTGTCATAGCCTAGATAAACACATGTAATTTTCCAAGCACACACTAAATTTGTCAGAGATATTTGATTTGTTATTTTCAAGTGCAAGGAGGATTGTTTAAATATGATTAACATTATTAAAGGAACCAGGAAGATAATGATATGGATTTTTATTGCTGAAACAAATGCCATTTGATATAGATTTGCTAAAGCATTACTGGAACTTAAGGGCCACTGAGATTTGCTTTGCTTTTTGCATCTATATTTCAAAAGCCATCTGTGCCAAGGGTAATTTGATTTTCCCTCTCCCATATGTGATTTTAGTATACTCCCGAAACTTTAAGAAATGGCACCAAATCTTCCTGTTATGTTGGTGAGCAGACATGCAATGTTAATCTGTTAAGTGCTTTGTGGATATTTTGGAAGTTCTGTATGGAAGGTTGCATTGTCAGCCCCAAGATGTAACAGAAGCAAAAACCATAATGCCTGACTGACTTGAAAGTCCTTAAGGTTTTAAGGAAGCATGAGTCTCTCCCTCTCTCTTTCTCTCCTTCTCCACCCCCCACCCCGGGATACCAGTTGGATACAAAAGCTCAAACAATACATATGATCCAAAGAACAAAGAATGTGAAGAGTTCCACCTGCTAAAGGACACACTGGGCTTTGTGTTTCTCAAGCAGCAGCCTCCCATGTCACCCAGTGAAACCATTTCTGAAACTGAGATTTTCAAAAGTAGTGTGTGATATGGCATGGGAGTCTACAGTTCAAAGGGAGGGGGCAAATCCAAATGTCCCACTGGGCATACATATCTAAGCCCACCCCTCATTTGATGGTGCAGTCATCAAGGGACAAATGTGCATGTATGAACCAAGCCAGAGACATCATATTTTGTAATAGTGGTAAACTCCCTCAGATTATGGGATAGTGCAGCCTATAAAATACATTAACTCCACACATCTTGGCACCCATCCATTTCCCTACTGAAGGGATGGGAGGGGTGCTGTTAGCATTGACAGTGTTAATGACCCATTAGGAGGCAAGAGTGACAAAAATCAATCATTCCATCCCCAAAACAAACTATGGGCATTGTCAGAGCCAAATGCTTTGATGATCTCTTTGGTAGATGTGTGCCCAGCTCAGTAGAGCTGGGAATATATGTGGAACATAGGGTTCCTTCCTGCACAACATCCAACCTTTTTGAACCTGTGGGCACATTTGGGAATTTGAGAAACTGCTGTAGGCATCACCACAAAATGGCTGCCATGGAGGATATGGCTAGTCTCATAACGGCTGTTTTGGGGGCCTGGCTAGTCAAGAGGTGGCGGGGTGGGAGAGAAATAGCAAGGCTGGGAAGGAAGGGGAAATGGAAAGCATTGTTTCTTGGCCTGCCCAATCTTCTTCTGTCCTCACAGACCTTTCCTTTTTGCGCTTTCTTTCTCTCCACTCCCAGCCTCTAGCCTTGCTATGTTTATACCCCAGCCCCTTTCCTTGCTATTTCTCTCCCTTCCCCGCCCCTAGCCATCTTCTTTCTCTCCCTTTCTAGCCTCTAGCTTTGCTCTTTCTCTTCCACTCATCTCTTTATCTTGCTGTTTCTCTCCACTCCCAGCCTCTAGCCTTGCTCTTTCTCTTCCCTCTACCCCTTTGCCTTGCTTTCTCTTCCTGCCTGCTTGACAGGAAAGAGAACCTGGTGCCCTAACATTTTTCAATCCTTATTAAAAACATTTTTTTGAAGGAGGCAGGAAGTTAAGAGCTGTGTGGGCATCATTGGAGGTGCCCATGGGTGCTGTATTGGGGACCCCTGCTCTGTGGGTCTGTGCACAAAAGCCTGCTCCCCTCCCTCCTCACTGCACACATCATCTTTGATGGACATAGATGCAAATGTAGTGGACAGAATAATGCAGCATTCTTACAGTACTGGATTTGAACCATCCCTCCTTGGTCAGGAAATTCACTGAGTGACCTTCAGCCAGATTATTTCCTTCTTAGCTTAATCTACTTCACAAGGTTGTTATGAGGGTAAAAAGGTTGAGTACTGCCCTGAGCTGCTGGGAGGTTAGGACAGGATGCAAATGTTGCAAATAAATACATATTCTGATGGAGAGATACACTTCTTCAAAGGCAAATGTCTTTCTCCCAAGGTCCATGAAGATGAGCAATGCAGTATCTTCCTTGTTTAGCTAGTGTTCAGATGCCCTCCAAGTGGGCATCTGAACAAATTATGCCACTCTGCTCAGTGACCTGTTGTTTCCAATTACCCTTGAATGACACTGACAGGGTTGAACGGCACCGCTAGAAGCTTGTGACTGTGGATGTATCCATGGCAACACTTGGGATGGAACATCACCTCTCTCAAGGCAGCATTGGTTTCCTACTGAGAGAAAGGAGCCAATCCGCTAGTCACCAGCTGGTTTGGTTTTAGGATAGCCTACTGTGGAAATTCTACTTTACATGGCTGCAGTATGTAGACTTTGGCCTTTATAGAGCAAAGCTGTATCCATTAAATCTAGTCTAGATATTTTCCTTAGCACTGGATCAGTAACTAATTCCAAGAAGGGCAAGGCCATCTTTTCAGTGGAGCAACGGCCAGCAAATTGGCCCCACCACTGACTCAGTCCTACACAAGTCACGTCACGGGGAAAGGGCTCTTTAACCCCATGTCTCCCCCTGTGAATAGCAACAGAGGCTTTATCCCAATCCCTTCCTTTGAGTGCCTCAGCTGCTCACTCCCATTTCCTTATGTTTGGTTTGTGCAGCTGTGGGATTTAAGCAGCTGAAGGGCTTAATAAGGGGAGGGCTCGGCCAAACCCACCGTTGCTGTTTACAGTATAGAGGAGGAGGTTAAAGAGCCCTTTGCCTGGCTCAAGGGTTTAATTATGTATATGGGGGGAGGTCTTTGGGATCGGGCTATGCTGGGTACCAGGTGGAAAGCCCTCAGAGGCTAGATTTGGCCCATGAGCCTCCAGTTGCTTATCCCTAAATCAGAATGTGTGTGTGTGTATATATATGGTGGTGGGGCAGGGGGAATAAGTGGAAGACCAAAAGTTATGGAATTAAGATAGCAAAAACTGGAACCTGTGCTCCATGAAATGTGCTCTCACAATTTAAAACAATATTTCAAATAATGTTGTTGCTGCCCTTCAACATTCATAAAGCATAACAAGTATTTGAACCCTGGTCTGTGTTTAAAATTGACAAAGTTATAAATTGGGCAACATTTGAAAATAGACATTTGAAAAACTAAGAAACATGCTAAAATGTGAGAGAGCTGAAAAGGTTATTTTACCCCAGGCAAACCTTCAGTTTGCCTAAATGCATGAAAAAGGCAATGGAAGTTCAAAATTAGAAGTTTGGACAAGCAAAGGTTTCAAAACTTCAATAACTGTTAAGTACTGCATCATTATGACAGAATCATCTGCATAGAGTACAGCTATGGTCTATGGTTTATATATGTCTAGAGTACTACATGAAATTAATAGTGGGATATTTGTCAGACTGACCCAGACTTATAGATGCTTTCAACAGAGTCAAGCTCAGGGAATCCGAGGCCTGCTTCACAAACATATATGCTTCATTTGATTTTTTGTGTTTGATGGCTTGCTGCTCAGTGTATTTGTTGAAAAGCACTGTGTTTAAAGTTAGGTGATTAAGAACCTCTGTGGAGTGTCATCTGTGATGTTTCATTCACATATGTAAATCATCACTTGATGTTGCAGTTATCAGCTGATGAACATCTATGAGTTGAACTGTAAGACTTGTGCTCATGCTGAGGAAAGAAGTAGTGGGGAAAATTATACAAGAAGTGTTACAACACTTTTATCTCTATAGTGATGCTATAGTATTAGCATAATCTTTGCAGCTATCCTATCACTCTGTTTTGCTCTGTTTCTCTTCCCCATGCCTTCTCTTTCTGGGCTATTTAAGTTACGAATCCTTCATGGGCAGAAATGGATTCTGATGTATGCTGGAGCAACATCAGCCCAGACAAATGCTTTCTAAACTGATCATTTAGACCAGAGACATCCAACTGACTACATAGGACCCCAACACAATCATTTGGCCTCTGCTGAGGCTGCCGAAAACGTTTTCAAGTTATGTAAGAAATGGAGATTCCACATTTGAATGCTTCAGTGTTGTATATAATATGTAAATATAGATATTTGTATGGAATGCTGTGTGTGCTCCATAAACCTCACTGCTAGATGAAGCCAATTGTATTATGAAGCTCATCACTCCCAGGCCCCTGCTGATTGTCTGGAGAATGGATTTTCCCCTAAGACTGCAGTTGTTGGTTATCCCTGTTTTGGATCTTGCTGCGATAGGGTTTAATAAATAACTGCCTGCAGAGAAGGCCAGCATAACTACAGTGGCCTAGCAGGCTCTCAATAAACCTGTTTTTGTGTGTCTGTTTGGGACAGTCAAGATGGGGAGAAGGTATCTGTCAGGCCAGTTCGAGACCTGAGTGCCGCGTGACGGAGTGAGCTCCCGTCTTCATTCCCAGCTCCTGCCAACCTAGCAGTTTGAAAGCAAGAAAGTGCAAGTAGATAAATAGGTACCGCCTCGGCGGGAAAGGTAACAGCATTCCGTGCACCTTGGTGTTTAGTCATGCCGGCCACATGACCACGGAAGCATCTTCGGACAGTGCTGGCTCTTCGGCTTAGAAACGGGGATGAGCACCACACCCTAGAGTCGGACACGACCGGTTGGGGACACCTTTACCTTTACCTTTTATCACTTGGGGGTAGGGTGCCATGAGTTGTACAGGGCTGCTGTGGAGGCACTCAGACCACTGCCTAGCGATGTTGGGTGTAAGCCATCTTCCACAGCTCTTTGTTGCCAGTGAGGTGTAACACTCTGCTGAAAAGCCTGCCAGTGCTTTAACTGAATATGATAGGAAATAATCCAGATTGTCTAATCCTGTTTTTCAGAACTGCATAATCAGTTTTCAAAAGCATGAATGAATGTTTTGTTGCTGCAGCTTCTGCCCCCCCCCCCGCCCCCAGCAATAGATTAAAAAAATTCAAAATTTAATTGTTATGGATTGGATCCAGTTACACTTAGTTTCCATTTAAATCAGTGGGATTTATGCTGGTCACGACTAACTTTTCACACTGATTCCAATGGGATGTAAGTGTGCCAAATTTAGCCTGGATTCAACTCTGTATTTATAGCTCACTCTTCTTTCAAGAAGCTCAGAGTGAATTAAATTTGGTTCTCTTGTTGTCTTTCATCAGGCACTGCTCATGGACAGACCTCTTTCATTCAGCAGTTGACCCATATTGTTTTCCTCCAGATCATGCACTGGGCCAGTGTTTTTACACATGAAGATAGTTGTAGGCCTTTTTTCTGTCTAAACATGTATAGGATCGTGCCGTAAGACAATTGCGCTGATCAAGCAAAGGCAATTGGTGTATAATAAGAGGTTTCTGTGTGTAGTTCCACCTTGTGTGCCTCTAAATTCCATGTACTGGAAACAAAACACATGGGGTGTGTGGGATCAGTTTCATGCTCTGCATATCAGCTTTCAGAACCAGCTGATTGGGCACTATTAAAAGATGAATTGTGGATTAAATGGAAGCAGCCAACAAATGTAAGCAAAAGGGCATTATGGTGGGAAACCTGGTATCCTGCATCTGGGGTGCGCATGCAGTGCTTCTACATCACTTGCGCATCACCAAGCAAGCATTTGGCAGGTTGGCTGTGACACACAGATGGTGGGTTGGGTTGGCTCATTTCAGTGCAGACTGCTGATCTTCTCTAGCAGGAAAGATGCTTGACTGTAAGAGTGAGATTGCATCTGACTACTGTGTACTATGATCTTTGAGCTGCGGGTTTATGGGTTCATTTTAGTTCGTTTAGTTTATTACATTTATGTATCACTTTGCACAACTGAAAGGAGTTCCAAAGTGATTTACAAAGAAATAATAAAAACAAAAAGACACCCAATAAAATGTATAATAGCATACTCATTAAAACCATACACATTTACAAAAGTACTCTTCTAAAATATCAGCTAAAGGACAAAAATAATCCCCTATCCAGCACAGGAGTGAAGAACAAAAAAAGGTGCCAAAGGCAGGCCACGGAACTATCCATATGCCCAGGAAAAGAGAAATGTCTTTGCCTGGTGATTAAAAGATGACAAAGTTGGTGCCAGGTGAGCTTCCCTGGGGGGAGCATTCCATAATCATGGGGCTACCATGGAAAAGGCCATTTTCTTGTCGCCATCCTCTGAACATCTCTTGAAGGGGACACAGAGAGGAGGGCCTTAGATGTCAATCTCAGTGTCTGGGCAGGCTCATACAGGGAAAGGTGGTTCTTGAGGTGCGTTTTAGATGGTTATATTCACCCGTATAATTAAATTATAAAATTAAGTATATATTTGTGTATGATTTCCTTTCAAACATATCCTGCAAATATAAGAATGTCATTTATACGAAGTGCTCAAGTGGGTGATCCTGCTCTAAATGCATGTTTGTGTGAACAGGTGTGTATGCAACATAGACTGTAGTGGCTACAGTTTTAACCCTGTTTGTGCATCTGACGGAAGTTCTTATAACAACCCATGCTTTGTTCGAGAAGCGTCTTGCCTGAGACAAGAACAGATTGATATCAGACACCTTGGACATTGCTCAGGTACTTCTAACTGTATTATTTAGTAGAGAATTACATCCAGATTTTTCATGTCAGGCTCTGTGTATGATTCTGCAGAAGCACAGAAAAGATACGGAATGTAGGATAGTATATAGGATTAGGCTGCCTAAAAGTCTCAGCTTTCATTTAAAACACACGCATACACGTGTGCACGTACACATGTTTCTAGCTCTTACGGTTGCAAAAAAAAAGTATGGCAATTCTAGATGAAATAAAAGAAGCCAGAGGAGTTGCTGTATAAGATTTGCAGATCGCTTTGTTTGTGTGTGAGTGTGTATGTCTGTCTCCACACACTCCAATGCCCTGTATAGGTTTTGGTCCCACCAAATGGCTAGCCGCAGTGGAATAAACTGTACATAATAAATACAAATTGGAGAACATATTCTGCAAAATCAGAGAAAACATGCAACTCTGCTTAATATGAATAATTTATATAGGTCACACAATTCAATTTGTTTTGGAACAGAATTTTGATTCTCCCTCCCCCTCATTTTAAGTACAGAAAACACACATCTCTGGAAATAGTTGAAGCTGAATATTTTCAGGACTGCTGCGCTTCATGATGTCACTCACTGGTCTGTTCTCAACTGATTTTAGTGCATCAATGCACATTTGTTGTGCTCAGTGTATGACTTCCCAAGGAGATTGGCTTTCGTTGTAGGGCTATCACGTTTTTTGAAATGCAGCATCGTTCTTGTTGGATGTGGTCTCTAACATAAGTGATGAAATATTATGTGAAGTTTAATTTGTTTATTTTGACACAGTGTTCAGTGGTTATACACTCCCATACTACATAGTTTGAGTACTGGGAGTACCCACCCAGCCAAAGCTGTGAAGAGCAGAAGGCTATTTGTCTCCTCTGCACTCTTCGCTGCCACACTATTTATTGGTGGTTCAAGGCATGGAGGAATATCCAAGGATAAAATGCAGTTGGGCACACTTCAGCACCCACAGATAAAGGCCCTGCATTTCACAATGGAAACTGCATTTACTGTCACAATGGCTTAGGAGTGTTAGAAAAGAATAGGGATATGTTCTCACAGTCTAGAGTCCTTTAGGCTATCTGATGCAGCCAAAGGGTTCCCCCTTTGTGAAAGGCAGGCACACAAGCAGGCTTACAGACAGAGACTTCAGATGGTACAGATAAACTGGGATTGCTTACTCAGATGGTTACATTGAAAGGAAAGACAATGCAGTTTTTCATGTTTCTGGCACCAGCTTATATTCTTCTTTAGAGTACATGGGTCATCTTTCAGGCTACATATTAAATTTTCATGCACAAGCTTGCAGGAAATAATCAACCCAGAGAAAAATGATTACGAAATATTCTAGATTTGATTGGCATATTCTTGAGCAAGGAAGGTACACTTCTCATCTTGACTGAATAATCTTTGAATCAAACCACATTTCCTTTGTTTGCTTGTTTTTTGTTTGTTTAAAATATTTATATACTGCCCTTCACTGGATTTGGTTCCAAGGGGGATTACACAATTAGCATTCAAAATTGACAAGCATATTCCCTAATTAATCCCAACAGTAGCAACTTCTAAGATCACTGGTTTCCTAGGAAATTTTTCTTGAACAATAATTTCACCACCTTTTGCCAGGACAATAGTGTTATATGATAGTGGCCACATCTGTGGCCACAGAAGGAACTTTTATTGCTCACCAGAAATAAAGGGCTGTGAAGGACCCTCAACACCTGTAGCTGTTCTATGTCACACACATCACCAGGCTTTCAGACTTCCCACTCTTTCTCTCCCTACTTCCTGTGTTCCCTCAGGTCCATCTTCCCCTCAGTCTCTCTCTGGTTTCAGGGATAGCCTCTCCACAAAAATGTCTCCCTATAATGGCTGCCCTTGGATATACATAGGTCATACACTCCAGCTTTCTGTTGCACTATCTGTTTGTGAACTCCAGAAAAGAAACAGTGTTGCCTGCATAATACCATTTTACTAGGAAATCCACCAATGTCCTCCATCTCTGGTGATGTGACCTCAAAACAAGGACACATCATGGAGATAGCAACACCTTAATTCCCATGCCTGATAATAGATCCTTTCCATTTCCCTCTATTTGGTGGCAAGCATCTGATGGTTTCAAATGTGTTAATGCATATACAGTCTTGTGTATTGTTACTTCATACATTTCTCTGCATATGAGCAATTGGTTTGCTGGTTGCACATCTTCACTGACTATAATGCTTTTATGAAACTCACATGCAGATATTCCTTCCAGTACAAATCAAAGAAGTGGGCAACACCCAGTTGCTATCTCCAGGACTCTATATTAAATAACAGTTCTGTGCCTTGTATAAATTATGAAAGTAACGCACATTTACAGACTTCTCTTTATTTTGCCTGATTTATTGGCCACAAGACTGGAAAAGGTCAGTTTACATTCCAATTCCAAAGAAGGGCAACGCCAAAGAGTGTTCAAACTACCGCACAATTGCGCTCATTTCACATGCCAGCAAGGTGATGCTCAAAATCCTACAAGCTAGGCTTCAGCAGTATGCGAACCGAGAACTACCGGAAGTACAAGCTGGGTTTAGAAGAGGCAGAGGAACTAGAGATCAAATCGCCAACATTCGCTGCATCATGGAGAAAGCAAGAGAATTCCAGAAAAACGTCTATTTCTGCTTCATTGACTATGCTAAAGCCTTTGATTGTGTGGATCACAACAAACTGTGGCAAATTCTTAAAGTGATGGGAGTACCAGACCACCTTACCTGTCTCCTGAGAAACCTGTATGAGGGTCAAGAAGCAACAGTAAGAACCAGAGATGGAACAACCGATTGGTTCAAAATTGGGAAAGGAGTACGACAAGGCTGCATATTGTTGCCCTGCTTATTTAACTTATATGCAGAGTACATCATGAGAAATGCCGGGTTGGATGAATCACAGCTCGGAATTAAGATTGCCGGGAGAATTATCAACAACCTCCGATATGCAGACGATACCACCCTAATGGCAGAAAGCGAAGAGGATCTAAAGAGCCTGTTGTTGAGGGTGAAAGAGGAGAGTGCAAAAGCTGGTTTGAAACTCAACATTAAAAAAACGAAGATCATGTCATCTGGCCCTATCACTTCCTGGCATATAGAAGGGGAAGAAATGGAAGCAGTGACAGATTTTACTTTCTTGGGCTCCAAGATCACCGCAGATGGTGACTGTAGCCATGAAATTAAAAGACGCTTGCTCCTTGGGAGGAAAGCTATGGCAAACCTAGACAGCATAGTAAGAAGCAGAGACATCACCTTGCCGACAAAGGTCCGTCTAATCAAAGCTATGGTTTTCCCAGTAGTAATGTATGGCTGTGAGAGCTGGACTATAAGGAAGGCTGAGCGCCGAAGAATTGATGCTTTCGAACTGTGGTGCTGGAGAAGACTCTTACGAGTCCCCTGGACTGCAAGGAGGTCAAATCAGTCCATCCTAAAGGAAATCAACCCTGACTGCTCATTGGAAGGACAGATAATGAAGCTGAAGCTCCAATATTTTGGCCACCTAATGCGAAGAGAAAACTCCCTGGAAAAGACCCTGATGCTGGGAAAGACTGAAGGCAAAAGGAGAAGGGGACGGCAGAGGATGAGATGGCTAGATAGCATCACGGATGCAATGAATATGAACTTGAGCACGCTCCGGGAGAGAGCGCAGGACAGGAAGGCCTGGCGTGCTATGGTCCATGGGGTCACGAAGAGTCGGACACGACTGAACGACTGAACAACAACAACAAAGTTATGAGGAGGGGCAAAGTGCTCCATGGGATCTGAAGTACTAAACCTTGAGCACTGGAAATCTTATCCAGGCACTTCTTTGGTTTCTGAAATTTCAACAGACCTTGTCTACACACTTTCGATAATACTTTTACATCCACAGGAGCTAGAAACATGGTTTATTTGGTCTGCTTTTCTGTGCTGGTGTAGAATTATGGAGTACACACAGCTCTGACTGTACAAAACTTGTCCTTATGGTTGTTTCTATAACTGAGGGATTTGAAGGAATGAGTTTTGATACTGGGGGGAATTAAGGTACTATAACTATTAAGGGGTTAGAGTGTTGTATTTTCTCTTATTGTGTTTTCCTTCATCCTTTAATGGTTAGCTCAGTTTGGAGCTGATGATGCTGAGGTAAAATAACACAGCTTAACATAAAATGTGGTATATTGTGACCACATTTTGCTACCTGCACTTGGCTCACTGTAGCTAGAGAAAATGGGAAGGTACCAACTCTGTGGGGCATTTTCTTCCATTTCATCTACTAGAGTTCAAACATTAAACTGCATCCATAGATGAAGAAGCTAAGGGCAATCACGGACAATATCATTTTCTTAGCCATATGAGAGAAACACAGTGTGCAACGTATTCCTGCTGTTCAGCCGTTTCCTCAGGTATCTGTTTTATGTTTTCCCCCAAATAGTCTCCGATGACACTAGCTTATTGGGGAAGAAGGACGATGGAATGCAGTATCGGCCAGATGTGAAAGGTATGATTCTAACACTGAGCTGCTCCTGTGCCAGAATGTATAGGTTAGGGGAGCACCTTTTTCTCCCGCAACATGGAAATCGTAGAAAATCCTAATCAAGGGTATATACATTCTTCTTCATTAAGTATTGAAAGAAACAAGTCTTTCCCTCCAGAAAATATTTACTGGGAAAGGCTTTGAAATACTTCAATAATTGAGTTAAACATGTTGAAATAACTTGCTGCCTCCAATCTGTTTCAAAGTGATGCATTTTTGGTTGAACAAATACCATTTTACAAGCACCTCTGATGGCCTTGGCAGTTTTGCAGTGTGTGTGATGAGATGTTTTATATAATAAAGCTGTTTTTTTCTTTTTTTATTCATGGAAATTTAGCATATAAATAGTCTTAAATGAAGTGTTCCTTTTGCTTCCCCCCACCCTTCAAGTCCAAGAATAGAGTTATGATGTCGTTCTTTTGTGCCTAAGCCCTTACGTGTTTCTTATATTAATGCTAAACACACTCCTGTTATTAAAGAGTGGAAAAGAAGTTTTCATGTATTGTTCTGAAGAATGACTTATTCCTACAAAATAGATTTCCTGTGTTCTGCACTTCAGATTTAAAGGTGACTTTTAAAGCCTGCAGAAACTAGGAAAGGAAGGCATTTCTACAGAAAAGCAATTTCCTCCTCTTGTCACTTTCTCTCCCTCTCTCCCTTTTATTGTTTATTGGATAAATTTGTGCTGGGGGGTGGGAGAGATAAAAGGCTTGGGGTGGGGGTTGACATTCTCTTTGGGACAGAGAATGGAGGGGTATATTTTTTGAGAGCACATAATAACATCACACCCTTTTTGTCAATAAATTAATCTGAATTACCTAATTTGCACTCCTAGACCATGCTCGGAAAGAGTTTTACTATATCCAGCCTTTTAATACTCTTTGACTTACCTTAGCTGTACCAAAAGGAGCAGTTCAAGTGTGAAGGGGCAGCTTATCTGTGTAAATATGCATCCTAGGACATTTTTCATGAGCATCAGTTGTGATTCCCATGTCCTCAGAACCACTCCACACATGCAGATAAGCCCAGTGGTACAGAATTCCAGGGATCATAACATTTCAGTCTGCAGGTGGGGCAATCCCCTGCTTATAAAAAATGAGCACATCATGGGGAAGGCTGTGCTACAACCATGTTCCTGACATGCTAGTTCTCCATGAGCAGGGAGATTTCTTGTGGGAGAACATTCAAACGTGTAATTTCCCTGCTCACAGTCAGTAATAACAAAATGATGCCACCATCATGCACATGGCACTTTGCAGAGTTCCAATGACAAAACAGACAGGGTACAATCCCAGGAACTCTGTTAACTGCCTATGTTTCAGTGCCTGACTGGAAAGTCTGGAATACGATTTCAGCTCTTTCTACACAGTATTACTTATTAATCGGTCACATAAAGGGAATCCACTGTAATTTTCAGTGTGTTAGTTGCCTTGGCTGTACTGTTCCCCATAGTTTCCTCCCATTGGAAAATGCATGACATCTTCTGCCTTTATCTCTGTTCCCTTCTCCTTCAATATCCTTTTATACAGACTGAAGCCAGGAGCTGAAGAGTGCTGTCCTGTAAGCATAGAGGGAGCCAGGGATGTGTGCTTCTACCCACTCCACTACTGGCTTCCCCATGTTGCCAGGGAAGGTCTGCAAAGGGCGATGTAACTGTGTTTAGAGAGTCTCACATGACTGGGAACCCTGATAAGCCAGGGCTCCCGGTTTCATATAGCAGTGTAAGCACATGTTGCTTCTGGACCTGATTCAAGATGCTGGTTTCAACCTGTAAAGCCCTAAATTGCCTGGGACCCAAAAACCTAAAGGAGTCTCTCTTCCTATACCAGACTTCCTGTGTCTTAAGTTCTGCAAGGGACAATCTCCTTAAAGAACCTTCTACATGTCAGTCAGGGAGAAAGCCTTCTCTGTTATGTCACCCTGTTTGTGGAACATGCTCCCCATAGAAACCCGGCTTGTGCCAGCTTTTGGCACCCTGTTAAAACTTCCCTGTTTGCTCAGATATTTTAATTGGGTAGTAAGAACATAAGAGTCATGTTGGATCAGACTAAGGGTCAAGGGTCAGCAACCTTTTTAGGCCCATGGGCATATCTGATTATGTAAAAGATGTGTGGGCATCACTACAAAATGGCTGCCATGAGAGGCGTGGTTAGTCAAGAAGGCCAAGTAACCTCCCCAACAGATTCAGTGCAAGGCAGAGGTGGGGTCTGAGCCCCAACACACTAAAACAACACTTTTGAACCCACAGCTTTCAGTGTCGATAGAAACTTATTTCACAGAAGGCAAAGTCTTTCTCCCCACTCCCCCTCTGCCAGCCAACACATTCTCCCCTATCTTTTTTTCTCTCTCCCTCTGGATCACAACTGATACAGTCTTTCTCACCCTGGCTCATTACACATGGCATGCGCGCGCTCTCTCTCTCTCTCTCTCATACACACACACACATATCCTAAGAATGTCTCGGAGTCCCATGTGTGCCTCAGAGGCATTCATAAGGAATGAAGATGGCAGCAACTAGAGGCCCTCACTTTGCTTTGAAGCAATCCCAGTTGCTGCTAAGAACATGTGAAATTTAAAAAAAAAAAAAAAGTGGGACAGGTAGAGCACCTCGGTGGGCACCTGGAAAGATGTCCGGGGGTATCTCAGTGTCTGCAGGCACCATGTTGCCTACACCTGGTGTATTTAGTCCAGCATTCTGTTCATATAGTGGCCAATCAGCTACTTGTGGGACAACCAAAAGTAGGACATGAGTGCAATACCTTGCCCCATTGTATTTTAATGTTTTCTTAAAGTTGTTTCATGGCTGTATTTTATATATTTGTGATTATATGGCCATTTTTGGTCTCCTTCTGAACAGCACCCTGATTACTATCTTGTGAAGGATAAAATAATCTTAATCTATTAAAGTCTTTTAATAAAATAAATATAAATAATATGTGTATTTATCACCTCATAACTATATAATCAAGTGATGAGTTGCATGTGTGAAGAGGCTGTTACAAATCTAATACCACAGGCATATCTCTCATTACCTCATATCACTTTGGCTTTACTAAAGGGCCCATTTCCAAATTCAAGGGCCAAAAATAGTGGAGAGAAATCAAGTGCATATGCGATCCAGCCCTAAATGATTTGAAAATGCATCTTCTTCAGTGAAGCCAGGAGAACTGGCTTGGGCTGTGGAGGGCTAGGGTTGCTTTTCCCATATTTAACATGAGAGTCCCTCACAGATGAGTTCAGGATAAAATCACTGCACCTTTCTGATACTGTAGGTCCTGGCTCCATTTCCTTCCAGGCCATCTTGCTTAGATTGCCTTTACATCTTCTGAGCTGAAAGGTCTACTTGTTGAAGGATGTATTCAGCATTCAGATCCAGTACAAGCCGTCCCTTCAGGCAAAGAAACAGGCTACAACTTCAGTGGTTTAGCTACTTTGTAGAACCTGTCAACCTCTCTTCTATTCAGAAGTTTGAACTCCAAGGTCTATTTCAGAGCCTTGGGACATCAGAAATTCTTGGAAACTAACTGAAAGGATTTTTGCTGGAGTTCCCTTCTGCTATGCTGCTGTTAACTCCTTCTTGGCTGTTCTTGCTGGAGATAGAGGGTGGAACCTAAGAGCCCTGGCACAAGGCCAGGGCCTCTCCTGCTGCATTTGGCTCCTTTGCTGCCACATCTCACCCACCCTACCTTTACTGCCGCCATCTTGGCTCTACAGAAAGCCACGTGGCCAGAAGAAGCAGCTGTGGGACTTTCATGGGAGCTTGCCCAGGCCTCACAAGAGCCCTACAACCACTTCTTCCGGCCTTGTGGCTCTCCATAGAGCCAATGTAGTGGCAGCAGAAGTAATAGTGGGGGGATGCAACACGGGAAACAGGGAGGGAGGGCAGCCACTCCAGAGAGCCCCGCTGGCTACTCTCTCCCTGTGGCAAATGGCACAGTGGGAGAGCGGCTGGCAGGGCTCGCCAGAACACTTGCTGGAGGAGGCAGGGTAGTGGTGGCAGGCCCTCATGGCAGGGGAGAATGGCACAATTCACTGCTTCTCCCACATTGCTGCCTGATGCAGGTGCATTGCCCTGCTTCATGGGAGGGCCAGCCTTGCCTGAGAGGCCGAAACCCCAAATGCAAACCAGGCTGAAATTTGTTTTGCCCACATGCAATCACCTTCTGTTGTGCAGGGTCATGGACAAAGCTGGCAGGGCAGGGGGGAGGGGGGGGGCAACAGAGAGCTCAAACTCTTTATCATTCAGAATGTAACAATAATAACTATGAGATTCCGTTATTATTTCTGCAGGGCGTGTGTGTGGCAGGGTACACTTCAGGCCCAGACTGCAACCCCATTAATATGAGGGAAAAGAACTGAGGCTAAATTGCAGCTCACACTCGAGGCTATTTATGGAAATTGCTTTTTCTGTATCTATGTGACTATTTTCCCCATCTTGTGAGATTTGCTGGAGCCAGTCAGAAGCCTCATAAGAGCAGAAGAAGCAACATTCTCAGCACGGCGTTGCTGGTCCAGGCCCTTCTCTAGAACCACGAGAGTGTGCTTGAGCAGTTCAGCCAAGACTTGTCATTTGAGAGACAGACAGATTTGTGCTTCCCTTTGTGACAGACTAGTCCCAGAGTTCATTGTGCATAGGCAAGAGGGAGGAACAGCTCGCAGGGGGTGGGACAAAGCTTCAAAACAATCCAGAACATTGCTTCCAGGGACAGTGCATGCCCACATTGCTGGTAGGGTTTGCAGGCCCAACATTTACACACTCCATACTGCCCATGACTGGATGTAAGGGGAGATAATTAATGATTTTGCAATGAAAAAAGCCCAGAGGAAAAAAAAACTTTAAAGCTTGGTCTGTTTATAAAATGTTTGCAGCCACACTGATCCATTAGAGGAGGAAGAGGAAGACAGGATAATACCTTTATTGGGCCCAACCAAAAAGTTACAAAGTACATCAGCAAGCTTTGCTGGACTCTTCTTCAGTCTAGCATGCTAAAAGATAGCAAAATGTGGGAGTGTACTGGAGCATGATACACACACACACACACTCACTCACTCACTCACTCCGTGTGGGTCATGTGTAATTTCAGAAATGTAGAAAATGTAATTTCAGAATTAAAATAGATTTTTTTCATGACTCATGAGATATTTATGTGTGGGAGAAATGAGGCCCGAGTTACAAGTTTGTACTGAGCCCCCCAAATGTTGCTTTGCCCCTGGATTTCTGTCTCCAAAGTTTTCATGTATTCTGCTAAATTTTAAGGAGCACATGATGATTGACCTTGGACATTGCTGAGTTTTAAAGAGGAATATTATAGCAGCCATACATATAAGAAATTCACACAAGTTCCTAGCCCAGACATTTGTTTTTTACTAGACTGCCTACCTATACATATGTGCAGAAATTCTCCCTCCCTTTCATTGGTGGATGAAATGGAGCTTAACAATGATAGTCTTGTGTTTGTACCAGTGTTTTTTACTAACCATAGTTAGCTCCAAACCACAGTTTGCAATCATGGCTAGGAATGGGTTTATAAAATCATTCGAGCCAACCACAGTTAGGGAAATTACTCCTGCAAATTTAACACTAATTATATTTAAGTTGAAAAGTGAAAGGGCAGCGGAATTGGCATGCAAGTGGGGAGAAGGAAGAAAGAGATGTGCCTGCACGGTGCTCTTGATCTTGTAAGCATGGTTCCATCTACACCAGGGGCATCTCTACACCAGCCTGAAATCCTGCCTTTAAAATGGGGCTTTCTGCTTCCGTTTTAAATGCAGGATCACGACGACTGCCTTTTTCACGTGCTTCCTTTCCCCCCACCCCTTTCCCCCTCCTTCTCCCCGTATCTGCGTCTTCCATTATCTTTCATTGATCTCGCGCCTCTTCTTGCCTCTTTTACTCTTTTCACAGAGGAAACTGAAGTGGAACACAACGGGGTAATTTGATAGCTCAATATCTGCAATCTGTTTAAAAACAGAACAAAGGGCAGTTAGTGCAGGAGATGCCTTGGATGATCATGGTGTCATGTAAAGAGCCTGCAAACTTCCATGAAGAAGTTTCAATTGCAAGATAAAAGCTCAGTGTGAAGGAGCCCCAGTTGCCACATAAAGACACAGACACACACACAGAAACATTTTTCCGTCTGAGTGGACAGATAATTTGTAATCTCCTTTTGAATATGAGGACAGGTATTTGTGTTCATAATTCCAGATTTCTGTACATTTACAGAGCAATTTTAACCTTGTTCTTGGAGAGCTCTGATGTTGGAGCCTTCAACATATTCAAAGCCCTACTGTGCTCATGCCAGCAGAGTGAAAGTGAGAGAGTAATAGCATGTTTGCTTGTTGTTGTTGTTTAAATCTTTTATGTTCCCCTCTTTTTTTTCTTAGTCCCTTCATTTGGCAGGGACAATATTTATTCCAGCTCCTGAACTGACATAAATTGCCCCATGTTGGGGGTGCGGCTGGGGATTAAGGGAGTTTGGATCCTGTGGATTCAAAGTTTCCCCCAATCTGCCCTCTTCTTACCTCTCCTGATGTCAGGGAGGTAAGTGATGCAGAATTTTCTGTGGGGGCTGGGAGTGGGGATCCAAGGTCAGATCTTCTCCTGTGATGGTGGACCTCTCTCTCCACCCTTGGAGGGTGGATCAAACACATCCTGTGGTGCCTGGGGCACCCTTTCAGAAAAATAGGATTGCGCTATAGCATTGAATTAAATAAATAATTTGAACATTATTGTACCGCGTTAGTCAATGAAACAGAAACATTATCTGCATGGAATGATATTTTATATTTTTTTCTAATTTTGATGCCAGTAGTATAAACATAATTTTACAACAAAAGTCAGTGATCAATTTAAGACTATGGGGGACAAGGACATCCTTACTTTGCTGCTTCTAATTTACATGTTTAAGACAGAGAAGTATTTGCCAAGTTACTTGTACTGCAAATGAAATTTAACCCTTGGATAAAGTTGTCTCCCATTCAAAACTTTTCTACTGCTGAAGTCATATATTTCCCTTCAAGGCAGTCAAATGCATTTTCTGCATTAATAAATAGAAAGAAAGGTTGTTTTTCTTTAGAGACTTGTAAATACTGAATTAGATCTATAACTCTTTTTACATTATCAATTTTGAACCAGGCACAAACCTTGTTTGATCCATAGTAATGTACTTCCGTATGTTCTTATTTAAATCTAGCTACAAGAATTCAAGTGAATATTTTGTAATCATTATTTAATAATGATATTGGTTGGTTTTCAGCATTCAGTTTATCATTATTAGGTTTTGGAATTAATGCTATCACCTGGTTCCAGGAAAGTGGAATCATATTGCATTATAAACATTCATCCAAGACTATAGCTAACCTAGGTGCTGACTTCAGAATAAAATAATGCAATTCTAACAACAAACCTTCAGATTTTTGAAAAAAAAAGTGTTAATGCCTTAGTTGCATTTAATATTTCTTGCTCATTGCTGGATTATCCAAAGTCCTTCTTTTTATATTTTAGGAATATTTAAATTAGGCCAAAAAAACCTAAAATAGCATTAGTGTCAGGGTTTTCTGATTTATATAGATTAACTGAAAACTGTGTAAATGCTGAAAATATTTCTGAAGTAGTCTTAGAATATGGCCCATTAGTTCTGTTTATTGGCTTACTGCTGTTTCTGTGTTACTGGGGAACACTGAGTATCCACAGATTAGACTTGTTAACTGGAGAGAGAAAGAGAGATGCCTTTCAGAAGAATGTGCATTAGTGTAAGGTAAAAAAATAAGCTAATCTTCCTTCTATTTTGGTTTTTCTATGAAAGATGCAAGTGACCAGAGAGAAGATATCTACATTGGAAATCACATTCCTTGCTCAGAAAGTCTCAGTGGCTATTGCATCCATGGGAAATGTGAATTCATTTATTCCACACAAAAAGCTTCCTGCCGGTATGTCACTAGACCAAAGAAGGCACCATTTTCATTAATATATCATTTCTTCATGACATTAAAGATGGTCCAGGAGGCAATAGCCATAGCAGAGGTAATTTTAGAGGTTTCCTACTCATGAGTGAACATGAGAAAGATTGGATTTAAGCAAGCCCCATTTGTTGTTGTTGTTAAACTCTTGACATCTTGCTGAAAAATTACAAACATCTTTACAAACATCAAAATGAATGCCACATTCTTCTAACATTATTTAATAATTTAGCTGTGCCAATATTCTCCAAATATAGGTTAATCCATTTATCCCTGGCCCACCTTTTTCTGCTGGTATGTGGACATGGTAGACCCTTCTTGAATTGATTGAAACAAAATAGTCAAAAAAGAATAAAAGAAAAAGAGGGCATGGTTCATTGTCATGTGAACATGGCTGCCTGCGTATGGGAGCTTTGGTGTAGGGCTCAATGGAGCTCTGTTTTCCCCTTGCCTTCTAGGAAGGACCTCAGCATGCCATGCCATTGCCAGGCACTAGGAGTGGGTGAACAACTTTGTGCTTGTCCCAAAAATCAGTTGGGACCTTTGATTGTTTCTCTTTAATGATCAAAGGGCCTGATTGATACTAGCCCTCTACTGCCTACTACCCCATCCCACCTCAAAGTGAAGAAGGGGACAAGGAAGTAAATGGAAGAGGGCTCTGATCCTGTCCCCCTCCAGTCAAACGCATCTGTCAGCATCATTTACCACTGAGAATCATGAGGTTTGTAGTTCAACCTGAAAATACCCAGCAGCGAAAGACTCTGGTAACATCACTTGCCTCATCCATGTTCTTTGGAGCCCTCTGCTGCCTGTTTCGTGGAGATGCCTATTTTTCACCCTTGGAGAGGGAGATACCAGATTCTGGAGAATGAGGGCTACAAACAGAATCAAGACCTGCTTGAGATGGACTGTGCCCACCTTGATTTTGCATCCCGCTGGTTATTCAGGGTGTGTGTGTATGGATTTCCCCACCCCTGCTTCAGATTCTTGCTCCACTCCTACCAGGAACAATGCACTTCTCATCTTCCCATTCAGACCTCCCCTCACCAGAGCAATGTGATTATCATTACCACATGAGAGAGAGAGAGGATGGGGTGAGAATACAGGAGGTATGGGGGGGCAGGATTCTGTTGAGCCCTGTACTGATTCCTCCATACCTGCAAAGGTATGGATTGCACTTTAATAAACTTAAAATGGAAAGGAAGAGGGAGGAGAAATCATGCTTGTTGTACTGGAGCACATTTCATTGTTCTATCTATCTATCTGTCTGTCTGTCTGTCTGTCTGTCTATCTATCATCTATGTATGTATGTATGTATGTATCTATGTATGTATGTATCTATCTATCTATCTATCTATCTATCTATCTATCTATCTACCTACAGTATTCGTGTACCGCTCCACATCAAAAGATTTCAGAGCAGTGAACAGCAAAGATAAAAGAATATAACACCATGTTAAAACAATTAAAACATTTTAAAAAGAAACAAGTTCTGATACTCTTCTATTGGTCAGCATTGAATTAAGGTTGCAGCTATGTCGGGAAGTATCCTCGCAGCAGTTGGGACACTATATTTGGACCAACTTGTGTAGTTTTGTGAGAAGGCCTAATGATCCCTGCTTAGAGACCTGTCTCAACACAACAATTCCCATGATTTTTAGACTGCCCTGAAATTGTTTATATGTAGTGTAGATGCACTCTGGAAAAGTTTACTTCTGTCATTTTAAATTGAACTGGTCCACAATGCAATATTATCCTGTTTACTATGCCAGCCCTCCCCAACCTGGTGCCTCCCATCATGCCTAAATATTGGCAATATTGGCTGGGGCTGACTGGGACTTGTAGTCTAAAACATCTGGAAGAAACCAGGTTGGGAAAGGCTGCTCTATACGTCACCACTTATAGATGATCTCTGTGTCTCCCCTCCACCCCCTCGGTTTGCATATTTCATTCTTGTGTCACATTTACAATACAGCACTGTATCATGGCATGAATGTTGAGAAGACTCTTGCTTCTAGGCAGTTTTGCTCTTCTCTTACAGGTGTGAATCTGGATACACAGGACAGCACTGTGAAAAGACGGACTTTAGCATACTTTATGTAGTCCCGAGTAGACAAAAGCTCACACATGTCCTCATTGCAGCAATAATTGGAGCCGTCCAGATTGCAATTATCGTTGCAATTGTTATGTGCATAACCCGGTAAGTTGCTAGGGAAAAAAGTGACAGTGGGTGGCTTAGGGCCGTAATAATTTCATTTCTGGTTTGAGGTGTGCTTGGCTTTGGAAAGTCATGCATCAGGTTCTAGAGAAACCATCAAGCTGAGAGGTGGCGTGGCGTAGTAGCTACATATGTGAGCCAGGATGTCCCTGATTCAGTTCCCTGGTTCATCTTAGCTACAGACTCACTGGGTGGCTGTAGGCATGGCACTGTTCTCTCGCTCTCTCGGTATATCGATATATATCGATATATATATATACACACACTCACACACGCATACATACATACATACACATATATATATATATACACACACACACACACTGAGTATTGGTATCAAGGTAAGTCTAACTAAGGTATCATTGAAGTATGTGCCACATGGGGCCACAATCCCATAACTTCTTTGTGTAGACCGGTCTTTGCATCACCTGTACTGTGTGGCCACTAAATTCTGAACTTGCCAGTCATGAGACTCATTTCCCACCCCATCCCCCTGTTTGTATCATTTACCACACAATCTGCTGAATGTGCTTGCATAGCTGGATAGAATGTTGGCTGCATGCTTCTGGCTCATCTCCAGAGATGGAATAGGTACATCAGAGAGGCAGACAATAAATCCATGACCTGGAATATGATATACATACACACACACACCTTGTTCCTGTTTCACATGCAGTGGCCTGAAATACTCCTACAGGACCATTGCCTGTTCATCCACACCACTGTCAAAGATAGCATTTTCTATGGCCTACTTGCACACTAATATGTGGCTGGAATTCCTCATAGGAACTTGAATGTATCATGTCTTTTGGGGAATGGGGAAGAATCATGCAAATCATGCCATCATGAATACAGGCTTCTTCAGAGTACTGACTCACACATGAGGTCACTTCATTTGGGAAGTGAGGAGGGGGCTTCTCCACCATGCAAATTGGAGCACTGAATTGGTTCAGTGAGCCTATGAATTTGGGCCTCCAAGGGGTGGACATTCCACAACCGGGGTGCCACAGCAGAAAAGGCCCTCTCCCATGCCCCACCATAGTGTATGCCTCGCACTGGTGGGATGTAGCGGACGGCCCCTCCAACAGATCTCAGTTCTTGGGCAGGTGTATATAGGGAGAGGCACTCCCTCAAATATCAAGGTCCCAAGCCACTTAGGGCTTTAAATGTCATCACCAAAACCTTGAATTCTGACCGGAAGCATATTGGCAGCCAGTGCAATCCTTTTCAAACTGGTGTTATATGATTTTTATAAGATGTTCCAGTCAGCAGTCTAGCTGTTGCATTTTGCACTAACTGCAACTTCCGAGTCATCTTCAAGGGCAGCCCCACATAAAGTATATTGCAGTAGTCTAATTGGGAAGTTATCAGCACATGCACTACTGTGGCTAGGTTATCCCTGTCCAGGAAAGGCTGCAGCTGGTGGATCAGCCGAAGCTGGCCCCAAGTACTCTGGGCCATGAAGTCCACCTGGAGCTCCAGTGACAGGGATGGATCAAGAAGTACTCCCAAGCTACGCACCTGCTTCTTCAGGGGGAGTGCAACCCCATCCAGGACAGGTCACTTAAATTCCCGGACTTGGGAACCACCAATCTACAGAGCTTCTATCTTGTCAGGATTTAGCTTCAGTTTATTGGTCCTCATCCAGCCCATTACAGCCTCCAGGCACTGGTCCAGCACTTTCATCACCTCAGCCGACTCTGACGACAAGGAGAAATAGAGCTGAGCATCATCAGTGTACTGGTGACACCCCACCCCAAAACTCCTAATGACCTCACCCAACAGCTTCATATAGATGTTGAACAGCATGGGGATAGAATAGAACCCTGTGGCACCCCACAGCTTAATAGCCACGGGGTAGAGCAGGAATCCCCCAATACCACTCTCTGGAATCAGCCCTGCAGGTGGGAGCGGAACCACTGTAGCACAGTGCCCCCAACTCCCATCCCTCAGGGCTGATCTAGTAAGACACCATGATCAATGGTGTCAAAAGCCGCTGAGAGAGCCAGGAAGATCAACAGGGTCACACTCCCCCTGTCTTTCACCCAGAGTAGGTTGTCGGTCAGAGCAACCAAGGCCATTTCAGTGCTGTACCCTGGCCTGAAACCAGACTGAAATGGGTCCACATAATCAGTTTCGTCCTTATATGGTTTGCATGGCCCTTCCAAGCCAAGAACAACCAAATCCACAAGTCAGGCATCCAACAGGACAGTAACTGCTCTCAAAATAACTTCCTGCTTTGTACCCTAAGGACATGCGCAGGGCAAAAAGTCTCGCCGAATTAAAAGAGAGTATCACGAGAAGGCTGGCACATGTTTGGCATTGCTAATTTTGCAATCTGGGATGGAGTATTCCCCACATTTGTCTGTATGATGTGTCAGGGCCTACAAATGTGACAAATGGCCCAAGACAGAGACTCACCAATTATCAGAATCAACAGAATGTCAGCTAGTAGAAGAGATGTGCCACAGCTGGGCATGCCCCCATGTCATTTAGGATTTTGTTGGAGGTGGCAGTCCTTAATATTGAATGGTGAATGGACTGCGTTCTGGGCACAAAGCCAAAGTGGATAAAGAAATGAGATGCGGTGTGTTTGGAAAACCTTCTGAAGTACACCCCAGCTGCTCCATAAATCAGGGTAAAATCATGCTTGGTGTTAGATTCTGCTCAAATCCTGATTGCTCAGCTTCAAGTGAGCGTATACCGCTCCATATCTAAAACAGATTTTGGAGCAGTGAACATAAAACATAAAATAGTAAAATAATAAAAAGATTAAAACATCATATTAAAATTATGCTTAAAAAAAACAGAATGCCAATAGAAACCATGGCTGGTCAATTTAGGAAAGCCTCCTGGAACAGTGCTGTTTTAAGAAGGCACTGGAAACAACACAGTGTTCATGCCTGCCTGACCTCTGGGGCACGGAGTTCCAAAGAAAGGGGGCCACCACACTGAAGGCTCTTCTCTGGGTGGATTTGAATCGTGCCATAGGTCCATGAGAAACCACCAGGAGTAAGCCCTCTGATGACCTCAGTGACCAGGCAGGTTGGTAAGGGAGAAGGAGCTCTCTCAGGTATCCTGGTCCCAAGTTGTTTAGGGCTTTGTATACTAGTACTAAAACCTTAAATATGGCCCAGTAGTGAATAGGCAGCCAGTGCAATTCCCTCACCAAAGGAGTTGCACGCTGAAAAGGGGCAGCTCCCAACAACAGCCAAGCGGCTGTGTTTTACACTAGCTCCAGCTTCCGGAGCAGCCTTGAGGGCAGCCCCACATAGAGCGCATGGCAGTAATCCAGCTATCCCTGTCCAGGAGAGGCCGTAGCTGGCAAACCAGCCAAAGGTTTACCCCCGTGATTGTGGGAATCCAGCCATTTTTCTTAACTTCACCTACCTTACAGGTTTGTAGTAAGAAGAGGAGCAGGACACCTCCCCTGTATGCCATTCTGAGCTCCATAGAGGAAAGGAGGGATAAAGAATGAATGAATGAATGAATTTAAAGCAAACAAAAAGGTTGTGGTCTTAAGCCTACATAAGAATGCAATCAGGTTGTAGTATCTTCTCAGCTAAATTGGAACTGCTCATGTGATTGGGATTAAGGAACCATGATTTTTATTGCAGGGGAATCTAGCTATTTAAACCTACTTGCATCATTCATATTTGATGGTGGAGAATATTTTGCCATATCGGTTGTGCTACCTTTTGTACCTGAATTCAAAAGAGTGTAATTTGGTTTTGAGATCATCTTGGGGAGTTTGTCAGTGGGCCATCTCAGGCTGATGGCCATTTTCCTGACTCTGTATAAACAGCTCCTTATATGGCTTGTGATGTTGCTTTGATGAATCATTCAGAATGTTCCAGTTCTCAGGTCTTGGGAGGAACTGGTAGCACAGTGTGAATTTCAAGGCTACATATTCACTGTCTGTGCACTGGTGGATTTGTGCAGCTTATATCCACCCTCGCTCTAGTCATGGCCAGGGATTGCTTTCCAAGCAAAGTTCCAGGTGCTGGTCCTAACCTTTAAAGCCCTAAACAGTTTAGGACCTGGATATCTAAGAGACTGCTTGTCTTGCTATGAGCCTGCTCAAGTATTAAGGTCTGCAGGAGAGCCCGTTTTGAGGGCACCATTACTCACAGAGGCCTGTTTGTTGGGCATGGGTGAAAGGACTTTCTCCTGTATTGTTCCCAAACTATGCCATGCAGTCCCTCAAGAATTATGATTGGCCCCTACTCTCTTGGCCGTTAGAAAGGGTGTGAAGATGTATCTTTTCAATTTAGCCTTTAAAAAAGTATAGTTTTTACTGTTTTTAATGTTCTTGTTTTTGTTGTTGCAGGGTTTTCTTGTTTTAAATTGTTGTACGCTGTCTTGATGACTGTTTAGCAGATGAGGTGGTATATGAATGTAAATAAATAAATGGTGGTCTTGACATACTAGGCTGCAGCCAAGAGCAATACCGTTGAAGGGCTGCTGCTAGATGCCTAGTGGCCATTTCTTATTAAACTTTTAGCAATGTGGGAGCTGCTGCAGCATGTCTCCTTCCTGCTCTGCTTGGTGATGCCTGAGGTCAATGTAAGGAACTCCTGTTGTGGTACCTCCCTATGCCAGCACGCATGCATGCACTGGAGTAATTTTCACAAGGGAAGGCGCTGCAGCTGCAGTTACCTCCCTTGTGACCTCAGACTTGCAATGTGGCGAAGTGATGTGGGCAGCTCCCGTGCCACTGAAGGTGATGGTGGAAGCAGCCCACCCTGTACCCCTATAAACACCATGCCTCTCTGTGTTCTTGCTTCAGCCAGCACAGGAGCATGAGAAAGAGTCTGGTTCTTAGTTGCGCCTCTGGTGTGTAAACCTCAAAGGGGCAACATCTGTAGCTTCTGCAGCAGATGCCAATGATAGATGGTGTAGCCCTTAATGTTTTGGTGCGGTTTTTTGTGTAGAGGAGAAAATTAATAATGGAGTGGTCTTTTAAAACATATTTAGTTAATGAATCATTTTTTCCTCACTCTCTCACGCTCTCTTTTGCTTCTGCTAACAGGAAATGCCCAAAAAACAACAGAGGACGACGGCAGAAGCAAAATCTAGGCCACTTTACTTCAGATACGTCATCCAGAATGGTTTAGCGTGATTTTTATACCAACATTGACCATGTGATGTACAATTTTATTATCTTTTTTTAAAAGAATGGAAATATTTATTTCAGAGGCCTTATTTTTGGACTTTTTTTTTTTAGTGTAGCTCTGTTTGGTTTTACTCCTGAAAGCAGCTGACAGCTATGGACTGCTCTAATAACTTCTCATTTCATGATTTGGAGGATACGGTAGTTTATTTCCTGTACTTGTATCACATGGTTATAATAATAGACTTGTGCTTTACTCATGGAATGTAACATTTTTGAGAGCTGAGACATTTCACCAATGGTTGTAGTACAAACAAATGGAACCCATCATGTTTCCTAGCAAACAAGGCATGACCTAAGGGTAAAGATGTTTACAGCATACTTTTCTTACAAGGAACTAGAAGACACTGTGTTTAAATACCGTAGATATTTAAATGTTTTTGAAAGTTAGTAACTGACTTTTTTAGACACTGCCAATCGCATGAATTGTGAAGATGTGTATTTGTGTGTAGTTGTAACATATTTATAATGGGTTTACTCCAGACTAAGTTAGTTGTGCTTCGTTCTCATTGAAATCAATGGGACAAGTTTATCATGACTATCATCCCATTGATTTTAATGGAAACTAAATGCAACTAACTTAAAGTGCAATCCTGTATATATCTACTCAGAAGTCAGCTCCCTTGGGTTTGATAGGAATTACTCCCAGGTAAGTGTGTAGAGGATTGCAATCTTAGTCTGGATCCAGCTCAATATGTACGGACTGGGTTGAAGCACCATCTTCATAAATATTTGACACTTTATTTTTAAATTGTAAAATAATAATAATAATTTACATTTCATAATTTGAAAGATTGCCCAGTAGAGCAGAGGAGAAACAGGTCCTGGAGAAACAGGTCTTGGGAGACTTGTGTATTGTTTTAAAAAAGAGAGTTATGTTTAATAATCAAACTCACATGACTGGGATTAAGCCTGTGTTGGTCACTGCTTAAACTGCTTTCATACTTACTACAGTTTTCTAAAGTAGATACCTGTTTTCACATCAACAGATACAATTGTATAGTCTTTGTGATTAAAATGCAAAAAAAGAAAAAAATTAAATACCATAAAAGATTTGTGCTCTTGTCTAGAATATTTTCAAGAGCTAAGGACGTGTCTCATCCAAAAAAAGTCTGCTGGTTGTAGTTATTATATTAATAGAATGTTAGTAGTTGTTTGGAAGATCCAGAGCTAAAATGTAACTAGGGTGTGTTCCAGCTGTTCAACATGTAGTTTTAGGCTTTCCAATTCTGCATGTAGGATTTAATAATTTGTTCAATAAAAAGGCTTTCAATATTTGAACTGAAAAGTTATGTCAATACAATGTTTTCCCATGATATTTAATTGTTTTGAGCGTGTTTATTCATTACTGGAGGGAGTAGCCTTCTTGTTTTGAAGGGCAGTGGCAGAGTTCTTCATTTAAATTACAAGACGTCTATTGGAAAACATTGTACTCCCCACTCCCTCCTGCCACCTGCACCCAAAAAGAGAGCTTAATTAAAATGAAAGCAACAGTCGGTTTTAACAGCATGCCAGTTCGTTTTTTGGCTTAATTAGTAAGTTCCTTAACTATTCCTGGATCAACTCAAGTAAGTTCATTGGTTCAGAAATGTGCTTCTTTGAAGTATGTTCCTTCCCCAACATTGCTTCCTAATTTTAGAGGTCTCAGGTTGCAAACAGCACTTGAACGATCATGCGTGGCTACTTTATGGGTATAAATATTTGACAAGTCTCGTGGGGTGGAGTTTCAGACCCTGCTTTTGAACATTCCCCTAAAGCCAGCTGTCGAGTAACTTTCTTGCACTAGTGCCAGAATTGTCCCGCTGGGGTTTGAACGGCTGTCGCGAGGAGTTTATATTTCAGCTCCTGTAGACCGATCCAAAGACGGGCGGTATGGATCATCGTGCAACCACCTTGGAGACGGATAAGATCCACCAGAATCGCCTGTCAAGTGTCACGGATGACGATGAGGATCAAGATGCGGCATTTACCATTGTCAGAGTCCTGGACAAGGTGGCCACCATTGTGGACAGCGTGCAGGCCAGTCAGAAACGCATTGAAGAGAGGCACAGGGAAATGGAGGATGCCATCAAGACGATTCAGATTGATGTTCTAAAGCTTGCTCAGGCTCATGGCAACACCGGGTTTACAGTTAACAAGCTGCTGGAGAAAACCCGCAAAGTTAGTGCTCGGGTTAAAGAAGTGAGGGCCCGTGTAGAGAAGCAGAGCGCTAATGTGCAGAAGGTCGAGGCCAAACAAGAGGAAATGCTGCGGAAAAACAAGTTCCGTGTTGTCATTTACCAGGTAAGCATGTGTTTTGTTCTTAACCGCAGTAGCTTGCTGCATCCTTCGTGCTTTCTGACAACCTCCCCTTGTTGTTTAACAAACCGCAGGGAGGCAAAAACAGCCTTCTCAATATCAGAGTGTGTTATATCTTGTTGGTTTTGTTTTTTTAGAAATTGATTTCTGCCACTGAACATGTTGCACTATGAATCTACCAGCAGCAGAGTACTTGGGCTATTATTAGCGTCGGGAGGATTCTCAGCCAGCCAGCATAAGATTAACTGTAGATCAGCAAGGACTATTTGTTGCCTCTATGAAAGGCAATCTGAGGCAGGCGCTTGGGCATCATGACAGAGTATTTCATGCGTGGCTGTCATCCCTGTTATTTTTTCTGAGGATTAACTACAGATATAAACCTCAGAATTTCTCTTCACAAAGTAGGGCTTTCATTAATTGCATTTAAAAAAACCCTCATATAGTAATTACTGACTCTTATGGTAAGTTGAGATCTATTACCCGCCTTCCACACAATGGTTTATTTGCAAGCTCTCCCTTGCATGAATCTATAGTTCTTGTGCAATTGAATTCTCAAAGAAATCCTGAGAATAACGTGCATATCTCAAAATGTCCTGCTCAAGTCAAGTTTGGCAAAATGTGTGTGCCTCTATTGGAATGAAATGTTCTTGTTCTAAAATTAATTTATATTATTAAGAATTGCTTTCTTCTAAATAAAGGTGTTTTCTTTTGCACGTACAAATATTCCATGTGCCAAATTACCAGTATTGTGCTCAACTGCAGGGGCAGGGAAATTGTAAAATATTTCCTGCAACTGTGGTGCTATGCTTAAGAACCTCTAAATCCTGCAAGATATTCAGACTCCTTTGCTCTAATTAAGGGCAGCAGGCATTGAGAATACTTGGTGTCTAGCCATTAGACCATCAGATTCCTTCCTAAGAATAACAGCTGCGGAGGAGAAAACCTTGCTATGACTTGCCGTTTGGGTTTAGATCATGAAAATGTGCTGACACATGAATAACTTCATTCATGTGAACGACTTTATGTTTAGATACTTCTGAGATGTTCACCTGATGAAAAATACTTGTGAACATTCTCTCTTACTTCATACATAGTGAAGGAATGTATTCCAAACAAGAATAGCAAAGCATTATGCATTCATTGAAAAAAGTGCTACAGAAGTGACAAAGAACAATGGGCACAATCCTGCCGAAGCTCAGCAGTGGTAGCCCCATTTATTTCTATGAGACGCTTTAATGATTTCTATTGTACATTTTCCTGGGTGTCTGGTAGGTGGAGGTGGCAATTTATGATTTCAAGAAAGGAAGGAAGGAAGGAAGGCCCAAATCCTGTGCATGTTTAGACAGAAAAAGTCCATGGCTGGCTGGGGAATGTTGTAGGACTTTTTTTCTGTCTAAACGTGCACAGAACTGCACCCTAAAACATTCACTTCAATGTCCTCACCCTGAAATGGGTGAGACTTAAAAGTGCTCAACTTTGGCTGGCTCATGTCTATGGTTCCATTGAAATCGATGAGATTTCTTTCCAGGTAAATATGCTTAGAGGCAGGGTGTAAAAGTAATTACACTTTGGCTCATACCTGGTTATGATGGCAAAGGCTTCCTTTATCACCCCGCATTATTACTTCCTCCTCTGGATGGTGTGGCTTACCATTATAAAAATTATTTAAAGTCCATGAGTGTTAAAGTCCACAGCTTATTGCAAACTACATAGTCATTTTTCCATACATGCACGTATGCGTGTGCATGCACGCACACCTACCCACACTTTATTGGTTGGCCACTGTGTGAACAGAATGTTGGGCTAGATGGACCCTCAGTCTGATCCAGCAGGGCTCTTCTTATGTTAGTATGTTTATTTGTGGGATACTAGGCAAAAAATAAAGTGTTGTTTACTCTCTGGCTAGTAGCAGGATACTTGGGTTATAAAGTTAGTAGCTCTACATTCTAGATGCGTCTCTTCTGTGCGGAGCAGGATCTTCTGATGTTCAGGGGGCAAAAGCAGCAATCTGCCCATCTGCAGCATGCTTACTAGACAGGATGGCCTATGGGTCTAGCCACGGCCTAGAGCCAGGCCTGCATTCCTGTCTTCTTCTCCTGGGCTGTGCAGCTGCCTGCCCGCCCCCTGGCACAGTAAAAGGCAAAATCAGTCCAACACATGGGATGGTGGTGGGGAGAGAGTGGCATAGTATTACTACTGCACACACTCGAATGGAGCTCTTTGGGTTTGAGTTGTAGCATCCTTGCCAAAAAAATGGTTGGGGACCATTGGATTAGTGGTTATGAGGAGAAAGCTAGCTAAACACGGAGGCATTTGGATTCCAGTTCAGCTGACCAGGGTAGTATCCCCCCCGCCCCCAGAAGTTAGTTCAGACAGTTGGCTGACTACTGTAGCTTAGTTGAAGAACTGGAGTTGTATTCCTGCCTGTGTGACTGATTGTCTGCACCATCACAGGGCCTTCAGTGTGACTGACATTTCATATTATGCTCAGGATTGCAGGCCTTTGGCCTGCTTGGTCATAATGAGCCTCTGTTCAGGGGTGGCATAGAGCAAACAGCCATCCCCTGTGCAGTGGGGGAGTTCTTTGAGCAACCTCTGTGTGCATAACCTATGGCTGTGTGAAAGGGGCTTGTATTTGTAGGAGAGCATTTCTTAGTGAAAAAGAACAGATTGGCCACATCTGGACAATCAAATCTCAACTTATCAAGTGGAATTATGCACGGGTTTATGCCCACACGCAGCTGCTTTGCGCCTCCCTTGGTGTGAGCAGAGAAACAAGCCAGGAAAGGACCAGTGCAAGACTTCCCATCGCCACTGCGGCTGCTGCTGGGGAGGGGGAGTTGCGGGGGGGGGAAGCACACGCCAAGGGCAGGGGTGGGAGCGGGAGCCACCGTACGCTCCTGCCGGAGGAAGCAAAACACCCTGTCGGCAGCTGTCAGCCTCCTCACTTTTGATAGCTCGCTCCGAGGGCTCCTTTTCCAGAGCGAGGCACTGGTGGGGAGGTAACCGTAGAGATTGTGTTGCGGCAGCACAAGTGATCTCCAGGGTCACCTCCCAACCAATGCCTTGCTCTGGAAAAGGAGCCCTCAGAGCGAGCCATTTGGGCTGGACGGGCTCTGTAAAGAACTGCGCTGGATGCTGTCTTGCTGTGTCAGGAGTGGCTGTGTATGCCTTACTCAGAGTGAGGTGGCAGTGGCGCCAGAGAGCCCTAACAACTGCTTTCTTGCTGCAGCATTTGCCACAACAGGAGAGTGGCCAGCGGGGCTCTCTGGAGCACCCAACCACCCCATGCCTTGCCTTGAGAGGCATAGGGTGGCAGTGGGACTCCAGGTGGCAAGTGCACAGCATCCGCTGCCCTTCCTCAATCTGTTGCTTGAGGTAGGGGATCCACCCCACCTCATGAGAGGGGCAGCCCTGAGACAGGGAGCCACAGTTAACTGTAGCTTCCTGTTATGGTTGAATTGGAACTATGGTTAATGGCTACCAAACAAGCCAGGATCTGGAAGCCAACTTTAAACCACAGTTTCATATTCTGGCTTGATTGGAAACCATTACCATAGTTTCCCAGTTTGGACATAATGGGAAGTTATGGTTAAGTGCAGCTTCCTGACTTGTTTTCCCACACATGCAAAGGGGGAAGCAATGTGGCTGCATGCAGATGCATGAAGTTCATGTGTACCTAGGCTTATGAAGCAGAGATTTAATAAGCTGAATGCAGCCATTATCACCATCATTTTATACTGCCTAGTTTTCTAAAAAGCCATCAAGGCAGTGAACAACGATTTAAAACAATAAAACCCTGATATAATAAAAAGAACATTAAAAACCATAAAACATTAAAACAATGATATAATTTAAAAGGCTACATTTAAAAGGTGTATCTTCACACCCTTTCTAAAAGCCAGGCTTGTGGGGCCTAACTAGTTCTTGAGGGCGTACAGTTTGGGAGCAGCACAGGAGAAAGCCCTTTCATGCATGCCTGACAAATGGGCCACTGTGGGTAATGGTGTCCTCCAGAGGGCCTCTCCTGCAGATATTAATAATGGGGCAGGTACATCACAAGACAGACAGCCCCACAGATAGCCAAGCCCTAAGCCGTTTAGGGCTTTAAAGGTTAAAGGGCGTTAAAGGTTACGTTATGCAAAGTTCTGTGCAGGGTGGATTGATTTACATCAAAGCAATTTAAGTCATGATTTAAATCACCAAGAAAAAAGAGCAGTTTAAATCACTTTCCTTAGCAAGCAAGCATTCCTACCTGGTTGCGCTAACAACTGGTACATACTGCTTTGCAACTAAGTAGGGTTTTTATGTAAACTAAAGTCATTCTTCAAAACATTTGGCCATATAGCCCACATGTGTTTGTACTGTAGAATTATGTCTGCTTATAGACATGTCATGCAAGGATACTAGGCAAGATCAATTACTTGAGGATTAAGGCTTCAGTCTCCGCACTCTTATTTGGAAACAAGTCCACTGAACAAAGTAAAACTTACCTCCAAGTAAACATACTTGCCCATTGGGCTGTAACAAATTTCCAGAACTTTCCAGAAGTAAAAGAAAGGTAATTACTAGGCAAAATAGTGTTTCTCCAAGAAATGTGAACATCCATGCTGGCTGATTGGTAGTGTTATGAACAGTAATTATTGAAAATTGAAGAGTTCAGGTAGTTGAGCATAAAGAGGAATACAAGATCATTCATGTGGACTGGCTGAGTTTGGATGGCATACTAAATTGTGATTTAGTGTGATAAGAGCAAACTCCAAGAAGCATCTTCCTCTGGCAGGAGGAACTCCTAAGCATTCACTTCTGGTTTAGATAACTCAACTAGTTGTGTCATCCAAACCTAACAAACTGTGGTTAATCTTAACTATGGTTTATGTGAAACAAGCCAACTTCAAACCATGGGTTACAAAGCTGGCTTGCTTATAGTGCAGGGAAAATGTTAAGGAACCCTCCCTATTCACCCTTCTTTCGCTCTTGTGCAGCTTTGTGGCTGCTTATTCTTCTTGTTGTTGGGTTGGGTCCAGCGTCATTCCTTTGCCCATGAAAGGATGCCAATGGCAGAATGGGACTTCTGTGTTCTCACCTGCAGCCCCACCTGCACCCACAAAATCTCCTCTGTAGGGTTGGGGGACCCTCCAGAGGAAATTTGGAGCACACATGAGGGGCTTCCCATTCCACCAGCAGTATTCCTCCATGGGCAGAGGAGCTATGCTGGATTCAACCTATTCTTGTTGTTATTATTTTTAAAAAATCAGAGGAAAGTTGCACAAAACTCCATGTAGCATGCAGTTTTGCCTTTATAGCCAGAACAAATGAATTTCAATCTATATATGTCAGTTACAAGTTCAGCAATCAGTACGGCTACCCTTTAGCTGGAAGTCTACTTCTTGAAAAATTCAGTGAAGCTAATAGGCTACATTTTTTGCAAGTATTTGGAGTGCGGGTTTGGAAAATGCCATCTACTCTCAAAACGAAGGCCACGATCCACTGGGACGCTTTCTGCCCGTTTCCAAACTCCCGTTCATTTTGATGGGGCATGAACAGAAGACATCCCCAGCGGATTGTGTTCCTTCGGAGAACTCAATGTTCTCTATAGAATAAATAGCTCTTCGGCCAGGCCTGTGGCCAGAACCGTAGGGTGGGCCCACAGCTGCATAGCGGAGCACCTGCTTTGCATACAGAAGGACCCGGGTTCAATCCCAGGCATCTCCCGTTGAAGGGAGTGCCAGTAGCCGGACTGGCATCCCAGAGAGCTGCTGCCAGGTGGATGACACCCTGACCAAGGTGGACAAGTCGTCTTCATTAATAAATATATGGACAGAATACATTAATAAAATAGTCAACACCGACAAACATCTTGTCTAAGTCTTTGTCTAAGTCTTTGAATAAGTTCAGTCTTTTTGATAAGTGTCAAGTGCTTGTCAATCATCCCAGCAGTGTTGCAACCACTGGCCAGAACTCCAGGAGGAGGCTGCAGATTGTACACAACAGAGCAGTTGTGTACAATACAAAGTGTCCTTAGATCTCCAGATGTAAAAGGAACAGAGACTGGGAGATTTACACTGCAATGAGAGGCATGTTCCCTTGGAACTAGGTTCCACTGATTCCAGTGCAACTTATTTCTTCATCAGTGTCATTGCATGTGCACCGTTAAGCATGTGCCAGATCTTTGTCCCTTAATATTCTATGCAATGGTTAAAGCTTATTTTGTTTTCACATTTTTAGATGTATACCTATGTTGTTTTTTAAATGTACCCCTAAGTAACATATCAGTGTGCCAAATACTGTATGTGTTCGCAAAGACATGTCTCAAACTCGCCAGAGAGCCAGGATTAGTTGTGTCTCATGGCTGAGTATATGGGAAGCAGCCAACTCAAGTGAGTGACTGCATAATGTGCGAACCCTTAATTATATTTGTAACATAACCCCTCTTCTTAGTTCTGTTTAGAAGAAGTCAAAGTACATTGAGAAATCAATCGTTACATTTTTTGCTAAACCTATATAGCCACAGCTGACACCATGAGATTTTTAGCCTCACAAATTATTATGCAGACAGTCGAGTTTATGAATGCAATCTCATCCACCCCTCTCATGCTCCAGAGAGAACATGTAGGCTTCTCTGTTTACCTCCGAGCTCACAGTGCACCCTATTTACTTAATTTATTCAGATGCTTTTCATGCCATCTGCACAAGGCCAGGCTGTAGAATGTGCAAAAGCCAACTGCTTAACACCCCTATTTTACACTGGAGGTTTTGAATTACTTCAGCATTGGACCAAAAAAAATCACAATTTAAATCACAATCAATACATGGGATTTACTGCAATGTACTGTCAGTCCCTATGCAATTTGTCCTTCCAAGCTAGTCCTATGATCTTGAATTGATATGCTGTTACTTGCCCATAACCATGTTGTCCTATACATGATATAATTACCTAATAGACTGATTCCTTGGTTTTGATTCTTTAGCCTGAATCCAATGATTCAGTAACTAACACAACATGTAGTTATGAAAAAACAAAGGCTGACACCGACATATTATCTGATTGCTTAACTGCCCTGAATAGATCAGGGCTTGAATCCAGATTTAATCATATGTAGAGTACGACCATTGAAATCTAACTTAAGTCCCATTGATTTCATTGGGTCTACTCTAGGTATTATTAAATCTGGATTGAACCTCAGGAGTGGGATATGGGAAATATACTCCCTCAGCCCCTTCCTCTTTTCTTGTGAATCCCTCTCATCCTGTTGTACCAACAGCTAGATGTTACATTGGTACCATAAATGTCTTTAAGGCTGATTGGGTTGTTTTGCTTGACCAAGAGTTAAAGCTGATTTCAAATCCTGGCTATTATCAAAGCCAAGGTAACAATTAATTGAAGTTAAGAGAGAATGAGCAGTTGGGGGTGGTAGGAAGCATGTGATCCCATGGTCTACTCCAGATGTGTTGAAGTAATAGAAACAACAAACAAAGTTGATACTGCCTGAAAAAAGGAGCCAGCATGAAAGGCAGCACAGGAGACATAGCAGTGATTATCCAAAGTCACTCTGCTAGTGAATTTTTACTCTATGACATACTTCCTGTTTGGCCACTACAATTGCTGAGGAAGCCTTCTGGAGGCACCCTTATTTCTCCCCTCCCAGGCTTTCCCAGCCTGCTGGCCTCCAGATGTGTTGGGGATGCTGGGTGGGGATGCTGGGAGTTGTACTCCAACACATCTGGATAGCAGCAGGATGGGGAAGGCTACTATACACAATGAACCCTTTTTGAAAAGTGTGGGACAAAAATGACATGCGGTGCTTTCACTTGCAGGAGGACATTCCGTGTCCATCTTCTCTATCAGTTGTCAAAGACCGGACACGAGGGGGAAGCCTAGAAGATGCCTTCTGCCCACCTGACGATCTCTCCTCTGATGAGGAGTATTTCATAGAAGAAAGCAGAACATCCCAGTTTAAGAAATCAGGCATGAGGCGCATTAACAATATCAGAAAGGCGTTTTCAAGGGAGAACATTCAGAAAACGAGGCAAAACTTTGGCAAGAAGGTGGACAGGCTTCGAACTAGAATAGTAACGCCGGAGAGGAGAGAACGAATAAGGCAATCAGGAGAGAGACTGAGGCAAACTGGGATAAGGTTCAAGAAAAATATATCCAATGCAGCACCAACCAAAGAGACGTTCAAGAAGCATAAGAAAGCTAAACAGCAAGCAGTGACGGACGATCAAGAAGGCATCCCAGAATCTGGTGTTGGTACAGCAAGAGAAAATGGTGATACGGAACCAGTCACTGAAGAGCTTTCCTACACTGAAGTGATAACCAAAGTGAAGAAAGACAAAGGCAGTGGAACAAATGGCGCTTCTCAGGCAGAGGAGAAGATAGCGATTACTCCTGAAAAGATCGTGTTCAAACCGGAGGCTAAAGTGATTCCTCCTGCAAAGATTGTGTTCAAACCAGAACCTATAGTGATTCCTCCTGCAAAGGTCGTGTTCAAACTGGAGGCCAAAGACGAGGAGGACGGCCTTCTGCTGGATCTAAAACAATCTGCTTAAATGGCAAATGGCCGTCTACCGTGGGGATGTTACTGTGGCAGGGAAGGAGCAATCCCGTTAACTTGGGTAGATGTAGAGCAGTGGTTTTCAAACTTCCCTTAGGTTTCCCTTTCCATTTTGATTGTTCTGCTAAGGAAACCTTTGAGTATCTCCTTCATATTGCAGAGGATTCTGGGGCATGACCTCCATTCATTTGGGGTGCCAGACTGGTCTGTTGGACCTGGCTGTCACCCTACAGGAAATATAGGTATGCCCTAAGGCATCTCCAGCATTCCACAGGAAGGTTGATATCGGCAGACATGCTGTCCTTCATACAGTTTCCCTGCCATTACCAATCTTATGCTTGAAGAATGCCTGACAACATCCCAAGGAACCTCAGGTTTCCCAGGAACACAGTTTGGAAATGGCAGATTTAGACAAATGCATGTTGATTTGAATTACTGTGGAAAATATATCTATATGTATATCTATATGTATATACTGTTTTCATTTACAGGCAATAGATATTCCATCATCATCTGATGTCACACCCCAGTAGAAACAAAGAACTGATCTCCTTTGATGTATACTCATAAATGCCACTTATCATAACAGGTATTGCAATTCAACATTAAAGGGAGGTGGAAGCCCACTGCATTTTAACGGCATTAATTCCCTCAACAGTCTTTCGTCTATCTGTATTTTATGTACAGTGACAACCAAACAGAGTAAATCTCATTAAATGACTCATTAGCTGTCTCAGGCTGACTATTTCACGGGAGATGGGGAGGGGGCAGAATGTGGAAATGAATCCATCAACAGCTAACTTGTTTATCTTGAAGATCTTTCTCTTTCTTTCTTTCTTTCCCTCCCTCTTCAAGCCGTTATGCTAGGGGAAACTGCAGCACAGCTAATATATCCTTGGAAGGCACTGGTCAGAGAGTGTTGCATTTGTTGTCTGTAGCCAGGAATGGACAATGGTAAGCAGGACTCTGGAAGAGATAACTAGAACTAGAAGGCTGTCTAAAAATAGCGGCTTGGACCTAGGCGGGCCATTGCATGAATGGAAGGGCTCCTTCCATACATGGTGGCACCAGGATCCAGTAAAGGCTCCCAATGGAGGAAGGGGCCAGGGAGACAGTCTTTGTCAATTTACCCTCAGCCCCTGGATCACCTGTCATCCTGCATCAGAGGGTCCCCCAACTCTTCAGGAGGCATGGGGGAAGGAGGAATTGCAAGGATTGCCTCCTTGCCCCCTTCCTCTGGTGCAAGTGGGACTCCACAAAGTGCTACTCTGGAACCAACTCAGTGATTGCAGGCCCCATTTCTTCACCATGCAACACTGTGAGAAAATAGCGAGATGGAACCTCCATGCTCAAAGGCAGTATACCTCAGAACACCAGAGGCTGAGGACAAACAACAGGAAGGGGTTGTTGCTCCCATACCCTGCTTGTGGGCTTCCCAAAAAGCACCTGGTTGGCTACTGTGGGAAATAGGACGCTGGACTAGATGGCTCATTAGTTCAATCCAGCCAGGCTCTCATGTTATTTTATGTGATTCAAGTCAGAAGGTAGGTAGTGCAAGATTCAGGGAAAGAATATTGAGATGCAGATTCATGGAGAAAAGGCTAGTGGTATTCAGTTACAAAAGTTGGAATATGCCAAGCTTACCCATACCGCTCCCCACTGCTCACTGTCAACATGTATGACACATGTTGTCATGTAGGAAACATGTGTGAAAGAGATCAGGAGTTGGCACTTAATTTGTATTAACATTTGCTGTCCTCTGTCTATTCAGTGGGTATTGAAGTGTCATAAACATAGGTTGTCACAGGGCTTGATGACATGTGCAAGTAAGAAGATGTCATTAGCAAAAGTACTGGCTATTTTTCTGTCAAAGAGCCTATTCTAAAGACTTTGCCCCAGAAATCACCCCTTAAAAATGCTGTCGTTTGCTTTTGTTCTGTTTTGTGGTTCCAACACTGACTGTATACAGGGCTAGGTGTACTCTCTGTTAAAAAAAGACAAAGTAAACATGTTGCGTCAAGAGATGCAGCACTCTTATGCAGACTGTAGCAGAAAACATACATTTGTGTGACCTGTATAAATTAGGCAGATTACAGGAATTAACTTTTGTGAACCAGAATTTGTGCTGACCCTCCCCCCACCATTCTAAGGATGGGGATTCAATTATGCATTTCCACAAATTGTTAAAGTGTATCCTTGTAAAAAAAGGAGGGGCTAGAAACTTGCCCTTTAAGAACATAAAAGCTAGGATTCTCAGAACACTGAATTCCATGACCAATGTATATGTAGGTTTTCACACACCACCCTGACTATAGACAGTGTTGGCACTTAGCTGTAGGACCCAAGGAACAGGGGTTGTGAGAGAGCAATGCTACACCGTGTGTTTGGTGGTGCAACAATTTCAAAGTGGATTAATGTTTCCAAATTGGTATGGGTGACTTAATTGCAATGGCAGGCACAAGAGGCAGACTGTATATGGGAGAAAGCCTTTTCCGATGTACTGTAAGTATATTTCGACACACTGTAAAGACAAAAATGGTACCAAATGAACATAATTTATTGCTGTATTAAATGGAAGTTGATAGCTTACTTTGCAAGCTGACATGTAGATTTTGTAGCCAGCTTATATTTCATTAAGGATCTAACATGATCTTATTTATCCTGTACGATTTACTGTTTATCCTTGACTTGGAACACAGGGATTAGCTCTAAAATAAACAGAACTGAATTAACCCCCCGTTTCTTATATACATGTTCAGTGCTACCAAAGAAAAAACTCTCCTCATCCTCTGTGACAAATGGTCCAATGATTGCTTTGTAGAAAATTAACTGCAACACAGTGATAGATAGCTTTCAAATTTTAAATAAAAATGGTGACACTGTCAATGAATTTGCCTTGGAAACATTACATCTGGGTTTTGTGGTGTATTTTTATATCATCCCATTGAAACAGAGATACAGAAATATGTTTCATAGCAAGCGAGGAATCCTATAGAATGCATGTTGAGGTCCAAATCACTAATAGGAGTGCATTCATTTTTTAAAAAACAAAAAACTCTTGGGTCTTGTTCAGCCCAAGCCTACAGAGAGGAGAGGAGGAATCAGACCAGATGAGGAAGAGAGCGTTTGCCGTCTTCTTAGGCTGGTGACAGGCAGCACAATTTAAGAAAGGCAGTTGGCACTTGATAGCATCATTGCTATCCACAAGCAGGATATACTTTTTTTTCCTATGCAAAACCAATTTTCCCTGTCAAGAACAGAGATGAAGGCCAATGCAACTGCTACATGTGCTACAGCAGGCACCTAGTGGCTGGTGTCCATTATATCCCTCCTCCCCACCAATTAAACCTTTGGAATAGCTTCTCAGCTGTTTTAGCATATTTGTCCAGGAAGGTAAAGGGTGAACACAAATGCACATAAAGAACACATTGGTGCCCCTTTAAAACATTTTTAAAGTGCAGGTCTCATCCCACACACACCATAGCCCGAGTATTTCTGTGTTTTAAAATTAAAATTTTCCCCACGAGTAAATTCACCCACGTTCAGCAGCAGGGCTAACATGTTGGTGTTTAATATGTTTTTTAATGGCGCAAAAGGATTTCCCCCCTTCCCACACTACCCCAGCAGCAGACTACTCTGCCATAATTACCAAAGGAAGTCACAAACTCCGTTACATTTGTCGGGTTATGCAGAGCCACCAAAGAGGTGGTGCAGAGATGATTCAGAAAAGATTGTTTGTACACAGCATTGTTCTGTTCTCTGAACAGCAACCTGGGTAGTAAAGGATGCAAGGACATTCTTGACCGTATAGCTTCTGCATCAAGGCCTGCCAGGGTGGGCAACTGGGGTGTACGTGAACCAGCATTCTTGAGTGAACAGGTGGGACAGTCCTCCAACAGGGATCGACTCTTGCCCTTAGCAGTAGCATGCTGCGCTACCAAGTGGGTACAGCCCACTTGGCAATTGCCAGGAGCTTTCCTGGCCCTCCTCCTGTCTGTTTGAATTGATGCAAGCAGCCTGTGACTGGCAAATAACTAATGGGGCAAGAAACTCCATCTTGTTTTCAAAGCTTAGTAGCTTTATCTCGGAGTTTTTAAGGCGTGTAAGTGAATCCTAATAGTTGTTTAAAGATCTGCTGGCTGATACAGTCCCACCAGTAATTCCTCTTAGGTGACCTGCCCAGCTAAACAGGAAATTTCTTGTTCAGTAGTGCTCTCTGCGTTATTTTCAACCCAAAGCCCTGGCCTTGTTCTGCCATTGATCAAGTTCTAATTCATCTTGTGCGTGGCTCCTCAGAAGTCCCAAGATCAATGAGACTTACTTCCGGGTAAGTGTGTATAGGATTGCTGCCAGTACTATAAATATGGTCTGAGCGTATGTCTTGATTGTCAGAAGGCAGAAAAAATGCAGGGGATGGTGGGGTTTGGGGCAAATTTCATCTTCCAGCCAGTCTCAAGTTTTCTTTCTCTTTCTGTCAAGCAAATGTTTAGCCCATATAGGTGTGAAGCTTTGCTTAAATGTGTGTAGGCAGTGTGCAGAAATCTCAAGACGCTAGAGGTGTGGCTCAATAGGGTTTCCAGTGTTTCATAATGGGGCTTCAGTGCCATGAATTATTTGAGTATAGCAAAATCAGAATTATGCAAAATCAGATGCTGCAAATTTGCTCAATCTATATAATTCATAGTCACAGAATTCAGGTATTTTAAAGCACAAAATTGGGATTGCCTGGGGAAATATTTATTTAAGCACACAGCCCTCACCATTAGATACATGTAACTACAGAACGACAACTTTGCAAATATGTTCTGCCACCCTTTTGGTTACTTGCATTGAAGATTACTCCCCAGTGTTCAGACCTGCTAGACTGTGGTGGCCAAAATGGCCTTAAGGTTGTCAGAAAGTGGTATGTCACACCTTTTGGGACATGCTCCTTGTAGTTGCTCTGTGCCCCATAAAACCATTGTGGCCAAGAAGGCTGAGTTAAACTAGCCCTTTCCTGACCCAAAAGGACCCCCTGCTTGACCCTGCCAGCAAAAACGTGCACGTTCAGAGACCAAGCGAATGACTTTTCTGGTCTCCTTCTGCTGAAGGCTATGTGTATTGGGGCAGAAAGAGGGGAGAAAACTGGGTTACAAGGATGCAAACCACTTAGCAGCAGCGATTTGCAAAAAGAGAACCAAAGGAATAACCGAGTGGGTTAGGAAAAAACATGGCTTGAGCTGGAATATTATATAACCACATATACAACTACAAGAACCAGTCTAATTCTTTCCATCTTGGCTCAGCATGGAGCATGATCAGAGGCTAGAGCAGGGGGAGCAATCCCAGCTTTGTAGCAGCTGGTTCACCAAGGAAGTCTTGTACATTGAGTTTTGCAGTGGCCTAGAAGCACTGCTTTCATCCCACATGGCCTCACCCAAGTTACCTTTGTATTCACTACAGTTGGGTTTGAAATGCCGTGTAGTTCAAGGGTATGGAACTGGGGTGGGCAGAGGCGCCATCCCTGCTCTGATTGTTTTCAGGCATCCTGAAAGGCTTTGGCTTTGGGGCATGCTCCATTCCCATTCCTCAGGGAGCAACAGTCAGGATGCCACAGGTCAAAGAGGAGCTTGCTTGCACCTTGCAATGGTTGGGGTTAGGCCCTAACAAAATGGAAAGAACAAGTGGAATTTCTAGCTTCAGGCAGTTTAGGAAGCAGTGGGGTTCCCCTGATCCCAGAGGGCAGAAGACCCATTTTTCAAGTTAGCATTGAGGGCATTGCATGATATTTTTATACTTTCATGTAAGCCACCTTGGGCATTAAAAAAAGGAAATGTCGGGCATAAATGTTTAAGATAAAATATCTGGATAATCCCTTGCTGGAATCTCACCCTGCATCTGCTTCTCTGAAAGTTGGCACTCTAAGGGAAAGCAGCCTGTCCATGGCAGGAGATCACAGCAGCTGTCCGACTTTGGGTTCATTGATTTGCTCCTGATTACGAAGCTGAGAGCTGTTCTACATATTACAGAATGTGCATAGACTGAGGTGGTAGAACTCTGGACTGGGGCTCTTATTTTTGAACGCTCCCCACATGTAGCAAACTAGCACATCAGGGAGAGGGCTTCCCATGAAGCCTTGCCCCTGCTGTGCTAGTTTGCTACATGCAGAAGTTTTTCAAAGAACATGGGAAACATTCAGAAATATGATTTGCCAGCATCTGTAGTGGTGACCCAGGTGAGAATTCTGCCACCTCAGTCTATGCACATTCAGCAGAAAATGTAATATGATTCAGAGTCATAGTTACTGGAGCACTGGCAATAGCTCCCACGGTCCTGTGTCTTGCTGCTCCAGTAATGAGTGACCAAATTACACAGTACTTGCCTGTGCCAGCATCAGATCATACCATTTGGCTGCCCCACAGAGTTCTTCCTTATGGACATTGCCTGAATAGTGTGGAACTGGACAACAGGGAAATGGTTCCCATGCCACTCTGGTAAAATAATCTCAATTGGCCCTGAACTCACTCATTACCCAGTTTCTTGGAGATGCAGAATTTTTGTAGCGCCCTTCCTTCTTAACTTAGGCAATGAACGGACTGACGTGGACCCGCTCTTCACTCAGGTGGGCAAAGGTCAACTGTTCTGGCCCTCTCCATGCATAGGGCAATTCCCTGGATGGAATGCTGCCCCTTCTCCCAGGAGATGTGGATTCAAATGCCCATTTCAGCCATAGACTCTTTCCTAGGCAAACACGAGTGAGCCACCTTACAGGGTTGTGAAGATGAAACACAGCTGGCAAAACATTTTGCATGTTATATAAACAATCCAGGTTAAAATATCCATACCCCTCTGAGAAATTATCTTATTAAATCAAGCAAGCGCTTACACCGACTGCCCCTGAAAGGCCTCTCTACCTTTCCAAAGCAACGGATTTGCCAAGCCCGTGACTGGGAAATGTGTTTCAAAATACCTTATTAAGGTCACTTGGGAGGACAACTTTCAAACTGTTCATGGAATTATCTGGAGCATGGTATGACTTCAACTGTGAAATACATTATGGGCAATCAATAAGTAATTAGAACATCCCTAATGGCTGGATTGCAACATTCACAACAAAGTTACAAAAACAAACGAGCAACAACAGACTAATGACAGGGGATAAAGGAATTGCTAGTTCTTCATTCATTCTGTGATAAAAACTTGTGAGCCATTACGTTTATGTGAAATGTTAGGAGTAATCAACTTTCACATATCCCCATCCCACCAGTTAACTGCTAGGCAGCAAATTGAAACTCTTCATGTGCCCTGATTTCAAAGATTAACATCCAGTAATCTACTACATGAAAATGATCATGCTGACGTCAACAGTATAAAAAAGCTCTCTAAGTCAAAACTCACTAACACCAGGAATACATTAGCACAAACTCAAGAATAGATTCCCCATCCCTCCAAGGCCTGATATGCAATAATGGGAAAACGGGGCAGGGGTGGGAAATCTCTGAAATGTTTTCTATACCTACAAAGATGTGGCTGTAAATATGTAAATCTCTGTGTGGTGGGAGATCAGAATTGCACCAGCCAGCCCTACCCCCTTTGCCCCTCCTTTGAGTGCCAGCCCTGACCCTGGATATGCCTGAAGATCATGCACTGAATGACATGCCCAAATATGAACAGCTATCTGTGTTCTCCTCCCCTCTGCCAGTTTTGAGTCAAGGAATGTATGAATCAGTTCCATGCATGTACATCCCTATTAAAACATCAGGCCACTCTGATCTGACTATCCGGAAGGCCCAGGGCTGACATTCTTGGACTTCTACAGTGTGTGGGCACTACCTTGTCTGCGTATGTGCTTCTCTCTCAGAACCATCAGTGAAATCATGTTAATTGCTTTACAGAGATGTTCATTTCTAAGAACATTGAGCTTAGGAACTATTTCTAAGGCAAAATAATTAATATTCCTGTTTACGACTGTGTTGTTGGTTTCTATTTTAAAGTGTTATTTTTTTCCATGTTTCAGCTAGCAAAAAGCTAACATGGTGCAGCAGCATCTCTAACACAGGGTATATTTGTGGTTATTGTTTTAATAACTATGGAATAATTTATACAGGATGCTATCCTATACTCACCTAGGAGTAATTCTCATGGAACTCAATGAGGTCTGCTTCTGAGTAGACATGCACAGTTATAAACTTCCTTATCATATTAAACTTATCATATTAAACTTAAAATATTAATATGATAAGGAATAAACTTCCTTATCATATTATGTATCAAGACGTCCTATTTTATACATCAAGGGTTGTTTCCAGATTTACTAATACTTGGAGTAGAACCAATTAAATAAAGCCCCATTTATTTCAATGGGTCTATCCGAAGTATGACAAAATCTGGAACCAAGCTGAAACAATTATTACAATGACAGAAAAAAGTTAGATACAAGTAATTCAGTGTTGCATATATTTTCATTTTCATTAACATTTCAATGTTTTTCTGAAAAAAACAAAAGAATCTTCCAGTTTTTCTCATGGTTTCAACATTTCCAGAGCCTTTACATGACCTAAGATTACTATGACTATAAATGAAATCAATTGATGGCAATTCCTGTGTTGTCACCTAGCCCACCTTCTTTGGACCACAATTAACCTTAAAAGTATTGAATGCAATCTGCATTTTGTAGGAATATTTTCATGATTAAAAAAAAAAATTTGATCCCCCCACCCCCCGGAAAGGGCAGCCTTTCAATATTGATTGGGAATATATAGTTAAGTTTTTAGGAGTGCTCTGTAGGGCAAGCAGCCAAGGGAAATAGTTGACTGAATAGTTGTTTATGACTGAAATAGTCATACCATTACCCAAGGGGGATGAACGACTGATAGTGTGTGTGTACTGATTTAGCCAAATCACGGGACTCCCAGAAATGGAAATTACGGGGAGAAACAATGCTGACCACAGCCATTCTCCAACTGCCTACCTCATGAAATAGATATTAGGCAGTTTATCGCTAGCCAAGTGTAGTAGAGGAAACTAACTTTAGATCTTAATTTTATCATTCATAAGGATCAGCCAATATTGCTTAAGAGTGGAGTGTTCCTTTAGTTGTCAGTTTTTGCATTCTGATGAATCTGTCACTTCTCTCCAGCATTCAAGAAGGAAGTACTGTTGCTACAACTCTGCCTGCAGCCTTCAGTTTTTCAGCTCTTCACCAGATCCTTATCACCTTCTTCATCACCCCATATTCCAGAAAGCCAGTGGGGCTGTTTGCACAACAGCCAACTGTGGGTTATTGAATCCATGGTGAGGCGGCGCTGCTTGTGGGGCGTGTGCAGCCGCCATTTTAAATATGCAACCCCTGCTTGGGTTGATTTGCTTTATTTATAAGTAGCAGAATCATCTGTTTTCAGTATCTTTGTATTGCAACAGGTCAGGTGTGGACCACCATAAGTAGAACTCATAAGAGCCACTTTCAAGTAGTTAAAATTGTGGTGCTTAAATTAAAGGATTTTTATTCAACCAGCAATCTTTAATTGAAATACAATGCTAGACAATTCACATATTTGTGGATGTATATGAACACAGAACCAGAGAGATATGGAAACAGAACCTGCATACCACTCAGCAGGGTCAATAGTACAAAGTATGCAGACCAGACTCTTACAAAATGGTTTCTGGAAACCCTTTCCTCCTCCGCCGCCGCCGCCACCTCCACCTCCTCCTCCTTTTTTTTTTTTTTAAAAAAAAACCCCATCATTATAAAAAGTGCTAAAAACGTAAATGTCTGTTCCTATGTCAAAAATAGCAGTTATTCCATTTGCCATATTTAGGATTTATGTGCAAAAAGAATGTCCCTCAATGCCCATCCTCATTCCAACAACAACAACAGTCTCCCAGTTTTCTACATTAAAAAAATATACAGGTATATAATACATTTCTTCAGTAAAGACAAATGTTAGACATCTATGTAGGAAACAATTTTGCTTACATAATTTGGGGGTGGGGGGGAGGATTCAACTGTTGGATTCTATTTTGTATGCAAGAAACACAAGGCCAGCCCAAAGTCATTAGCTCCAAGATTTGCCAATGTCCTGCATTCAAATCCAGAAACAGTTGTTGCTACTAGTAATATCTGTGCATTCAGTAAAATTATTAGGAGTAGATGGTGATGACTTCACGGCCTCCTCCTCGCACCAAGAGCACTCTGTCCAGGCCTTCTGTCAAAACTTCCAAAAACTCCATGTCTGGATGGCAATGAAGTCAAGGTTTGAAGGCATGGAATAAAACTGCATCTAACCCTTATGGTGATCGCTTTAATATCATATGCTTCTACTCTCACACCCAAAAACATAACCTGCACTTCAAGAGATGTGTTAACAAAACACAGTAGCTCGGTGTGCCTAACTTCCAACCTCTGCTTGGCCATGAACTCACTGTGCAAATCACTCTCGTCTTCTGTCTCCATTCCACATAAATAAAATGGGAGTGTCTATTACCTACTTTCACTGGGGTGAGGTGATGGTGAAGGAGTAAGGACTGTCACACACTTTTCAAAATTCAAAAAGTGTTATTAAAAAGGTCCAGGACAGAAATAATTCTACCAGTATCTTGGTTATAGTTAAAAGACTGGGAACACCTTACACACTTGCTCCACCTCCTCTTTTGCATGTGGTTTATCCCTTTCCTTGTTAAGTTTGGTGTAGCTCTATGTCTGCACTAGTGCTAACTAGGACTTGCTTTTAACGGTTTGAAAACCAGGGTTTCAAGAGGGTTTTCAAAACCTGAAAAAATACACGGTTAGTTAACAATTGTTATCTTTTCGGTGCCAGGTTAAGATGTTTCTCTTCTCCCAGGCATTTGGCAGCATATGATAAGTTTTAATTGATCCTGGATTGTCTAATAGTTATGGTTGTTTGCTTGAGATTGCTTGTTTGAAGTTATTTTAGATATATGTCCTTGTGTATATTGCCTGTTTGTGTGTTTTTTATGTAAATGGGCTTTTAATCTCTACATACTGTATTTTTAATGTTTTTAATCTTTAAAACTGCCTGGGGAGCTTGGCAAGGGAAAAGAGGGAGGAATTCATGCAGGTGATGGAAGGAAAAATCCCATGAGCCTGTTGCCCACTCCTAATCTCTTAATCATGATTCCTTGGGATCTATGGACACTGCACAGTAATCCCAACACTCCTCTACTCATGATCAAGAAGCCACTGAACACTGGCTTCCAGGCACATCTACATTGAGCAAAATCTTAACGAGAGGGACTTGCACATGATGGTGTACATGGGTCCTTCCCTCCTACACTCATATAAATATAGTGTGTGAGGCGGAGCCGAGAGCTCACTTCTGCCTAACAGACCAAAGTCACCCTGTACTCTGATGTAATAATTTGTGGACGTATTTTGAAACAAGAAGATTGTGCAGGGATTTTATTTTAAACTATCTAATGGCTTCCCACACTGTTGCTAAATGGCTTATCACCCTCTCTAATAGGTCATTTGGCTTTCCAATCCTATTCATTATTTTCATCTAATTTTAATACTACAATATATTTTGGAACAATTTCCAGTGGGGTAGCCACGTTAAACTGTTGCAGCAAAAAAAAAAATAAAAAAAAAATCTTACTGTTGATGTTGCTGCATGATAAGAACATAAGAAGAGCCCTGCTGGATCAGACCAAGGGTCCATCTAGTTCAGCATTCTGTTCACACAGTGGCGGACCAGCTGTCCATGGGAAACCCACAGGCAGGACATGAGTGCAACAGCACCCTCCCGCCCATGTTTCCCAGTACTGGTGTACATAGGCATACTGCCTCTGATACTGGAGGCGGCATACAGCCATCAGGACTAGTAGTCATCGATAGCCTTCTCTTCCATGAATTTGTCCAGTCCTCTTTTAAAGCCATCCAAATTGGTGGCCATCACTACATCTTGTGGCAGTGAACACCATGGTTTAACCATGTGCTGTGTGAAGAAGTCCTTCCTTTTATCTGTCCTGAATCTCCCACCAATCAGCTTCATGGGATGACTCCGGGTTCCAGTATTTTGAAAGAGGGAGAAAAGGTTTCCCTATCCATATTCTCCACACCATGCATAATTTTGTGTATCTCTGTCATGTCTCCCCTTACTCTCCTTTTTTCCAACCTAAACAATCCTAGCTGTTGTAACCTTCTCTCATAGGGGAAATGCTCCAGCCCCTTGACCATTTGAGTTGCCTGCGGTCACACCATAAATTTGTTTTAAGGGGATTATGATCTTGGCAGTTTTATTTTCAATTCCTTTTCTAAGTATACCTAACATTTGCCTTCTTCACAGCTGCTGCACACTGGGTTCACATTTTTATCAAGCCCTCCACCACAACCCCAAGATCTCTTTCTTGGTCAGTCATCTCTAGCTCAGATCCTATCAGCTTATACTTGCTTGGGATTTTTTGCCCCAATGTGCATCACTTTACACTTGCTTACACTGAACCACATTTGCCATTTTTATGCCCATTCTCCCAGTTTGGAGAGATCCTTTTGGAGCGCCTCGCAATCCCATTCTGTTTTAACCACTCTAAATAATCTGGTGTTGTCAGCAAACTTGGCCACTTCACTGCTCACTCCTAGTTCCAGGAGTGGCTGCTTTTGTGACTAAAACACACAGAAAAGGATACAGTTTTCATCCCCTTGCCTATTCTTTGGGGGTCCAGGCATGTTCAATAACACCAGCTGGGCATGCTGTGACTTGTTTAGCACAACTCCATTGAGCTTGACGGCAGTGTGCATCCTTCTCACGTTGGATTGGTTCCTGTGACACAGCAACAATTAGAGATGGATCAGCAAGCACCATCTTACTGATCGTAAAAGAAAAAGTTACTGCTGCAGCCAAAACTTCTTAAGCCATACAACATAGAGAATGCTTAGTAATCAGCAGCTAATGTCATGACAATTTGTAAAAGGAAAATAATAATCGGGCAAAACATGGTGCTGTGTCTACAATTTAGATTCTGAATTTTGGAACAAGAATAGTCAGCCAAGCCTGTGTACTGGATCTAGCCTCTGAAGCAAATTTATCTGGCTTCCTGTGGCCTGCCAAATTGTAATCATGGAGTGATACATCTTGCTCACAGAGTCGCTTTTCAAGGAAAGAAGTGGTAAGTCTCCACCTGTATTTCATAAAAATGTTATAGTATTGTTCTGTCATGTGCTTTCTGGAAAGTCAAAAGACTAACATCAACCTACCTCTTAAAGGGATTTTCCAGGACAAACATTAGTCTGTCAATCCCCTCCCCAAATCTGGGACTGCACACCATCTGAATGCATGTGACCTATACTGAAGCACTTAGTTGGAGAACCTGGCCATTTATGAAGGGGTTGGTATGTTCTAGCACCAAATCTCATGTCATGAGAATATAGAAGCCACCCCCACCTTCCTGAGAATACTGAATGTGATCATCACTGATTTAAAACAAGCTTTTAGGATCAGCCACTTGCCAATAAACCTTCTTACTAATTTTCCTCCTTATCCAATGTGACCATATACACGGTACCTCTGTTGTAGCCTACCTTACCATCAGTACTATCTCACCCTCACTTTGATGAAGAGAAAGGGAAAACATCACACCTTCTGCTTGGCAAAGGTGGGTAACATATATAATTGTTTCCTCTCCCCAAGAACCATTTCCTTGACTCTCAGGAAGTAGGTACCAAGCAGACGAAACTTTGCTAAACAGAGTTGGTTTCCTGGTGGTTGCACTGCATTCAGGTCTCTGCTCTGGAGCAATTCCAAAACACTTGGTTCTCATCATGTGGAAGTGCTGTCAATTGCCATTACTTTTAAACAATCCTTGCTTTGAAAAAATCTAAGCAAAATATGTATCTGTAGCTTTCGTAAAGAACAGAGGTACAGGATGTATAAACTGACACAGAATTAAGGCCTGAACCAAGGGATTCAGCTTCCGGTACATTGGGAGCCTACTTTATCACACATAGTTCCTAAAATTAGAAGACTGTCCCTGCCTGCGAAGTCTCTCTCCCTGAGAACATTGTTGAGGGGAGAGAGAATCAATATTTACTTCAACAGGTGCAGAATCTTAGTCATCCCCTTCATCCCTAAAGAGGTACTTGCAGCTGGAATGTCATCTGCATGAGAGGAAGCATGACTCTTGGTCAGTCTCCCGAAGATGCAATTGAGTTTAGCTGAGAGGCAATGTTCAACGCTACTGCTCTGCTTATGCTATTGGCATAGCACTAGCATAAGAAACCTCTAGCGCAATGCCAGCAGTGTTTGCTGGCACAACAAGTTTTCTAGGGAAACCTGTCATGCCAGCATATGCTATTAGCATTGCGATAAAGGTTGCACACGCTAGCGCTACATCAATGGCATAAGCAAAGCGACAGTGTTGGATACTGCCCTAGGCAAATAAAATTGTGCATCCCTCTTCCATTAAGAGACTCAGACAGAATAATTAGAGATATGCACATGCCCACAGAAAACTCTAATGAACAATTAAAATAATTTTATACAGCTCTATGGCTAGGACTCATGCATGAGTGGAAACTGTCTCTATTTGTGTGTGTGCGCATGTGTGTGTGTGTATGCGGGGGGATATTTCCTTCAGGTGGCAGCTCCTTGTGCCTGAAGGGATGCTGCTCTGTGGGGCTTTTTAGGACCATGAAGGGCTGCTGCTGCCAAAAGTGAGGGTGGGGGGAGCTGAAAATTCTCTGTATATGAGCAGTGTGGATCCTGACCCTTATATAGAAAATTTATTTCACCACACAACTTTATCTTGCCTGAGTGGATCGTTTAAGAGAATCAGTAACTAGTGAAAAGAGTATCGTCACAGTTATCAGGCTAATAATCTGTTCTGTACCAAAAACAAGCAAGGAGACATTAATGTCATTGGAAAAAGAGAAGTGATAAATTACATTCAATTCGTATTTCAGAATACAAGCATCCTGATTTTCATCATACTGTATACTCAACTACTTTCATTAGCACTGAAGTTCATGAAGATACCTTGATTGGGAAAATCAAGGGCCTAGCTTCGTAAAACTATAGCAGTCGCTGCTACTTTATCTTAGAAGAATTGAAAAGACACATGCTACTCTATCTGTGAAGAGAGTGCTTGGCAATACATGCCCTAGATACTCCCAGCAGATACAGCTCCATCAGAGTTTCAAGGGACGTGAGGAGAGAGATATAAAGGGTAGCTGTTTGGGCTTCTTTTCACTTGTGATACTTTTCCTGAAGGCTTTCCTTCAGTAATAGATGCCAACTCTATAATGTTCATCGCGAGCTCTGTCACAACAGCATTACCCCATTAAGCTTACCACCACCTTCACTTTGATGCATACATTAAACATTGGCTTTTCAAATTAATCTTATTTTTAAATGTGCGGTGTTACTCTTTTCAGGTTTTTTACAAATAAAAGACAGGGTGATTGCTGTGTTTTTAAAACAACAAGAAACACTGAAAATCCTTCTTAGTCAACTTATGAAAGCCACTGAGAGAGAAAGAGAAAAACATGAGCTGTTTCTTGGGGCATCCACTAATGACAGTGTCCACAGGGCTTTCAAAAGTTTAAATGAGGGCTGAACAAATAAGGCCTTTTACTCTTTTTCGGTGCCAAGTTTTATCAATATCACAAAGAACTGTAACAATTATTTGAACTGTAACAGCACCACAACAGAACTAGAGAACCACAAGAGAACCAACAGAACCACTGCAAGAGAACTGTAATAGCACCACATCAATTGTGGTGCTTTGTCACTCCCTTTGTGGTGAACTGCAAACATGTTCACCAAAGATTCTGGCTGGGACAAAGTAGCAGCTGGTGGAGCTGGGCAAGGGAGGGGCATTAAGCTCTCCTTCACCTTCCCCCCACTTCCCCCCTGCAAATTATGTCTTCCGGTGCCAATTTTCAGCACAGAATTGCCAGGTGTTTATTTGGAAATACAACTTGATCTGTAACACGTAGGTCTAGCCTTAAAGCACATAGCTGTAAGGTCAGAACCATACATTACCTGCCCACTTGCATTTCCAAATGCCCAGCTGTGAAGATAGTAAATCTGCACCCACCAACCCCAGTAAAAAATATTTTTCCTTCATTTAAATGGTAGCCCTATAAGAAAACCACTGAATTGGAACACCTCAAATTTAATATGGAATGAGAAGAATGACATGGGTTGAGATATAAAAAAGAATTACAGCAACAACAAAAAAGATGGACTAGTAATCCATAGGCAATTTCAAGGATAATTTGTTCCTTTGGAATTAATTAAAATTAAAGTAGAGAGGTTCAAGATCATATAAATGAATGTACTCCAAATCCTTGCTCTTACCTTTCTGAATTTGCCATGTTTATGCCCTATACACAATTACTTGGAAGTAAGTCCCAATGAACTCAATTGCATAGGATTGCACTGTTAGACATTGGAATGAGAACTTCAACTTAGATATACATCAAGAGGAGTCCTGCCAGGCCCATATTAAGAATTTGAAACACTGGCTCCCAAACCAGACAACTGTGGAAGCAAAAGAGCCCCACTACACCTACAGATGCAAGGGACCCAACACACATCCCCTTAATTGTGGGGTGTATGGAACAAGTCATGGATTTATGTGAGCATTACTGGACATAGGCTGCCATGCAGCTGGATTTTGTGCAATCAATAAACCAGATCCATGTGCGGAAAACCTATTTCTGAATATATATCATATTTGCTGAATCACAATAGGTGCCATTCAATGATTATGGTGGAAAGATCTGTATAAAGACTTTTCAAAAAAACAATGTGAAGGATCATCAATGGTCTGTGGATAAATTTTTTGGTATAAAGAAAAGATGACTCCTACAGTGAAAAACCAAAGAAAGAAATGGTGGAGATATTCAACAAAGAAAGAGAAATGGCAGATTAGAGCTTTTAGTAGTGCTTCATAGGGGGGAAATGGGAGAAGTTACTAAGTAGAAAATTTTGCACGTTCATGAGGTTGAATAATCTGCCAGAACAATGATGTGTCTAGCCATATTAACTTTTTTTGATAAATTTATCTGCTACTATTGTTGTTTTTTAAACCATGGGAGGGGAGTATGATGTTATGCAATGCTGCAATACTATTCTCACAAATGAAGCAATTGGAAAATGAACGATGTTATGGCTTAACAAACCCACCCTTCGCATCAGTGCCATAATCTTTGCAATTATGTCAATGTTAGCTTATCCAGAAACTATTCTGCATCTGGTTATTGAGATAATTAGGGTGAAAAGGTGCACCCTTGGGATTTTGATAAAGGAAATGTCAAAAGTTTTATACAGGCAAATGGTGACCTTCATTTTAGGAGAGACATAATGTGATTTACTCTGAAGAAGAAAAAATAATAAAGAAAGACCAAACTAGAAAAAGGAGAAAAACATTAAAGGAAAATACGACAGGAATGCTAAGCCATCACATTCACATGCTAAAACATAATAATACGGACACAATAAAAATGTAAAAGCTGCTAATTTGAAGGAGACATGCAACAACAGTCAAACAATAAAGCACAGACAAGCAGGAAAAACAACCTAAATTAAATCAAATTTGACTTACAGATTTCCCCATTCTCTACATGGAAAGGAAACAAACGTGTAAATATATTACTTTATGAATACATAGCTGTGTGGCATATTTTTCCAATATAGCAACTTAAAAACACTATAACATTATTTATCCCTCAACATGTTATTCACTTGCAAATGGTAAGCTTTATGCGATTATTTAAAAAAACAAGCCTTGGACTCTATAGTATACTTGTGTTTCTAAATCAATGAATGCATTAATTGCCTCCTGTTCATCTTTTACAACAGTACAACACTGCTCTTGATGAATAGTTCAGGCACAACTAAGGTTGTCCCTCTAGTCTTGAAGTGTTTGTCTGTGCCTTTAATCGCTGTGTGTATGTGTGTTTGAGGGCGGGGGGGACAGAAATTGTCCCGTTGGGACAGAAAGTGCCACACTTGGCAGACTCTGGACCTAGCTAGAAATTACTTCTGGAAGAAGTGACTTTTGGGCTTGTATCCCCACCATTTTCACCCTCTATCCCAGGGGTGGGCACCTTGTGGCCCTCCAGATGTTTTGGCCTACAACTCCCATGACCCCTCACCACTGGCTATACTGGCAAGGGCTGACAGGAGTTGTAGGGCAAAACACCTTGAGGGCCACAAGTTGCCCACCCCTGCTCTATCCCAAATCCTTCACTTTCCAGATAGAGAATCATATCTGACCCAGCAGAATACTGTGTTCATCTGCACCTGCAATCTGGTGTGTGTATAGATTAAAAAAACAACCACGGTTCAGGGAAAAAATATCTGACCACATCATCTCTCTTCTAGGCAGCAATGAAAGGCACAGGAGCAGTTTTTTGGCCAAAGTTGTATCATCATGATCAAGTGTTCAGGTATAGAATAATTCTGTAGCTACTTAGTCTGATTAAAACTAGTCTATTTGATTCCCCCCCCCCCATTTAGATGGTATTGAGCATGGGTTGAGTGTAGGTTGTTGCTGAAATATTAGTTGTTGTATTCTGAGAACCTAGCCACACTAACAAACTACAGTTTATTAACCATGAACAATCCACAAAGAGAACCCATGGTTTGTTGTGGATTGTGAACTGTGGGTTGTTCATGGTAAACACACATGGTTTGTTAGCACAGCTGGGTTCACACAACACGGTTTAACAACAACCCACAGTTCAACAACAACCCACCTTTGTCACCGACCGGGTTCGGATGACACACCGTGGCTCATCATGGGTTATTTAACCTATGATAAGCCGTGGTTCCTGCAGGCACCAAATTGCATAGCCAACCTGCTGCTTGGGAATTGTTGCGTTGTGCGAACCCAGCAAGTGTGGGTTATGTGAGGCTTAAACAACCCATGGTGGGCTGTCATGTTATGTGAACAGCCCCAAGAAGTTTTCTGAAACATGCAGGTCAGCAGGGTAGGCTAGCATAGAGACATATGTACAGACACAAGTGCATACACAGACAGGTTGCAATGCTGTAAGTCATACAGCATGTGAGGGCCTCTAGATCAGCGTAGAAACTCGCTAATGCCTTTAAGGAAGCACATTTCCATCACTCTATTATTGGTAATTTTCCTAACAAAACATGATTTTTTCTCATTACAGTATATGAAATCTTTGAGAATTACAGGTAATAGCTGTTAAATAAAGCAGCGGCTTTATTAAATAATACAAGCCATTTTCATATTTCCTCCTACGGTTATCTAGAAAATGCACTGACTGTCCTAATTTATGTTAGAAGCAATATTTATGGCAGTATAACTAAGGATGGACTTAATGTATTTACATTAAAAGTAGAATTTATAGTAGTAACACAAACACTTCAAACTTCCTCGGTACTGCAGATAAATCTAAAAACCAGCTACATCTTGATCTTATTTTTGCATACATAAAAAGCGATTTCTTTGTTTTTTTCAATATGCAAATAAAACAATTTCTTTTCTCCACTGATTCAGGCAGTTTCATCTATTGGTGCTGTCAGTCTGGGCAATGATTACTAGGTTTACATCACCATCTAGTGGTTACATAAGTATCTGTTCCAGTGACTTATACTGCCACTAAAACAACAACAACAACAACAACAACAATATAGCAGTGGGCAGTATTCAGTGCTGCCTGTCTGTGAGTGTGGCTCACTGCCGCTTCCTTAAGTGAGCTCTGCTGGCCTGGCCTGTTCCAGAAATGAGCATTTTTGCTTGTTTCAGGTTGCATCTGGAAGCACGAAATCTCCATTCCACAAACTGTGGGCGCCACTTGCGGAAGGGAATCGGCAGGGCTGGCTGCTCGTGGGTGGTCTCCACTGGGTACTGCCCACTGTGTCCTACCAGTGTGAAAATATTTTTACTGAACAAAACTTAGAAAAAAGGCCAAATATTTTTTCTCATGGACCAGCATGACTATCCTTGGGGTTTTGTTTTGTTTTTAGAAAAAAATGTTCTGTTCTCAAACTGGAAGCTCTTTTTTTTTTTTAGTATAGTGGTGATTCTGTCTTTTCTGTACACCCCCAAATTTTCTTAAGTTATGGCTGCTGCCTACTTAAAAGGCTTCTAATTAAACTTGGCTCCCTTAGTCTTCTCAGTATGTATTAGAGGCACATTTATGTTGATGTGTTATTTCTTGTTGATATAAATGAAAAATGTTAAGTTCATTAAACATTTTCTTAAAAACTCAGCTCCTGCTGAAAATATAACTTCGTGTTTTTTTCTAAGTGATATTTTTCATACAATACTTACACTGTTACAGTTTTAATACTTTAGTATGAAGTTTATTGTAAGTATTAAATATGGTTTAAATACGGAGCATTTAAACTTCAGATATTGCGTATTATGTTTATTAAATACAGTTGATTATATTGGGTGGGCGTATAATTGTGTATTTATTTTTACAGAAATTTCCCCGGGATAAAGAGTTCTTTCAAAATTTGCTGAGACCTATTTCTACCTGTGTACCTGTTTTGCCATTGGTATTTTTATAGCTATATATGATTCTCTCTTTTATAAATCTGTCAGGGCCAATTCAGAATACAGTTAACTTGTGAATATCCATCCATTCATCTTTGTCATTTTCTCTAATGTTGAAATTAGTGTACAATCTCTTTGTATTTGCTGTGGTTGTTGCTTATCTTACTCTGTAAAGTGCCATGTACAGGACTGATAAATTGTTATTGTTGTTGTTAACAAAAACAAAACAACTTCTCACTGCTCTGGGAAGGGTTAGGGTTAGGAACTTTAAGGAACTAATCACGACTTTATCAAATTCCAGCCTTTATATCTGTGCCTTAGTTGTTGTAAGAACTTAATAAGAGCTCCAAGCCTCAACAGGCTGTGCAGATCGCTTGAACGTTCCTGTCTGGGCAGAATTCAGAGCTATTTTCTTATCGTCCTACCACTTGTATGTGAATATGCAGTTTTTATATATGTGTACTTTGCAGTTTATTTTTTTAAATTGGTATTTACTCTTATATATTTGCTTTTAGGACCACTGCAGTTCCTTGCCATCCTTAAAAACAGTTTTTCATAGCGGGGCTTTTGGCCCGCTTACAGTTTATTCATTATTATAACATGTACACCCCTTTATTGGTACATGTACTAGAGGAAGGATTGGCAAGAGTTTTAAACTGGTGAGTTTTAACTTGTAATAAAACCTTTTAGTTTTATATTTATATAGTTTTAATAATAATTAAAACATGTTTAAACATAATATTGTTTGTGTATTCACAAGTCTAAATACTGCAGAGGCCTATACTGATAATTGTGTGGTTATTGTGTATGTGTGATATACAATGTATTTTTATATATGTATGTGTTTACTTTTGGGCATACCTCTTATTTACTAGACCGTAAACCTAGTACTACGCCACTGAGGAGGACTGTATGTCGAAACACGTTTGTTTTATTTGGTATTGGTTATCTTTGGTATGGTTAGGTTTTTATAACACAACAACATTTCATTCTCTCTCATTGTTTTGATTTATATATATTTTACAGCACAGTAACAGTGTATTCTTCCTTACTGTCATTATGTATATGTTTTAACTATATAGATAAAAAATCATTATTAGATTTTGTTGCAATTATATTTACTACCACCAGTATGCCCAACCCAGTTTATTGAGGGTCAACGTGCTGTGGAAGAGTGGCACTCTTAGAAACAATTTCTTTTAATCTCTTACCATATTTTCTTTTAAATACCATTTACACCAGATCTCCCAAAAAGGAAGGACTGAGAAGGATGTAGATTTGTGCATATATGATACTGGTAGAATACGTGTGTGCGTGCATGTGTTGTAGAGAACCTGGACTCTTGGGAACACATGGAAAATGGAATTTTTGGTTGTGTCAGAATAAAGGAAGTGTTAGACTTCCGGTTGGAACCAATGTCACTCTCTGTGAGAGCTTTCTCAAAACCTTTTCCTCTCCCCCCTAGAATTAAAAGGGGGGACAAGGCAGCTCTGGATAACATCTTGGAGAAAAGTACCCTCCATGAGATGGGGGGGGGGGGGCTGGATTCCAGGATTATCACCCCAGAGCTTTACCAACGCAAAAAGCTGTTCTGAAACTTCTATTTCATAGGAGAAAACAGGGCTGACGTGTTCCATAATAATATATGTTTTAAGAAATATCAACAACTCCTGAGGGATGATTTAAGAAATATTAACAATATTTGAGAACGTCTGAGGACCTGCAAGATCTCTTTGAGAGAAACATGACTATGCCAAGGAGAAGAAAGGGGCTGGCATCACCACCAACTCCCCCCGTACCTCCTGTGTCAAAGGTTTCAAAAACAGAAGATATAGGGGAATTATTTACTCTGATAAAGAATTTATCTTCGCAATTTATGGAGCAAGCCAAAAGGTTGGATTTAATCCAAAATTCCATCACTGCCTTGCAAGGAGCTGTAGATCTAATTAATGTGTCATGGCAAAAAATGGAGACAAAATTAACGAGCTAGAAGATTGAATGGTGGGGAATGAAACTACAACACAAGTATGTTTTAAAAATGTCTCTGACAGAAGAATTTCTCAACTGGAGGCCTTCACGCGAAGATCCAATGAACGTATTATTGGGATTAAAAATCTGTCTAATGATGTAAAATTGCCTATTTTTGTGGATAAACTTTTGCATGAGATACTCCCTATCCCATCTGATTATTTACTTGATATTGAGCAGGCATTTTGTGTACCAAATGCTAAAGGGACTGACTATATGATCATAGTCCAATTTGCAAAAGTCTCCACAAAGAATTGTATCCTGCGTTTGGCAAGAGAGGGTGGAAGCCTTTCCTGGAAACAAGATAAAGTTATGTTGTTTCCAGATTACATCAAAGAGGTGGCGAATAAAGGAAGGCAATTTATCAAAGCGAAAAATATGGCAAAACAAATGAACTTACAATATTACTTAAAATATCTTGCTACACTTTGTATTGTGTCTGAAGGTCAGATGAAGAAGTTTTTAAATCATGAAATGGCAGAGGCATGGCTGAACATAAAAATACGTGAGATTTCTGCCACAACCCCATGAACTGGAATGTTTAAACAAGCTTTCTTAACTGCTTGTATTTAGTCTACATGATCCAGGCTAGGTCAGAAGATAAATGATTATACATATATTCATTTATCCTCTTCTATCTTGCTTTTTTTCTTGCTTTTCTTTATATGTTTTTATTATTTTTTATTTCAAAATAGATATGGTATGCTGTATTTAAATTTATTGTTTGAGGGTAACTGTGCACATGCATTTATATATAAAATATATTACTGATGGTTGAAGGTTTATTTTAAGTTTTATTATATAACACTATATTTCATTATTATTATTATTGTTGTTGTTGTGGTTGTTGTTGTTATTAATATAGGCTACTGGGAATGAACTGTAGACCTGTTTCTTTGATATAAGATTGATGATATGATATTGAAATGTAAGGTTGTTTATTAAACTGTAAGATTGTTAAGGTTATAGATATAGTTTTAAAAATAGAATGGCATCAGAGGCCGGGGGGGTACTGGAGTTTAAACTTAATTCTTTAAAGGGGAGGGAGAGGAAGAGGGGGAGGGAGGAGGGAAGAATCTTCTTTTCTTTTTCTTTACGTCCTTTTCTCCTCTCTTTTCCATTTTATTTTATTTTCCCTTTTCTTTTTGTTATTGTGGTGTCCTCATCAGAATATTGAATTGGTGGGAAATTGTAGTATTGATCAGGTATTTTTGGTATTGTTGGTATTGTTTATTTCATTTATAAAGATAAAATAAATAAATATATATATAAAAAAAAGAATAAAGGAAGTGTTAGAAAGAGGAGGGGTGGTAGTGTGTAAACAAAGGAAAAAGGAATAATTTACATCTTCAGCACTGAATCATGTGATTTAAAAGTATTTACAACACCAGAATTCAACTGGTCAATTAATTTTCTTCTTCTTGAATGGTAGAAATCAGTCAGATATATTAACTATCATTAGCATATAATGTTTACCAAACTGACACGGTCTGATAATCTCAGTATTTAACTCCTTAGATAACTTACGGTTTCATATTGAAGATATCCTTGTAGCTTGTCATACAAGTTTCTTTATTTTTATGCTTCTCAGATATAAACTTTTCTTTTGTCCAGGTCATTTGTACTCTTTCCGGTGTAGCAATAGCAGCATGAGATTTAACCATTCCTGTTGAGTGGGATGCAGTGTTTCTGTCATGGATTAACTGAGCCTGACCAAACACAAACAAGCAAAGCAAAGATCAACATTTTTGGCAAGTCAGGGACCTCAGAATGGGCAGAGGCCTGTTCTTACACAATGTAAAACACAATTATCTTGTACATAAATGTGATCCATTTACATTCAAAATGGTTACTCACCAGTTTAAAGCTAATCATGTATCTAAATGTTTTGTTCTAAATGAGAGTGGAATTCATCCTTGAGTGGCCCTCAAAGGGGTTCAAATAATGTATGTGGTCCAATAGATTACGGGTGGCCCAAATGGGCCACCCATAGTTATGGTTGGGAACACCATTTTGCGTGTTTTTCCCATAGGGGTAAATAGTCAGTTTTGGGGTCAGCTAAGCTCCCTCTTGTCCAATCTGCCCCAAATTTTGCATGTAGATAGCTACGTAATATTCTAGCGGAGTAGCTAGGTTTGGTACATAACAAAGTTTATTATGGGATGCTCTGGGTAAAAAGATTCATCCCTCATGTAGGGCCTCATGGACGGAAGTTGGCGTTACCCTTTCAGATATAGGTCTGTGGGGAGTTCTTCTAGTGCCTAGGTGATGGTGTAATATCCCACAGGTCGGAGCACTCAGGCTGTTGACTGATAGATCCCAGAGCCCTGTGGTTCAACAGTCACATGTGCATCCCAATGGACTCCTGCCCTTCATCACTTGCCACACATATGCTGGTACCTTTGCCCAAGGCATGTTGTGGTTTGACAGGGGGCTTGCGTTACGGTGGAAAAAATTATTTCCCAGTTTTTGTGTGTTCAGTTCAACCATAACTCATGAACCACCATAGGTTTTGCCACTGATACATATATGTATGCTGAACTTCAATACTGGAGTTGGGGATGTAGATTATTTACATGAAAGCAGCTGCTCACTTGAAGGATGAGAGCAATATATTTATACACACACACACACACACACACACACTTCCACAGAATCCTGTGGAAATGGTAAAATCTATACCAATCAGCCACAGGAATTACAGTATCAGCAGGGGTACTGCCAAGTTTCACCTCATAACATGAACTGCCAAATATAGTTTCTTCTACATTGTATGACCTCCTTCAGAAGGTTCTGGTGGTTCAATATGAAAACTGACAATATGAATTTATGAAAACAGTAATAAATCAAACTCTATCCCAAATACAAATTATGAAAAAATATTTTGTCCCTTTAGAAACTGTTACGTCTTTACATACATCCAATACTTTGCATGTCATTCATTAGCACTAAATTATCCCTTCTGCTCTAAGGCTTACTTTCTTTTCCAACTAGTTTAACATCTAGGTAGATGTCTTTGCTGTGCAAAGGTGGTTGCGTCTCTCTTCTCTGAACATCTGATCTTTTCTGTATATTTTTAGATTTTCTTCCATTAGGAGATGTTGTTGAAATTCATACTAAATTTGTAATACCAATTTGTCCAACTTGTAATGCTTGGCTGTATTACAATCCAAGTGCAATTCCCCATAAAATCTATTCTCTTGGTCAGATTTGTAATCTGATCCAGTGTACCTTCCTCCGTGGCACCTTCAACACTGCCACAGCATCACCAAATACTGAGTCCAAATTTAGAATTGAGCTCAGAGAAGAAAGTGACTTTTCCTTCTTTTCTCAAAAATATATTCTGAACCAAGCTGAGCAGAGTTTGCCTATCACTACTTCTGTCCCTTTGGGAATTCAGAAAGATTTTAGAAGTCAAAAAGTCAATGAGTAAGCAGGGATGTGGCAAGCCCCTTCTCCATTGAATGGTTATTCCTCTAGATGGCACTACTCTGCTTTACAGCAACATGGTAGGCAAGTCTTAAATAGCTTGGCACGGAAATTCTGAATCAAAACCTGCTATTTAAAATACCACAAGCCAGTGCTTTAGTTCTGGCTCTGGTGGCAAATGTATGCCTTTCAAAAGTCTGAAAAGGGCTCTGCAGGCCTTTAAGAGCTTTCTGAGCATTCCCAGACTTAAGCACTATGGCCATTAAAGTAGGGCTGGGCAACCTGCAACGCCTACTTTCAAAAGTAATCAGTCAGCTCAGATCTCTGGCAAGGGTGCTCTGCCCCTCCTTCGATAGCCTGCTGGGTGGGCAGGGAGGAGGGGTGGCCTGCCCACATTGGCTCTTATCCTGTCCACTGCTGCCCTGACAGATTGCTCAACAGGAAAAAGGTTCCTTGACCCGACTTTAATGTGAAGGCTACTCTGCCTTTACAGTCAAACATTTCGCAAAAGAGCAAATGCACTGGATGAAGAACAGCATCACTTGTCACCGCTGAAGTAACGAGCAATATCCAAATAGCTCCCAACAATCATACCAACATCACATTCCACATACCAAGTATTACCTTAACAAGTCTGCTAGCAGCGGGTGGAAGATAGCTTATTGCATTTCAGCAGCAACAAAATACTGATGTTTGGGCACTGGAATAATGCTATTCCCATGCAACAGCATTGCAGGCAACACTGCATATTTATTGTGCAATATAATAATCATCTGGAAAGGCTTTGTACATCAACTTACTATAACTGAATAGAGATCTGCAAGAAGATGTTCTGTTTTTCAAAATATAATTAGCAATATTTCCCTCTCAAAAAGTCCAAAACATTAAGAACCATCTCACCAAAGAGATAATCAATATTGCTATTATATACGTTGTACATGCAAGCACTTAACTGGAAAGGTTTTTACATTAATATTGATATCAATACACATAATGCTGAAATGCTATTCTTCCTCCCCAAGTCTCAATTACATTATCTAATTATCGTAAGCAAAGTTTGAATTCATATGTATGCATTTTCACTTATACAGCTCATTATATTCCTCAATTTTAATAACTGGTAACCATTCTACTTGACATTTCTTGACAAACAGCTCGCTAACGAATGAAGAACAGTGCTACAGATAATGGAGCTATAAATACATCATACTACAACAAACTATGCAGATTTGTTGCAATAAGGGGCCGTATCAAAGGCATAAACCAAATAATATCCAATACAGGTTTTAAAATTTAAGTTTAAAATGTTACCAAAAATCCCTCAAAATTTAGAGCACGAACTATAATTGGTGACATCAATTACTGCTGGACTGAAAACATTGAAGACCTAGGAAATCATGGTATTCAAAACACATAAACATTAAAAAAGGTGGGAAGGGGGATGATGTCCACTATGTTCTACTTTTGGAGTATTTTTGTTATCGTCTCAGACATTCACACAGAACCTACTAAAGGTGAACCACAAAAATAACATTCCACATTGCTATGATCTAAAACTAGGGTCTCTGGGTTTGAAAGGACTCACACTTGAAGTGCCACTTTTTCCATTAACTGGACCACAGCAAACATGATTTCTACTATGTGAAAAACCAAGTTTCAGAAATAAAAATGATTGTCCCTGCCTATTATTAAATCTAAGGAAAGGAATAAAATGCAAAAAGGTGCAATTCTGCCCAGAGTTATGCGTGCTCAAGTTCCTCTGATTTCAAATGGAGCTCAAGTGTTGCTAGATTATCGCCAATGCGTTGGCTTCTAATTCTAAAAATCGTGATTTTAAAAACTGAAAGAAGTCACAGCTATATGTGTGTATGGTTTCCTGAATAAAGCTCCTAAGTTCAAGACTCCTATGAGTTTCAGGTTCTGCTATAGCCTTTAAATATCCCGAAGATTTATCTGATCTGCTTAGAAATCAGAATAACAATCTTGGGACAATATTTTCCTCAATGGAAGATATCACTGCAGGAAACATTATCACAGAACACAAATTAATGTGAAAACAGGTATCTAAGTTTCTGTTTTTTCCTGAAAATTTTGCAATTAACATATGCATTCTGGCATGGAGGAAAAGCAATAATATCATACATCTTTCCTTAATGTAAACAGCAGTGATATCAGTTTCAGTGACTTTCCCCTATAAATATAGGCTTCGATTCTAAGACACTCCTCTGTACATGGGGGGGGGGAGATTTACACCACCCCCCTCCATCTTCAGTCCCGTACACATAGCCAAAGTATTCTGAAGAGCCTCTGAAACCCCAGGAGATGCTTGGGGAGCACAGAGGGCTGCACAGGGATGGGGTTGGGTAATAAAAGCTTTGGTTACATAAGGAAAGTTGAGATAATCATTATATGCTACAAGTGCTTGCTGAAATTGTAGCTAGTGCTTGCTTAAAAAGAGGCTCGTTGCAAATCCAGTATTTTGGATCATGGTCTAGGAACACACATTTCTTCCCAATTGCTCCTCCCCTCTCAACTAAGGTTAACACTGCCTTGATTCCCTTATAACCAGAGTTTCCAAACTCACTTTAAAGCCTACTTTGCAACTGTAGTTAACATTTATGCAGAAATAGCACTACACCATGGTAAAAGCATACCATGGGAGGGAAGGAAGAATATGTGTGTTGTGGTGGGAAAATGTCTGCACTGGGCCAAGGAAGATATTTGCCAACTATTAAAAACTGAAATAAAAGCAGAGAGAAGTAATCTGAAGCAAATCCCCAATGTAAACTCATTTATTAACTAGAAGCTAATTTTCTGGTATGTTTAACACATTATAATGCTAATTAATGTGTATTGTACATTTCTTATCCTTCTTTTTGATAGACTTTTACTATTATAGTTTTGTCCAGGTAAAACATTGTAGGATAAATCCAAGACATGGGATTATGTGACATGGGGCAACTTGCACATGAAAAATCTCTACATTTAAACAAAACTAAATATACCTGGTAATAAAAGACTGAACAATTAATCAGTTCATCAAATGAATCAAGTGATTCCACCTGCTGTGCCACCACAGACTCATTGATGCAGCAAAAGATACCAGAGCAAATAAAAACAGATTGCTGCTTTTCAGAAGTATTTTTTTTTAGTTCTATAAAAATTGTTAGAATTGCCAAGGTACTAATTCAGAAGTAAATCATTCAAAAAGTACTTTCTAAAACTATGCATATTTATTATCACATGTTCAAAAAAATTTGCTTCTATAGAGTAGGGGTGGTACTCTCTACTTAGAACAGAGTGATTAGTAAGAATTAGAAGAACGGATCAATGGCAGTAATTAGTACAGTTCTGGTTTACAGCGGCACTGTAAGTGTGGTAGTGGGAAGGGAACAACCAGGTGGTACAACTTCTACCTCTTCCTCTTGAATGTCATTAGGTAGGAGATGGGCTACATCTTGACCAATACACTGTGGGCTAGAGCAGGTCTTTCTTCTGATTGAGCCACGAGACTCGTCAGTGATGCTCTGAATCTGGGACAGGAAGGTCACCAGGCACAACAAGCATACAAAAAAGGATATCATTAATTATATTAGCGGATGAAATATGATGCCACTTAATTTTAAAAGTTATTTAAACAATCGACGCCATGCTGCTCTGTAACTTCACCTCCTTTTCACAGACACTGTGCTACTTTGTACACATATTCATATGTTACTTTCTGCCCTTCCACCAGTTTTCCAAGATGGGATTACATTCTTAAATGCAATTAAAAGACCCTATGGGCATGTCCAAAGATTTAGTATTTTCCCAAAAGAAAACAATAATTATTTACTATTCCAAAGTTGGGATGTCTGTTGTCAAATTAAAATTTTGGTATAAGGAATTTGGAAGTCATAAACCAAATAGGACAACTCTTATTTCAAAACTGTGATGTCCTTTAATCCTTTTTGGTTCTGGCACCAGTCCATCAGTTACATAAAAGAAATATTCCAAAAGGAAGGCTTAGAACAAAAACACACTGGAAGCATTTTATACCCAGCAACATTATCTGTTGAAAATATAAAAGGAGAAGCTCCTTTTTATTATCAATAAAAACAATTATATGACCACTAGGATTTCTGTTCCATAGCATAAAATTAGAACATAAACCTATTAAGTCCACAGTAGGCTTCAAACATTAAAGATTTTTGAGAAGAAGAAGAAGAAGAATGCAACCAAGCAAAACAAAATTCCAGAATCAGCCATATGTGGTGGGAGAGAAACAAGAATTTTAAAATGTAGTTTTTCCATATTTTAATGCAATTCTTAGATAAGGAATATGGCAGCCTCTTCTCACTGTAAGGAATAAGTCATCAAGCAAAATATTTGTTTTCAGCCTCGACAATTTGGCTACTCTTAGAATTCTGAATACAAGATGACTGGCAGAGACCTAAGAATCTTTCTTGTAATATGTTAAGGAAGTATTTAAGTGTTTTCTAATCTTTAGGAAAATAATTTCAGAACATGCAAACAGTTCATGTCCCACCCTTTACCCTCCAGAGAAAACATTATTGACCAGACCTGTTAATATGGGTTTAAAGATGGAGTCCTATACTTTGAAAACATTGCAAGAGAACAAATGATTTGCATATGAACAAATGAAAATGGTGCTTCCCCCCACCCCAAGAGTACAGTTTTTTGAAAACCATAAGGTACCTTAATAGTGAGCGGAAAAAATCCTAAAGAAGCCTTCACAGAATTTCAGTATGGGATAGAAATGTCAGTGTATACTACCCTTAATTTGAAATAACAGCACTAAATAACTAAGCTAAAAAAATAAGGTTGCAGAAGACAAAATCTAACACTATTCTAAGCCCCAAAGGATTTCAGCTGCCAGTCAAGAACTCTAGGATGCCAAATACTGATGGTTCAATCAAATTTCTTTTTAAAACGCAGAATAAATCATATATTCAGAAGATCCAATTTAAAAATTGTACATCTTAATAGTGATTATGTGCACACAAATGCACAAACAAAATGATCCTCTTGCAAGCACAGGAGTCTCCATTCATTTCAGTGGAAGGATCTGATCTGCACATTCAAAACAATGCATTGGAGGCAAGTGTGGGAATCCAGTGCTAATCCAAGTCATGCGCCTCTCCAATTAATTAACATAGGACTACCAGAGAGTTCTTCTTGAGCAATCTTCGCTGAAATGCTTCTGCTAATTTCAATGGGGCTCTCACTCAGGAAAAGTTCTTGGTGGATGATGCTTCCTAAGTGAAAACTGCTGTCCCAAATCTATTGCCTTGGATAGCCTTTGCACCATGATTCATGGCAGACCTGCCTCTGCCTGTAGGAATGTCCTGGACAGGGTCAATTATGTTCTCATTATTAGCACCAGTATTTCAAACTTCTTATACATGGCTTTCATTTTTAAAAATAAAAATAAAATGCATTACCTCTCTTTCCCTTTCATTCTTAGAGAGCTGCATCTGTTTTAGCATCTGTGATCTCTGTTCCATCACAAGAGTCTTCTCATACGTAAAGGCTGAAATATCATTTTCAAACTAGAAAAATAAATATCCGTGATTAAATATACATTATTGGGCACAACTGCAGGGAGGAGCTTTCGCTTCTGTTTTAGGTTAGCCACAGCTTGCTGTATCACCCAAACCTGGACAAACTGTGGTTTGTCTTAACTATGGTTAATGAAGCTGGCTTTTTAAAACTAGTCGTAAGTAAGATTAACCACAGTTTAGGGTTTTGATGACACAAACCCTAAATGGTTAATTAAAACTGGAAATTTCTGATCTCCTCCACATGGCTGTGGTGGAGGGGGAAGGGAAAAGACTCACCCAGCCTTATTCTCATAACACACAGCCACTCAATGTATTATTGCTATCATTCTATAGACCCAGATGCTAGGACGTCATCACAGGCATGACTGACTTAAGTCCCTTCTGTTTCAGTGGGTCTACTCTACGTAGAGCTAACACTGGATAGTATCCTATGACTCCACCTACCAAACAAACGACTTTTTATCCCAGCTTTTCTCCAAGGAGCTCAGCGTGTCTTAACATAGTTGCCCTCTCTCAATGTTATTTTCACAAAAGAGAGACTGGCACAAGGTCGCCTAGTGAGGCTTTTGGTTGAACAAGAATTGGAATTTGGGTCTCCCTGGTTTAAGTCCAACAATCTAACAACTACACAACACTGGCTTTGTAGCAACAGAACTCGTTCACAGTCCAGTTTAGGAGCTAAGAACTTGAGGTGTCGGCTCACTACCAGTCACTCCCTTTTCAAAATGGCCCTCCTGGAAAACTAGTTGCCTTAAACTAACAGAAAACAATGAATCCAATGGATTTCTGAAAGCTCTTGGGGATTTTCCAGTTGGGAAAGTTGGTGATCCAGCTGAGGCCCTAGTCTCACTGTAGAACAGTGAGAGGCGGAGGGCCATCAACTTGAGCCCGCTCTGTGGAGCCCGCACTGCTCAATGGTATACTAGGGAGCTATAGTCAGTGAAACAGGCTGGTCATTGGCTAGAGCGCAAATGGCACAAGACTCGAAGCGAAGATGACCGAGCATGCTCTAGAGCACATAAGCGTTCCTACTGTGTGGCAGCGCGGGCAGCAAAGGCTTAGTTTGCTGCCACCATCCTGTCCTCAAGTAGCCATCCAGTGGAGCTCTTTTGGGAGGTCCAGGGGCTAACACTCTCCCCAACAAATGGGACCCTGGTTCCCTCGAGGGCCCAATGTGACCTTTTGCATCACACTTTGAGGACAAAATCACTCGTCCTTATAGCAAACCTGACGCTGTTGTTAGCACAGTTCCAGCTGAGGTATCTTATGCCACCATCTGCCTGATTTTGTGGGATCGGTTTCAGTTACTGCAGCCTGAAGACAATGGACAAGGTGCTTGCAGCAATGCGACCGACCACATGCCCTCTCGATCCTTGTCCCTCCTGACTAATAAAAGCTAGCCAAGATGGTATGACTGGGTGGGTCCAGGGTGTGGTGAATGCTTCTCTACAAGAAGGGTGGTTCCTGCTGTCCTTAAGGACGAAGTACTGCTGTCCCCTCCTGAAGGAAGCCCACTCTGGACCCAATGATTTTAGACAACTACTGCCCAGTTGCAAATACCCCTTTCTTAGGGAAGGTTCTGGAGAGGGTTGTGGCAGAACAACTGCAAGGACTCTTGGAGGATACTCATTATCTAGACCCATTCCGGTCTGAGTTTTGACCTTGTTACGGGACTGAATCAGCATTGGTCACCCTGATGGATGACCTTTATTGAGAGAGGGATGGGGGAGTGCAACCCTGCTAATTCTGCTCTGTGGGTGAGAGGTTCCTGGGTCTGGGAGATAGGCTCATTGCCTGTTCTGTATGGGGATCCACTCCCTCTGAAAGATCAGGTCCGTAGTCCTAGATCCATCACTGCCGCTGGAGTGGCCATGGTGGCTCGGAGTGCCTTTTACTAGCTTTGGTTGGTTTGCCAGCTATGGTGTCTCCTGGACAGGATAGTTTGGCCACAGTAGTACAGGTGCTAGTAACCTCAAGACTGGATAACTGCAATACGCCCTATGTGGGGCTGCCCTTAAAGCTGCTCCAGAAGCTGGAGTTAGAGCAGAACAGAATACTGAGGTCATCGGAGGGCTTGCTCCTGGTGGTTCGACATGGACCAATGGCCCGACTGGAGTCCACCAGGAAAAGAGCCTTCAGTGTGGTTGCTCCCATCCTATGGAACTCCCTGCCTCTGGAGGTCAGGCAGGTGCCAATACTGAGTTGTTTTCGGTGCCTCCTGAAAACAGCTCTTTGCCAGGAAGCCTTCCTTGGCTAACCAGCCGTGATTTTATTGGCACTCTGCTTTTCAAAGAAGAACGTTAATATCATGTTTCATTCTTTTGATCTTTTGTTCATTTTTTCTCTTGTTGTTCACTTCTCCAGAATCTATTTAGATGTGCAGCAATATACAAATGTTGTAAATAAAATAAATAATAAATAAAATGTTTTGGAATACAGCTCCCAGAATTCCTATTAGCCATGTTGGCTGGGACTGGTGGCAGTTGAAGTCCAAAACATCTGAGATGCATCAGATTGGGGAATGTTGTGGTAAACTATAAACCCTAAAGCATATATAATTTTGGCTGAATAAACTGTATATTTGATCTATCTTTGTGTCTGAGCTGCCACAAAGGGAGTCCATCTGAAGTCCTGCCCAAGTCCAACACTACAGACATTTATCAAAAATCAAAAAAGGCAGGCATTTCAGTACAAATTACTAAGTTTGGGCCTTTGGCTTTATTCACTACTGAAATGTTTTATGGATGACGTTTTATGTGATTGAGGCGCATTTTTCTATGGTTTCATAAGATGCTTTGGGAATCTCATAATGGAATGGAAAGCAAAGTAAAAATAATAATAATAAATAATTATACCTTTCGACATTTGACAAATAATGTTCTTCAGCTGAAGGTAAACATACATATTTAATGTAAGTTTCTTTGTTAAAGTGATTGGTAAAATCTAATACCTTACCATTTCAACAACTTCTACCTCAGCGTTAAGTCGAAGATGATAGAGAAACATCTGAAGATCCTTTTTCATTTGAATACTATTGTCATCCATCTGAGCTACAGTGAAGATGCGCATTTTACATTTTCTCCATACCTGTCAGCAGAGAAGAAAATTTCATGAAAAAAGTGAATGTGATTTCTAGTAACTGCAGCTACAGCTGGTGCCGGGAAGTTAACTTTTACTGGTGCTTTCTGCTATTCTTGAGTTCATGCTGCACAGAATACATAATGGTGCTTACACCAGGAACGCCCATCCCTCACAGGCTTTCAACTCCCAGTGTAGAATGCCAAAGAAGAAGGCCGAGGGATGTGAGGAAGAGAGGCAATTTTCAGCAACTGGGACTTTTCTGTGTGCATAACAACTCAGGTGTATCTGCTACATCATCCATCAAAAAGGTGGCATTATGCTTACATAAGTACTTCTCAGTGACTGACCATTAGTATAACAACCCCTCCCTCATCTTCCAAAAGTTATGCCACAGGTAGATCCCGTACTGACAACATTTGGAATGATGACAGTGATAATGACAATGATGATTTTTCTTTACACACCAGTATCAATGTCTCAGGTCCTTCACATGGTTTCATAAATAAACATTCTCTCCCATGAGAAGCTACAAACCAAACCTGTGAATTTTAAAGCAGTTTCCTAATTAAAATAACTGCAAATACCTTGTGTTGTCTCAGTAGGAAAGGAAGCAACATCAGCATGCCGCCATCATGAACAATCCACCATACATCTATGTTACCCTCACTAAAGCGTTCTTGATTCATTGGGAACAAGTCTATGTTTTTAGCAACTAGAAGAGCTTGTTGTGCAGCTGTTGTTTCTCGTACAGTGTCTGAAAGAAGAAACAGGACAGTCCAAAACCATTGGAAAACTACTGTCTGTTAGAGCCTAATTGTTTTAGTTTTTTAAATGTTTTTCCTTAAGTCATGGAAGGGCATTTCAAAACTTTAATAGAAGTCTGAGCTGTATCTTTACCAGATTGACTCACAGAAATTAATAGAAATGTTACTCTTTCAAAGCATTAGACAACAATTTGAATATAATAAGGCACAGATCTGTTTTTTATATATATATATACACATATATTTTATATATATATATATATATATATATATACACACACACACACACACACACACATATACACATATATATGTGTATATATACACAATATACACATATATTTTACACACACACACACACCAATCACTTCAGCCAGAGATGGTTAGTTTCTATATTGTCAGAGAACACTCTTTTCTCAAGGCACAAGCCTGAGGTGGGGTTCGTTGTACAATAAAGTTGAAGCTACCAAGCTTTTTAATTTTATTTTAAAAGATTTACAAATTCACAAAATTTGTGAACATTTTTGATAGGGTCACCAACAGCAGATAAAATTGTGCTGGAGTCACATCTAGCCTGCTAGCTGGCCAAACTGTGCTGAGGTATCTGAGGCCTTGTCAACACATGCAACAGAATGGGGAGGTAGAATAAAGTGGGCCACTTCAGACTACAGGTATGGGAGCCATATTTTTAATACTCTCCTGCATAAAGAACTCCCTCTACATAGAAATCTCTCTACTGGAAAGCATATTAAAAAGTGGCATCCTTCACCTGCAATCACTTTCTATCATCTCAGGATGATAGCACCTCATCCCGCTGCATTTTTAGACCAGGCCTAAGTAAAATGCTTTTTTGTTTTAATTGTCAAGGAAAGATCCAGCCAAAGTTGAATTCCACAGATTTCAATGAAAGAGTTGAGAACTGCCCAATTTTCCCATTGGAATCAATGGAAATTAAATGTGCATAACTTTGGCCGAATCACATCCAAATATTTTACTAACGTCTGTAAAATTCTCTTTAGCCTACTGTTTTCAAAACCTCAGTTTCAGGGCACAGTTGATAGTACTCAATATTTCAAATGCAAGTCAATTAGATGAAATTTTATATGAATTATTATAGTACATGATGTCCATACGATAGTATAAATTCTACAACAGCGGCCTGGTTCGTACGATCACAGGGTGGTTAAGAAGCCATCACGGCTTGTTAAACCACCTTGTGTGTACTGGCCGGATTTGCATAATTACCCTTGCAGGTGCGGCTTCTCATGGTGTGCAAACTCAGCAAGGGTGGCTGGTTGGGGTGGGTAACAAACCACCCTACAACAATCCAACAGTCAGTGCGAACCAGCCCAATACATACCAACAAAACTTTTCCAAGAGAAGGGATTATCAGTCTGCTTCCAGGATTGAGGCCATGCCATCAAGACTGTATTATGTTTCATCCCTCCAAGGCCAGCAGATTGTATTAAATGGGAAATTCCATCTCTGACACTGGATGATACCACAATCTGGCAAAACCCTTTGGTTTTCTCTACTCCCATTAAAGACCTAATATTCTGCAGGAGGAAAAGGTAGTTACATGCATAAATATTTATAAACTCTCATAACAGACTATTAAGGCAGTAAGTACCAGCATGTCACAATACTATGTCGAGTTTACACTGGATGTAAACTGGGCTGGAGAGTGTTTTGAATTCTCAAGTAACTTTGTTCTCCATTGCACTGAGAATTAAGGTCACCCAACAAAACATTTTTCCTACATGCAGATAACTGTCCTACAAGCAAAAGTATGCACACTGTGCTAATTACAAGACCATCTATTTGCAGCAATTCCATATATTAGTGAGCTACAGTGGCCTGGTTTGGACGATACTCTCCCCTGATCATCTCTCTACATGTCATGGGGGAAGTGATATCATGGCTTTGTGTCACATGGGAGCACCTGCCCCTCCAGGCTTCCATGCATGAGTTTAATGTTTTAATAGGGTGCACACATGAAATCACATGTGCATAAGGCAACTGATATCCCAGACAAAACCCAATTTTCACATATGCACATACTGGCCATCCAAGTGGCCTCAGAGGTAGGACAGGTGTTGGGGAGGAAAGGAATGCTCTTGCTTTCCCATCACAGACAAGGATTATGGAAAGATCAGGCCAATTTGGCTTCCAAATGCATGTATTTGTAGCAAAAATACACACTAGCATGATTTGCACACATCACAATGTACATGGGAACACTTTTCCTCCATGGAGATTCTTCTCTACATAGGAAAAATGACATGTCTTGTTGCACTTTAAAAGCTGATAAATTTAGCAAGACATGAACACGCATTAGCAAGAGCCTACTTCATCTGATGCATTAAAAGTGGGCAGTAAAGTTTAACAACATCCAAGACTTTCAGCAACAACTTTAATGCATGTGATGAAGTAGGCTCTTGTGCCTACAAAGGATCATGTTGGAATAAATTTGTTACACAAAAGGAGAGAATAGTCTCAAGATACTGTAAACAATTTTACTGATGAAAAGCCTGACGTGTTTAGGCCTCTTTCTTTAATATGAGGCCTTCCACAAAGGGGTATAAAAAATGTAGAGATTCTTACAAACAGATTGTCTTGTGCTCTAAACACTGGTGACTGGCTATTCTCTCCCTTTGAAACTATTCTCTCCCTTTGTGTTCATTTTGGATGCTCACCCACCTTATACCTCAGAATAAATTTGTTAGCCTTTAAGGTGCAACCAATATGAGTATCGTTATCATGGGCTAACATACGTACTCTACTAGATGGCAGACACAATGACTGGATTCAGACAATCAGAGGAGGAAAAGAGGCCATCATGACTTTTTTCCCCTGCTGATTGTCTGAACCCAGACAATGTAGCCCTCAGCTATTTTTCTATTTTCTTTCAAGAGACCTCTATATAACTCAAGGCCTTAATCAAATAAAATAACCTTATTGAGTTTGATGCATTTTTAATTGACTGGGGCCAATGTGGCAGGATAGGGCAGTATCCAGTGGAGACCACCCTGTGAGCAGCCAGCCCCACCAATTCTCTTCTGCAAGCAGCACCTACCACTTGCAGAATTGAGATTCAGTACTCCCAGAGGCAATCCAAAATAAGTGGAAACACTTGTTTCTGGGACGGGCCAGTCTGGTGGAGCTCACATATGGGAGGTCTGCTGACCTGCTCCGTTCCAGAAATGAGGGTTTCCACTTGTCTGGGGGCCTGCCCCCAGAGGTGCTAAATCTCCATTCCACAAGTGATGGGCACTGCTTGCGGAAGGGAATCGGCAGGTCTGGCCACTCATAGAACAGAAGAGACAGTGGGCCCTGCTCACAGATGGGCAGCACTGGATACTGCCCATAATGTATGCCAAACTAACAAATACCTTAAACTGGACGTGTGTAGTGCAATCCTATACATAGCTACTCAGAAGTCCCACTGAGTTCAGTGGGATTTACTCCTAGGTATGTATGCATAGGATTGCACCGTTAGTTATTTTTCTGTAATTGTTCTTCTGAAGGAGGATTTGTGAAGGTGGATTTAACAGCCAGGGTTTTAGGTATTAGTTACACTTCAGGCTTCAACAATTTTATCAAAAAAGAAAAAGTAAAGCAGTTCTAACCCACTGAATGACTAATTCTTCTCAGAAATACCAGTTTGATATTTAAAATTATTAAGTAACAAGGTTGAATTAATGGAAAAGAAGTCATGTGTTAAATGAAAACATTTAAAGGCCTAAAATGAGGAAATGAATTATTGAACTAATTATCACCTTTGTAATCTGAAAATTAGATTTACCTCTTAAAAGTAGGGTGCAAATTTATCAATTTGAATGAATAAGAACAGAGAGGAAGGCTGGGTATAAGATGTGTCATCTCTTTCTGTGATCTGGACTATTAATTACATATAAATTAATACATTAAGGGCACAATCTTATGCATGTTTAGACAGAAAAAAGTCCTACAACTCCCAGCATTCCCCAGCCAGTCAAATTCCCCAGCCAGTCAATTCATTCAGTGGGACTTCACAGCAGAATGTACTACTGGACTGTAACCTTTTTATCTGATTGAACAGAGAGTAAAATTTTAAACACATTTTTAATCTATGTTTGTATGTGGTGCATGGAAGTTATTTTGATGCTTGATCAAAAAAGGCCCCCAATAATTAAGCACTACCACTAGCCTCTGGAAAAGTGTGTCTGGGTGGGTGGGCGGGGAATGTCCTTACTCATGCTGAGCCTCAGAAATAGCAACACGTTTTGCTGCTTTCCAATACTTTCTGAACTTCCTTCAAGTTAGGGAGATTCCTTCAGCCCTTCTCCAGACTCCAGAAAAGAGTTGGGGAATCTTTCTCATACACATTCCACTATGGGAATGCAGTTCTCCCTTCAAACTCCTACTGTCTCTTGATGACTATGTGCTACCTCCAGTACCAGAGGCAGTGAGCCTATGTACACCCGTTGCTGGGGAACATGGGTGGAAGGGTGCTGTTGCGCTCATGCCCTACTTGAGGGTTCCTGGTCGACAGCTGGTTGGCCACTGTGTGAACAGAATGCTGGACTAGATGGACCCTTGGTCTGATCCAGCATGGCTGTTCTTATGTACCTTACCTTTTCAGCAGCCAAGAGCAATTTTCAAAATACCTTTTAAGTTTTAGAACACAATAAAGCAATCACTATATTGTTTTTTAAATAATCAAACAATTATGATTAAAAATTTATCTCAGCAACCATTTACAAACTGCCAAGACATCTCATTTTTCCTGGAATCATTCCAGGCAGACCTCTTGAGTTTCACTATCTTGTTAAATATTAAGGGTGTGCTACATTTAAATAAATGCTGATTTCACACAGGCTAAGAATAAAGCATTTGGTTCTAAGCACTGTGCTACAAATTATCTCATGTTCATTCTAATTGCATATTGCAAAGCATGGTTCAAGCTCTGCCATAGCAAGGAAGGAACTATTCTGAACCTTCCTGAATATAGCTAAGTTAAAAATGTGATAACTTTTGGACAAAAGGCAGGAAAGTCTGTAGCCACATAGCCATGCATTAAAATGAGTAGTCTGAAAAAAAAGCTGTAAAACAACTCAGAGAGAGAAATGACAGAGCCTGGAAAAGTGTGTAGACTAAACATGTTGTCAGATTTTTTTTGGCAGACTATATAAAATTAATATAAAAACTTATTCTTCATCATTTGCTGTTTATCATACAACTGGTCTTCCACACTTGATATCCAGTTTAACTTCTGGCACAAGGGCAGGTAGACCAAGGGGAAAAGGGAAGGAACAAACCCACCTAGAATCACCATGACATGTTGAATCCAGAGGAACTCCACTGATGGGGTGCTTCTCCAGAGGAAGGGGGGGTAAGAGGCTATTGATGCTGATTCCTCTTTCCCCCTGTGCCTCCCTGAAAAGCTGCTATGGAGGGCTGGGACACACACTCAGGAACAGTGTGGCAATGGGAGCTGCAGATGGGAGGGGGAGTCAGCAAAAATCATTTCCCTCCCCCTTCCTTCTGCTGGACCTCAGTCCCTTCCACAAAAAGAAAGTGTCCTTCCATTTGCGGAAGGGTAAGCCTGGATCCAACTCATTTATTTTTAAAAGGCAAGACAGTAACTTGGTTGTCCCAGGCTCATGGTTTCAACTAGGACATCTTAGAACCATGAGAAGCGCAGCTAAGATAAAGTCCTGAAATAATACTGCATCCTCTCTTACAAGCACTGCTTATTAAATGCAGCTGTTGTGAGTGTACATGACTGCTAGAAGTCTTCCCTACGTCCCAAAAGAATATTTACAGAGCAAGCACATTCCTATCCTACCCCAGGTAGAATGGGGAAGGGATGCTTATGAAATTCTCCCCACCAAGTATCTCTCCAGATTGAAACTCCCCATTTGGATAGGGAGAACTATTGGAACCCCAGTGTTTAGTTGATCTTGCTTGTGGAGTGGCATCAATGCATTCCAATCTTCCATTTTTTAATTTGGGATTTTGTTCAGACTGCTGAGCCTACACAGTTTGCATCGCTTTTTCTTACAAGTTTACTGATCTGCACCACAACATAGTGACTGATTTAAGTCACAATGCAAGAAAATTTTTGGTGTGATCACATCTGGATTCATGTTTGTGCTATGAATTAATGAAGGCACATATATGTTGCCCCGGTGCACGTTGGTAACTTGTAAGGGAAAAAAAAGAATGTAAATTGAAAACTGCAGTAAAATGTACATTTACCAATTCCAAAATTAACCTTAGAAATTCACACTGAACCACTGAATCAGAAGGTACTGGAATGGTACATTTGGTAGAGCAAACCCCCAGAATGGAATGGAAGAACTCTGTGTTCATTCTTAATTTTTTCTTTTGCTACTTTAATCTACAAGTCTCTCATAAAATATAGGTGGGGCTGATAGCAATACCATAGTCTGGCTGCTCAACATTTGTGCCTGCATTATGTTTCCATTAGTGTGCAACTCTGCCAAAGATAATCTTATTTGAGTCTGAAGATTTCTATGTGGGCTCTTTTGTGCTATGCTTACTTTTCGGGAGAAGTAAAAACTGTGCAGAAAATCTAACCACTGAACTAGGTATGCCAAATAATTTCCTCCTCACCCATTTCTTTGAAGAACTCTAGTGTCCCCCATACAATGAAGAGCAACGCTCAACCATTTTTTTCAAATCATTTACAAGCTCTGAATTTGGTCATTAAATGGTCTTTTTATTTTGTTAATTTCACAACTGAACTTTGCAGGAATTCTGACCATATATTATAGCCATCTGTCTTAAATCAGTATTTTGATGGAACCCTGTCCACAAATTTCATTTCAATTCCAACTCTCCAAATGGCAAGGAATCAATAGCCTCAGTAATGTGGGGCTCTCTTCTCTCATGATTAACCAACATCACAGAACATTTATCCAATTTAACCATGTAAGTATTGTTGTGATACACTGTCCGATAGTGATACTGTGAACTTCTTTTTTAAAAAGTGTACAGTGTTTTCCCTTCAAACACAGAACAACCACTTATACAAGGAAATGTATTTGCATGATTTCCCACAGAGTGAGCCAATGTAAAGTTATGGCCTTGCATGAACTTTATACATGAACATTTATAGAAAATATCTAGAAAATAATTCCAAGCTACAGTGAAAGTCAAATGGCTATTGATGTCATCCTTGTAAAAATCATTTTGATACAGCCATGATTACTACCGAGACCTGATACAGAATGTTCTCTGGTCTTTTAACTAAGGTTAACAGCATGGGTCTACACACTCTTCTCCCATCCTCCCTCCTACTTGCCTCCCTTCAGCACTAATCATTATTAGAATTACACCTACAACAAGGTCAACCCTACAACTGTGCAAACCAGCTTCATACCCTGGTTTCAGACTTTGGATTACACTTAACTATTGTTATTCACCTCAAGTGCAGCTATAATTTTGCAAAGGTGAGGGGGAATTCGAGTGGGAGAGAGGAGGGAGAGACAGAAGAGAAAAATGGGAAGGAGTGCAAGAATCCAACGGGTAAGGAGAAATACTTTCAACCTCTTAATCATGCTTGAGAGATCAGCAAAATGTTACATCTGCACTGGGACATAGTCTAAAAACATAGTTAAGTCATATTCACTACGGTATTCTCTACTAGTCATTGTAACCAAAGAAATGACATATTGAACAAAATATTAAATAACTGGATAAAATGACAACTGCAAATATGTAGGAACTAGATCCAACAAATGTATATCTGTCATCATGTATTTAAACATACCCACAAAATTGAGTGCGCTGTATAACATAATTAAAAATAGCCAGAATTATTGAATACAATTAAACCAATAACATCAGAATACTGTAAAGCCAATATTTAAAACTTTGCTTAATTATTCACAGCAGGCAGTAAAGAAAAAGAGTGAATTGCCATCCTCCATTCTATGATATTTGAACCCAAACACAGTTATTCATATTTACAAGTTTTATTCTTGCTGTTACATACCTCCTCAGCCCTTTGAGCTTCTGAGTATTTATCCAAGTATATTCCTTGGAGCACAGATCCCACAATGGTCAATCCCTTTCCAGCTTTCAATTGAGTGGTGAAGGAAAGCAACCGAGGGTGTTTTACTAACTGTTCTGAATCCAAATTCAACAGAACCAAGACTTGTGGCCTGAAGTGTAATGTTAAAATAAATGGTAGGGAGTGATGAGGTCAAGAATGCAAGTTTATGACAACCTGAATATATACAGGAACTGAAACCCAGTTCCTAAAATTCCATGACATTCTAGTGTCACCAAGATACAGAAAACAGGAAGAAGGCAGGAGCAGGTTTTATTCTCAACGACTGGGGTCACCAGGAGCAGATTTAGCCTTCACCTGACTGTATGCCCAGTATACCCTTTATTGTTTGTCATTTCCTTCCATAAAGGGTTTAACTTGAGAACACTGTGACAGAGAGCAAAGCCTCTCTCCACATCTGACATTGTATAACTCGGTCCTAATTCAACAGTATTTCACAGAGGGGTCCAACGTGTGTCTGTGCACAGAGATACTTTCAGATGGGCTTTACTAGTTATAATAATGAGATTACTGAGTACTCAAGAAGAGAGCTAGAGTTCGAAGAGTTTAAACAGTGGTGGGTACAGGCCTCAGACACAGAAAGAAAAAACAGATGGACTGTAAGTGGAGGGAGATGAGAGGTCCAAGAAGGACTTCTTAAGAATAGGAAGATCTGGATGAGGTTGAATACAGAATAGACAGAGCCAGAGGGCAGAGACAGATTAAATATGGGAGAGAGAAATGAAATAAAAACAGACGAAGTTGGAAAAATGCAAGGGAAGATGAAGCAAAGGAGAAAGTTTTAATACACAGATAAATAATAATACACACAAGAAAAAAATAATAGTTCACAGTTGGGATTATGAGCTGGGCCAGTCTGGACACCACAATAAACCATCAGTTTCCATGATGGATGTGAGCCCCGGGTTGTGTGCTTCCCCGTCTCTCCTCCTCCTCCTCCAATGCAGCTGCAAGGAGATCAGAAGCTTTTGCTGCTGTTTTGATTAACAGCAGTTAGTCCAAACCTAAAGTGTAGTTAATCTTAACTATAGCTAGTTGAAAGAACAGAACTTCATAACTCATGGTCTGAAGTTGGCTGGTTTCAAACAAACCATGATTAAGATTAACCACAGTTTTTTATGTTCTTTGGACAGAACAACACATGGCAGTTAATCAAAAAACAAAAGTGAAAGCCTCCAATTTCTTCTTTGAAGAGAAGGGAGGCTGTGTGCAGGAGCCAGTTCAATGCATCAATAGGCAAGTAAAGAGTTTAAGGAGGAAAATGAAGTTTCTCTGGAGAATATTTCAATTAGATATACGACTTACAGGCCAGGTTCAGACGTTCAGCCGGGAAAACAATGCAGCATCAGTTGCTTCCTCCGCCCCTATGTGTGGCGGTCGTGCAACCAGGATTACCCTAATTCCCGCGCCACATTGCAGGTTGCCATATCATCCGAACCCGGTGTGGGCGTAGTGACTTTTCACCCACCCTACAACACATGGCTGGCAGTAGAGGTTGTAGGGTGGCTGAAAAGTCACTATGTCTGTGCTGTGCGCTGGGTTTGGACAACCTGGCAACCCATGACGTGTTGTTGTTTCCCCCACTGATTGTCCGAACCCGCTCACACTCTTATGAAAATCAGCTTTAAAAAATGTTTTTCAAAATGAAGGAAAATTATTGAAGGAAAAGTAACGCTCAATACTAACACGCGTACACGCGTGCACACACACACACACACACACACTGCAGAACTCTTCTGAAATCCACTTCTTACAGTGAAATCCTACACATGTGTATTGAGAAGTAAGCCCTATTGAGTTCAGTTAGGCTTTCTTCCAGGTAAGTAAGTATATGATTGTAGGGAATTTATTCTTACCTCCAGTTTTTGGTATGAGGAGGGCCATGTTCAACCCGAAGCAAAGCATAGCGAGCAGCATTCAAAGACAACCCCCTGATTCCATCTCCCCATTCTTTCTCAGCACTTAAAAGACGAAATAAAAAGGACAGTCACAAAAAATGTATGTTTATGATAATAATTCTACTTCATTATACAGAACATAATGCACAAAACTACCTTGGGGTTCAGAGTGACTCAGTTTTGTAAATTACATTTTACTTTACACATCTAATCTCCCTGACAATGAATCCACAAGAGACTATCTTCAAATCACTTCTGTCATGTGGCAGTGTTTGAAACACAGCAAAGATGAATTCTTGCAGGTGAAAATCAAGGGTTGCAAAAACCACTGCTAGAATGTTTGAAAAAAATCTAATTTAATGTTTTTAATGGATTTGGGATTAGAGATTACTGGTCAAAGGTGACGAAGAAGAGAAATGAGTCTTTTATTACTTTGGTATCAGTTTAAATCAACTCTAAATTCTCTTCTAAAAGATATACGTTAGCCTGACCTTCCCCAACCTGGGGCCCTCCAGATCTCTTTGATTGCAAATCCCATAATTCTCAGCCAGTATATCCATTAGCTATAGTGGCTAGGAATTATGGGTATTGTAGTTAAACACATCCAAAAAGTTGGGGAAGGCTGCTTTAGTCATTACTGGACTATGGAGTAACTAGAATGGACGAATTGGCCTTTGTAATATAAATGACAGACAGAAGGTAACATCTGTCAAGAATGTCCCCGTGTATCATGCTTCATTGAAATAAATGGGGAGTTGCATTTCAAGAGGCTTGAACAGGACAAGTTCTTGATGCACTGTATCCTGAATGATCCCGACTTGATCCCATTTTAATAACAGTTCTTTGAGTGAAAACGTCTGTACATTCCTATTAACTAGTTTCTTTTTCCACTGGTGCTAAGCTTGTAGAACTGGTTACTACAGCTGTTTGCTGGGTGGGTCATATCCCATGTTGGCATCAGGCCTTCGATGATTCCTTTATTTTTATGTATGAGCCTGTGGGGTAAGGTTGGTTACATTGTGCAAGGACATGTTTGCCTATATACAATCCACTCTATGCATATTCCCAACCATACAATGTGCACCAGGGTCAAGTAGTATCAGCTCTGGGTAGGTAGGTCACATACAGTTCTGTTTATAAGGAATACAGAGACCATTAATTAGTGCCTTTCTTGAAGAATAACCTCACAAGCTTGAGTAATAGTTATATGTCGTTTAAATGAGGCCATACAGAAAACAATAATATTAAACTTTTGTGTCTTTACCCCATAAAATGTACCTCTCTTCATAAAAGACAATGGGAGAGAATTCATTTCTCTGGGTGGAAGTAAATAAAATTTATCATATCAATGGGCATTTTTCTAGTTTATAAGACTGGGCAGGAAGATTTTTCTTATTAAATTTCTTATTTGATCAACCACACTGAAGATCAAATAAGTGTGTAATCTTACCCTCTGTATTCTATGTATTTGTAAATACATCCTGCTATTAGCATGGCAACCAAGGCATAATACCAAGAGCAAATGAACATCAGGGCAAGACATAAACTCATCCCCAGGAATGAAAGAGTCCTAAAAAGCAAAAACAAATGTTCTATGTTGGTAACATTTATGCATATGTTCTACTAAATCTAGTAGAATAATAAAGAGTATCTGAGATAACAGGTATTTCATTTTATAATTTACAATATATTACCAAAAAAAAGTTCAGGTACTCACTAAACAAAGGTATTGTGTCTAATTAGTATTGTGACTAACGCCCTTCTGCAGTGATGCTTGTGACTACAGTTATGAAGGCCTGAAAAAAAACTGGAAAAATTTGGGGGAAAACCTCAAAGGACTTTTGGGGAACACTGAAGACACTTCTGTGAAATATTTTCTCTTTTGGAATTACGTTACAATGTACAACATCAAGAGAATGACTGGGTTTGGATGACATGATGGGTTAAATAACCCACAATCATTTATTTAACCTATCATGGGTTATCGTGTCATCTGCCAGGAATTTTCCAACACACAATGGCTTATTTGCCCAATATAACCCACTCTGATAACTCACAGTCTGAGGTAGGAGTTATTTAACTCACTGTGGATTATCATGTCATCTCGAGGGCACCATGGGTTATTTTGGTCGCCTATGGAATTGTGCTGCAAGAGCAGTTCAGATCGCTGCTGCTTTGCTCCTGTAGGTATTCTTTGTGTTAAGGAAACAGCCTATACAACCTATTTCAGTAGTGTCTATGGTGGGAAATGCGCAGTTGGGAACACCTTACGTTTGCAGAATCAAGACTAAACTTCACACACAGCCTCCCCTTGTCAGGAGGCACCCGATGCACCATCAAAATCCTGTGCGATTACTCACAAAGAAGCAAAAATCCCAGGTGCACCAAAAAGAGAGTGGCGGCTATAACACCTTGCAGGTTTTCTGGATTGGGACCAAATGTCACACATAGCCTCCCCTAGTTAGGAGGCACTTGATGCATCATCGAAACCCAGTGCAATTACTCACAACGGAGTGAAAATCCTGAGTTCATCAAAAAGGGTGGTGGTGGCTATAAAACCCTAGAGGTCTGCAGGATTGGGACCAAATTTCAAACACAGCTGTAACGCTCTTTTGCTCATTCACTAAAGTGCTATAGTGCCATTTTGCTATAGGACTACCACGCTTTAGCAAGAGTGCTACAGCTGTGTATGAAGTTTGGTCCCAATACTGCAAACCTCCAGCACTTTGGAGCCGCCACCCCCACTTCGTTAGGGTGATGCTGGAATGTCATCAATGGGTGAAACAGTGCCACTGCTTGGGTGGGAGGACTGCAGCAGGCCAGGGGGCAGAAGGATGACTCAGATTACACACAGTAGCTTAATGAGCTACTCACAGTAGTTTATTAGCCAGTTCGTGTGGCGGGGCATCATGGATTATTTTAAAAAATAAACTACCGTGAGTAGCTTATTAAGCCACCATGGCTTAAAGTGACATCTAAACACAGCCAATAACTCCTGTGTACATTGTAGAAGCATGGAACACCAAAATCCAAGATGCATTTCTGCACCTAAAATGTGCTGCCATCTTTATGAGAGGCGCGTACAGGAAGCGTATGAGACTGTTCCTGTCCAAATAATACACTTTCTTTTGTTTACTATAAAATGTGTAGTTTCTATTTTCAACTCCTCCCACCCTACTTCTCAAGTAGCAAAAACTAAGGTATATATGTGCTTAGGTAGTGAAGGGAACAGCAATTTCCAGCTCTCTCTCTCTAGTATTGGGTATCTTTGTAATGTGTATCTCTCCCCTATGGCTCCTCAGTTTCCGGACATTTTCTATCTTTATTCCTGCTTGTATTTTTAAAACACATGTGCAGTAAAACTGTCATAAAAACCTAATCAAGGATGATTAACAGATTAATTTATTTCCAAGGAAGAGGTATATTCCCGTATCTGGAGTCTGAATGAATATTTCCCTAAGAAACAGATGCAAAGCCATAGGAACAGCATGGCTAAGTAATTACTTAGCAGGGAAAAGACAAAACAGTCACATGTTAGAGGCCAACTGATTGTGACATAAACTTCTATGCCTACTAGTTCATCAGATGCAAACAAGTATAGGTCTTTATTCTCTAGTGATCTGAAGTTCTTCAGACTTTCACAAACAAGTTGCAGTTTTTGTATTTTTATTCATTTAGGGTGCAATCCTATGCCTGTTCAGACAAAAAAAAGTCCTAACTCCCAGCATTCCCCAGCCAGCATCTTTCTGTCTAAACATGTACAGGATAGTTACCTGTCCAAGGTCATAAAGTGAGCTGCATGAGATCATGAGTACTGTGTCAGTATTGTTACACACATATCTATCTCTAAAGAGAAGATAACAAGGCTTCTAGAGTCTTGCCCATACACAGCTTTTCTCTCAGAGATGTATGCATGATTTCAGACTTCTGACATTCACTCTCTAATCTACAGCTATGTCCTTTTAACAGTAACAGAAAGCAGCCCTTAACTGTGCTCGTTATATGCCCAAAATTAATTTGTGTGTGCTCATTTGTTCACATGCTCGTGGAAGTTAAGAACTTAATTTTCAACATCTCAAACTACTCATATCTATTTTCCTTGGGCCTGGGGAGAGCTAAAGCAAACCCAGTAAGGATGGCCTGTATCACAGAGGAGCGTATTTCTATTTTCCTCTTCCCCTGCCCCAATCTCCCTGTATTAAATAAAATATAAAATTCACAGAGCAGCCCACTCATGTGTTAAAAATAAGCTAGAAAAGTATAAAGAACTATAAAAAAAAACTTTCTGTTAAATTTTGTTCTGAACACCTAGAACTCACAGAGGCTGCATGAAAAAGCAGCTTTCTTCAACCTCTGGTTTGTCTCATGAAAGATACTGCTCATGCCTACACTCTGTTTAACAACAGCTATCATTGTGTTTTTGTTCCTATCTATCTTCCTGTTCTTCTGATCTATAGACTAATGGGAACCACAGAATAACCAACAGGAAAATCAGTTTTTCTTGCTACTTGTTTCTTATTGGGATTTTGTACCCTCTTATAGCTTTAATGCTGAAAAATAAAGATATGCAGTATAAACAAAAAATACTCATAATGTCTGAGGTGCCTATAACCCCCCCCCACACACACACACACACACACACATATAAACCCAAAGCTTGCTTTTGTCCTTCAAGGCAATACATTTGTAAAGAACATTCTGTACCAGTGATAATACTTGAAACGAGGTCTCCAGTTTGGTGTACGGAGAAGAGTCTGAACTGCACACGCCAAGTTCACAAACAGATAGCACATAAGGAAAAACCTACAAAGAAAAACGCATTGACAATTTAAATGAATACCGCCATTCACGGTAGTCTTGGGAACAGAGATAATCGAATGAAAGGGGAAAAAAGAAGGGGGTAAGTTACATGGATGAATGGTAACCTTCAAGGTACCTGAGGATTGAAAAGGCCAGTCCGACAATTCTCTACAATGAAGGCCTGGGGCACATGATGAACACAACTGCCTGTATTGTGCTAAAACTGGGCTTGGAGGGGTTAAGAAGGAGACTGCAGTCCTACAGTAAATGCCTTCTACACCTTAGAATGACCTGCCTCAGGGATGAATAGTACATTACATCTGTTACATGGCTATTGCCAAAAATGGCCTCCCTTCTGTAACGTGTAGCATCACTTATTCCAGCCTTGTATTTAACAAGCTGTCTGGTCACTATAGGAGACAGGGGAGTGCATGGAATTCTACGAAGTCGAGTGAATAGGCAGACAGCAGAGGAACACCTCCCCCAGCCTGTGTGGCTTCTGTGCTAGCCACTGAGGAAAGTATCTTTTGTAAAGAGCTTAGAAATATTATTTAAATATAGTTAGCAGTATATATATCAAATAATAATAATATACATTATTTTTATTTCCTCTGTCTTGTTGTATTTTATTTAAACTTCTTCTGTTAACTTTGTCCTTTGCATATGCAAGACTTTGGGTTGTATCCACCCTGGCTGTCCACCGGGGAAACTGAAACCAAAAGCAGAACAATTTTTCCTCCCCCCACCCCCACATGCCCCACAAATCTGTTCCAGAAGGTTGGGGGACCCTCCAGAGCAGATTTGGGAGGGACGTGCAGGGGGCTTCAGGGGAGAGAAGAGCAAGGGCAAGTCCGCTTGTACGACATTAGATTTAAGCTCATATCCTCAATTTCCTGACCTTGTAGCTCTCTATCTCTGGAACTCTCTATCCCGACATCCATTTGTACTTGAATGCCTCGTAAAGTAAATAGGAAGATTATTATTGTTACTTATTATTACTTCAAGTACAACATTCAAACCATCTATTAAAGCTTCTATACACATACTTACATAGAAAGGATTGGAGCCACACTGTCCAGAGAAGCTATAAGGATGCCTATCTCACAAATAAATGCAGTGAGGAGCAATGCCCATGTTGGTTCTCCATTTGATTTGCCATGCCCAAATACCTAATTGATTATTTTTAAAAAGGATAAATGTGTTATTCAAAACAGACACATCTAAAAATACACAAAATCAACTTAAGTAGAACATTACACAATCTGCTGTACTCAAAGTATTGTTTATTACACATAATCCATAAGCTGCATGATACAGGCTAATCTTATCATTTCCACTTCAGTGTTCTTTTTTCTCAATTGCCTAAAAGATGCATATACTGGCAGACTGTCCTAGAAGTATCACATCAGATGCCAGAGGCAAAAAATACCAGAAGATCTGATTTTATAAATAATCTATTTTTGCTGTTTTGCACACAAAACACACACACACACACACGATTTAAATTTTTTAAAGAGGGCTCTCCTATAACACAGAGTCCACAAATATAAACTCTATTTTTGATCTGTCAAGAACCTGTGTGCCCATTACTGTCTCTTTTTCCCTGGGAAGAGATAGGAAGTAGGCTTTGGGTTCATTTGCTCTCTTCTCCTACTCCTCTTTTCTTCCTTTCCTTCTCTCCCACACTCCTTAACATGGGAGAGGTGAATTCCAGAAATGATATATCCCATTCCAATTTGCATTTGGAAGCTCATGCTCTTAACAGTCCCTCTTGACTGAGGAGTGCTGAGGAGGGGTTGGGAGGAGGACTACTTAAATCTAAGACCCATTTCCACTCTCTTCCTGGGAAGGATTGGGTCCAGGGCACAATTCCAAGTTAAGTTGTATTACAGCCTTCCCCAATGTGATGCCCCACACACTGGCTGGGGATGATGGGAGGGCCCCAGGTTGGGAAGGTCAGTGTGTTAGATCCAACAAGCTCTTGGTATTTTAGTGTGAAGGTACCTTTCATCCATAGGCTATTGTACCAGCTTGAAAATTAGCATGCCACAGAAAAGAAATTCGCATTACAAATTGGCTACAAAACATTGACAAATGTTACAATGCAAATGATCCAGAGATGTGGATTGAGGTGTTGCCAATATGCAGATAACACCCAGCTCTATCTCTCCTTTTCATCAAATCCAGGTGAAGGAGTGGATGTTCTAAATCAGTGTTCAGGTGAGGGCTAAAAAACTGAGACAGAGGTACAGTTAGCAGGTGGTTCTTCTGTCTGGCTGAGTAATATTCAACCTGTTCTGGAGGGGGTTGCATTCCCCCTAAAGTAGGAATGGGTGACTTTGGGAGTTCTGGGGGCCGTTTTCGTCCCCTTGTACCCCTCTCATGGGCTGCACTCCTACTGCTGCCCTGTGGAAACCGGTGGCAGCAAAAAAATTGTGAAAAAACCACTATGGAACACTACAATAGTTAGCTTTATAAATAAGTTTGGTTAGGTTGTTGTGGCATTCTGTAGTGGTTTGCTGCAGAAAACTGGTGATTTTGTTTTCAGCCACTGCCAATTTCAGCAGTGCAGCAGTGGCTGCCTGCGGCCTGTGCTACATTTTGCCCACCCCAGCCCTAAAGAGTCAGGTTTGTAGTCTGGGGGTGTCCTTGGATCCAGCATTGTAAACTGAAGGCACAGATGGCACCTTTTATCAGCTTAGGCTGATATACTAACTATGACCCTATCTGGACAGAGATAGCCAAGGTGCAGTTATTCACACTTTGGTAACCTCATGTTTGGATTACTGCAATGTGTGTAGGGCTGCCTTTGAAACTGGAAAATTCAGTTGGTTCAAAACAGGGCAGTGAGACTGTTAACAGAGACCAGCTGATTTGATAGTACATCAGTGCTTTATGATCTGCACTGGCTGCCAGTCTATTTCTGGGCCACATTCAAAGTGCTGGTATTAACCTACAAAGCCCAAAATAGCTTAGGACCAGGTTACCTGAAAGGCCGTCTCCTCCCATATATACCTGCCTGGACTCAGAGGCTGTTCTCCCAGTGCCCCTGCTGAATGAGGTGAGGCAGGTGGCTACTAAGGAGAGGGCCTTTTCAGTGGTGGCACCCTGGTTGTGGAATGGCCTCCCCATAGAGGCTTCCCTGGTACCTATATTGTGGTCTATTAGGCGCCATATGAAGACCTTTTTATTTTTTCAGGTTGAAAAATTTTGTTAGTGTTTTTTTAGATCTTTGCACTGCTGCTGGCTTTTACTTTGGTTTCTACTTTGGTTTTAGTCTGTTTTAAACTTAAGTTTTTTATACTGTGTTTTACTACGTTGTTATATTTTATGGTTTTAAGCTTTGTTTTATGAACCTCCCAGAGAATTGTGGCTATTGGGTGGTATACAAATGTAATGAATAAATAAAGTATGGAACAAACACTCACAAAATGGAACATTTCTGATACAGAACGTGCCAGTACTCTGAAGCCAAGGGCTCAACCTGATTTTTCTCCACGCAACTCAGTGAATTCCAACCATGCCTTCACCTCTCCTTGCATCATAAAGCCTGAATGCCTCTTGCTCCAACAGGCTGTGACCACCAAGCCTCAGAACTGTACACTTGAGAGAAGGCCAACATGAAGTCCCACCTGCAACAATCGCATGACAAGTGGAGGAAAACATCCGTGTGCCTCACTTCAGTTAAAGCAAGAGCTTAGGACTGGGCTACCCAATGGATTTATTTTCCAGAAAAACTGTAAAAGCAATGAAAAAACTACACAATACTCACTTGAAGAAATGGTACAATCCCATCTCTCGCAATTGCCTGCAGCAGCCGGGGAGCACCAGTAAGGCTCTGGAGACCAGCACCACATGTGGAAAAGAATGAGCCGATTACAATAACCCATGGAGAGGGCCATGCCAATGTACCGATCACTAGGTTTCCATTAACTGCTTCTCCAAATCTTGTGGGGAAAGATCACATGCAACATTAAACAAGAAATAAGAGTTTAGCAAATTATGCAGACCTATCCATCTGCTAATTCAGTTCACCAAAACCCAGGGACAAATTACTTTTAGAAAGACATGCATAAAAATGGACACACACATGCATGTCTTATAAGGAACAAAAATGCAACTTAGAAAGGGCAACAGACATCTGTTTCAGAAAGCAGACCTTGAATCCTCTAGGCCTGCTTCTAGAAAATTACACTTTCCCATACCCCATTTCCATTCATATGATATAGCTAATGTGTGCACATGCATCCTCCAAAAATGATGTGGGGGAAAAGCTCTTTTACATACTTGTCTCTCAAGACCACTCCTTCTATGCAGGCTCCAAAAAGGACTATACAAGACAGATCTGCAATTAAGACTCAAGGAACTTAAATGCACATAAAGTTGGTGGGTGGGAAGAGAGCCTTAAGACTTTTGGAAGCATCAGGAGAATAACATTAAGGCACATTCTAATGAAAGCTAAGCATTTTTAACTTCATATTTTAAATATGTGCTGAACTCTCCCACTGAAATCAGCAGGACCTAAAAGTGTTTGATTTTGTCTAGACTAAATTCTGTTTCCACATATACCATACTAAAAATGAAAAAGTACAGGTAGAAAAGGGGGGGGGGTTTCCCTCCTAGAATTTCATCCTTTTGTTTTACACTTTACCCCATTACAACAACTTATTCGTTTTTATATATCACATAAAAGCATTAAATTTAATTATTTAAAACGAACAACCCTGTAATGGTACTTATGTTTCCATTTAAAATAGCATAAAGCTCTGCTGTCAGTCCATTGTGGTTCACCAATATGAATGCTTTAAGTCTCACTGGCTTAACCCATCACTCAAAATGAAGTGTTTACCAAATAAGCTAGGATAGGTTTATTCACCTGGTCAAGCTAATTCTTTCTGCGAGGGGTTTGGTTGGTCTAATCCCAACATCCTTATTTATTTTGAATATAGGAACTAAGTAAAATGTTAAGGATTCCCTCAAGGCTACGTTTTGCTATATTATGCTATATTAGAGAGCTTCGGCTATTGGGCGGTATATAAATAAATAAATAAATAAATGTGCCCTTCAAAGCAAACAACATACCCTCAAAAGCAGACCACAACATATACAAAACAAAAATATGAATTCTGGACATCTTAATTTGCATTAAAAGGATACAGATAAATGATGTAGTTGAAATGGCCAGAATGGTTCCAGTTGGAATAGATTTTTGAGCATCCCGAAGATCTCCAGACCTGTTTGAACCTGCCATAATGCCTAAAAACAAAACAATGCATCATAAAATGGGATGTCATTAGATTATTTATGTTGAGCAACAATGAAAAAAAATCAGTTGATATTAACTTTAGATGTAACCTGCTCAGCTATAATGAGAAAGAAATTAAATGTACATTAAAACAGCAGCACACCACTACCCCTCAGGCTAAATTACATGCATAAGTATTTAATCATCCAGATCAAGCAAAGGACTATGCACAGGTCAATCAGCACAGGTTGAGAGCTGAGACGGTGAGAAAATAAACAAAAGCTTCAAGCTGTATTGAGTGGAAACTATTGAGAAGGCCACGGAGAGTGTCTGAAGAGCTCTAAGAAGTGCCAGCTACTCTGGGGTGAGGGTGCCAATGATTGGGTTCATACGACATGCTAACCCATCATAGGTGACTGCCCACAATTGGTTAGCATGTCATGTGAACCCGGACCGTTCTTATCAGGATGGCTTGTTTTTCCCTAACAACCCACCATGATAACCAATGATCTGCAGCAGGGGTTGTTTTACCCACAATCGGTTGGCGTGTCATGTGAACCCAGACGTACCAGCCCATCACGGGTACAGTGCATCAGGCAGCGAGCTGCTCAGCAAGAGTGGCAGAAACCCCTGCTGCTCTTACCGAGTGGGGCCACAATCGGCATTCACAATCGCGGCCAAGCTACTGCCCGTGCCCTTTCCCCCTTGCCAGTGACAGCCCCTCCAATGGTGCCCAAATGGCACATTGGAGGGACTGTCACCGCCCCCCTCCCAGCTCCAAATCATGAAGGATATGGTGCAGGAGAGCATAGCCTGTATTGCGTCTCTAGCATGCTTTTTTGGGGTGCCAGGCACACTGTTCCTCTTCCCTGTAAAGATCCCTCAAGCCACTTTGGTTTTGACAGCTGTCAAAACGGAAGCAGTGAGAGCGATCTTTAGGGACTCACGTCTACTTTCATGGGAAGGAGCAGGGAGGGAAGGGGGAGTGGTGTGCCGATTGGAGTCCTCCCTAAGGGGCTAGTGCACCCATAAAAGCATAGGAATCCCTCAGATGTGGGCAATTTCAAACCTTTCCCCCCACCCCACCCCATGGGGTGGAGGGAAAAAGGTTTAAAATTACCCACTTACCTGTGGATTTCCCATGCTTTTATGGGTGGATTGCACCTTCAGGGAGGTCCTCCACTTGGCCCCCTCCTCCCCGCTTCTTCATATAAAAATAGACACACATCCCCGATTTTGGGAAAAGATCGCTGAAGCAGCTTGCATTTTGAAAGCTGTCAAAATGAAAGCTGCTTCAGCGATCCTTAGGGCGGGGGATGACATCCAACACCCCTTCAAGGACTCTGTTGCCCCAAGGGTCCTTGGCAGAGGGGTTGGATGTCACCCCCCCTCCAGCTGACTTTTGGCACGGTAGGCTTTGAAGTTCCTATAGAAGCCTGTGAAGCCTATCACTCCATAGGCTTGTACAGGAATTTAAAAGCGCCCAGTACCAAAAATTGGCGGCGGGGGCAAAATCCAACCCCCCACCAAGGACCCTTGGAGCAACAGGGTCTTTGGCAGGGAGGTTGCATCTCCTCTTTTCTTCCTTACTGGTCAGAAGATTCGTTCATGTTACATGGTAGGGAAAATCTTTTACTCTTTAAATTCTGCTGGGCCTAGAAAGATGGCTAAAGCCATGGGGCACTGGATAGAAGCTGTACAAGCCTCTGTCTAGGATACATCAAGTAGAAGGTTTCTCGCCTCAAGGCAGGTAATTCGCTGACCATTATTTTACTTTCTATTTCTGTATTGCTATGAATTTATATATCTTACAATAATTTCCTGATACATCATACTTGACAATACAAAGCAGAGAAACAAAATAACTTAACCCAAATCCAACAGCAAAAAAGCATTGGAAGAAGCACAAGATACATTTTTGTGGAAATATAAATGGTGGGGGCACTGCTGGGAAATTACCTTTGGAGTAATTTCAGTACTTCTGTACTGGTGATGCTCAAAGGTTTAACTAGAAACTTTTGGTTCATTTTAGTCAACTCTGTGTGTGTGCACTTGTACAAAGATGTGAACAGAATGAAGGTCCAGTCTGAACCATTATGCATCACAGGTTGCCTTCTAGAATCTTAACTGAAAGATGGATAAGACTTGTTCACACTGTCAGATGAGACTACACTGCTGCAACTGCTTAGTCCTCTTACAATAAGCCTGCCACCTATTCCGACAAGACTGTCTCCTCTTAGCAAACCTAAAGGTTTGCCAACATGAAGATTTTTGCAATGGGAATACTTTTTCACCACTTTAGAAGTGAGATTAATTCCTGAATAAAAAATACATCTGCCAAGGGCTGAAGCTGGTCTACCTATATACTTGGGGAAAGGTGGAGGGATATGAACAGAAAGACTGGAGATAAGATGGAAGTCCAAAAGTTCAGGTTGTGCTATACTGGAGATTTACACAGAAGAGTGCCATATACAATACGGAAAACCAATACTTTTCAGCCAATTAGCTATTATGAGGACCATTATGACCATGGCAAATTTATTAAGTTCCAAGGGTATTCTTTACATGAGAGAACAAGTTCAGACAGCTTCTTCCTTTACTGACAGGAATCAAAGAAACACAAAGCAAGACAAAGACCATACTGTATCAGGCACAAAAAGAGAAGCTGACAAAATTCCAGTTCACTCTCTCTTCTGGCAGTCATACTAAAATAATACACCCTGTCTCATATACAGGACTTCTTTATACTCTGTACCTAAAAATACATCTCCCATGCCAGCAAAACCCAAATACCAAGTACTCAGATTTTAACACTAAAACATTTTTTTCGTACTCACTAAATTGAATATTGAACTGCACGTTTGAATTCTGAGCCAGAGGTGCTGTGGTTGAAAACATGTATGAATATGGAAAAGGACTGAATGCCATTAAATGAACATTAGGCAGCCTCACAGGCCACCGAAGTTCTATACCCGGGGTAGCAGGGCTTTTTACAGGAACCACCTAAGCTGCACTTGAAACAAACACTGAGACTTCTAGTAATCTTGATATGTATGTCAATTTCTATGTCAATTTTTGCCTGTGTGGAATTATGGAGGATGGAACAGTCCTTCTCTGTAGACACTTATACGATACGATGGTATCCATTAGCAATGTGGTCAAGCATCCAGTTATTGTTCTCTCTCCAGTGCAGAGATGAGAAGGGAAAAGAAAGTTGGGAGGAAAATTGTTTCAGCAAGACAGCAGAAAAAACAGAAATAAGGTATAAATGTGGTTTTTGAACTGTATTCAGGAGAACCCTGGGGTTACTTGGAAGCTTATTGCAGCTCCTCAATGAGAAAAGCAGTAATAATGGCTTAATAGTGACTTATTATCACTACTGATCTGCCCTTACAATATGCAGTCAGAAAGCGCTGGGTGTGTTCACTCTCAGTTCATGTGAAGCAAGATAAAGGCCCAGCTTACTTTGCCAGCATCCTGCATATACCAAGTATGTGCCATAGAACACTCCCCAGAAACTTCTGCAGCATTATAGTTTCTCAGCAGACAAGTCAACGGCCTGGTTTACACATAACAAGAAGCCACCATGGGTGAATTTCCCCATGGGGCTTCCCATTGCAGCAGTGGCTGCCATTGTGAATATTCAGGGGTCGGTGGGGGTGCGCCATAGCTTCTCGTTATGTGCAAACCTAGCAAGGGTAGGTTGTTGAGATGGTTAACAAGCCACCCACACCCCTTAAACAGCCCAAGGGCTCTGGGTGGTTTGTCAACAACCCTAACAACCCACCCTCGCCAGGTTCTCACATAATGAGAAGTCGTGGAGGTGGGAGCTTGGACTGGCAACTTGGCACCCACGGGGGCCACAACCCACTGTGGCTAATAAGCCATGGTGGGCTGCAGTGAGCATGTGAACCAGGTCAATGCGGAAAAGGTACCCAGAAGAAAGAAAGTTTGAAAATCATGGAGGTAAATTATTAAATCTAGTAAAGGAGTTAAAAAAAACATATTAAGTTTTTGGAAGCATGGATGTAGTTTTCTTGAACACAGGAACAAGCAAGGGTAGACTTGAGAAAGACAGGTTACTTGCCTGTAACTGTAGTTCTTCAGGTGGTCATCTGTGCATTCACACATATAAGACCGCTCTTAAAGAATACCTCCTTGGATCCCCAAGTTCTGAACAAATTTCGCCCAGTCTCAAATCTGCCATTTTTGGGCAAGGTGATTGAGCGGGTGGGGGCGATGCAGTTGAAGGCACACTTGGAAGAAACTGATTATCTAGACCCATTTCAGTCAGGCTTCAGGCTTGGGCATGGGACAGAAACGGCCTTGGTCACCTTGGTGGATGATATGAGGAGGGCTCTGGATAGGGGTGAATGCTCCTTCCTTGTTCTCCTCGACCTCTCAGCGGCTTTTGATACCGTTGACCACGGTATCCTCCTGGACTGCCCGGAGGAGTTGGGCATTGGAGACACCATATTGCGGTGGTTCCGGTCCTTCCTCCCCGGCAGGTACCAGAGGGCAGCACTGGGAGAGGAGGTTTCAGACCCGTGGCCACTCACTTGTGGGGTGCCACAGGGTTCCATCCTCTCCCCAATGCTATTTAACATCTATGTGAAGCCGCCGGGGGCTATCATCAGGAGGTTTGGGGTGCAGTGTCATCAATATGCGGATGACACGCAGCTCTACCTCTCATTCAAATCTTCACCAAGGTTGGCTATAGAATCCCTGTCCAAATGTCTGGAGATGGTGAATGGCTGGATGGGGAGGAATAAGCTGAAGCTGAACCCTGACAAGATCGAGGTACTTTTGGTGGGAGACAAGAGGAGGCTGGGGGATGTTGACCTGGTGTTGAATGTGGTACGGCTACCCTTGAAAGACCAGGTCCGCAGCCTCGGGGTCATTTTGGACTCCCAGCTGTCCATGGAGGCTCAGGTGTCAGCTGTGAGCCGGACAGCGCTGTATCAACTCCATCTGATACGGCCGCTGCGCCCCTTCCTTCCCGACCATCTGCTCCCATCAGTAGTACATACCCTGGTCTCCTCTTGTTTAGACTACTGTAATGCGCTCTATGTGGGGTTACCCTTGAAGACGGTTCGGAAGCTGCAGCTGGTACAGAACGCGGCAGCTCACCTGATTAAAGGCAGCCGCCGGTGAGATCACATCACTCCAGTGCTGAAGGAGTTGCACTGGTTACCAGTTGTTTTCCGGGCCAAATTCAAGGTGTTGGTTTTGACCTTTAAAACCCCATATGTTTCTGGCCCAGCCTATCTTAAGGAGCACCTCCAGCAACACCAGACAGGCCGCTTAACAAGATCAGCCTCGGATGGCCTTCTCTCTGTCCCATCAGCCAGGACAGCTAGACTGGTGGGGATGAGGGAGAGGGCCTTTTCTGTGGTGGCCCCCAGTCTGTGGAACTCCCTCCCTAGGGAACTCCGCCATTCCCCCTCTTTAATGAGCTTCCACTGTGCATTAAAAACGTGGTTGTTCAGGCAGGCATTTGGGGTGGGTTACGTTTTTATTGTAGAATTTTATTGTTTTAAACTGTTTTATTATATGCTGTACATCGCCTAGAGTGGCTGGGTGACCAGCCAGATGGGAGATTAATAAATTAAATAAATAAATAAATAAAATATGGGCTCTACGCGTGCGTGGAGCTTCGATTCAGGAAACTTCCATAGTTGAGGATCGTTTTGGTGGGAACCCTCCCCCACCGTCCTACTGCACATGTCCCTAGCAGGTTTCCACCTAGTCCTTCAGTTCCTTGAGACTGCCAAATGCAGCCTCGGATCCAATAGAAAATCTTCACACCTTGGTATCAGTCTCAGTACAGACTCTGACACCAAAGCGGGGATGGTGGGTGGGTTGTGTGAATGTGCAGATGAGCACTTGAAGAACTACCATTATAGGTAAGCAACCTGCCTTTCTTCTCCATGCTCTCTGTGTATCACACACATGGGCGATTAACAAGCTCACTTACCAGAGGAGGGTAGGTGTATGTCAATCCTATCGCAGCAGTTGTGACAGGACAGCTTGCCCAATACCCAGCTCGCGGTCTTGTCGGGACCATCCATCCAGTCTACAGCGCGATATAAATGTTGAGGGTTTTGCCCATATTGCAGCCCAACAGAGATCCAGTAGCGATATGCCCTTTCCAAAGGCTGTCGATGTGGCCAAATGCTCATCAAATGCGCTCTGATGGAATCGGGCAGGTCAAGTCCTGCTATCTGGTATGCTAACTTAATCGTATCCACTATCCAGGACAAGAATCTCTGTGGTGAGACTGACAGTCCTTTTTTCAGTCCCCAGTAACAGAGGAATAGAGGTTGAGATTTATACACACCTTCAGTCCTTGACCTGTAAAAGTCTAGTGCCCGCCTGACGTCCAGTGTTCACTCCGTCCAGTGATACGGAGGGTTGATTCCAATGGAGGTGAAGGGGATTGAAAAAAAGTTGGTAAAATGATGTCCCGATTGACATGAACATCGGAAACCACTTTAGGAAGGAACATTAAATCTGGTCTAAGAACCACTTTATCCATATGAAAAACTAGAAATGGAGGGTCAACACAAGTTCCAAGGACCTCCTTGCTGATGTGATTACTACCAGAAAAGCTACTTTCAAAGAAAGTAGTCGAGGGTCAATGGTAATGAGAGGCTCGAATGCTGCTGAAGTTAGGACCTTTAGGATGACTGAAAGACTCCATCGTGGAACCGGTGGGTGTACGGGGGGAACCAAATTCTTCAGTCGTCTCAGGAACTGTCTAACCAGTAGATGTGTAAAAATAGAGAAACCTTGGGCTGGCTTATGAAAAGCACAGATAGCTGCTAGGTAGGCTCTAATGGATAAACGCTTTAACCTCTTCTTAAAAAAGGAAATTCAAAAATGAAAGACCCCATTACAAGTACAAGTCACGGGATCCAAATTACAGACACTGGCAAAATTGGTAAATGCCTTCCATTTACTGGTATACAATCGTCTTGTTGCAGTTTTTTTTAGCAGCTTCCAAAAGAGATCTCAGTCCCTGCGAGAGTGTGTGTGACTCCTCCTGCCAACTAACCTCCACACTGTTAATTTGAGGACCTGAACGTGTGGGTGTCGAACCCAACCACTGTCTCTGGATAGACGAACTGCCAGCAGCTCTAGAAAATGTATGTGAAGATGCCCCTCTTTGAGGTACCACAGGCCTTGTATCCTTAAATGTCTGCAGTGCACTCCCCAGCCTAGCAGAGAAGCATCTGTTATGAGAATTTGAGACAGAAGCAGTTGGAGAAAAGGGACTCCTTAAAGGAGACTACAGAGGTCCATCCACCAACGAAGTGTCTGAGCAATTCCCATTGGAATCATTAGCAGCACCCTGCGCACATTTTCAGTATTGTGCGAGGAACAGAGAAACCAGTTTTGCAGGGGTCTCATCCGTAGTCTTGCCGAAGGCACAACATAGACTGTAGCTGCTGTAAGCCCTGGAAGTCATTGGATTATAGAAAGGCTGTAGCTCTCTGGCAGTGGTACAAGTCATCTGCCAGATTGCATAAGATCAAGGCACAGTCCTCTGGTAGGAAAGCTCTGGCTGGCATCAAGTTCAGTACAGCCCCGATTAAAGGAATTACTTGTGTCGGGTTCAATCTGGACTTTTTCTTGTTGATAAACAGGCCCAGATCTGTGAGAGGACTGCAGATAATTACTGTGTCCCTCAACACTTCTTGGCAGGATGCTGCCACTGTCAGCCAGTCATTGATATTGATGTATCAATATTCCAAGCATCCGAAGGTGTCCCCATACCACTGCCATGCATTTTGTGAATACCCTTGGAGCTGTGGCTAGCTCAAACAGGACTCAGAACTTGAACATGACGGATCCCATGATGAAAGGGAGGTATTTCTGGTGCAACTGGTGGATACCTATATGAAAATGTGCATCTTTTAAATGACTGCTGTGAACCAGAGGCCTTTCTTTCAAAGTGGAAGGAGTGTCGCCAATGTGACCATCCTAAATATTCTTGGGGTGATAAAAATTTAGATCTCTTATAATCTAGGATATGGCAAAGTCCTCCAACAACGTTTTGGTGCCATGAAGTATCAGGAGAAAAACCCATCTTTCTCTAAGTATGGGATGACTTTTTCAATAGTTGAAATAAGAGAGTCTGTCTCCAATTGTAAGACTTCTGAGGGAGGAGTTACCCACCCAGTACTGAGGGGAGGGAGGACACTGAACTCTATCTTGTATCCTTTCAGAATGATTTTGAGAACCCAAGCATCTGAAGTTATCGATGTCCAAGTGAGGAAAAATGACAAAGAAGATCTCCAAATTTTGGGAAAGGAAACGCAGTAGCAGACCAGAATGGAAGGAGTCAAAGTCAATGCTTTGAGGCAGTATCTGACGCTGCTCTTGACTGGAGGAACTGACCCCCAACAGATCTTTTTCTCTGTTGTTGGACATTCTGGTACCAGAAAACATGGTCCTGCCTCTGACGGGGCTGATAATTACTGGACTGGCAAAACTAGCAATGATGTTTGTAAGGTGGATGGTATCCATCGCCTCATTGGTTTTAGAATTGAATAGACCCTCCCCATCAGAGGAAAGGTCCTCGATATGGGAGTGTGCCTCCGCAGTTAATCCCGTTGACCTGAGCCATGCATGTCTGCGTAAAGCTATAACTCCCACCATGGCTTTGGCTTCACAATCAGCTTGATGGCGAGTCATGTTGATCTGTTGCCTAGACAGCTTGAGTGCTTCTTCCTGGAACACCCTTGCCAACTCTCTCTGGTCATCAAGTAAGTCTGCAGAAAATGAAGACATCCTGTACCACAAGAACAGCTGGAGCAAGCCATAGTGGCTTGATAATTCGCCTCTCGAAGACCTAAAGCTGCCGATGAATATATGTGCCGTTCCAGCATATCTAGACATCTGCCTTCTTTACCTGTTGGAGAGGCATGGGTCTTCTGTGAGCACCCTGGAGAAGATCCCACTGTTATGGAATTTGGCTTGGGACGGGGAAACAGGAACTCTGCATCTTTTTTGCTGCAACCTGTATAATGCAGGGAAGACTCCTGGTGCTGTCTGGTGTCTTTCTGTACGGACACCAGTGCCGAAGGAAGTTACCCCATAGGCACGTTCAAGCCCCTGTCTATACTTGTGGTAGTTGGCACTGGATCCTCCCTACAAAGTGAAGTGGACCATGGAGGAACAGGCAGTAGTGCTAGAAAAAAAGTCAGTCTCTAATGGGTATGACACCATTGCTGATGGCAGCTACCAGAATCAGGGGGAGGTTGTTCCCAGGTGCCTCATCTGCTCACAATACATGGCTTGGTCCCTAGGGACTGCTGCTCATCCCAATAATAAGGTCTGCATGGGGGAAGCGATCAGTCTGGATATCTTTCCCAATCCCTAAGTGGAGAACGGGATCGCTCCCTACTAAAATATCCGGATATGGATCCCTCTCCCTCTCACAGTGAAAGGATCTAATTGAATATGGTGACCTTCCTCAAAGGTGATGCTCTTTAGGAACACATGGATATAAGGGCCTGCCTCCTGACTTCCAGGGAGCGGGATTAGGGTTAGACAAATGAAGTAGAAAATTCAGTTCTAATAATATCATCAGTGTCACAGGACTTGGGCTGCAACGTTCTTTAGCTGGAGAAGTGTCTCTTATCTCTCCCTCTGAAGTAGAAGCAGCCTGGGTCAGATTCGGTCTTGGTACCAACTGTGGTGGCAGCAGCAAACTGGGTGTAGAGACCAGTTTATACTGTTTCTTCCTCTCCTTCTTTTTCTCCTTCTTTTGGGTATCCAATGAGGTCTTATGCTCCCTTGCTCTCTTAGAAATCTTTTTAGCTGTGGTCAGAGCTAATGAGTGACTGGAAGTCCAATCGCCCAGAGGCTGGGACCAAAGGACTTGGAAAGACAGGTGCAGGTGGAGACATTGTTGTTGACTGCAGCGACCTCTCTTCTGCCCACTGTTCAGTTGATTTCTGCGCTTCTGCTGTCTCCAGCACCCTTTTCCATAGAACTGCCTTAAGGTGATCTGAGAGATTACGACAGGCCTGGTTAGAGAAGCCCTGACAGTGTGGGCAGGTTTCCACCACATGAGACTCCCCCAGGCAAAACAAACAAAGTGAGTGCCCGTCAGCGGGAGGCAACTTATTATCACACTTTACTCACTTTTGAAAAGGTGCTTTTAATGCTATATGTGGCCCACTCAACAATCAGGGACCGCGAACAATGACTAAAAGCTAACCCTAAGTAAATCATAATCTTTTTTTCTTTAGAAAACAAGAACAAATGAAGATAAGAAGAAAATGAAGATAACAAATAGAGAATGAAGAAAAAACTTCACCTAATTATCGCTTAAACGCTATAGAAAAGCAGGATGTTCCCTATGAGGCAACCATTATGGCGGTCAAAAGTGAACTGGGGGACTAGGTGGAAACCTGCTAGGGACATGCACAGTAGGACAGTGGGGGAAGGTTCCCACCAAAACAATCTTCAGCTATGGAAGTTTCCCGAATAGGTGCAGAGCTCATATGCGTGATGCACAGAGACCACGAAGACGAATTTGGCGATAAGCAACTCCAGTCTGTGGGGATATAAGGGCCTGCCTCCTGACTTCCAGGAAGCGGAATCAGGGTTAGACAAATGAAGCAGAAAATTAAGTTCTAATTAAGCGCACAAAGAATCATTTCAGTTATGTGAGAGAGAAAGTGAGCAATACCTGTCACAGATGGAAAATAAATCCCAACTAACATAGTGAAATAGGTCATGATATCTGTATACACATATGCGCTTGATTTGACTTTTGCCTCTTCTAGAGCAGGAACCGATGGGAGATCCTGTTTCTCCACAATTGCCCCTTTGTCTCCATATACACTCCACAAATTATCTGTGAGGAAATAAGCACAAGATTGAGGTCACTCATATCAGGTTTTTTAAATAAAGAGTAGCCTCTATGCAGGGCCTTCAATATTCTTCAAAATAGTTATCTTTATCAATAAGAAAACATCATTTATTTGAATGACCTGGACGTTTCTGGAATATTACTTAAAACCATCACTTGTAAAGCTGGCTACACTGACCTACATAGCCAGGTTTTTATTTTAATTTCTAGGGGAAATGGGATCTTATATAGCGGGGATAAATCATGCATGCAAATCTTACATAAAAGTCATTAAATGGACTACATAAAAAAACCAAGGTATTCAAAAGTTATACAAATGGAGAAAGAGTGCTGAAGGTGGGATGCCACCTGGTGCAGGAAATGCCTTGAACTACGGAATAGTTCCTATGGGAGGTACCAGCTATGAGAACTACATCTTTACAAATGACCACTGCAATCTGGGGATTCACAACAGTTTGAAGAGAATGCGTTGGAACCAGAGATGCGAAGGTCCGGAAAAAAAACGGAAAAATCAAACAGCTTTGGATTATGAAATATTTTCTTTTAGAATTTAAGACAAAGTATTTATATATTGTTACCCAGCCTTTACTCACCCAAAATTATTTCTAAAAACTATGTAATAGAAACACTTTCCTAGGAAGACTAGAGATGTAAAATGTCTGGAAATAATGAAGCCATGAGGAAAAATATTTTTAATCCTCTCTGTAAGATTCCCAGCATAGTTAGTTCTTTCATTCCTTATTAAAATTATTGATCTAAAGCATATTTTACTGATAGACATTTTTGCTCAGTTTCCCAAAATGTGAGTAGAGTCACCGTTGTATGTTCTTGTCGGTACAATGTACGTTCTTGACAGCTTGGTTCTTGTTCTACAGTCTTGTGTTTCTGATGCTATAGCAGTCATTTAATGTAGTTCTAATCTATTCCGACAATAATTACAAATCTGCTGAGTTTAATTTTAAAAGTTTTCAAATATAATAATTTTATGAGCAAACCAACTCAGACATAAAATAACTTTAGGAACAGAAAGGCTGCTTTATGTTCCTAAAGCAGCCCTCCACAACCTGGTGCCCTCCAGGTGTTTTGGACAACACTGCCCAGCATTCTTCACCATTGGCCATGCTGCCTGAGGCTGATGGGAGCTGAAATCCAAAATATCTGGAGGGCACCAGGTTGGGGAAAGCTGTCTTAAAGCAACAAAGTGACTTTAGATCTGTAAAGAGCGCTATTGCTTATTTTTCAATTTTTCTAAGATTTCCAATTCTTCTGACACCCCTCCCTGCAAGAAAAAATATGTTTTTTCCCATGGCCTCAACATTTCTGGAAATTTTACTCTCTAGTAGGAACTACAGTAAGTGTAAACTGGTCCTAAGAAGAAGAGGAGCTAAAGCACATCCTTCCTATATGCTTGTTGTCACTGGAAAACCTTGGCTTGTATACAAGCTACTCTCAGCACCTGTCACTATAAACTCAATTGTCACGTCTCTGGTTCTAGACTTACCGAGTAAGACTCCACTTGCAATTCCAGGAATTCCTTGAATTTCTGTGACATTGTTTAGATGAAAATATTCATCACATGTGGCATTTAGAAAGGGACTACTACCACAGAACTTTCTCCACAGCGAGGTTGTCAGTGTTACATTGTTTACTTCAATATATTTGGCACAAGTGTAATCGCCTTTCACTAACGTGCGGTTTCCAAGAAGGCAAATACTAGTAAATGAAACAAACAAACAAACAAACAAACAACTGTAGCTTTTAAAGAATGATGATCACTATAAAAGAGCCATTGCCATCATATATCCAAACAGATAATGCTGTCCCATTTGACAAAATTTTATTTTACCCTAGAAGAAAAGCTGCAATTTACAAAATAAAGAGAAATTTGTTTCAGAGACATCCATGTTCTCACTTCGACTTTCAGTGCTATCTCTGCCCAACAATATATGTATTTAACACCCTATGAAGTCACATAACGGAGCCATCCTATATTAATCTTACACTTGACTTTAGCTTAATGACACATGACCTTAAAAGAAATAACGTTTTAAGGTGGGGCTGTGGCTCAGTGCTGCAGTACATGCTATGCATGCTGAAGGTCTCAGGTTCAATCCCTGGCATCTGCAGGTAGGACTGGAAAAATTCCTGCCTGAAACTCTGGAGAGCCACTGCCAGTCAGTGTCAACAATACTGGGCTAGATGGACCCAGGGTCTGACTCAGTATAAGGCAGATTCCTATGTTCCTATGAGCCATCCAAACAGTGATACTTTGGATTAATGAAAATAGCTTTCTTCACTTGACAAACATATAATAATTGTAAGAAAACAGAGTAGACACATATTTGCGAGGAGTTCCTTTTTACTCTGGATTAATTTATCAAGGCTAACTAAAAACCACATCCTGGCTCAATAGTCAAAACTGAGTACTGAACAAAGATGGAGCACCGTGGATTAGAACAGCCTCTCCAAACCAAAGATATGCACTGAAAGTCTGGGGGAAAGTTTCAGCTTTTTCCATGTTGCCTTATTATATACATAGTGAAAGAGTGGGTAGTAGGTGGGTTACATCCCTTCCAAGTGGTAGATTTAACAGGCACTAGAGACCATTTAGAACAGAATGGTGGTAATTCAAAAGTCTTATTTACCTACATATATTTATACCCTACCACAGCTACCAGCCATGGAGACTGCAATTCATCTTGGGTTATTTAACCCACAGGTGCCACATTGAATATGCAACCTGTGCTTGGGGGTTGTCATATCATGCAAACCTGGTGAGCATGGGTTATGCGAGGGTTAACCTAGTCTGGGGTTCCAGACTAAGTTAAACAACTTTTGCATAACCATAAAATTGACCATGGGTTGTTTAATCCTCACAAAACCCATGCCTGCCAGGTTCGCATGACATGGCAACACCAAGCAGGGGTTGCATATTCAAAATGGCGGCTGCATGCACCCCACAGCCTCACCAAGGGTTAAATAACCCATGGCGGGGTGTCATGTCATGTGAACAGCCCCAGTGATTGCTTAGTTTTGCGAAGTAAAGAGGAGGGGGATTGCAGCGGGAATTGAAAAGCTACCGAGCGAAAGAACACGAGGGAGCGATACCTCTCCTTCCTTATGGTCTATCGGCACACAAGGGGAGGACTTTGGGATCCTTATTGTCAAGGTAAATCCAAAAAGAAGCTACGAAGAAGAGACTTTCCTCAGCAAGATCCTTTTCTGGAATCCTATGGCGTTAGGAAGTGCCAAGAATGGCCACCCAGGTGACAGCTCCAAAAACTTGTCTGCCAGCAAAACTAATAAAGGACGCAGCAGGGGTGGGGTGGGGTGGGGTGGAGGTTATGGAGGTCTCAGGAGACTTATTGAGTTCAGGGATCCAAAATCAGATATGGGTTTCTATGACAAAAGAATCACAGAAGTATAGGGTCCTGGAAGGGTGATTTCAAACGTCACAAAAGAAGAACATCTTGTTCCTGCTTAACAAAGGAAGGAAGTCTAGACTTTAGGTGGAGTTTAAAGTACTTGAAATGTCAGGGCTCTCTATATAACCAACCAATAAGTGATATAATGATGCTTTAATTAGATTAGCAACAGGATGAAGATATCCGCATGAATCATTTCATGAAGTCCTATGAGAACATATAGAGCAGAAGTTCTCAAACTAGGATCCATAAGGTCCATTCAGGTTGTCCACAGCTGCACAACAGGCAATAATAGTGTTGCAGAACGGTCAAGAATATTTGTATTTCTTCTGGTGGTGGAAATCAAGGCTGTTTTGACCAGGGCCAGATTACTGAACAGGCCAACAGGGCCCTGACCTAGGGCCCATTGTTTTTTGTATAATACAGCACTGTGCAGTCTCCAATTTACCAGTTAAAAGGGCTCTTCTCAGCAGACTGGCTTAGAGCCCACAATTTTCATAATATGACACTGGTTTTGATGATGATGCTAACACCAAAGAAAAAAGGGATTTTCATCTCTGGCCTCCCTCAATTCCAAATACTAATGAATGCTGAACCTGATCTAATCTAAAGCTGACAAACCTTACACCCAGTTTCACAGAACTTTGCTCACAAAAACAGGCACATCCAATGCATTAGAAAGGCAAGACTACAGTTATTAAAATACGAGATGTGTATATGCTTTAATTTGTAGAACAAAATTATTCTATTTTGTTTATTAAATAGTCTGCCAAGACCCCCACCAATTTTTATGGGGTCCACAGGAAAAACAACCACTGGTATAGAGGGTGTGGACTCTCTTGTCCAAAACACATAGCTTTCAAGTGCACTTTATTCTGGTTTTCTAGAGCCTTACTAGTTCACCTTCCCAGAAAGAATGTAATATTTTGAGCCAAGAGGCTTATGAAGGTACACAGAAAATAGCAGTGCAATGGTGCTTTCCAGTAACACTTTTTAAATCTAAACAGTTTCCAGAATGATTAACAATTAAAACATTCAACTATGTTTTACAACATTCAAAGAGCAGATTAATCATCATCGGATGTTAAAACCACATAAAACCAGAGCCAGCAAGTTAAAAACACATATCAGAATAGCATCTAAGAGACCTGAACAAAGAGAAAGATGCAGAAAAAGTTGATGCCAGGCAAGCCTCCTTCAGAAGTGCACTCTAGAGATGGAGGATGACCACCAAAAAGGCCCTTTCTCAGGTCACCACCCACCTCACCTCAGAGGATGTGAGAACTCACTGAGAAGGACCTCTGAGGAATGTTCACCTAAAAGGAAGTAGTCCTTGAGGTATCCTCATGCTAAGCCATACAGGGCTTTATAACGTCAAATGACGCAAACTGAAAATTTTCTGATGCAAATTACTCTACACAGTTTTTCAATTCAAAATTTTCCAGAAAACTCACATCACTAACTTCATGTTAAATTTGTCTCTCCCAATGTGATTATCATTGGCACTGTTTGCATTGCATGTATTTTAATTTTTGCTTCCATGTCTGAACTAAATTCAAAATATTCAAGGCATGCTGTAATTATCATCACAGATCTTTAAAAACGATCATTTACTTACCGAAAGTCTGGTGGATCAAAAGCAGTTTTAATAACCCCAGCGTAAATAGCAATAATTGAAAGGATTACACAAGCCAAGAAGACTAGGGCAAGCTTATTGACATATTTGACTCCCACAAAAACAACTATGGCCATCAGAGCAAGAATGCATGTTCCATAAACTCTCATGTTGTTTAACACGGCCTCCTCACTTCCACTGAAAATAGCAGCATTGGGGGAAATGTATTTCTGTAGGAGAAACAAATATTGAACAGCTTTTAAACACACAATTCCAAGACAATTATGTCTGAAATAATTTAAGTATTATTATTATTATTATTAATTACATTTCTATACCACTCCATAGCTGGAACTCCCTGGGCAGTTTACACAGAATATTAGAGAATAACGAGGTTGTTAACCCCAAACCCTAATTTTTTTTTTAAGGGAAAAAACTGGTACTGGAGGAAAATATTTTTATCATCTGGAAAGTTGGAGTTTTTTTCTTCTTCATTCATTGTAGATAAAAGGGGGGATTCTGAGATATATTTGGGTATGATTTTGGGGGGCGGTTTATCCACTTTCTATTATCAAATATATTTCAGAAGAACTGGCTTTCAGTCAAAGAACTGGGACACTGGCTTTGAAGTTCTTTCCTTCTAGAGTAGCTTTGTCAATTATAGGAATTCAAAGGAAGTTTGCTGTCAGAATTAACCTATTCTTTTTTATACTACACCCTAGAAGCACAGAATCTTTTATAAACTTGGATGCTTGAAGTGGGAGACTGCATCATGCATGGACAATTTAAAATGGGTGGTATTGTATCTATGCTATGAAGTATAAATTTTTACTTGATAAAACATAGTGGTAAAACATTATATGACATGGTATTAGGTACAGACTGTATAAAGAAATAATGGAGTCTAATAAAAGAACAAATCATATACAATCTGGGCAGCAGAGACATATTTCTAGATTTCAAAGTGTCAGCATATAGAGAAAAGCTATTCATTAAATTTACTTTTATCTGACAACTCAATTAAATGTTAATCAATTCATCATTAGCCAATTAGTCAATTAATCTATTAGTTACATTTGTATTATTGTATTAGAAGCATTTTTGTTTTATTTTTAGAGGATGCACACATGTCATAGGAGGTATTTTTCTTAGAAGATACATTTCTCCTGTGTGAAAGAGAAGAGAAAATGGCTCTTTTAAGATGGTGCTTGACATCTACAGTTTTTATAAACACTTTAATTAATTGGGGATATTTTTAGCCAATTAAAACACTGCAGCCCTAATTTTATAGCCTATGTCCCTCCATTTCAGACAACATGTCATTCCATAAACAAAATCTATACTGGATATTTTTTTTTCACAACATCTCTCTCTTGAATATTTTCAGTCAACCATTATGGCAGTTCAGTAGAAAACAGGGGACATATATTTGAGACTCAAAAATACTAGTATTCAATACTTTAAAATCTTATTTTAAAGATATAAGCTTTAAAACAACTTACCAGTAGAATTTCAATTGTGCCAAGAATATACATAGCTCCTGCAAAAGTTGTGCCCAAGTAAAAACAGAGTCCCACGGCTCCACCAAATTCTGGCCCTAGTGATCTTGAGATCATGTAGTATGAGCCACCAGCTGTGGAATTAACATTGATAAAACACAAATTAGCCACTAAAACACACCTAGAATATTCACAACATATTTACACCGCTTAATTCATTTAGCCACTAAATTATGTGACATAAGCAGAAAAGTCAATTTGATTAAAAATGGGTTCTACTAAAAAAACACACACACACACCCTGTCATTCAAGCATAAAACAACTATTTCCCATCACCCACCATTTGCTCCATGACACTGCCACATCAATTCTTCGGCAAACAAAACACAATTTTGCCCACAGGTGGGGCTCAAAGCTTTCACCTGGCAAAAGTGTTCATCAGATTAACTTCTAACTAGCTACAATCCAAATGGGTCTCCAAACAGCCAGGTAAGCTCTGAACCACTGGAAAACCAGAATGCATGTTGTCTTCACACTTCTACTCACTCTGCTCAAACAAGCTTTTAAAAACATTTTAGGGCACAATCCTATGCACGTTTAGACAGAAACATGTCCTACAACTCCCAGCATGCCCCAGCCAGCATGGCTGGCTGGGGCATGCTGGAAGTTGTAGGACCTTTTTCTGTCTAAACATGCATAGGATTGTGCCCTTAAACACTCAGGCAACCAGAATAACTACTACCCATCAACACACATATCTAGAACAAGAACTGCAATGCTTAAAGTGTGGGCATATCTTCATTACAAACTTTTAAAGTTTTCATAAGTTTTCAAAATTACATATTTCAGAATTCACATTACAAACAAATTAAGCAAGAAATAAAAAATAAAAAAGTAAGTCTACTCTTTACAGCTTAAAGGTTACTTATGTCACCTTCAACAGTATAAGTGATTCATCATTATCCTGTACTTTTATCATTCTGAATATGATGCACATCCATTTTTGAACAGATTAGTCCCATTACCCTCTATCACTTCATGAACTCATGGAAGGGAACTACCCCCCATCCATCCCCACCCTCTGACCTCTGCGGATTTGGCACAGTTCTCAAAAGAAAGGGAACTACACACATTTAAGGAAGCAATCCTATGCATGTTTAGACAGAAAAAACTCCTACATGTCCCTGGCTAGGGCATGCTGGGAATTGTAGAATTTTTTTTCTGTCTAAACATGCATAGGATTGCGCCATAACTTACCCAGTGTGACTGGGAGCCCCGACTGCATAGGTCCCCTGATCACAGGGAGAAGGGTATGTGGGTATGGATGGCTCCCACTTCATACCTTGACTGAATACTGAGAGGCCCAAGGGGTGGAGCTGGGTGAGTGCAGGGACATTGGGGCAAGGCCAGTGGGGCACATGACATTGAGAGCAGGACCAGGAGGTGTAGTCCTGTCCCCCTCCATGCATTAGCCCTCCACTAGAGGGCTACCACCTGAATAGGGTTAGTGTCAGTCTGCACAAGCACAGTCAGCATTCTGTCTTCCAGTCTTCCTTAAAGGGCTTTCTGCTGCACACACTTGTCTTGTGTGCTACTGTGTCAGATGGGCATTTCGCTGGCAAAGAGCAATTGTTGGTCACCACTGGCAACTAAATGACATGCAAACTCCAAGGCTGCTATTAAGCGTACAAAGGTATTGACGTTTGCTTAAACTTTCTACTTAGCTGTATTAGAAAAAAAAATAACACTTTATGGTCCACAGAGATCCTCCTTTTCACAGCTTCTTTCTGACAAAATTACTATAGTTTTACAGTAACCATCTTTGCTTGCACTATTCGCTATCTACATGAAACCGCTGGGGGAGGATATCCGGAGGTGTGGGCTGAGGTGCCATCAACATGTGGATGACACCCAGCTCTACCTCTCTTTCCCATCAAACCCAGGTGAGGCAGTGGCTGTTCTGAATCAGGGCCTGGGCACGGTAATGGACTGGATGAGGACCAATAAACTGAAACTCAATCCAGAAAAGACGGAGGTACTGTTAGTGGGTGGTTCATCTGCCTGGCTAGGTGATATTCAACCTGTCCTGGAGGGGGTTGCACTCCCCCTAAAGGATCACGTTCATAGTTTGGGGGTGCTCTTGGATCCAGAATTGTCACTTGAGGCACAGGTGAACTCGGTGGTACGGAGCACTTTTTATCAGCTTTGGCTGGTATACCAACTACGCCCTTATTTGGACAGAGATAGCCTAGCTACATATCCATGCTCTGATAACTTCTCGTCTGGATTACTGCAATGCATTAGACATGGGGCTGCCTTTGAAAACGGTCCGGAAACTTCAGCTAGTCCAAAACAGGACAGCAAAATTGTTAACAGGGACTGGCCAATGAGCTCATATTACGCCAGTACTTTTCCAGCTGCACTGGCTGCCAGTCCATTTCTGGGCCTGATTCAAAGTGCTGGTAATAACATTCAAAGCCCTTAATGGCTTGGGGCCAGGTTATCTGAAGGATTGCCTCTTCCCATATGAGCCTGCCCAGACCTTAAGATCATCCTCAGCAGTCCTTCTCCGTTAGCCCCTACTAAATCAAGTGAGGCGGGTGGCTACTAGGAGGAGTGCCTTTTCTGCTGTGGCACCCTGGCTGTGGAATGAGCTCCCTAGTGAGGTTCTCCTGGCACGTACATTGTATTCCTTCCAGCACGAGGTGAACAACTTTTTATTTTCCCAGGCATTTTAGCATTTTAGCTTTCTGAACTTTTAGCTTTGCTGTTTTAAACCTGTATTTTAAGTATCTGCATTGCTGTTAGGTTTTATTCTGGTTGTACTGTTATATTGTGGTTTTAATGCTTTTATATTTTATATTGTTTTACTGTGTGCTTTTTGGTTTTAATTTTTGTGAACCGCCCAGACAGCTTCGGCTATTGGGTAGTATAGAAATGAAATAAATATAAATAAATAGCGAACAGTGACCTATATACAGTACTAATATTTTTTGTCCTAGGTAACTCCCAAGGTTTTTAAAAAATGTGTACTATATTGATAGGAACATATCATTGTGCAGAAACATTTATAATTTATTTTCCTTTAGTCAAGCTTTAAAATGTTGCTCTATCATGTTAATGCTTTTCAAGTATTGTTCTCCATCTTTTGCTTTTGCCATCTGTAGATGTTCAACGTCCTTCATGAGGGGACCTACAACCATTAAGCTGTATGCCTAGAGGAAGACTACACACCGACAACTGTATGCGCACAGGGCTCTCCACACAATCAGGAACCCTGCCTCTCCTAGCCTGTGGAAAGAGCCCTCCACACATGCACTTGAGGATAGAGTGGGGGCACAGTTCGTCACTGCAATCCCACTCCCTTTCCATAATGTATGGAACGATTCGGTGAAAAGGGCTGTATAATGTAGTTATCTGTGCCAACTTCTACTTTACTGGCTTATTGTTTACATTTATTTCTGAGATATGTAAACTCTAACCATAAACAATGGGCAGCTTTCTATAGGATGGCCACGCCATGTATCGGGTCACATCAGCATCCCCTCCCCGCTTTTTTTTCTTCAACATCATTGGCGGACTGATGGTCCTGCTTTTGAGGCAAAGGGTTGGATTATTTAGCTTTAATTCTTTATGATTTGGTACATTCAAAGTCTTGCCCTCAAATTACTGCATAAAAATGGTAAAAAAAAACCCTAGCAAAACTCACGTTATGTGAATTAACACCTGGCTCAATAAGTGTGTCTGCCTCGGCACTGCGGAGCTGTAGAAAAAACTCAGAATGCTGTAATGACTGTAGAACACAGCTTCAAAAGAACCGTATTTTCTTTTTCTTTTTTGATGGTAGGTTTTTATCCTTTACAAGTGCTAGTATTTATTTATGGCAGCATTTGGGCCTTGGCCACTTCCAGTACGTCCTCCAAAGCCAGCAGCACCCCATCCACTTTCCCCCCCACAGCCCAGTTCAACTGCCAACCAACTTCTTCCCCAGGCCCAACCTACTCTTGTGGCAGGGAAATGCTCTTATGTCTGATCAGGTGCTGATTTGACAGAAGAGCTTTTCTCTGTAGGGCAGAGGGGCCAGGGCCTGTGGAGGAAGCAGTTGAGGGATTCGGCCGTGCTTATTTTTGAGAAGGAAAAGGTTCCCTACCCTGCTAGTGATGGTAGAGAAACTATATGTAGTTTCTCTAGTGACAGCGTGTATGTGCACGCATGCAAGCGGACTCCCGGCAGATACCAGATGCGGTCTGCAGGCCTGAAAGGGTTGTGCACCTTGGATCTATGTTATTTCTGTACTGACTTCAGCATATGTTTCCAAAGCAGTTTACAATAAAAAATTAAAACAGTATACTAAACAGTTAAAACTAAGATTAAGAATAAAAACAAAAACAAACAAAACAGCAGGAGAAAGAGTTCTTAAAAAGGGCTTTGCTCCCAAAAGCAGGGAAGAAAGTTCTTCACCCATCTCTGAAAAGTCATCGAGGACGAAGACATCCTGAGGGAGCACATTCTGAAGTTCTAGGACTGTTACACAAAAAAGTCTGCTTCTTGCTGAAGACACCATTAAATCCACAAGATATAGTACTTTCACCAGGGTGTCAGCTGCCTTATACTGGTATTGTCTACCCTGACTGGTAGCAGCTGTCCAGGGTCACAGACAGGAGTCTTTCTCAGCCCTTCCTCAATATGCCTGGGACCTTTTGCATGCAAAGCATGTACTTCTCCACTCAGCAGGGTATCAATACAGAAGATACTCCTTTAGATCATCAGAACCCGACCATTTACAGCTTTACACAGGGGTGGGCAGCTTGTAGCCCTCCAAGTGTTTTTTCCTACAACTCTCAGCAGCCCTAGCCAGCATGGCTAATTGTGAGGGATACTGGGAGTTGTGGCCCTCCAGATGTTTTGACTTTCAAGTTGTCCACACTTGGTTTTATATGTCAAAACCAGCATCTTGACCTGAACCCAGAAATAGACTGGTAAGCAGTACAGCTGTCTCAGAATAGGTATAATATGCTTATGCCAATCTACAACCATCAAAAGTGGGCAGCAGTATCCTGAACCAGCTAGTCTCTGGCTCTTCCTTTCCTTAGGTTCAGAAAATGGGAAAACTAGCACACAGGGTAAAACAAAAAACCTCATTCCATCATTGGTACATTATGACATTTGAACTTAAGATAGGGGGGGAAATCCCTACTTTGGTGCTTGTGGTTGTTTGGGGGGTTGTTTTTAAGTGACTTGATTATAAAATTCTGATATATTATTTGCAGATAGATCAAGATAACAGAACATAAAGGTGGGCTATTTTTACAGAAAGATGCAAGCAATAAAAAAAATCTGTCATAGAATGACCCCGTTTGCATGATCACCACAGCTTAAACAAGCCATGATGGCTTGTTTAAGCCACAGCATATGCTGGGCACCATTTGCCTAATTACCTGCCCGGGCACAGCTTGTCATGCCATCTGAACCAGGGTGGCATGGCTTGTTGGAGAGGGAAACAACCCCTCCGACAAGTCATGCTGCTCAGGTTCAGATGACATGACAAGCTATGGCCAGGTTGGTAATTAGGCAAATGGCACCCAGCATGCACTGGAGCTTGAACAAGCCACCATGTGTTTAAGCTGCGGTGATCATGCAAACTGGGCCACTGTGTGTTTTCTGTATTAAAGTATTACATATGGAGGACTAAAAAAATTTCAAGGAAGAGGAAGAAATGGGACAGAGCAAAGAGGCCATGGGGCTGTTCACACAACACTAACCCACACTCAGTGGTTGAGTGTGGGTTGTTTGTTGAACAGTGGGTTAGAGGATTGTCTGAACCCAGGACGTTTTCCGCAGGGTGGCTTGTTAACCACTTTGAACAACCCAACAACAAGGTTCTCAAGGTGGCTTGTTCAAGAAAAATAAGCCATGCTGCCTGGTTAACAAGCCATCCTGAGGAAAATATCCTGGGTTCAGACCACACGCTAACCCATGATTCAACAAACAACCCATGATTCAACAAATAACCCACACTCAACCACTGAGCATGGGTTAGCATGCTGTATGAACCCAGTCCATATTTCTTCCTTTTGGCCTCCAGCTCCTCTCCCCTCCACATGCTTTCTGGCTGTATGGAGTTGCTAATGGGGATAACCTTAGCTGTTGAGTGGAGTGAGTCTCTCTGGGCTCAACTCCATTGACCTGCTACCTTCTTGAGTTGGAAAGTGGAAGTCATTTGGTTTCTTTCATCCTAACACTTAGCACTGGCAAGCTGAGCCTGAGCTCTGCTAACAATGTTTTCTGGGAATGCACATGCACAGCCCTAACTGGATTGGGGGGCATGGGATGTGGCATGATACAGAAATTCCTTCTCAAATGCATACAGAAAGCCACTCCTGTCCTCTTTCTCTTTCTGGGAGTAATACTATGCACCTAATATCCAACATTGCCAGGAATGACACTATGTACCTAGAAGCAAACAATACCTGAAAAATTGTCTTAGAAAGTAGCAGCTAAAACAGCCTAGATAATCCACCAAGAGCAAAAGGTCTCCTGCTGTGCTCTGCTCTGACTAATTGGCTAAAGCAGTGCTTGGATTGTAAAGACTAGGTATCAAGTAGCCCTAAGGAGGATATTCGCAAGACTGTTGTTGGAACAATAACTGCAGAGTTGATGTTCATAAGTCAAGAAGGATGGGGAAACACTGGAAAAGAGTTCGAAGGAAGGTCAAAAGCAATCCCACCATCTGGGAGATGGTTTTGTGTTACAAGATGTATGTGACTTGGTCTAATTCATTAAGACAAAAAGGCAGGATCACTATGCATAGATAAATTACATATATCTCATAGCAAGTTTTTTTAAGTTGTAGGTAAGGCAGCTTGGGATATTAATATAATCTGAATCAAATGAATCCATTTACTTGCAAGTAAACATGTTCAGAATTTGATGGCCAATGCTAAAAAGACTTAGAATGTCTTTATTACAAATACCAAATTCATTTCAAGCCAGTTGCCTATAGGAAGAACTGTGTGGCAGGAGTAGTCCTGACCTCCTAATCTCATACATTGTTATCTACTCTGCTCCTGGAGTATCTTGGGATGAGTGGTTACTCTTTGCCCCATCACAAAAGCTGAGAGTGTCAAAACCACCACTGACATCAGTGAGGCAGGAGGGCAATTCTTCAAGTGTCCTCCTGTGAAGACTACCTGCCATCAAACCAGCTGCCTGTAGAAAAAACTGCTACTGCAGGAAGGTCTCTGATTTCCTGATCCTGAATGCTGTTATCTGCTCCACTTCTGTATTGATCAATGTGAGGTGCTTTGCAGAGGGTTTGCACTTTACCCTGTTGCCAAGCTGAAGCATCACTGGAGGGTGACATCAAAGGGTACCGACCCACTGCCATGGTCCTCCAAAACAGTCATCAGGCACAGAGTAAGGGAGGTTTTTCTGGCTTGTTGCAATTTGTATCACCTACAACTTTATTTGTATTACAAAAGCAATGCAAACCAATTGGTGTGTGTGTGTGTGTGTGTGTGTGTGTGTACACCCAGCAGCTATTGTTCAGTTTGTTCAGATTATTAAATATAAGAATTCACCAAATAAGGGAAAAATTATATAAATGTGCAACAATGTAGGAATAAAATAAGTACAAACAACAAATAAATATCTCAGAGTAGCCCCCACTGGACACCCTGGGACTTATTTCAGAAAGGACATGCATAGGATTGTGTGGCATATCTAGCATTCTGCTGGTGTTTTAACTGGAACAGCTTGATTTTACCATCTTAGATAGCAATTCTGCCCACAGATTTACACAGGTAGATGCCATTCGTTTTGTTACTAGGGCAGGGGTGCATAGCCCGCAGCTGGGCTGTGAGAAAAGACTGCAAAAAGGAGGATCTTAGAAAGACCAAGAAAGGAGGCATCCTCAATCAGAGATAAGAACAAGTTTAAGACACTTAAACTTTAAATAGCTTGCTGGCTATTTAAAGTTTCAATATCTTGAGCTGTAGTTTACATGTCTGAAAATAACTGCACTGGGTCTTATTTCTGAGTAGACGTGCATATAATTGGCTATGCTTTCTATACTTGGTGGGAAAATGTCCAAATTGGTAAGAACTACATTTGTGTATGTGTGTGTACATACACATGTGTGGCCCCCAGTATACCCCAGATGCGGTGTTCAGAGCCATAAAGGTTTTGCACCCCCAAACTGGTATCAATTCAAAGAAAAATAGCACCTGATAACTAAATTTCTTTGAGCGCAAGCCTATGAACATCTAGTCAGAAATATGTCCAACTGAGATCAGTGGGACTTACTCCCAGGTAAGTGTGTATAAGATTGAAACTGAACTTCTAAGTGTGCAAAGACAATGTTAATTAAAAAATGACATAATTTACTTCTAAATTTGTTGTATTATGAAACTATAGGTCACAATATATCCCACTCAAAAATCAAATATTTATCCTCTGAAACAAAATATATTCAGAAGTAATTTTTATATTAGAATTCATCAAATATGGTTGTTCAACAGTTTGTAAAAATGTATCAAAAATAGCTGGATGGTAAAAATCATTTTGTACACACATCTGTACAAAATGCATATGATTTTGCATACATAAATGCATATGATTTTGCTTACATCTTCACAGATACCTAAACATACCAAAACATGAATGTAGAATGCTATAGCATCCCAACTTTGATTTAGATTGTGGAAGTCATCAACTATGTATTTATACAGCACCACTTTCTGGCTTCTGTTTTTGGACACATTGGGATTTCAGTGCAATGGGACCCACTGGTCCTTTAGAAGATAAGTTCACATTGATCCTCACAGTTTAAACCAGATATGCCATGTCCCTAACTGGATGTCTGCTGCTGCATGACAAGTGCAGAGGTGGTCTCTCCCAATGCATATCCCACAGGAAACCTGAGCCACACACACCTGCACACATCCTATTTGTCTGGCAGAGGCAACGTTGTAGGCACTTAATAAAAGGTGGCATTTTCTTCTCCTTGGCATGGCCTGTCCTCTTCTATCTCATTCAGCTTGCCTTAGCAAAGAAGGCATGAAAGGCAGGTCAGGTCAGGCTTCACTAGAGGAAGAAGGGCACTTCTTTCCTTTGGTGCCTCTCCCACTAAAAAGACTCCCAAGTGTGGAAGGCACAGAACACGCATATATCCATCCCATCAAAGTGACAGGCATGTCATTAGGATTCAGTGATCATTCGTAAAGTGTATTGAACATACTTAGGATATCAGTAAAAGTTATAATTACCTGGAACTACACCATTTGTTGCTATTGCACTCATTGATATTGCAGTTAACATAGTCTGCAAAAAAGCAAGTAATATTAGAGAACGTTATTAGCAAGTTTAAGAAACTGTGATTGATGACAGTCAGTCTAGTTGGACAAGGAGCCCCTAGCACTTTCCTGGCCCACACTGGGGATCCAGTGAGGTAAATGTTTATAGAAAGTAAAAGTCATAGGCATATAAAAGTACAGAGCACTAGAAACTATAAACACACAACCTCACACATATGTAATACCAGTGGCACCTACTAATCCGTGCTTCATATGCCAGGAAACATGCCTCTTCCATGTCCTGGGTGGAGACCCTATGGCTCAAGTGAAGACAGGAACCAAGGCAGAACATTTACTGGGGATCAGTGACGCAGCGCACTGCTTCTCGTCTAGGTAGCTGCTGGACTAGCTAGGGCTCAATCAATAGATCTTCGGTGTGGGAGGGAGGGAGATTGTCCATCACCCATGTGTCCTCTCTACCCCTCTAATAAATAACTTCTCTTTGATATATTATCTGTACACTCCTATATCTCACTCTTCTTTTCAAAGTTCAGAGCAATTTGAGCTATTCCCAAAACCATTCACAGGACAATGTTAATGAAACCAACTACCACATGTTCTCATTCCCAAGAGGCTGAAGTACTGGGCATTTAAAGACCTGTGAATTAACTGGGCTATTATAGATGTCCTAAAACACTTACTTACTTACTTACTTTTTTATTTTTATTTTTTTAGGCAAATGGGGCAAGTTTAACTGCAGGAGTACAAACTACTGTTTGTATCATGAAACCTAAAGCAAACATCTATAACCAACCTACAAGAAAAAAACTCTATTAAATATCACATTTTTTTAAAGGGCATTTGGTTCTGAGGAACTATAAAAAATGTTGGAATGATATACTATAGTTTTACATAACCTGACCAAAAAAACCCAAGGAAAGTAATGTGTATTTTAAAAACCAGCTACCAGAGAAACAAAAAACAAACCCATATATATTCAAACCCATCAACTCTATCAGGATGACAGTTCAAGGTAAAACAAAACAAAACTGGTTTGCTCTTTTGGTCGTACCCCTTGCTGTAAAATCATTTTAGAAGATGGAAGAAATCCTGGCATGAGTCAAAGCTCCCAGGATGAAACATTTGCAGTCCTTAGCCCATAAAACTTCAAAGACACAGGACCCATGTCTGTTGGCTCTGAACACTGGAAACAATATCTCACCTCATGAGCTGTTAGGAAATTATGTTGCTATTTAAAGCGTTGGAAACAAAAGTAAAGAGAAACCATCCAAACTGCTGGCCGGGCCAATCAGCTGTTGGGTAAGGGTCCCATTTGTCTTCATATCCTGTTTATGATCTCCTTGAATGAATTACCTCCCCTGAAAATTAAAGTCTCTCTTCCATAGTGTCAATACCAAAGATAAAATGACAGAGAGAGAAAAATCCAAAGACTTAATGACCTTAATATAATGCCAGTTAAACAGATTAATAAGGAATGTGCATTTTAAGTGTTTCATATAATAAATCCAGGGATATTACAAGATCCTAAAGTAGATTAATCAAGAATTAATTGGGATATGCGCTAACCTATATCATGTACACAGAAGGGAGAAGGGGCACATTAGCTACCTTTTTGCCCTCCTCAAAGGCAGGAGGTTATATCTGATTTGACTTTCCATTTCCTGAACACTAAAAATAGGATTATTGCACAGAAAGAGCTGATGCTTTAAAACCCTGTTTTCAAATTGAAGAATGTAAAACAGAACAAGGCAACCCACAAACTTGCCAGGCAGTTTTCAGCAGATTTCTAGAAATGATTATTTTAAATAGTTTTTAGCCCTTGAATGGAAAACACATCTGAACGAAGCACTCCAATGCTCCACATGTGTGTTTTTTTCAAATCTCTTTAAGATCAACTTATGACTGAATAACATTTCATGGTTTTGAACACAGAATTAGAAATACAAAGGGTCCACTGGGCTTGGCTGAAGGATGAATGAAGCTGCTGCACACAATATATGTCAGGAGTTGTTGCCTGGAAATTAAATGCCATCCTTAGCGTGGAATCGCATACCTATGGGCCAGATGAGATAACAATATGTTTACCAGTCACGGCTTGGAGGCAGGGTATGTTGACAGCTGCAGTGATTAAATGTATATTTTACAAGTACATCAACTACTGGCTTTTGGGGAAGTCAACAAAACAGTCACTTTTTAAATCCAGTTCTCCTATTAATGTCTGACATCCACAGAGGAGTCACTTCCCAGGAGTGGAGCAGGGGTTGGCAGGCAAGTCAGGGAAGTAAATGTATTCCTAACCAGGGATGGGTAGCAGGGTTTGGCAGGCAAGGCACCTTGTGCACCATATAGGAGATGGAGACAAGAGTTGGTTAACCAGTGCCACCTCCATCAAGAAGTGAGTAACCTGAAGTGTTGCTCTAGCACTGGTCCGGAGCCTACTGAGGACTGCAACAGTCCTGCAAGGAGGTGTGTGTCTGAGCCCATGCTTTCCTGGAAGAGATCTGCTTTCAGTTCAAATGGCCATGCTTTGTTATTTTTATTATTTATTTATTACATTTATATCCCACCTTTTTTCCTCCTTAAGGAACCCAAGGCGGCATACATAATCCTCCTCCTCCATTTTATCCTCACAACAACAACCCTGTGAGGTGGGTTGGGCTGAGAGTCTGTGACTGGCCCAATGGGGATGTTATGTCTCCTGCCTCTGGGCCTGGCATGGTAGTAATGGCAGGATCCCTACTTAGGGGATTTCTGGGAAGTTGTCGACATCTATGTGAACAAGGAAACCTCCTTGGGAGTTGGGCATAAAGATATCATGGGTCCTTGGGGTTCTTTGTTGTTATCATCTATGCAATCTCTAGCTGAGGTGTTGTCTCCACAGCTGAGATAGTCCAGAGGGAAAGCCTCCCCATATCTTTGGGTCTCTAGGACTCCTCTATTGATATAGAAATGTCTTGGTTTAAGTTCTGGGCCATGAAACCAATTAAGCTCTCCTTCTGACCCTGGTAGAGTGCCAATCGTTTCTCACTGTCATGAACCTTCACTTAGATAGCTGATTGAAGATTGTGTTGTGGGGCAAAGAAGAAATGAGTTTTTATTACCTTATTGTCTCTTTAAGCCTTTCCTTGGCACAGTCCCTCCTTTCCATCAAAAGGCCACACAGACTAGTTCTATTTTAAACTGCAACTACATTTATGTTGAATTCTATTTTTGAATTGAGAGAAGGACTCATTTATGAAAATCCCTAGTCTAAAAAAGACTTGTTCTTTTGGTTCTAGAGATAAACAAAATGTAAAGTGACGGCCTTCCTCCAACCTACTTGATGTTGCTTTAGTATGTCAGTAACTCTTCCACTAAGTAATAATGGCTACAAAGGGATAGAAACTCTGTCTATCTTACTCATTTTGCTTGCTATAAATAGCTTTTCCCAGCTTCTTGAAATGAGTTATCAGGAGAGAGTGGAAAAATCACTAGAAGGCAGACTAGGATTTGGCTAAACATCAACGAATGCATAAATTGTACTTACACCAGCACAGCACATGAATACAATGATGAAAGATTCAAGAACTCCTGCTGTTCCCACAATCCATGTCAGTCGAAGGAACAGGATAACTCCTAAAATGTTCTGTAGACAGGGCAAGTACACACCAATGAACGTGCCCATCCGTGGAGCCTAGAAACCCAGACAAAACATAAGGGTCTGTTAGGACAATCCTTTCGGACCAGACTACCTGATTAGGCAAGACCACCTTATCTTAAAAGAAACTGTCCTCCTGCAAAAGCTGAACGTTCTTCAGACATGGAATGTGACCAGTAGCATTTAACTACACATACAGAAATATTCAGAAGCTCTTACAGGAGTTTTGATGCTGCTCACGTTGCAACTTCAGAAGCGAGCTGCGTAACTCCTAGGAAAGAAGCTTCCATTGCATAGCGAGACAGTGTCACATGGCTCTCCGTCTGTCACTCAGGCAGATCTGACCATGTTCAGACAGGATTTCATACATTTTGAGAGCTGATTACTTAATTGCTAATTCCTTTGATGGCTTGGATGTAGTTTGGTTTCTCCTCTGTTGCCACCACCGTGAGAGAATGCCACAGAATGCAAGGATCTATGGGCTAATAATTCCCTTTTAGTTTGCCCTGTTGCTATGGGTGGGGTATTATTTATCATCATCATCATCATCATCATCATCATCTCCATATTCCTTAGATAACTTTCTTCTAAAAGAAGACTCAAAAAGACTGACAACAGAATTAAAACATGCAAAATTTAAAACATCTGAAAAAAATTATCCACTAAAATGCAACTACTTTTAGGGAGCAACATTTTAAAGAACCTCTATAGCACCTGTGGTTCAAGTGCTCCTATCTCACAGGCCTGAGAACACAAAATTTATCAGAGATGTTATTAGGCATTTGCCCATGGCAAGCTGCAGCTACTCTCTGTAAGAGCAACTGTACCTGTTCCTTCCCCCTCTACTGCAACGTTTGCCCCTGGATTGAAGTGATGTTGCACTCCTACTGCAATTGCCTCTTCTGGCCTGTTAATACCCATGACCACTGTGTCACTCTTTATAGCCTGTGGAAATGAGGAAGATGGAGAGAGAATGGGGTCTGTATTTTGGCCTTTAAGCCACCTATTTTAGAAGAAAGCTTGCTTTCTTCATTGCTGATAACTAGCAACCTTTTAATTTTTCCTAATGAAGATCTTGCTATAACACACTGACCTAGGTCACACATAATGGCAGCAAGTCATGGGTCATTTTGAATATGCAACATCTGATTGGGCTGATTGGGGATTGCTACCTGATGTCCAAACCTGGAAAACATAGGTTAATCGTGAGTTAAACAACCCACAGTTAACAGTTAGTAGTTAGGTTAACTATGGGTTATTTAACCCCAAATTAACCTATAGCATCTGGGTTTGGATATCACGTGGCAACCCCCGATCGGAGGGTGAACATTGAAGAAGGCTGCAGAACATGCCTGGCGTGCACCGCAGCAAATCTCTGGTTAATGAACCCATGATCTGCCACTATTACGTGTGAATGGGCTCACTGTTACCAAGAGAAATAGGTCATATTTCATTGTATCATATTATCTATTTTGTATTGTTGACAGCCAGCTTTCCAGGGCAAAATCCATACTATTAAATTTCATACTGAAAATTATTAATTGCAAAAAAAGTTTTATCATTTGTACCTTGATTTCCTTACGTTTGCTATCTTCATCTTCTTCATGTTCTACCACTCCCTGAGTAACATTGGTATAGTTTGCTAGCTTATTAAGAAGAGATGATACCATGGGGTTGCTATCCATTTCTTCCTGTTTGGGTTTTGAAAAACTTGTTAATGAACACCAAGTCCCAGTAAATAAGAGCTCACATTAAAACAAACACAAAGGGCAGTATTTATTTAAGGTAAAATTTGCTGCAAAAATGTAGAGCGTTTTTCAAACACAGCACCCCTAGTGCTATTCCCCCCGCCCCTTTCCATCGTTGCCTTCTTGACAGGTTTTTTTAAAACCTGGAAAGAAAAATTACAGAAGCAGCAGTGGAAAAACACAGGGGGCTTAATGAGAATTTCAAGGATTTAAAAAAAAATATTATTGCAAAGCAAAAGTTGTAACACATCACGTTATTGACAGTCAGTACTAAAGCCCTAGGTCTATTTCTACTCGGATCTTTCTGTGCACTATCTGTATCACATCATGGATGCTAAATGATCAAATTCTAAACAACTGCTTTAAGTTTTAAAAAATTATTCTTATATGCTAGCCAGAACTGTGAAAGACCGAATTTTAAAAAAGGGAGGAAATTTTTTTGCAGGATTAGGTTGGATACTTCTTTCCCTTTCTTGGAGTCAAATGTGACTGCTAGCTCAGTTTTAAACTTCACACAAACAGAGCAAGCATTTCAAAAACCTCCTTTGAAAGATTATTTAACTTTTTCTTTGAAATGCGAAAGCTGCATTACAGCTGGCTGATGAGCCTTTCTCTAATACTCAAAAAACTTTCAGAAGAATATAGTGAGGAGTCTAAGTTGTAGCTAAGAACAAATTCTCTTGAAATTTTCCTTTAAAAGTTTTAACAAACCTTTAAGGTTACATCAACAAACTCAGTTAACAATCCATATCAGTTCCGTATCTTCTTGCCAAACTATAGATTTTCTCAATAGGATTAAGAGCAAAAGCTTGTGCTCGCAAACCTGTATCATCTCTGTTATCATATAGGCTGTTACAGGAGGAAGCAAAATCAGTTTTGCTTCCTCCTTTAGTAAACAGAGCACCATTGACAGTAGGGAAAATCTCAAGGCAGAACAACTGCCTCATCCAAAGCTCTCCCAAACTCATGCCAGCAAGGCAGAAAGGATGGAGGAGCACCATTTTCTTCCCTTCCTTCCTGTTGCATTTTTTAATGGTTTCCCTCCTATTGCAACCAATGGGAGAGAAATTGTGTATGCTAGCTACCTCCAGGGCTGGCATTCATCCCCCTCAACATGTTGGGTGCACGTATGAAGACTGGAACACTCCCAATTCACCTCTTTTTTTGCCTCTACCACTGTTGAAGCTCTGACATCAGGGGGCAAGCACTCCAGAGGTTTCTGTGGGGGCATCTGACATCAGATCTCCCTATGGCCTCTAGGATTCCCATACAGGGACCATAGGACTGCACTCTAAATAAGTGCCTTAGGGCACTATCCTATGCATGTTTAGACAGAAAAAAGTCCTACAATTCCCAGTATTCCCCAGCAAGCATGGCTGGCTGGGGATTGCTGGAAGCTGTAGGACTGCTCTCTGTCTAAACACATAGGATTGCAACTTTATATGCAAAAATATGGTTTCATCATGAATGAGAGAGTTCAGTTATCTAGCATGAAAAAATGCACCTGAGAAGTAGATTCTAGCCTATAAAACTAATACCACAAAATATGTCTTTAAAGGTGCTACAGGACATTGTTTTGGGGGAAGAACTGTCAATCTTCCTTCTCTGTTGTAGTAAAATGCATTGTACAGAGAATAAAAATAGGCCCATTCTTTCCCCACACTTTGTGCACTGTATCATAAAATATAAGTGTGGTAAAATATTTGAGCTCTTTATTATTTGAGCAAATTATACATTTGCAAGGGGGGAAAATCAGAATTAATTTTTTTAAAATCAGAAGCAATGGATTCAATCACACAGTAAAATGTAATTTTATGTGTTCTTCAACCTAAGTAAAGCTTGAGTTATTAATTCATAACTTTATTTGGTCTGATGAAACAAATTCTGTTTTAATAAATGCATATAATATCGCTTCCATATCATGGGGGGATTGCACTTCACAAGCATCTATAGAAAAATAATGTTTGGCTACCAAACCCAATTACAGTTTGTAAATGGACTTACACAATGGAACATACACAATAGGGTGTTCAGACAATTGCATCAATAAAAGAAGCCATTGTCCCTCCCTCTGCCCCTGCATGTGACTGTCATTTGTGTAATTCCTCACAATGCAGTTGGCCTGTCATCTGAACCCAATGTGCGGAGTGGCTTCATACCCACACTACAACCTCTACTGCAAGTAGTGGGCTGTAGGGTGGGTATGAAGCAATCCCCACTGCATCGCATTTGGAGGACACGCCAACCCATGCTGCCTCACAGGGAATTATGCAAATGATGGTCACACGTGTGGGGGTAGAGGGAGAAACTAGGAGAAACCATGATGTTTTACTGACATAATCATCCAAACCCATTCAATCGGTTTCAAGCAAACAGAGCAAGTACTACTTCTTCTGTAATTGTGTCTCAACATACAATTTCAAACGCAGTATTTATAACAGGAATTTGGGGAAATAAATTATTAAAATTACCTCAAAAAGAGCCATATTTTTCCCTTCATAGATGTTTCCTCTCTCCAAACCTGCATTATTGATAAATGGACTACTTTCCCTTGGAATCCCATCACCTACCATGGAACAACAAATAAAACCAAAGTTATAAGCAAATATATCAACAGAGTGTTTAACTGTACCTATAAATATACCAGTAAGGCTATTCATTTCATATTCCCATATGTGATAGATCTTCAGTAGTCTTAGCTTGATCATGCTACTAACTAAATGGAACTTACAGAATCTGTAGGGATTCATATACTTTACTTTCAAAACAAATGAGAGATATTAAAAAGTCGTATTAACTAACAAATTCTTCTATTTCTCCCCTTGTCCTTGAAGAACATTCAAATGTCATTGCCAGGCCTTCTGGTATAAAGGGAAGGAGTTGTGCAGATAAATCAAGAACTGCGCTCATGAGGGAAAAAAATCCTCATGGAAGGCTAAAGCCACCTCCACAGTTTTGGTTCCCACACTCAGCAGTTTGCTATTCCTCATTCTGCTGCCCAGTAACACTAAAGTACATGCACAGTCAGTTCACATGAGATTATGTCTGTACACTGTCCATTAAAAACAACTTGCAAAGGGACAATTCTGTGCTGCAAAGAACTCCACACAAACTTAAAGTAAACCGGCATGGAATTCTTCACGTGATATTTTGATGTGTCATGAACTTTTATGAAATGGCTCAGACAGAACATGGTATAGCTTTTGGAATCATACGCTTTCATTCTACTCTGTATTCAAACTCAAGATGCACAATTTTCCCTTGTACACTACAGAAACACTTCTAATTCCCAGGCACTTTTAATTCCAACTTAGATTTGCAGAAGATGCAAAAATACAGAAAAAAACATTATCTTCATTAGATGGTTATAATCCCACATAACAGTATTTATTATTCTGAAGAATAATCTTCAAAACAAATAACTAATCCACAGACATTTAATTATCTTCTCTGACTTTTTTCTGACGTATTAATAAATGATGTTGCCTCCTCCCCATAGTTAAATTCTTTCATCACCATAAATGCTTACCCTTTATTTATGAAAATAGTTATCCAAGTGAGAAGTTTGGAATGAATGCTAAGATACAGATGAGTTCTGAGTGAGCTGTGGGTGTGAGAACAATAAGTGGATCAGACAAGCCATCAAGAGTTAGTGATAGCCTGTGGGGTCCTGGTTTTGAACTGATGACTTGGCATTTGGCACAATCTACCTGTAAAACTTTTATACTCCCCTTTCCCCCAAACTCTGCCTCTCTAGTATTGGTGTATTAGGAAAGCTCTTCAAGACATGACTAGGTTTAGTCTGGTCAGTTGGAATACCCAGCAGGCTAGCAGATGATTATCAAAATGGGACTCAGTACAAGCATAGTACATACTATAAATAAGAACTGGATCTCTAGCAATTCTACCTCATCTCAACCAGCAGTATTTCAGAACATTCTATGTTCTGGATGAGTTTTAATACTTTTGTTGAAGGTTGGCAGATGGAAATTTTGGAGGTCTGACTTCACTTCCTTTCTGAATTGTAGGAAGCCTATTGCTTCTGTCTTTAATAACATAAGCAATAAAACCTGAAACTATTCTCTATGCTGCGTGAACATTACACTTGCCATAGAAAAAGAATGCATGATGGCAACAAGTTTTGCTAAGCACCCATATGTCCACAGAAACCACGGGGTATAGTATACCCATACGAATAATTCATTTCTAAAATGTGACATGCAAGTGCTCATGAGATACAGACCTGGTTCACACATAACAACAACTCATCAGTTAAACGATTATGCATGAGCAGGAGAGAGCAAATGCACTGCACCTCCCGTGCGTGCCTGAGACTTCCACTTTTTCTCCACAACCCACAATCAGTTCCTTCATAGGTTGGTGAGTGTGATGCCTGAACCCAGACAGATGGGTTGTTTAGCTCCTGAACAGTTAACCATGGTTTGGGTTAGATATTAATTTTGTAATTATAAATTTCAACCCAACAAAGCAAAACAAAACCACAAAAAAGAGAAAAATGTCAACATGATTGAATGTATCAATTTCAGTTAATACATATATATGAAAATACAGTTTTCTAAAAAATATAAGCGATTGTACATAAACTTCAACAAAGGCAGATGAAATTTCCATATATGTATCCATTTGTGAGTGGCGCCTATACACTACCTGTTCAAATGTTGAAAACATATTAAGTCCTTAATCATTGCATTATAGGAGATAAGGATTTATCAGTTAACCCATGGTTTGTTGTTGGATTAAATGCTGGGTTGTTCAGCCCCTAACCAACCCACTGAACTTGTGAACCAGTGTCTGGAGACTGTTTTGAGGTGGATGAATGTAAACGGCTTGAAACTTAATCCAGACAAGATGGAGGTACTGTGGATTGGGAAACCAACTACTCTGGATGGAGGTTTACAACCTTTCTTAGATGGAGTTGCACTCCCCATAAAAGACCAAGTGCGTAATCTGGGAGTCCTCCTGGACTTTGCACTAACTGGGAAGCCCAGAGGGCCGCAGTGTCCAGAAGTGTATTATACCAGCTTAGGCTGGAGAGGAAGGACCTTGCCTCAGTTACCGAGGACTACGGTAATGCACTGTAATGTGGCTGACTTTGAAGACTGCCCAGAAACTTCAGCTGATGCAGAATGTGGTCACCCAAGGGCGAGGCAATTAGATCATATAACATCTATACTGAGCTAGCTGCACCAGTTACTGGTGTGTTTCTAACCTCAATTTAAAGTGCTCGCTCTGGCCTTTAAAGACTTAAATGGTTTGAGACCAAATTACTTGAAGGACTGCCTTTGCCCATATCAGCCTGCCTGCACTTTATGATCAGCAAGAGAGATCCCTTCCTATTTTCCCATTTATGAGGGCAGTTAGGTGGGCAACCACATGAGAGAGGGCCTTTTCAGCAATGGTCTCTGGAATACATTGTCATTTGGGGCTCGCCAGGCCCCATCATTGCAAGCTTTTAGGAAGGCCTTGAAGACTTACTACTTTACTCTGGCCTTCCCCTGATTATGTTTTATCGGACTGGGTTGTAGCTGAAGTTGTGCGTTGTAGATTTTGTTTTATGCTGGTGTGTGGTAGTTTTTAGAATGTTTACTGCTGTTGCTGTTTTTATTATTTTTATTACTGCATCAGTTTTTATGTGAGTTTTACTACTGTATGCTGCCTTGGGAGGGCTCCTGCTCTGAAAGGTGGCCAAGAAATATTTAAATTAAATTAATCGGTCTGGGTTCGGATGTCACACTCAACAACCTACAGAGGAGCTGACAGTAGGTTGTTGAGTAAAAGCAAAAGTGGCAGGCTAACTGCAGGCAGAGCACTCACTCTCTCATCACTCATCCCTGATAGTTTACTTAACCCATGGACTGTTGTTACATCTGAACAGCCCCACATTCTTAGAAGTACTTCCCCTCCCTTGCAGTTCTAGATGATATGGGAAGGAGCACCTTGCTCAGAGACACATCACTAAGTTATTTGTTGTTATGCTCTGTGGTGCAGCTCTGGCCCTAGAAAGAGTCTACAGCCCTAGCTCAAATTAAGTTCAGCTGCTAACTCTAATATGAACAATGAGCCATTGCTTTGTTTCCTAGCACAAAGCAATGCCTAGCTTTAACCCCTAGAGTTCTGAAACCAAATGCCTTCTCGTGCCTTTGTCAAAATCAAACTAAAATTAAGATGCCTTTTAATTCTCACTGATATTGCAATACCAAGAGGGCTCACTCCAATCCCTTGTTGATTCTTACAATACCCAACTGTCTCAACATACATGTATTTTTCATACAAGTTCTGCTCACTCTGCATTCCACAAACCCAATTCCACAACTGGGAGATAGAATGCACAGTGAGATTTCATCTTGCTCCTTTTATCCCTTTTGTTATACTTTCAGTGTCACAAAACAAGAGGAGTCACAGCTGAATGAAACAACAACCTTTCAACCAGTTTTTCCTTCTGAAAATAGTACAGCTATTACAGAAAGAAAGCCATTAACATAAAAAGCAGCCTAGATTAACATTACTACACACATTTACAAACTGTAAAGCAATAACACACTTTAATAGATTAGATTTGCCCAGACACGTTAGATGAGTAACGCTTCAAAACATCAACATCCCAATGAAGATTAAACAACATAATCAAGCTATGTATTAAAGTTTTGAAAACAGGCAAGACAAATCCTGTATCCATTTTGCAGTGGTTATAGCAGATAAGCCAGTTGCTGACTAACAGAATGCATTCAGAATAATGACTGCATTTCATGCCAGGAAGACACTGCATTTCTGTTTAGATTTACTAGCTGAAGCAGGTATCATTAACAATAATGTATACAGCCATATTTGGCAATTTACCAATTACAGTCAGGGCCAGAAATATTGGAACAAGGATAACTGTTTTGGCAGTTGGCCTCTGTACACCATCACACTGAAGTTGAAAGGAAACACACCCAGATGGGAGCGAAGTCAGGACTTTCAGCTGTAATTCAAGGGTGTGACAAAAGTGGGGCACTAACCATTCAGGAAGTACAGCCAGTGGCATTCACCCCCCCCATCGTTGGTGGCTCATAAGTAATGGAATGAATGGCTGACAAGCAGCTGCATGGCCAGGTGTGGCCTGTTTCCTGGGAACCCCATGACCAATCAAGCAGATAAAAGGCCTGGAGGTGGTTCTAAGGGTTACATTTGCATTTGGTAGCTATTGACTGGAACTCCCAATATGAGGTCCAAAGAGGTGTCCATGCGAGTGAAGGAGGCCATCATTAGGCTGAGGAAACAAACGAAACCCATCAGAGAGATAGCAAAAACAGTGCGAGTGGCCAACACAACAGTTTAGAACATCCTGAAAAAGAAGGAATTAACTGGCAAGATCAGCAACAGCAAAGGCCTGGAAGACCACAGAAGACAACTAGTGGATGACCGCAGAATGCTGCTCATGGTGAAGAGCAACATCTTTCACAACATCTGGCCAGGTTCAGAACGCTCTTGCGGAGGTAGGCATGTCATTGTCAACATCTACAGTCAAGAGACGGCTTTATGAATGTAAATACAGAGGCTTCACAACAAGGTGCAAACCACTGGTAACGCTCAAGAACAGACAGGCCAGATTAGCCTTTGCCAGCAAACACCTAAAAAAGCCTGCCCAGTTCTGGAATAAGATTATTTGGACTGATGAAACCAAGATTAACTTGTACCAGAATAAGTACAAGCCTTAAACAGTTTGGGACCAAGTTACTTGAGGGACCACCTTCACCCATATCAGCCTGCCCGCACTTTAAGATCAGAAAGAGAGGCCCTTCTCATTTGCTCACCCAGGAGAGCAGTTAGGTTGGTGACCACACATGTGAGGGCCTTCTCTGCAGTGGCCCATACCTCTGGAACAAATTGCCATCGGAGGTCCGCCATGCTCCATCATTACAGGCTTTTAAGAAGACCTTGAAAATGTATTATTTTACCATGGCCATCTCTTGATATGACTGCTGTTGCTGCTGTTTTTGCTGTTGTTGGTTTTATCGTTGACTTCTATTGTTACTTTTATCACTATTTTATTGTGTTTATGTTTTTATCGCTTTTAATGTTTTAACTGTTTTAATGTATTTTATTGCAGTGAGCTGCCTTGGGAGGGCTTCTGCCCTGAAAGGAGGCCAAGGATTTTTAAATAAATAAATAAAATCCTCTCTCTGAATTCGCACTTTTCTGCACTCCCCCTTTTCTGGACTCTTAGTTTTCTCCCTCCTTCCCGGCTTCTCATTTCTCTCACCTTCCCACTCCCACTTTCTCCAACCCTTGCTTGGGAGTCCCCACCCCCCTCTGCTGCCTACCTCTGCTCACCAAAGCAGCAACGGAGCCCTAACTAGGAACCAGGAAATCATCAAGAAAGGAAGGGAAGTGGAAGTCTCCTGATCTCCTGACTTTCTACTTCCTGGTCAGGCCTTCGTAGCTGCTGAGATGAGATAGGGAAGGGGGTTGAGGAAGACACATGCAGGGAGGGGGGAAAGGTGAGGAAGGCACAAGGCAGGGAGAGGTGAGGAAGGTGCATGCAGGGCAGTGAGGAAGCAAGTCTGTTGGGCATAGTCAGGGGTCTTGGTAGACACCTGTGCGCCTCCGGGCACCACTTTGCTGACCCCAGCTTTACACTAAACTTGTGATTATAAAGAGGATATGGTATGTGTTTAACAGAGCACTACATAATACCCTAACCAGAGCATGCCACTTTTATTACAGTGGATAGACATCTTGAACACAAACTAAAAAAACATACTGTAGTCTTGACATCTAACACTTTGCAGCAATCTTTACCACTTATTACAGTTCCATGGATCTGACATTTGAAAGTCAAAGATGATATTGTGTTTAGGCATGAAAAGCAAAAATAAAACAGATTATGGTTCTGTAACCATGTGGGCTCTCTGAAAACAAAGGAGGGTTTAGGCCAGACTTCTGAACTGGATTACTATGCTCTGGCTTGCCTACAAGGAGTCATAGTTTCAGGCTCAGATTCAGGGCAAATGAGCAAACAAACAAAATTAACTTCTAAGTTATGCATTACTTGTCTTTACTGTTTGGGAACCATAGAGATCTCATGCAGCAGACAAAACTTTCATTTGTATTAATTGAAGCAAAAATTACTTTGAAAACATTGTATTGTGCTCCCCATCCAGGACTCAATTTGTGCACCAATTTACATACAGAGTTCCAGTGCATTTCTTTTCAATGGGAGGGCCAGCTCTTTGTGAAAAAAGCCTACCAAAGTGAAGTTGAAAGGCGATTCAGTTGTGGAGTCTTTCAACCTCAGTTAAAGGAATTCCTGGCTGTATGTATGCTTTTGTTTTCAGACAAGCAGTCTATCTTTCTTTCAAAAGTGCAAAGAGGTGGCACCCACAACATTTCAGTGTCTGCATTCACATGTTAAGCTAAAGCACAGTCAGTTGCTAAACAAGCCAACAAGAGTTATGAAGCTGGCTTGTTTAACCAGTCACCGTTTGTTGTAAACCACAACCTCTAGTTCATACATTACCTAAGCACTGATACTTTGAAAGTGAAACAAACTTGGCAGAAGCCCTCCTCCTAGCCACATGAGGAGGAGGAGTGTATGAATCCGAAACTTCACTCAGGCTCGTGGCGGCTCATCCACATAGCACTAAATCATAATTTAAATGCAGCTAACATGTTTTCCAATGTACACTATCCATGTTATGAAAAATCTTCAGCTTAGTTCTACTAATTTTCTTAAACCAGCTTGAGGCTATTGATATTAACATGCTTGGGGTTGCTTGATTGAAAAGCTCAATGGTTAAAAAAAATCTTCCATACAGAATTAACGTTTACTTGGATAAAATGAATTGGAACTGAAGTTAAATAAAGAAATTGCAGGCTTTAAATTATTTTTAATATGACATAAACCCATAACATTCTGACTGTTGCGTGAAATTAGTTGGGAGCAAGAAGAAACAAGGCTTATCTAGTATATCAGGTTATCTACAGAACAAATAGTTTCAGACGTCACCAAACACCCCCCCCCCAAGCCACATACTATAGGAGAAGGGGGGTGAGGATCATTAGTCAAATCTGAGCTCTAGAGAAAGAAAAAAACAACTCTGACCCCAAGTAAGGAGATGCTTTCCACTTCCCCTTCCACACTGCCCTCTCCCTTCAATATCTCCATTCTTTCCTTTCCATCCCACCCTCACTGCCTTCTCCTTTCCATACCTCACCTCTTTCATTTTTTTCTTTCATGTCCTGTCTCTTGTCTTCCCACCCCTATACCACCAGTCTTCATATGCATCTCAATCTTCCGGCTGTCAAGTAATCCACATACCTCTGCTAATCTTATATTTTCTTTATATATTTATGCAATCTAGCTATCTAGTGGAAAAGAGGAAGAACAAACATTTAGGCAGCAAAATTACCAACTAAATATTTAAGCAACAAGAGGTGGGTACAAGGTTACACACCTGATGTGAACACAGGAGCAGGAGGAAGCAGCTAGGGATATGTGAGGAATAGGTTTTGGACTGTCAAGTATATACAAGATTGAGGAAACATATGAACACTGTCTGTCTCTGTTTGGGCATATTAGGCTTGACACACTTTAAACCCAGCACATCTTAATAAAAAGGTTTTATTGGGAACACCATGCCACCTTCACTCTCTCGCCACACCCAATATTGTCACCCCTACCCAACACTGGCAAAAAAAATATTCACATTGATGGTAAGTGCCTAGAACTGCTGTTTTGGGTCTCAGTATGATGCCATATAAACCAAGTATCATAACATTAGAGTCAATCAGTGACATGGGCACAGATGCTGAGGGAGCAGTGGTGCCAATGAAGGAGGCACTGGGTCTGAGCACCACTACTGAACCAGCGACCCTCAAGGCCAAGTTGCCAGAAACATGCAGAACCATGATGCCAGAGACTGCCAGGCCTGAGACCCCTTATCCCAGACCACAGACTGCAATCCCCAGGCCTAGGCAGGAGTCAGCATGCTCACTTCCAAGGGCCTCACACTCCATGGAGCCAATGTGCCAATGCAGGCAGCACTCCTAGCAAGAGTTCTTGGGAAGATGAAGGAGTACTAGATTTCAGACCAGAAGACTACCCTTTTAAAGCCTTCCATTTTTCATTGCGGGGGTGAAACCTGAGAGAAGGCTCTGGATGTCAAGGAATAAAAGGCTTCAGTCTTATCTCAAACACTGTTAAAGCATGTTTCTTACTAGGAGCTCTCCTTGGTGCTGCAATGTCTGGCCTGCCTTACCGCTCTTTCCCCATGGGACTAGAACACGACATCAAACTGCACACACTAAGGCATTTCAAAGACTGCAAGTATTGGGGGGGCAAGGGGAAGAATGGAACACATGAGGAGAAGCTAAAGCCAACAGACACAGGAATCAAAGAAAGGGGAATGGAAAGAGAAAGGGACCATCCCCTCCCCCCAACCACATCTGCCTGCGAAATATCATAGGCATGTAGCCAAGAAATGTAGACTTGTCTACAACAATTATGCGTTGTTGAATAAAATGGAAACAGTCCTCTATAAAAGGGTCTTCAGTGCCTTGATCTAAACCAAATGAGTGGTGAGTTTAATTACTCATTTTAGTTTTTATTTAAATTCCAACTCCTAAGAAATTAGAATTCTCATAAAGGACAGAGCAAGTGAAATTATATGTTGGTCATGTTTGGGATCCAATGATATTTCTTGAGGCATAGGTATCTATTTATATTTATTTATTTATTGCATTTATACCCCGCCTTTCTCCCTCTCGCAAGGAACTCAAGGCGGCTTACATTATCCTCCTCCTCACCGTTGTATCCTCACAACAACAACCCTGTGAGGTAGGTTGGGCTGAGAGTCTGTGACTGGCCCAAAGTCACCCAGTGAGCTTCCATGGCCAAGTGGGGACTAGAACCCGGATCTCCCAGCTCCCAGTCCGTCACTCTAGGCACTTAAATGTCTGCAATCATATTTTTCCCAAAGACGTTCACTCAAAACAGTTCAAACCACTTTAATTTACCTCTTACCAAAAAGAGTGACTTAAAACCCAAGGAATGCTTATTTATGTTAATACTGTAAGCTGTCCTGGGAGGGCTTCTGCCCTGAAAGACAGCCAAGAAATGTTTTAAATAAATAAATAAATTTATATGAAAATTTCTAACTTCTGAAATTCAACATGATGTGAATTACTGAATGTGAATTAATAGCTAAGTTTTACATAGGAGACGCCTACCATCCCAAAGGATCGAAAGCTGGATCCAAAGAATGAGCAGGTATGGCTAAGGAAAGAGCAGTTCACGCAGCAGCCAGCTTGCTTGATGTTTTGTTATTCCAATTCCCAATGAAGAAAAGACAAGACACAATTTACTTTAAAAAATATTGGTTTCTTTGCAGACTGAAGTGCTGTAGAATATATGAATCTCTTCGACCTATGCACGCTTCTTCTATGGATCCTTGTTTAGGTGAAAAACCATCCCAAAACACATAAGACAGAGAACATGAGAGAGGACATGACGGCACTGCACTGAATCATCTATCATGTAAAAAGTATGGCAGATACAGTTGATGGAAGGGGTTATTGCTAAACCATGGAGTTGTTGTAACCTTTCTGTCCCACTATCCACTGCTTTCATCCAGTTGTGCTACCATTATGCAAACTCATCCCTCTCCTCAGCCGCTTGCACTGCCCCCTAAAAACCTGATGGCTGTGAAATGAGTCAAAACACAGTCATCAATGCTGACATCACTATATGTGGCAACATATCACCAACAATGCAGATGCTAAATACAAATTTTCATGAATTCAGTTGGGCAAAATGGATTGGGGAGGAAGAGTTGGCTAATTCAAATGGCTAGGAACAATTACCTTTTGCAAAAGGATTTTAGACAAGTGCAATCCTTTCCCAGTTTCCTGATCTATTGGCACCTGGACTAAATGTAACAAAAACATAAAAAGAGCATGGCCATTCTGTTGACCTCTGGCTCTAACCAGTCTTATCCTTATTAGCCTATCAAATCTTATTTAAAAAATCCTCAGCATTACACATTCTCAGAAAAGGAAGGACTATTCCTCATTAGCCCATTTGTATTAGAGCTGCAAGATATAGCATATCTCATATTCAAAACACAGCACTTTTATGTGCAAAAGGAAACTTCACCGGAAACTGGATTTCTACACAAAACTAAAGACTCAATGCCTTTATTAGCAATAAAACAGTTTAGCAGTCAACAAGCAAAAACAACTCTTAATATCTTGCCTTCTGAAGTATCTTTCTCAAAAAGACTAGAAAAGCTCAGAGGAAATGGTAAAACAACTTTAGTGGAATTTAAAGCGCACTTAAGGATGTGCTTGACTATAATTAAGTCAAGTAATGTCAATGTCTGTAAATATGAAATTATGAGCTTCCGTTAGGTATTCTGCTGTAACAGTAATACAAAAGTGCATGCAAAAGAAGATTTGAGATCTCATGAGCTTGATCAGAGTTGCATATAGCCCATTCTCATACTAGTCACAGGTTTTATTTTTATAGATAAAAGTTATATAGTATTACTGATTGACATGGTACTTATATCTTAGCAAAAAGTTGGCTTCCACATAAGATGTTCAGATTTATAAATGAGTTTTCCACTTCCTTGTCAACTCTACTATCTTTTTAATCTGCTATTATATTCTTATTCTTGTATCGTATATTTTATTGTAAGTCACCTTGGAATATTTTGTGAATGCAGGGTATAAAATATTCTAAAATAAGTAAGTGCCTGAACTCTACTCTTTCCCTTACTGCTTCTCCAACTCCATGTTAGTGCTGATTAGTTCTCCCCAAACCTAACATCCTCATCTAACCAATGATGGATGACTTGTAAGAGCCAACAAACTTTTAACCGTCAAAATGTATAGGTTGTTATTCCAGTTCTGTTATCCTGAAATAAACACTCCTATCAACATGAACAAGGAACACTTACACAGTCAGTTGCTGACTCTTCCAACTCACTTGAACTTCTAATATATAGATAAAATCAAAGTTGGAATTCAGAGGATGTTGTCCCAAGATAATTGAGTTTATAAGTACCCTGACCCCGACTGAGTCCAGATAAAAATCAATGGGACCACTGACATACTGAAAAGTTGCAGGATAGAGGCCCTGCCTAGGAAAATAGATGTGGTATTGCTTCAGCTGAGAGAAATACGACATATTTTGCAATGTACACAAAATATCTGTGACCATTATTTTGTTATTGACTTATTGTGAAATCCTATGCATCACTAGGCAGATTAAACCTAGTGTTTAAGGGAGACTGTACAAACTTCACAGAAGATTGCAAAAAATTCTCAACTGATCAAAGTAATTTGGTTTGAAGGGTGGGATCTTATTAAACCAACAAGCCTTTGTCACATCAATAAACTACAATGCAAGAAGCTGCAGGGATAGATGCTCCCATGTCTCAGCACATATACATCACACAGCAAATTGTGTGAAAAGGAAAAGAACAGTGATCCTTCTCTTCAAGTAATTTTCCACACTGGCAAGGGACTGTCCCTTCATTACAAGAACTGCCATGGCTGGTTTGAAATGTGTTGACAGTGATGGATCTCAACAGAGGAGATATTTTAAAATCCTAAATTAAACTGGACAGTCTGGTTTGGAAATATATTATTTTATATCCTGCCTCATCTTACAATAAAAAGTGAAGATTGAGATGGGTGATCACCCAGCTTGGGAGATAGGTCGGAAGGGGCAAAGCCCTCAATTATCTACATTCCATTCCCTTGCCATTAATTTACCTTCTCCCTCTGCCATACCTACCCCATCCCACCATTTGTATTGGTTGTCCCAGGGTTAAAAGCCTCCATCCTCAATGCCCTGCATATTCCTGCCTGCCATTCCATCCTGTATTGGAATCCTGTATTTGACATGCCACTCCATCCTTACTGCCTTGCATATTCCTGCCTGCCTAACTTTCTATCCAGATCACATCCATCTCCATGCCACTTCAGAGGCTAAATCCCACCCAGACAAAACTGTACATGAACACCATCAGAAGCAACACTGTCACCTCTTTGAGGTCGAATACAGGATTCCAAACCTGCTGGAGGTCAATCACTCCACCTAGCTTTCATGTCACCAACAGAGTGGGCTAGATGATACTAGAAGGTGCAGGATATGGGGAAAAGGACATGTGATCCATGCTTCCTCATCCAACACAGTATATAGTGTTGCTGCTATCTCAAGAAAAAGAGAAGCCCATATGGAAGATGGTTCTGCGGGGTTGTCCAAGTTCTAGGAAATCAGCAGTATGCCTTGTACTGCCTGAGCTTCTTTGCAAACTTCAGTGCTCTCAAGTGTCATCTCTCAGTGAACACCCAGGGTGCATCCCCTGGTCTTCTTCATGGCCCAGCCAAGAAGAGCAACATTAGGCAAAGCACTAGCCCAGGCATTAGGGGAGGGGACAGTTTACATGGAAGCTACTTGTCCATTAATCTGTTAACAGTTTGTCAGGTGGTGAGGGGAGGGGTTATTCCAGATATTTTGATTTAAGATTTGCAGGGTTGCTTTTGGGAATATAATTGTAAGTTTAATTGTGAACACCACAAGATCTCTGGGGTTTATTATATCCAAACAACATCTTACATAGTTTATGAACTCTTCCAGCATGACCTTTGAATTTCTTAATAACAAAGTTGAACTATCCACTTTAGAAGCCATTATAATCTTATATAGTGGTGCTCCTTGAAGTATGAAGAAGCACTTTAATTGACTGGCTGCTTGCCAGCTCTCCCAAGGAAAGCCAAAAATTGCCAGAGACTGCTATATTTGGCATATTATTGAATGATCAGCAGCAAGAGACTTTTAATGGTGCTTGTATACCTTTTCTAATAAGAACACAGGAAACATGTCTAAATAAATTTAAGCAATTCAAATATAATTTAAAAGTGAACAGTAATGCAGTTCCATTTTTAAAATAATGTATAACTAATAATTTAGTTATTTGTGTATTTTTAAGTTGGGAATTCAGTAAATCTTGGGTTAATAATCCTCCATATTGGTGGGTTACAACCTGAAACATAACTGCATGGAGGCTGTTACATGAAGTTCTTGTGAAGCAACTCCCATTGCAGTTGTCACCATTTTTACTGTGCCACAACACACCCTTATAGCTTAAATCAGCATCCTCAAACTATTTGGTGTGAGATGGGCTTAAATGAGTCTTTGAAAAATTAAGCCATCATGTTGGCTGCATCCACCAGTTGATGCCTGGAGTGGGGAAGGGACAATGTGATCACTGATTCCATCAGTGTGAGTCCTTGTGCAGCACTGATTCCGTACCCCCACCCATAGATGGGCAGCAGCATAGTTTCAAAGAGGTGATTTCCAGGTATTTCTGAAAATCTCAGAAGCATCGTCACTGCTCATAAAGTATAGCCCCATCCCAGAGCCCTGGTTAGGTAAGGTGGAGGGTAGGATGTCTGGAGACAATATAAACTGGTCTATCCTGTCGCTGGCGAGAAGATGCCTGTCCATTGGTCTAGGAACTGATCGCTTTTTACTTTGATAACAAGTCCATAAGTACTTATAATATATTTTTAAAATTTTTATTCTTAATAGTAACTGTTAATTAAGATAATGCCGTAATAATGAGTATTAGGAGCTTTTCTGTGTGGCTTTTAGAATGGAACCTAACTTATGCCAATATTCAAATCACCACAATGTCACATTCACAGAACATGGCTTCTCATCTCAACTTCGACAGCTTATAAGACCCATTCTCTTTATCATGTGGGCTCTCCAGATCAGTGCAGAAGCAGAGCAGATGAACCTGAACTTAACAAACCAGTGCTTGGGTCAGTTAAATTACCAGAGTTAACCCTGTAACTAATAACTATTTTGTAAACCTCATTTCAAACTGATAACCATAGATTTCATGAAATCCAAACTTTGACCAATCAATATGGACAGAATTCTAGCACTGCAAAAAATGCAGTACAAATAATCTCTTCAAATATTACATTGCCCAAGTCATACTTGTGCATTAAACCCTCTCTGCCAGAGTTATACCACATAAATATCTAGAAGAGCTTTCACAGAGCAGTAAACACTCCACAACATACACACAGGGCATTAATCTCTAGTTTTACTACTACTATAAAGGCTACTTTGAGTCTCTTTACTACTGTTCTCTGTCTCACAAGGGGTCTGCATGCTCTAAATAGTGCTAGAGTCAGAACCAAGTTACTATCAGAATTCCTATTTTCAAACATGATCTTTGCCCCTGTGGCCATGGTGCACCTTCAAAACTGTCTGGCACGAGGCTGCTCTAACTGCATCTCCATAACTCTGCCTGCAATACATCCTGACACTGTTACAAACTGAAGACCTCTGGGGAAACAAGATGATGCCTTACTTTTTCTACACCCCCACCCCCAGGCCAGATTTGCTCAACTTTTAGCCTGATGAAGGGTTCTGGAGAACTCAACAGCTAGCTCATAACTTTGTGACATTTTGGTTGCTCTAACAGAGGTATTACCATACTGTAGGTTTTACTTTTAATATTCCAAAGGGATGAACAATAATAAGAATAGATATCATATGACCTTGCAAATCTGAGGTCAGAAAGTAAAGTACTATTTTGGAGCTTTGCCAGTTTTCAGAGAATAAAAAGCCTGTCTTGATGTGCTTCAGATTCTATAGGCTTTACAGCTTAACTGCAGTTGAAAACAAAGTTTTCAGTTTTGATTACCTACATTATATGCAGCTACTATTATGTGTTATGTCAGGAACAACTTCTCTAACAAGCTTAAGTTTTTCCGTATTTTTTACATTTCAGTCTCGTCAAACCTAACCACAAGCCTCAAATAGAAACATTTTGTTTTTTAAATTCTCTTTGAATTCCCTTCATTTAATAAATAAAAAAGTAAAACTGAAATTGATTTTGCAAGCTTTATCCAAGTTAAGCAGTAAAGACTGCCTAACAAACATTTCAACAAAATTTTACAAAAAAGATGTAGATAGCTATGCTGGTCTTCTAGTGGGGGAAAACCAAGAGTAGGGTAATACCATTATTAAGACCACCAAAATATTGAGCAAATTTTCAAGTTCTTGCAAAACTCTTATACAAGCTGGATATTAAACAGAACAGAGGTAAGGGAAACTAGGCATGATGTTTGAGCCCAAGAGTCTGCAGTTTGGCATTTAATTTCTGAGCAACAATTTCCCTCCACAATCTTTATTTGCCTTTCATGACCAGTCCCAAACAAAGTACAATGAAGATAAAAACACAGGAAAATAAAGGCCTGCTGAGGCACACTATTTAAAGAAATGGAGCGCAAATATTTTGATCACCGTGTAATCTACACTTAAATAAAAATCGCAGTGTTCTTAACCTTCAACTTTCAGAAAAACAGAAATCCCTTTCATGTAGGAAGTTTCAACATATATTTATTTATGTAAAATATTTCTTGGCTGCCTTTCAAATCAGAAGCCCTCCCAAGACAGCTTACAACACTAAAACACATAACCATTAGATATTACAACTGATAAAACAAATACAATAAAAACAGCAATAAAAACCACCACTAAAAACAGCAACAACAGCAATCATATCAGGAGAAGGCCAAGGTAAAATAACATATTTTCAAAGGCTTCTTAAAAGCCTGCAATGATGGAGCATGGTAGACCCCCGATGGCAACTTATTCCAAAGGTGTGGGGCCATGACAGAGAAGGTCCTGTCATGTGTAGTCACCCACCTAACTGCCCTCACAGATAGGAAGATGAGAAGAGAGTCTCTTGCTGATCTTAAAAGTGTGGACAGCCTGATATGGGAGAAGGTGGTCCTTCAAGTAACTTGGTCCCAAACTATTTAAGGCTTTAAAGGTCAAAAAGAGCACAAAAATACCTCCTTGGGATATGTAGATGGAAACAGGCCAGAGCCAAGTATCATGCACATACTGATGACACTTCAGCCCAAACCTCCTGATGGGAGGTTTGGGCTGAAACCCAAGTGGTTTCATGTAGATGTTAAAAGGCATGGGGGACACAGGATGAAACCTTGAAGCACCCTACAGGCTAACAGCCATAGGGTGGAACAAAAGTCCCTCAGCACTACCTTCTGAAACGGGTCCTCCAGGAAGGACTGGAACCACTTTTAAACCATGCCTCCCAAGCCCAATTCAGATAAAGGATCCAGAAGGATACCATGGTTGGTGAAGTGGTAAGGCACAGACTATATATAATCAGAATCACATCTTTAAAAGCTTATCTGCTCTGTTAACATGAAAAACAAAGAGTAAGCAGTACACAGGTAGGTAGGTAGGTAGGTAGGTAGGTAGGTGGGTGGGTGGGTGGGTGGGTGGGTGGGTGGGTGTGAGGCTGCTGCAGCTGCTGCTGCTGCTAAATCCTTCTCCTGCTCAAAGGCTTTGTATCCTCTCCCTCCAGGGTTTGTCTCAATGGGGCTCACCTGGTATGAAAGCCAAGCTGAGAAAAATCACCAAGAAGGGCAGACATCTGATAGTGGGGAATTGTGGGCAGGTGAGGAAAGGCGGGGCAGGTCTGCCATTATTGTATATATTTTGGGCCTGAGGCTAGAAATGCCAGTTCAAGATTGTGGGAACTCCCAGATAACTAGTCATGAAGTTCTCATGCCTATGCACTGCTCCTCTATAGCTCTTCTGTCTGAGCAAAATTTATTTTTAAAAGGACTGAAATTCTGGTCTGGCTTTATTGCAGTGCTTTTTCTTACCAGACTTGTCAGTGCAGACTGCTACTTACTCTGATCCCCTAGTCTCACTATTTTATTAACCCAGATCTTACCTGTAACTTAGCTCCCATCACTAGACTATAACCTCACTGAGTGCACCCCGATGCTAATCACGCCTCAACTTCTGTTTCATAGCTAGATATACAGTATATAAAAGCATGGAATAAATCAGTCACTCGAGGCTCATGAATCTCATTACCAATGAGATCTGAAAACCTCACTTCACAATCAGTTAAAAAGAAAAGTCATTTGTGCAACTATTTCTTCAGCTTCCATGAAATTAGAATCTCCCTTAATACATGGCATTGACTTCTGGCTTTCCTTTTATCTATTTTACTTAACCTTGTTGTGTTAAGGGCAGCTCTACATTTTCCCAACAATGAACACAGAATGGGGGAAATACTGGGCTGGTTCGTATGATTGAACAGCCCACCATAGCTTAATTAAGCTATAGTGGGCTGTGGCCTGTGCCAGCGTGTGTGGGCAGCCATTTTGAATATCAAGCCATGGCCATGGCTTGTCATGTCATCTGAACCTGAGCAGCGGGGCTTGTGCAAGGGTTAAACAAGCAGCAGTGATTGTTTGAACTGGGTCACAGTCATGTATTTACAAGCACCTGGGAACCCTGTACACACATCATGGTAGCCAAGCAAAGTGTCAACTTTAGGCTATCTGGATCAGAGCCTAGAGGTATCTATTATTGGTGCAATGGCACAAGCAACTCGGTCTTCAAAGAGGATATAAAAATCAAACACTTGCAACTTCAAATGAATACATAGCTGTACAGTTGGCTTCTTTTGTGGGATTAAAAGATGAAAGTAAAAGGCTGACGCCTTCTCAGGCAGAAAATAACCCAGCCACTTTTTATTTGCATTTCCTAATCTGCTGAATATTTTAATCTAAACCTATAGTTGTCAAGATATACCACTGTGACCTAACTTTAACAAAACAAAACTACAAAAGCAAGAAAGATGGGCTCATATAAGATGGACAAGATGGCAATCAGCTGTATAACAGGCAGTTGCAAATATCCCTTCACAGTCCGGCATGACCAAGAAACAGAATCTGGTGTAGAACTACAGAGACTGGAGAATGCTGATGGCTGGGATCACCAGGGTAGGATTAGCCCCTACACTAATAAAGTCCCCAAGTATATTCTTTTGGTTTTGCTCATATAAGTGGGGGTCTCCTACATATATGCCTAGCCATCACTAACAGCGATCCTAGGGGTAGGGGGAAGAGAAGAGAGAATGCTTCTTTGTGCACAGAAGAGCCCAGAGGTCCTTGCAAGTTACAAGCCCTCTGCATATGCCTCACCTGTCATAACTACAAGAATTTTGCTAGTATTGGAAGTAAACACATTGGTGTTCTTTAAAACAGGTGTAGGGAAGCTCTGACCTGTGGGCCAGATGCAGCCTGCCCTGCCCCCTCTTTTCATTCCTGGTTGGGCTATCAGTCATGCCAACCATTCCTGCACAGCTCTCCTTCCTGGCTCCCCCTCGACTCCCCACACTAACCTCTTCTTGTTTCTTCCCTTCCACTTTTCTGCAGCTCACCAACCCATAGCTCTCCTCTCTGCTCACCTCCTCCTCTGCTTAACCTCCGCCACCATCACCCACCATGCTTCTAATCAATGCAATCAAGAGAGGAGAACAAGAGGAAAAATAGAAGGCCCAACCAGAGTGCGGCAGTTAGAGTGGCATTACATCCTTTGGAAAGATGCTCTAGCCACCACACTCCTGAGTAGGGATGCTGCCTCCAGCTCCCTTTCTTGTTCTCAGTACAGCAGGCAGCAGGATTACTGCAGAAAGCTGCATCACAAGCACTGATTAGGAAAGTAAACCTCCCCTTTTCTGCCTTTAAAATATTTTTAAGAAACTGTAGGAATCACAAATCTCCCACATTATTGTTCTTTCTGTTAGCATTATTGTTCTTTCAGTTCTTAAATATGAATACAGAAAGGAGTAAAAAATCATATGGCGCACACATCACCTTTGGAATGTTTTGAAAGGTCTGAATATATATCCTGCTGACTTTCCATGCATGGTTTGCAGAATACATGTGCTCAGACTCGTGCAGACCCTTTGGACATTATGAAGATGCATGTCAAGCAGTTTTTTCAACTAATATTTCTGCTGTATTACAGAAATTCAATAGTGTAACATTTTTCTACAGTATTCATGGCAGACAAAAAAATTTATCTCAGGATCCACAACTGCAAACTTAGTGTCTCACACAGTCCTAAGCACTGTACAAACATACAAGTGAAAGGTTGTAAAATGCCATTATTTTCAAATTACAAACTAGGCATATGTTTATAAAGCATTTAATCTTTTAGGAAGTAGTTCTGTGCAAGACCACTCCTGATAGCTAATTCCCAGTGGTTTGTGGAGCTTTTATTTCTTTGTCACCAAACCAGCAGCAGCCCCCATCCCCACCCTTTTTGATGGCAATCCATTTCTTATACAGCTTCTAAATCGTTGTGTAATACAAGCCATGGCAGACTGCATTATTTATTTATTTCCTGCCTTTCAGCCAAGGCATCCAAGACAGTTTACAATCACAAATTCTACAAATAAACAAAAAGTTACAAAAGACAAAACTATGAATCAGCAAACTTGTCTCAGGCTACTGGTGGTCTATAATGAGTGCTGGATCAACCAAAGGTCCATATAGTCCAGCATCCTATACCCATAGTGGCCAACAAGATACATCTGGGAAGGCCACAAGTAGGGCATGAAGGCAACTGAAATTCAATGGCATATAGACTCTGAACCTGAAAATTTCATATAACCATTATGACTCATTGATGGCTTGAACGTCTCCTCTTTGAAAGATGGAAAACAAGATGAAAGAGGCTCATGATGCATGCAGAAAGGGGCAAATAGGACTTTGTTCAAAATGTCACAGTACCGTACAACTGTATTTTAAAACTACATGAAGTCTTGCCGACTGTGTGACATATTCTCATTCAGTATGCATTCATCCTCTGCTGCAATCCCACTTTTTCTTTACAATGATCACTATTACATTTACAAAAAATACATGATTAGGAGAACTTTATGTCAGATTCAGTGCTTATTAAATCTACAAAAGTTTTACATTATATAAAACCAGGGGGAGAGACATTTCTGTAAGAATCATATAATCTCATAGGAGCTAAACAACAACAACAACACTGGAAGGACCATAGCTCAGTGGGAGAGCACAGGCTGTGCATGCAGAGAATCACAGGTTCAATCCCAATTAAAAAAAAGATCAGGTATCAGATAATGGGAAAGAGCCTCTGCCCAAGACCCTGGAGAGCTGCTGCCAGTCAGGGTTGACAACACTGGGCTTGCTCAACAAATAGCTGGTATAGGACACCTTCCTTTGTTCCCTCTCCTTCTCTTGCAAATCTATCACCTCTAAGTGGCTATGAGTCAATGGGCTTATTCAGACATAAATGACAAAGCATGATCTGGTGTCACAAGAACAAGTTGTGTTGACTAGGCTTGCACACGTTCTCTCTCACCCTGTGTAGGCCACGATCCTGGACTTCCAATCTTGGTTTAGCGGCAAACCACAGTTTGCCTTTTTGTCTAGGTAGGCAAACGATAATTTGTGCCAGTAAAAAAATAACTTGTGTCACAATTACCTAATGGGGCAGGCTAGTTGTGCATGTTTCTATCTGACTGGAAGGTTACTGCCACCAACCCTTTTTCCCTCTCACTCTGGGGAAGGAGATGCCAGAGCTATGGCCCTTTTTATCTGCCTGGGAGAAGTAATGACCAGCTGAAACCTCCCAACCATTTATTTATTTATTCATTCATTCATTCATTCATTCATTTCATTTCTATACCGCCCAATAGCCGAAGCTCTCCGGGCGGTTCACAAAAATTAAAACCAAACAGCACACAATAAAACAATTTAAAATATATAGAACATTAAAGCCATAATATAACAATGCAACCACAATAAGACCTAGCAGCAGTGCTGGAGTTTAAAATACAGATTTAAAACAGCAAAGCTAAAAGTTCAGAAAGCTAAAATGCTAAAATGCCTGGGAGAATAAAAAGGTCTTCACCTGGCGCCGAAAGGAATACAATGTAGGTGCCAGGCGAACCTCGCTGGGAAGCTCATTCCAGAGCCGGGGTGCCACAGCAGAAAAAGCCCTCCTCCTAGTAGCCACCCGCCTCACTTCCTTTGACAGGGGCTCACAGAGGAGGGCCGCTGATGATGATCTTAAGGTCCGGGCAGGCACATATGGGAGGAGGCGATCCTTCAGATAACCTGGCCCCAAGCCGTTAAGGGCTTTAAACGTTAATACCAGCACTTTGAATCGGGCCCGGAAATGGACTGGCAGCCAGTGCAGCTGGAAAAGTACTGGCGTAATATGAGCTCGCAGGCCAGTCCCTGTTAACAATCTTGCTGCCCTATTTTGGACCAGCTGAAGTTTCCGGACTGTTTTCAAAGGCAGCCGCGCATATAACGCATTGCAGTAATCCAGATGAGAAGTTATCAGAGCATGGATCACTGTAGCTAGGCTATCTCTGTCCAGATAAGGGCGTAGTTGGTATACCAGTCCGTGCCACTGAGTTCACCTGTGCCTCAAGTGACAGTTCTGGATCCAAGAGCACCCCCAAACTACGAACGTGATCCTTTAGGGGGAGTGCAACCCCCTCCAGAACAGGTTGAATATCACCTAGCCGGGCAGATGAACCACCCACTAACAGTATCTCCGTCTTGTCTGGATTGAGTTTCAGTTTATTGGTCCTCATCCAGTCCATTACCGTGCCCAGGCCCTGATTCAGAACAGCCACTGCCTCACCTGGATTTGATGAGAAAGAGAGGTAGAGCTGGGTGTCATCCGCATATTGATGGCACCTCAGCCCACACCTCTGGATAACCTCCCCCAGTGGTTTCATGTAGATGTTAAACAGCATAGGGGATAAAATAGAGCCCTGTGGCACCCCATAGCACAATTGCCATGGCATAGAGCAGTAATCCCCCAGCACCACCTTCTGGAATCAGCCATCCAAGTAGGAGCGGAACCACTGTAATGCAGTGCCTCCAACTCCCAACCCAGACAACCTATCCAGAAGGATACCATGGTCGATGGTATCGAAAGCTGCTGAGAGGTCCAGAAGAATCAAGAGGGTCACACTCCCCCTGTCCCTCTCCCAGCAGAGGTCATCCCACAGGGCGACCAAGGCAGTTTCCATTCCAAAACCAGGCCTGAAGCCCGACTGAAATGGATCTAGATAATCCGTTTCATTCAACAGTGCCAGGAGCTGTCCTACACACCTGCTCAAGCACCAGTTTAGGCTTTTTCAGGAGTGGTTTAATTGCTGCCTCTTTTAAAGCAGCAGGCACCACTCCCTCTCTCAAGGAGGAATTTACAACCTCCTGGACCCAGCTGGACATCCCCTCCTTGTTTGATTTAATAAGCCATGAAGGGCAAGGGTCAAGCACACAAGTGGTCAATCGGACTTGGCCAAGCACCTTGTCCACATCCTCAGGCCTCAGTAACTGAAACTCATCCAATAAAACTGGACCAGACGGTGCTCTGAACGCCTCTACCAATGGAACTGCATTAATCATGGTGTCCAACTCATGACGAATCTGAGCGACTTTATCTTCAAAGTGCCTTGCAAACTTAACACAGCGTGCTGCTGAGGGTTCCACCGTCTCTCTCCCTGGCCCAGACTGTAACAGGCCACGACCACTCAGAAAAGCTCCGCTGGACGACACTGAGAAGATGCAATGCTGGTGGAAAAGAACTGTCTCTTTGCCACCTTGACTGCCACAAAGTAGGCTTGATAGTGGGCTCTTACCTGTGTTCGGTCAGACTCAGCACGAGTTTTCCTCCACCTGCGTTCTAGCCGTCTCCCCTCTTGCTTCATTGCCCTTAGCTCAGGTGTATATCAAGGAGCTAGCCAGGCTCTGCTCAGAGAGAGAGGGCGCTTGGGCGCGATCATGTCAACTGCCCAAGTCATCTCTGCATTCCGCAGAGCGACCCGGGCTTCGACAGGAGCACCAGCCATACCAGCAGGAAAATCCCCCAGAGCCCTCTGGAATCCATCGGAATCCATTAATCTCCGGGGGCGGACCATTTTAATAGGTCCCCCACCCTTGCAGAGGGGGAAGGCCGCCAGGAGTCTAAACCTCAGCAGGAAGTGATCTGACCATGACAAAGGGACAGATGTTAATTCCTCCACTTTCAGATCACCATCCTCCTGCCCAGTTGAAAAAACCAGATCAAGCGTGTGTCCTTTTATATGTGTTGGGCCAATGACATGTTGGGACAGCCCCATGGTTGTCATGGCGGCCATGAAGTCCTGAGCCGCCCCAGATACAGCAGCCTCGGCATGGAAGTTGAGATCCCCCAGGACCATCATCCTAGGGGTCCTCAACACCAAGTCCGAGACCACCTCCGTCAGCTCAGGCAGAGAGACTGATGGGCAGCGGGGTGGGCGGTACACCAACAGAATCCCCAATCTGTCCTGGGTACCCAACACGAGGTACAAACACTCAAGATCTGCACTCAAATGAGCAGGAAGCCTGGAGATGGAAACTGAATTCCTATAGACCACAGCAACCCCCCCTCCCCGACCCTCAAGTCGGTGTTGGTGCTGCACCAAGTACCCAGGAGGGCACAGCTGGGAGAGAGTGACCCCTCCCAGTTCCCCCACCCAGGTCTCAGTAATACATACCAGGTCAGCCCCCTCATCCACAATCAAATCATGGATGAGGGAGATTTTATTTTGGGCCGACCTGGCATTCAGCAGCAGCACCACCACCAGACCCGAGGGCAGACTGGTAAGGCTGCCAGGAACCATCAGGTTGGGGGAAGAACCAGAAGAGGGGACAGCTGTAAGATGTCTAGCCCCTCTTCTCCTCAGCTGGCCTGTTAATCCCCCAACGCCATACCTCCCCCTGCCCGTGACCGCAGTTATGGTAGCACCTCCCCGACCCCCTGAGTTGCTCAGTAGTCCTCCCAGGCACATATTAAAATGTTAAGATATAAAATGCACAACAGTTTAAAAGAATATAAAAGAGATAAAAGAGAACAGCAGCTAAAAAGGAGCAAATAAAGTCCACAATTGCCCCTTTCTCCCTGGTCTTTAAAGCTGCTGCCCTCTGCTGCTGCTATTTGCTGCTGGTATCTGTGGCTGCCGGTGTCTCTGGAGAAGCAGGTGGGTGGGTCTGCAGGTGCTGTTCCGTGCGACTCCAAGTGCTACGCTAAGTGCGCACTTAGCATCGCACTTGGCGCGACGCCGAGGTGCATGCCGAGGCGCTGCCTCTGGCAGCCTCGCCTTAGTACCTGTTTGGCGGGGGCAGAAGCAGGCTCAGGATCCACCCGGTGCAGCTGCTAGCTGGTCCTCCTTCCCCCAGGCTCCTTCCCAAGCAGCCTCTGGCAGCCCCGCCTTAGTACCTGTTTGGCAGGGGCAGAAGCAGGCTCAGGATCCACCCAGTGCAGCTGCTGGCTGGTCCTCCTTCCCCCAGGCTCCTTCCCGAGCAGCCTCTGGCAGCCCCGCCTTAGTACCTGTTTGGCGGGGGCAGAAGCAGGCTCAAGATCCACCCGGTGCAGCTGCTGGCTGGTCCTCCTTCCCCCAGGCTCCTTCCCAAGCAGCATCTGGCAGCCCCGCCTTGGCAACCATGGGCAGACAGTTTGCTTTCCTCTTACTTCTCCATACACACAAGTAAGTGAACCCTGGAATGTGTGATCCACATGCTGAGGCAGGTGAGATGAGAAGCCCCTCCCTTGGATTTGGTCAGAAATCCACACTCCAAACCTCCAGCACCAATTAAGGGAAGATGTTCATCAAAGGAATATAGTAAGAGTTAACAAGGGAAAACAGAGTGGGTACTTGAAACGAAACAAAACGGTATAAACTTGCTAACCTATCCTAAACCCTTTGAGGTAAGATAATCACAGCACAGGGGTAACTTGCAACACACACGGCATCTTCAGTCAGGAGAGGGAACAGGGATCTAAAGTAGCAACGGTTTGGATCCCTGTTGCCAAATGTCCACATTTATTAGGTTTGGCTGGAGTATGGTGGGAGGCAGGGTAACTGCCCAGTTTTGTTCACCAGTCAGGTGTGGGGCACAGATGAAGATCCTTCTCACCATTTAGGCTAAGAGATGAAGCTAGAGCAGTGTTAATTAAAAGGGAGATATGGCTTTGGCCATCTCAGCCAGACTTATATCAAAGTTTTCCTGTTCGGGACGATTCGGAAGCCTAGAGACAGACATATATTATTCCAAGTGGGCTATGGATGCCATTATCCTTTTTAAACTGATGGGTTGTTACATGTGAACAGGGCCATTTTGAACAGTCTAAAATGTCTGGCATTATTATGGTTACCAAGTGGCAGTCTAGCATTTCCACTCTCTTAAACCTGCACATCTTAATCAGTTACTGGGTTGTACTATTTTAAACGCTTGAGATGTCTGTTTTTAGTCAGGCAAAGCTCAACTTCTTGTTTCCCAACTCCTTCCTCAGAATATTTTTAAAAAGGCATAGCTGATGGCTATGTTTGTGTCAGTTCTCACAGTCTCTCCCTCTTGTGTTAGATGTATAATCATAGCACTTATCACATCTGTATTAGCTATGTGGGTTACCTTAATACTTTCCATCTGAGAGCCACACTCTGAATCAGTGGTCAATTTGCCTCCCCTAATTATTAATTACTTTCCATCTGAGAGCCACTCTTCAGAGAATAATCATGCTATCTGCATTCATTTGGAATGATGAGCTTATTTGCCACACTCGGTCTAAGGGAGTAAGGATCACAGCAATTTTATTAACAGAACAATTCACTTTTGTCTCAGAAATGTTTATTTCATCCAGCCGTTTGTTTACTATGTTTACAAAACACTACATGGTGCCAGCAGAACTGAACAGAACTGGGAGACCCAATTCAAGTCACAGCTCAGCTGTGGATTTGGTGGGTGGCCTGAGCAAATCTCTCTCTCTCTAATCCTCAATTCATCATTTGCAAATAATCTGAGTGGTAATCATCTGCCTCAAAAAAATGACTGTGGAAAAAAGTAAGATTGTACAGCCCTCTGCAGAAATAGTATTTTTTTCTCACAGCCTGCTATGTACAATAAATTATCTACGTATTACTCTTTTAAGCCAGAGTAAACAGAGCCATTCTTTTTTTCCTCTTATTACGGGTGCTCCTCACACTAATACAGCTATTGATTTCTAAAGAACTGATATGTTTTATGGTCGGAAGTATATTGATAAACCAGTGTAGATACTTTGTAAATCAGCTTTCAACAGGGATTTTATAGGGTTTCCTTTCTTTTGTTTAAAATGTTTACCTGCCTAGAGCCTTCAGGACAGATCAGGCTATAAATCTAAAAGAATAATAGCCTGCTCTTTATAAGCAGAGCCACAGATCACTATTAGCTAACAAATCATTCCAAAGAACCTATGCATAAGATTATTACAGACACACAAAAAATGTTTAGGGTAGAAATATTCTTGAGAGTCAACCAGGAGTTCTACATACAAGGAAAACACATACAGACTTGTAAATTCCCTGCTTTCCCTCTCCCCTTTAATCACATATTCCAAACATTCATCACACATTTGACATACAAAAGGTTATTTATATTCCAGATATGAACTGCAACACTTAACCACATCAGCACACTCATATCAAGAGAATAGCATATCCAAATGACCCCATTTCAGCTATTTAGATGAACAGCTAACCACCACCACTGTTCTGTGACGGTGTCTAAAAGGATACAGGGAGGCTCCTGGTTCAGACCAATTACCTGTCTAGGGGCAGCAGATCTATAGTTTCCAAGGGCTTTAGGCAGCCGCCAGTCAAGAACTCAGATGTCAAGCCTGATGGCAACCACTGCAGGCAAACCATTTACTCTACTGCTGAGTTATGATGACCCCATTTTCTAACAAGACTGTAGTGATACTTAGCCTAACAACACTGAGCAGTTCAGAATAGTTTCATACAAAAAAAAAGAAACACCGCTCACTGTGCCTAAAAGGCTTCTAAATTAACCCTAATGAGAAATAAGCCATTATAAACTCCATGGAAATTATTTCTTCAGGTCTCAAGAGAAGGTAAATAAAAGTAATCTAAAAGTATAAGACTATTGGTCTGCAGTCTCTTATTTATTCAACTAAATAGAGCCAAACATATATATACTTGACAGGATAACTGAGTAACACACACGCGCACGCGCACACTGAGTGGCAAGCTATAAAGCAATTCTGAAAGTGTATTTTTTACATGTTATATATGAAAGTCGCAGTACCTGAACTGGTGGATCCTTCAGTCCTTCTATTATGCACATACTACATTTCCTGAGGTACCATTTCACTAGGAATAAACAGCTTTTTCACCCTTTTTACAATTTAATTCTATCAGTTAAAAGTTTTAAATAAAATGAAGTTTGCTTCATATGTGACTTTTTAACCTACATGGTCAAACACGCTCTTGTGTGAAAACTGCATGTATATTTCACAACCTGTATTCCAAAGTATATCAAAATTTAGTGTTGACACTGAAGGCAGAACAATTAATACAGTTTGGCATAACACAAAGCATTCTATATGCATGTTGTTTACAAAGGTTGAAAATAAATCGTGCCACAGACAAACGAGAACAAAAACACAATTTATGTATTTTAAACTAGTTCATTCAAATCACATTCTCTTGAATTAATTTATCTCAAAGTATAGTTATAAGAAATGCACATCCATCCCCCAAAACATCAACACCACTCAAAAGAAAAATTTAGCAGAAACTAGGTTTTTCAGGAAAGGAGCCAACAGTTCCCTTCTTATGCTATCATACATAGAAAAGTGCAGTAGGGAAGGAGTCAAGAACGTTAACTATGTTCTGGCTGTAAATACAAATTATCTTCGTATATGGCAGCCTTCCCCAGCCTGGTGCCCTCCAGATGTTTTGGACTACAACTCCCAGTATTCTTGACCATTGGTCCTGCTGGCTGGGGCCTATGGGAGTTGAAGTCCAAAAAATCTGGCAGGCACCAGGTTGGGGAAGGCTGATATACAATCATTGAAGGTCATCATGGAAGGTACACGTGTCTGGAAGAAGTGGAACTTGTGTGATTAGCAAAGCATTTGCGCTGGCTTTCCAATACATTTCAGAGCATTAATTAGACCACCAGCACACCAAACTATAGAAATTAATGGCTGTAGCAGTGTGTTTATTTATACTTAAAGAAATATCTTTTTCACCCTTGAGTGCCCCCAAAGTGGCTTACAACAAGACAAGACAAGCAGTAGCACTGAAACCATGTCAAAGTTACCCAACGGCAAATTGTTAAAAATTAAAATATTTGAAAACAGCAACATGTTAAAATCAACCATCTCCAAAGCTACACAAAACCTGGTGGAAAAGAGATGTTTTCAACTAAAAAAAAATCAACTGGAGCAACATATGACCTGGGGGCCTTGCTTTATGGAAAAGCCTAGACAATGCTGTCAGAATGCCATGTAGGTTCAGCCTCTATGTACCTGTGAGCACTCAGTATTGACCTGCCCTGCCATGCAAATTCTGAGATCAGCTTGTGACCACAGCACAGTAACGCAACTCACACTACTATGCTGAAAGAGTAATTGCTGCACCTGATCCTGAAGTTTTATTTGCAACATCAGAGGCTCAAAGAATCAGGTCACATAAAAGCAAACGCCTGTCTCTTTGATTAACACAATATTTTCAAATCATCTATATAATTTATACATTTTAATTAGCAAGATATTTTATGTTCTCCAAGAAATCACACATGGGGAAAAAACAAACTGTGCACAGTTAATGTTACAACAATATTGAAGTGAAGTAACATGGATTTTCTTGAAAATACTGTGAAATTATAGTCAGGGCAGTACAGGATGCACATGTGCATATTTAATCCTGTGTCCTTTCCCATTATTTCATATTTCTCAACAACCCAAAACCAATGTCCAAAAAATCAGGTACTCCTGGAGCACAATTCAGTCTCCCTCCCCACAAGTGCAGCTCCCTATGCACAGGAAGGCTTCCGATGGGGGGAGGAAGCAGCACACCTGAAGGGACTGAACTCTCCCCTTAACTTTACCCATAACATATTGCTCTCCTCTGCTACTCTCACTTGAGCTTACTTTAAATCACCAAAATTAACATAGCGTTAGTACAACAAACAAAACAAAAGTACAAGTTAACACAAAAGTTCCATCATTGTCCTAACTGTGGCTTCCTTCAGTCAACCCCAAAGACATCACCTGAATGATGCTGCACCCCCATATTCCTTGAGCTTCAGGAGCAAAACAAGGTAAATTCAAACAAACTTACTTTGAATACCAGTGCTTTGATTAATATATGTTCCAATATCAATTTACTGTTTTATATTTGCCCTTTTTTTTAAGAGGAGTTCAATTTTAATTTGTAATGCAAAACCACAAAAGCAAGAAAAAATATTTAAAATTTTAATGTATTAATTACATGTAATATTAACAGACACTATAATATTTCTCAAGTGTATTACAAGATCCTTTAGGCTTACTAAAAAGGTTATCACAGAGATACATTTTATAAAGCTTTGATTTGTTTAAAATACGCAAAGAAATCAATCTATGTTTAAATATCTACAAAATACTTTATTTAAATTATACTAAAGTGCAGAATGAAAAGTACTTAATCTGCCTTATGTAACAGAGGATTCTGATACTGCATCACCAAAATTAAACGCACACACTTACAATACATTGCTTCTAAATTCCAATACGTCGTAATGGATTGAACTGTGCAAAATAATGCCATGTGGTTAAAAACGCTGAAGAAAACAATCTCTGAATGCTCTGAAGAAGCTTATATGACTTCTACTGCCTTTCCACTAAAGCAGGAAGAAGTAGCAGTTTGTATAACACTTGCCTTTCTTCCTCTTTCTTTTTTTCTTCATTAAAAATCAGACTCACCTGAGCTAGGACCACCTTCTTCATAATCCTGTTCGCTCATAATCAGAAGTCTAACTCTTCAAATGTTAAAAAGTGAAACAGCAGAAAGCTGACAGTTGCCCTCTTGTTTTGTACAAGACCTCAAATCCTGTCTCTCGATAGTAGTGGATTAATCCTGAAGCAAGTCATCAAAGCTTCATGCAGTTTAAAGTACGCATGTGACACAAAGCCAAGCTGCAGTGCAGCAGCAGTACTCTCCAAAAGATTAAGCTGAGAGCGATGTTCATCAGTGATAAACCCCCACACACAATAAGGGCAGGGCCTACATCTCTATCAAGTGTCACCAGGTAGAAAGCCTTAAATTACATCTAGAATCGACTTGATGTTTACACCAGCAGATGTCTCATTTAAGAAACTGTTTCCATCAAACTACCCTTGTGCATATAAAGATATAAAGGCAGTGAACATCAGATTATATGGACAGCATGCTATTCATAAACCAATATTTTATGTAGCTAAAATATTTAATCCTAAATCCATGTGTATTAAAGAGCAAGTATGTGATTTTTGTGGCTCAGTGGTTCCCAAATTATGAGGAGGAGGAGAAGCTGGGGCAGTGCTGGATATTTGGAAGTTTGAATGAGATGTTCCTAGGAGGAAGAATATCCTGCAGGAAACACAGGCAGAGGCACTTTTCTCCCAGCAGCAGAGGTTTAGCACTACAGAAGCCAAAATGGCTATGCTAATCATGGGAATTGCAAGGATGCAGGGAGCATATGGGATCTTCTAGCCAAGCAACTCCTCTCTCTCCGCTCCCCTGCCCCCCTCCCCTAGTTTTCCCTGGCTGGCTATTTTTAGGAAAGAATCTGATATGCTCTTCTAATACTAATGTTGGGTTTAGCACCCTAGTCTGCACACTTTGTACACCCAACAGTATGAGGATTCTGTGCACTTGTATGCCAAAAAGATAGCTGCTGGTGAGCTGCAGGATTGGGAGGCAGAGTAAGGCAGCTGCTATCTTGTACAAGCAATATAGTGAGAAATTATCATCAGTGTTATATTTTGGTACATTCATACCTTTATGAAAATAAGCAAACCAATGGCTCTGAAGCATCTTTCGTATAGGACCCCAAAGACATACTATGTTAAAAATTTAGTTACAAATATGATTTAATTTCCCCTTCATGGATCACTGCCTTGTTGTGGCGAAGGGGCTTGCGTAACTCAGTGAAGCCATAAGCTATGCCGTGCAGGACCACCCAAGACGGACAGGTCATGGTGGAGAGTTCTGACAAAATGTGGTCCACTGGAGAAGGAAATGGCAACCCACTCCAGTATTCTTGCCAAGAAAACCCCATGGAACCTATCACAAGGCTAAAAGATATGACGCCGGAAGATGAGCCCCTCAGGTCGGAAGGTGTCCAATATACTCCTGGGGAAGAGCAGAGGGTATTTCCAAGTAGCGCTAGAAAGAGTGAAGCGGCTGGGCCAAAGCCGAAAGGACACTCAGCTGTGGATGTGTCTGGTGGTGAAAAGAAAGTCCGATGCTGTAAAGAACAATATTGTTTAGGAACCTGGAATGTAAGGTCAATGAATCAAGGTAAGCTGGAGGTGGTCAAACATGAGATGGCAAGATTGAACATCGACATCTTGGGAATCAGCGAACTAAAATGGACAAGCATGGGCGAATTTAATTCAGGTGACCATTATATATACTACTGTGGGCAAGAAACCCTTAGAAGAAATGGAGTAGCACTCATAGTCAACAAAAGGGCGGGAAAAGCAGTACTGGGGTACAATCTTAAAAACGATAGAATGATCTCAGTACGAATCCAAGGCAAACCATTCAACATCACAGTAATTCAAGTCTATGCCCCAACCACTGAGGCCGAAGAAGCTGAGGTTGATCGGTTCTATGAAGACCTACAACACCTTCTAGAACTAACACCAAAAAAAGATGTCCTCTTCATCATAGGGGATTGGAATGCTAAAGCAGGAAGTCAAGAAATCACCGGGATAACAGGCAAGTATGGCCTTGGTGTACAAAATGAAGCAGGACAAAGGCTAATAGAGTTTTGCCAAGAGAACACGCTGATCATAGCAAACACTCTTTTCCAACAGCACAAGAGGCGACTCTACACATGGACATAACCAGATGGTCAATATCGAAATCAGATTGATTATGTCCTTTGCAGCCAAAGATGGAGAAGCTCTATACAGTCAGTAAAAACAAGACCTGGAGCTAACTGTGGCTCAGATCATGAGCTTCTTGTTGCAAAGTTTCAGCTTAAATTGAAGAACGTAGGGAAAACCACTAAACCATTCAAGAATGACCTAAATCATATCCCTTATGAATATACAGTGGAGGTGAGGAATACATTTCAGGGATTAGACCTGATAGACAGAGTGCCTGAGGAACTATGGACGGGGGTCCGTAATATTGTTCAGGAGGCAGCAACGAAATCCATCCAAAGAAAAAGAAATGCAAGAAAGCAAAGTGGCTGTCTGAGGAGGCTTTACAAGTAGCTGATGAAAGAAGGGAAGCGAAAAGCAAGGGAGAAAGGGGAAGATATATCCAACTGAATGCAGAGTTCCAGAGAATAGCAAGGAGAGACAAGAAGGCCTTCTTAAATGAACAATGCAAAGAAATCGAGGAAAACAACAGAATGGGAAAGACTAGAGATCTCTTCAAGAAAATCAGAGATCTCAAGGGAACGTTTTGTGCCAAGACGGGCATGATAAAGGACAAAGGAGGCAGGGACCTAACAGAAGCAGATGAGATTAAGAAGAGGTGGCAAGAATACACAGAAGAACTATACAGGAAAGATCTGAATGTCCCTGATAACCATGATAGTGCGGTCACTGAACTTGAGCCAGACATCCTAGAGAGTGAAGTCAAGTGGGCCTTAGGAAGCATTACTAACAACAAAGCTAGCGGAGATGACAGTATTCCAGCTGAGCTATTTAAAATCCTAAAAGATGATGCAGTTAAAGTGCTGCACTCAATATGCCAACACATTTGGAGCACTCAACAGTGGCCACAAGACTGGAAAAGGTCAGTTTACATTCCAGTTCCAAAGAAGGGCAATGCCAAAGAGTGATCAAACTACCGCACAATTCTGCTCATTTCACATGCCAGCAAGGTGATGCTCAAAATCCTACAAGCTAGGCTTCAGCAGTATGCGAACCAAGAACTACCGGAAGTACAAACTGGGTTTTGAAGAGGCAGAGGAACTAGAGATCAAATCACCAACATTCGCTGGATCATGGAGAAAGCAAGAGAATTCCAGAAAAACGTCTATTTCTGCTTCATTGACTACTCTAAAGCCTTTGATTGTGTGGATCACAACAAACTCTGGCAAATTCTTAAGGAGATGGGAGTACCAGACCACCTTACCTGTCTCCTGCGAACCCTGTACAAGGGTCAAGAAGCAACAGTAAGAGCCGGACATGGAACAACCGATTGGTTCAAAACTGGGAAAGGAATACGACAAGGCTGCATATTGTCGCCCTGCTTATTTAACTTATATGCAGAGTACATCATGAGAAACGCCGGGTTGGAGGAATCACAGCTCGGAATTAAGATTGCCGGGAGAATTATCAACAACCTCAGATATGCAGATGATACCACCCTAATGGCAGAAAGCGAAGAGGATCTAAAGAGCCTCTTGTTGAGGGTGAAAGAGGAGAGTGCAAAAGCTGGTTTGAAACTCAACATTAAAAAAACGAAGATCATGGCATCTGGCCCCATCACTTCCTGGCATCTAGAAGGGGAAGAAATGGAAGCAGTGACAGATATTATTTTCTTGGGCTCCAAGATCACCGCAGACGGTGACTGTAGCCATGAAATTAAAAGACGCTTGCTCCTTGGGAGGAAAGTTATGGCAAACCTAGACAGCATAGTAAGAAGCAGAGACATCACCTTTCCGACAAAGGTTCGTATAATCAAAGCTATGGTTTTCCCAGTAGTAATGTATGGCTGTGAGAACTGGACTATAAGGAAGGCTGAGCGCCGAAGAACTGATGCTTTCGAACTGTGGTGCTGGAGAAGGCTCTTACGAGTCCCCTGGACTGCAAGGAGGTCAAATCAGTCAATCCGAAAGGAAATCAACCCTGAGTGCTCATTGGAAGGACAGATACTAAAGCTGAAGCTGAAATATTTTGGCCACCTAATGCAAAGAGAAAACTCCCTAGAAAAGACCTGATGCTGGGAAAGACTGAAGGCAAAAGGAGAAGGGGATGGCAGAGGATGAGATGGCTAGATAGCATCACTGATGCAATGAATATAGACTTGAGCACGCTCCGGGAGAGAGCGCAGGACAGGAAGGTCACGAAGAGTCAGACACGACTGAACAACAATGATTTAATGGTCAAGCAATTATCAGTTCATTCATCAATATTGAACCCATCAATGTTAGTGCAAGTCCGATGCCTTGCAGAAGCTTAGTCAATTTTTTTCCAAACATGCAAGCAATCCCATTAAAAGTGTTATTTGATAAGGATTATTTTCAGTTTAAATATACTGAATAGCATCATTTGGAGGAACAAAGGACACTGTTTTATATTATTGGCTCATCTAGCCCAGTACTGTCTAAACTGAGTGGCAGTGGCTCTCTGGGTTTTGAGGCAGGAGATGACAGCGATTGAATCTGGGGCCTTTCCCATAAAAATGTGCCCTACCACTAAGCTCTAATTGAGAGCCAGTGTGGTGTAGTGGCTAGAGTGCTGGACTGGGAGTCGGGAGATCCTACTTCTAGTCCCCACTTGGCCATGGAAGCTCACTGGGTGACTTTGGGCCAGTCACAGACTCTCAGCCCAACCTATCTCACAGGGTTGTTGTTGTGAGGACAAAATGGAGAGGAGGAGGATAATGTAAGCTGCCTTGGGTTCCTTGCAAGAGAGAAAAAGGCAGGGTATACATGCAGTAAATAAATAATAAAATAAATAAATACATAAGCTATAGGCCTTCCCAAAAAAGAGAGCTCCAAGGAAGAACAACTTATATTTTCTAACAGCACAGTTCTCTACAGGTTTACTCAAAAGTAAACTGATTTCAGTAAGACTTACTCCCAAGTGTACATAGAACTGCAGCCTAAAAGTGAAATGGATTTCTTTGCATTTTTATCCTTTAAATCTTACAAAGTTTAAGGCAAGGGTGAGGAACTGGCAGTCCAGAGGCCAGATGCAATCCACAGGGTCTCCCCAACCAGCCTCCCACCCTCTTCTCAGCCCTGCTCCCTGACAGCAGTTAGATGTGAGAAAGGCCTCTCACTGAAGCCAATGGGTCTCTTTTTCCAGCCTAACTGCAGTGTGGAAGCCAATTTGGGGGGAGGGGCCCCACTTTGGGAAGGGAATGGTAAACCCTCCCCACATCCTTCAGCCCCTCCCTGGAAAATCTTCCCAGCATATGGAAGGCTTTTTTTTCAAGCCTAGCTTCAGTGCATGGGGTGATTTGAGGGGGGCACAGCACATATGAGGGTCCTGCCCAAAATTCCCCCAGTGCATCAATTAAGCTTTGGGAAAAGCTTCCAGTTGGGGCCAATGGAATGCTTTTTCCAATCCTAATTGTTGTATGGGGGAAAAAGTCAACCCTACCCTCCCACTGTGATTGCCCCCAAAATAAGGGGGCCTGCACACCAGTTAGGCTAAAAAAAAGAGGGTCCTCTTGGAGATAATGGGAGACATTTTCAAGGCTCATCGCTGTGTGTGTTAGCTGTGTGAATGGGATGGAGTGTGTGGCTTTGGCCCAGCCCACTACTGACATGCAGCCCCCAGAAGGTTGGCTAACAGAGAATGTCCGTAGAGGTGAAAAGGGTTCCCCTATTCCTGCTTTAAGACCATAACTATTCCCATTTCTATAGTTTCTAAAGATACAGTCCAAGCTGTGCAAGTTACAGTTACATACTGCAAACACATTTTAAATGTTGGCCAGCACCCCACTTTTTATAAAGATTAATGTTCGTAACCCATCCATGCCTCAAGTATCACATGGGCACTAATAATCTGGCCTAATTTTCATTCTCAGCAGAGTGTTTAAAAACGTCCTAGCTATGCTCCCAATACGCTATCGTCCTATCTTTTGAATAGATATGCAAACTGCTTATTTCCATAAATTTAAATTAAAATGGTATGTTGGAATCCAGAGTAACACTTAGCTGATATCTGGAGAAAGGGGTGGGGAGGCAATCTTTGCAATTCCTCTTTTGCCCTGTTCCTCCTGAAAATTTGAAGGGGGAATTGGTGATCACCTACATCCTCCCTTCCTGCAGTGGGGAGCCTCCGCTGGATCCCAGTGCTATCCATAAATGGAAGAGGCCCTTCCAATCATGGAATGGCCAATCTGGTTACAACCCAATGTATTTGGCTCTGGATAGGGGTGAATGCTCCTTCCTTGTTCTTCTCGACCTCTCAGCGGCTTTTGATACTGTTGACCATGGTATCCTCCTGGACCGCCTGGAGGGGTTGGGCATTGGAGACACCGTATTGCAGTGGTGTCCTTCCTCTCCGGCAGGTACCAGAGGGCAGCACTGGGAGAGGAGGTTTCGGACCCGTGGCCACTTACTTGTGGGGTGCCACAGGGTTCCATCCTCTCCCTGATGCTATTTAACATCTATGTGAAGCCGCTGGGGGCTATCATCAGGAAGTCTGGGGTGCAGTGTCATCAATATGCGGATGACACGCAGCTCTACCTCTCATTCAAATCTTCACCAAGGTTGGCCGTAGAATCCCTGTCCAAATGTCTGGAGACGGTGAGTGCTTAAGCCTATCTTAAGGAGCGCCTCCAGCAGCACCAGACAGGCCGCTTAACAAGATCAGCCTCGGATGGCCTTCTCTCTGTCCCATCAGCCAGGACAGCTAGACTGGTGGGGACGAGGGAGAGGGCCTTTTCTGTGGTGGCCCCCACTCTGTGGAACTCCCTCCCTAGGGAACTCCGCCATGCCCCCTCTTTAATGAGCTTCCGTCGTGCATTAAAAACGTGGTTGTTCAGGCAGGCATTTGGGGTGGGTTAGGGTATTTTAGAAAATGTTTTATGGTAGAATTTTATTGTTTTAAACTGTTTTATTGTATGTTGCACATCGCCCAGAGTGGCTGGGTGACCAGCCAGATGGGCGATTAATAAGTTTAATAATAAATAAATAAAAATATTTATTTTCTTTTTTTTTTAAAACCCAGAAAATTGGATACTACATCTAAAGTTCGTTCTCTCTCTCTCTCTCTCTCTCTCTCACACACACACACACACACACACACACTCCAACTTAAAATTCCTTCATCTCATAGTCAACACAAATGTTTTATTTCATAGAGAGTAAACAAGCATTTCCCAGGGCTGCAATCCTAAGCACTTCTATTTGAGAGGAAGCCCCAATGAACTCAGTACAAGTGCTTAGAAAATATGCATGGGATTAGGCTGCATATTCAAATACAACTCAACTGGAAAATCTAGCTTGACCAATACCCCCTTACTTTTTTTTTCAATTCCAAGTAAACATGTTTAGCAACTTCAGGACCAGTTACAGAATTCCGGGACAAATTAGTTCCAATTGTTCCAAATCATTCACTTTACCTTGATCTTTGTGGTAAAGGCCTAAATTGTTCATCCATTGACTAACTTTGAACAATAGTTTAAAAAATCTGCACCAAATTTGAAGGGCTTGGTCTCAGAAATATATAAATTATAAAGCAAAGCAACTGCAGATGACACAGAAAGGGCTAAAACAGGTCTGGGAGAAGGAACTAGGCATCAGCATTAACCCTGAACAATGGAATGTTATCTAGTCTAGACTCCCATATAAATCAATCTCCTCAAAAACAAAGGAGAATGCCTCGAAAACAGTGTATTGATGGTATCTCATGCTAGTGAAATTCAGCTATATTTATACCACTAGTAGTCCCCCTTGTTGAAGAAATTGAAAACAGAAAAGCATGCTGAAGCATAAATGGTGGGAGTACAAAATAATAGGGCAATTTTGAGTGGTCTTCCAATCATCCAAGCTGATACTTGATCAAGACATAAATCAGACTCTAGAGCTGGGCTTGCTGACTATATTCACAGGGGAAAATAACTATCTCATAAGGACCTTCTATTATTTTTCTGGACTGCAGTTTAAATGGATGTTAGTATGAAAGTCCTCTCATGAACCCTCAACAGAAAATTGGAAAAATAAAATGTAGGACCTTGCTCTAACGGAAAAAGGAACAGAGGTCTTTAAGTAACAGTGCAATGGAAAATTATTTTATTATAGCTGGCATGAGTCATTACTCATGATAATCGGCATAGCAAATTCTTGCATCCCCACATAGGGACATTTGGAAAAACATACCAGGCAACACGAGTGGGTGCTGGTGTGTGAGACCTTTTTGAACGTTCTGACTTTTCTGGGCTATGTTTGTTATCAAGATAACAGTAGACAAGTGCATCCACTTGTACAGTATATTGTTGGTTTTGTTGTTCACTTTGTTTTGGAAGAAAAGTTAATAAAAAGTATTTTTAAGGTAAATATGTTTAGAATGGGATGGTTTCTGTTATTCTTTTGGTAGAGGCAAAATACAGCAAACTACAGCCATCAGTAGACAAAATATATGCATTAACTCTTGTCACACCACACATAATGAACTACCCTAAACCTGTAAAGCAAATATCTGAAATATTATTCAGATATGCGCTGTGTTCCTTGCCACACATGTAGCTCTCAAACAGCATACTGAATTGGTTGATGCTCATGAATTTATAGGTTCAAATCCCACAATAAGAAAGCAGAATGTAGAACTTAACATTTTTTATGGAAAGTGTCTCTAGATCAGTGCTGGAATATGTGACTTGCATGAGCAAGGTCCCAGGTTCAATCACTAGCATCTTCAGTTAAAGGATTTTAGAGCCTGTGCCAAGACCTTGGAGAACTACTAGTTACAGTAGACAATACAGGGATAGAATGACTAATTGTTTGAACTGATATAAGGAATTTCCTGCATTTGATGTTACATTTAGCGATCTCAGCATTACTAAGTGCATGCAATCGTTTTTGTATAGTACTGAGGTTATAGAATGGAGGAAGTTTCCATGTTCTGTTGGAACATGGAATCACCTCCCTCTTGGCTCCTTAATTATACCTATGATTCTTATTTGAGAATATTTAGCATTTAAAATGTATTCTAGTGCTATCATTTTTATGAGGGACCATGATAATTAATACAACATAGAGGCAGATCTGTTCAAAGACAAGAAGTTAGAAATCCAACTGGGCAGGTTTCAGTTTGAAATGTGATCTTCCCAGAAGCCTATTAGGAAACACCTTTGTAACTTGCTGGGGAAATATATCAACTGCTGCTGTAATGGTGGAAGTATGATGAACAGTTTTTATTTGAATATATTTAGCTTCCTTACCCTTTACTCTGTCTTTAGCTCTCCAGTCTGACAAGCAAGCTATGCATTATGCACAAATGAGCATAACAAAGCTCCAACCCCCTCTTTTTAAGTGAAAAGTAGCCTTCAAAGGCTACTATTTTGAGCACAGAAAATGCTTGGATTGAACTTGGGGGTTCATTAAATCCATTGTGCATAAAATCCATTCATGGGATTCATGCAGAACATTGCCATTCTAGTCTTCAAGAAAAAAAGATTGCACAAGCATGAAGTTTCCCTACCCCTGGCCTAAAGCATGCCTGATTTAAAATCAGCTGCATCCATATATATCAAATAATGTAATAAAATGTCGAGTGGGACTTGGAGGCGGGGAACCAAAGTTAATACCACAGATGGCACAACTAGTATATAAGCTGGGATTTTATTTCTCCATCTGCTATCTAAGCAGCATATTGTTGGTATATATTCTAGCAATACCAACAAAGTACAAATGTTAGCCTGTGATGACTGAGATTACAATATTAGATATGCTGTCTGCAAATAGCATCATGTTCTGAAACCTAATCTGCACGTGTCACATCTATTGTCAGCTATCAAATGGTTATATAAAACACTAGATCTTCTAGTGTGCACCTCGATGCAGAACATTTACCAATCTGGGACTGGGGGCTGGGAGTCAGGGAAGAGGTCTTGAGAATAATATGAACTTCCAAAGTATCCCTTAAACATAATTACTTATGTTCATATATAAACTATACATATATTTAAATGTTTGCACTGTTGAACTTGTTTACTGTTGTAGCTGAAACAGGCCTGCAAAATGTGTCAAGTCAAACTCACAAAACCATCCATTTGTTATGGCTCCCAAGTGCTTGATGAGCTGGCCCCACTCCCATTGTATGGTTGCCCCAGGCAGATGGCAAAAACAAGCCATTGTCACGACTCCTTGTGACAAGGAGTTCCATAGTTCAGCTTCTCTCATATTAAATACAGACATAGAGTGCTTCTAGACAAGGTTTTTATGGCACCATTGCCCTGCCTCATTCACAGAGATTTACAGGGGATCCAGACAGCATTGTCTTCTACTCATGACCCTCCCATGTTTTCCTACAGCTTCTTCTGTCTTTTCCCTTAAAGCAGAAAATCTGTTAAGAAACAGCTGCACAATGCCTTCTGATTGCTAGTGCTAGGAGCCCTCCGTCTGGAAGCATCAATAGGTTCTGGAAATATCATGACTAAGCTTCTCTATTTTAGGTAGAATGTGCTGATCAAGGCTCCAAGGGGAAAAGACTTTTGCCTCTCAAAGTATTTTTACTCATCTACTAAAATCTATTCTGCCCTTCTTTCACACTTGTACCCTAACTTCCCCACACAAACTGCCAGTTTCTTTCATCACACCCTCCTGTAGCTTTTACACTCACTTCCTCCTATAACAGCTTCCTTCCCTTATCTCCTTCCTCCCTATTCCCAGTGTTTTTGCTGTTATAATTATATCATCTTCATCATCCTTCATCTCTCTAATATATTATGTTATTTTTATTTCTAAAATTTATAAACTGACCTTCATCCACAAGGGATCCCAGGGTGGTGTACACAACATTAAAATAAACAAACACATCCAATATAAAAATATACAGTTACAGGACAAATTAAAAAACAAAAACTCTTCAACCAGCAAGCCAAACAAAAACACAACAATCAATTCAGTTTAAAAATACATTACATTGTAAATTCTAAAATTCTAAAATATCACTATGTTAAAATGCTTAGGCAGAAAAATGTATTAATTTGGCACCAAAAAGAAAACAAAGTTGATGCCAATCGGATCTCTTTTGGAATGGCATTCCAATGTGGGAGCGTTACTTTGTGTATACTTATACATTATGTTACTTTGTGGATACATAATGATTATCTTCTACTGATGGTATTTGGAGAAGAACTTAGTGCACAGGCAGGAGAGTATGGAAACAAATGGTCCTTCAGGTACTTTGGTACCAAGCCGTTTAAGGCTTTAAAGGTGATAACAGGCATCTTGAAACTGGGCTCAATAATGAAAAGGGAACCAATGTAATTCCTTAAGGATTGGTGTAAAACAGCTCCTGCTGAATTTTGCACGTTGAAGCTTCCAAACTGTTTTTAAGAACAGCCCTACATACAACATGTTACAGTAATCCAGCCTGGATGTCAGAGCATGAATCACCATGGCAAAGTTATCTAGGAATGGTTGTAGCTAGTAAAATGTTCTCCAGACCACTGAGGCCACTTGAGTCTCTAGTGACGATGTGGGATCAAAAAGCACCCCAAAGCTGCACACATGTTCCTTAACTCAATTTCACCTCCAGTTCCTGGCGCCACTGCCCAATGCCAGCTTATTCTTATTTATCTGATTTGTACCCCACCTTTCTACCAAGGAAATGGCACTCAAGGCAACTTATAATCAAAGCTAAATAAAAACTTGATTAAATCAATAATAAAACAAATACAGTCAAAACACAATTAAAAACACAGCAACAGCAACCAACCCAATAGACCCACTTATACACTAAAGGCCTTCATCAATAAAAAGGTCTTTGTCTGCCAGCAGAAGGATAGCAGAAATAAAGCCAACCTAGCCTTCCTCAGCAGGGATTTCCACAGCCTGGGAGCAGCCACCAAGAAGGCCCTCTCTCATGTCACCACCAAAAGTACCTCTGAAGCAGGCAGTAGTGAAAGAAGGGTGTCTGCCGAACATAAGAGCCATGCTGGATCAGACCAAGGGTCCATCTAGTCCAGCATTCTGTTCACACAGTGGTCAACCAGCTGTCAAATGGGAACCCACAAGCAGGACATGAGCGCAACAGCACCCTCCCACCCATGTTCCCCAGTAATTGGTGTACATAGGCATACAGCCTCTGATACAGGAGGTAGCACATAGCCGTCAGGACTACTAGCCATTGATAGACTTCACCTCCAGGAATTTGTCTTAACCCCCTTTTAAAGCCATCCAAATTGAGGGCCATCACTACAACTTGTGGTAACCAATTCCATAATTTAACTATGTGCTGTGTGAAGAAGTACTTCCTTTTATCTGTCCTGAATCTCCCACCAATCAGCTTCATGGGATGTCATCAGGTTCCAGTATTATGAAAGAGGGAGAAAAATGCATCCCTATCCACATTCTCCACACCATGCATAATTTTGTAAACCTCTACCATGTCTCCCCTTACCCTCCTTTGTCATTTGGATGCCCATTCTCCCAGTTTTAACCATCCTAAATAATTTGGTGTCATCAGCAAACCTGGTCACTTCACTACGCTCACTCCTAATTCCAGATCATTCATGAACAAGTTGAAAAGAATTGGTCCCAATACAGATCTCTGTGGGACCCAACTACTTCCCTCCATTAGGAGAATTTACCATTTATACCTATTCTCTGCTTTCTGTTCTTTAACCTGTTACTGATCCATATCTTATGGACATCGCTTCTTATTCCATGACTGCTAAGTTTGCTCAGGAGTCTTTAGTGAAGGACTTTGTCAAAGGCCGTTTGGAAGTCCAAGTAAACAATGTCTGCCAGTTCACCCCTGTCTACATGCTTATTGACACTCTCAAAGAACTCTAAAAGGTTAGTGAGACAGTCTGACATCAATCCCTGGGAAAATTCTGGAGCAGATGATAAAGCAATCCATCTGGAAGCACCTTGAAAACTACGCAGTGCTTACTCGAAGCCAACATGGATTTGTAAAAACAAGTCCTGCCAGACGAATCTGATCTCATTTTTTGATCAAGTAACCTCCCTTGTGGACCGTGGGAATGCTGTAGACATCATATACCTCGACTTCAGCAAAGCTTTCGACAAAGTGCCCCATGATATCCTGATGAGCAAACTAGCTCAAAGTGGGCTACATGAAACAATGATCCGGTGGATCCACAGTTGGCTACAGAATCGGACTCAAAGAGTGCTTATCAATGAGACCTTCTCAAACTGGGGAGAGGTAACGAGTGGGGTACTGCAGGGCTCAGTCCTGGGCCCAGTGCTCTTCAACATTTTTATTAATGACTTGGAGGAGAAGGTGCAGGGAATGCTGATCAAATCTGCAGATGACACAAAATTGGGCAGGATAACTAATACTTTCGAAGGCAGAAACAAAATTCAAAGTGATCTGGATATACTGGAGTGCTGGGCAGAAAACAACAGAATTAAATTTAATAGGGATAAATGCCAAGTTCTGCACCTAGAAAAAGAAACCAAATGCACAGTTACAAGATGGGGGGTACGTGGCTCAACAACACTACAAGCGAGAAGGATCTTGGAATTGTTGTAGAACACAAGCTGAATATGAGCCAACAATGGGATGTGGCTGCAAAAAAGGCAAATGCTATTTTGGGCTGCATTCATAGAAGCATAGCTTCCAAATCCAGGGAAGTACTAGTTCCCCTCTACTCAGCACTGGTTAAGCCTCATCTGGAGTACTGTGTCCAGTTCTGGGCACCACACTTTAAGAAGGATACAGACAAACTGGAGAGGGTTCAGAGGAGGGCAACAAGGATGATCAGGGGACTGGAAACAAAGCCCTATGAAGAGAGACTGAAAGAACTGGGCATGTTTAGCCTTGAGAAGAGGAGACTGAGGGGAGAGATGATAGCGCTCTTCAAGTACTTGAAAGGTTGTCACAGAGAGGAAGGCCAGGATCTCTTCTCAATCATCCCAGAGTGCAGGACACGGAATAATGGGCTCAAGTTACAGGAAGCCAGATTCCGTCTGAACATCAGGAAAAACATCCTGACTGTTAGAGCAATACGACAATGGAACCAATTACCTAGGGAGGTAGTGGGCTCTCCCACACTGGAGGTGTTCAAGACGAGGCTGGACAGCCATCTGTCAGGGATGCTCTGACTTGGATTCCTGCATTGAGCAGGGGGTTGGACTCGATGGCCTTGTAGGCCCCCTTCCAACTCTACTATTCTATGATTCTATGACAGGACTTACCTTTGCAAAAGCTGTGCTGATTCTTTTTCAGCAGGACTTGTATTTTTATATGCTTAATTTTATATTTAATAATGCTTTCAACCAATTTATCCAGAACAGATATTAAGCTAACCAGCCTGTAATTTCCCAGAACCATCCTGGATCCCTTTTTAAAAATCGGTGTTACATCGGCCTTCTTCCAGTCCCCTGGTACAGAGGCTGATCTGAGAGGTCATACTGCATATTTTCGTTAGATCAGCTCAATTTCATATCAGATCAAGAACTCAATTTCATATCTGAGTTCTTTAAGAACTCTAGGATGGATACTTTCTCGGCCCAGTGATTTATTTACTTTCATTTGTTAATAAGGTTGGGAACTTCATCTTTTGTCACCACTACTTGCCTCAGTTCCTCAGACTCCCTTCCTGAAAACATCACCTGTTCAGGCACAGGTGTGTGTCCTATTTTCTGTAGTGAAGACCAATGAGAAGAATTCATTCAGCTTCTCTGCAATCTCCTTGTCCTCCTTCAGTACTCCTTTAACTCTATTGTTATCCAAAGGTCCAACTGCCTCCCTAGCTGGTTTCCTGCTTCTGATGTATTTAAAGAATTCTGTTGTTGGCCTTGATACTGTTAGGGATATGCTCTTCAAAATGCTTTTTTGCATCTCTTACTGCCTGCTTGAATCACCTTTGTGCAAGCTTGTGCTCCTTTTGTTTTCCTCTCTTGGGCAAGATTTCCATTTTCTGAAGGAAGCCCTCTTTTCTCTAATAGCATTCTTGACACTGCATGTTAACTATGCCAGTGTCCTACTGGATGTGGTGCTACCTTTCCTAACCTGTGGGATACATTTTAGCTGAGCTTCTATTATTGTGGTTTTGAGTAACCTCCAAGCATTTTGAAAGGATTTAACCCTCTTGACTCCAACTTCCTTTTCACCAGTTCCCTCATTTTAGAGATGTTTCCTCTCTTGAAGTCAAATCTGATTATGTTGGACTTCTCGGGCAATTTTTCACTTAAATATATATTAAATCTGACAGCACTGTTGTCACTGTTTCTAACTGATTCAACAACATTTACATCTTTTACGAGATCTTAAAACCTGGGCAGGTTCATATGGGAGAAAACAATCTTTCAGGTAGCCTGTTCAGGTAGGGCTTCAGAGGTCATAATCAGCACTTTGAATTCTGCCTGGAAACAGACTTGTAGCCAGTGAAACTGTTGCCATGTGCTCCCTGTAACCGGCCCTGGTCAACAGGCTGGCCACAGCATTCTGGACCAGCTGACGTTTCCAAAGGCAGCCCCACATAGAGCACATTATAATAGTCCAAACAGGATGCAGCTAAGGCATGCGTAACTATGGCCAGACATCTCTAGAAACTGGCGTAGTTGGTGCACTAGCCTCAGCCATGCTAATGCACTTGTGGCATGCATTCTTCTGAGGTGAAGAAGGTGGTCATTGCCATGGAAAGAACATGCAGTGGCCCCAGTGCTTCTCCTTTACCTCTCCCTCAGTCCTTTTGTCCTTTTCACCTGCATTTTTCCCATTCTTTCTCCTCCCTCCTTCCCACTTGGCCAGTCACCCTGCCTGGCTGTTGTCCATTTCGTCTCTTTTCCTTCTCTTCCCTTCCCTTTCCTCCAACTTTGCATGCTACAGGCATGCTAGCTGACCCTACACCTAAAATGGAATTTGCCTTTTTCACAGCAGCTGCACACTGGGTTAACATTTTCACTGAGCTGTCCACCAAAATCCCCCAAATTTCTTTTTTGGCCAGGCACCACTAGCTCAAATCCCATCAGAATATACATGAAGTTGAGATTATTTTTTTGTCCCAACATGCATTACTTTACACTTGCTTACATTGAACTAATTGCATTTGCCATTTCGTGCCCATTTTCCCAGTTTCAAGAGATCCTTTTGGAGCTCTTCGTAATCACTTTTGGTTTTAACCACCCTAAATAATTTGGTATAATCTGCAAACATGGCCACTTTATTGCCCATTCCTAATTCCAGATCTTTTATGAACAAGTTGAAAAGCATTGGTCCCAACACAGATCCCTGTGGGACCCCACTGTTTACAGCCCTCCATTACTATTCTTTGCTTTCTGTTCTTTAACCAGTTACTGATCCATAAGAGGACCTCTCTGTGGCGATTCCACATGGACAATATGTAAATAGTAAAGGTTTGTATATATGTACGGTGGCTAGTATGTATCTGGAATGATTGACAGGTGAGTGTGAGGTGGGGGTTTGGCAGAGTGTGGGCAAGAATGACAGTTTCGCCAGTGGAAGAAAGAGGGAGTGGCTGAGTGAGAATGGAACGCAGTGTGATTGGATGAGAGCTTGTGCAGAGAAAGGTGGGGTAGTTGCTTCTGGAGAGTCAGATAGGTCTGGGAGTAAAATAGATTGGGAACAGCTAGATAAATCTGAGATTAGACTGGGAGATAAGAGTGAGAACATCTAGTGAGATGGCCTGTGGGTTAGAGAGCGTGTGAGAGAGGGTGTGAAAGGTTTTGAACATAGAACTAAAAGCAAGAGTTATATTGTGCAGTTTATAGTGTTGCCTTATTTTAATCATCATTCCTGATATCCTTTCCTCATCCCAACCCAGTTCCTATTTCCAATCCTGTTGTACCAAATAAACCTTCTATGTTTTCAATTTTAAAAGACAGTTTCCTTTTTAGTTATTAAGAAGGGTTTCACAGAATAACCCCCACATGCTGGCTGCTTGGTCTGTGCTACCAAAAAGAAAGAAAGCAGCTCAAAAAAGGGTTATAGGTGGCAGCAATTGAGAGAGTAGCGAAGCATCACAATACACAAACACAGGGTTGTGGGTGAGAGCCTAAAAGTGGCAGTGTGAGGAGAGACACTGACCAAAGGACCTGACCTGGTGACCTGGTAGGACCATAAGGTAGTCAAAAAGACCTCAGGTCCTCATACTCTGCTCTTATTCCATGACTGCTAAATTTGCTCAGTGGTCTTTGGTGGTGTTGTTGCTGTTGTTGTTTATTCGTTCACTTCTGACTCTTTGTGACTTCATGGACCAGCCCACGCTAGAGCTTCCTGTCGGCCGTCGCCACCACTAGCTCCCTCAAGGTCGAGTCCATCACCTCCAGAATATCATCCGTCCATCTTGCCCTTGGTCGGTCCATCTTCCTTTTGCCTTCCACTTTCCCTAGGTCTTTGGTGAGGGACTTCAAACAGAAACAACAGGCTGCAGGGCAGCAAGGAGGCACTGGGCAGACTGCAGTGCTGAGGTCCAGTGATGGTCCATGACACAATGCTTGAGAAATAACGGTTTAGAAAAATGATGAATAAGGACAGACACAGACACACACACAAGGTTTATAAAATTATGCACGGTGTGGAGAAAGCAGATAGGGAGAAAAACTCTCTCATAATTCTAGAACCTGGGGTCATCCAATGAAGCTGAGTGGTTGGAGATCCAGGACAGGTAACACCACGTATTCTGGGCAGCACATTGTTGAGCTATGGAATTCGTTACCACAAGATGTAGTGATGGTGCCGGTTACCCAATAGGGACCTCCTGTTTTGGCCAGGACTACAAAACAGGGGAGTTGTAAAGTACCTGGTTGGTGAAATGTGTTTGTCTTAGTACAGGAGTCAGCAACATGTGGCTCATGGGCCAGATCTGGCCACTGCCACCCCCACCCCCCATTTCAATTAATTTTTTTGAAACAATAACAGTGTCTGTAGTGGCTACACAGCAACAAAAGGGTGAAACTTGTCCATTTTAGCACTCCGTAGCTATTACGGACACCATTTTTATTTATTTATATTTTTCAGTGCTCGTGCAGGGAATACATCCTGTGGATGGGGGGGCAAAAATGGTCCCCAGGCCTCCTGCTGTTGCCCACCCCTAGCTTAGTAGGATACAAGCTGTGCAGGACTGATTTTAAATAGTCCTCATTTTAACTTTTTTGCTGTTAGAAGACACAAGTGACAAAAAGAGTGAAGCAGATTTTGAACTGAAATAGAGGGGCTCACCCTGACCAGGGCAAGACCTACCATTTGTCAGAACATCAGTTGACTGACTTAAGGCACCATGAAGGGGGACAAAATGTCAGTTGTTTCATTCATACAGTATTGTTACTGCTGGAGGAGGACACCATTTCAATCCAGCTCAGGCACCAAAAATGTCTTGGGCCATGTGGCCTTATGTGCGCTGGCTCCTTACCCTATGCTCCTCCTCTTCATCCCATTTCTGTTGGGCAGTGTCACTCAAAATCCTCACCAATAAGAAAGAAATTGTTAGAAACACAAGCTAGGCTTCACTATCAAACCTTCTAGCCTCTACTTGACAGAAATCCAGACTACACTACTGGGTTCCTAACATATACAAATAACTTTTCTTACTGAAAAAGATGAAGGAAATTGTATTTAACAGATCATCTGATGTCAGTTGTTACCACATCTAAAAGTAGCCTTACCAGGTAATATGACTCAGCTGGTAATGCTGGATCCTTTGTACATGAAGTCACTGCCCCATTATCTTTGTTGCAAACAGGTTATTTCTAGCTGCCTTTGTCAGAATAAAGGTCATAAGCTCTCAAGAATTAATTCCTTCCACTGCCCAAATACAGAAATATAAATTTGCCACTCCTATTGTCTTGCTAGTTTTCAGGGTTGCTGGCTTTACCAGTGGTACTTATTTTATTTTTATTTTTTTTACTATATCTGCATTTTCGGAAAAGCATTACTTTCTGAATTTTTGCCATGTCGCTCAATAGTTGTAGGCATAGGAACACTGGCAGAAAAAAGTAGGAGCAATTCTACCAAGAACAGAAGAACGACCTTCCTGGTTAAGTCCAAAATCCATCTAGTCCAGTCCCAACATTCTGTTTCAGCTACAGTCAGCCTCTGGAAGGCTCACAAACAGAGCATAAAGGTGATGGTTGTGCTATGTTATTTGTACTTCTTAAACTTTTAAACAAATCTTGCTATTTAGATTTGTAACAGTATGGAGCTACTCTTTGATAGTGAAAATATTATTGTACAAAATTCTAATTACATCTAATTTAAGCAAGTCATAATCTCAGCCTCCATTCTGCATATCTAAAATGAAAATAATATTTACAGCAATCTCCAGATTGCTGCAAGGGCAAACAAGGTAATGATTGTGAAATACTTTGCAAGTTAGAATTTTTAAAGGTTCAAGGAGAAAAAAAGTAATCGAATATAAGCGTGATGAGTAATCCACCATAACAGAACATGAAGGTTCAAAATACTTTAGACAGACTTGAACAATCTGGTTATGCAGGTGGTACTGCAAGTATCTCTGTTGTAGCTTCTCAGAGGTCCCAAAAGTCTAAGGTTCCATTATTTCTGAAGGCAAACAAAACTCCTTTCTAATATTTTTAGCAGATTACTGACAATTGTTAGGTATCAAGGGAAATATAAAATGTGGTCTTGGAGATAGTTAATGTTAGGCAAGTTGATATCATTAAACTTCAAAGAATAACTATTCTGTTGCATTACATAACTCTAATTATTTAAACTCCAAAAATACTTTGAGATACTTTCACCTTACTGTTTATTTATTTATTGTGTATTTTAGAATATTTATATTCCACTTCCTATTTTTAAAATCCCAAAATGGTTTACAATAAATTATAGAAACAATACATCATTATAAAAACACAACATTTAGACAAGTTAATGGCTGGGAAAAGCCAGGGTAAAACCAGTACATTTTTAATTATCATTAGGATTAGGTTTGCTCACTAAAGGCTAATACAGAATTGCAGCCTGCATCTTATTGAGCATAATATCACAATAAAAACATTCCAGAGGAAGAGCCCTGTAAGTCTGTTACAACAAAAACAGCAAAGTCTAGAGGCAGCTTAAAAACTAACAAATGTATTATGATATAAGCTTTCCATAGGTCAAAGCCTACTTTGTCAGATGCATGTAGTACCTACGAGGATGAGTATCTATACCCTGAGTACAGGGAGAAAGAGAGAAAATTATTATTTTTGCACAAAATGAGGCCAGAATGTCAAGCAATGCAAAAGATAACAGTATGACTCAACCCTATTCAAAGCACAAATGATAACAGTGGAATTAAATATGAAAATGAGAACAGTGAAATCAGTCAGATATATTTGGGAGCAAATGTAAGATCCCCTTATTATAAGATGAATAACTGATAACTAAAGACTAGGATCCTGTATCTTGATACATAAAATGTGACCGGGGGGGGGGGGGGGGGGCGCTATAAAAAAAGACTGCAATTCGCAACACTGAGAGCAGGCATGAATTCTTTCCCACAGCCTAGAATTCTACAACCTTCTTTCAAATGTTGTACAAAACTCTGAAAGCGTACAAATATTATAGCACTATCCACTCCCTTTCGCTTTATAAACACAGTAGACTCACCTTCTGAATATAGGCTCCTAAAGTGTAGCTACAAAGAGACAAACTAGCCAGAGGTTTCATAGGCAGCACCTGACTTTATCCAATATATGAAAACTGAAAAGAGCGTAGGTGTGTCAAATATACCCAAATTGAGATACAGAGGAGGACAAACTAATTTAACAGAGAGAGAACTACTGGAGTGCTACACACAACCTATCAAGACATGCTTTTGCATTCCCATTAACTTTAGTGCCCAGAAACAGTGAATACTTTTGATTTTGAATCTCACATTTGCCATGACTGTTACAGAAGCCAATTTCAAAAAGCCAGCGTTCAAGAAACAGAAATTCCCAGATGAAGGGGTGGGGGAATACTAAGAGCTCCTTTCCATCCAAAATGCCCCTCCCTCACATCCCAGCTCTATTCACACCCCTCTGAACTTCTGAGGCCGAGTGTCAAGGCTTTTTACAGGTGTCATCAGTGGCTGTTATGCTGCTGAATCTTTCTGTCTCTGTGGATATACTTCTGGACAAGGATGGGTGGGGATATAAACTCTGCCCTGTCAATGCCATGACACACCTCTCTTGGGCACAGAAGGGGAAGTGAAGTTAATGTGGCTCTGTTCCCCAGTTTCCATCACTTCTGTCACTTCAGCATTTTAACCTCTGCCTTTTCTTTTTAGGTTTAAGGAGGTTTATGTGTATAACCACAAAAAATCTAAATCAGAACATACAAAAACATCACAATTACCACCATCACAAACCCCCAGACTGTTTCTTTTGGGGAATGTAAACATTAATGAGAAGGTCGATCAGTTGAGAGTGGCTCAGAAATTCATGTCCACTATGGACCTGTCCCAGTTAGTATCTGACCCCACAATGGAGCAGGGCACACTCTTGATCTGGTATTCTGGGTGGTGTTGGTACTCTGAAGGTGAAGGAGTTATGTGTGACTTTGTTGTCATGAACAGATCACTTTCTAGTTAGTTTTGGACTGGCTGCCAGTATGAACTTCTGCAGGGGTGGTGCACCAATTAAAATGGTTTACCAGAGGGGCTTGATGGATCTGAATGGTTTTCTGAACGCACTTAGAGAGTTTCCTGTCTCATCTCTTCAAAGCCCTGGGAGATCTGTGGAAAATGGAACTTGCACAGGCAGCTGACACTAGAGCCTCTAAGCACCATGTCCCTCCTTAATAGAGCCAAGTCCGCTCCCTGGTTTAACAGAGCTAAGAGCAATGAAGCAGGGGGGACGTCTAGAGTGCTGATGGAGGAAAACACAAACCAAACTGGGCTGAACATGGACCAGAGACCTACTGGACTGGAGACCTACTCTATGGTGGTGAGGGCAGCGAAGAGAGCTTATTTCTCTGTCAGCATTGAATAGAGCAATTATGCTTTTCTGTACTGTGCGAGGCCTTCTTTGCCAAGATGTTGGCAAGGGGGAGCCAGAACAACTGGAGGCTCACTGTGAATAATTTGCTTCATTTGCAGATCTGCCTTCAACTGGACTCCAAGACTGGGGAAAGTCAGGTGGCTGTAACCTTGGAAACCACTTTTCCAGTTGTCTTGGATTCCTTTCAGCTTGTAAATTTCAGGGGAGTGGACAGATGGGGCAAGGGCTAGCACCTGTTTACTTGACCTTTGCCCTTCCTGGTTGATTAAATTGGCCAAGGTGGGACAGGTGTTATGGTTAAGAGAAGTGATTAATACCTCTTTGAATGAGGGTTGTGTTCCTCCTTCCTTAAAGGAGACAGTAATAAGACCTTTATTAAGAAACTGTGCCTTGATCTGGGAAATATACCATTCTTGGCCATGGTGACTGGCTCAAATGTACAATTCTTGGCCAAGGTGGTTGAGAAGGTAGTGGCATTGCAACTCCAGGCACATCTGGATGATACTGATTATCTGGACTTATTTCAATTGGGCTTTCAGCTGGGATATGGGGCTAAGACTGCTTTGGTTACATTGGTGGATGACCTACACTGGGAATTGGAAGGAAGTAATGAAGCCCTATTGGTTCTCTTGGACCTCTCAGCAGATTTCAATACTAGTGACCATGGTATCCTTCAAGACCACCTCGCAGAGGTGGGCCTGAGGGGCATTGTATTGCAGTGATAATGATCCTGTCAAGTTGTGTCCAGAAAATGGTGTTGGGGGACTCCCTGTCTGGCACGATGCCATTGGTCTATTACGTCCCACAGGGTTCTGTCTCGTCCCCCATTTTCTCTCTCTCTCTCTCATTCTGTGTGTGTGTGTGTGTGCGCGCGCACGCACACGCACACGTGTGCATGTAAGCTCTGGGAAATGTCATCTGGAACTAAGGAATGAGATGTCACCAATACGCTGATGACACTCAGCTCTACTGCTCTTTGTCGTCTAACTCAGCCAATATCCCTGAACATTGCCTGGATTTGATAATGGGCGAGAGGAGGGAGAACAAGCCAAAATTAAATCCAGGTAAGATGGAGGTGCTGTTAGTTAGTAGAAAGCCTAGCTTGGGGATTGGGATTCAAACTATTCTGGAACAGGTTGCATTCCCCCAAAAGTTCAGGTTTGTAGCTTGAGAGTGCTCCTTGATCCTACACAGCCCCTGGATTTTCAGGGGGCAGTAACGGCAAATAATGTCTTTCCACAACTATGTTTAGCGCTCCAGCTGCGAACATTCCTGAATCAGGTCTGATCTGGCAATAGTTATCCTTGCCTTGATTACTTCACAGTTAGGCTATTGCAACACATTCTATGTATAGCTACTCTTGAAGAGCGTCCAGAAACATCAATTGGTGCAAAATATGTCAGCTAGGCTGCTAACCGGTACATGGTATCGTGATCATATCACCCCTATGTTGAAAGATCTGCATTGGTTGCCAGCTATTTCCTAGATTTAATTCAAGGTGTTTGTCTTAAATCTTAACAGTTTAGGGCCTAACTCTCTGAGGGACAGCCTGTCTCATTATAAACCTGTCCAGTTATTCATATCTGCAAGAGAGGTCCATGTGAGGACACACCCACTCGCAGAGAGGCCCATTTGTAAGGCATATGAGAAAGGGCTTTCTCCTGCATCACTCACAAATTGTGGAATGTTCTCCCTTCAGGGGTAAGATTGGTCCCCTCTCCTTTTTGGAAAGGAGTTAAGACACATCCCTTTAATTTGGTCTTTTAATTTGTGAGTCACGATTTTAACATTGTTTCAAAACTGTTTTAAAGTTTTAATATGGTGTATTATTTTCATGTATTATTTTAATTGTTGTATACTACCTTGGTGACATTTGTGAAAAGGCTGTTTATAAATATTATTATTGATAAATGAAGGCTGTTTATAAATATTATAAATAAATAAATCACAGTCAGACTAAAAAAATTATGGTAACAAGGTTAGGCCGTATCTGGAATATTATGTCCAGTTCTAGGCACTACATTTTAAGAAAGATATAAGCAAACTGGAGTGTATCTAGAGGAAAGAAAGTAGGATGGTGATGGGTCTGGAAATCATGTCCTATGGGGAACATTTGAAAGACCTGGGTATTTAGCCTGGAAAAGAGAAGATTAAGGGAAGACATGGTAGCTGTCTTCAAGTATCTGAAGAGCTGTCATCTGGAAGATGGAGCAGACTTGTTCTCCAAGTTGAGAGTACTAAAACCAAGTAGATTTCAGCTAAACATTAGGAGGAGCGTCATAAAGGTAAGCGCTGTGAACAGCCGTTCAGGAGGTGCCAGGCTGTCCTTCACTGGATATATTTAAGTAAAGGCTGGACAGCCATTTGTCAGTGATGCTAAAGTTATATCCTGTATTGCAGATCCTGCATTGAGCTGGATTCAAGCAAATGTGAAAAAAAGCAGAAAATTCTACTGGCAGGGACGTAGCGGAAAGCAGGCTAATGTATGCCTCTTTTAAACATATGTAGCTGCCTTGAACCAAATCAGACAATCTACTCCAGTACCGTCTGCTCTGACTGATAGCAGCTCTCCATGATCTTAGGCAGAGGTCTCTATTAACAGGCAATGCCAGCAATTCAACCTGAGCCCTTCTGCATGTAAAACAAGAGCTATTGTCCTTCCTCAATGAAAGAAGTTGAAAACCTTGGATTACCATAGCTAGACTAGACATTGTTAAGTATCTAGCATATTAATGGCATGACAGGATGGTGGGGTTGCACATCACTGCTGCAAGCCTTGGTTTGGCAACCATCAGGGACACATTCTTCTCAGCGGTGACTTGTGAAGAATTCACACATACCTTTATGAAAAATGGTTTAACATGCAGGGCAATATGCCATGTACAACATTGTGACAACCAAGTTGATGAAAAAGACTTTAAATCTGTCCTTGAAGGAGATAACAATGACAATTACTTTTTTATTTAAAACACTGATAAAACTTTATACTTCAACTTTGCTGTTTTGTGGATTTGTAAATGCAGTTATGATATTAAAGTACTGGCATAATACAAAGTATTGTCAAGGAATCAAGTTCTCTTTCATTTTCATCTCTGATTTTTATTTCACATAAAATACACTGAATTTGTTGAGTTTTGTCACCTAGTAGTCACATTTGAGTATTATATATTTCTGGTTTCTTTTTTTAACCAATAAGTGTTTTCAGTGTTTTGCATCATTTCTTAATGCAGGTAGGGGATCAAACAATTGAATTTTCCACTACATAAAATTCTCTCAATTCATGCAAAACTAGGATGTCAGCAAAATGTTAGACTAAAACCTTCTCCCTTAGTTTAGTATGTGCAGGGGGTATTTCATGTGGGGGAAGTATTCAAACCTTCACTTTCCAAACTGCAATCATGTTACATTTCAGCAAGAGAATATTCATCTGGAGCTTCTGCTTGTCTATTTTAGCTCTCAGATCAATTTATCTTCTTTATCAAATGAAGGGTTAGGGCTCTTCAATCGGTTGTGAGACTTCCTCTACTTCTCCCATGTAGAGGGGCCCAACAGAAGGCAGACAACTAGTTTAAAAGCTCAGCCATTCGCAGCACAGATAGGGGAAGGGGAGCAGGATCCAGATCCACCCATCCCCACGCTAGGGTTCTGATCTGGGTCAGGTCTCCTGCACTTATTTCTGAGTATGTAAAAAACACTGGCATACTTGCATGCTACATGTAAGAGGCCCACGGTGAGGCTGCAGTGCATACAGCCGCATTTTGAATATGCAACCCCTGCTTGGGGGTTGTTGTGGTGCACAAATCAGGCAAGCAGGGGTTATGTTTGGGTTAAACAATCCTTGCATAACCCATGGTCTGCTTTAGGGTTATGTGAGGGTTGTTTAACCCTCGCATAAACTACACTCGCCAGGTTTGCACAACCCAGCAACCCCAAAGAGGAGATTGCATATGCATAAATAACCCATGATGAACCACAATGGTTCATCTGAATATGGCCTCTGAAGATAACATGTAATTTGGGTCACAAACAGGCAACTGAAGGTGGCAGGCTGGAGTGGACTTGGAGAGTCAGCATAGCAGGCACATTGGGGCCTGAAAGGACTGAGAAGTGGGTATAGATTATCCAGCCTAAGTGGCTGCTGGAAGTGAATGGCCAGAGCCAAGGCAGGAAGGTCAGGGCAGTAGGCTCAAGCAAGTGATAAGAAACTGACCAAGGGGGCAGTAGAACTGGGAGGCCAAAAGCAGCAACTGACTTTTAGGAAGACATGGCCCCTAGAAAAAGGTAAATGTCCTGCCCCAAATGCCCTGTGCCAGAGCCTCTTTCTTTCTCAGAAGAAGGGAGTAGTTTGAACTGGCCACATTCTTGTCAAAAATTGAAGCCTCAGAGAGGTCAAAAGAAAGCAAAAAAAAAAAGGGGGGGGGACTCGTCAGGTACCAGTGTTTAGAGCAGGGGCGAGGAACCTCAGGCCCTGGGGCCACATCTGGTCCTCCAGAGTTCCCCAGAGGGCCCTTCCTCTTCCCTTGGCCCCATCCCTTTCCCCCAACCACTGATCATTCAGTGGTTTCCTAGCTTTTGTGGAGTTTTTTCCCATTCTAAAAGGTTTGAAAGCCTCTCCTAATCCTTAGTTACTGGCAGTAGGAGGTTTTAGCTACAATATGCTGGTATTTTTTGCCGTACACTTTGGCCCTGGACCCTTTGCAGCCCCAGAGAGCTTCACCAAAATTGAATTTAGCCCTCAGGCAGAAAGATATTCCCCACCCCTATCTTAGAGGCACAAGGGTAGAGATGAGCTAAAGATGTTGAATGATCTTGCATCATGGGTTATAGCACTGGAGGAACAAAATGAGTCAACATCTTGGCCCATCTGAGGAAGCGCTGGACCAACCAGGGAGGCAGGACATGGCAATGTCACCTGTGGTCACTTGTACAGATTTTATCTCCAAACACTGTGTTGCAAGGGGCCTCCAGGCAAGCACTAGGGTGTACATCAGAAGAGTTTTCAGTGTTCTCCAGAATTTACAAAGTTTCCATTGGAAAAATGGGGGAAAGTCTTAAAAAAAATATTAGGGCAAAAACTTTTCACCAGTTTTTTTCCAGGCCTTCACATATCTTTAGCCCACCCTATTGGGCAGTCTCCTCCTGTTCCCCACAAAGAACAAAATAGAAAGGAGAATGTATAGATGTATTTTTCCTCCTGTTTAGGGAATCAGAGATGAAGGAGAAGGGAGAGTCCTGAGACTTAGGGAAGGCAAACAGAAATAGGCAGATAAGAACTGGCACAACTGTTTAGAAGTCTACTTCATATACATGGGGGGGTTCTTCAGAAACCTGTCAGGGGTTGTACATCATTAAATACCTGGGCATCAGTTACTGATACCTACAGAATTCTTAGGTTCAGCATGGCTGTGTTATGATAAAACCTTTAGAATGAGTGCCACCATTGATCCAAAGCTAACATGGGAAGCTCTTCAGGCACAGCTTTGGCTGCAATGTACGATCCTCACGTGCTCCTCAATAGAGGATTCTTCCAATTATGGTAGAAATTTATAAAAATTATTCAGGCATGGTGAGGAAGACGTTTTTCCCTTCTCTCATAATACCAGGTCTTAGGAGTCATTCAACAAAATTGATTAGCAGTATATATAGGACAAACAAAAGTACTTCACACAGAACATTGGAGAGCCAGGGCCTGCAGGAGAAGCCACCACCACCTCCACCACTGGGGAAGAGGCGTGCCTCCTGCTGGGCCTGCTCCTGCTGCTGCCGGCGCTGCCGCCGCCGCCACCACCACCACCACCACCAGGCCTTCCCTGTGGACTCCGGCCTGGCATTATTTTTAAGGGGATTTTTAATTGTTTTTTTGTTTTGTTTTTTTGGGGGGTTGTTGTGTTTTTAGGGGTGGGTAGCCTGCCTGATAGGCAGGAGCGAGGGGGCATGTGTCCACCTGATGGAGGCAGTGGGGAGAGTGTTGGGGGCCAGAACATACCGAGACTGGGCGGCAGGCGCTGGCGGAGCACTAGGGGCAGGCCATGCCAGGTAAGGGGAACAAGGGAGAGATGTGTAGTATCTGTCCCCTGCTCCGGGCCTGTCCAGAGCCAAAGGATGGTTGGGGGAGGCGTGACCCCATCTTCTGGCCTTCGTCTTATCACTGCCTCCTTGAGGGCTGATGGCATTACTCCCTCCTCAAGGGAGGTGTTCACCACCACCTTGATCCCCTCACCCAGTCTCTCTCTGCAGCTCATAATGAGCCAAGATGGGCAAGGATCAAGTAAGCAGGTGGTCGGCCGTACCGATGAAAGCACCTTGTCCACTTCATCAGGAGGAAGAAGCTGCAACCGATCCCACAAAACCGGTTTGCCACAGGCCGCCTCCTGCTCACTAATTGTATCCACACCGTGCAGAGTAACACACCTAATCTGATCAATTTTATCTGCAAAGTGCCTTGCCAAGGCCTCACAGGAGGCCTTAGAATGTTCCAGTGGTTCCGGAGCCACAGGACTGACCAGGCTCCGGACCACTTGGAACAGCCTCCTGGGACAGCACTCTGCCGACACGATAGAGGCAGCATAATATTCCTTTTTTGCTGCCTTCACCGCCACGTGATAGGCTGAAGATACAGCTCTAGCCCGTGTCTGATCGTCTTTGGAGCGAGACTTCCGCCACCGGCGCTCTAGCCGTCTCACCTCCTGTTTCAGAGCTCGTAACCACGGATTGAACCATGGTGCAGTCCGAGCCCTGTTCAGGGGGAGAGGGTGTTTCGGAGCCACCTGATCTAATGCCCCAGTGATTGCGGCATTCCAGCCACCCACCAGGGTCTCGACCGAGTGGCCGTTGGCATGCCCCAAGCGCGTTCAGGAATCCATTTGGATCCATAAGACGCCTGGGGCGGACCATTTTAATGGGTCCTCCACCCCTGCGGAGGGGTTGTGGAACTGAGAAGTCCAACGTCACCAGATAGTGATCTGACCATGACAAGGGGGTGGTGGATATACCCCCGACTTCCAGATCACTCCCCACTTCTCCAGAAACAAACACAAGGTCTAGTGCATGACCGGCTACATGGGTGGGCCCAGTTAGAATATGGTGCAGCTCCCAGGAGGCCATGGTCTCCATGAAGTCCCGAGGTGCTCCTGTGAAGATGGCCTCCGAATGTACATTGAAGTCCCCCAACACCAATAAGTTAGGGGACTGTACACGCACATCAGAGACCACCTCAAGCACCTCGGCCAGGGAGTCAGTCGTGCAGCGGGGTGGACGGTACACGAGCAGAATCCCCAGACTGCCCTTCGGGCCCAACCTCCAGTACATGCACTCAGCAACCTTGGTCTCCCAGAGAGGGGGTCTGGTGAAGACCAAGGACTCTCGGTAGATAACAGCCACTCCCCCTCCCTGATCCCCAGCCCTCGGCTGCTGTGCATACGAAAATCCAGCTGGACACATGGCTGCAAGGGTTGGAGCAGCAGCCTCGGCCAGCCAGGTCTCCCTAATACATGCCAGGTCTGCACCCTCATCCAGGATCATGTCATGGATGAGGGAGGTTTTCTGGGTAACAGACCTGGCATTGCAGAGCAGCAAACGAAGGCCAGAAGATGGGGTCACGCCTCCCCCAACCATCCTTTGGCTCTGGACAGGCCCGGAGCAGGGGACAGATACTACACATCTCTCCCTTGTTCCCCTTACCTGGCATGGCCTGCCCCTAGCGCTCCGCCAGCGCCTCCCGCCCAGCCTCGGTATCTTCTGGCCCCCAACACTCCCCCCACTGCCTCCATCAGGTGGACACATGCCCCCTCGCTCCCGCCTATCAGGCAGGCTACCCACCCCTAAAAACACAACAAAATCCCCCAAGAAAAAGAAAACACACACACACACACAAAACAATTAAAAATCCCCTTAAAAATAATGCCAGGCCGGAGTCCACAGGGAAGGCCAGGTGGTGGTGGTGGTGGTGGTGGTGGTGGCGGCGGCGGCAGCAGGCCCAGCAGCAGCAGGCCCGCCTCTTCCCCGGTGGTGGCGGCGGCCTCGCCTGCAGGCCCTGGCTCTCCCAGGCCACCTCAGCCAGCCAGCTTATGTAGCCCCTCCAGGGAGGGGCAGGTGGAGCAGCACAGCTGGCTCCGTACCTGGGGGCCTGGTCCTGCAGGGACTGGCGGTCTGCCAGGCAGAAGTCTCCAGGGAAGGCCTGGTGGTGGTGGCAGCGGCGGCGGCAGCAGCAGCAGGCCCAGCAGCAGCAGGCCCAGCAGCAGCAGGCCCAGCTTCTTCCTCCTGATGAAGTCGACAAGGTGCTTTCATCTGTACGGCCGACCACCTGCTTACTTGACCCTTGCCCATCTTGGCTCATTTTGGGCTGCAGAGAGAGACTGGGTGAGGGGATCAGGGCGGTGGTGAACGCTCCCTTGAGGAGGGAGTGATGCCATCAGCCCTCAAGGAGGCAGTGATAAGACCGCTCTTAAAGAAGCCCTCCTTGGATCCTCAAGTTCTGAACAACTTTCGCCCAGTCTCAAATCTGCCATTTTTGGGCAAGGTGATTGAGTGGGTGGTGGCGGTGCAGTTGAAGGCACACTTGGAAGAAACTGATTATCTTGACCCATTTCAGTCGGGCTTCAGGCTTGGGCATGGGACAGAAACGGCCTTGGTCGCCTTGGTAGATGATATGAGGAGGGCTCTGGATAGGGGTGAATGCTCCTTCCTTGTTCTCCTCGACCTCTCAGCGGCTTTTGATACCGTTGACCACGGTATCCTCCTGGACCGCCTGGAGGGGTTGGGCATTGGAGACACCGTATTGCGGTGGTTCCGGTCCTTCCTCTCCGGCAGGTACCAGAGGGTAGCACTGGGAGAGGAGGTTTCGGACCCGTGGCCACTTACTTGTGGGGTGCCACAGGGTTCCATCCTCTCCCCGATGCTATTTAATATCTATGTGAAGCCGCTGGGGGCTATCATCAGGAGGTTTGGGGTGCAGTGTCATCAATATGCGGATGACACGCAGCTCTCCCTCTCATTCAAATCTTCACCAAGGTTGGCCGTAGAATCCCTGTCCAAATGTCTGGAGACGGTGAGTGGCTGGATGGGGAGGAATAAGCTGAAGCTGAACCCTGACAAGACCGAGGTACTTTTGGTGGGAGACAAGAGGAGGTTAGGGGATGTTGACCTGGTGTTGAATGGGGTACGGCTACCCTTGAAAGACCAGGTCTGCAGCCTGGGGTTCATTTTGGACTCCCAGCTGTCCATGGAGGCTCAGGTGTCAGCTGTGAGCCGGACAGCGCTGTATCAACTCCATCTGATACGGCGGCTGCACCCCTTCCTTCCCGACCATCTGCTCCCATGGGTAGTACAATGCCCTGGTCTCCTCTCGTTTAGACTACTGTAATGCGCTCTACGTGGGGTTATCCTTGAGGATGGTTCAGAAACTGCAGCTGGTACAGAATGCGGCGGCTAGCCTGATTAAAGGCAGCCGCCGGCGAGATCACATCACTCCAGTGCTGAAGGAGTTGCAGTGGTTACCAGTTGTTTTCCGGGCCAAATGCAAGGTGTTGGTTTTGACCTTTAAAACCCTATATGGTTCCGGCCCAGCCTATCTTAAGGAGCGCCTCCAGCAGCACCAGACAGGCCGCTTAACAAGATCAGCCTCGGATGGCCTTCTCTCTGTCCCATCAGCCAGGACAGCTAGACTGGTGGGGTCGAGGGAGTGGGCCTTTTCTGTGGTGGCCCCCACTCTGTAGAACTCCCTCCCTAGGGAACTCCGTCATGCCCCTTCTTTAATGAGCTTCCGTCGTGCATTAAAAACGTGGTTGTTCAGGCAGGCATTTGGGGTGGGTTAGGTCATTTTAGAAAATGTTTTTATGGTAAATTTTATTGTTTTAAACTGTTTTATTGTATGTTGTACATCGCCCAGAGTGGCTGGGTGACCAGCCAGATGGGCGATTAATAAATTTAATAATAAATGAATAAATAAATAAAAACATTATAAATCTATGGAATCTGCTGCCACAAAGGTCAGGATTACCACTGGCATGAAAAAGGGCTCCTCATATTCCTAGACTATTGGTTGATGAATGGTTATTAGATGTGACAGTTAGAACCTCCATGTTCATAGGCAGTATGCCTCTGGCAGTACTGAGGAACAAAAATGGGAGATAGCCGTTACCTTCATGCCCTGCTTCTCAGCAGCATCTGGCTGGATGCTGGACTAGACAGCCCATTGGTCTGATCCAGCACTGAATCAGCTATTCTTATGTTGATTGCTAGTTTACTCCATCTTGAGCTTAGAGAGAGGTAACAACCCTTTCAAAAAATCTGAACAATATTTCAAAGTATCAGTAGTAGTAGCAGATAAACTACTCACAGCCAACCCTTGAAAATATTCCAACTGAAATTAATAAAATAAGAATTTTGAAAAAAACCTAGAGAGTTGGGAAGTGGTGTGTTGAAGAAAAAGGAAAATAGCATCACACTATCCAATGTTCTTCAACCTTTTTTTTTTACAGAGACTAAAGACACCCTAGAGTATTCTCGTTGTTGTTGAATTGTGGATTGTCATTATGTGCGAACTCTGCACTATGGTTTAACTATGGATCATTAGCCATGAACCCAGGAAGAGAATTCATGGTTTGTTGTTGGGTTGTAAATTCCAGGTTGCTTGTGGTTAACAACCCATTGTTAAACCATAGTGCAACAACAACCCATAATTCAATGACAACCCATACTCAACCCATACTCTGGATTATCCTTACGTGCAAACCAGGCTACTGGTTCATAGAGTCTCCAACTTCGGTTTACTAATGTGTTGATTCTCCCCTGCTCTCCCTCCCAAGTTCTTACAGAGTAGTAACTAAAAAAATGGACCTGTAGGCCAGTTCATCCTGCTTCATATATTTTTCTGTAATCTTTGGTCATATTCAGACTAGACATATCCTAAACTTTCCCTAACAAGTTTTTTTTTAATGCCTACAACTAGCTGTCCTGAGCAAGAAATACGCAAATATAAATCAAGCAAAAGACACAGATGACAAGACAGTTCAAACAATGACTTAAAAGTATGATTCACAATCAGGCAATATCTTTATTGGGATCAATCAAAATGTCACAAAATAGTATACAATTCTTTAGGTCATGGTCCTTGAATTAAAGTTTTGATTATAAAGTTTAATTAATCCACTTCAATGTCAACTATTTAATGGTTAATTGTGATCATGGAGAAAAGAAAGATAGCGCAACCACGACTTGGGAATTGTTGCAGGAAGGAAACACAAGAGGTATGAACAGAAAAGACACAGACAGGAAAAAGATAAAACAGAGAAAGGATGACAGGAAGGAGGGGGTATAAAAGTCACAGGTAACACTGACGTAAACATGAGTGAGAATACTGAATAAACAACTGGTAGTTATTATTGCAAAAAGATCAGACTTCATCCCTGATCTCTGTAATTTCCTGTTAGCATTGGTGGCATTCTGCAGTAGTCTCAGGACCAAACTAGATGTGACAGTGGCAAACCCATTTGTTTAAACTTAGGGCAACTTTTATTAAAAGTGGGGACAGACAGAGGGTGCTAAAACCTCCCTCCACTCTTCCTCCCCACAGTCTGTCCACTCAGTTGCTTTTCTCTTCCAATACCAGAAGTAAGCTCAACTGGGAGAAAGAGGCTAGAAAGTAAATGGCAGGTGTGGGAGGTTAAGTCTAACCACACACCCGTTTTTCTCCAAAATGGGAAACACACTCCACCCACTTTATACATGATCAAGGCACACCTGGGTTTAAGCAAACAAATGTTCCAGTTACATGTAGCCTGGCCCTAAGGCAAGCACATCTATTTACACTTAGACTTTGAATAGCAGCTATAAGCAAAATCTGGAGAAATGTTAGCTTCCCTAGGTTTTACCTAACCATCCCGGAGACCAGATATTTACCTCTGATCTCCATTAAAGTAACATCGCTTGTTACAAATTTTGTTGACATACTCCACCTGCATTATGAGGGCTCAGTACAAGGAACCAGTAGGCAACCCCCTTAATTTTTTTATGCCTTTAGCTTCCCTGGCATTGTGAGTCTTACAGAGTGGGTCCTTGTGTCTCTGACCCTTCCCTTTCTGTACTGTCTATTCAATCACCTGGAATGAGAGTGAATTCTGTCAGCTGAGTTTTCCCCTCTTTCTTTTTGAAACTGTTTTAAAAGGGATTTGTTTTCACCTGACAGAGAGAATTGCTAAGAAACTTATGAAAATCCCCCATCTAGATGGAACATTACTCCACAACAGCATTTACATGATAAAGCTAAAAATCTTTACTACGGGTAAAATACACAGCCTGACTTACAATGCAGCAAGCTTCATAGGCATGGAAGTTAATTGTTTATCGTCTTTCAGGATTTGGGGTCTGGGATCACATCTGGCTAAGAGCCAATATATAGAAAGAAAACACAGTATAACCCTCCAGGGACTGTACCACAACAGATGCTGACAAGGGATTGCATGCTTGAATAATTCCCCACATTAAGAAACACTCTCTGTACAGAAAATTAGCACACTGGAGAGAAAGATATGCTAGAACTCTTCTCTCTAACATGCTGGTTGGGAGGTTCTGACATGGGGAAGCATTCAAACATGCAATCCCCCACCCACATTCTGAAGTGGTACAGTCCCAGGAAAATTGTACGCTGTGGGTTTTTTGGTATGGTCCAGTACTGACCTGGATTCAAATCCCAGGTATACTGTGGATTCAGTGTATGTCCTGAGCAAGTCATTTTTCTCTAACTCTTCTTTAGCCTTAGTTCCTAAACTATAAACAGGCAATAAAATAAAAGCAAAACGCAAAGACCGTAACATACTTCCCAAAATAAAAATACCACGCAAATTTCTAATGTCCTTTGTTATTTCTTACTTGTGTTTCCATTTCTTCTACTTGTAGTTGAAGATTATAATGGGTTACAGTTGGGCTAAGGGGTTATTTTCTTCATACAGGCAAACTGCTAGCATATTCTATAAAAGCTTAAAACCAATAGAATATTGATTTTTTTAACACCAAGCAAATTATCAGCAGGAATAGTACTAAGAGCAAGCAGCACTTCATGCAACAGTCTTTTTCTCATTTTCTACCTCATGAATTCTTCTCGTTAATTCTGTAAACCTGTAAACCAACCATTTCTATTCCTTCCATACTGTAAAAGTCACAATATTTGGCTTACATGTTATCTTCTAACCAAAGGATAGCAACATGGTGCTCGTGGGCACCAGTGTGCACCCAGGCAACTTTCTTGGCACCTGCCACTCCCACTTTTAATTTTAAAAAAACCAATTTTCTTACTGGCAGCTAGGATCACTTTAAAGAAAATTGAGGCCCTCCAGCTGTTACTATCTTCATTTCCGATGAATGCCTCTGGACTACATGTGGGACATTCTTAGGAAACGAAGATGGCAGGCAGCTGCAGTGTGTGTGTGTGTGTGTGTGTGTGTGTGAGAGAGAGAGAGAGAGAATGAATCTATGGATGGTGAGCTGGGGTGTGAGAGAAAAAAAACAGGGGGAGGAGTTGGCTGGCAGAGGGGGGGGGAAGTTTGGCTTCTGTGAAAAAGGTTTCTGTTGGAGCTGAAAATGGTGGGTTCAAAGGAACTGTTTACTGTGTTGGGGCTCAGACCCTAACTCTAGGGTCTGAGTCTTTGGGGCAGATTATTTATCCTTTGTGACTAACCACACCACCCATGGCAGCCATTTGTCATGGTGCCCAGGACAGTTTCTCAAATTGCCAAATGGCCCCATGGGCCTCAAAAGGTTGCTTACTGCTATTCTAACCCTGTGATAAAGAAAACCGAAGATGCAGAAAACTGATCAATGTTTATATATCAGAATTCAGGTCCAATAATTCAGTGCACCCTGTACCAATATAAATCAAATACCTTAGTTAAGCCCATCAGATCTAGTCCTGCCAAAAATCTTGTTTACATGACAACCCGTCAGGTATTTGAATATTGCTATCATGTCCCCCTCTCAGACTTCTCTTCTCCAGGCTAAACATACCCAGTTCCTTCAACCTTTCCTCATAGGACTTATTTTCCATGCTGCTGACCATCTTCGTTGCCCTCCTCTAAACTCATTCCAGATGACTGTGTACATTTAATGTCAAGCACCTTATAGCCAAACAGCGGGATATTTTTAGCGAACACCAGTTTTTCTGGTTCCTGCCGGAAAGGTATGGCTGGGTAAGGAGTTAGTATGGATACAACAGTGTACGGTGATGCTGAAAACCAATGGAATTTGATGGGGCATGTTGCTTGTAAACCTGTCTTTACCAGACATTGTACTATGACCCACCATCCCATATTTTTGTGAATTGGCTGCTTACGTAGCTTTTACACTCTCTTACTCTCTAAAAAATCAACCCCAACACAACTTCTTTCCTTGTTTTTGTTACTCTAGTGTGATGGGAATAATATTTTATTACTTAAAAGTTTTGCCATTACAACAGAAGCAATGTGTATCTCTGGTTCAAAACCCACCTCTGCATAGGCAAGCCACTCTCTCTGCCAATCTACAATCTGAGGTTAATAGTAGTAGTACTGACTTACTTTACAGGGTTGTTGTGAGGATGGCTGAGATAATATATAAAAAATTAATCTGCTATAAATACTTACAGCACAATCCTATACATGGCTATTCAGGAGGAAGTTCCATTAAGTTCAATGGGGTTTATACCCAGAGTACAGGATTGCAGACTAAGGGTTGTAGCCAGCCCTGACCATCTGCCAGCAGAACAGAAATCACTGGCGGAACAATTTCCCCCTCTCCTCGCATGCCCCCCAAATCTGCTCTGGGGGGTTTGGGGACCCTCTGGAGAAATTTGGAAGACATGGGGAGGGGGCTGCAGAGGGGAGGAGAGCAAGGGGAAGTCTGCTCACACAACTTGGATTTAAGCCTAAGTATTATGATACACTTCCCAGTTCACTAAGTGATGAGAAGTTCCAGGGGCAGCACTGTAAAATGTAGTTTCCTTTGGATGAGAAAGTACTGGAGGCTTTTGTTATCTGTAATATTTGTTTTTATTTACAAATATACAAACACAGCATGGGTGGAGGCAAAGACGCACTTCAAAAAGGCAATAGATCTAATGTCCCACATCAGATCCTTCAGAGAGAGGCCATGTATCATAAGGCCAAGTCACAGGTATCTCTCTCCTGCTCCAAAAAGTCGACTGCTGTTTTTTTCACAAACTTGCCCCCTCCCATCTGCTGGAGAATGCCACCTTCTCCATGCTCCAATGGCCATCTCTTTTAAAACATCCAAGAGACATCTCCAGCTATGTCCTTCTAACTTTAACTGCTATTAATGAAACATCAACCAATCCTGGGTAATAGCCAAACAAAGGAATAGTCAGCTGGCAGGCATAACAACTATTAACATATACTTAAGTATGTGCAGCTATTCCTGTTCCTGTATTATCATCTGTCTTCTCATACTGATATTTTGAGGAAAGCCAAGTAAACTTTTTTAAAAAAAAATTACTTGGGTATTCCTTTCAAACTTATCCACCCTCTTTCTCTCTGCTTCTTTTTCTTCTTTCTCTTTCAGCCTTTTCTGCCTCCATGCCACTCAGTTCCTTTGTCCTTGGGATACCGATTCTACCACCTAAGCATCAAGCTCAGCCATTTCTTTAGGCTAGTTTTATACATGCAGCAGAAAGAGGTGGGAATGTCCTAGCAGGCAGAATGGAGTGAGCCACTTCACACTAGAGTTGGGGAATCACATTTTTGTCAATGTTCGTATTTTAACAAAACTTCTTGGAAGTTATAAAAAAAACTAGCACAGCAAAGTCAAGACTGCACTAGAAGAACCTTTCCTCCTAATGTGCTAGTTTTCCACTTTCCCCAAGTTGTTTTGTTTGTAAACATGGAGAAGCATTCAAAATAGCATCTCCCACCTGTATTCTGAAGTGCCATATTCCACAGCACATGTACAGCACATATTAGGGAAATTGGCAGAGTGGGTACGCGTTCTGGATCATAGTACTTTAGGCTACAACTGGGGGAGACATATTTAGAATAAGCTTCCTGCACCTACGGGGGAGAACTACAAGAAACCTTTCTGTCTGATATAATATTGACTGCATTCAGACTGTATTTTACATATGGTACCACGCAAAAATATATCACCCTCTCCTGCTGCAGTCTGAAGTGGTACACTCCAGAACTCTACACCACCAGCGGACAATTCTGCCAGTATAGGAAAGGCTGTTATACTTTTCCCACTCCTCAAAAATTAACTTTGCCTTGTAGCTCCTAAGCCTCCCTTGGTGTCATGGAGGGCACCCCCTTACAAGTCCAATCCCCGTTCATTTAGGATGCAATCTTATGCGTGCTTATTTAGGAGTAAGCCCTATTGAATGCAATAGTGCTTAACTCCCCAGTAAAAAAAAATAAAAAAATAAAAAATGGGCTGTTTTAATCCAGCAGCTGCACGTCGTGGGAACGCCTTAGCCGAGCCCCTCCTTGTTTTTATCCTCTGCCAGGAGAGGAAAGGCCACCTGTGGGACCTGCTGGCAAGAACAAACAACCAAGTCCCAACCCCCACGAGAGTCCAAGTATTTGTACTCCGCCTGTCAGCCAAACGAACCGCACAGGTCCCCTGTGGGCTACCTGGAGGGCCTCCTCGCCAGCTTACCTGCATGCACGGGAGTCAGCCTTCCTCCTGCAAGGCACCCCCTCACAGAGCTCAGTTCCTCCCAGGGGTGCGTGGGTGGGCAGATGAAGCCGAAACGCGTGGCCTCTGCCCCCGAGCATGACCCGCGCCCACAGAAGGCTGCCTTCCCCGCCACACGCAGACTGCGCGAGGGGGGATGCCCTCTCCCCCGACCACGCACGCGCCCCGCTCTCGCTGCTCTCCCGCGCCCAGGCGGGTCACAGCCTCGGAGCCGACCTTCGTACACGCACGCACGCGCCGCTCCCCCGGCCACTCACCTCGGCTCCCCCGCTCCACGCGGCCACTCTCCAGCTGCTGCTGCTGCCGCCGCCGAGCGCCGCCTCGGCTACTACCACTCTCGTTACCCGGCTCGCCGACATGCTCCGGCGGCGGCGGCGGCGGCGCCTGCCCTTGGGTTCCTGGGCCCTCGTCGCCGTCGGCGGGCGCCTCCACCGGCACCACCGTGAAGTTGGTGGGCATGACGATACCCCGTTCTGTGGAGCGCCAGCCAGCGGCTGGGTCGGACGGATCCTCGGCCGCGCAGCGCGTCGCCTCACACAACCTCCACCACAACACGCCCCCTCCCGTCCCCCCGCCCAGCCCCGCCGGTCGTCGCGGCGGGAAGAGCCACAGGGGCGGCTCTTCCTTGGCCTGCTCTCCGCCTCTCTCTCCCTCCTCCCCCGCCCCGAGCGCAGCAGCCCAGGCGACAATCTTTGTTTGCCGCTCTGCCTCCCAGCGAGCCAGACAACGGCCGCGCGTGAGGGCGCCTTTGCCTCGAAACGGCGAGGCGGGAAGAGCGATGCAGCGCCGCCCGTCGCCCCGTGGCCGCTGGCAGCGGCAGCGTGACTCACTTCCCTTCGTGTCTTTGCTGGATTCTTCAGCCTCCGGGAGAGGCAGAAGCCCCCACCCTGTACCAGCCCCAGCGCTGTCCCCCGCGCGCCATTGGCTCGATTCATTACCCCCTTCAAGGCATGGTGTGTGTGTGGGGCAGGGGCAGGCGCCGCCAAAACTGGTCCGAATGCCAGGGTTTCGAGCAAAACAGTAAGAGTGGTGCCTCTAGGCATGTGCAGGGTGCATCTCCCTCATTAGACAGTAGCAACAGCAACTAGCCCTCACACATCTGAAAATATATTAGTAGCAGCACTGTTATCCTTTTGCATGGTGTGGAGAAAGCGAATAGGGGAAGTTTTTTTTAATCTCTCTCATAATACCAGAACTCGGGTTGAAGCCAATGAATCTGAAGGATGGGAGATTCAGGACAGATGAAGGGAAGTACTTCTTCACACACCACATAGTTACACTAGGGAATTCACTACCACAAGATGTGATGATCACCAATTTGATGGCTGTAAAATGGGATTAAACCAATTCATGGAGGATAAGGTTATGAATGGCTACTCCCGTGTACAACAGTTGCTAGCAAACACAAGCTCATTTCCTGCTTGTGCGTTTTTCACAGGCAGCTGGTTGGCCACTGTGTGAACAGAACACTGGACATTCGGTCTGATTCACCATGGCTATTCTTACGTCCTTGCAGCAGCTTGTTGTTCAGTCGTTAAATTGTGTCCGACTTCATGACCCCATGGACCATAGCACGCCAGGCCTACCTGTCCTCCGCTCTTTCCCAGAGTGTGCTCAAATTCATATCCATTGCATCGGTGATGCTATCTAGCCATCTCATCCTCTGCCGTCCCCTTCTCCTTTTGCCTCCAATCTTTCCCAGCATCAGGGTCTTTTCCAGGGAGTTTTCTCTTCGCATTAGGTGGCCAAAATATTGGAGCTTCAGCTTCAGTATCTGTCCTTCCAATGAGCACTCAGGGTTGATTTCCTTTAGGATTGACTGATTGGACCTCCTTGCAGTCCAGGGGACTCGTAAGAGTCTTCTCCAGCACCGCAGGTCGAAGGCATCAATTCTTCCGGCGCTCAGCCTTCCTTATAGTCCAGCTCTCACAGCCATACATTGCTACTGGGAAAACCATAGCTTTGATTATACGAACCTTCGTTGGCATGGTGATGTCTCTGCTTCTTACTATGCTGTCTAGCTTTGCCATAGCTTTCCTCCCAAGGAGCAAGCGTCTTTTAATTTCATGGCTACAGTCACTGTCTGCGGTGATCTTGGAGCCCAAGAAAATAACATCTGTCACTGCTTCCATTTCTTCCCCTTCTAGATGCCAGGAAGTGATGGGGCCAGATGCCATGATCTTAGTTTTTTTAATGTTGAGTTTCAAACCAGCTTTTGCACTCTCCACTTTCACCCTCAACAAGAGGCTCTTTAGATCCTCTTCGCTTTCTGCCATTAGGGTGGTATCGTCTGCGTATCTGAGGTTGTTGATAAGTCTCCGGGCAGTCTTAATTCCGAGCTGTGATTCCTCCAACCCGGCGTTTCTCATGATGTACTCTGCATATAAATTAAATAAGCAGGGTGACAATATACAGCCTTGTCGTACTCCTTTCCCAATTTTGAACCAGTCAGTTGTTCCATGTCTGGTTCTTACTGTTGCTTCTTGTCCCTCATACAGGTTTCTCAGGAGACAGGTAAGGTGGTCTGGTACTCCCACCTCTTTAAGAATTTGCCAGAGTTTGTTGTGATCCATACAATCAAAGGCTTTAGCGTAGTCAATGAAGCAGAAATAGACGTCTTTCTGGAATTCTCTTGCTTTCTCCATGATCCAGCAAATGTTGGCGATTTGATCTCTAGTTCCTCTGCTAAAGGTCATCAAATAATGAACCACATGTGAGCACTTCATGTTATCTTTCTCAGATAGAGGAAGAAGCTGGAAATAGCCCCCTGATTATGACTTTATGGCGCTACCCTTATGTGTAGAACCAGTTATTCTTCCTCCATGCAGGCAAAGAAAGTTTCCATAGTTCTGAAGCTCTCCATGACAGGCAGAACAAAGCTGTGACGAGTAACACTGCACATTAGGAAAGTGACATAGAGAAGCCTTTTCCAGCTTCTCCATATGATAAACCTAACATGTAGACTGACCCACATAGCCCGAGAGAAGGGAAGAAAGAGAACTGGAGTCAGCACACAGCATACAAAGAGCTATTGGCATAGACTAATATGAGGGGTGCTAAAGACTGCAAGGAATAATAGGGAATCAAATCCACTGCCTTAAAGGGAAATTGAAGGGTTAAAACAAATGGGCAAGTAGTACTAAGGGGCTGGGTGATCAGTATCTTAGCCCTAGGGTTTACAGCCACTGAAGGATGTCTGTGTAAGTGTCACTACTAGCAGTGCCACTGAAGTGTGTCTGTAGCAGAGCTATTTCTTTTAAAAGAACTATTAACTCTATATTGGTTTATTTTAAGAGTTAGAATCTATGTAACTGAGTGGAGGTCAGAGATGTTCTGTTACACAGAAAAGTGGTCACAGAGTAGGCAATGACAACCATTAAGCTAACCTTTAAGTATAAGATACCACCTCTTCTAAAACTGGCTTGGCTGCTGAAACATTTTCAAGTGCTCCAAGTTCAGATGATGATACCAGCAACAGTTTTTTCGTTCCTGCCTTGCATTGTGGATCTGCACACACTGCTCAGAATTTGATACATAGCAACCCCTCTATACATACATGGTATGTGGCTGTTTGTTTAAAGTTGCTATAATATGGCATAGTTTATTTAACATAGAGTTCATATTTTATTTTACTGATACAATTTCTACTGTTTAATATATACAAAGCACTATCCAGAAAGCTGAATCATAACAATCATATTAAAACAATTTCAATATATAAAAAGACAAATTAACAACATGCATAAAACGAGATAAAACAGGTGACTCTAGAAGAACTACTTTGCAAGAGTGAAGTGGCAGCAAAGACCATTAGTAGAGGAGCAAGGATTTTGCAGATCACTAAATATAAATATATTGTGATTGAAAGTTAAGGAGAGTTAATAGGGTAGAGGACAATATTTTGCAGAAACACCCATTACCCCTTGGAATGATCCCTGAATAAAAGCAAATATTTATGTATGTATGTATGTAAAAATAAAAGGATAAAAATACAAAGCCAGCCAGAGGCCTCAAACCATAAATGATTGGCAGACCATAAAGTACTTACTAAAATGTCTGAAAACGACCCAAAGCCAAGTGGGCTTGTCTTGGAATATCATTCCAATCCAAAGCTGTAATGCCGCAGTGGACAGTCACTTAATTATGCCTATTTTTGCATAGTATGGGACCAGGCAGGAGGTTTACCTGGCAAGAAACAGCGGATAGTTCTTCTCATTTTCCAGAGTTAAGAAGGATGTTTTAATGGTAGCAGGTTCCCCCACTGCAGATACTACTGTGGACAGCATTGGGGAATGCCAAACTTACAAAGCTAAGATACATACATTCTAAAAACCCAAATAGTAATAGTATTGCCAAATGAGGACTGAGCATGTTCAGTGGCCACAGAATGTTGAGGTCTGTTGGAGAAGAAAACGAGGTGGTGGTGGAATGGAAAGAATGGCTGGCTGAAACCTTTATCAGGAACACTCCATCCTGCATCATTTTGTTGCAGGTCCCATTTGTTGCAATAACGCCCATCTGTGTATCACTATACAATTCTAGTTTGGGGCTTGACTAATAAATGTATGCACAGAAATATAGTTTATACTTTTAGTGTGCTATAATCAACTTAAATATGAATGTGGTTCTTCACATATCAATCGGGAACCAATAACTATGCAACGCAGCAAGTACCCAACTCCTGGAACATGTGGGTAGGTGATACCTGTGCCTTCCCAAAGGTGGTTCTCCCAATGTTGTTTGAAAGCTGCTGTAGCAGCTGCTGCTAAAATGCATTTGGGGGAGAAAATGCAGGGTGGGCCGCTCCTCCTGCCCTGCATAAGATGATCATAAGCCTCCAAGTTAGGAGGCTTATGCTCATCACAATAGGGTTGTACCCTAGATCTATTTTGGGAGGTAAGAAATCAGATCCTGGGTAAAATGAAGCATCTGTTAAATAGCAAGCAGGTTGCAATGGTGAAGAGGAGGAGCAAGTCCAGGGAGCTCTTGTCAGTGGGTCCCTGTTGGGGTGTGGGCGCTCAACAGGTGCTCCATCATACCTACCTTTGAAGCTGGCCCTGGGGGTTTGCTACACGCATACCCTTCTGTGATAAGAAAGGCTTCAGTTCTTACACACACATACATACACCTGTTAAATAATTCCATCGTTAGTGTACAATTATATGCTATAAAGATTACTGCACCATTTAACAACTCCATAGATAGTCAGATATCCTGACAAAACAGAAATCTATATGGTGTAAAACTATGGCATAAAGCTAAGCCATCATTATATATGACAGTATGTTATCCCAGTTCTGCTGATTATCATTTACAAAGGAGTTCAGCATATCCCGCATAATTATATTGCTTGACTAACTTGTCTGAGTGAGGATGATAAGCTATTGTCTGGATCTTATTTGTTTTGAAAAGATCACACATCTCCCAAAATAACCAACGTTCAAAAGTTAATTCCTTTATCTGCATTAATAGTGCAAAGAGTACCATAAAGGAAAAGGAAGTTCTCTACCAAAACTTGGGTGATAGTGATAATTTCCTTATCTGATAGTTGGTAAGCTTCTGTCTATATAGAAAAGTAGCCCTACTGACATCAGTAGATTAGTGTGCTTAAATCCAATAACTTTTATTTAAATAGGCTATGGTTGAAGGAAGAGCCATTTTCCACACCTCAACAGGATAAAAGATTACATAGGATAGTGCAGAGAAAGTGAGGACTCTGTACTTTCCATGTGCTCACTAAAGTGGTGCAAAGTCAGGTATTAGGAGGGAAATATTGGTCGTGGAAGCACTTTGATGTATTCATCTGTGGATGACAGTACTCCGTGGTTGCAGAAGCCTCTATGTATGTACACACTCATCACCATCAATTTATATAACACCTTACAGAAATAACATAGGCAAAAAGAAAACAAATCACCTTTGTGCTCTGAGGAGATAGTCTGTGTATCCCACACATACCCCCTAGAATCTACGGACTAGTTACACTGCAAACACCTGGCTAGTTTCATACAGGTAAGGCCTAACAACGGGGGGCTTTGTCTGATGAAGGCTCAGAAACCAAATGGAGCTTTGCACAGGGCTTCTTCCAGTGGTCAGAGCTTCAGCTCTCTTACAGCCCATAAAGCAGTTATTACCTATTATTTGTTTATGTATTACATTTCTAATCCACCCAATAACCAATGTTCTCTAGGCAGATTACAAACAATTGAAACAGTTTTTTTTTCTATTTTTCTATAAATTTTTTTTATAGAAACAGTTAAAAATATAAAATACAATACAAATATTTCAAAGAATAAATTATAATAAAATGCAATACCTATCCCTATAACATTCCCTTTTGACCACCTAAGATTGATCTCTTTGCTTTTTCTTTACACAATGGGGCAGTTTGCACAATAGCCCATAATGGGTTAATTTGCTCACAAGGAGCTGCAGCATGTGCCGGCAGCCATTATGAATATGCAAGCCTCAGCCAGGAGTTGCTGGTGGCCTGGGCAGTGGGGGTTATTTGAAGGTCAAACAACCCTCACATAAGCCTAAAACCATGCCAACCCAAGGGTTAATTAACCCATAGTGGGCTGTTGTGTCATCTGAACCAGGTCAGTTCCTCTCTTCCTGCTTCTCTTGTCTCCAACCTAAATCCTGATTGCTGAGGAATGATTATCATGTCTGGCATGCCACAGTATGCATTCCAAAAGCAAAGTAGGAAAGAGAGGGAGAAAAAGAAAAAAATTAGGAACTGTTAAAGGAACAGACACCTCTCATTTCACCACAGTAACCAGCATCACTCAGCAGCCTACCTTACACCCTAGGTTCATCTCCCACTGGCCGCTCCCCATACAAGGTTTGCAGTGCCAGCTCCAGGTTTTTGAGGGCCCTTGGGCAAGACACCTTTGATGTGCCCCCTCCCTCAGTCCGCCTACCTTCTCACTGCCATTGTCACCAGCTGCTATTCCTTCTCATCCTCTTTTTCATCATTGCTACCGCTTGCTTGACAGGCAGAGAGCTAGTAAGCAAGTAGGCAGTGACATATACTGCTCCTCCTTCTCATGACCACCATTGTATGGGCCAAAGTGAGAGACAGGCAAACAAGCCGGTTGCAGTGGTGAAGAGGAGGAGCAAGTCCAGGAGGATCTTGTCAGTGGGTCCCTTTGGGATGTGGGACCTCAACAAGTGCCCCACCATGACTACCTTTGATGGTGGTCCTGAAGGTTTCCTGCATGCTTACCCTTCTGTGACGGAGAAAGGCTTCAGTCCTTACACACACTAAGAATCACAGAATCATAGAATAATAGGGTTGGAAGGGGCCTACAAGGCCATCGAGTCCAACCTCCTGCTCAATGCAGGAATCCATGTCAAAGCATCCCTGACAGATAGCTGCCCAGCCTCGTCTTGAATGCCTCCAGTGTGGGAGAGCCCACCACCTCCCTAGGTAATTGGTTCCATTGTTATATTGCTCTAACAGTCAGGATGTTTTTCCTGACGTTCAGTTGGAATCTGGCTTCCTGTAACTTGAGCCCATTATTCCATGTCCTGCACTTTGGGATGATCAAGAAGAGATCCTGTCCTTCCTCTCTGTGACAACCTTTCAAGTACTTGAAGAGCACTATCATCTCTCCCCTCAGTCTCCTCTTCTCAAGGCTAAACATGCCCAGTTCTTTCAGTTTCTCTTCATAGGGCTTTGTTTCCAGTCCCCTGATCATCTTTGTTGCCCTCCTCTGAACCCTCTCCAGTTTGTCTGCATCCTTCTTAAAGTGCGGTGCCCAGAACTGGACACAGTACTCCAGATGAGGCCTAACCAGTGCTGAGTAGAAGGGAACTCATACTTCCTGGGATTTGGAAGCTATGCTTCTATTAATGCAGCCCAAAATAGCATTTGCCCTTTTTGCAGCCACAACACATCGTTGGCTCATATTCAGCTTGTGTTCTACAACAATTCCAGGATCCTTCTCACTTATAGTGTTGTTGAGCCACGTACCCCCCATCTTGTAACTGTGCATTTGGTTTCTTTTTCTAGGTGCAGAACTTGGCATTTATCCCTATTAAATTTCATTCTGTTGTTTTCTGCCCAGCACTCCAGTCTATCAAGATCACTTTGAATTTTGTTTGTCTTCCAAAGTATTAGGTAGCCCACCCAATTTTGTGTCATCTGCAAATCTGATAAGCATTCCCTGCACCTTCTCATTCAAGTCATTAATAAAAATGTTGAAGAGCACTGGGCCCAGGACTGAGCCCTGCGGTACCCCACTCATTACCTCTCCCCAGTTGGAGAAGATCCCATTGATAAGCACCCTTTGAGTCCGTTCTGTGGCCAACTGTGGATCCACCGGATCGTTGTTTCATCTAGCCCACTTTGAGCTAGTTTGCTCATCAGGATATCATGGGGCACTTTGTCGAAAGCTTTGCTGAAGTCGAGGTATATTATGTCCACAGCATTCCCACAGTCCACAAGGGAGGTTACTTGATCAAAAAATGAGATCAGATTTGTCTGGCAGGATTTGTTCTGGACAAATCCATGTTGGCTTTGCTTACAGATGGATTGCTTTATAATCTGCTCCAGAATTTTCCCAGGTACATATACACACCCAATCCAGCCACTTAGGGCTAGTGGAGAGATGAGGTTTGGAAGGATGATTGATGACAATGTTTGGGGTCAGAGTGGAGAGACAGAGGCATGTAAAAGGGAACGGCAGTTGGAAGGGGAAAGTGGACAGCTGGGGAGCAGAGACAAGACAGGGTGCTAGGTTTGAGAGAAGAGGAGGAGATAATTATGTGAGCCAAGAAGAGAGGCAGTGAGAACAGTGTGCATAATGTCTCCCCACCTGGCTATGTTAATGTAAGGGCCTTGGGGAAAGCGGTGACAAGGCACTTATTTCTCACTCCAACCCCAGTGGAGGAGAGAATGGTTGATTTCCTTGATGTTTAAATCTCATTAACTGCTCCCATTTTACTTCAACTGACAGGTTGAATATGGGTTGTCGTTGAACCGTGGGTTCTTATTGAATCGTGGGTTGTCATTATATGTGCTATGGTTTAACTATGGGTTGTTAACCATGAACAACCCACAGTTCACAACCCAACAACAAACCGTGGGCTCTCTTCCTGGGTTTGTGGTTAACAACCCATAGTTAAACCATAGTGCAGAGTTCACACGTAACGGCAACTGACAATTCAGTGACAACCTATACTCAACCCATACTCTCGATTGTCTTAACATGCAAACCAGGTCATGTGAACCAGGTGCAAACTAAGTATAAGGTATAAGGGAGGGGCCCGTCTGGAGGATGTAAAGCACCACTGAGGTATTTTTGTGTGGGAAAAGTAGGTACTATTCAAAGAACTTCTATAGAAATCAGCAAATATAAAAACACTGTACGCATGTTACACCTTAACACATTATAAGCACTTTTAGGGAAGAAGATTCCAGAAGGGGTGCTTTTTCCTACCTCCCACTTCCATATTAATTTAGCAGCAGACGGTGTTCCAGCTATTTTCTCTTTTATGTTTACAGTACAGTACACATGCCTACTCAGAAGTAAGCCCAATTCAACTCAAGTGGGATTATTCCCAGGATTGCAAAGGACTGCAGCCTTAAGCGTGAACATGTATAAAGCCCGCTGGTTATCCCTGAAATACTCTAGCAGAGTGTTGATGGGTGTAGGAATATATTTTAGCCGTGTCATTGTGGTCATGGCCAAAGGCACTTAACATACATAGATCCTGGCACAGATGAGTCCTACAAACCTCAAACCACAGGAAAAAAAACTGGCCCACTCTATTGATTGAACAACACAGCTGCTGAGCAAAAAAAAAAAATACAATCACTACTGGCTGCATTTTATAGTTTTTACTGACAAAAAGCACTGCAACACATTAATATTACATTAATTACAAATGTAAAGGAAAGGTACCACAGTACTAAATTACAATGTGCAAAGCGTGAAGTGAAAACAGCTCATACATTACCAGTTACAGGAAACTGCTTAGCAATGGTGACTTCTTGCCAGGAGCAATTCCACCCAGTATCTTCCATTTACTTTTAGAATTTTACCCAATATCAAACTTGGTTATGATGTTAATTTAAGTTGGTGGTTGGTACCTGTTGTGTCCGTGCTGGTACTTGGCTGTTTGTACCTCCTCACTCACCTCACTTGTTTATCCCCCTGTCTCCTTGTAACTGCTGTAGTCCTTTCTACTGAAAACTCCAGCTTCCACATCATCTGTTATGCACATTTACTTTTGTCCTAATTGTAAGATTGACACATCCCGTCTCTGTAACCCTCCTGAGTTCCTCTTTTGTAATGTTCTAGCTCTACATACGTATGCTAACCTAAGCTCCACTATTGCTATGTTGCTAGAGGCCTCTGTTTACAGGCCTTTCTGCCTCATGCCTTATATTTATATTCCTATACTATGCAAATTCTATGTTACCCCTGTAGGGTTAATACATATATGCGCACGCATATGTATGTATTTCATATACCCCTGCACTCCTGCATTGACTTCTCTTTATAAAAGTTGACATATGCAATACTCAGTAAAGAGGGTAGCTAAAACTCTTTACTCCCTTTTCATCCCTTCAAAAAAGAACATACATTTGTAAAAAATCTGTATATGTTAATTTATATGGATATATGCAAATTTAGAAAAATCACTAAAATTTAAATAAATAAAATACATCTCTCCATAGTAAGGAAGACTGTGACCCCGTGACTTATGTGCCTGCTCAATCTGCTGTCCAAGCAAGTACTAACTGTTGATGGGCAATTTCAAGGCCCCTCCTCTCTCTTCCTATAGTTCTTTATTCTTAAACCAGACAGACTGGACAACCCTTCAAACAGAGGACTGTCCTCTGTAAAGTAGGGCACATGGCCATCCTATCCCCTGTATTAATACCATTTTTGAGGTGGATGTGGTGAAATCTCTTTAGGGGAGCAATCCTATGGCTGCTAGACAGCAGCTAGATGGCCATAGGATATGCTGTTATCCTTGGAACCCGCGCTCCGAGGTCGGTTTCCGGAGAACCAATCTCCCTCCCTTCCATGCTGCCTCTGAGGCAGCATGGAACAGCCTCATCCTCCACACTCGCAAGAGGAGCACGGAGGAGCCAGAAAGGGGCTGGGGGCATTCCGGGGCAGGGCGGGCGTTGGTGTGTGTACAACACATCCAACGTGTCATCCAGCAGCCTCCTTCCCCGCTGTGTGCTGCCACGGCTAAACAACCGCAATCAGCTGTCTAGCCGAAAATGCAGGGCAGGAGAAGTGCGGAGGGGACGATCCCCTCCGTGCTTCTCCTGCCCTGCTTTGGATAGGTGGTCGCCTCTGAGTTTGGAGGCGGCTGCCTATCCGGACAGGATTGCTCCCTAAGAAGCATTGCTAGTTTTAGGGAGAAAACTAATGGGCATAGGGAAGTAGCAGGGCAGAGCCCCAAGCAGTGAGAGAGCAGCAAGGAACAGCTCTGAGAAGAAGGTAAGTAGGCATATTGAAATAAATGGGACAGTGGTAGCTAAGACATAAGAAAGACACAAGAAAATGGAGCACAGTGGGAGCAACCTTGCAAAATGAGTACAGAGGTCCACAAGATACACGTGCATGCAGCAAACATTCCAAATAGATATTTATCTTAGTGGAGGCTGGCATTTTTCACTGCTGGGTACAAGAACATCACAGGGATGATTGGGCTCAGGGAAAGTTTTCAGTTTCAACAATCAGTTTCGGGTCAAAGAAAGCTTTTCTTCATCCTCCTGAGTCTGCTTTTCTGCCCCAGCAGGCAAGGACTAATGCCTGCCTTATATGCTGCCCCTGCTTCTGGGGCATTCTAGGCAGCTTGTGGGAAGCATGTGTGCACAATTCTTGTCTGTGGGGCTTTGGGGCAAATGGAAGTCAACCTGACTTCACCCACTATTTTTCTGAAAAGGTAGGGTTTCTGGGTTTCCTACCCTGTCTTAGCCTCCTGTTGGGCATGTGAGCATGTCCTTCACAAATAGATATTCCGCCTGCCTAATCAATTATTCTTAAAGGTGTTTTCTTGCTTTACTACAATCTTCTTTAGTTGTGCTAACATTCATTTAAACTTGTGCTAATACTCATTTAAATTGCATGCTTGGCTTTTGTTTGTTTCTTGGAATACCTTTATTCTTAGCCTATATTGTGATGTTTTAAAAGTCTCCTGATGTTTGCAGAAATGTGCTGTTTGCAAATCCTCCTTATAATTTACATCTAAGTAGTATTTTCGTTTTATGGCAATTCCCTTTTATTGAAGTTAAATGTTACTGTAGTAGTTGTCCTAGGTTGTTAGGCTGGCTTTGTCACTCTTACATTATAGTCAGAGTCACCATGTAATTCATCTATATTTAAGTTTTAGATCAAATGCAGAATCACAGAACAACCCATAATCACTGCCCTGAAATGAGTTATAATGACAGCTTTGCAGCTGCGCAGTTCTATACCTATCTACTCAGAAGTAAGTCCAATTGAGTTAAATGGGTCTTACTTCCAGGTAAGTGGATATAGGACTGCAGCTAACTACTCATCCCTTCCCTTCTAGAGAAAACACTGTGGTGATTATTCTCTCAACCCTTCCTAAATCTGCCTTTCTGGGACAACCGAAGCCAGAGCAAAACTGTCAGGAAGCAGAATTGTGCTGTGTCTACAGATGTCTTGTTGCATCAGAGAATCCATGCTAGCTACTGAAATGACTTCTGCTGAAATGACTAGTAATGACTTCTGATTCTTATGTATTACCTAATGGAGATTATTTAGCGTGTAGAGGTGAATAAATACTATTGTAATATTTTGAATATTACTATAGTTGAGGAAGTTCTTTAACACACTGATCTACAGATGGTGACCTGACCTAAATAGAAGAGAGAGAAAAAGAGAGGTGGAATAGAAAAAGAGAATGAGGGAGAAAGAAGGAGAAAGGGAGGACATGACAGACTGATAAACTGAATAGCACAAATTGAAAGTGCTGGGGTCCTGGAAAAGCTGACTCTGAAAAAGCTGAAACTACTGATGTAATATATATTCAAGATGACCATACTAGGCAGGGGTTTTTTTTTCCTACCAAAGTATGTCTACTGCATATTCAAGAAATTGAAGTAATGCTGCATAAATATTAATCTTTCAGTATTAATTTGTGAACTTCTCTATCATTGTTTGCTTTAGTTTTGCAAACCATACTTCCATATTTGTTGTTGTTTTTTCTTGTTCCAGGAAAATGCCGCTATAAGTGTTCCTAGTATTTTAAATAACACCAAAGTACATGGCAGCTTTTTCAAGTGGCACTGGTACAATGGACTCTTTGGTCACCATAGAGGGGAGAATCCACACAATCTAGTTTACTGAAAGCATAAATGCCACATGATTAATGAATCAGCATTCATGTAGCATATTTCAAGTGTTCAAAGACTTTCATATGCATTACCTGTGATCAGATCTTCCCACATTTTTATTTAAAAGTAGTTACAGGGAATGCTAATTTGCTCAGGCCTGCCCTTTTCCCATCTAAATTCCTCTGGCCTCCTGTCCCCCTTGCCTGAGGGAAATGCAACTGCATTTTTTCTTTAGCAAGGTGAACAGCAGCAGGGAGAGAGGGATTATTTACAGTAGAGGCAGGTGGCTCCAATGTCAGTGGGGCGGTAAATCCAGTCCAGGTTTCAGTCAGAGGCAGTCAGAACTTTAAAGGAGCTATCCAAGTTGCTTGGGAAAAATAGATTGTGGGAAAGCATTGAACACCCCTCCTTTGTTCCTGCTGCTGCTCATGCAAATTGGCAGCCTACTGTTAAGTAAACATAAAAATGTTGGAGATCTGATCATGGTTCTCCCATGTAATGTATGGTTTGGTTCTCAGAGCCAGTCTAGCCATGATGTTTGCCATGAAGATTGGCATCCCTTTAGCAAGTTTCCCATTGCCCAACTCTGTTGTAAAGTAGAACTGTGAGTTGGAGCCTTCAAGCAATGAGCTTATCAATAGGGTATGCTGGCAACCTCCCTCATTGTTTGTTCCTAGCATTTGATATTCAGCAGTGGTGCACTGCTGCTGAATATAGAGGTTCTAACTATTGGTTAACCGTCACTGATAGATATCCTCCATGACAATATTCTTTCTTATTCAGACATGGTATTTCTGTCACAGTTCATCCATGGAATTTGTGCATTGGTAAACTCATATACTTAATATAATCAGATTACAGTGTCGCACAATGTAATTTTTAATATGCTGTATATGACATTAATTTTTACATGCTGGGACTTAAAATGGTATGTTGTACCACAGTTAACTCAGAATAAATTTGGCAGCTGTTCGATAAAAATATGCAGTACACATATAAGAAATGTTATTTTATTATTGACTTTAATTGGCTAAGCCTTTAATCGTCTCTTTCAAAAGCTTGCTAATCCTTTACTACTTCTGTAGCTGAGACCTATTAAATGTGCTTATTAAAAATCAGTTCATACTTTCAAGGGAGTAGTGCAAGTGACTTTCTGCTTCTGATGTAACATGGAAAGTGGGACTCACAAATTTCACCCATGGTATAACCTATAACCCAAACAGCATATATTTCTCTCCCTATTTAAGAGGTGAGTGCTGACAGGATTGGAGCCAAAACTGGACTACTGAGAAACCAGAGGGAGGTATTGGCATATTTGGGAACAGAAATACAAAATAATCTTTTTAAAAACCTCCAAAACAGGACGGAGGATGGAGCATACTTAGTAGCCAGAGACTAGGTTCACACAAAACAACAACCTACACTCAAGGTTGAGTGTGGGTTCTCACTGAACTATGAGTTGTTGTGTTGTGTGAACCCAGCCATGCTAATAAACCATGCTTTGTTAACCAATCAACTGTTGTCCGGTTGTGAACTGTGGGTTGCTTATGGTTAACAAACCATGGTTTGTTAGCAGGGCTGGGTTCACACCACACCACACAGTTCAGTGACAACCCAGCTGTCGAGTGCTGGAAAAGAAAAACAGAAAACTGGGGGATGGGGGTGGTATGTCATGTTTGAAAGGAATGGCTGGTTGGAGCCCTAAACAGGAGCACTCCTTTTAGGAAGAAGGATGCACTGTAACATTTGTTGCATATCTACCACATTACTATTACTATTTATAATTAGCTATATCTGTATTCTACTAGGCTGGACTGTTTACTCATGAGTATTCTGTCGCTGCTACTTGGGAGTGCAACCTCCACACGTGTCAACAGAGAGCAGCAGCAGAACATTCCAGTGGGAGGAGGGACAAGGAGTGAAAGCTTACTGTTCTTGCTCCCGAAAAGGATTGCTGTGGCATGCACGTTCCCGTAGAGGCAGCTACAACCCAAAACAGCATGTCCCTTCATCACCAGCTCATATATTCATACATGATAAGATTGCACTGTATCATGCTGACTGGCTGTAGCCCTGTTCAAATGTTCGTCTGAACTGCTCCCTGATAAAACAGGGTCCTCGATTTGCATGGAGCGTTCTACTCACATTCAAGCAAACATGAGTAGAACACCCCTTCAGACCTTCCATATTGAAAAAGGGGTTTTCATTAGGTTAATTTTAATCTTTAGTGTCTCACATACCTCTTTTTCTGCAATGAGATGTGAAGCAGGAGTAAGACTGCGTGGATATTATTCCCCTCAGCCCTTTATCCTTGTAATCCTTTAGCAGAATTTTTTCCTGTAATAAGAGGGTTCTGTGGCTTAAACTTGCCTGAGCATTATACCCTCTTCAATCTTTTAGCCCTAATTTCACATGTTGGAGGAGGTAAGGGCAGAAACTTGAGTCTGACAGTGGTTATTAATTAGTGAAAAGCATTCTGCACATGCTCAGAGGGCACATATTCCTGCAGCAAGCCTTGGGGTTAATAATTACAAACAGATATCAGGCTGAGGGAGACTGCTGAAGTGGACTTCAGGCACTTGCTTCTCTCTTCCTGGCCTCTCCCTCGCCTGCCCAATGAGGCAATTTCCCCAATTTAAACAGTGAGGGCAACCCCAAAATTGTATAAATCTTACTCACATATTCTACCCACTGCTCTTGCTTGCTTTTGCTGACATTAAGGCAGAGAGGAAGCAAACAGAGAGAGGGAGAGGGAGAGGGAGAGGGAGAGGGAGAAAGAGAAAGAGAAAGAGAAAGAGAAAGAGAAAGAGAAAGAGAAAGAGAAAGAAAGGCAGGCAGGCAGGCAGGCAGGCAGGCAGGGAAGAGAAGCTTAAAGAACAGGGCATATAATGTGTTCAGTCAATAAAGCGATTCAGAACAGGAGCTAGCTCCAGTATCCCCTTGCAGCTTCCCCTCTCTTGAAGGGCAATTGGGGGAATGCTGCTTACAAACTTCGTCTTATAACTCAGCATGTAAAAAGGCTGCAGAACTACTTAAAAAAATTAAAGGTAGAAATGCAAATAGGGATCCTGCTCTATCTGTAAGTAAGAAACCAGGCCCCCACAGGCCAACCTATAGGACCAGGTCTTATAAACCAGAGGGCCAGATTTGGCCCCCAGGCCAGAGGTTCTGCACTCCTGCAATAAAGGGATGAATATGCACAGCACAAGTGCAATTGTGTTTAACCCTTTGATTGCTCATCACTTCTCTGCTCCTAACATTCAGCAGCTTTTCCGCTCATGGGGTTTAAAATTAGTACTAGTCACTAGAAACTTAACACTGTGCTGTACAAAAGCTGCAACTTGAGCTTTGCAAAACAGCCCTATTTTAATGTAACTACTCGGACTGTGGAGGAATTCCTGCTCTTCTCCGTTTGTTTTGGGGAAGAAATAGTGGGGAAGAAGAGCCAAGGCAATACAATATTTGTCGATTTGTTCTCTTAGTCATGTTTTATGGCAGAGGTGTACAGTTAAATTTGCACAGAGATAACAATCTGGCTTTGCCTAATTGTTAGCCTGCTTCTCTGATAACTGCTTGTGACATTGACATCATATAACAAGGTGAGTCCTCTGTTGCTAGGCTGCTTGTCAACCTTCCCATGCGTATGGCTGCAGCTTCCCATCCACCTTTTATAATTAACATTCTTTCTCCATCATTCTCATCTCTCCCCACCTCCCCCTGTTGCTGTTATCTAAAAGCGGGTAAGTCGGTTCTGCTGTACATGCCAGAAAGCACAGTTATACAAACCTACCTTGCCAATTCCTCAGGCTAGTCCTGAGGACAGGTTGTTCAAACAGTGGAAAGAAGACAGAAATTTTTTTGTGGAGCTGGGAAACTCCTGCCAAGATCCAGCTTAAAAAATGTGCCCATCTAACTTGGTCCTGAATTTATATTTAAAACTACAATATTGGCCAGGGAGAAAGCAATTAATTTCGATGCCATCCTATACCCTTGCCAAGCCAATTCTATTAAACCAACAGATTAGAGCCAACTGTGCAATTACCTGGTCAGGCCTTACCAGCTAGCAGTTTGACTTATGGAAAATTCCACCCATGTTTGAGAGGCCCTTTTCCCATCCTTACCAGGCTCAACAATTGAGGACATACTTCTCCCCCAGAAGCATAGCCTAATAGGTTATTCAACATATTACAGGAGAACAAACCAAGTACAGTCCACAGGGAGTCATTGCCAATCCTGGTTCTCTGATGTGTATTTGTATTACATATTTGTTTCCAATCCAGGTTGCCTCATTCACACATTACATTTTTAGGCATACAATGAAAAAAACCCACCCTTAAATATGCACTGAAAAATGTAATGGGTGAAGTGGCCCATGATCTGTACTGGCAAGAAGACATGAGGGTAGTACCATGTATCCCAATCTTATGCATATTTACTCAGAAGCAGCTCCCATTGAGTTCAATACATTTTCTCTGAGGTAAGTTGCAGAAAAATCTTGTTTTGTTTAGCATGTGATTTTGCAGGCAACCACTTACTCAACTGGAAGTATGATGTAGAATGAGAGGACTGAGAAAGTTGTAGGTAAATATTAACAGGCACCTCCAGAGAAAGGCAGTTTGCATTTACCAGGGACCCACAAATAGCAAAGGGCTCACCACCATCCTCACCTTACACCGAGCATCAATGAAGGTCAGAGGCAGCATGAGAGAATGTTTGGTTTGCATGTCTTGCCTCTTCTTTAAAAAAATAATTTTATTGTATTTCATAGTATGTAATAACAGCAAAACAATTACTATTACAAATTCAGACAATATCACATGGGATTGTATTTTAGTTTATTTTATAGACAGTATTCAGCAGTTTATAAAGAAAACCATCTGTAGATGTTGTGTTCATACAGGATTATCTGAAAGTATCCTTCTATAATGTGTACTTGGGGATCTTCTGTCTTTGTCTTTTTTATTTATATAACTTTGCATTCTTGCAGCCCTTAATTGTTTGGTTAGTTTTTCTGCTAGGATAATGTTCCTATGGGTAATTATACCAAAAGTCACTGTGAGATCAGAGGTTTTCCCTGCCCCCAAATCTGGCTATGTTTTGCTGTGCTGCAACAAATATCAACATCAACATTTCCTTGTACGAAAGATGCTCACTTTAACCAGCAAATATAAAAAGTGGGGCCATTTTTTAATCACATTATATTTTTTTGTTTATTATTTAACTGCACTCTCCAAATATAGCTGTCAAAACATTTTTACATGTCCTGCCTCTTGGAGATCAAGGAGACCCACAGAGGCTGTCTTTTCTGAGGGCCCACAAAATCTTGGAAACACCACTAGATATCCTCAGCAATGGTCACCTGAAATAAAAACAAGTTAAATGCAACAAACTGAAATCTCAACAAATAAAAAAATAATTAGCCTGCAAGCAGACATGATCTGTGACAGAATGCTGCCAGGTTAGATGTGTGATCCAGATCTGTAGAATTCAGACTCAGAAAAGGAGAATGATTGGTGGGGCTAATTTGAGTGATGGCCTTTGTTAGGACAGATCTCCATACTGCCGACTTGTAAACCAGAAATCTGTAGCTAGTCCTATAACAATGGCTTGGTCTGCAGCCATTATCTGGTGAGAACATTTACCTCCATCCTGTGAAAAGGTTCACCTGGTAATTCCTGCACATCAAACCATTGTTAAAGACATAGTTACAAAGTCTGGTTGAAAAGCCACCAATCATCAGTGCTATTACCCTGTTATTCAGGTGAAGACAGGCACTAGTTTTTTCAGAGTTGAAGGGGGTATGATAGAGACATCGTTGCCTGTGGTGTGCACGTTCATTCCAGTATTGTTTCTTGTCAAATAGGTTCCATGGGTTTTTCAAAAGCCTGCAAAACCGATTTGATCAAAAACATCACTGGAACAAAGAAACAAAATGGCCACGTATATCACAGGCAGCAGTTACATAGGAACATAAGAAGCTATCTTATACTGATTCAGGCCACTAGTCCATCTAGCCCAGTATTGTCCACACTGACTGGCAGCCACTCTCCAGGTTTCAGGCAGGTCATTCACAGCCCTACCTGGAGATTTAATCTGGGACCTTCTGCATACAAAGCATGTGCTCTGTCACACTGAGCTACAGCTCTTACAGTGGTACCATAGTTCCTCTACTGTACCACCTTCAACTCTCTTAAAACAATAGTCTGTTTCCAGACTCACCTGAAGTAAAAGGTAAAAGAACAGAGAAGCTGACAGAGGTGAAACGCAGGCATTCTTCTTCAGGTATTCTAAATGTGAGAAGACTAAACATGCAAGGAAGGGGTGTGCACTAATCCTTTCCCCTCCATTGTCCTTTTGTCGCCCTCTAGACGTGGAGTGCAACTTGAGCCTCCTGTATCCATGGAGGCTCTCCACACAATCGGAAACACAGTTTTTCCAGTGTTTCAGCTCATGTGGAAAGCCTCCACGAACAGAGGACACTCTCCTCTTCACAAAGTCACCTTCTGCATGTAGAGGGTGATGAAAGTGATGATGGAGGGGGAATGGGCTGGAATGCTCCCCGTCCTACCATGTTTAGTCTCCTCACAGTTAGAATGCCTGAAGAAGGCTAAAAATGTGTTATTGAGCCAACTGATCCTGGTGAAAACATGAGGAATTGCACAGAATACTTTGTTTGAATGCCTGTGTACGCGGGTCAGACAACTGATACCATATCAATTCTATGAGGTTTTACAATTCTGTCAGCTATTGGATGAGACCAATTATCTGGATCCATTTCAGTTGGGGTTCAGGCCAGGTTTGGGCACAGAAACAGCCTTGGTCACCCTGTATGATTACCTATGTTGGGGGAGAGACAGGGGGAGTGCAACCCTGTTGATTTTCCTTGATCGCTCAGTGGCTTTCGATGAACAATGGTATTTTTCAGGAGCAACTGCCTGAGCCGGGAGTAGAGCATATTATGTTTCAGTGGTTTTGCTCCTACTTGAATGGTTGGATCCAAAAGGTGGTGCTTAGGTGATATTGCTTGGCCCCATGGATTCTTCAGTATAGGCTTCAACAGGGGTCAGTTTTGTCTCCCATGCTATTTAACATGAAACCACTGAGTGAGGTCATCCAGGGTTTTGGAGTCCATTGTCATCAGTATGCTGATGAAACGCAGCTCTGTTTCTCTTCTTCATCTTCATCAGGTGAGGTTGTGAATGTGCTAGATCAGTGCCTGGCTGCAACAATGGACTATATGGGGGCTAATAAAACTCAATTCAGACAAGACCAAGATGTTGTTTGTAGATGGTTCTTCTGACCAGATGAATGTTCTGGATGGCATTGCACTCCCCTTGAAGGAGCAGGTTTGTAGTTTGTAACTCTACTGGAACCATCACTGTCACTTGATGTTCAGGTGGCCTCACTGGTGCGAGTGCCTTCTACCAGGTTCAGCTGGTGACCCAGCTACACCCCTATCTGGACAGGGATAATCTAGCTTCAGTAGACTATGCTCTGGTAACCTCCATGTTAGATTACTGCAATGTACTCTATGTGGAGCTGCCTTTGAAGATGGTTCAGAAACTGCAGCTTGTGCAAAATGTAGCAGACAAATTGATAATGGGGACCAGAAGGTCTGAGCATATAATACCGATTCTGGCCTGCTTCTACTGGCTGTCCGTAGGTTTCCAAGCCTAATTCAAGGTGCTGGTTTTAATCTATAAAGCATTACATGGCTTGGGACTGCAATTCCTGATGGAGTCCCTCTCCCAGTAGGAACCTATGCATACTCTACGATCAACATCTGAGGCCCTCCTCCAAGTGCATTCTCTGAGAGAGATTCAGGGGGTTGGCAACAAGGGCCCTTTTGGTAGTGGACCCCTGCTTATGAAATGCTCTCCCCAGCAAGGCCCTCCTGGTGCCAACATTGTTATCTTTTCATTGCCAGGTTAAGACTTTCCTCTATTTCCAGGTATTTGATGGTGCATAATGGGCTGTTAATGCATCGGACAAATTGTTTATGGTTGTCAATGATGCTTTAGTTATTTAATGGGGTGGTTGTATTTTGGTGGATAATTATTTTAGTTGTTTAAAATATATTATGTTTTAATTCTGTTGTAAGTCACTTTGAGTCTTTATTGTTATTTTAGAATGGTATCTAAGAAATAATATAAGAATAAAATCTATAAATTCTCAGGTCATACAATTCATATTAAATAAACTATTCTTAATTTAATTTTTGTGAAACAAAGAAGATTGGCAGTCATAACTGAAAAAGGAAACTGTGACACCCAGTTAAAATAAGACAGTGAAATGATGATGCATAAATCAAAAGGACCGTTCTAAGTAAGTCTAATGCCAGACAGGTTAAAGTGCTTTACATGTGCCAGTGCTGACTGTTTGCCCAGTTCATGAAATATTTAGATAAGAATCTGAAGAAGTAAAAAGTTTAGATCTAGGTAGCTATTAAAATCTAACAATTATAGTCTGGCTGATAAATATTTGTAAGAGAAAAATTAATAAAAACTATATATAGTGGCTATGAAAATAAATCCCAAGATCGGAAGAGGTGCTTTAGGCATATCCAAGGGCTTAGGGGGAACGTTATTCCCCCCGTCCTGCTTTGAACAGCCCCCCCCCCCAAATGCTCTATCACAAGCCACTTTTGAAACTCCTCTCAGTTTTAAAAGAGGCTTGGTATGAGGGCTGATGTGCGAGAAATGCAAGCCCAAAGGAACCAGGAAATATTTGCACAGTTGTTTGCGTTCTGACTAATGGCTTGTTCTATTTTATCGTTTCTCCCCTTTCCACTGCCTCAGAAGCTAAAAGGACACACACATAGCATCCAAATTAAATTCCTACTGTCTCTTTTTCAATTAAATACAGATTGTCCTACTTCAGGCAGTCTGCACTTCCCTTTGGTAAGTTTCCCCTCCCCCTGCGAATGTCTTGCATATTGATCTGATCAAACATTTGTTGGATACTATATATAAAGCTTCAAACACGCTTGACACCTTAAAAAAACGCTTGGAAAACTGATCCAAGGTGGGAGGCTTTGTGATTGACATAAGGGCTAGCCCATTAGCATTGTGCAAACCTCCTTTCTGCTTCTGGCTGAAAAACAGGTTTCTCCTGAGCTAGATGCAGGGAAGAAGATTGCACATTTGCCCCACCCCAAGTCATGAGTGCTGGTTATTTTTTAGGAGGAGGCAATGGGGCAATTGCCCCAGGCCTTATACATGGATGGTCCACATCGACACTGACAAACTACATTCCATTCCAGCTGAGAAGGAAGGGGGTCTCAAGTGAACACTTAGTCTTTAAAGCAAGGGTGGGCAGAGGGTAGTTCTTCAGATGTTTTGGACTTCAACACCCAGAAGTCCCCTGCAGCATGGCCAATGGTCAGGAATACTGGGAGTTGAAGTCTAAAAAACCTAGCCATATACTTTCTGCCCACTGCTGCTTTAAAGAGTGCTGGAGTCCACTTTCAGTGGGCTCACCATTAAAATTACATACTTCTGTGCATACTGAGAGAGTAGCAAATGTGGGGGTTTGCCTCCCCCACCCCCCAACTAATCAATTTATACAAACGATCATAAAAAGCTGGCAAATGGCAAGATTCAGATGTAGAAAAGGGAATTTTGACAGATGTACCATATCATACACAAGTGTAGCTGCTGACATTCCCTCTTCTACACAACTGTTAAAGGTACAAGACTAACTTTGTCCTGCATTGCATTAGGCCTACACAATTTGTGACTCACGCTAAATACAGTCCACCACCAGCCAAATACTGTGGCCTGCCTAGACTCTGGAGAGAACTCAGTAATGTTCCAGGTTTTGCTGCCTGCCTGGAAGGGCAAACATAGGGAGGAAGCAAGCACCTGACAGACTACAATACATGGCTAGTGAGCTGTGCTTGGCTTGGTGGGTCACATAACATTGTACTCTACTCAGTTTCCTGGGTGGTCTAATTTGTATAGTTTTTAAAGCTCTTTTTAAACTGGAGGTTTGGTTGGGGGTCAGCTTGCAATCCAAGGTGGATTGCACTTGTGAAGCAGCAGCAATGTCTTGAGAAAGCAGGACGAAGAGCTTGATAGAACTAGCTAGCTAGATAAAATAAAAGCAAAAATGATTTCTAAAAGAAACATTTAAGTGTGAGTCCCATCATGCTGTAGCTCCCTGGTAAAGTACATGCTTTGTTTGCAGAAGGTCCCAGGCTCAGTCTCCATTAACTCCAAGTAGGGCTAGCAAAAAATCCTGCCTGAAATCCTGAAAAGCTGCTCTGCCCATCATTGACTGGGTTTGGACAATACAGTGCGGCTGTGGGTTGTGCGAGGGTTGTTTAACCCTTGTATAGTCCACACTTGCTGCGTTTCCACGACACGACAACCCCCGAGCGGGTGTTGCATAATCAAAATGGTGGTCACCGCCTCACCGTGGGTTAAATTACCCACGTTGGGCTATCATGTAATGCGAACAGCCCCGGTGTCGACAATACTGGGCTAGATGGACCAATGGTGTGACTCAGTAGGGCTCTTCGCATGACACAACAGCGCCTGCACCAGATGAGGCTGTGGTGTGTGCAGCCACCACTTTGAGTATGTGACCCCTGGTCAGGGTTTGTCGTGTCATGTGAACCCCGCTAGCGAGGGTTATGCGAGGGTTAAACAACCCACACTCGCTGGGTTCACACAAGTGGGGGTTGCATATGTGATCTGGTGCCCGTGGACACCGCGGCTCGTCTTCAGTTAACACACACAAAGAGCTGCGGCGTGTTGTCTGATCCCAGTCAGTAGAAGGGGGCTTCCTATGTTACAAGCAAGCCCTCAGTCTGGAAATATGGAAAGCCACTGTTCTTAGGCAAACCTTTCTCACCAGGAGGGCCCAGCATTTCATTCCTACAATTTAAGGTGGAAATGTCCCCTTTTATATGCAATACTTTGGAAGTTACTAGAAACTGGGGTGGTATCTGCTGAACCCCAGCAGAGGGTGCTGTACATTGAAAACCATAGAGTTAATAAAAGAGTTGGTGTGACACACAGGCCTGCGCTTCAGGTCTAATGACTAGTTGCAAATTCAAGGGGAACGCTCAGTTGGAGTAAGGACAAGATGGCAGCAGGGGCAGAAGGTAAGGAGGAAGAGAGTCTGATGAGGGAGTCATTGCATGCCCTTGTCTTGCCATCCAGACACCTATTTTCTGTCCTCATCTACCACAGGCAGCAAAAATATTGCCCTTATAAATCACATCCCAACTCCCTCTCCTCCTCTCCCCGACACTTTTATTCTTATTTTCTCTCCAGTCAGCGTGTATATGCTGAAGGAAAATTTTAATCTAAGAGGGGGATAGGGAAGAGGCAGGTTGTGCTGGTAACTTCTTGTGCCTCATTTTGCGTTTGTAGTACAAAGCGCTGTTCTGCTAAGCTTCACATGAGTCTGGAGGGAAATTTTGTTCTGAAAAGGAAAACTTTTATACATGTGAAGAGAGATGAAGAAAATTATCTGGAGACTGGTTTCAAGATAGCTGTACAGTTTCTTCACAGGTCCAAAATGTATTCTGAGGGAAGACCACTCTTCAGCCATATTAGCACCGCTCCACCGACTAAGTAGACACTGCCTATTTTGCTTTTTTAATGTATAAAGTTTGTCTCAGTAACTTTAATACAAATCTGGAAGAAAGTATTGCTCCAGAAAGAGAAGTTCCTACATGTGGGGGAAAATCTTATGAAGACAATCCACAAACACCGTTCCCTCACAACTTCACCCTTAGTTGCTGCCATTCAGTTAGGTGGTTGTGGAAGAGGAAGGCGTTTGTTGCCTCTCTCTTTAAAATGTCTTTTTAAATATTTTCTGTTCCTTACAACATTTACTTAGAAGTAAGTCCCACTTGATTCACTGGTGTTCCTACTGTATCCGCTAGTTGTTGATTTTATATGAGCTTAACTGATCTGGTGTCACCCAAAGAATACTGGGAATATAGTTTGATGAGGGTGCTGAGAATTCTCTATTAGAGATCCCTGGAGAACCAGTTTAAGGCTGAAGTCCTATGTGCACTTACCTGGGAATAAGTCCCATTGAATTCAGTGGGACTTCCTTCTGAGTAAATATGAATAGGATTGTGCTTTAAGTCTGTGACATAGCTATGCACGTTATCACTTTAGGTACAGTCTAGAGCAACAGCCCCAATGTGACAGCTGTTTTAGTCATAAACAAAGATCATCATAGCATTGCAGGAAATGGAAAGCGGTTTTTAAATAGTACTTTGTGTTGCATTTCTAATGGAAGAGTTAAATGTGCAGCAAAATTGCTTCTCCCTGAAAGGAAACGGGGGGGGGGGGGATATGGCTGTGGTCTCAAATCATATAAGCATATCACTTATGAGCAATTGTCTTATATGTAATATGCTAATTGAAAATGGGCCTTCGAAGAGGATGTTTTTCCACCAATAGCTAATGAGAGTTGGCAGTGTGAATCTCGCAAGAAAATAAGGATCCTTCTCTGACTCAGATATCCTGAAAGACTATCTTTTAGTATTCTGGTTAATTCCCCCCATGCTCTCTTTTTTTTTTTTTACTGGGACTAAGTTGGAGGGGAGGGGGCCAACAAGAGCTACAACAAAATGTATATTCTAAATACCCAGCTAGATGGCCCATCGTCGTTTTCACTTACTATCATTAGTCTAAGTTGGTTTCCGGGGAGATGTCCCAGTTAAGTGGATTTCCTGATTAAATGTGTCCCCATTAACTGTGCATAAATATGCCTTGTCTTGCCTGTTCCTCGCTTTGTGTTTAAAAAAACCTGGATCCCTGCTCTGCCCTACACAAACATTCTCACACACCAAGAGTTTTCTCTGATTTGGTGAGGACAGACTGGTCATACTTTTCTTTCCAAATGGAAAAATGGGATATATTTTCCTGTTTGTAAAAGCTACATGATCATTGCATTGGTTTCTGTATAGAGTCCTCTTAATCCAAAGTGTAGTGCAGTCATATTTCTGGATATCTGTTGTTGTTATGATGGGGAATTCTGTGGTTATGAATAATCACCTCAACAAAAGAGCCTTGATGGAAGGCACAAACCCATTTAAAAAAAAATGAATGCTGAAAAAAATAATGGCTGCAATCCTGCATGTACTGATTTGTGTGTAAGACCCTTGAACTCAGGGAAACCTATGAGTAAGCATGCATAGGTTTGTGCTCTATGGCTTGTAGTTGCTGGCTGAAGACAGGCAATAGTTTTTGTAATAGAATTGAAGGTGGTATGATAAAGGGTATCTTTGCCTGTGGTGAAAACACTAATTTCTTTTGATCCACAGTTGTTTTTGGCCAATCTGGTTTTGCAGCTATCTAAGAAACCAGAAAAACCTGCAAGATGTATGACCAGAAATGATAGCAGGATGAGTATGCATTTTGTGGGCAATACTATCTGTTATCATGCCACTAACTTCAACAGGCTCTGAACAAATTATCTACTATCCGTAGCCGTACTCTTTCCCCACACCTCTTTCTGTAGCATTCCAAGGCAGTATAGCTACAAGCCTGAGAGCAATATTATCTCTATAACACTCTACTACTTAACTCCAGGTTCTATAGTTATTTTGATGTTGTTTTAAGGAAATTGGTTATGTCAATTTGAGGGTAAATAGATTCTCATTGGTTTGTTTGCAATAAACCGTTTGGAATATTGTTGTTAATAAACATACATGAAAGGGAGGAGGTATAAGAACTCCTTAAATATTCTCTAATGGCATATCTTCATTGCAAACTGATACTAGTTTTATACCAGTTTAGCTCTTGTGGCATCCCCCCCAAAGAATAATGGGACATCATTTGGTGTGGATACAGAGACTTTTTGTTTATGATGCCTAGATTCACCGACTTTTAGAACTTCAGTTCCTAGGATTCCCAAAAGACAGAGAATTGACTATTAAACTAGTTTCACTTTTTCATTTGGATATGCCCCAATATATGGAATTCGCAGAGACAGAGAAAAAACTGTGGTTGTCAGTACCTCATCCACACAACTGCAACATCTAAAGAAGTGTATCCTTATTGCTTACGTCCATGAAGGATATGTTAAATGAGTTAATGGATAGGGATTGGAATTCGGCTTCCACTCTTTTACTTCCACATAAGCTGTCTGAGGGGGTCTTCTTTCTCCTCATGTCAGCAAATTACAATGCTTGACGTTCCTTCCTCTCAGCCCTACGATGTTGAGCATCTTCACCCAAATTTCCTGCTGATTCACCTGGATGGAAGTTGCGTATTCTGGTATTTCGGATAGTCATTGCTAAAAGCTTTATGGTGATAATGAGTTTTTTTTTAAATTCTGTTTATTATTACTAAATAAAATGCTTTTGAATTAATATCTGTGAACTGCCTATTTGTGGACTATTTGTAAACCGCCTACTTAGTAGCTTCTGTATTAAATAGCCCAAAAGCCATTAAGGAAATTGGCTGCAATCACTAAGTCCATGTGGACTTGGGACTTGAGAATCATGGCCACTCTTTTAAAAAAAAATAAAAGCATTTTATTTAATTAAAAATATTAAAATAATAAACATGCATAAAAACATATAACACATCAAGCATACACATAAGCAAGTAAAAAGGTATTATATAAACCATACTATTTTCTTTTTTAAAATGTTGGTTATGAATTCATTTTGTTCCGCAAACTGTATAAAATTCTTATCAAACCTAGTGAGAGTGGAAGCTCAGTTAAAGTTTTAAGAAGCACTTATCTATAACTGCCCCTTCCCACCAATATTAATCTTTTATTGCTACAAACCCCTGAAACACAATTCTGGCCAAAAGAACCTATATGATGAGTAACGTCAGTTCCCAAATCTGGACTTTTTTGGTGGCAAATATAGGCACTCAGAACAAGAAATAAATGAAAGCCGCCCTAGACATTTAAATGTTCCACACATTTGATGTACAATATACTTGCCCTTAAGGCATCTATATTTTTATTAGTAAGAACTCATAAAAGGCCTCTGTGGTGCAATCTGTACATGTAGCTTTTTAGAATAGCTTTGATGTTTCAAAACATAGCAACTACTATTTGCCCTTTATCCACTGCTGGAATTTAAGATAATTATATTTACAATTGATCTTGCTATAATAACATTCTTGCACATTCATTCTCCTTTCTCCTCCCTTATTAATTCTTCCACCTTCTTAGAGCTGCCATTTTCAAAGCGTGATTTGGGCTGCGCTGTGCTAGTGCGCATATTTCTCCCAATCCCATTACCATCCTGGTTTATCCTATGGAGGAGCTGTATCTTGACCCATATCTTTCCCAGACTTTGCAGATCAGGAGTTTGTATTATTTGCTCCATAACCTTGAATTGATTGTGAAAGCTGGGGCAATCAGGAGGCAATCCTTATTTTTTCTAAAGAATTGTTTACCTGGGGTTCTGTTTTGTGAGCATATTTGGGCCTTCCTACCCTTTTCTTTGATTTGCCTACTCCTTCACTCAGCCTAAGAGTGCTGGCTGAAGTACAGGATGGTTCTTTTATTCTTCAGCTAGATTCTGAAGATTAGTCTTCATTGCTCAAGTCAGGGAGTGCCTGGAAATGCAGAAGATTCAGGAGGCGTTGTCCAACTTGCTAGGCAACGCATCCTTTCCACAATACAGCTGATGTTGCTGGCACAAGCTGCCATGGTTCCTCTTTGGAAACAGGATTTAAATGAAAACAGACAGACATAAGGGACAGGCACTATCCTAGTAGCACTAACAGCTATTTCTGCCTCCGTGTGGCCGTGGGGGCAGGCTCTGTGTGGCCATGGGGGCAGGTAAGAATGCCACCTATCCCTTTATGTTCAGCATCAGGACCCTTCTTCCAGTCTTCTGAGCAGCTGCATCTTCTTTTAGGTCATAGGTACATTACAGGAGGGGAGTACTGGATCATTTTCCTTACCATAACTCAATAAGACCTACTTCTCACTGGGATGATAAACCTGCGTCTAGGTTGTTCCACATTACCTTGCAGTTCATGTAGCCTCGCATGACTAAGATATACAAAAAACCTCAACAATTCACCAATTAGAAAACTAGATGTCAGGGAGAGGTCTAGTTTTCTATGTTCAGGGGTTTTTATTTTTTGAATTGTGAAGCTCATGTGAGCCTTTATCTTCAGGCCTACTTCTCACTCAGGCAGATTTACTGCTTCAGTGAGAAGCAGGCCTATGAAAACCATTCTTGTGGAAACCAGATCAGGCCTGGAATTGGCCTTTCTTAATGATACTTTCGAAACTCAACATTAAAAAAACGAAGATCATGGCATCTGGCCCCATCACTTCCTGGCATATAGAAGGGGAAGAAATGGAAGCAGTGACAGATTTTATTTTCTTGGGCTCCAAGATCACCAAAGACGGTGACTGTAGCCATGAAATTAAAAGACGCTTGCTCCTTGGGAGGAAAGCTATGGCAAACCTAGACAGCATAGTAAGAAGCAGAGACATCACCTTGCCGACAAAGGTTATTTATTTATTTATTATTAAATTTATTAATCGCCCATCTGGCTGGTCACCCAACCACTCTGGGCGATGTACAACATACAATAAAACAGTTTAAAACAATAAAATTCTACAATAAAAATTTTTTCTAAAATACCCTAACCCACCCCAAATGCCTGCCTGAACAACCACGTTTTTAATGCACAACGGAAGCTCATTAAAGAGGGGGCATGACAGAGTTCCCTAGGGAGGGAGTTCCACAGAGTGGGGGCCACCACAGCAAAGGCCCTCTCCCTCGTCCCCACCAGTCTAGCTGTCCTGGCTGATGGGACAGAGAGAAGGCCATCCGAGGCTGATCTTGTTAAGCGGCCTGTCTGGTGCTGCTGGAGGCGCTCCTTAAGATAGGCTGGGCCGGAACCATATAGGGTTTTAAAGGTCAAAACCAACACCTTGCATTTGGCCCGGAAAACAACTGGTAAACAGTGCAACTCCTTCAGCACTGGAGTGATGTGATCTCGCCGTCGGCTGCCTTTAATCAGGCAAGCCGCCACGTTCTGTACCAGCTGCAGTTTCCGAACCATCTTCAAGGGTAACCCCACATTGAGCGCATTACAGTAGTCTAAATGAGAGGAGACCAGGGCATTGTACTACCCATGGGAGCAGATGGTCGGGAAGGAAGGGGCGCAGCAGCCGTATCAGATGGAGTTGATACAGCGCTGTCCGGCTCACAGCTGACACCTGAGCCTCCATGGACAGCTGGGAGTCCAAAATGAACCCCAGGCTGCAGACCTGGTCTTTCAAGGGTAGCCGTACCACATTCAACACCAGGTCAACATCCCCTAGCCTCCTCTTGTCTCCCACCAAAAGTACCTCGGTCTTGTCAGGGTTCAGCTTCAGCTTATTCCTCCCCATCCAGCCACTCACCGTCTCCAGACATTTGGACAGGGATTCTACGGCCAACCTTGGTGAAGATTTGAATGAGAGGGAGAGCTGCGTGTCATCCGCATATTGATGACACTGCACCCCAAACCTCCTGATGATAGCCCCCAGCGGCTTCACATAGATGTTAAATAGCATTGGGGAGAGGATGGAACCCTGTGGCACCCCACAAGTAAGTGGCCACGGGTCCGAAACCTCCTCTCCCAGTGCTACCCTCTGGTACCTGCCGGAGAGGAAGGACCGGAACCACCGCAATACGGTGTCTCCAATGCCCAACCCCTCCAGGCGGTCCAGGAGGATACCGTGGTCAACGGTATCAAAAGCCGCTGAGAGGTCGAGGAGAACAAGGAAGGAGCATTCACCCCTATCCAGAGCCCTCCTCATATCATCCACCAAGGCGACCAAGGCCGTTTCTGTCCCATGCCCAAGCCTGAAGCCCGACTGAAATGGGTCTAAATAATCAGTTTCTTCCAAGTGTGCCTTCAACTGCACCGCCACCACCCGTTCAATCACCTTGCCCAAAAATGGCAGATTTGAGACTGGGCGAAAGTTGTTCAGAACTTGAGGATCCAAGGAGGGCTTCGTTAAGAGCGGTCTTATCACTGCCTCCTTGAGGGCTGATGGCATCACTCCCTCCTCAAGGGAGGCGTTCACCACCGCCCTGATCCCCTCACCCAGTCTCTCTCTGCAACCCATAATGAGCCAAGATGGGCAAGGATCAAGTAAGCAGGTGGTCGGCCATACAGATGAAAGCATCTTGCCCACTTCATCAGGAGGAAGAAGCTGGAACTGATTCCACAAAACCGGTTTTCCACAGGCCGCCTCTTGCTCACTAACTGTATCCACAGCGTGCAGAGTAACACACCTAATCTGATCAATTTTATCTGCAAAGTGCCTTGCCAAGGCCTCACAGGAAGCTTTAGAATGCTCCAGTGGTTCCGGAGCCACAGGACCGACCAGATCCATCTAATCAAAGCTATGGTTTTCCCAGTAACAACGTATGGCTGTGAGAGCTGAACTATAAGGAAGGCTGAGCACCGAAGAATTGATGCATCGAGAAGGGGAAGAAATGGAAGCAGTGACAGATTTTAGTTTCTTGGGCTCCAAGATCACCGCAGACGGTGACTGTAGCCGTGAAATTAAAAGACACTTGCTCCTTGGGTTCAGTATCTGTCCTTGATTATACAGCTTCAGTATCTGTCCTTGATTATACAAACCTTTGTTGGCAAGGTGATGTCTCTGCTTCTTACTATGCTGTCTAGGTGTGCCATAGCTTTCCTCCCAAGGAGCAAGTGTCTTTTAATTCACGGCTACAGTCACCGTCTGCGGTGATCTTGGAGCCCAAGAAACTAAAATCTGTCACTGCTTCCATTTCTTCCTCTTCTAGATGCCAGGAAGTGATGGGGCCAGATGCCATGTTCTTAGTTTTTTTAATGCTGAGTTTCAAACCAGCTTTTGCACTCTCCACTTTCACCCTCAACAAGAGGCTCTTTAGATCCTCTTCACTTTCTGCCATTAGGGTGGTATCGTCTGCTTATCTGAGGTTGTTGATAATTTTCCCGGCAATCTTAATTCCGAGCTGTGATTCATCCAACCCGGCATTTCTCATGATGTACTCTGCATATAAATTAAATAAGCAGGGCGACAATATACAGCCTTGTCGTACTCCTTTCCCAATTTTTAACCAGTTCGTTGTTCCATGTCTGGTTCTTACTGTTGCTTCTTGACCCTCATACAGGTTTCTAAGGAGACAGGTAAGGTGATCTGGTACTCCCATTTCTTTAAGAATTTGCCACAGTTTGTTGTGATCCACACAATCAAAGGCTTTAGCGTAGTCAATGAAGCAGAAATAGACATTTTTCTGGCATTCTCTTGCTTTCTCCATGATCCAGCGAATGTTGGCGATTTGATCTGTAGTTCCTCTGCCTCTTCGAAACCCAGCTTGTACTTCCAGTAGTTCTCGGTTCACATTCTGCTGAAGCCTAGCTTGTAGGATTTTGAGCATAACCTTGCTGGCATGTGAAATGAGCACAATTATGCGGTAGTTTGAACACTCTTTGGCATTGTCCTTCTTTGGAATTGGAATGTAAACTGACCTTTTCCAGTCTTGTGGCCACTGTTGAGTGTTCCAAATGTGTTGGCATACTGAGTGCAGCACTTTAACAGCATCATCTTTTAGGATCTTAAATAGCTCAGCTGGAATACTGTCATCTCCGCTAGCTTTGTTGTTAGTAATGCTTCCTAAGGCCCACTTGACTTCATGGCTCAAGTTCAGTGACCGCACTATCATGGCTATCAGGGACATTAAGATCTTTCCTGTATAGTTCTTCTGTGTATTCTTGCCACCTCTTCTTAATCTCATCTGCTTCTGTTAGGTCCCTGCCTTCTTTGTCCTTTATCATGCCCGTCTTTGCATAAAACATTCCCTTGAGATCTCCAATTTTCTTGAAAAGATCTCTAGTCTTTCCCATTCTGTTGTTTTCCTCGATTTCTTTGCATTGTTCATTTAAGAAGGCCTTCTTGTCTCTCCTTGCTATTCTCTGGAACTCTGCATTCAGTTGGATATATCTTCCCCTTTCTCCCTTGCTTTTCGCTTCCCTTCTTTCCTCAGCTACTTGTAAAGCCTCATCAGACAGCCACTTGGCTTTCTTGCATTTCTTTTTCTTTGGATGGATTGAGTTGCTGCCTCCTGAACAACATTACGGACTCCTGTCCATAGTTCCTCAGGCACTCTGTCTATCAGGTCTAATCCCTGAAATCTATTCCTCACCTCCACTGTATATTCATAAGGGATATGATTTAGGTCATACCTGAATGGTTTAGTGGTTTTCCCTATGTTCTTCAATTTAAGCTGAAATTTTGCAGCAAGAAGCTCATGATCTGAGCCACAGTTAGCTCCAGGTCTTGTTTTTAGTGACTGTATAGCGCTTCTCCATCTTTGGCTGCAAAGCTTCTTCGGCCTCAGTGGCTGGGGCATAGACTTGGATTACTGTGATGTTGAATGGTTTGCCTTGGATTCGTACTGAGATAATTCTATCATTTTTGAGATTGTACCCCAGTACTGCTTTTCCACCCTTTTGTTGACTATGAGTGCTACTCCATTTCTTCGAAGGGATTCTTGCCCACAGTAGTAGATATAATGGTCACCTGAATTAAATTTGCCCATGCCTGTCCATTTTAGTTCACTGATTCCTAAGATGTCGATGCTCAATCTTGCCATCTCATGTTTGACCACCTCCAGCTTACCTTGATTCATTGACCTTACATTCCAGGTTCCTAAACAATATTGTTCTTTACATCATCGGACTTTCTTTTCACCACCAGACACATCCACAGCTGAGTGTCTTTTCGGCTTTGGCCCAGCCGCTTCACTCTTTCTGGCGCTACTTGGAAATTCCCTCTGCTCTTCCCCAGGAGTATATTGGACACCTTCCGACCTGAGGGGCTCATCTTCCAGCGTCATATCTTTTAGCCTTGTGATACATTCCATGGGGGTTTTCTTGGCAAGAATACTGGAGTGGGTTGCCATTTCCTTCTCCAGTGGACCACATTTTGTCAGAACTCTCCACCATGTCCTGTCCGTCTTGGGTGGCCCTGCACGGCATAGCTTATGGCTTCACTGAGTTACACAAGCCCCTTTGCCACAACAAGGCAGTGATCCATGAAGGGGAGAGAAACTTACTTCTGAGTAAATATGTATAGGACTGTGCTGCATGATAATGAACTAGAGTTCTGAGAGCCCTTGCATCCCCACCAGTGGAAGTCTGTGCTTGCTATTATATAGAGGTTTATGTTCAATATCCAATTTTAATTAATTCAGCTCATGATTGTCTACAGAGTTGTCTGAATTCCCAGATGCCCAATGACAAACAGTTTGCTCAAATAGTTGCTAGAGACGCAGCACCTGAAATGCCCATTTTAACATATGTCCTAGCACAACAGGGCTGCTCCTGAAAGGTGTTACAGTATGTTACATATCATTCCAGGTCCAAGATGCTATATTATCTTTATGTATTTAATACTATTGTATCTATGGCCTGAAAGGGGACACAGCAGCATCTAAGTAAGAAAACAAATGAATTCTCCCCCCCATAACGTACCTTCAGTGGCCTGAAAGATGTCATAGAACCCTTCTTGCAGTTTTATGAGCTGTTGATGCTGGCGTAAAGGGATAGGTGGATCCTTGCACCAGAAATGCAATCTGCCCCCAAGAGCAGCAGGTGTTATGATAGCAATCCGGCACTAAGTGGTGGAAATGTAAGATAACAATCTATGCCATTTCCAAGTAAAAAACAATACTAACAGGCAGACTTGATCCTTGACTGCTAAGTCAATAGTTCCCGGTGCCTGGATGGTACAACTAGCTGCCGCCAAAGAATAAATAGCATAATCTTCCTCTGTGCCCTGATGCTATAGAGGATGGGTATATAGCCATTATTGATTGAATCCATACTTAACTGTATTGTTTCTCACATGAAAAATGGCCAATTATAGGTTGGCAGATGCAGTGTTATACATGGCTGATATTTATAGAAACACTGTATAAAATGGTAATTAAAACTGGCCAGTAAGAGTGTTATAGGCTATATTTCTGATTTTTCTGAATGAAAAAGATGGGAATCTTTAGACCTTTCCACAAGGATCCCTAGTCTTTGACTGTATAGGTACTGCTCATTCCTTTTCAGGGGACAATTAACTCATGAATGTTTTTAAATTATTATTCTCTCTCCCTCCTTTCTTGTTTTGGATTGATTTTCTTTTAGATAACCAAAGGTAATGCAGGTGTATGTATGGGTGGGTTTGCAATTTGATAAAATATGTGAGAGTTGTTTACAACTAGTTTAGAACTATGACCAAAATCATGTATTTTTAAAATAAGCATAGTGACATATTCTTGAATATTAAAAAAAACAAAACATTTATAGTTTAAAGTAGTTTGTGGGTTGGTGCAAATAGAGTGAATAAAGATAAACATAGGAAGATTGTATGGTATTGATAATCTGAATAAAACAAGTTCAAGAATTCAAGAATTCAAATGGTTATAGAACAAACTTTCTTATAGAGACCTCCCAGGCTCCTTACTTACTGTACTTTTATAAGATATGGCTTTTAAAGGATAATGTTCCCGCTTTGTATATATTCTTGGATAATAGAAAGCCCACAGCTGAGTGGTAGAGCTACATGCTTTGGATACAGAAGGTTCCAGTTTCAATTCTGGCATCTGGTCCAGATCAAGGATCTTGGGGGCAAAGTAGCTATTACTTTAAAGACATAGCAAGCAGCTATATCTTTTGTTTTTTATTCTAGTGTAAATGCAAGGGGATGACCTGGGAGGAGGGGGAGAAATGAGGACATTATCTCTCATGCTTGCAATTTATAGTGGAAAATAGTGACCTAGTTGCAGGGGCCCTGATCCACGTCAGGACTGCAGCGGGGGGGAAGGGTTAAACCCTCCCTACCCACCATGCTATGGTCCTGGTCCAAATCAGGGCTTCTGCACTTATGCTGTTGTAAAACAAAAACGAAAACCATAGCTGCTTCTTATGTCTTTAAAGACTGGGTTCGCATGTCACAATAAGCCATGATGGTTTATTTTTCTGAATAAGCCATGATGGTTTATCATGTCATCTGTGAGTGGTTTTCCCGAACCATGGTGGCTTGTTTAGCCAAAATAAGGCACCCTGATAAGCCATGGCCTGCAGTGAGGTTTATTTAAACCATTGTGGCTTATCGTGTCATCTGGCACTCTACAGTGGCTTAAAGAGTGGTTTAAAGATCGCCTACAGAGTTTCTTCACAAGAGTGGTCAAAACCCCTGCCACCACTCTGCTCCAGCCAGCAGATCTCTATTTCTGAGATCTGTCTAGCAACAGATTGCGCTCTCTGCGCTCACCCCTCTACATCAAGTTCTGCAGATGGCCATGCTACAGACCTCTGCGATGGGGCAAGGAGAGGCGAGGATGCAGGTGGGCAGGGCAGAAGGGAAGAACATGGACATCCAGCTAGGGACTGAGATGGTGGGGAGCGATGCAGCGCAGCTTGGGTGTGGTGATAGTGGTGGCGGTGCTGGGAAGCAGGTAAGGATCAATGAGGGGTGAGATCAGTGGTGACAAGGCAGAGACAGAAGAAGATGCCCCTTAGCACACAGTCAGCCAGAGAGAGGACTGTGATGTAACTGCAGCGTGAGGGTCTGCGGGGAATGGTTTCAAATGCAAAGGAACCTGAGATATCCTCCCGTCTGAGCGGGAGGGCTGTAGAGGAAGGAGGGAGAAGGGTGGGAAAAGAAGCTACACAAGTAGCTTATTTGTCCGATTGTGTGGAGGATAACAGTAACCTATTTTCAAAGCTATAATTTCTGCCTTGGCCCTCAGGTAGCAGGGCTGAAAAATATTTCTGCTTGAGGCTTTTAGAGAGCCACTACCAGACAAAGCAGACAGTACTGTTCTATTATGATATTTATTTGTAAGATGTTTTGTTAGCATCCCCTAGGCTATAAACTGGGTTATAAATGGGGACGGACTGCAGCTTACTAGTAGAGCACATGATTTGCATCCAGAAGGTCCTAGGTTCAACCCCTGACATCTCTAGGTAAGGCTGGAAGAATACTCCTGCCCAAAACCTTGGCGAGCTAGTGCCAGTCAGTGTAGACAAAGGATGGGCAATGTGGCATCAGGACTCCTTTTGCCCCCACTTAACTTAAAACTCCGAAAACATACACAGACAAGAGGCTTCAGTATACAGCTTTTAATCCATTACCTCACAGGGTCATACAGATGCAAATTCTCAGTGACTCTCAGTCTACAAGGAAATGCCTTCAGGGGGTTCAAAAGGTAGTTACAAAAGTAGCCCGCCGTTTGAAGAGGAAGGCGGGCTCACTAGCCTAACTTAAGGAGGGGAGGAACCTCTGTCTCGTGAGGCCTTTGGGCGCAGCTTCTCTTGCAAAGCCAATCAGGTGGACCGTCTAAGTTCTGCCCCTGCCTTCTCCCTCTTTGCTCTGCATCTGCGTCTGGTGTCTATTCGATCAGATTCTCCAAACCCCGCCTCCTTCTGTTCGCTGTCTCTCACAGGGGTGTGTGAAGAGAAACCCTCCTCCTCAGCCAGCTGGGCATTTGTATCCTGAGAAGCCAGGCTAGTCATGTCTGGACTAGCCTGGGAAAACACCTCCCCTGTGTCTGGTGGTTCTTCTTGAGAATGTGGATGCTATCCCACTCCCTGCACTCAGAAACAACCCTGACATGTGGTGCCCTCCAGATGTTTTTAACTACAAGTAGGCATGGTGGAGAATTCCGCCACAGATCTCGGTGAGGCCGAATGCCACTGCATTCGCCTCCCGAAATCTGTGGCGGAACGAAGCCCCCCCGCCCCGCGAAATGGGCCCGGAACGGAGCACCTACCTGCTGCCGTCTGTGCTGCATAGCGAATGGCGTCCAGGGCCGCCATTCGCTTCGTCCATATAGCCGTGATAGGCTACATAAATACTTACGTAGCCTATCACGGCTAACGCAGGGACTCCATTTGCGTCCCTGCGGAAGCCGTGATAGGCTACATAAGTAATTACGTAGCCTATCACGGCAAAACTAAGAGAACGCAAATGGCGGCAGCTATGGCAGCCGCCATTTGCGTTCCCTTTTTTCCCGCCGTGATAGGCTACGGAAATATTTACGTAGCCTATCACGGCAAAACAGAGGAGCGCAAATGGTGTAGTGGCCGCCATTTGCGCCCCTCTGTTTTGCCATGAGAGGCTATGTAAATATTTATGTAGCCTATCACAGTGGGGAAAAAAGGGAACGCAAATGGCGGCCGCCGTAGCCCCCGCCATTTGCGTTCGCTGTTTTTTGTGGGGTTTTTTTGTGATAGGCTACGTAAATATTTACGTAGCCTATCACGGGCCGGCGTAGGGACGCAAATGGCGTCCCCTACACAGGACACCATTTGCGTCCGCACCAGCCCGGCAGCGGCTGGAGACCCCGCTGCGGGTTGGCCTAGCCGGCGGCTCTGCGGCCTGGCCGCGGAGCGGAGCCAGCCTGGCAGGATTCCGGGGGGAGGAACAGATCACCTCCCCCCACCTGCGGAACCCGGCACAGCCAGGTAAGCGGGGTTTCGTACACCCCTAACTACAACTCCCATAACTGTAGTCAAAAATATTTGGAGGGGTCCATACTGCCTACCCCTGACTAACTAATGATCTGACTCTGTATAAGGCAGTTTCCTGTTTTCTGAAAGAAATATACAAATCTGGCCACAGCATGGCATTAGGACAGGGACATTAAAATTTAGAAATGTTTTCCAGTTGTTTATTGGAGAGCTTCAGAGAGCTTTAGCTATTGGGCAATATAGAAATGAAATAAATTAAATAAAAATGAATAAATATTTGAAATTATTCTCAGAAATTTTAGTGGACTGCCTCATATTTTATTTTATGTCTGGGCTTGGCTCCATTAGATCTCTCTCTCTCTCTGTTTTACTGCCCTGTTTGGAAGAAAAGAGATAGAACAAATGCTCCGCTTTCCAGAAGAGGGCGGTCTCATCCTGCAGTGGCTGCATCTCCTGCCACGCAGTGTGGCAGCTTGCTTTTTGTCCATTGGGCTACTGCCTCAGAAGGCATTATAGCTACAGGAGGATGCTCAAGCGGCTGTAATACATACAAGAGTTTGCAATACAGTTAAGGCCTTTCCATAGATGTTCTGGGTAGCTGATGTTAGGATTAAAGAATTTGTGGTGGAGGCAGGAATTAAAAACTCTATTTTTAAAGCCATGTAGAATGAGGAGTAACATCTGTCTCTGAGGCATAGTGGCTCAGAGGGCTTTAGCAGAAATATCGCAGGCTGGGACTGGTGCAATGTAGCAATAAAAATATTAACTACTACATCTGAAGATTTTCTAAGAGCATTATATCAGCAACACTTAATCCTTTAAAAAACTTTGTTTTTAATTAATTTTAAGAAATTTTGAACAGAAGTTCAATCAATAAAATTAAGGCTTGAGTTTAAAATGCACACGCATGTGTGTATGAAAGAAAGAGAATTGCATTAAGAGGATCAGGTAGGATTAATGTGGCATATACAAAAAGAAGCAACATTTAGACTATTGGTATAACAGAATAACAGGGGTGGCAGCATTCGGGCACAGTCTGCCTGGAAGCCATGAAAAGATTCCAAGTGGCAAAAAAAGTCTGGTTTTGTCATATTCTTCGAAATGTTAATCCTGTGGGTCAATTTATCAATGATAAGATGGTCTCATATTCATTTGTACCAGCATGCTACTTTAGGGAGTTGTTTGACAAGTTCTGTTCTGGCAGCTCACAAGATGAGAAATGAGTTGTATGTGTACTTTTGTTCTTCTGAAAACTATAACTCTCCTTTTATTTCCATTCAGAAACTTGCCGTATGTTTTAAAATAGGGAATTGAGGATGATCAGTTAAAGACAGAAGTGGTGACATGGGGGATGCCAGGTTTTAGTCCACTTTAGCGCATAGGTACCTTGTATATAGTGTAATAATATTACCGATCTGGCGTAGATGTCTAAGGATGGCAGTAGAAACGGAATTACATTGGTTGAGAGATCAGCGCTTCCTGAATTTTCCACTGAGATTTGGGAATCTTGACCAAGTTAATCAACTGATGGGGTTGGTATGCTTACAATATAACTTAAGTTTCAGAACTCCAAACCACCCCTCCCTTTTCTCCCCTTCCTGCTTTGTTGTGCTGGGGGTGGGGGTGAGGGTTCTTATAGCCAAAAGGAGAGAGAGAGAGAGAGAGAGAGAGAGAGAGAGATGATATTATTATCTTATGTGTTATCATACCACTATGTTATTATTGTTGTTATTAATATTTTTGAAGCAATTCATCCGAAATGATTATGGATAGGTTCTGAAATAAATAGTTAAATTTGAGGAGAGCCATTTTTGCAGCAGCTATTTTGACAAACCATGAGAGATCATATGATTTCTGTTACTGAATGTCTTCTCTTACATCTGTGATGAGTGGTATATTGCTCACTTAATCCAGGAAAAGTTAATGGAGTTATTTATATGTTCTCATGCTTATGAGTGTAGATGTAAACCCAACCATTTGGGTTTTCCATAACTGACTCAGAATCTCAAGATCCTCCCATAAATTTCCAGATCTACCTGGATTTCATTCAGGACTTCCTTGGGATTCATTGTAAATGATGGTACATTTTCAGTTAAGAGCTTAACTTTGTTTCCTGTCACTAATTGTAACACAATTTATTAATTCAAACATACAGTATTATTCTTTATCCCATTTCTGTTCTGACCTTTGTTAGGGTAGCATACATGGGATTATCATTATTTCCTCATCATTATACGATTATTGTTAATACAGCACCATCAGTGTATATGCCACTTTAAACACTTTCTTAAGCAAAAATGGACTGGACCCTGTCCTCAAGGAGTTCACAGTGGGGAAGGCAACAAAAGATGAGGAGGGAGAAACAAGACTAAGAAAGGATGAATGTGAACAAGGGCATTTGTTGTTGTTATTGTTGTTGTTCAGTTGTTAAGTTGTGTCTGATTCTTCGTGACCCCATGGACCATAGCACGCCAGGCCTTCCTGTCCTCCGCTCTCTCCCGGAGTGTGCTCAAGTTCATATTCATTGCATCGGTGATGCTATCTAGCCATCTCATCCTCTGCCATCCCCTTCTCCTTTTGCCTTCAATCTTTCCCAGCATCAGGGTCTTTTCCAGGGAGTTTTCTATTGCATTAGGTGGCTAAAATATTGGAGCTTCAGCTTCAGTATCTGTCCTTCCAATAAGCACTCAGGGTTGATTTCCTTTAGGATTGACTGATTTGACCTCCTTGCAGTTCAAGGGACTCGTAAGAGTCTTCTCCAGCACCACAGTTCGAAGGCATCAATTCTTCGGCGCTCAGCCTTCCTTATAGTCCAGCTCTCACAGCCATACGTTGCTACTGGGAAAACCATAGCTTTGATTAGACGAATCTTTGTCGGCAAGGTGATGTCTCTGCTTCTTACTATGCTGTCTAGGTGTGCCATAGCTTTCCTCCCAAGGAGCAAGCGTCTTTTAATTTCATGGCTACAGTCACTGTCTGCGGTGATCTTGGAGCCCAAGAAAATAAAATCTGTCACTGCTTCCATTTCTTCCCCTTCTATACACCAGGAAGTGATGGGGTCAGATGCCATGATCTTCATTTTTTTAATGTTGAGTTTCAAACCAGCTTTTGCACTCTCCACTTTCACCCTCAACAAGAGGCTCTTTAGATCCTCTTCGCTTTCTGCCATTAGGGTGGTATCGTCTGCGTATCTGAGGTTGTTGATAAGTCTCCGGGCAGTCTTAATTCCGAGCTGTGATTCCTCCAACCCGGCGTTTCTCACGATGTACTCTGCATATAAGTTAAATAAGCAGGGTGACAATATACAGCCTTGTCGTACTCCTTTCCCAATTTTTAACCAGTCGGTTGTTCCATGTCTGGTTCTTACTGTTGCTTCTTGACCCTGGTACAGGTTTCTCAGGAGACAGGTAAGGTGGTCTGGTACTCCCACCTCTTTAAGAATTTGCCAGAGTTTGTTGTGATCCACAACAAATTTAGCGTAGTCAATGAAGCAGAAATAGACGTTTTTCTGGCATTCTCTTGCTTTCTCCATGATCCAGCGAACATTGGCGATTTGATCTGTAGTTCCTCTGCCTCTTCGAAACCCAGCTTGTACTTCTGGTAATTCACGGTTCACATACTGCTGAAGCCTAGCTTGTAGGATTTTGAGCATAACCTTGCTGGCATGTGAAATGAGTGCAATTGTGCAGTAGTTTGAACACTCTTTGGCATTGCCCTTCTTTGGAATTGGAATGTAAACTGTTACAATACACATACTTAGGCTTCATTTCTATTGGGCATTGAAATGACTGGGTTAAGTCAAACGTACCTAATAAAGGTACAACCCATTTGTGGAAGCTGGAATCTTGGTTTGTACCAGTGTACCTGTTAATATGCTCATTTATGTGCTTGTGCTAGCCTGGTGCTGTAATTTGCGAAAGTGCTCTGTTTTTGTAGTTACACTGCTCTGAAAGGTAACTGTGTGTAAACTAGCCATTGCATTAGTGTACGTTAGCATTGTGCTCCACAGATCTGTTTTTTCTCTTCTTGTTGGCTATAATATCAAATGTTGGAGCCGGTGATGATGTAAAATAGCAAGCTTAGATGAGGTTCCTAGTAAATTGAAAGTTAACTGGTATTCTGTAGTAGTATGGCTTACACATGGATCACAACATGACTTCAATAAATAGTGCTTATCTCCATAACCAGGCCATTACTTTAGTATCTTTTAAGAACATAACAGTCATCTGTAATGATCTTGGAGGCAGCAAGGGTCAGGGAATATAGATCAACTTCATTTCCCATTCATATTAATTTACCACTCTGTTGCAAAAAAGAAGAGCTAGAAAGAAAGAAAGAAAAATCTAACTTCCTGATGGAAAAATAGAAAAGCAGAAATGGTTCTTATGAGCTACACATTGAGGCATGGTTCAAACACTAATAAGAAAACATGTTGGGTTTCTAAATGCACCTGATGACAAATATGCAGGGCGCGAGCATGGCTCCTTTGCACTGATTGGATTCCAGATAATACTGAAGCTGTTCGAGCACACATGGAAAACCCATATAAATACTCTACCACCTCCATGAAATACTCTACCACCTCCATGCAGCAGTGTGGAATTAGAAACTTTGCTGTAAAATATTTTGCCTTATTTAGAGTGGTATTAACTTTTTTTTCTCAGCTTTGTAAGGCAGACTAATGAATAAACGCATGTTAATAATTTAAGAAAACCTAATATTTTAATATATTTGCTGAATCCATAAAACAGCAACTTATGGACAACTGTTCCAGAGAAGTTTCTAAACCAAATCAGTCGCCCTGTGATGGAATTGAAGTGGATAAGATTTGTTTTAGCGTCACATTTTATCTTAACTGGATTTTATTTTTGTTTTGTAAATAGGTTGGATTTCTGAACACACATCTTTAAAACCTTTTACATATCCAGTGCCTGAGACAAGATTCCTTCATGCAGGAGTGAATGTGTATAAATTTAAGATCAAATATGGCAATGCTACTAGGTACGTGCAACAATTTTATTCATCTGTAAGTTTTCATCCTTAACACAACACAGGCATTGGTGCAGCTAGGGCTGGATTTTGGAGCCAAACTCCAGGGCCCTGAAGCCCAGTGGGTCCTAAATGACCACCTGAAGAGCGGCAGATGATGGAGCAGTGGCAAACAGGCCTGGTGTCAGTACCTGGGCCAGGATGGGCATGCCAGGACTGAACCCCCTTGCCATAGTACCCTTCCTTTCTTCTTATTTAAAAAAATATATATAGTCAGGGAATGGCTGCCCAGACATGTACATGATTACAGATGCTCATTTTATTATTTTCACTTGTACTACCCCTTTCTACAACAAAAGGTGCTTATTCTCAAGTAACTGTGCTTAGCACCAGGGAAGCAGAAGAAGCAAAGTGCATTTTATTCCACTAGTCATGATGGTGCCATGATTTAATTAAGTGAGTTTAAAATGTAAAACTGCACATGCTCAGAGTATTTCTTTCTTAGCAGGGTTGGAAAACTCTATTGCTTGTTGTTTTGCCAAACATATTAGGAATGTAGAAGCAGATGTAAAGCATGGAATGGGAAGAGGAGGAGAGAAAATAAATATTAATTGTGTGTTTCACAACTGAAGTAATATACATAGCCATTTAAAGAGGGACCTGTAAGACCATTAAGTCATTGGTTCCACTGTATCGAGACACCTGTTCAGAATAGGAATCAGAAATAGATTCAGAACCTGAAAAGAACTTTGGTAGAGTGCTGTCAAAACCAGAAACTATTTGAAGATTACAAATATTTAAGAGTACAAACCTAGAGCTGGCATAGCATATGGTTTAAGAGAATGACCTGTGGAGCTGGAAATCCCTGGTTCAAATTTTGTCTCTGAACTCACTTAGATAATCTATCCTCTCAGTCTCATCTCTCCACCTGCAGTATGAATATAATATTGGCCTGCCTTACAAAGTTGTTGTAAGCTTTACTGAGATAATTTATGTGAAGCTAGAATAAATGGTGGTGGTGGTTGTTAATAGAGAGATAATATTTTAATTTAGAATGTTAATGATGTTTTTTCCTGGCATGTTTCAACAAGCCATTGTTTAAACTAACCAGACTTTTCCCCCAGCTCAGCAGGTTGGACCTAACGGGAAAGTCTGATTACTTTAAAACAGGAAGAAAAAGCTTCTGATCTCTTCCTTGAGAGGAAAGGGGAAGGGGGAGCTGTGGTGTAGTGTTACTTTGAAAAAAGGGCCAGTGTGATAAGAGGAGATAGATCTTTGGTCTGAACTAATTACAATGCTTTTAAATATCCATTTCCTCTTGATTTCTGCAGTTAAATTCTATTATGTTTGTTTTACAGCATTAATATTGACCTTCATGAAAGTGTTGTCAGTGAAGAACTGCAGGTATGATATGAAACAGATTTACTTATTCAGAAATCATAATGTGACAAAGGTGGAATTTAGACTTAGTCCTCTTTGTATTGGGAAAACAATAGAGTGCATGTAAGGTTCTAGTTTCATTCAAATAGCTATGTACCTCATAGGGAATGTTTGTTTTGGGAGCTGTTTTCTGGGAGGAGTAACTGCAAACAAAATGTGATTCTGTGTTGTATAGGAGCTGGTGCAGTATTTCTTTATGTGGTCACCAGTGATGACCTTTCTGTTCTCATGGTATGCCAGTCATTTTATTTCTTTTTTAATAATTATTTTTATTAGGTTTTCAAATAATAACAATTAACAACAAACAAATAATCTTAGGCCTTTGATTACATTAGTGTGTCATCATCATGAGAAGGGATTTAACATTGCCATAAAAATTACAAGATGACAGGCAGGGAAATGTACATATTTCAGGTGTTCCAGTCTTTCAAGATCTCATTAATTGCTGTTCATTCCATCAAATCTCTCTACAAGGAGCCATGGATGCTTAGGAGTTTGATCTCTTCAAAGTTCCTTATTGAATAGTTTATGGAATTAAGCTGTCTACTCGTTAAATGATCCTCTTGTTGTGGTTGCTTTTCTGCCCTAACTCTTTTTGTGAGGTTTCCCTTTAGGGCAATAGCCCAGATCCTGTCTAATTGGCATATGGGTCTCTGGAGTGCTGAATAAGGACTCATGAGACCCCCAAATAACCTCTGTCTGGAAGGGTCTGTGCCAATCCTGCTGCAGTATGCCAATCCTACAATAATTTCTCTTAATTATTGTCTCGTCTTTATTGAACAACATACAGTAGGCTTAATTTGTTAAAAGATGTTACTTGTGGAGTTCAGAGATGAACCTGGCGTGTCAAAGTTTATTTGTTTACCCTTTTGTGAGCCTTAGCAGCTATTTCTCAGTATTACTTGAGTGAAGGAAGATGTAAGAAGATTTACTGTGAAGGGTGAGTATTGTGAGATTTAGAAATTAACTTGATAAAACTTGAGAACAGCCTTACAGCAGGACCTTAGACTAGGCTAGCCCATTATATTCTGTTTAATGTCAGAAATTTGCAAGCACTAATAACATCTCAAAGCTTCCTTTAAATCTTCCAGGATGCTGTTCGGATAATACTTGGAAACCTTAATAATTTATGCCCATTTACTACTGAACACTTGATCATATTTCCATGTATCCTTTTATCGGTGTAGATTGAAGCTAATCTGAAAAAAAAATATTTACAACCCATTTGACATATAGATCACATATGTTTCTCTTTTCCCTACATCACAGTGGGAAGCAGTTTTTGGTGGTAAGCTGTGATGGAATGCACATGCAGTGAAATAGACACAAATGTTCTCATCACACATGAAGAGGTATGCACTAGGTACACACAGGGATGCAAGCAATATAAATGTTCACTTAGATGAGGAACAAAGACAAGCACCTGGGAAGCCAGGGTATCATAGCATGGGAAGCCTAGCACATTTCTGCTAGGACGTGAACTAACATGTGCACTAATAAGCCTGTAAGCAATTAGATGGGGAAGAAGGATAAACAGTAACATTTACAAGCCAGGAAGCTTGTACTAAGATGTGAAGGATCAGCACTAGCAAGATGTTACAGGGGCACTTAGATGGAAGGAAAAGCTAAGAAACAGCAAGTTGGTGAGAATTTAGATGGGGGGAAAGTTCTATATTTAGATGAATAAGTATAAACACTATTGACTCCAAGCCGAGCATTACTTTTAACAGTTAACAAGGCACATTTATGGTAGGGTGTGAATTAATCTGTGCCCATTTGGAAAATCCTGCTGAATACAAACATTATATAACTACTTTTGTGGAGAAATCTCCCAAACATACAATGTCATTTTTGGTGAGGTCAAAATACATGTGGAAATAATAGAGAAGGTTTTGTACATTCCTAGAACATGTTTGCTTGCTAAAGTAGAAGTGAGGTCTAGGTGGTAAATTTGTGTTTGAGAATCTGTCTTCACCCTGCCATCACTCAGTTGCCACAAAAATACATACTCTCATTCTTCTCTCCCTCAAAACATTCCTTCTATTTTCTCCTTTGCCTGAGCATTGCTTCTATGTTCAGAATCCCCTTCCTACCTTCTTCTGCTTTGTTTTTTTACCATCCATAATGATTGACTATTTATGGCCCCTGAATCAAGGGCAGCAATGGGACGTGTTGACATGGCCCATTGAGAGGATGAAAGTTTTGGGCCTTAGTACATCAGCTCCTTCTCAGAAAAGGTAGCTGCTCACCAGAGCATTAGATTATGGATGTTTTAGCTTGAACTTTTGAGGTGTCCTGGAAATGTTTTACACAGAAAGGTGGGGTATGAATTAGGGATGTCAGAGAATTTCTCCATGAATCTCCGGGAGGCCAAATGCCAACGCATTCGGCCCCCTGAAATTGGTGGAGAAATGGTCCGCCACCCCCTCGGGATGGGACTTACCTTGAGCGAATGTCCCTGGCGGTGGCGGCTCCCGGCGGCTTCAGGCGGTTTCTGGCGGTGGCTGGTCTTCCGACCAGCTGCTGCCGCCGCCATTTCCAAGTAAATCAACAACAATAAAGATTTACGTAGCCTATCACGGCTAGATTTTCAAAAAACATCGTGATAGGCTACGTAAATGTTTACGTAGCCTATCACAGCTGACTTTGGAAAAAAAAAAGTGCGTACGCAAATGGCGGCGCCAATGGATGCCGCCATTTGCGTTCCTTATTTTGGCACGGGTAGTCTACGTAAATATTTACGTAGACTATGGCGAAAATAAGGGCAACACAAATAGCGTTGCCCTTATTTTCGCCGTAGTCTACGTAAATGTTTACATAGACTACCCGTGCCAAAATAAGGAACGCAAATGGCGGTGCCCATTGGCGCCGCCATTTGCGTACGCGCTTTTTTTTTTCTTCAAAGTCAGCCGTGATAGGCTACGTAAACATTTATGTAGCCTATCACGGCTGACTGCAGGCCAGGGACGCAAACAGCGGCGGCTAGGGCCACCGCCTTTTGCGTCCCGGCAGGAGAAGAAGTTTCGCGGCAGGAGAGACGGGGCGCTTCCCCCCGGCCAGAATTTCGGCGGGGAGGGACGGGGCGCCTCCCCCGCGCCCAGAATTTCGGTGGGAGGGACGGAGCGCCTCCCCCCCACCGCGAAGCAAACTTCGGGATCAGGTAAGTGATTTTTGTCCATCCCTAGTATGAATTCATAAAATAAATTAAAAAAATGGAAAGACATGTGTCTTTTAAAAGCCTTTTTTGAGGGATCTTTTTATCCTTCTTCTTATCCATATGTTGAAAATATTTAGTCTTCTTGTTGTATTGCTGAATATACAACTTTATGTGCATAGAGCTATTCATAAACAGCTCCTTGATGTGTCCAATTCTGCACTCTCATGGGTGCTCTATATTTTCCCCTGCTGTGTGAATATTAGTGACAGCCAGTGCCACTGTATTCCTATCTACCCTGCAGCCAAACTGAATATAGTATACCAGGAATAGCATATAGTTTTCACATCCTTCTTTTCATTCCTATGTGCTGCTGAATTGTTAAGCTTTAACTGCACTACTCAGATTTAAACAAATGGGAAAGAGTGTCAGACTTGAGATTCATGCATGGTGATGCATTTCTTATCCCCTATCCTTATGTTTGCACAATCTATGTAGAATTAAATTCATGGAACCAAAATGCATTTTGGGGTAAGTTCACAAATTCAAAAAGGATGATTGAAATGTAAAAATATGTAGCTGGATATAATTGCCACATGGAATGCAAACAGTTGGCTCTAGGATATTCCTATGTTTTGTACTTTTCCAAAGTACACAAGCAGGGACGCTCCCTTCCTGATGTTGTGCTTTACAGAGCCATAGAAACTCTGAGTTTATCTCTCTGTAGATCTGTAAAGATAATGTTATTTGGGTCATATACCTTATTACCTTCTCCACATTTTTAAACATTTTATTAAAATTAAACATCTTACAGTAGTAACAAAACATCACAAAAACAACAGTATAATTTGTTCAGCCAGATGTTGAGAACTGGTATATCAGTATTGTATTTGATATTTTAAAAGGGATTTATCTAGAACTTCTTTAGATGGTTTGGAGAGTCTGTTTTGTTTGCAAAGGGAATAAAGTTGTGCCAAATAGTTTCGAAGGTGTCAGTCTCATTTATTCCTCTTGTTGCTCTACATCTACATGTTAACTTATCTGCTAGTGCAATCTTCCATATTCTGTTGATCCAACCACTTATAGTTAGGATTTCCAAGTATTTCCATTTTGTGGCTATTTCCAACTTTGCAGCAACAAGTAAGATGCTAATTAACTCTTTATGCAGCAGGGATAGCATTATCCTTTTGAAAAACATGTAATAATAGCAATTCACCACATAGAATAATCTTTTGATTAGTTATTTCATCTATCAAATCTACTACATCTCTCCAAAAATGATTTACCTTGGGGCAATTTAACCATAAGTGCAATAGAGTACCTATTTCTCCGCATTTTCTCCAGCAAAGTGGAGATATTTTTGTATTGATCTTGTTAAATCTGACAGGATACCAGTGCCACCTATGGATAATTTTTAGTATATTTTCTTTTTTTTGTGCTGAGATAATTTTATATGGGGGAGAGGACCCTATCTTGTTCCAGTTATTTTCAGATATTACAATATCTAGGTAATCTTCCCATATTAATTTGACACTAATTTGTTTATTAAACTGTGCTTCTATAATCCATTTACTGTATATAGTTTGAATACTTGCTTTTTTGTTTCATTTGTCTTTGCTACACCTAAACCTTCAAATAGTGTTAATGTGCTAGGAGGACCTTCTTTTAGTATCATGTTAGCAAATGAAATAATTTAAATTCATGGTACCAATTATGTTTAAGACCATGCAATTTTTCTCTTAAATGAACTATGCTGATAGGCTTTCCATTTGTAAACAAGTTGATTGTTCTTAGTATTTGCTTATTTTCCCAACCTTCACACTGTTTGATTTTTTCCATAAAATAAAATTTTGAGTGGTATAAGATTGGCCTAATTGGTGATGAATGAGGGATAAATTCTTTATTCCAATATTTCCAAGCTTTCAGAGTGTTTGCAAGAAAGGGTTTTTGTTTTTTGTTTTTTTAAATTGGAACTCTTTTGTACTTCTTGCTTTAGAAATTATATTGTTCCAAAGGTATGGAGTTTCGTGTAGTTCCATGCTTACCCTTGGTAGATGTGTGTCTCCTCTAATGATCTGTACCAACTGCTTGATTTGAAAATCCTCAAAATATGATTTTAAATGTGTTATTGCTAAGTCACCTCTGTATATAGTCATTTGGGCGAATCTTGATTTTTTTTCCTCCTTCATATGAAACGTTCTATCATTTTTTGCCAAATTGATAATTTAGATACACTGGGCATAATTGGTATAGTTTGAAACAGGAACAGAAACTTCAGTAATATAGTCATTTTTACTGATGCTATTCTTCCTAATACTAATATTGAAGATTTGAGTTTTTCCAAACTTTAAATTTGTTTCTTATCCAATTCATTATATGTTTGTTGTTTCTATATATTCCTTGATTTGGATTTGGGGATATTGTAACTCCCAGATATTTAGTTCCAGGAAGTTGTAGAGACAGACCAGATATCTTTTGAAGTTCAAATTGTTGTTTGATAGGTATATTAAATCATAATAGTTTTGATTTCATATAATTTATTTTAAAACCAGTAAATATTAAATAAATTTAATATTTATTGTATCTTAGGAAGTTCATATTTAGGATTTGCTTAAAAAAATCAAAAGGTCATCCGCATATAAATTAATCAGATTTTTTTACCTGAAATTTAAAACCCTTGAAAGTCTTGCTGTGCTCTAATGTAATTTGCCAAAGGTTCTATAGCCTGAGCAAACAGTAAAGGAGATAATGGACATCCTTGACGTGTTCCTTTTTCTAGCCGAAATTTGGGTGACTCAGTTTTGTTTATATAAGCAGTTGCTGAAGATTTTTTGATATATTCTAGTTATTGTCTTAATAAATTTCTCACCAAATCCTTGTGCTTTTAATAATTAAAAAAGGCAATTCCAATTTATTTTGTCAAAAGCTTTCATAGCATCAAGCGACAGCAGTGCCATTTCTTCTTTTGTTTTGTGAGCCATGTGGATTATATTTAGTATTCTTCTAACTGAATTAGCTAATAACCTGTTAGGCATAAAGCCCATTTGGTCTTCAGAGGTGTATTGTGTAATGAATTATTTAATCTCTTTGCTGAGGATAGAATTTTTATTGATTTAACAGGGTAATTGGTCTATGGTCATGTATAAGGGATCCCCCCTGGTTTTTGAATGGTATAATTCCAGCTATATCCCAACTATTAGGTATGCCTCCACACTTCATAATGCCATTAAGTAGTGTGGTTAGTTTTGGTGTTAGGATTTTGTGATTTTTTTATAGAATTCAGCAGTAAAGCCATCATTGCCAGGGGACTTTCCAATTTTCATATTTTTAACTATATTATTGACTTCTTCCTCTGTTCTTTCTCTATTCACTACATTTTTATGGTCCTCACTTATTTCTGATACTTTTAAAGAGGCAATGGAGTTTTTAAGTTTATCATTATCCTCTTCTTTTTTATAAAGTGTTTTATAAAATTCTTCAAATACATTACTTATTTATGGGGCAGTAAACATGATAGAACCTGATTTATTCTTAATAGCCCCAATTGTATTTCTGTTTGATTTCTTTTTAAGTTGTCTTGCTAACAGTCATGAGCATTTATTACCAAATTCATAAAATCTACTGTCTGTGTATGCCATAGCTCGATAGCTGAATTAATTTTGTCAGTTTCTAGTACTTGTAGTTCATTTCTCTTTCTGGTCAATTTCCTTAATGCTTCCTTGTTTCCACTTCTTTTATGTTCATATGCCAGAATTTCAATTTGTTCTAATAGCAATTTCCTTTTTTCTTCTCAATTTGTTTTCCTTTTTACATTTTATTTTATTTTATTTTCCAGGCAAAAGTTTTTACAAATATTACAAGTATTGAATCATACAAAGGATTAGCAAATGATAAATCATTCATATTCCATTTTTATAAATAAAAAATTAGCTACTTGTCAGATATAAAGTGCAGTCTATATAGCCTCATAATACCCCTAATAAAGAATGGGGATTGACATTTTCTTCCACTTTATTAGACCAATACGTAATAAAAAAGGTCCATTTTTCAACGAAAGAATCAGATTAAGTCAAGATTTTTAAGATATGGACTTATATCTTGGCAAAGAGACTGAACAAGGTTATACATAAGTATATTAATGATGCTCAAATGGGTTTCATCAAAAATAGGAAACTCTCATTAAACATTAGGAAATTAATAAATATAATACACTTAATTTAGAATTCTAATCACCCATTTGGTCTTGTTTACTTAGATGCCCAGAAAGTGTTCGACTGCTTAGAGTGGGACTTTCTGTATGCAGTGCTAGGAAAAATAGGTTTGGGAGGCTTATTCACCACATGGATAAAGTTAATATATTCCAACCCTAATGTTTTTATTTCAGTAAATGGTGTCTGCTCTGAAATAATATATTTAAAAAGAGAAACAAGGCAGGGGTGCGCCCTATCCCCACTTCTGTTGGCCCTATCTATAGAACCTTTAGCAGAAATGATAAGAACAAATCTAAAGATGAAAGACTTATGGCTGAATCAGAAGGAATTTAAAATCAGTTTATATGCTGATGATATTGTTATATTTTTACAAGATCCAGAAAACTTTTTTTGCTAATCTTTTAAATGCAATTGGAACAATTCAGTAAAGCTTCTGGATATAGACTCAACCTTACAAAATCTGAATGGATGGGATTTAATTTAAGCAATGAGGCAAAGAATAGAATAACAAAACAATTACAAATTCCTTGGAGGGATACCCCCATTAGATACTTAGGTATTTGGGTGATTCAAAATTTAAATCAGCTAACAAAATGTAATCATGAAAGCCTTCTATTTGAAGTAAAAAAGGAATTAAGGTACTGGTCACAAGTACCTTAATGGATGGGAAAATAGCAATTCTTAAAATGATGGTTTTACCAAAAATTCTATTCTTATAAATGTACCGTTAGAAGTCCATCCTAAAATACTGAATGATTGGCAAAAAGTCTTTTCAAATTTTGTTTGGGATACAAAGAAATCCAGAGTTGCCATAACTACTCTAAATAAAGGAATCCATAAAGGCAGCTTAGCCTTTCCCTCAATTAAAAGATTGTATGAAGCTGCCACCTTGGCACACCTGAAATTCTGGTTTAACCTGGACAAATCTATAATTTTAGAACAACATGGTTTATCTACAAACTTAAGAAGCATTCTTTGACATGTAACAAAAGATGATAAAAGGATAATAAAACTGAACCCCTGTACTTTATACATAATGCAATATGTCGAGGAAGCGCAAACAAAAATTAAGCCCAGGACTGTCGCCTCTAACAGCACCATTTTATAATGAGGAAATTAGAGAAAACACATATCTTGGCTATATGACCTTGTGGATACGATATGGATATTTGCAAATCAGTGATTTATGTAGAGATGGTGTTTTCAAATCATATCAGGATATTTGTGCCGAAATGCATTATAACTGTCCACAATTTTTTCAATATCTCCAGCTTAGGAATGTCATACATACTTTAATTATTAAACATGGTCTAATAAGAGAGGTTACAGAGGTTGAAAAATTAATGTTAGAAAATCATCCTAAACATGTTTTAAGTAGTATCTATAAATTGATTATGAATATGGATACCTCTGTTAACACCTATCATGCAAGATGGAACCGAGAGATTGGTTTTGATCTCAGAATTGATATTTGGAAATGGCTGTGGCGAAATGTCACATGTAATTTAACTAGCATCAATCTTAGTTTCTATAAGTTATTATTTAGATGGTACTTAAGCCTAGCACATCTTAATCGCATTTTCAGAACTATAAATAATATTTTCTGGAGATGCAACAGCCAGAATGTGGACCTATTTCATATTTTTTTGGTCATGCTCTAAAATTCAAAAGTTTTGGCAAAAAATAATAAAAGAACTTGATTTGATCATGGGTTATCGATTACCGCAACAGCCACTAGTATTACTGTTTGAATATGTTAAAGGTCTGGTTTAGCTGACGTTATGGAAATGGTTCAATATTTACTATCAGCAGCTCGGTTAACCATATCTTGTAACTGGAAAAAAAGCACAAGCCCCGACCTTGGGTGAATGGCTGATCAAAACATGGGATATAGTGTCTATGGTAACATTACAAATTTGATCAGAGGGAGGGAGGGCAAACAGTCATTTGATTCTTTCTTCTCAATGTTTTTAGAGATTGCCCCTTCTTGTATAAAGAGTCCTCTTAAAACACATTTTAATGTGTCTCAGAGCAGGGCTTCACTTGTATTAGAATTTTTTGTTTTCTTCATTAAAATGTTTAATTGTGGCCTTAAAATTGGCAATACATGTATCATGTGTCAATAGGTTAGAGCTCAGTCTCCATGAGAATGTTCTTTTCTGATTTTCTTTAACAGTCCAAGTCATTGTTTGATATGCACAATCAGAGGAAATTATGGGCCCAATATTTACATTAGAAATTTGATGACATATTTGTTTGAATATAAGAGGATCAATTCTTGAATAGGAGTCAAATCTATGAGAATAAAATGTATAATTTTTTGGATTTCCATTTTTGGTTGTCCTTGCATCACAAAGGTTGAATTTGTCAAGCAGGTGGGTCCTGTCTTTTTTTGGATGTGGTCCTTTGGAAGATCTATTAAGATTTCTGTTTATAATCAGGTTGGTATCCCCCCTAGCACCACTGGCCCCTCAGTGAAGAAGCACAGGTTTTTTTTAGCATTTGTTCTAAAAAAAATCCTTGTTCTTTGTTTGGGGCATAATAAGGGCCAAGTGTTGTTTTCCCCCCGCCTATACAACCCTTAACAAACACAAACCTTCCATTAGGATCTGCACAAGTATCTTCCACATTAAAAGGGCATGTTTTGGAAAAGATTACAGCTACCCCCCTTGCATTAGAAGACCCCCCTGCACAGAACAGGTTACCAAAGGAGGGTCAATGCCTTCTGTATTTTTTTCTTTTGTGCATTTCCTGGAGGAAAAGAACATCAGGAGTTAATGGTTTTATAATATTAACAATTCTGCTCCTTTTAATGTTAGTTCCTAGCCCAGTGACATTTAGAGAATATTTTTTATGCTATCTGCCGTTCACCCTGTTGTACCTTCTTCTGTATTGCCTCTATATAGTACAGGAGTGAGCATGCTCTGGAGATTGAAGGGGTCCTCCAGAGCTCCATAGGGCTGCAACACTGGCCATTTTGGGAACAGGTAGTGCAGTGGTGGCCATTTTGGAAGTGGCAATCTCTTTCCAAATCCGTATCCCCTTCTCTTCTCCTATACTTCTGTTCTGCAAACCCTCTCTGGCTGAGTTTAATCCTTTAACATAACAGTAACACTAACATCCAGTAGTGTAGTGGCAAATTCAGAAGTGCAGGGTCCCTTCATGATAGTCATAGCCACATCCCCTCACAGCCACACCCGCTTCTAAAATTATACAACCTTGTAAGATTATACAATAAAAATGAGCTTTCAGTCACTTCGTTTGGAGTATCTGGTCATCCTAATTCAGAATTATTAAAAGGTCCATTTGAAAAGAAAACACACACACACACACACACACACACACACAAAGTCATGTCCAGCAACTTGCTAGAAAATATTATTTGGTTAATCATAGAATCATAAAATAGTAGGGTTGGAAGGGGCCTATAAGTCTCACCCCCTGCTCAATGTAGGAATCCAAATCAAAGCATTCCTGACAGATGGCTGTCCAGTTTCATCTTGAATGCCTCCAGTGTGGACTAAAAAGGTTAGTCCTTTTTAATTCAAGAGACATTTAGTAGTAGTAGTGATAGTAGTAGTAATATCATAGTATATTTATTATTATTATTATTATTATTATTATTATTATTATGAAGAGCTATTGCGACCAGATGAGATGCAATGCCCCATTAAAATAAATGGAATTTAGTCCTTGGTGACCCACAACTTGTTTAAGGCTGCAATCCTAGACATACTTATTTGGGAGTAAATCCCATTGAACATAGGTACTTCCTTCTGAATAGACAAGTAGGATTGCCCTACAAGGCTACAAGCATAACTACACTCACTAGGGGAGTAAACTAAAGTCTGAATCAGCCTGCCATCAGTAGCCATGGATGTAGACAAAACACACTCGAGTGGTGGGTTAGGAACAGACATTTACTGGAGCTATAACAAACTTAAGTCTCAAGATAAACTGGCTGAGGTCAGCATCACTTGCAGGAGGAAGAAGGAAGAAGATAGGATAGTAGAGGGAGGAGACAAGGAAAAAGCAGAGTGACTTCTCAGAGATCCCCTTCCACCTTACTCATATTAACCTTTCAAGTTTGGGTTAAGTGACTCATGGCCGTAGTCCCTTCAACATAAACTCTACTGAACACATTGGGACTTACTTCCAAATAAACAAACCCAGGATCCTACTGTCAACCAGAGGGGTTGGATTCAACCTCAGGCCCCCTCCTGTGCCTTGAAGGGCAAACTTGATGTGCAAACAAACAGCAGGTGAAAACTTTTCACTGCATGGTGCTAAAACATGATCTCCTGCTAACGTCTGCACATCAAGCCCACTAGAATCCCTCTCCCACACACAGCAAACCCCATGCATAAGCATGAGCAACAGACAATGGCGACAGTGCTCCCCCGCCCACCTGCTCCTGCTGTGGCCAGCAGCAGCCCTGAACATGTGGCCGATGCTGCAGGACAACAAGGGCAGCACCAGGCACGGAGCAGGGACAGGCAGCAGGGTAGGAAAAGGGTCAGGAAGCTGAGAGGCTGGCTGGGGATGGTCGAGTTGTGAGGCGTGGCGGCTGCTCAGGGGGTGGAAGGCAGAGAAGCTGAGAGCTGCGGAGGAGAATGGGGGGCTCCGAGAGGAGGCTGCAGAGCTCTCTCAGGCTCCCTCTCTCTCCCTCTTTGTCTGGCTGGCTCTGTGTGGTAGGCGAGAGGCAGCTGCCAGTTGCCCACACTCCCTCTGCTTCCTCTTCCTCCCACCATGTCTGCCCAGCAACAGCAGCAGACTGTGACCCAGCTGGGAGCCGGCTCCAATAAAAGTGCAGGAGTGAAGCCCTGGTGCGACCCCAGAGCACTACACCACTGCTAACATCCAATATAAACCAAACGTAACATGACCCAATTGTTGGGGAAAGAGCTATACGTCCTGCCAGCTCAGAGCCTCTTTTGGCTCTCCAACTGAAGGGGGAAATCTGGGGTGTGGAACTTCTCCATAGAGGTTATGTGCTGTTCCTGCCTTTTCCTGCCTAGTCTGGTACTACTAGTGCTAGGAGTTGCTTATCAAACCCCAAAGTATGGAAATTATTACTTTAAAACATACTTATTTTTGTTTGCTATTAATATGAACAATAAACAGTAAGAAAAGTTTGCAGTTAGAATGTCTGCTGTGTTTTTACTTTCATTTTGATATTTTCCTGCTCATGGAGGTGGCTCACTTTTCAATAACATAGTATTAAGTATTAGAGAGGGAGGGAGATATGGTGGATTCAGGACTTCAGATACTTGTTTCTTTTATTCCCAGTGATCTGCCATCTTTGTCCTTGTTCTCTTACCCCCTTTCCTCTATTATTTTGAAATTTGGAGTATCGTTTTGTTCTTTTTTAACAGCTTCTTAGGCTTTAGTATTCTTTTAAATCTTGGTATTTTGTGTTGTTGGCTCTGTGTTTCATTCCCAGGCTTTAGGATAGTAGTAATTTCTTCAGTTTCTAGCATCCAAAGTGAACAAATTGATGTTAATTGCCAGGTTAACAGTGGAGCACTTGAGCTATGCAGCCATCTTGCTGGGTGGCTAGCTCAGCCCCCATCACCTTCTCCACATTTATTTATTTGTTTGTTTGTTTGTTTATTTATTACATTTATATCCCGCCTTTTTCTTGTTTAAGGAGCCCGAAGCAGCATGCATAATCCTCCTCCTCTCCATTTTATCCTCACAACAACAACCCTGTGAGGTAGGTTGGGCTGAGAGTCTATGACTGGCCCAAAGTCACCCAGTGACCTTCCATGGCCAAGTGGGGACTAGAACCCAGATCTCCTGACTCCCAGTCCAACATTCTCACCAGTACACCACACTGCTTTTAGACTGAAAATAAAATAACTTGGGCCTGAACTAACAGTCCTGCTTCCCCCATGGGGCAGACTTTTCATCACCATGCTCTTTATTGGATCTGTCTTTGAAAATAAGACAGTTTACTTCTGTAATGTAGATATACCCTGTAACTTTAATCTTTTCTGCCTGCCAGAACTTTGTCCAGCTCAAAGCTTAGATTGATTAATTTTCATCTGGGGATGTTGCATGTTGTTAGAACGTTGAGCTAAAGACAAGATCTAAGAAGTATGTTGTGAATTCGGAACAAAAGGTGATGGGGATGCTCACTGTTTCTTGCGGAATATGTGTATCAGCCAGCTGAAAGGACATTCAAGATTTTGAGGGGTTGCCTTTTGCTATTCTGGTAAATTCCTATCCCGCTCTTCATAGAGGTGCAGTTCGCATGTATAAAGAGCAGTACTGGAATATCTTATGTGTAAGTAAATACATTAACACTTCTATCTTTTATCAAGTATCTTGTATATTTCAGGTAAAGTAGTACATAAGGATGCCTGTCACTCTGTGAGTAACTTCTTTAAATTTGAACAATAGGATGGGCGAAAGAATTAATTTTTTTTAAGGCTGAGGTGTGTGTGTGCTTAAGCATATGCCTAAATATAAGTACATAGATTATGTATGTTGACTTCATCTGCATTATCTATATGCTTAAATTGAAGCCAGTTAAAGTAAGGCTTGTTGCTTTTTGGTGCCTTACTCTGTGTAAACAGACCGCAAATCTGAACTCAGTCACTCTTAACCCCCAATGGTTTCAATGGGAATTATTTCTCAGTCTTAGATAGAATTAATTCAGAACAAGGGATGTTCAAATGTCATGGACCCATGTAAGCACTTATGAAAAGTGTTTCCATGTGTAAATAGCTTATCATGTGGTTGGGGCAATTATTTTCAGCATTTCCACAGGGACACTGCAGTTCTGGGGCAGTTGCTTGCATGCAGACACTTCATTTGATTATTCACAATCACATGGTTGTTGTTGTTGTTCAGTCGTTCAGTCGTGTCCGACTCTTCGTGACCCCATGGACCATAGCACGCCAGGCCTTCCTGTCCTGCGCTCTCTCCCGGAGCGTGCTCAAGTTCATATTCATTGCATCCGTGATGCTATCTAGCCATCTCATCCTCTGCCGTCCCCTTCTCCTTTTGCCTTCAGTCTTTCCCAGCATCAGGGTCTTTTCCAGGGAGTTTTCTCTTCGCATTAGGTGGCCAAAATATTGGAGCTTCAGCTTCATTATCTGTCCTTCCAATGAGCAGTCAGGGTTGATTTCCTTTAGGATGGACTGATTTGACCTCCTTGCAGTCCAGGGGACTCGTAAGAGTCTTCTCCAGCACCACAGTTCGAAAGCATCAATTCTTCGGCGCTCAGCCTTCCTTATAGTCCAGCTCTCACAGCCATACATTACTACTGGGAAAACCATAGCTTTGATTAGACGGACCTTTGTCGGCAAGGTGATGTCTCTGCTTCTTACTATGCTGTCTAGGTTTGCCATAGCTTTCCTCCCAAGGAGCAAGCGTCTTTTAATTTCATGGCTACAGTCACCGTCTGCGGTGATCTTGGAGCCCAAGAAAGTAAAATCTGTCACTGCTTCCATTTCTTCCCCTTCTATATGCCAGGAAGTGATAGGGCCAGATGACATGATCTTAGTTTTTTTAATGTTGAGTTTCAAACCAGCTTTTGCACTCTCCTCTTTCACCCTCAACAAGAGGCTCTTGAGATCCTCTTCGCTTTCTGCCATTAGGGTGGTATCGTATGCATATCAGAGGTTGTTGATAATTCTCCCGGCAATCTTAATTCCGACCTCTGATTCATCCAACCCGGCATTTCTCATGATGTACTCTGCATATAAGTTAAATAAGCAGGGTGACAATATGCAGCCTTGTCGTACTCCTTTCCCAATTTTGAATCAATCGGTTGTTCCATCTCTGGTTCTTACTGTTGCTTCTTGACCCTCGTACAGGTTTCTCAGGAGACAGGTAAGGTGGTCTGGTACTCCCATCACTTTAAGAATTTGCCACAGTTTGTTGTGATCCACACAATCAAAGGCTTTAGCGTAGTCAATGAAGCAGAAATAGACGTTTTTCTGGAATTCTCTTGCTTTCTCCATGATGCAGCGAATGTTGGCGATTTGATCTCTAGTTCCTCTGCCTCTTCGAAACCCAGCTTGTACTTCCGGTAGTTCTCGGTTCGCATACTGCTGAAGCCTAGCTTGTAGGATTTTGAGCATCACCTTGCTGGCATGTGAAATGAGCGCAATTGTGCGGTAGTTTGAACACTCTTTGGCGTTGCCCTTCTTTGGAATTGGAATGTAAACTGATCTTTTCCAGTCTTGTGGCCACTGTTGAGTGTTCCAGATTTGTTGGCATATTGAATGCAGCACTTTAACAGCATCATCTTTTAGGATTTTAAATAGCTCGGCTGGAATACTGTCATCTCCGCTAGCTTTGTTGTTACTAATGCTTCCTAAGGCCCACTTGACTTCACTCTCGAGGATGTCCGGCTCAAGTTCAGTGACCGCACTATCATGGCTATCAGGGACATTCAGATCTTTCCTGTATAGTTCTTCTGTGTATTCTTGCCACCTCTTCTTAATCTCATCTGCTTCTGTTAGGTCCCTGCCTTCTTTGTCCTTTATCATGCCCGTCTTTGCACAAAACGTTCCCTTGAGATCTCCAATTTTCTTGAAGAGATCTCTAGTCTTTCCCATTCTGTTGTTTTCCTCGATTTCTTTGCATTGTTCATTTAAGAAGGCCTTCTTGTCTCTCCTTGCTATTCTCTGGAACTCTGCATTCAGTTGGGTATATCTTCCCCTTTCTCCTTTGCTTTTCGCTTCCCTTCTTTCGTGAGCTACTTGTAAAGCCTCATCAGACAGCCACTTGGCTTTCTTGCATTTCTTTTTCTTTGGGACGGATTTCGTTGCTGCCTCCTGAACAATGTTACGGACCTCCGTCCATAGTTCCTCAGGCACTCTGTCTATCAGGTCTAATCCCTGAAATCTATTCCTCACCTCCACTGTATATTCATCCGGGATATGATTTAGGTCACACCTGAAAGGTTTAGTGGTTTTCCCTACGTTCTTCAAGCCGAAATTTTGCAAGAAGCAGCTCATGATCTGAGCCACAGTCAGCTCCAGGTCTTGTTTTTACTGACTGTATGGAGCTTCTCCATCTTTGGCTGCAAAGGACATAATCAATCTGATTTCGATATTGACCATCTGGTGACATCCATGTGTAGAGTCGCCTCTTGTGCTGTTGGAAAAGAGTGTTTGCTATGATCAGCATGTTCTCTTGGCAAAACTCTATTAGCTTTTGTCCTGCTTCATTTTGTACACCAAGGCCATGCCTGCCTGTTATCCCGGTGATTTCTTGACTTCCTACTTTAGCATTCCAATCCCCTATGATGAAGAGGACATCTTTTTTTGGTGTTAGTTCTAGAAGGTGTTGTAGGTCTTCATAGAACCAATCAACCTCAGCTTCTTCGGCCTCAGTGGTTGGGGCATAGACTTGAATTACTGTGATGTTGAATGGTTTGCCTTGGATTTGTACTGAGATCATTCTATCATTTTTAAGATTGTACCCCAGTACTGCTTTTCCCACCCTTTTGTTGACTATGAGTGCTACTCCATTTCTTCTAAGGGATTCTTGCCCACAATAGTAGATATGATGGTCACCTGAATTAAATTCGCCCATGCCTGTCCATTTTAGTTCGCTGATTCCCAAGATGTCGATGTTCAATCTTGCCATCTCATGTTTGACCACCTCCAGCTTACCTTGATTCATTGATCTGACATTCCAGGTTCCTAAACAATATTGTTCTTTACAGCATCGGATTTTCTTTTCACCGCCAGACACATCCACAGCTGAGTGTCCTTTCGGCTTTGGCCCAGCTGCTTCACTCTTTCTGGCGCTACTTGGAAATACCCTCTGCTCTTCCCCAGTAGTATATTGGACACCTTCCGACCTGAGGGGCTCATCTTCCGGCATCATATCTTTTAGCCTTGTGATAGGTTCCATGGGGTTTTCTTGGCAAGAATACTGGAGTGGGTTGCCATTTCCTTCTCCAGTGGACCACATTTTGTCAGAACTCTCTGCCATGACCTGTCCGTCTTGGGTGGCCCTGCACGGCATAGCTTATGGCTTCACTGAGTTACGCAAGCCCCTTCGCCACAACAAGGCAGTGATCCATGAAGGGGAATCACATGGTAAGTCACTACAAACATGGCTTCCACCTGGAGGACTGTTATATGGTAGCACTTAATATGAAGTCCATAACATTTGATCCGATTCTAACCTCCTGTGCTTCGAAATGTTGAAAGTTTAAGAATGCAGTCACACACTTATCTGGAAGTAAGCCTCATTGAGCACCGCGTATAATGTATGCAATGAACGGAAGGAGTGACTGATTGGGCATGACTTTGAGAACTGCAAGCTTCAATTTTCCTGTAGCTGCATACAAACAGCAGAAGATTCATGCTTGCCCCTTAGGAGGAGCAAAGCTGAGATGGTTGCTTTGAGAGCCCATTAAAATTCTGCTTTCACACAGCTAAAACCCATCCACTGGTACATTCTGGAGGTGGGGAAGAGGGAGTGGCATGCTACATGGAACAGCTATTAAAGGATACCTTTATTGATAGTTGAAGCAACAACAGAGAGCCAAACATGTGTTTAAATGCATCTTTTGCATATTCCTCTTTGTGGTTTTCTTGAAAAATTATTTTTGAACAAAAAATGCAAACTCAAATATCATAAACATATTTATATTATATGCTGGTCTAGTACATAAACTTACAGGTCTTGCTGCAATGTATAAATTTTATACATTTTATAAATACATGTATACATTTAATAAATAAATAAATGAACTTGACAGTTTAATACACCCTTAAAGGTCAACAATAGAAGTAAACTGAGAGAGAATGTGGACACAGAGAGAGCTATTAAGTGGAGAAGACTGGAAGACAGAGTAGAAATTTTGCATACTCCGCTGTATGTGGACAGGTTAGTAATGATATTCTTCCTTCCCATATAGCTCTCCATGGCCCTGCTCAAATGTCCTGTTAAATAGTTCATTCTCTCTCTCTCTCTCTCTCTCTCTCATTCTCTCTCTGTGTTATTTATTTGACTTGTGCCCTGGCTTTCTACCAAAAAATGGCACTCAAGGAGTTGATATCCCATGACAGAAAAGTCCTTTGAGAGCTAGGATTTTTCCTGCTACGATAAATACCAGCAGAGCAAACACTTGCAAGTGCTATGTAAATGCTAAGTAGTATTATTATTATTATTATTATTATTATTATTTGCATATAGGTCAAATTCAGCAAAAATATTCACCTGGCAAAACAGATGCACTGCATGGACATTTTACTTTGCATGGGCCATGTGGTCATTTTACTTTGAAAAAATATACCATACCATAATTCCTAAGAGGAAATGAATATGACAGAATTCTACAATAGAGCAGAGACGTAATAGAGTAATCCTATGCATATCTACCCAGAAGTAAGTTCCACTGTGTTAAAAGGGGCTTACCCCAAGCTAAGTGTGTATAGGATTGCACCCATAATTTCCTAGATTAAAAGTGCCACCTTGTTACATGGCCTTTTTAAGAAAGCACTTCAAAAACTGTCAAACAAGGTTTATTTTATTATTAAATACTGTAAGCCAATTCACATGGATTGCTGAATCATAGATTAGCATTATGTGAATGAGCCACAGTGGGTCTTAGAGTCATGAGCTCCTCCTCACTCCCCTCCTTTTTCATGCACAAGAGGAGATTGGAAGCATCTGCTTACAGTTGGAGAGCTTTTCTACAGGAAGCATTTACTGTGCACTTGTCATTCCCTGCTCAAGGCTGTTTATGGGTTTTTTAAACAACATTGTGCCCTCTAGTTTTGTTTCAGTTTTTAAATACCACTTTTGGCGAGTTTTTATAGAGCAGGGAAAATTATTGTTATCATTATCATTTCTATACTGCCCAATAGCCAAAGCTCTCTGGGCGGTTCACAACAATTCACATAATCACAAATACAAGATGATAAGATACAGCATAAAATTTAAATATACAAAATTTCAAACAATTTAAACATCTAAAAACAATTTCAGTAAAATACTAGACCTGTTAAAGGCAGCTGACATAAATGCCCCATCATTTTGTTTGTTTGTTTGTTTATTTATTGCATTTATATCCCTCCTGTTTTCCTCTTGCAAGGAGCCCAAGGTGGCTTACGTTATCCTCCTCCTCTCCATTTTGTCCTTACAACAACAACCCTGTGAGGTAGGTTGAGCTGAGAGTCTGTGACTGGCCCAAAATCCCCCAATGAGCTTCCATGGCTGAGTGGGGACTAGAACCAGGATCTCCTGGCTTCCAGTCTCACCACTGCACCACACTGGCTCTCTATATCACATGCCATTAAATGCCTGAGAGTAGAGGACTGTCCTAACCTGGCGCCGAAAAGTTGACAGTGTTGGCTCCAGGTGGGCCTCAGTGATCATTCCACAATCGAGGGGGCCACCACTAAGAAGGCACTCTTCCTTGTTGCCACCTTCCAATTCTTCTTTGGAGATGGCACTTGGAGGAAGGCCTCAGATGTTGATTGTAGTGTCCAGATACGTTCAGGTCGGGAGAGGCACTCCATCAGGTATTGTGGTCCTGAGCCATGTACTGCGGTATTATTTAAAGAAAGCGAAAGTAAACACTATTTTCATTTGTGTATTTGCACTGTTCCATTATACCACAGTGCCATTTAGGGGTTATGCAGTGGAAAACCAGGAAAGGAAATGCTTTTCCTGTAGTGCTGGAATCTCAATTCTGCAATCAAACCGAAAGTAGATACAGTGGATTAACAGCCTGGTGTAGAAAAGCTCTGAATATAAAGAGAGTTTTCTGTTACTTCTGAAGTCAGGAAATGCTGCTTAATTTAAACAAGTTAGTTCAAACAAGCCAGGATAAAACCATGGTTTTTGACCTTGGCTTGTTCACTAACTAAAGATTAAACCAGCACACAGCCTCCCCTCCTCCCCTCCATTCTCTGCACAGGAGTTGGGCTTTTTAAAAAAGCTGTCATTGCCAGAGGAGGAGAGAAGGGGTCTAGGTGCTCAAGCCCAAGGGTCTCCATAGGTCATGCACATAATGCTAAACAATGGTTTAGGGTTAGGCCCTAACCGGCCTGCACTATCCATCGCCTTTCGTTCAAAATGTTCAAGGTGATACATAACCTAAAGATATAATAGCAATATGGCTAAATATATATAGTCACTTTGAAAATCAAGAAATACAGCCAATAAAACCAAATTTATTATTCATGTCAGAAGCATCACAATTAAAAACATACTATAGCACATAACATTTAAAATATAAGATGCAGAAGTTAAAATATATAAAATTTAGACAAATCTTGCCCTAAAGCTAGCAACATTAATTGCGTTCTGTCGCGCTGTCATAAGGTCCTCATATGTACATTGGTCAGGGCACAAAGGGCAAGTATATATATGTGTTGTTGTCTGCAAGTCTCCACAGTCGCATACGGCAGAGATCTCCGGATAGCCCCATTTATTCAAAGTGTCTCTATCTTGTTGCGCCCGTGCGCAGTCTGTTCAATGACTTCCAAACTTCCCAGCTTTCATTGGAACCGGGTGCCGGCTCCCCTGCTGGTTCCATCCAGTGTTGATTCTTTGTAGCTTTCCATAGGTCCATTCTACTTTTGAATTCATCAAAGTCTTCCGTCGATCTGAGGAAGCTTTTCCTGGATTTTAATCTCTGAGGAGCTGGTTATGGCCGTAAAGAGGGTGTTTGGATACTGAGGATTTAAGCCTCTCTTTGAATGCTGCTGCTTCTCTGTGAACAGCAGGCGGGGCAATGCCAGCTACATGGTAGATCTTATCTAGGGAAGTAGATTTTAGACATCTGGTAATGATTCCACTTGTTTCATTCAAAGCATGTGCTGATTTGTACCAAACTGGGCAGGCATATTTGCCGGCCGAGTGGCAAAGGGCTAATGCTGTAGTCTTAAGAACTCTTGGTTTAGCGCCCCAAGTAGTGCTCCTTAATTTCCTAATGATATTATTTCTTCCGCTGACCTTCAGTTTAGTGTTGATGCAATGCTGTTTATATGTTAAGGCCCTATCCAAAGTAACCCCTAAATATTTAGGGTTAGGGCAATGCTCCAATAACACACCTTTCCATGTAATTTGCAGCTTCCTAGCAGCCTGCTTATTGTGTAGGTGGAAGGCACATGCCTGAGTTTTTGCTGGATTCGGCCTTAACCGGTTTTCACAGTAATATCGGTCCAGCTCTTCCAGAGCTTCGGTTAATTGTTGTTCTACCTCCTTGAATGTTTGTCCTTGTGTGGCCATTGCCCAATGGTCAGCATATATATAATTATTAGTGCCTGCAGGAAGCGGTTGATAGTTAGTATAGATATTGAAGAGGGTTGGAGCTAATACACTTCCCTGTGGTAGACCATTCCTCTGATTCCTCCACCTACTTCGTCTTCCCTGGAATTCCACGAAAAACCTACAGTTCTGAAGCAGATTCCTAATAATGTTTGTAAGTTTAAAATCTTTAGTTATAGCATAAACTTTCTGCTTCAGTCTCCCAAGGTTGATGGTATCATATGCAACCGTTAGATCTATAAATACAGTTCCTGTTACGCTGCCCTTTTGGAATCCATCTTTGATGTATGATAAAATGAGTCATCAATCAAATAAAGCTTCAAATGCTTTAAAAATAGGACTGTTTTTAAAAAAAACAAATAAGTCTGTATTGTGTAGCAAAATTATTGCTTTAAAATGTATCAACAACAGCCAAACTTTACAATAAGCTGCTTTTAAAGTGCTTTAAACACACACACGCTCACACAGATGAGACCTTAGTGCTTTATTTTCATTTAATTATTGTGGGAGAAAAAACAACTACCTTCAGGGTCATTTCTGCTTAATATTGCTTCTGGTCAAATATCATATATATAGGAAGTTATTTTGCTTGGAAGTTTAGACTTCTTCTCTGTATTTTTAATTATTTTCAATAGCTTGTTTCAAAGTACAAAGGAGAAATATATTTGATTTTTATTTATTTTTTACTTTACAGAAATGTGGCTAAAAATAAAACCTGTATGTTTGACACAGCGAAGCCAAGTGTAAGTCTGTGGAGAGGGGCTGTTTTATTTTTAGTCTTTGAAAAAATTGTGAATTCCATTGGTGCTCTAAAGAATATGTATTTGTTTTCTTGTTTATGTAAATATTTTTATATTGCCTTTCAGCCTGTGACCGTCAAGGTGGCATACAATGCAAAATTTAAAAAAAGTTGTAACAATTAACTTAAAAACAGAGGAACAAAATATGAGAGTGAAATCAACAATTAGCTCCTTATTAATATAATAATAATTAGCAATAATGGTAATAATATGTAATTTAGAATTGGAGTGAATATTTCAGTGAATTGTTACAGAATTGAGATTGTATGTTGAAAGTTCACTAAAACAGAATAGACAATCTTGTACTGGAAGAGTAGTGCTAGTCTTAGATTTGAGCTATTTAAAATATGAATCAAGTAACACCTTTTCATACTAAAATGATATGTTCAGTATAAGCTTCATAGGTTACAGCTGTCTGTGTCAACAAGACCTCTTCTCTATTGCCTCCAGCTTTGCTTAATTTATCACACATCTTATCACCTTAATATCCTGTCCTTCCTCCAAGGAACTCTGGGCAGTGTAAATGGGTTTCTTCCCATTCAGTTTAATCCCTGACAAATGCTCAAATCTGGTATCCTGATTACTTCTCTGTTCTTATACTTTTGCTCTGTTGCTGCTTTCCAGATGTTTCTCACCCTATACTAATCAGTGTTGTCTACTTGACCACGGATGAAGGGCTGGTGAAGGTGCAACACTGATAAAGGATGGGGAACAAGGTGTGGGGTTGTATGCTCCCCACCACCCCAATCCTGACCCTTTCTCATGCAAATTCTCCCTATCCTTTCCCCATGGCCCTAATTAAGGTTAGCTAACAAATATATCCATAAAATGCAGATTATATGGGGAAATAGGAAATGGACAAGTAGAAGACCAATTTAATTTTATATCAGTATCAGGGGAAAAGAATAAAGTGTTGACTTTCTTTTTTTCCTCTCTTCCTAGAATCAATCTGAAGAAAATGAGCATCAGTATTGTGGGTCCATCAACGTTAACAGTGGTTATGACAATAGGAGTTTGTGTAAGTATGACGTTATCACTGTAAAGGTGTGATGCTGTGAAGAGGAATTCACTGAGAAACTTTGGTTCAAATCATGGCACAGCCACTGGGTTGGTTCCCACTCATTGTTTGTGGATGAATCAGTGTCTCCCATCCTCAATTCTGCACCTGTCAAGTGGTAATAACTTCAAGGCTTGTGGAACGTGATGCGCTATGAATTGTTGCTGAACAAATTATATATGAGAGCGAGAGTGGTGTATTGCTCTTGGACAGAAAACACCCAGACTAAAGCCCTTATCAGCCATGAAGCTCACTTGAGAAAGTCAAAACCTCTTAAGCCAAACCTACTTTGAAATGTTGTTGTGAGGAAAAAATGGATTGACCGACCCCTCTACAACACCTTGAGATTCTTGGAACAGGGGCAGGAAACAAATGTGATAATTATAAACTTCCTGAAGTCTTCACCAAGCAAATGATAGCACACAATTTCAAAAGACTGACCAATTGAGAGATTTAATGGATTCAGAACAGAACAACAGAACAAATTCCAGCAGACATGAAAACCAAATTTTAATGATGAGAAGGCCTAAGTAAACAAAGAAGATATTTGCCTGGCACCAAAAAGACATCAGAATAAATTCTGGTCGAGCATCTTTGGGGAGATCGTTCCATATATGGGGTGCTGCTACAAAAACTCTCTCAGGTCACCAACCACCAAACCTTTATCATATGCAAAAACATGAAAGACTCAGACAGCTAGTTGGTGTAAATTAGCATCACCAATGTTGATTTTACATTTTCTGAATTCAGACTAACTGAATTCCTCTTTCACTCACCATGTGACTCTTCTGATTTTTTATTTATTAATAGGGGAACATGCAGAATATGTGAGGACAAAAAATACAGAGAACAGCCAGCAGGAAGGACGAGTGCCAGCCTTACAAAAGAGATCAGAGGAAAGGACTGAGTTAAAAAAGAAAGGCTTTTTAGAATTATTGAAAAGGTAGTGTAATAGCATTATAAAGCATCTAGATTTCCTGGCAGGAGCCAGAATAATGTTCCCTGGCTCCAGTAAGGGATTTAATGTCAGAGATTAATTTCATCCATAAAATCCATTGAGGCTATCAGTCTAATGATGTGTTTTTCATGTGTATGACGATGCCTAACGCTTTGTTTACAAGAGCGCTGACAGCAAGGGTTTCTCCCCAAAAGTCTTTTCCCATATAATTTTAATAATATAACAAGAATATGGAGATGCGGGAGAATGGAAAGGGGAAGGGAGCCATAAAATAAGGAGTGTTTTGTTTATGACAGGTATGCAAAGATCTCTGAGTCACTGAACGTTTAATTTCAGTAAAAACAGGCCAGGTAACCACATGAAAGCAAGTACCTTTTTGTTAAAACTCCTAAGTTAGGGTTAGGGTCAAAATACAAGATATGTTAAATCAGCTGACCTCTTTTTCTTTTTCACTCTAAAGTAAGTGTGCACGGTCCCAGTCTAGATCAGGACCACCACATATGAGGAGGGAAGATTTAAACCTATTCCACCCCAACTGCTTGTCTTCCAAAGTTCACACCTACCCACGTGAGAGCACTAAAAAAAGAGGGGAAAGGCTCCATTGGTGCTGCACAAGAGAAGCAGATGTTGGAAAACAAGTGGGTGGGGACATTTCTCTATGTAGGTAAGAGAGAGCAAGGCCAAAAATTTACTGGTTACCTAAAATTTGAAGGCATATTTTAATATCTAGTTTTCTATTTCTTGGCCTGTCTGGGAGCCACATTTGGACTAGCTAGGAATAACATATGACCCAATGTTTGTCCATCCATCCCTTGTATTGTCAGGGGCTACTTTATTCTTCAGACAGTAGCCACAGGTCCATGAAATTTATTTTGCCACACAAACTGATCCTCTTCTTGAGATGTCAGCCTCCATAATAAAGTAGGCAAACACCTAGCAGTCAGGCTTCCCAGTTAAAGAAGTATATTCTGTCAGCGATTACAAACCAATATGTCATTTCACATGTTATTTCCCTGTTAGATACAAAATCTAAGAGAGAGATGTAATAATGTTGAATACTGGTTCCTTGCAACATGAAAGTATTTCCCTTTTCCTTAATACTGAAACTCTGAGCATGTTTTACCATACCTTACAATTTGGTAGGCCAGCTAGGGGCAAAATATCATTGCCTTGGTTGCAGGATATGGCATATGAGCTGCCAGTTTTCAATCCCTGATCAATAGCATAAAGATCAAACTGTAACTCCTAGTACACTCTGTAGATATAAATGATGGAGGGACTGAACAGATATTTTACACATTTGCTTGATAAACCTGTCTTGTAATGGAGGCTCAGGACCAGACTAATAATATTCTAAGAGGCCTGTGTAGGTAGGTAGCAAACAGAAGGTCAAATCGAATTGCACATTTAGAAACTGTATACCAAACAAGATATGACAAAAAGCATGTCAAACTCTGTTTGCATGATCTTTCTAGTGAATGAAAATCCCCCCTGTCCTTGAAAAAGGGTCATCTGACCTGTACTGCTTCAGGAAAATATTAAATAATGAATAACTGGAATGATCCTAGAAACAGAGAACTTATATTTCTTCTTACCATAGCTGCTTTTGTATGTCGATATTCCTAGATTATGTATCCTTGCCGATTGTTTGCGTTGTTATTTTTATCGTAAAATGGAGCTTACAAATTGTTGAAGCCTTTTCTTTTCCAACACTGATTCTTCTAAAATTTGGTTTTAATAAAACACAATTGAGGGTTTTATAAAATGTTTATGCCAGTAAGTTTCCACACTCCCCAAGGACCATGTAATTTATTAATGGAGTGAATTTTAATAGTTTTGTGTTAGGGATAGTGAATTGTGTGTGCTGCGTGTGAGGGTGTATGTTTGCATCTCCCAGGTCTCCAGAGTGGTGCAATAATGTCTGTGTGTATATTGTGGTGGGACAGCAATGGGGATGGGACTTGATAACAGAAGCTTTGAAAGGAAACAGCATCAGAAAAGTTATTGTATGCAGTAAAACAGACATTGCCTTTTTCTCGGAAAGATCATGTTGATATTCCTCTCTGCCGAGCAATGTTCTAAGTGCAATATCCCCTTTTTATCCCCCATCAGCACTCTCTTTCCACCGGTACTGCAGCGCATTTTTAGTGGAAGCAGTCAACCGTCCTGAGGCATTATTATTGCTGGAAAAGTACAGCTATATCTTTTGAACGCTGGGGATGTGTTTGTTTTTAAGACCTCAACTTTTTAACTCAGTGCAATTATTTCAGAAACTGAAGAAGCTTAAATGTTTTGTGTTTCTATCTTCATTTCAGCTTTAAATACTTAAGATAAAGCTATGATTAATTCAATTTAAAGCTTATTTAAACACATAGTTCAATATTTACATTGTTTAAAAAGTGGGTGTTTGAATTCATAATTCCTTTTAAGAGACTGTAATTGAGTTTTTTTATTGGAATAAACTATTATTTGCTAGAATAAACTATCATTTGCAATCACTAAATCATATCCATCTATTGTTTTTCAATATTCAAGCTTTAAAGTAAAAATGGATTGTCAAAAATATTCTATGTGACTTTCTGGTATATCACATGTCACTGAATTCCCCCCAGCTGTATGGAGATGTAGACTTTTACAAAATTCAGTGGTCTTGGTTTAAAGATCACTAATTGTGGAGATTTCCACCTTAAACAGGATTAATTTCTGATTCTGACAGTCTTTAACTTCCATTCACTGAACTCTGCCTCTGTTCAAGGATTGATTGAGTGCCAACTATTGCTTTCTCTGAAGGTGTCTAATATACCAGATTCCATTTACTGCTATGGCTCTCACATAATATAGGGAATGCTGTAGGTGCACATAATATACAGGTGTGTACCTGCTAATTTTTGTAACTTGTAACAGTCCATATATGCCCCACTTCCACACCTAGCTTCTGCATGTGTTCCCTGCTTACATGTCTGCTTAGGGTAATTAAGCTGCAGCTGTCTACCACTGGAAAAATGGAAGATTGGATTCTGAGGGTGTGTTCACATCAGCTTCTTATTCCATAGGTTATGTCATCAGAAAGCAGGATACTTTTTGCACCAGTTCCTGGGTGGAATAGCTGATCACTTCCAGAGTTGTGGGTAAAGTAAGATTCAGTTTAATGAGCAACATAAGTTTTCTGGAATGTCTGAACAGATGCCATGGAAACATCAGATGTGCTGACTGAGAGGACACTTTTCTTCTGCTTGAATTGGATTTCACGCCAGGTGATAGATCTACTGATTTGAGAAGGACTTTGTTTGAGAAGGACTGAGAAGGATTGAGAAGGACTTTGGCAGGCTAGAGCCTTCTTTCCCAGCATATATACTCATGACTATGCACTTGGAAGGGGTTATTACACGTTAATAGATCTGCTAGTAGGTAGGATTCCAGCCTCCTGCTTAGAATAGAGCCTTCCCCATTCAAAAGCTCTGCTGCAGCTGATAAAGAATTGCAAGAGCACTTCATTTCAAGGGGGATGCTTGAACAGAGTTTCTCATGAGTAAGGAGCCCTTCCTATTGCTTTATATACCATATTGGGCTACTTGCTTATGAGAAATTCTGCTTGTGATAAATTCTTTTGGTTCAAACTGTAGACCTGCTAACAGCCTACAGCACCCAGTATTCCCAGGCAGTTCCCCATCCAAGTACTAACCAGGCCCGACCCTGCTTAGCTTCTAAGATGAGATTGGGTGCATTCAAGGTGGTGTGGCCGTAGGCCCTCCTAAGTGCAGCAGCAACAGAACATTCTGGGAGGAGGAAGGATAAGAAGGGTTTTCTTATCTTCCCTTCTCCTGGAAAAAAAATGCCAGGTATGCATATGCAAACACTCTGTGCAAAGGGAAATTCCTGAACTGGCTGTTCTTATTCAAAATGAATAAGAACACATTAAATGTGACTCTTTGGGTGGAACTATATACATTCAGCAGCAAATATGGGATCCCCAGTCTGGGGTTGCTACTACTTGATGCAAAGTGGCAATGGCATAGATTTTCAGGGGAGAAACTGGGTGGGAAGGAGGGCTTAATCCTTCCCCTGCTCTCTTCTGCAAACCCCTATGAGACCTTATTTGCCACCAAACATGTAACTCCATCATTTGTTCTCTGTCATAAGAAACTTTCTCCAAGAGGGCTTGGCACCCAATACTCTCAATAGATAAGTCATTGCCCTTGACAACATTTTGGGTAAACAAGTCAAACTATCATTGTCCCATCACCCTTCAAACACGTTGGCTCTTTTATCCATCCTCCACCTGCCAAAGTCTCTGCACTTGGAACCTTTTTCTTGGTCCTCAAAGCTCTCAACGGGCTCTCCTGTTCAAAAACGTACCTGGAAAACAGTGTTCTTGATCACACTTACTTCCACTAGCAGAGTAGAGGAGATGCCTCTATCACGTCTGCAGAGTGTTGTCCCAGGAGGCTGTTCCAAGTGGTCCGGAGCCTGGTCGGTCCTGTGGCTCCTGAACCACTGGAGCATTCTAAGGCCTCCTGTGAGGCCTTGGCAAGGCACTTTGCAGATAAAATTGATCAGATTAGGAGTGTTACTCTGCATGCTGTGGATACAGTTAGTGAGCAAGAGGCGGCCTGTGGCAAACCGGTTTTGTGGGATCGGTTCCAGCTTCTTCCTCCTGATGAAGTGGACAAGGTGCTTTCATCTGTAAGGCTGACCACCTGCTTACTTGATCCTTGTCCAACTTGGCTCATTATGGGCTGCGAGAGAGACTGGGTGAGGGCGGTGGTGAACACCTCCCTTGAGGAGGGAGTGATGCCATCAGCCCTCAAGGAGGCAGTGATAAGACCGCTCTTAAAGAAGCCCTCCTTGGATCCTCAAGTTCTGAACAACTTTCGCCCAGTCTCAAATCTGCCATTTTTGGGCAAGGTGATTGAGCAGGTGGCGGCGATGCAGTTGAAGGCACACTTGGAAGAAACTGATTATTTAGACCCATTTCAGTCGGGCTTCAGGCTTGGGCATGGGACAGAAACGGCCTTGGTCGCCTTGGTAGATGATATGAGGAGGGCTCTGGATAGGGGTGAATGCTCCTTCCTTGTTCTCCTCGACCTCTCAGCGGCTTTTGATACCGTTGACCACGGTATCCTCCTGGACCGCCTGGAGGGGTTGGGCATTGGAGACACTGTATTGCGGTGGTTCCGGTCCTTCCTCTCCGGCAGGTACCAGAGGGTAGCACTGGGAGAGGAGGTTTCGGACCCGTGGCCACTTATTTGTGGGGTGCCACAGGGTTCCATCCTCTCCCCGATGCTATTTAATATCTATGTGAAGCCGCTGGGGGCTATCATCAGGAGGTTTGGGGTGCGGTGTCATCAATATGCGGATGACACGCAGCTCTACCTCTCGTTTAAATCTTCACCAAGGTTGGCCGTAGAATCCCTGTCCAAATGTCTGGAGACGGTGAGTGGCTGGATGGGAAGGAATAAGCTGAAGCTGAACCCTGACAAGATCGAGGTACTTTTGGTGGGAGACAAGAGGAGGCTGGGGGATGTTGACCTGGTGCTGAATGGGGTACGGCTACCCTTGAAAGGCCAGGTCCACAGCCTCGGGGTCATTTTGGACTCCCAGCTGTCCATTGAGGCTCACGTGTCAGCTATGAGCCGGACAGCGCTGTATCAACTCCATCTGATACGGTGGCTGCGCCCCTTCCTTCCCAAGCATCTGCTCCCATGGGTAGTACATGCCCTCGTCTCCTCTCGTTTAGACGACTACGTGGGGTTACCCTTGAAGATGGCTTGGAAGCTGCAGCTGGCACAGAACGCGGCGGCTTGCCTGATTAAAGGCAGCCACTGGCGAGATCACATCACTGCAGTGCTGAAGGAGTTGCACTGGTTACCAGTTGTTTTCCGGGCCAAATTCAAGGTGTTGGTTTTGACCTTTAAAACCCTATATGGTTCCGGCCCAGCCTATCTTAAGGAGCGACTCCAGCAGCACCAGACAGGCCGCTTAACAAGATCAGCCTCGGATGGCCTTCTCTCTGTCCCATCAGCCAAGGCAGCTAGACTGGTGGGGACGAGGGAGAGGGCCTTTTCTGTGGTGGCCCCCCCTCTGTGGAACTCCCTCTCTAGGGAACTCCGCCATGCCCTCTTTAATGAGCTTCCGTCATACATTAAAAACGTGGTTGTTCAGGCAGGCATTTGGGGTGGGTTAGGGTATTTTAGAAAACGTTTTTATTGTAGAATTTTGTTATTTTAAACTGTTTTATTATATGCTGTACATCGCCCAGAGTGGCTGGGTGACCAGCCAGATGGGCGATCAATAAATTTAATAATAAATAATAAACGCGAGCCTTGTCTGTCAGAAAAGAATTGTGTTTGTTCATGAAGACAGGATGTATTGCACACTGATCCATCCTTCATACCCAAGATTAATTTGGCCTTCAATAGGATTCTAGACATCATCCTGCTAAACATTGTCTCAAAGCCAGTTCACCCAAAAGAGAAATGTGAGCATAATCTAGATGTGCATTGGGTTCTTGGTATTTGCATTCACCAGTGAGAGGGATAAACACATTCTGTTAGCATGTGTGTAGCCTACAAACCCAGCTCCTAAGGGCTGGAAGTCACCAAGGCTTCTATCAGCAAGAGGTTCTCTTGAGTATAAGGGTATCATTCTATAGCCAGAGGATCTTCTATAGTCCGGGAATCATTCTCCTCCCTCTGGGACTATGGCCTATTCGGACCAGAGCCACTATTTCTGCAGCTTTAAGCACCCGTGCTGCACTGGAAGACTTACATAGGCCAGCCATCTGGTCCACCCCTTCTCCTTGGATAGGCAGGCATTATAGAATTAATACCTTTGCCTGAGCAGACACCTCCTTTGGGAGGATGGTCTTCCAGCAGGAGATTTATAAATATGTAATCCTTTTCCACATTCCCCTCTGGGAAGTCAATACTGCTCTTGGAAATCTCTTTGCTGCCTGCTGCCTTGCCCCGTGACTGAGAATGGAAAGTTGGACTCAGCATGAGATTCCATTCATTCCAGTCAACAGGCAGGAGAGCAAGCAAGGCTACATATTGTTCAGAAGGTGACAATGGAAGACAGGTTGAGGGGTGGAAAGCTATTTCATGTCTGTGATCCCCTCTCCCATCATGCATGTTTTCACTTGATGTTTGTTAATTACTCCTCTTCGGGCTAATGATGTGGTTTTAGCTGGGGACTATAGGTGACAAGTGGTGTTTGTTATTTTCTATTTTGGGGCTGTCCTGTAGTACAAGTCTGGGCCTGTAGATACATTTTTTTCACTTTGATAGTTCCAAAAGAGAAAACAGAACACCGCTTGTTACCTACAGTTCCCAGCTAAAACCACTCAAACACATAATCATTTATCTACAGCCTGTTCTGGACACTGACACTTCCCTCTCAGAGGCTCTGGGTGGTATCATCCCAACCTAAAATAGCTACTTAACCAGCAACAAAGGACCACATAACAGAGATATAGACACAAGAAATAGATCTTGTGGCAGACCTAGATGCTAACTCTGTCCCCATATCTACTCTGGCAGCACTATTCCAGGAGCTAATAATGTCATCCACAAAAACAGGCGTTTATACATCTCATCTTCCAATGTGATATTTGCCAGCAATGCATTCTACTACTGCATTTTATATAGAACAAACAGGCTAGTCTCTATGCAAAAGAATGAATGGACAGGAATCTGTTATCAGAAATGTCTATTCAAAAAGTGGTAGAGGAACATTTCAACCTCCCAGGACACTCTCAGCCAAAGCACATTACTTTAAAGTAACAGCTAGCATCTACATATTTTCTTTTTACTCCAGACTAAAATACAGGGGGCTGATACAGATTGGGACTCAAGTGGTGTGTGTGTGTGTGTGTGTATGTGTAGGGGAGCTTTAAGCCTGCAATGTGTATTGCCAAATAGTGATCCATTAAAGCAGGTTGTGCTTTCTCAGTCTAACCAACCTCACTGGACAGTTGCAAGGATAAAATTAGGTAAGACTGTGGATGCCATCCAGAGCTCCTTGGAGGAAGGCTGGAATACAAATACGATGAATAGTAAAGGCAGCTTTTCTAGCCACTTCTAAAGATGTTCAGAGTACCATAACATCCACAGAAAATTAAGGAATCAACCTTTTAGCGTAAGCAATGTATATCTTTTATTTAAACATTTTCCATATAATTAAACTTCCTTTCTAACAATGGTTCCACTGTTTGCCCAACTGATATGTAGCCGCCATTATTTTTCTTACTAATAATAATGAAATGTGAGCCTTGTGGAGACACCAATGTAGGATGTATAGAGGTTGGGGTCAGGGCCGACAAGCAGGATTACACACACACGCACACACCACATGCATTAATTCACAGTACACAATATAATGCTGTAGAATTGTTAATAAAGAATTCTATTGTTCAGGCAAGATATGTGTGTAGTGTTGCTGCACAAGAAATAAAAACCATTCACGGAGTGGGGATTCCAGGAACCTGCTTTGATTCTGCTGGCAGTTTTCTCCTCTCTGTCTTGTGTTAATGAGAGTTAGCAGAGAGGTGCAGCAGGAACTCTTTAAACATCCTGCTGTGTATATGTTGCAGCAAATTGCTCTGTGAATTGCCATGCCTTCTATTGATAGCTTCGATACCAAGCAATCCCTGTGTTGAGCTGGAGCTTTGGCAGATAAGGCATTAATAAGTCTCAGAGTAACCTTGGTTAATCAAATGAGTTGCTGACGCTTCTTTTCTGTACCAAGTCAGCACCATCAAGTTTAGTGTCAAAGGTTCAGTATAAAGGGCTGAAGCCAACAGTGAAGGCTCCCATTTTGACCAGCCTCAGAGCCAGCTGCAGAGTCTTGAGCAAGGACATCCAGTACAGAGACATCATGGTGAAGCTGCAGCTGCCAAACCCTGGCTTGGAATGGAGAATACCTTCCCACAAGGAGCTGGAAACCATTGAGGCTACAGAGGCAGATTCAAGACCCAAATGGGATAATAAGGCACAATATATGCTCACCTGTATAGGGTTTTGTGTAGGCCTGGGCAATGTATGGCGATTCCCTTATCTCTGCCAGAGCCACGGAGGAGGTACGTCTTTGATCGTTCAAACGGTAGAGATGGACATTTATTGGGTGAAAACCGCTTGTATGGTACCAAAGATAGTAGTGCGTATTTTTCTCCATCATTTGACAACAAAACAGTCACAGGGTTTTGAGAACCTCTAGAATAGTCATATACCGTTTCATTTGTTGGGAAGATAGAGAGGTGTGCAGGATTGTGCTGTATAGCGGTATTTACTCAGAATGAAGTCCTGCTGAGTTCAGTGGGACTTACTACAGAATAAAACACACATGGGTTGTAGCAATAGTTGCAGAGATAGAAATCTAGATACAAATTCACTGTGGGTATTCTCATCAAGTCAAGGAAGGAAGGCCAAAATCTCTTCTCATTTTTCTCTCTCTTTCACTCATGGCTTACTGGGCGGGAGTATTAATTTTTAAATTGTGAGCATGAGAGGACAGTAATTGCTTTGTAAAATGAGCCTTAATCAAGTGCAATTTGGTATAAAGAGTTAGTGTTATATACCTCCCACTTCATACGAAGGGAGAACTATGAATGGATCAATCCATGTTGTTTGAAGAAACCTTTTGCCCAATCCAAAGGTCTTTCTAAGATTTCATGCAATAAAAATAGGTCCAAAGGTAGATACTGTTGCACCTGCTTTGCAATATAGTATGTATAGTTTGGGGCAATCTTTAGAGGTGGGAGAACTTGATGTTATTAATCTCTTGGAATTTTAAGGGCCTATAAATCGTACATGTGAGTCAGCTTTCATTCCACTTGAAAAATATCTATATTTGAGGGTGGATGTGTTTTTATAAATGCATCCCACAAGCTGAAGTGTCTTTCTTCCTGTCCATCTATCCATCTTTAAACTTGAATTTTCGGGTACATCAGCTGAGGCTATTCTAGCACTTTTCTGCTTTCTGTTTATAAGTCAGTATAACTTGGGGACTGAATACAAATTGCTGCAAAAATAACATGGGAGGGATATTCTGAGAAACAGCGGGGGGGGGGAGTCTGATGCCCCCTCCCTATGCTCTTGACAATGATCTAGACACCAGCAGCTGCTGTTTCTTAAAACACCCCCCCCCCCAAGATGGACTATTGGGTGGAAAATGTGTCATCCTTTCCAGTTTTTAGACTATGGCTATATGGGCTATGCTTCCTAACTGACATGTTTGCAGTAGGATTGAGACTAAAGCATTCTGCATCAGCAAACATACACTAAAATAGTTCCCAAAGATAAACTTAAATAGTTTCCCAAACTTTTAATTAACTAGGACACAAATATTTTTTTCTGGGTTAAAACTGAAGGCATATAGCATTCTATGCTCAAAAAAGGTGTTCTGGATCCTCCTTGAAACTGCAGAATAGCCTATTTAGTATTTTTCCTCTTCTGCCCCTTTGCCTAGTCAATCAGGGCTCAGGGATAGGACCCTGCTTTTGGAACAATGTTGATGCTTTAGGGCAGGGGTGGGTAACTTTGGGCAGCCTGGGGGCCAATTTTCACCTCCCAGACTTCCCTGGGGGTCACACTCCTGACACCACACCACCTGCAGTGACAGAAAAACTGTTGGCAAACCATTACGGAGACTCAAAAGAGCCACATTCAGCTTGAAAACTAGCTAAATTCGGCACTTTTGTGTCTCCATAGTGGCTTGCAGCCAAATTTCGGCAGCAAATCGTCAATGTTTTGTCTCTGCACTGCCACATATCAGCAGTGCAGGGGCAGCAGCCGGAGAGGCGGGGGCTGCACTGAAGGCCGTGAAGGGCTCCCTGTTGGCCACCCCTGCTTCAGGTCTAATTAGGTGTAGCGCAAGCTCCTGGTGCATCCTTACTGGTTCAGGATGTTCTCACTACGCATAGTGGGCTCAATACTTCATGAGGCTTTCCCACTCTGAGAAGCAGTGGATACATAGAATCATAGAATCATAGAATAGTAGGGTTGGAAGGGGCCTACAAGGCCATCGAGTCCAACCCCCTGCTCAATGCAGGAATTCAAGTCAGAATCATGGCTTCACTTTTCAAGACTTGCTCCAATCCTTCTTGCAGCACACTAGCAGCATGCATGCCCCAGCACACGGTTTGGGCATCATTGTAATAGGGTATTCCTAACATAAAATGGCCAAATATTCATACAGCCAGTTCAGCAAACTTACCATACAAGGCAGGAGGGGACTTAAGGGGTAACTCATGTTCCATTTGGAGAAGGTTTTATTTCTTTTCTTTTTCTGGCATTCTAAGAACATAAGAATTGATTTACTAGGTCAGAGCAAGGGTCAGTTTATACAATACACAGAATCACATGGAAAAGGTTTTCTGTACTGCTTCCATATACATAGGATTGGTTGCAAGTTTGTTAAAACAACAACACTCTGCACACAGAAAACTAATGTCAGGGAGAAGCGTTCAGCTTAGCTTTCTCCTTGGCAAGCTATTTTTGTAGGTACAAGGAACTTAATATGTGGGGGAACACTGAAACATGAAGCCCCTTACCTCTACCCTGCAGTTATCACTTGATTTTGCTGCCTCTAAAAACTGACCCCTAAGTCCACCTAGTCCAGCATTTTGTTTCTAACCGAGGCCAGCCAGGTGCCTTTTCAAGCTTGGCAACGGGACATGGCACCTATGTCATGTCAGATGACAGAACCTTTTTTTTCTGTCAAGGGCCAGTTACTCCAGTCCTTCTTGCTGTACGCTGGTAGCATACCCTGGCACACAGTTTTTTGCTGGGTGGTGGTGGTGGTGAACATGCCGGCAGTGGAAAGGGACAGAGCCAAAAGTGGGTGGGGTACACCCTTTTCTCTCCCTTTCTGCCACCCCCTTTTCTTCCCCTCTCCTTTCTGGCTGTAGGTTCTATTTTTCAACCACACATACAGACTTGCACGCACACACACACACCACAAAAGTAGACACATACAGAAGAGACCAAATACAAGGTGTGTGTGTAAGGTTGTTAACTTTTTATATCGTCATCACCCTGACTTCAACACATTCTAGAGCCGGTGCCCAGATGGCAGCCTAAGCAGGCATCTTGAAAACATATGCCATTGCATCCACTTGGTTAATGGCCCTGTTTGGCTAAATCTCTTCATTACTATACGTAATGAATCTCCACTTTGCCATAAGTGCAGATCTAGTCTTTCTAATGATCGGTTTGACGTCACAGGGGCAGGCAGCAATCTGAGGATGAAGCTGCCACTGTCATTTCCCTTCCTCATTTTAAAAGGCTTATTCAGGGATTTCCCCCTCCTCTGCCTCCCCTCCTATTTTTTTCACTGCATTTCAGAGGCATTCATCTTCTCAGAAAAGGATCTGATTAAAATTGATTCACACATTGTCACTCAGGACAAGTTGATTTCAAAGCTTGACATACTAAATGTTTTACATAGCTGGCATACTTATTAACATGATAATTAAGTATTAGGAAAAGAAGCTTGCGTTCCACATGCCTTGAGGCCCATTCCTGGTTGTTTTTGGAAATCCCCACCTAGCAGATTAGTTCTGGTATGTGAAGGGGCAGCCCAGTGTTCTTTTCAGTGTGCAGTTGAGTGCTGGCCTTAATTATGAGGTAAACCTGGTGCTCCAAACCTTGGCCGTTAGATATAAAAATGTCCCATTTCCATACTTTTCTGACAATCACAATATCTTGGTTATGTGTGCCAAGACTGTGCTATGTGGCTCTGTGTGCCAAAATTTCAGCTTTGTGGAAATAGCTTACCCATTTGAGGGAATATGCTTCAAGTTCCCCATTTTAAGGGAGAGATGTACAAATGTCCCATTGTTGGACTTTACTGGTAAACAGAATGCCTTGGTACGTATACCAATTTTCAGGTCTTGAGGTCATCTCGAACTCCCCAACGATGACAGTATCCTCGTGTATCAGGGAGTAAGTCCATGAAGGTCAAGCTACACCTGATGTTAACTATATCTACTGTGCAGGATTTTTTAAAAATGCAGGTTGCATTAGCTGGGAGGGGGACTGATCATTAATGGGATCAGAGAAGGCATGGAAGGGGAATTTAAAGCTTTCTTCCCTTGCTGTGGTCCTGAGGAAAATCCCTCTTGTGAAGCTAATATTTGCTTTGCAGGGAAACCCTCCATTGGCACCATTAGACATAACCATATTTTGAAATAGTTATTGCAAACCATGGTTTGTAACCCATTGCAAACTATTGTTTTTCATCCTAGTTTGTGGCTAATCCTTGACCATGGGTTAAGTATTCAGGCCACGGTTAAGTGTTTGCAAAAGGCCATTATCACATGAGTTTATGGTAACTGTACAATGAGTTTCCCCTGGAGAGTCCAAAAATTTAGGCATCTGTGTTGATCCATATCAACAAACCAGTTCTAACAGTTTTATTTCCACCAGGGACAGGTCTTTCAAAAAGCTAATGGGTCTTAATTTCCCATTGAAAACCATTCTGTCCCAAAATACTTTGCATTACAACAGGCAACAATACAGTGGCCCAGTTCACATGAAAGGAGAGTGATTAATAAGCTTGTTCACTGCCCCGTGCATGCCAGTTGCGTGCTGGCTCATTTCCCTTTTTGGGTGTTGCTTATTGTCATGTGCAAATGCTGCAAGAGTGGGTGGCTGGGGTGGTTAACAAATCACCCAGCAACCCTACAACAGATCATGGTGGGTTCTGAGTCCCAAGAAGCCATGCCCAGTGAGGGTAATTAGGGAAATCAGGTGGCATGCACCTGGCACACAGGGGGATGTTTAATAAACCACCATGGCTTATTAGCCACCCACAGTTATTGTTTCCATGGAAATTCTTGTCCTCCCAGCAACTGTGAGCATAGCAGCTAAGCTCAGAGGAAACAGGCAATTCTGAGGGGAGGGGGAGCCCTGGGGCCACACCACTGCCATTTTCTCATTCTCCCTCAATGTACAGAAGTAATAGATCCATGTGGGGGTATCTGATTTTTCTTTTGAATAGCCAGGCATGTGATAAGCACTCATTTTAGAGGAAAGAAGGGGGGGGGAATATACATTTAATCAAAAGGATATCCTAAATGCTGTAATAGTGCACTCTTGTAACTTGCTTCCTTATAAAGTAATGTTAAAATATAGATTATTCAGAATAGGACTCACTACAGGTGCTTTAGTCTCTCTTTTCCTGCTTTTCCTTACCACTAAGTTATATCCTATGGCCACTTAATTCCAGTTTTCCTTTTGTACAAAACACACTCATTTTGTATTGTACCCTACAGGAGCCTTTATGATCCCTTTCCTCATTCTGCTTGTCCTGGAAGGCATCCCATTACTCCACCTTGAATTTGCCATTGGACAAAGACTCAGGAAAGGTAGTGTGGGAGTCTGGAGTTCTATCCATCCTGCTCTGAAGGGAGTCGGTAAGTTTAAAAAAATAATTGTATTAACACAGTAACAAACAAAACAGCATTTGGTCCATCTTGGAATACATCTGTATTACAGATAGTGTGAGTGAACCTCAAATTCCCAAATGATGCAAGTGGCAATGAAATAAATACCATAAGGTGCATCTCATCAATATTTGATTCTTGAATATTTAAGGGAAAATTAAAATGAAATGAATTAGGCCTTGCCTGTTTTACATTTGAAGTTCTCTTAGGGAACAATCCTACCTGGATAGTTGCCAGCCTCCAAAAGGATAGTCAGAGGCTGCCGACTGTCCTATGCAGGGTGGCTGGAGCACGGAGGGTATCCTGCCCTACGTGTCCCAGCCACCCTGTGTTATTGCCTAGACATGCAAGTTCAACTTTCTAGGCGCGGCTTTGGGGAGGGGGAGGCAAGGGGCCTGGAGACCTGATAGGAAGCTGCGTAAAGCAGCTTCCGTAGTCTCCTCCCCTCCCTGTCCCTCGGACCACCCCTTTTTCCCTGTCTTGGTGCTCCATTTCTGAATGCGGAGATGTAGCCAAAATGGAGAGAACTGTGCTGGCTACGAAGGGGCAGGGGAGGGGAGCGTGGTTTCTGGGAACTCAACAATCCTTTGGCCGTCTAGATAGTGTCTAGTGGCCATAGGATTGCTCCCTTCAACTGCTTCCACACTAGGTGTTTAGTAAGGAATGACGATGCATCATTTGCTCACATCTTACAGGGAGTCCACACAACATCATCATCATCGGTCCATAACCTTTCTATGTCTTCCCAGTGCTACTTCCATTATTTTTCTTTTGTAGGAAGTCCAACTCTTTTGAGAAGGATAAAAGAATAGCACAATCTCCACAAGTGCAGATGTCCTTAGCACTATTCTTCTGTCTTTTTTAGGAGGTGTGTTTTTGATCTGGGCAGTGATGTATCAGGTGGATGAACCTCTCACAGCTCAGCACACATTCACTATAACTTTTGCAGTGGACACAATTTATAAGCCCAGTTTTTTAAAAAAAACACGGATCTCTTAAGTAGCGCTTTTCTGGCTATATTTTTAAAAATTATTAAAATATTAGCAAAATACTGCTTAAACAAAATATAATAATAATATTAGGGTGCAATCCTATGGGTTGCACCTCAATTTATTTATTTATTTATTTATTTATTTATTAAATTTACTAATCGCCCATCTGGCTGGTCACCCAGCCATTGTGGGCGATGTACAAGCATATAATAAAACAGTTTAAAACAGTAAAATCTACAATAAAAACGTTTTCTAAAATACCCTAACCCACCCCAAATGCCTGCCTGAACAACCACATTTTTAATGCACGACGGAAGCTCATTAAAGAGGGGGCATGGCGGAGTTCCCTAGGGAGGAAGTTCTACAGAGTGGGGACCACCACAGAAAAGGCCCTCTCCCTCGTCCCCACCAGTCTAGCTGTCCTGGCTGATGGGACAGAGAGAAGGCCATCCGAGGCTGATCTTGTTAAGCGGCCTGTCTGGTACTGCTGGAGTCGCTCCTTAAGATAGGCTGGGCCAGAACCATATAGGGTTTTAAAGGTCAAAACCAACACCTTGAATTTGGCCCAGAAAACAGCTGGTAACCAGTGCAACTCCTTCAGCACTGGAGTGATGTGATCTCGCCGGCGGCTGCCTTTAATCAGGCAAGCCGCCGCGTTCTGTACCAGCTGCAGCTTCCGAACCGTCTTCAAGGGTAACCCCACGTAGAGCGCATTACAGTAGTCTAAACGAGAGGAGACCAGGGCATGTACTACCGATGGGAGCAGATGGTCGGGAAGGAAGGGGCACAGCCGCTGTATCAGATGGAGTTGATACAGTGCTGTCTGGCTCACAGCTGATACCTGAGCCTCCATGGACAGCTGGGAGTCCAAAATGACCCCCAGGCTGCAGACCTGGTCTTTCAAGGGTAGCCGTACTCCATTCAACACCAGGTCAACATCCCCCAGTCTCCTCTTGTCTCCCACCAAAAGTACCCCGGTCTTGTCAGGGTTCAGCTTCAGCTTATTCCTTCCCATCCAGCCACTCACCGTCTCCAGACATTTGGACAGGGATTCTACGGCCAACCTTGGTGAAGATTTGAATGAGAGGTAGAGCTGCGTGTCATCCGCATATTGATGACACCGCACCCCAAACCTCCTGATGATAGCCCCCAGCGGCTTCACATAGATATTAAATAGCATCGGGGAGAGGATGGATCCCTGTGGCACCCCACAATTGAGTGGCCACGGGTCTGAAACCTCCTCTCCCAGTGCTACCCTCTGGTACCTGCCGGAGAGGAAGGACCGGAACTGTTGCAATACGGTGTCTCCAATGCCCAATCCCTCCAGGTGATCCAGAAGGATACCATAGTCAACGGTATCAAAAGCTGCTGAGAGGTCGAGGAGAACAGGGAAGGAGCATTCGCCCCTATCCAGAGCCCTCCTCATATTATCCACCAAGGCGACCAAGGCCGTTTCTGTCCCATGCCCAAGCCTGAAGCCCGTCTGAAATGGGTCTAGATAATCGGTTTCTTCCAAGTGTGCCTTCAACTGCATCGCCCCCACCCGCTCAATCACTTTGCCCAAAAAAGGCAGATTCGAGACTTGGCGAAATTTGTTCAGAACTTGGGGATCCAAGGAGGGCTTCTTTAAAAGTGGTCTTATCACTGCCTCCTTGAGAGCTGATGGAATCACTCCCTCCTCAAGGGGGGCGTTCACCACCGCCCTGATCCCCTCACCCAGCCTCTCTCTGCAGCTCATAATGAGCCAAGATGGGCAAGGATCAAGTAAGCAAGTGGTCAGCCTTACAGATGAAAGCGCCTTGTCCACTTCCTCAGAAGGAAGACGCTGGAACTGATCCCACGAAACCGGTGTGCCACAGGCCGCCTCCTGCTTGCTAATGATTGTAAGTGAATCACTCACGATGATTGTAAGCCCCCAAAGGCAGAGGCTTATGATCATCTAGTGCACAGCGGGAGGAGCAGCGGAGGTGATCTTCGCCTGCATTTTCTGCTAGACAGGCGTCTTTGCCTGTCTAACTGGGATGTGTTGGAGGGGGAGTGAAGATAACTCCCATCCTGGCCTCTCTGGTCTTCTCTGCTCCCCGTCCATCAGAGCGCCCCTTCCCCAAGGTCAAGTTCCCAACCTTGGAGAGCAGCCGGCCTTCTTTGACGGCTGTGAGGGAGAGGAGGTGGGAGCTCCGATTCCACCTTTTTGCGCTGGAGTGCTGCCAGTGACCTCGGGCTGGGGAATCTGAAATATCCTCTGGCCGAAGATGGCCACAGGATTGCTCCCTAATATATATTAATAAAATATTAATATAACGAAAGGATAGTAATAATCGAAATACTTATAGTGCTATAAAGTTATAACAGTGATTTTAAAAAGAAGAGGAACCTTTCCAGGTATTGCCATTTTAGCAGTAATGAGGGTTTTCCCCATAACTGAATACTTCCAATCTATACTTCTGAGCCAAAAGAAACATTAGAAACAAAGGAGGCACAAAACTCCAGATGCTGAAAAAATATTTATTTTCAGGTCCAACGCCTACAAATAATTTGCAGGAGTCGCTGAAGTGTCCCTAGCATTGGTGAATCATTGCTGAAAATGTGCTCCTCAGGAAGGTTTTCCAAAATACTTCAGCCCCACACAAAAAAATTTTTCAACGTCTGAAGTTTTCTGCCTCCTTTTTTCCTGTTTGTGGTCCTGTTGTTGGTGTTGTTAGTTTGCTTCTGCCAAAACGAACATTAAGCACAGTTTGGGGGGACATTTCATAGGCAGTAATGGACAATCACGCTTAAAACCCCCCCGCTTAGTGCCAATAAATAATTGACATTTTTTAGAGGATTACTAAAACATTCGTTTCCCAAAGGTCCACTCAGGTGAACTGGACTTTCCCAACTCAGAGCAGCTAAGTCATACCCTCTGATGTGCATGGAAGATAGAGAGAGGAAAATATAGAAAAAGTGCACTATCCCCAATAGTGTGGAAAATCAGTTCTACTTCTACAGTAGAAAAGCAATGATTTATTTGTACTTGGAGCCACCTGTCTGGAAGCAGCATTAAAATCTGTCTGCTTCAGGCCACTTTATGCAATCAGCAGAACTACATGGTAAAGCTTTTCCTGGATTCTACCACTTCAGGTTACAGGGGTGCTCTGAGCTCTAACCATAGGAGAGCTGTGCAGCTGTTCTGTCTTTTTCTACTTAATGGATTTTCTGAGTTAAGGAAAAAGACAGAAGAAGTGGTAGGAAAACATGGGCGAGTCACAAGGAGAAGACTGCAGGGTGATGGCACTATAGAAGCCTTCTCTGGAAGCACCCAAAATATCGGATGGAGAGATATAGTGCTCCCTTGTGTTAAAAACAAACACCCTAAACAAAAACCACCTTGCACATGGGGAAAAATCCTATTAGGAAGAAAGCTTAGCGGCACTTTTCTCCCTGAGATCTAAAGCAATCTTTTTGTGGGAAAGCTGTCAAATTTGCCACTCATGCGCCCCCCCCCCCCATCACCACACCCACCAGCTGCAGCCTGAAGAGGTATATTCCAGGAAAAGCATGACCACTTCATCCTGCTGATTGTATAAACCAGTTCAGCAGGGTTGACCCCACTGACTTCCATGCTTGAAGCACACAGGCAAAGGGCTTTCTAACTTACTCTCCCCCAATGTAGACATCAACAGAAGCTTGAGGAGCATCAGCTCCTCCCTGCTGTATCCCTTTCTGTTGGCTTGTACATGGAAGACTTGACTCCCAGGCCTGTAGTTGCCCACTCCACTACTTTAGCATCACTTCTGAGAAATCCTAGGAGTCTCACCCCCTAAGAACACATTAGCATGACGCATCCACACACAGTTTTGTTTTGTTTTTTGCTTTGCTTTGCCAGCTAGGCAGAATAAGCGATCAGTATTACAGTATTTCTGGCCTGGGTAGCAGTCAGCGTGCCTCATCTCTTTGCACAAAGCCTGGTATGACACCACACTCTTTCTGCCTACGATGCACCTTCAAGTACATCAGTAATTTATCAGTAAAAGCTTGTGTCCTGATCCATGAAGGGAGATTCTTGCATGGAAGTTGATTCTGTGTGGATTTCCATGCTGGATTGGGAACTACACATGCAGCCTGAGGGTGCTTCCAGGCAAGGCTTTTTGTGTGTGTGCAATTGCCCTGCCTCATTCACATAATTTTACAGGGGATCCAGACACACTGGGCCTGTTCGCATGATCAAACCAACTACTGTGGCTTAAATGAGTCATGGTGCCTTGTTTAAATCAGTGCCACATTCAGGGTGCCATTATATTAATTAACTCCGTGGGCACAGCTTGTTGTGTTGTTAAAACCTGGGCAGCATGGCTTGTCTGAAGGAGAAACAATCCTCAGATAATCCAACAACAGGCCACAGGTTATTGGAGGGTTGTTTTCCCCCTCAAACAAGCCATGCTGCCTGGGTTAACACAACACAACAAGCCGTGCCTAGGCGGGTAATTAGGGTAACAGTGACTGGCACACGCTGGCACACGCTGCTGATTTAAGCTTGTTTTGATCGTGCGAACTGGGTCAATCTCTTACATCTTTAGCACTCCAGTCCTTTCCCACTGCTTCTTCCATCTTTCCACCAGAAAAAAAATCTGTTAAGAAAGAAAAGACAGAATAGCTGCACATTGCCTTTTGATTGTTAGCATTAGGAACCCTCCATCTGGAAGCATCCTGGACATTAATGTGCTTCCGAATTGTGATGTGTACTTTTGGAAGTGAAACCTTTGACATGGCTACTTATTTGTAATGTATGTATGGTATGGAATGGGGTGTGTATTTCCATCTGCATTTTGACGGGATAGAACATGGATCTCCAACCGCAGTGGGCTTCTCCACATGGGGCTTTTATCCTGCTATTGGGATTAGTTACTCATGGAAGTTTGCGGGTCCTTTACATGACATTGTCAACCTCCAGGGCATTTCCTGCACTAAATGAACTTTATCCCATTTTTTAAAAGATTGGAGATAATGAGCTATCAAATTACAGCGTGTTGCGTTTCCTCATGAAAAGAGGAAGATGCACAATAAGAGGAACTAGACCATAACGCCATCTAGTGGCTGTATAATGAAACATATAGAACAACACAGATAAGAGGGAAAGGGGGGGGGAGGGAAGTGCGTGTAAAGGGAGCCCATCGTGATCCTGCATTTAAAATGGAAGCAGAAAGGCCCAGTAAAGTGGAGGGATTTTAGCTTGGTGTAGAAATGCTCTTTGTGTTGGGCAGCATGTGCATTGTTGCCCACAGCTATATCTGAACTAGGGCCATGGTGTGTGCCAAAGGGGACCTCGCAACAGAATAATGTCATACATAAATTGCTAAGCAAATTTTAAACCTTCTAATTCATCTATTTTAATTTCTCAATGGTTCCAAAAATAAAATTCTACCATATTACAAGAAATGCTATTATTTCTTATTTAGAAAATTAGTTATTAATAGTCCAGCATGATAGATGCTTCTAAAATGAGCACAAGATGAGAATGGTCCATTGAAGGGAGAAAAGTCAAATGTATCAATAAACAAAAGCCAACAGGTTGCCCTTTGTCATATATTCGTATATTGTGTAATAGTAAAGATTGGTAAAAAATAATTTAGACGCTCTCCTCCTGGTTTGAGATTGAACATTTAATACACATTAATGAAGGGCCGATTTGTGGGCTCAAATACAGCAATTTTTAAAAATTGATGAATACCTTTGACTCTGCTTCTTTCTCTGGATCAAGTTTTAGAAAACTCCTTGATAATTTGGGTGGGAGTGGGACAGGGTGCATCTTCAGAATTTGTTGTGGTTGCTAAGGTTTTCCCCACTGTTGATTTAATTTCTACAAGTTTCTCATAATTATTGGGGTTTTGGTTTAATTACAACAAAGAAGATCTATTTAAAATCTTTCCCTCTGTTCCTATAGGTATAGCAGCAATGTTTGTCTCCTTCCTTGTGGGTTTATACTATAATACGATTATTGCCTGGGTGATGTGGTATTTCTTCAACTCTTTCCAAGACCCGCTGCCCTGGAGTGAATGTCCACTTGATAAGAACAAAACAGGTACAGACGATGGCATGGAATGTTTAAATCAGTTGGCGGTTCATTTTGAGGAGGCTTCTCTTTTAAAGATCATAATAAAAATATAATATCAATTCTCACCAGAGAAAATTTGGAACGCCTTTTCTGAATCTGCTGAACTGGTGACAACACCCTTAGTAAAGTTTCTTAAGATAATTTTCTATTGTAAGCCTGGGGGCAGGACCATTGTTGTCTTTCACCTTTTGTACAGAATCTAGTTCTTTTATTTTGGCACTGGCCCATAATGGATCCAGACTAAGTTAGTTGTCCTTAGTAACGTAAGACTCACTGATTTCAAGTGTGACTAACTGAATCTGTGTTTAGCTATATACAGCACTGCTATGCATAGCTATTTATATAAAAATATCTATGCCCGGAATCTGCCTCATGCTGACAATTCAAACAGAGTTTGGTGTTTGGGTGGATCTATATTTCTGGCTAACTCACAAATACCCCACAGGGAGTAACTCATGCTTTGGTGGAAAAAAAAGCCGGGGGGATGTTAGTAGCTAATGAACCTGTGTTGATAAAACTTTCTCTTTATATGCTTTCTCAGGTATATAAACAGCAAGGTTGGTTTACAAATGCAACTGTCTGAATAAGCTCAGAGAATGATATTTTTTAAAGTATTGATGCTATATAATTGGAAACACATGATCCTACTGGGTACAAGCTTTCTGAAATGCATTCCAAAAATATGAAAAATGGGGTTCCAGGTTTCTTCAAATGCTTTTTGATCATTATTATTTATTACATTTGTACCCGCTTTTTAACTGGAGTCCCCGGAGCTGCTTACAACATTCATAAAATGAGCAGGCACGTGATGGTGTCTTTGCCTGCCTGCCTCCCTTCCTCATTTCTTTTTGATATTCCCTCCATTCAAGTGGATAAGCCCACTTGAACACAGCCATATATGTAATTTAATGCATTTTGTAGCCATTCATGTTTCTTTGTCAAGGTTTTTCTTGCAGGAGTCAGAGGATTTCCCAGATAAATTTTGCATACATCCTTGTAAAATTCCCACAACATCCCGAACGAGTCAAAATGCATAGTTTAGTGCATGACAATTTTGACTTCCTTAAAGTGGAAGTGAGTAGGGATTAATAAGTTAATAAATTAAAAGGTGTCTCTGATTAAATGGGCAACAAACTATTTTAAAAAAATAAAATAGAAATAGTGACAACAGCCTTCCCCAATCTGGTGCCCTCCCTTCATTCCCTGCACAACCATTGGCCATGCTGGCTGTGAATGATGGGAGTTGTAGTCTAACACATCTGCAAGGCCCTGGGTTGGAGAAGGCTGATCTAGAAGAACCATAGGGGTGATGAGGGGGTGCCAGCTCAGAAGCGTCATTACTTCCTGAGTCAGAGAGGAGGGGAAATGCCTGTTCTGGGATAGTGCCTGCTGCCTATGATACACGCAGGCATCATCCAAAAAAGCAAAGAGAGGAACGGGCCTTTCTCAGTAATGGTGCCCGTCATCTGGAATTCTCTTCCAGAGGAGGCTTACCAGATTGGCTTGCCGCCGGCATTTCTACATTTGGTTAAGCCTTTTTGTGTTTTGGAAGGCCTCTGGGTGAACTGTGGCTTCAGCATCTTAGGCTCAATGGTGCTTCTTAAAAATGATGGTTGACCTAAAACCACAATGAGAACAGACTCAAACACTGTTTTCAAAGTGCTGTTCTTTTTTAAAATACCACTTGGAAATGGTATGGCCTTTTAATTATTGTTTATTGTGTGAAGTGCCCTGTAGGCCTGGTATACAGATCAAAAGGCAAGACAGAAATGAATTAAAGAGGGCTGCAGCCTTTAGGGCACAATCTTCTGCATGTCAAGACAGAAAAAAGTCCTACATCTCCCAGTATGGCTCGCTGGGGCATGCTGTGAATTGTAGGAATTTTTTCTGTCTAAACATGCATAGGATTGCACCTTTAATCAATTAATTGGTTAGATTGATTGATTAACAACTTTTAACTGACTAAAGCCACATTCCCAGTTAATTGGGCATCACACACACACACACACACACACACATACACACACACATTTATAAAAACTGCAAGTGGCTGGCACCATCTTAAGAGAGGCATTCCTCCTTCATTCTCAGCAGGAGGGAATACCTATACATGACCCATCTAAAAACAAAGAAATATGTTTTTTCTCCGGCCATATGCAGATTTATTCTGATGCATCTATTAAAACTAACTTTGATTGTTCAACTAAGATTTATTTGAATAGGTGAGAGCCCTTCCTTGCCCACCTCACATGCTTTCTGGTTTATTTCTTTTTAGAGAAGATTTGGGGCACAGGCCACTGGACTTCCTCCCATGCAAGCCCTGCTGGAATGTATGGTAGATGTGCGAGAGCACTGCCATTTTCACTTTAATGGTCTTGCATGGAAGAACTCCCCACACTGGATTGCGCCATCACCTACTAGGACTGTTTCTTTGGTTTCAGGTTTCTTAGCAGAATGTGCAGAGAGCTCTGCTGTTGATTACTTTTGGTACAGGAAGACATTAAATATCTCCACCTCTATCAATGATTCTGGAGCTGTGCAGTGGTGGCTTCTGTTGTGCTTAACTTGTGCTTGGGGAGTGCTGTACGTGTGCACAATCAGAGGCATTGAAACAACGGGAAAGGTACTTCTGTCTTGTGTGCATGAGAAAAAGAGCTGCTTCTTGTGTTATACTTTCCACCCATGGAATGGCCCCTGCAAGGTACTCCAGTGTGTCCATATGCTTGGAAATGTTACATTTCAGTGGTCACTCTAGCCACATCCCCCAATCTGGGCTCAGTTTCAGAGACCGGAAAAAAGGCTGTTTTGAGTGGGGTTCATGACCTGGTGGGGAGAGAGGGATTATGGGAGGAAATCAATGGCTTGAGGGGAAGAGTGACACATTCTCCTTACTGATTGCTACTTCTCTGATGAAAATTCCCCCTCTCTGCACCCCAGCAGAGCATTCACCCTAGGCAGCAAACACAGGGATGAGAATCCCATGGTTACCGCAAAATATCTAGTTGTTGCCTTGGTAAGAATAGACCTGGCGGTGTCAATGTGCAGTCATAGGAAAAGTTAATGAAATTTTTTTTTCCAGAAGGTACCTATGCAATGTGTGATCAGACCAGGTAGAAGTAGTTCCCAGGCCACAATTAAAATGTCTAGATTTGTAAGAAAGGGATAGATAATATGTGGAGAGCTCATTCTATATGAATGCTAAGGCTTGCTGTTTATACTATTTCTCCCAGTGTCCTCCTTTCCTTGCAGTTTTTCATTTCTGATTAATTTACCTGATGCTTTAAATTACTGTGTTGGTTTCTAGTGCCACCATTGTACATGGCACTTCACAGAGTAATATAAACAAACAAACAAGACTGTTCCCTGCTCTAAGAAGCTATCAATCTAAATGTCAATGGAGGGGGATAATATTTTATTTATTTAAGGACTTCAATGCCACCTTTCAAAACAAGTTCTCCCAAGGCAGCTTGCATATCATAAAAACATTTTAAAACAAAACCAATATCTAAAATGTTAAAACTAGAAGAGCATCATAAAAACACTTCAGAACCATCTCGCCATCTTTAACCAGAGACAGATTGATATGAAAAGGTCTTGAAAGCTTGCCTAACAGCAAACAGGGAGGGATCCAATCATATCTCTCTTGTGAAGTTACACAGATATAGGGCCACCACCAAAAAGGTCCTGTCTTTGTGCCCACAAATCTGATTAACCCTGATGCTGCGAGGAGGACCCCTGCGGTTGACCTTAATGCCTAGGCAGGCAGGCTCATAGAGAGAGGGAGGGAAGAGAGGAATAAGGTAACAAAATAAGAATATACACATTTTACATATTCAATTGTATACATTCTTTCTCCAGGCGGTGTACGTAACATCAACACTTCCTTATGTTGTGCTTACCATTTTCCTGATTCGTGGCTTGACTCTGAAAGGATCTGTCAGTGGAATTGTATATCTCTTCACTCCTAATGTAAGGATGTATTGGATATTATCTTTTAAGAAACAGCATAATTCTATTCTCGTTGCATCCAGATTTGCCCATGTTGATAAATAAGAGCAATATAAACTGTTCGTAGCAATATGCCCAGCTGTCCTGAGCGCCATTTTCTTGGTAGAAATGCGTACAAATCGAATAATGAATAAATGCGCTATCTTCTGGAGGTCTCTTGATTTGAAGATATTTATTTATTTATTTATTTATTTATTTCATTTCTATACCGCCCAATAGCCGAAGCTCTCTGGGCGGTTCACAAAAATTAAAACCAAACAACACACAATAAAACAATTTAAAATATATAGAACATTAAAACCACAATATAACAATACAACCACAATAAAACCTAGCAGCAGTACAGGAGTTTAAAATACAGATTTAAAACAGCAAAGATAAAAATTTAGAAAGCTAAAATGCTAAAATGCCTGGGAAAACAAAAAGGTCTTCACCTGGCGCTGAAAGGAGTACAATGTAGGCGCCAAGCGAACCTCACTAGGGAGCTCATTCCAGAGCCGGGGTGCCACAACAGAAAAAGCCCTCCTCCTAGTAGCCACCCGCCTCACTTCCTTTGGCAGGGGCTCATGGAGAAGGGCCGCTGATTATGATCTTAAGGTCCGGGCAGGCACATATGGGAGGAGGCGATCCTTCAGGTAACCTGGCCCCAAGCCGTTAAGGGCTTTGAATGTTAACACCAGCACTTTGAATCGGGCCCGGAAATGGACTGGCAGCCAGTGCAGCTGGAAAAGTACTGGCGTAATATGAGCTCGCAGGCCAGACCCTGTTAACAATCTTGCTGCCCTATTTTGGACCAGCTGAAGTTTCCGGACCGTTTTCAAAGGCAGCCCCACGTATAACGCATTGCAGTAATCCAGACGAGAAGTTATCAGAGCATGGATAACTGTAGCTAGGCTATCTCTGTCCAGATAAGGGCATAGTTGGTATACCAGCCTAAGCTGATAAAAAGTGCTCCGTGCCACTGAGTTCACCTGTGCCTCAAGTGACAGTTCTGGATCCAAGAGCACCCCCAAACTACGAACCTGATCCTTTAGGGGGAGTGCAACCCCCTCCAGAACAGGTTGAATATCACCTAGCCGGGCAGATGAACCACCCACTAACAGTACCTCCGTCTTGTCTGGATTGAGTTTCAGTTTATTGGCCCTCATCCAGTCCATTACCGTTCCCAGGCCCTGATTCAGAACAGCCACTGCCTCACCTGGTTTTGATGAGAAAGAGAGGTAGAGCTGGGTGTCATATGCATATTGATGGCACCTCAGCCCACACCTCCGGATAACCTCCCCCAGCGGTTTCATGTAGATGTTAAACAGCATGGGGGATAAAACAGAGCCCTGTGGAACCCCATGGCACAATTGCCATGGCACAGAGCAATAATCCCCCAGCACCACCTTCTGGAATCGGCCATCCAAGTAGGAGCGGAACCACTGTAGTGCAGTGCCTCCAACTCCCAACCCAGACAACCTATCCAGAAGGATACCATGGTCGATGGTATCAAAAGCCGCTGAGAGGTCTAGGAGAATCAACAGGGTCGCACTCCCCCTGTCCCTCTCCCGGCAGAGGTCATCCCACAGGGCGACCAAGGCAGTTTCCGTTCCAAAACCAGGCCTGAAGCCCGACTGAAATGGATCTAGATAATCCGTTTCATTCAAGAGTGCCTGGAGCTGTCCTACAACCACCCGCTCAAGCACCTTGCCGAGGAAGGGGATGTTGGCCACTGGCCTATAATTGTTAACATCCTCTGGGTCCAGGTTAGGCTTTTTCAGGAGTGGTCTAATTACTGCCTCTTTTAAAGCGGCAATGTGGGCAATTATGTGGGCAATGTGCCCTGGTTCATTACTGAGGTCTTTGCATGGTGGAAGAGTGGTACCCCCTGCCCTTCCACTCCACCGTACACGTGGCTTGGTGTATGAATCGGAGTGGCACGCAAATCGGGGCTGGTGGACGTGGCGGGCTGCTTGTCGAGAGCGCACAGCCCAGCAGGGGCTCACTAACAGCAGGCCCCGAGAGCGGCTCCTCCTCCTCACCACTGCAGCCTGCTCGCTTGCCTGCCTCTTGCTCTGGCCCAGACAAGGGTGGCGGTAAGGAGGAGCAGTGGCAGGTGCCCCCGCCTGCCTGCTCCTTGGCTCTCTGCCAGTCGAGCAAGCAAGGGGGGCAAGGATGAGAAGAGCAAGAGCAGCTTGCGGCAGCGGTGGCGAGAAGGCGGGCTCCCTGAGGGAGGGGGTCCAGGGGGGGTGTCTTGCGCAAGGGCCCTCCCCAAATCGCAGCCAGCCCCAATCCACATGGCCTCTGCTGATTTAACAGTTTGCCAGGTGACACAAAGGGGGCAAGGGTGTTTCACTTCACCCTATATGCCCTCGCAGTCTGATGTGTACACAGGCAGTTCCAGATTCAAACCAGATCCGATAAAAAGGATCTAAACTACAAGGCCTGGGAAAGGCCCCACCCTCAGACTTTGGAGGGCAATTGTAAGTTAGAGGTGACAGTAACTGGCCAATACACGAATATGGCAAAAGGTGGATTTATACTGCCAATCTTCTGTTTGGCTAACGGCACAAACATCTTCTTCCTTGCCTGCCTGACCACACCGTGCCTGCTTTTCCCTGTTGACTGTCCACTCAACGACAACATGCTACCTGCCTTCTGAATTATGCCTTGAACCTGCCAGTCACAGGAATGGATGGTTCCAGTATGGAGTACCTCAGTACCACGCCTTTTCTTAAATGAACAGATTGCATGTTCAGCCTTTGCTAGGATTTGCTTTTATTCATTGTGAGCTGTAAAGTGACCTGATTTTAAGCCCTTTTTCCCTCTTTTCTTCAGATTGCTGAATTGGCCAACCCTGTCACCTGGCTAGATGCTGGAGCCCAAGTATTCTATTCCTTTTCCCTTGCCTTTGGAGGCCTCATCTCATTCTCTAGTTATAATTCAGTTCAGTAAGTTGCCAATATGAAAGACCAACTCAGTTTTAGGATATAATGTCACAATTTGTGATAGTACATTTCTTGATATTATCACTCCCCAATCCCTATTACATAACTACCCAGGAGGGCATATTTTTGTTGAACAAAACAAATAGGAAGAAGAAACCCAGGTAGTTCAAAATGGTGGCCTAGAAAAGTCCTCTCTTCTTCTTCTGTTCATATTGAAGATTCCATGTATTGCTGTCCATAGCACAATTTCTGTCATTCTAGAAGACAGAAGGGTTTTTCCTTCTTTTGACGTTTGCCAGATTCTCTCTCTCTCTCTCTCTCTCTCTCTCTCACACACACACACACACACACACATACACACACACACAATTTATATTTCTTTAGTACATTTATATCCTGTCTTTCCTCCAAGGAACTTAGAGGTGGCAAATATGGTTTTCTCCCTCCAACTTTTGTCCTCCCAACACCCTCGTGAGTTACATAAGGCTGAGAGATTGTGACTGGCCCATGATCACCCAGTGATCATCCCATTTGGGTGGGATTACTTATTATTTATTTTATTTGTTACATTTATATCTCACCTTTCCTCTGAGGTGTCCAAGTCGGCATACATAATACTCTGCCTCTCCATTTTATCCTCACAACAACCCTGTGAGATAGATTAGGCTGAGAGTCAGTGACTGGCCCAAAGTCATCTAGTGAGCTTCATGGCTGAGTGGGGACTAGAACCTGGATCTTCTGAGTCCCAGTCCAACACTCTACCTGCTACACCACACTGGCTCTCCCACTCTTACAGGCTAAACCTGCCTTCCCCAACCAGATGCCCTCTAGATGTTTTGGACTACAACAGCCAGCATTCCTGACCATTAGCCATGCTGGCTGATGGGAATTCCAAAACATCTGGAAGGCAGATTGGAGAAGGCAGGTCTAAATATTACACTTGCTCACACACACACACACACGTAAAAAATTACAGGAAAACAGTTCTTAATTCACCTGTGTTTCTGTGTTTTGGCTTGCAGCAACAATTGTGAGAAGGATGCTGTGATCATCTCTATGGTGAATGGCTTCACATCCATTTATGCAGCCACAGTCATATACTCGATCATTGGATTCAGAGCGACAGAGAGATATGATGATTGCTTTAGCCAGTAAGCTGCTTTCCTGTCTTCCAGTTAACATCTTCTATCTATTAATACAGGGCACAAATTTTTGTTCGCTCCATTTCAACCTCTAAATGTTATCCAATTGAGTTTGGAACGGTCTCAACTTAAAGCTGCCAATGCCTAGATTTGCAGAAAAATAATCGCACCCCCGGAAAGAAATTGACAGCTTCGCAATTAATGTTTAAAGTTTAAAATAATTTGTATCACACAGCCGAACGGGTACGCAATACACGATCGCATGCATTTGCTATTGATGTCTAGAATGGCGGGAACATTTAAGAAAATTAGTTGGAACTTCGATAATTCAGTGTCAATGTTTTTAATTTCAACACAGTCTCACTTCTCACTGTACTGCGATGCAATTACCTTGTGAGGCCAACCTACACATGCTCCCCACCATTGCTGTTGCAGGTTGTACTCTGTACGAACATGGCACAACAGAGAATGGGGAGCGTCAGGTCCAGCAACCCACAGAAAATTTTCCATGCACAAATTAGTCTTGTTGGATCTGAGCAAATGTAGATTCTAGTCTTCAGTCCTTTAATTCATAAAAGAGATGGCACAGCCTTGACTATTTTTTTCTCTGTGACTACAGTGATAACACTGGAGAGTTTTGTGTAATAAACTAAATAGGCTTTGACCATTTTCCTTTCCTTTTTGCAGAAATATCCTCACTCTGACAAACGCATTTGATTTGGCAGAAGGTAACGTAACCCAGGACAACTTTCAAAGAATGCAAGATTTGTGCAACAGAACGGATCCAGCAGCATTTGCAGCCCTTACATTTAAGAGTTGTGACTTGAACACATTTTTATCTGAAGTAAGGTGACAACATGGAAGGAACATCACATAGAATGATATATGTACATGCTATGGCAGAAAAATAGCAAAAAAATAAATATCACTAACACTCAAAAATAAGGGAAAGACAATGCGGAGGATCTTGGCATTTTAAAAATAATTTTACTGGTTATTATTATCTTTTTACAGAGATTTTTTTACATTAGGTGACATTTTCTTTCTCTGTCTCTTCTTCTCACCCACTGACTTATCTGTTGGTGTTTAAATGCTTGGATTTCATGATCCAAGCATTGGGTTCATGCAGAGTTAGGCATGCCCTCCACCTCGTCTAGGGCTGGGCAACTTTAGGCAGTCCAGGAGACAATTTCCTCCCTGGGTCCCCTCACGGGCCACCCCTACCCCCCGCAGTGGCAAAAACAATTTTTTAAAAAGTCAGTGATCTGCTGTCAAAATTTGGGTTCAAACTACTGAGGAAAAAGTTAGCTTGTTTTCAAACTAAACTTGCCCTCTATAGTGGGTTGCAATTGAATTTCACTGGCAAAACAGATTAACAAACCCCCCCCCCTGACATTTGGGGGAGAACGGGGGAGGGGAGAACGGGGGGAAACAGGCCATAGTGGGGGTGGTGGGGGCTGCATGCAGCCTGCAGGCTGTGTGTTGCCACCCTTGACCACATCCCTTGTCTCTGTAGCACAAATTGCACAACCTTGGCACCAGTGGAGATTGGTGGCTCTGATTTCGGTGGGATTGAGAATCCATTCTGGATTTTAGTCAGAACCATCCAGAACTCTAAAAGAGTAAGTTCAACTAACTCCAAAATAGGTTCAGCACCTTGGATAGTTCCTTTAGCATTCTGGCTGGTTCTGACTAAAACACAGAATGGATTCACAACCCCACTGAAATCAGGGCCACCAGCCTCCACTGCTTGGCATTGACATTATCAATGGTTACTATAAACCAGGATCTGAAACTAGGATTTAAATCTGGTTAGCTGAACCTGGTTTGTTCATTTGTTTGTTTATTCCACAAATTTATATACCATTTCCCAACAAAAGTATTGAAGTGGTGAGCATAACTACAGCAGCACTAATTTAACAATAACAATACCATGTTAAAATTTTCACTAATCAACAATAAAACTATAAGTATCTGGGCCACACTTCACAGAAAGGCTGTGTAAAGAGATCGTTCTTAAGGAGTGAGGGAAGGTTGCAACAGCTGGAATTGTTTAACTTGGGAGAAAGGAGGGTAAAGGGAGACATGATAGAGGTGTACAAAATTATGCGTGGTGTGGACAGGGAGACTTTTTTCTCCCTCTCTCATAATACTAGAACCCGGGGTCATCCCATGAAGCTGATTGGTGGGAGATTCAGTACAGATAAAAGGAAAGGACTTTTTCACATAGCACATGGTTAATATATGGAATTCGCTACCACAACATGTAGTGATGGCCGCCAATTTTGATGGCTTTAAAAGGGGCTAAGACAAATTCCTGGAGGACAAGGCTATCAATGGCTACTAGTCCTGATGGCTATGTGCTACCTCCAGTACCAGAGGCAGTATCCCTATGTACGCCAGTTGCTGGGGAACATGGGTAGGAGGGTGCTGTTGCCTTTGTGTATGTTTGTGGGTTCCCAGTCAACAGCTGGTTGGCCACTGTGTGAACAGAATCCTGGACTAGATGGACCCTTGCTCTGATCCAGCAGGGCTCTTCTTACATCCTTATGTTCTTAGGAGTTGTCTAAAAGTCAAACTGGTAAACTCCTGTCTGATGTCGATTGGGAGTGTGTTCCAGAGGGCGGGTGCTGCAACACCATCCCTTTAAAAAAAAATAAAATCATTTTACCTTCTATTAGTAAATGCTGCCTTGGGCACTTTGGCGGAAAAGCAGTTACATGAATGTAAATCATAATAATGAACTAGGACCCCAGGCAGCCTAACAAATTGATTTTCAAATGATCAATAGATCAAATACTTTGTATGTTTTATTATACCAATTGGTATCTTCTGCAGGGTGTTGAAGGAACTGGATTAGCATTTATTGTCTTCACTGAGGCCATCACCAAAATGCCTGTCTCACCATTGTGGTCCATTCTCTTTTTTATCATGCTTTTCTGCTTGGGTTTATCATCTATGTTTGGCAATATAGAAGGTGTCATGGTACCTCTGCAAGATCTTCAAATTATACCCAAAAAGTGGCCAAAGGAAGTTCTTACAGGTTCGTTGAAAATGGTAGTGTTACAATGGTGGGGCAATAGGGGGATCTGCCCTAGGTGCAGCCTAGATGGGATTGAGAAATGGTCACCCGAGGTCAAGTGGTACATCGATAGTTTTTTTTTTAATGTTAAATTATGTAATATTTTATTTTCAGTATGGAATAATGAAGCAAGTTGTGAAGGATTGAGGCCTACAGAGGCAAAGGGGAAAAAGGTCAGGCTTGGATGGTTTTTTGGTTTTTGTTTTTGTTTTGGGAGGGGGTATCCTTGAGAGGAGTAGTTTCATTTCCCTGGTTTAGTTTCAGTTTCATTTCCCCAGTTAAGTTTCATTTCTTCAGATCTGAAGCAGCACTTTTGGTTTGGGGAAGGAGAGTATAAAAAGAGAGTAGTCAGAAAGACCAGGGCAGTGACAGCAGAGTCAGAAGACCAGAGCAGGAAGAAGTTGCCTGGAGGAGTCTAAGGGCAGCTAGGTTAAAGAAACTTGCATGTTGCAACTTTTGTTTTCTTTTAATGCCTTTTGTATCACTCAGCTCTATTGCGTAAATACCTTTACTTGTGATTTGCTTGCTTTAATTTACAACTAAAGTGTTGTGGTTAAAACCCCAGGTGTCTGGAGTGTCAATCACCCCACATCTACAGCCTAAACCTCACCTTATTAGGAAGGGGAAGTTTAAAAGAAGGAAGGTGGGACTCTTAAGGAGGCAAGAGATCTTTAAGGAGTTACTCAGGGGGTCCAGGTCATAAGGGGAACCCTGACACATATCTTCAAGATCAGATGGTTTTGTTTTGTTTTATTTTATTTTCAGTATGGAATAATAAACATGTTTTCGACATAAGAGGGTACGTGAGAAGTCAGCAACTTGCTCAGAGGCTTAGTGAGGGCAGTAGGCTAGGCAGAGTGAAATTGTTGCAGCCCCTAATCAGTCCTACACATGCAGCCAAAAACAGTAAAACACCTCCTGCTACTGAATTCTGCTGGCAGAGGAGGCAAAAATCATACACGTGTAACACTGGATAGCAGACACTGGAGAGTGTTGCATTTGTGCAGCAACTCTTCTGAGTTGCCTGCCTACCTGAGTAGCGAGAACACTGACATTCAACAGCAGTACCCTCACAAATCCATGACCGTTCTTAACTTGCCCTTGTGCCAGTTCCTGGGGGCAGGGGGCTGGATTTGCAGCCTAACCTGCACAGGTTATGTCAGTGGTGGAAGTGGCCCATCTCATTTTATATCAAGTGGGGCCGACTTCATCTTGTATCCTCTCAACAGAAACAAAGAGGTGCAAATGCATAATAAACGTCTGGCTAAATTGAGTTTGAAATATTACCAGCATTTCGTAGTTCTTTCAGTTTTGCATGTTATCCAAAATTACTCGATTGTGCCTGCTCTTTGTTCATAGGTCTGATTTGTCTGGGGTCTTTCTTGATTGCCATTATTTTTGTGCTGAGCTCTGGAAACTACTGGCTGGCTCTGTTTGATAGTTTTGCTGGATCCATTCCCTTGCTGATCATCGCTTTCTGTGAGATGTTTTCAGTAGTCTACATATATGGGATAGACAGGTAAGATGGACATGTAAATTGTTCTCAAGGCATCTCTGCATTCTTGCCCGTAGCCAGGCAAGCTGCTTACGTACGTATTCTCTCATTCCCCCACCTGAAATACAAAGAAAAGAATCCTGGGCTATCCTATAGGGCTGTTTTAAGTATTACAGACAAAATGTATGTGACACGCTTTGCACTCCTAAAACATTAGAAATGCTATGTGCTATTTATTCTAAATAGTCATTCTGTAAACAGATATTATAAATGCAAGGTGCACGGTTTCTTTGAAAGGTTCTGATGGACATACTTTAATGGGACTCATCATTATAACTGTGCCTTACTTGTGGCAGAGTGTTAGTTCCCATGTTTCCATTTCAAGGCATGGGATATTCTTTTCCCCACATACCCATGTGTAAACACAGGGGTCACCATATTGTCTGGGTTCACACAATACAAGCCAGAGTACAGATTCAGTATGGATTGAGTGTGGGTAGTCATTGAACTGTGGGGTTGTTGTTGAATCATGGGTTGTTGTGTAATGTGAACCCAGCTGCACTAACAAACCATAGTTTAACCACAAGCAACCCACGAAGAGAACTCAGGATTTGTTGTTGGGTTGTGAACTGTAGGTTGTTTGTGGTTAACAAACCATGGTTTGTCAGTGCAGCTGGCTTTACACAACACAACCACCTATGGTTCAACAACAACCCACAAATCAGCAACAACCCACACTCAACCAGTACTCTGGCTTGTCATGCTGTGTGAACCAGGTCATTGTGTGAATCACAATACCTGCATCCATCTCTTTATACTTTGGTTGGAACCTGTCAACAACTGTTGTCATTTACATCCATTTTCAGTTACTGGAGAGCAGCTGCCTCTGGTTGGGGGGGTGTCTGTGTCTTGAAAACATGTTGTGAGAACTGGCCTTGATCTTTTTTTTTTTTTTTAATTTCTATACTGCCCAATAGTTGAAGCTCTCTGGGTGGTTCACAAAAATTTAAACCACAAAGTACAGCATAAAACATTATCAAATATGAAAGCTTAAAACCTACCAGACCTATAGTTGATTCATACCTGTATGTATATCACTTGATTTTGCTACATCTGATAATTGGCATGTGTGAACAGATTCCACTGAAAACTATTGCACTGATGTAATGTGAGCAGATATGAACGTTCTTTCTGTCTGTGATGGCCCCTTCACTTATGCCATTTATCAAGACATTCATATGGGTGTGTGTGTGAGAGTCAGCCATCAGTCTGTTCAGAGTGGAGTGGTCTCCCTAAACTTCCGTTTTATTGCCAGATTCAACGACGATATTAAGTTCATGATCGGGCACAAACCCAATATTTTCTGGCAGGCCACCTGGAGAGTAATCAGCCCCCTCATCATGATAGTTATCTTCTTGTTTTACTTTGTGGTGAAAGTGAGTGAAAAATTACTATACATCACCTGGGACCCCAATTATGTAAGTACACATCTTCAAAGAAACATGCCCCAAATTGTTTCATAAGTTTCTCCTTCCTCACATTCTGCTCATCTTGTCTTTTCTTGTCTAACCTGCCATTGCAACTCCTTTCCCACTTCAGGTTTGTTTGAGGAAGATCTTGTTAGGGCATATAACTAAAACAAATTGCTGATCCCCCAGGGCAATGGATTAGCGCTTCAAGTGTGGCTAGTCTACTAATTGAGAGAAAATGCCTGATGCTTATACCTTTGTGAAGACGTGTTTGCATTGCAAAGAAACCCAATACTCTTTGAGAGCGCTGTGGCTCAGTGCCATGTCTACACCTGGAACAGGCTCTCTGCTTTCATCCCACGTGGGGATCTGGCATTGGAGGATTTTTAAACAAATGTCAGTGAGATCATACCTATGTAACAGTAGGCAAAATAGTTAAAAGTAGACCACGGTGAGGGGCCTTGTCTCAGTGGCAGAGCACATCTCTTGCATCCAGAATGTCCTAGGTTCAATCCGTGGCACCTCCAGCTAAAGGGATCAGGTAACAGGTGAGGGAAAAAGACTTTTGCCCTAGACCCTGCAGAGATGCTGCCAGTCAGAATAGACAATATAAGGCAGAATGGACCCACTGACCTACTATGACTGACCCACTATGAAGAATGATTTGGTAGAATCTGAGATGAGTTAAGAATGGTTGTGCACCTTTAAGGTTGCTGCTGGTGAAGTTCCAAATTCTCACTGCTCTGATAGACTGCTTCTGCTTTCTACAGTAAGTCATCTTAGTACATGAGATACAAAAAACCTGCTGGCTGCTGTTGACCAATCAGCAGTAGCTGGCCAGAGTCACATGCCTCTGACTGTCTCTTCCACTGCCAGTAGTATTCAGTAGCTGAATGTGCTTTGTTAGGTTTGACTCAGGCATCGAGCCAATGTTCAGATGTCACAATAAGCCACCCTGAAAATAAGCCACAGTGGGTGGGTTGTTCATTCGCTAACCCAGCACGTATCCCATTGACCTTTGCAGAACAACCTCAGCAGCCTACTCCACTAATGAACACAAACGTACGCATTAGTGGAATAGAGTTTGTTTTGTGGATTTTTTTTTTCACCTTTGGGGAGATTTGCGCATATGTAACTTTTAAAAAATAATGAGATTTGTGCAAATTTACTAAAGCACAGTAGCTACTGCAAATAAGTGCAGTAGTTCCTGTGAATTTGCACAAATCTCCCTGAAAGTTTTTTTTAAAGTTGCATAAATTTCCCTCAAGTTGAAAAAAAAATTAAATTAAATTTGCGGAAATCTCCCCGAGGGTGAACCCTCCCTAAATTTGCTCAAATCTCCCTGAAGGTGAGAAAAAGGTGTCACTGTCTAGGGAGGCGACAATGTATCGGAAGAGGGGTGAATGGCGAGGGAGGCGGGAGATGGCACAAATGAGATCGCAAGGAGCATCTGGGTTTTTTGCCATTCTTGCCAAGTGGTTCTGTAGTCCTTTCCAACAAGCCATGCATAAGCCACTCTGCTGGATTTGCACATCATGACAAGCTGGTCTGGAAACAAGCCACCCAACAACAAGCCATAGGTTCTCAGGGTGACTTGTGGCTAACAAACAATGCTGAGAAAATTGCACTGGTTTTGGACATCGTGACAAGCCACCCTGAAACAAACAATGGTGATAACCCACCATGGGCTGGCATGTGCAAACCAGGTCAATGACAAGCTGTGGTGGTGCTGCTCTTCCCACCCTGTTGCCTCTGCAAAGCCTCTGAGCAACCTGAACCCTGACCTTTTCTCTGCTCTCTTGAAAACATGTCTGATTATTCTAAACTGTAAGTGGAACATGGCATCAGTTCAGATTATTTGAACAGCGGACTCTTGGTGACAATTGTATAGGCTGGACTCTTGTCCAGGCTGCAACTCAATGGGCTGCAATGAGGGCCCACCCTAGATACAACTTTCCTATGTTGTCCACCACATTTGATTTCATGTGGAGATGACCCAACTGTGGTTGTTCCAATGCCAGTGGCTTCTTTTGGGGCAAATGGGTTGTCTTTAGGGGTTCCTTGTTTTGGTTTCAAGCATTCTCTTGATTCCTCCCTCTGCACATAGACATTTTTTCTGCTGAGAATGGCAGTTTTTCTCTATTTCCTCATCCTGGAAACTCTACTACCGTACATTAAAAAAATTCTACCTTCAGAATACCTTCCATTTCATCTTCTATGCCAAAGAATTCATGACCACCAGCTCGGGATTCCCTGTTTGTTGCAGAGGATTCTGGGGCATTGTTCTATGTAGGACATGCATGCACTCTGTTCACATGGTCCATTGGCCAGGTCTGTTGGGCTTCCCTACTCCCTCATGTCCACTGAGAATGCATCTGAAAACACACCCAGCTATCTCATATGACTGTTGGTTGTTGGGGAAGGTCAGTAGCAGGATGGCAAGCTGTCCTTTACAGAACTTTTATCTTTTCTCACTGAGGAACCCTTGGTGTCCTCTCCAAGTATATCAAGTTTCCTTCTCTGCAATGGAACTGCGCTATTGGTATAGAATATATAGATGTCTTTAGATTTCCTTCTTCTTTGTACCCCCCTACCCCCACCCAAGTACCTGAAATGTGTCTTTTCCTTTTCATAGGAGGACTTCCCCAAATCAAAATCAGTACCGTATCCTGACTGGGTTTATGCCATCATTGTAATCCTTGCGGGGGTGCCCAGCCTGGTTATCCCTGGGTTTGCCATCTACAAAGGCATCCAAAGCTGTTGTGGAAAGAGACAAGATCCAGGACGGCGAGATCTGATCAATGCCATATCAGAAGCATCAGTAAATGGAGAGCTGAAGAATAATGTCTAACTAACCCCTCGTGAGACGTGCAAAGACTTTTCCGTGAGAGGTGGTAAAACATGCATGTCTCCCTACCTTGACATCAGACTGTAGCTGTTCAAGTGATGAAAGGTCCCAGAGTCTAAATGGGACTAACGTACTGTGAGTGACTGTCTTTAGCAGTTGTTGCTGGATTAGCAGATGGTTAATGCAGATGTCTAACACGCACCTGTGATGCTCTGTTTTCCCCCTATGAGTGCCACCATGTTGCACAACTCCGTTTCCACCCCTATGAGTGCCACCATGTTGCACAAAGGTGCAATCAGACTATTTTCAAATAATGTATTATTAAACAAATTATATTTGGGCAAGGAAATGCACAGTTTTGATTCTTTTTTAAACTCGTGGAAATGTCAGTAATTCCCTCTTTGCTTCCAAATTGCTAACAAGAGTCAAACCAAGAAGTTAATTTCTTGAACAATAAAAATCAAATAGAAATAAGAGATCAGGACAAAACTGCAATTTTTTCAGCAGAAATAACAGTACTGTAATAATAAAATGTGTAAAACACTATGAAACATTTAGCACGAATCCAAAAATTCCAGTATCTAAAATATTACCACTCAGGCCATATGCTTTTGAGGGGTAACCCCCCCCAAACTGAATTTACATCTTACTGTTCTTTCCCCATCCCATTAACTTTGCTTCAAATAAATCTCACCAAATAAATCTTCAAATGAAGCAGACATTTGAAGTCTTGTAAATTTGCCACTGAAGAAGATTATCTAGTCTTTGGCAACTGACAACGTTAGATTACACAGATTGCCCTTGTAATTTGAAATGGTGAAGTTTGTAACAGGGTTGTGATATGTTTTGTCTGTCTTTACAGCCCTTGTATGTTCCTGAGATGTTGGTTCAAAAACTGACTTTTACCTGCACCTTTTGTTGTGCAATTTTAGCTACACTTTTAAATTATTTTTTCTAAATGTTTTATAGTGCTTTGTAAATTTTATTATTACAATACTGTTACTTGAGTGCACCATTTGCAGTTTTGTCCTGATCTCGTATTTCTCTCCACTTTGCTAGCAAACAGCTCTGCCTGTTTCAGTTGATCTATAAAAGAGATTACTGTTAACGCAGCAGCAATGCAAGGGACAATTCCTGCTGAATGAAGTGTGGATGAAGAAGTCCCCTCGGTCGTCTAATGCAGACGTAAATACTGGCTCGCTGCAAATCAGGAGTCAGCATTAGTGATGATTGCTTCCATTGGTGATGATCCCTTCCTTTGTCAACGGTAATCATGTTTTGGAATTGTGTGTGTATTAACGCTAACCATGGTTCCCTTCAGCACTATTTGCAAATATGGTCTGAAGTGGATTTGCAAAGCATGGGCCAGAAACCAACAGGGTGTTTATGCCCCGTGAGGGAGCCATTGTTGTGTCTGCACTGGCTGTGTTTGTCCCTCACTCATTTAGTAACTCACTTTCTCTCATTGTGATAATGGGCAGTAGATGAGCTTCTACAAGGTGCTTGTTGACCACTGGTCAGGGTCCTCATGAGCAGGTACATGATTGACTCTTGGTTTGACATCACATCTGGAATTTTACGGTTCATGACTGTCTCCCTGCTGTCACTCACATCCTCAACATGCAAGTCCAGCCGCACTAGGGTCAAAGTGCACCATCAAACTCAACATAGCCTGTTTTCCAAAAACAAGTAACTTGAATTTGGTGTATAAAAAAGACACAGGCCAGGGCCAGAGCTACACGTTGTGCCATTATCATTACAATCCCATCATGGTAATGCTATATCCCTCTTGCGCATTTATACCCGGTAGGACACACAATGGCATTTGTTGTGGTATTTTGGATAATGTGGAATAAAAAGCAGGAAATAGCACTACGATAGCGGTATATCGGATGTGTCATGTGCCCCCACAGTTATCAGTGCACTTCAATATCACAATAAAGCAGTAGTGTAGGTCTAGCCCAGGTCTGCATGACACAAAGGTGACTAATAAGCCACAGTGGCATAGAAGGAGCAGCAGGTCTACGCCTTGGTCCCGTCCCCAGTTGTGCAGGATTCCAGATCATGCGGGAGCCCACGCCTCAAGTGCTCTACCTACATGGGCTTCTCCTATGCAGATGTCCATGCGCGATATGCGGATGTTGGGTAAGGGGGCGGAGCCATATGCCATGGCGGGGGTGGGGATGGTGGTGCTTCTCCACTGTCCCTTCTACACATGGCGCCATCTTCACACAAATAATATGCGAGGAGGGCTACAGAGAAACACAAAGGAAAGCCACAATTCCAAAGTAGTTCTTTATCACATGAACTTGGGGCAAGCAGATTTTTATTTCCTTGATTTGTTCAGTTGTTGTGCCAAGATGAACAATGTGAGGTAAAAACAGTGACAAATAAAACCCATGTGGAGTTCACAGTCTTGTTTAGGGTGGGGGAAAGATTGTGTGCTAAAAGGAAACGGAGAGGTCAGAATGCCTGAAAACTTTAATGATGCCACAGTAATCCAGCAGGTTTTATTTCAATGAAGCAGATATTGCACCGTTCCCACACACACCTTTTGTTGGATTCTATCTGATTTACCTTCTATCTGGGAGAAAATTTTTGAGTCTGGATGCACAAACTCTTCTGCAGGCTAGCTGGGGATTTAGGAATGGGGATATACATCTGAAAGTGCATTCCATCCAAAACAAGGAACAGCATCCACAAGCATCTTGCTGTGCGATCGCATGTGCATCTGATTTATGTTTACAAATCCTAAAAGTGAGGATATCTGAGAGATGCTGTGGAGTTTCAGCAGATACCAGAGATCATAGAATCATAGAATCATAGAACAGTAGGGTTGGAAGGGGCCTACAAGACCATCGAGTCCAACCCCTGCTCAATGCAGGAATCCAAGTCAGAGCATCCCTGACAGATGGCTGTCCAGCCTCGTCTTGAACGCCTCCAGTGTGGGAGAGCCCACCACCTCCCTAGGGAATTGGCTCCATTGTCATATTGCTCTAACAGTCAGGAAGTTTTTCCTGATGTTCAGCTGGAATCTGGTTTCCTGTATTGAGCCCGTTATTCCGTGTCCTGCACTCTGGGATGATCGAGAAGAGATCCTGGCCTTCCTATCTGTGACAACCTTTCAAGTACTTGAAGAGTGCTTTCATGTCTCCCCTCAGTCTTCTCTTCTCAAGGCTAAACATGCCCAGTTCTTTCAGTCTCTCCTCATACGGCTTTGTTTCCATTCCTCTGATAATCTTTGCTGCCCTCCTCTGAACCCTCTCCAGTGTGTCTGTATCCTTCTTAAAGTGTGGCGGCCAGAACTGGACACAGTACGCAAGATGATGCCTACCCAGTGCTGAGTAGAGGAGAACTAGTAATTCCTGGGATTAGGAAGCTATACTTCTATTAATGCAGCCCAAAATAGCATTTGCCTTTTTTGCAGCCACATCACATTGTTGGCTCATATTCAGCTTGTGATCTACAGCAATTCCAAGATCCTCCTTGCTTGTAGTACTGTTGAGCCAAGTATCCCCCATCTTGTAACTGTGCATTTGGTTTCTTTTTCCTAGGTGCAGAACTTGGCATTTATCCCTATTAAATGTCATTCTGTTGTTTTCTGCCCAGTGCTCCAGCCTATCAAGATCACTTTGAATTTTGTTTCTCTTCCAGGGTATCAACTATCCCACCCAATTTTGTGTCATCTGCAAATTTGATCAGCATTCCCTGCACCTCCTCCTCCAAGTCATTAATAAAAATGTTGAAGAGCACTGGGCCCAGGACTGAGCCCTGCGGTATCCCGCTCGTTACCTTTTCCCAGTTCAAGAAGATTTCATTGATAACAACTCTTTGAGACTGATTCTGTAGCCAGCTGTGGATCCACCTGATTGTTGTTTAATCTAGCCCACTTTTAGCTAGTTGGCTGATCAGGATATCATGGGGCACTTTGTCGAATGTTTTGCTGAAGTCGAGGTATATTATGTCCACAGCATTCCCACAGTCCACAAGGGAAGTTACCTGATCAAAAAATAAGATCAGATTAGTCTGACAGGATTTGTTCTTGACAAATCCATGTTGGCTTCGAGTAATCACTGCATTTTTTTCAAGGTGCTTACAGATGGATTTCTTTATCATCTGCTCCAGAATTTTCCCAGGGATTGATGTCAGACTGACTGGTCTGTAGTTCCCAGGTTCCTCCTTTTTGCCCTTTTGGAAGATAGGGACAACATTAGCCCTCCTCCAATCATCTGGCACTTCACCCGTCCTCCATGATTTCTCAAAGATAAGAGAGTGATTCTGAGAGTTCTTCTGCCATTTCCTTTATTATTCTAGGATGCAGTTCATCCAGCTCTGGAGATTTGAACTCCTTCAAAGTAATTAGGCGTTCCTTGACCATATGCCTATCGATCTCAAGCTCCAATCCTGCCCCTTCAGCCTGTACTTCGCCTTTGCCAGGGGGCCGTAGACCCTCTTTTGGGAGAAGACTGAGCCAAAGTAGGAATTGAGCACTTCTGCCTTTTTCTTGTCATCTGTTATCATTTTGCCATCCTTATTTAATAGCTGAACCACCATTTCTTTCCTCTGTCTTTACTATGCACATATCCTAAGAAAGCCTCTTTGTTGCTTTTAGCATCCCTTGCTAACCTCAGCTCATCCTCAGCTTTAGCCCTGCAATTTTGTGCTACCTGCCTGTACTCTTCCTTTGTAGCTTGGCCTTCCTTCCACATCCGATATGTGTCCTTTTTTGTTTTCAGGTCATCTCTAAGCTTTTCGTGAAGCCACATTGGCTTCTTCTGTTGTCTTCCACCTTTTTTTCTTGTTGGAATTGTTTGTAATTGTGCTTTTAGAATTTCCTTTTTTAAAAACTCCCACCCATCTTGGACTCCTTTTCTGATTAGAGTCGCTTGCCATGGGACCTTACTGATCATTGTTCTGAGTTTATTAGAATTGGCTTTCCTAAAATCCAGGGTACGCGCTTGGCTACACTCAGCTTTTGCTTCATTTAGAACCAAGAACTCAAGTATAACATGGTCACTTTCCCCCAGAGTTCCCATAACTGCTACTTTATCCACTAAGTCATCTCTGTTGGTTAGAATCAAGTCAAGGATAGCCGATCCTCTAGTTCCTTCCTCTACTTTCTGTAGGAGGAAATTATCAGCAACACAAGTCAGGAATCTCTTGGAGGGGCCATGTTTTGCAGGATTTGTCTCCCAACAAATATCAGGGAAATTGAAGTCCCCCATTACTACTACATCATGCTTCCTTGAAACCTTGGCAATTTGCTTTTCAAAAGTTTCAGCCTCCTCTTCTCCTTGATTAGGTGGGCAGTAGTAGACTCCGACCATCTTGTTCCTTTTATTCTTTGCTCCATTTATTTTAACCCAGATGCGCTCGATGGGGCTACCAAGCTCAACCTCTTGTGTTTCTGTGCAGAGATATGTATTTTTAACATATAGTGCAACCCCACCTCCCTTTCTGTTCCTCCTGTTCTTTTTGAACAAGTTATATCCTTCAATTGCTGTATTCCAGTCATGAGAGTCATCTCACGAAGTCTCAGTTACACCTATCAAGTCATAATTTCCCTCCTGTATTAAGAGTTCAAGTTCGTTCTGTTTGTTTCCCATACTCTGTGCATTAGTGTATAGACATCGAAGACCATGTGCTTTATAGTCTGGCTTACTTCCTACATGTGTCTGAAGACTATTATTGGGCGCTATTAGAGCTGTTCTCTCTGTTGTGGTGCATGAGCCTTCATCCATTGTTACCCCCAACTTTACATCTCCCTCCCCATAGGATTCAGTTTAAAGCCCTCCTGATGAAGTTCTTCATGCAGTGGCCAAACGCATTCTTCCCAGCCTTTGTGAGGTGCAACCCATCCCTTGCCAACAGTCCATCTTCCAGGAAGTATAGCCTGTGGTCTCATAATCCAAATCTCTCTTGTCGGCACCACCTTCATAGCCAGTCATTCACCCAGAGTATTTTTTCTTTCCCTTTCTATCCCTCTTCTCACTACTGGAAGGATGGATGAGAAAACGATCTGGGCCCCAAAGTTCTTGAGTTTCCTTCCCAAAGCTTCAAAGTCGGACTTGATTTCTTTGTAGCTCTGCTTGGTGGTATCATTTGTTCCCACATGGATGAGAAGAAAGGGGTACCTTTCGGTGGGCTTTATGAGTGCAGGTAACCCTTCAGTCACGTCTCTAATTCATCCTCCTGGGAGACAGCATACCTGGCAAGTCCACGGGTCTTCGCGACATACTCAGGTTTCGATCCCATGCAGCAAGGAGTCTCCCACTACTACTACTCTTCTTGTTGTAGGCCTTGGTTTCATAGCTTCTGCTTGACTGCCCTTCAGCCTCTTGATCGTTGTCATGCAGGTTCCCCTATAATTCTTCCTCTGCAGGCTATCCTCCAGGCTCATCCTCAAGTACCTGGAAACGGTTCCCTAGTTCCACTGCTTCTACTGGTATAGCATGGCTTCTAGTTCTTCTGCTCCTGTCACCCTTTTCCAAGGAGTATCCTCTACTTCATTTTTCCTCATCTCAGCAGTTTCCTCTTCTGCCTCAGCTTGATGTTGCTCTTCCAGCTTCTCTTCTTCACTTTGCTGCTGTAGTTCCACCGTTCTGTCCAAGAACACTTTGTGTTCTCTATTCCCTGGGGGGTTGACACTTGCCGCTCCAGTTCTCTTACTTTTTCTTCTAACAGCGTGATCAATTTGCACTTGTTGCACATGTAGGTCATGTTGATCTCAGGCAAGAAAACAAACATGGCACAGACGTTGCAGGTCACCACCACTGGAGAGCCTTTTCCTTCCATCTTCTCTATTCCCATTATGTTTCTAGCTGTCAGATTGTACTGGAATAGCCTGTGCTTAGTCCTCTGTTCACTGGAAGTTAAAAACAGATCATAGGATGGAAAGGAGAAAACTCGGCAGAAATAAAGAAGCAGGTTTCATGTGTCACTACTGTAGTTAGCATTCCATACTGAGGGCCTGGAAGTTTTGGAACATTGTAGTACATAACTGTTATTGTAAATATGGGAATAGTGGTGTTAACCACAAGTTTGGAAGAGCCAGTGTGGTGGTGTGGTGAGAGTGCTAAATGTATGCCAGGGAGACCTAGGTTCAAAATCTGTCAACTATGAAGTGGACCTTGGGTCGTTCACTATTGCTCAGCCCTATCTACCATCAAAGGTTTGTTGTGAGGACGATCCTATGTACATTGCTCTGAACTTCTTAGAGGAAGGGTCACAAATGTTAGTAATAATAATTAACGGGCAAAAACAAATGCAATATCCAACATGAACAGGATACATGTATACTGATAAAGTCTAAAATATTTTGAAATGTTTCCAGAATTGTAAGCATCTAGCATGATTGATGGCAGTGGGCAATTTGGTTTAGAATAACTGACATGGTGGGAAAGTTACAGATACTTCATTACTAACAGTTCCACATTACAAAGATTGCACACATCCACTGGCACACAGTTAAATATAACTTAATCACAAGTACTGAAGGGACTGAAGGGACTCAAGTGGGCCTTAGGAAGCATTACTAACAACAAAGCTAGCGGAGATGACAGTATTCCAGCCGAGCTATTTAAAATCCTAAAAGATGATGCTGTTAAAGTGCTGCATTCAATATGCCAACAAATCTGGAACACTCAACAGTGGCCACAAGACTGGAAAAGGTCAGTTTACATTCCAATTCCAAAGAAGGGCAACGCCAAAGAGTGATCAAACTACCGCACAATTGCGCTCATTTCACATGCCAGCAAGGTGATGCTCAAAATCCTACAAGCTAGGCTTCAGCAGTATGCGAACCAAGAACTACCGGAAGTACAAGCTGGGTTTCGAAGAGGCAGAGGAACTACAGATCAAATCGCCAACATTCGCTGCATCATGGAGAAAGCAAGAGAATTCCAGAAAAACGTCTATTTCTGCTTCATTGACTATGCTAAAGCCTTTGATTGTGTGGATCACAACAAACTGTGGCAAATTCTTAAAGTGATGGGAGTACCAGACCACCTTACCTGTCTCCTGAGAAACCTGTACGAGGGTCAAGAAGCAACAGTAAGAACCAGACATGGAACAACCGATTGGTTCAAAATTGGGAAAGGAGTACGACAAGGCTGCATATTGTCACCCTGCTTATTTAACTTATATGCAGAGTACATCATGAGAAATGCCGGGTTGGATGAATCAGAGGTCGGAATTAAGATTGCTGGGAGAATTATCCACAACCTCCGATATGCAGACGATACCACCCTAATGGCAGAAAGTGAAGAGGATCTAAAGAGCCTCTTGTTGAGGGTGAAAGAGGAGAGTGCAAAAGCTGGTTTGAAACTCAACATTAAAAAAACGAAGATCATGGCATCTGGCCCCATCACTTCCTGGCATATAGAAGGGGAAGAAATGGAAGCAGTGACAGATTTTACTTTCTTGGGCTCCAAGATCACCGCAGACGGTGACTGTAGCCATGAAATTAAAAGACGCTTGCTCCTTGGGAGGAAAGCTATGGCCAACCCAGACAGCATAGTAAGAAGCAGAGACATCACCTTGCCGACAAAGGTCCGTCTAATCAAAGCTATGGTTTTCCCAGTAGTAACGTATGGCTGTGAGAGCTGGACTATAAGGAAGGCTGAGCGCCGAAGAATTAATGCTTTCGAACTGTGGTGCTGGAGAAGACTCTTACGAGTCCCCTAGACTGCAAGGAGGTCAAATCAGTCCATCCTAAAGGAAATCAACCCTGACTGCTCATTGGAAGGACAGATAATGAAGCTGAAGCTCCAATATTTTGGCCACCTAATGCGAAGAGAAAACTCCCTGGAAAAGACCCTGATGCTGGGAAAGACTGAAGGCAAAAGGAGAAGGGGACGGCAGAGGATGAGATGGCTAGATAGCATCACTGATGCAATGAATATGAACTTGAGCACGCTCCGGGAGAGAGCACAGGACAGGAAGGCCTGGCGTGCTATGGTCCATGGGGTCACGAAGAGTCGGACACGACTGAACGACTGAACAACAACAACAACAACAACTGAAGGGAAGATGGGAAGCAGCATCATTTATTTCAAAATGGCTGACTTAGTAACAAGTCATTAACAGCCAAATAGTGCAAAATTCTCTTTTAAGTCTGGCATACTCTGACTGGTCTCAACATTTATTTCTATCAACTATTTGTTTTCAGTGGCCTTTTGAAGTTCTTACGTTCTGAAAATAGCTAGCCTCTTGATGTATGACCATTTGGGGGCTGTTCTGAATAGGAAGAAACCAACAGAGAAAGGGTTCTGGCTGTCTTCCGAGAGATCTGGGGTGGGAGCAGTGAATGTTGACTGACTGTTGGGGTGCTTAAGGGGTGCTTTTGCCTATGCGCAACCTGCGTATTTGCAGATAAATGGAAATATTACATGAGGCCAAAAAGCCTCCTGTGACCTCCTTCCAAAGGGAACCAAACCTGGGCAAGTGCTGTATCCTAAGCAACGTAGGATGCTTCCAGATGGACTAGCGCTAACTATTAGAAGACATTGTGCAGCTGTTCTGTCTTTTTCTCCTTAACAGTTTTTATATGGTGAGGAAAATGATGGAAGAAGCTGTAAGAAAACACAGGAATTGAAGATAATGTTCTGGACTGCCCTGTAAACTTTTGTGGGTGTGGCAAGGTGATAAAAGGCTTGCCTGAAATCACCTTCAGAGAAATGGGGTGCACATTACTGAGAGTCAATTTGCACCTTTAAGGGCGCAATCCTATCAAGATAGGCAGCCGCCTCCAAACGCGGAGGCGACCGCCTATCCTAAGCAAGGCAGGGGAGGCACAGAGGGATTGTTCCCTCTGTGCCTGTTGTGCCCTGCTATTTCCACTAGACAGCCGTTTTTGGCTGTCTAGCTGCGAGGGCCTGACCAGGAGAGGAGGCTGCGTGTACGACACATGGGATGTGTTGTACATGCAGCTCTGCTCTCTCTGCCTTGGAACGCCCCAGCCCCGCCCCCTTTCAGTCTCTCCATGCTCCTCTTGTGAGCGCGGAGGACGGGGCTTCTCCGTGCTGCCTTTGAGGCAGCGCGGACGTCGGGGGAGGTCAGTTTTCCGGGAATTGACCTCGAAGCATGGGCTCCGAGGTCGGTTCCCGGAAAAGAGCATATCCTATGGCCCCCTAGACAGTGTCTAGTGGGCCATAGGATTGCTTCCTTAGGCTAACTAAAATGAATTTATTGAAAGAGCACAAGCTTTTATTAGCAGTTACCTACTTCATCAGGTAATTTAGTAGGACTTAAGAGTTGGAAACAGACTCTTTTATTATAGTTACTTAAATCAAGACTGACACAGCTAGCCTTCTGCAGCTATTGGGTTTTGAAAATATCTTTATTACCTTAGTCTTGCAAGATCATTCCACTGTTTTGTGAAAATGCAGTAAGGCATGAAAGAAACCAGAGACTTATTCATAATCCACGTAAGGCTTTAATATCTGTTACCAATTAATACTTGATCCCTGAAATGTGAAAGTGAGCTTAGTGGTCATTAGAAAAGAGCTCAGAGAGGTAGCTACTTTAATGTACTAAACATTCATGATGTTTCGCATGTACATAAGTTGCCTCATGGTTTTACATGGACACATTCCTTGGTGTGATGTCAGAGATGGAAAGTTCCACACCCATTGTTCAGAATTCTCTGGTTGTTTTTTTCTGTCATTTACTTCATGAGTGATGAGTTTCAGTGGTCAAACTATTGCTAAAAGTAGAGAAAGACGTGGTGAACGAAGATAGAGGTGGTGAAGGAAAAAAGAGGTGGTGAAGATGTCCTCTGTATCTATCCCTAGAATAATTGAAGATGATGAAAGGCCAAAGTGGGATAACAAATTCCAGTATCTTTTAAGCTGCATTGGATTTGCTGTAGGCTATGGGAATATATGGCGCTTTCCTTACTTGTGCCAAACCTATGGAGGAGGTAAGAGAAAATTAGCACTTTAATTGGCTATTATAGAATCATAGAATAGTAGGGTTGGAAGGGGCCTATATGACCATCAAGCCCAACCCCCTGCTCAATGCAGGAATCCAAGTCAAAGCATCCCTGACAGATGGCTGTCCAGCTTCATCTTGAATGCCTCCAGTGTGGGACAGCCCACTACTTCCCTAGGTCATTGGTTCCACTGTCGTATTGCTCTAACAGTCAGGAAGTTTTTCCTGATGTTCAGCCAGAATCTGGCTTCCCATAATTTGAGCCCATTATTTCATGTCCTGCACTCTGGGATGATCGAGAAGAGATCCTGGCCTTCCTCTCTGTGACAACCTTTCAAGTACTTGAAGAGCGCTTTTATATCTCCCCTCAGTCTTCTCTTCTCAAGGCTAAACATGCCCAGTTCTTTCAGTCTCTCCTTATAGGGCTTTGCTTTCAGTCCCCTGATCATCTTTGTTGCCCTCCTCTGAACCTTTTCCAGTTTGTCTGCATCCTTCTTAAAGTATGGTGCCCAGAACTGGACACAGTACTCAAAATGAGGCCTAACCAGTGCTGAGTAGAAGGGAACTAATACTTCACGTGATTTGGAAGCTATACTTCTATTAATTGACTGTTTGGGCTAAATTAAAATTGGGATCATCATGTTCTAAAAGGAATGTAATTATTATTAGGTGTTGATTTAATGAAAATGTATTTTCCTTTTGATTACAAATGTTTAAAATATTTGAGACTTGGGTTTGCATCACACATCATGATAAGCCAGGGTTCTAGGGGAAGCCAGAGTCATAAACTAGCAACAAACTGTAGTTGGTTTGTTGGGAGAGAGACAAGCTAGCATTCCTGGTTCACACATAATGCTCAGCAAACCATGGATAGAAGGTCTATGGTTTGTTTAGCCAGTCCCACTTGCAGCAGGAGCAACATTTACAAGCATGTTACTCATAAACAATAAGCAGGGGGACCCTGGCTTTTTGGGACATGCAAACTGGGCCTTGATCTGATATCCCAACTCATCCTTTCCCCTCCTTTTCCATGTGTCTTTCAGCCTCCCAACAAAAGGCCAAGCCCATCATGTTAGTTCAATTGATTAAAATCATGCAACTGTTTTAGTGAGTTGGTCTCAGAAAGCATCCAATCCTTTATGAATGCAATATGTATATAGCCAATGAACTAGTAGAATATAGGCAGTAACTTCTTACTGTTAGTGAATGTTCTCTCCAGACAGGTGTGTTACAGTACAGTTCCAGGATACTCAGACTGGAGAAATGGTCTCTTTTGTTCCTCTCACATAATGGCTCTGAGTACAAGGCAGATGCCGTTGAGCCCTTCCTCTTCATTCCAAATAGCTGCAGGTGCCATACCTTAATGCCACATCAGAAACTGCTTCACTTATCCATGAACATCACTTCATTTCTCAGCACCTGGTTACTCAGCCCTTGATGAGTTGCTGCTAAATGTGCGAATGACTCCATTGAAAAACAACTGCATTTCAGATATTACAAGCAGATATGGAAGTTCCATCGGGGGGCGGGTATATGCACATACAAATGAACATACAATGCTCATTTGTATGTGCATCAGCCAAGACTTTCAACAGAACTGCCCTTTATTGCTACATAATACATCTGCAATAAATGCCACCTATGAGGCACTGCAACGAATAATTACAGGAGCTCAAGAGTTCCAAAAAGCACTAAGACAGAACTACGGCCGCAGCCTGTGGCATACATAACACCATGATCATGCAGTCGTCCAGCGATCAGCGTGCAGCCCTAGAATTGTCTTGACTGTCCAGAGTTTCACAGTTTAGGGCATCATAATATCATCAAGGGCAGGGGACAGATATCCAGCGTTGCTATGAGAGTTTTGAATGGGCCACTGGCACATTGCCAAAAAAGAGGACACCAACTTGCATAACATTTGCATATGCTAATTTCTACATGTAACTGCAAATTTAGAAATAATTGCTATCATTGAAATAGAAATACGATACACCTCACCATAGTGGAGAAGACTGACCAGGTGACCCGTGTGCCTGCTCAGTCTGCTGTCCAGGTGCTAGCTGTGGATGGGACATTTGAGGTCCCTGCTCTCCCTCCTTATGGTTCTTTGGCTTCAAACGAGACATCCCATCAAATAGAGGACACCTCCAGATAGAGGTCTGTCCTCTGACAGCTCTCCAAAATAAAGGACTGTCCTCTGTAAAGTAGGACATCTAGTTGTCACCCTATGTGAGACGCTGGACATAGCCAGTGCAGTGTATGGAGAGGGAAGCTGGGGAGATGCAGATTCAAATCCTCACTCATGCAGAGAAGCAACCTAAATGACCCTGAAGCAGCAAGTAGTTCTCACCTTGCAGGATTATTGTGAGGGGGGAAATGGGAGTATTCCACCTTGAGTAACTTGGAGAAAGGGCAGGATAATAGGGAAATACAGTGATAAGCAGGAATTTTGAATTGCAGTGAAAGGCACTTGATAGAAGCTTAGGGTCACATTAAGTGCTCAGTGTTTGGATGGGAGTGGTAAACATCTTCGCTGCTTCTAAGAGGTGAAAAGTGGGCATGTGTCTCTAATTATTCTGTTAACCTCAGCCTCAACCCAACTCTTTAATTTGCATTCAGAACTGATTAGTGTTACTGATCAACTTGCATCTAAAATGCCTTACTTGTCACCACTTGAGGTCTCTCATACACAACCGGAACTTTGGGTCTTCTTGGGATTGTTACCATCCTCCATCGTTACTCATTGATTTGGCTTTACTGCCTGGATTTAGTGCCTGACTGGTTCCAGTTATTTACTTTCTCTGACTGAATGGATTGTGGATTTCCATTTTTAATTTTTTTTTTACAAGAAACATGAGAGACAAATGGGTGAACTTCTAGGCAACTGGGATAATAAAAGAGCTCTTTAAAAAATAGAGAGTTTGTGTGTGCTTTGACTCTTAACATTGATTCCCAGAAATGATTTGAAAATATACATCTCCATTGTGAAAAATTGCAGAAATTGCAAATCAGTTAATAGGTCCAAGAGCAACTGTCTCTTGGGCCCACATTCTTGATTGTAACTTTCTGTATTCAATTCTACTCAGTAGAGGCTGGTCGCTCCAGTTTCGGAGGGGCAGTAAATCCATTCTGGGTTTTAGTAAGAACCAGCCAGAGCTCTAAAGGTGCTATCCAAGGTGCTGAGCCCTAACCCCCAAATGGGTTCAGCACCTTGGATAGCACCTGTAGAGTTCTGGCTGGTTTTAACCAAAACCCAGAATGGAATTACTGCCCCTCTGAAACTGGAGCGACCAGCTGCCACTGCTTCTACTTTTAAAGAAAGACTCCTCAGTGAGATCTTGTGTGAAGTATGATCCCTACACCTGACCCTCACTGTTTGCTCTTGGAGGATGAACTCAAAGCTGATTAACTTGGGTTTCAGACAGCAAAACTGGCAAATGAGAAGAGACAAAGCCATTTGGTTCTGCAGATACATGACCTTTAGGAACAATAAAGTGGGAAAGGTAAACGAGAGGAGGGACAACTGTTTTATCCTTTCCCAGTTTTGAAGCATCATATGACCCAACCATAAAGATATCTGGGAAATAGATACTTTGTTTTACCAGTACAGAAATTATTGAATACTCCATTTTGTTAGGCAAAATCCCCTTGATGCTTGTTTTTTCAAATGTTCTTGGCGACAGAACGGGTATTGACTGAACAGCAGAAGTTGTAACACAATGGCCTTTTTAGATAGAATGCTAAACTATTGTTTGGTGTTGCATGCACAAACATGCTCCTTCTCCCCTCTCTTTCTCAGGTACAGCCATGAGGAGGAGATTGGAAGCATTTGCTTCAGTTAAACACTGACCTGGTTTGCACAATCAGTGGTGTGTGCTGGTGTGGGCCAGGAGGCTTTTGAATATTCAAGCCACAACTGTGGCTTGTCATGTCATCCAAACTCAGTGGGAGTGGGTTGTGTGAGGGTTAAATAACCCCTGCATCACCCTAAAACAAGCCATGGGTTATGCAAGGGTTTTTTAACCTTGCACAGTTCACTGCCATCAGGTTCAGATGATACATCAAGCCATAGTTACAGCTTGAATATTCAAAATGGGCATCCACATGCGCTGCAGCTTAACCTAGCTTAAATAAGCCGCAGTGGGCTGTTTGAACATGCAAACCAGCCCATTAGCTGGTTTCAGACAACACGATAACCCACATTCATGGGTTGAGTATAGGTTATTGTTGAAATATGTTATCTGAACCCAGCTGTCCTAACAAACCATGATTTGTTGACCACGAAAAACCCACACTTCACAACACAACAACAAACTGTGGGTTCTCTTCATGGGTTGTTTCTGGTTCATAGTTTATCCAAACAAGCCCAAATCATAAACCACACATTGAAGTTGACTTGTTCAGGCAAACAATAGTTAAAATAATCACAGTTTGTCCTGGTTCAGACATGGCAACAAACTGGCATTAGTTCATATATTTTACTGTTACATCCAAATGCAGCCATTGTGACATGACATATTTTTTACAGTATTTATTAAGCTTATAGACTACTTATAGACTGCTCAATACACTGTTCTCTGGGCAGGGTAAATTAAAAACATAAAATGACAAACAATAGACATAGACAGCAGCAATAAAACAGCACAAAAAGTACCTTATGTTCTGTCAACCTGACCACCTTCCAGATCCTCTACAGCACTATTAATTTATGCAGAGCAATTGTCTCCCTGCACCACACAGTTAGAAACTATTTAATTCATGACACATTCAGAATACTAATGATTGATTCAACATTCCCTTCTTTTTGCACCTAAGCAGGAAAAACACAACTAGTAATGTCTACTATTCATTCCAAAGCTTTCAATGTTGTTTAATTTTCTAGCAGTGAAAATTACCTGCAAATTTGCAAAAAAACTGGTTTGAAACTTTCAGAAACATAGAATCATAGCGTTGGAAGGCACCTCAGAGATTATTTAATCCAACCCTATACTGATTCAGGAAATCCACTACTACAGGGCCCCTGATAGCTGGCCATCCAATTTCTACAGAAAAATAGTTGATGAAGTAGAGTCCACCACCATCCTGGGCAGTCTGTTCCACTGTTGAACAGCTCGTGTGATTAAGAAGTTCTTCCTAATGTCTAGCTGAAATCCCCTTTCTTGTAATTTGAGCCCATTGGTTCGGGTCCTACAATCTTGAACAACAGAAAAAAATTCTGCTCCATTTTTTAATGTGACAACCATTCAAATATTTTAAGACGGATATCATATTGCCTCTTAATTGTCTTTTCCCCAGGCTAAACAAACCCATCTACTTCAACCTTTCCTCATAAGACCTTGATCTTCAGGCCCCTCGCCATCTTTTTCATCCTCCTCCAGTTTGTCAATATCCTTCTTAAACTGCAGTGCCCAGAACTGGGCATAGTACTCTGACTCTGACCAAGGCAGAATAGAATGGTACCATTACTTCTCATGATCTGGCTGCTATATCTCTGTTGATGCAGCCTAGAATTGCATTAGATTTTTTAGCTGCTACATTGCACTGCTGGCTCATGCTTAGCTTGTGGTCTGCTACATTATGGCTTCTCCAAAGGGGAGGTATTGCTAATGCTTCTTGACTAGAGGTTCCAGCCCCTTCATAGAATGAGAGTTCCCAAGAGCCCTTAACTGGGAGCCCTAACACCTAATGCAGAACCCTGAAGTTTCTGTGCCCCAGTCTATATCAACAGACTCTAGATAAAGCTGCTGCTCCTTCATTTGTTTTACTTTATTTACAACATAGTTGCTATCAGCTCTTGCTGCTATGAAAATAACAAAAGGTTTGAGACAGATGAGGTGGGAGTTAAATGTGCTTGGCTGTTATATTTCTAGGGGCATTCTTGATTCCATACATCATCGCGCTTTTCTTCGAAGGAATCCCAATATTGCATCTTGAACTGGCTGTAGGGCAACACTTGAGAAAAGGCAGCATTGGCGTCTGGACTCAGATCTCACCTTATCTGGGAGGACTTGGTACGTTTCTGTAGCTGTCACTAGGAAAGGTGCTAAGCACGGGTCACTCCTGGAAATGTGTGGGCTCCATATGGGGCAAACAGGGGCCCCACCAAGCAGTTGAGACATGGAATGTTAGGGTGACAGTTGAGGGCAGAGGAACTGGAACTGGAGGACAGGGGAAAAAAGGAAAATGGATTCCTCAAGCTCTCTGAATAGCTTAGAATAAGTATCCTGAAGGGAAGGGATTGGGATTGGAGGTATGCATACAGAGAGGTTGAAAAACATCCCCCAGTATACAGGGATGTTTTAGGGAGAAGGAAAGCCAAAGTAACGCAACTCCAGAACTGTCTTCCCTCCTTTCCCTCCACCCTGCCTCACTGTATAGATATAGCTATACAATGCTCAGGTTCGGTCCTGGCAGCCATCTAGATCTACATAGCAGAGCAAGGGGAAGCTCGGGAGGGAAAGAAAAATGTGTCCTGCTCCTCTTCTGCACCCCTGAAACTCCCCCCTCCCCACTGGTGAGGCCTACAAGTGGAGCCCTGAACAGGAGCACTCCTTCAGAGGCTGGGGATACAGTGCAACATTTTGTTCCAGATCCATTTGTTAACCTGCTGTGAAGGTGCCCAAGGGCTAGCGCATTGCCTCAGTTCTTCCCACTGGATTGCTCCTCGCGTGACAGGGCCAGCCCACTTGCCGCCTGAAGCGAAGGACGAGATGGCACCCCTCCCCCATCCCACATACAGACGTTGGCAGGGCTGGCAGTGGAATTTTACTTCAATGCTGGCAATGGGATAGCACCCGTCACCACACCTAAAGGCAGCAGGCCAGTTTCGGGGATCACAGCAGGCCATTTGGTTCACACAGCTCTGTCCTCCAACAGAGGGGAGCAGCTGAGGGGTCAGAATGCTTCCCAGTTAGCCAAAAACTTCAGCCGAGATCTGCCCTTGAGGTTTGGGGGTGCCGACTGCATGGTTCACTTAGGGTGCCAGTTGCTGGCAGGTGGTCTAGGGCCACCCCTGTGTGTGGACCAGACTCTGCCAATGTGTTATGCTGCCTCCCCCTGTGGGAGAGAGAGGCTTGCTGCTGGTATCTCCAGCCTGCTCCCACCACTTGAGGAATGATCCGCTATACCTTCAAGGGTACACTTTGAGGGTACCCTGTCCCCTCAAAGTATACCAGGGCATCTTTTTTGCTGCTGTGAAAGCTGTCAGCTCTGATCGTGCGGGAATTGACTTCATCTAAGCACACTGGATAATATGTAACGAAGTGCTGAATTCGCCTTCTAAATAATTCGTTTTATCATTCTCGCAAAGCAAGTAAATAACAAAATCAGAACAAAGACTTCCACTTTCTTTTTCCGCCAAGCCTCAGCTTCTAGCTGTCCTAGCGCTCACTCCCTTCAACTGTCTATCTGCTTACAGAACCCCCTGTCCAATCCCACTGCAGGAAAGAAACCTAGTCACCATGAAGTTCTTCTGTCATCACAGTCCATCAAAACATGATATTTGCCTCTCTTCTTCTTTCATAATAACCAGCCTAGCACTTTATATTCCTCCAAGTATGTATGTATGTATGTATGTATGTGAGATGGCTAGATAGCATCACCGATGCAATGAATATGGACTTGAGCACGCTCCGGGAGAGAGCGCAGGACAGGAAGGCCTGGCGTGCTATGGTCCATGGGGTCACGAAGAGTCGGACACGACTGAACGACTGAACAACAACAATGTATGTATGTATATACTATCTGTGTGTGTGCGTGTGCGTGTGTGTGCGATGAACTTTAATAAAACACTGCCATCCTCCATTTTGCCACATATGTATGTCAAACTACAAGCGCTGGTTCCTTGGTGTCATTGTTCATTCCAGTCCTGTGTGTGCTTGCTCATTCCACAGGTTATGCTTGTATGATGGTGGCGTTCTTAGCGAGTGTCTATTACAATATGATTTTGGCCTGGGTGGTGTGGTATTTTGCAAACTCTTTCAAAGAACCCTTACCTTGGAGCTCCTGTCCAAAAGACACCAGCAAACCAGGTGCGTTCCAAGCGTCTTACTGCTTTCTAGTATCTGAGTAATTTCAAATGTACCCTTCAGCCACAGCATGACCTTTTGTATGGCAGCACTGCCCGGTTTGAGAGGGCTTTGGGGAAGGTGTCCTGCACTGACCCTACACTCCTCCAGCGCAGAGCTCCACTTTCTCCCATCACTCCACTTTCTCCCCCAACCCCTCACAGCATGCAAACTCCCAACAACCCTTTTTCCCCTCCTTCAAAATGAACCCAAAGAGCTTATTATCTGGGTAAGACAGAGGGGAGAATATATCCCTGCTGCGGGTGGGCGGACTGTGGCTTGGAGGTGTGTGTGAGTGAGAGAGAAAAAGGAGCAGCTGGGGCAAAGAGCAAGATAATCAAGCTTGCTCTTGCTTTCACATAGAATCATAGAATAGTAGGGTTGGAAGGGGCCTACAAGGCCATCGAGTCCAACATGGACTCCACTAAACTCCAGCGAGTGCTGATCAGCTCCCTGAGGTGAACTTAATCCCACTTAGAGTCTCTGCACCCTATACTAGCGTTCCCAGCCAGGTAGCGGAAGGCTGGTATACACTTTGGTTGGCATGACGTGAGGGCAGTTAATATGCCACAGTGGCTTGTTAACCACCTTGTGCATACTGGTTTGATCTACATACTTACCCTTGCCAGATGCAGCTTGTCGTGACATCCAAACCGGGGATGGGTGGGTGGTTGGGGTGGTTAACAGACCACCAGCAACCCTGCAACAGGCCATAGGTTCTTGGTGGTTTGTAAACCTTCCCAGCTCGGCACCCTCGCCAGGTTCAAGATGTCATGAATCCAAGTGAGGAATTACGTTGCAAAAAAATTGAACTTCAGATAACAATACAACCCCCCCCCCCCGCATATAGAAAAGCAACACATTGGGGGAAAGAAGTTCTTTATCTGATATATTATTAATGTATTTGGATGGAGCTTGGACAGAGCATCCAAAAATGTAATGTATCACCTCCAGCCTGAACTGGTGTGGGGCAAGAAAGACTACCGCATTAGGAACTTCCTTGAAATTAAGTAAATAATGTCCCAGATGGTTTCCTCGATATTATTCAATAAAAGAGCTGATTTGTTTGTTCGAAGTACTTTTATGCTGCTCCTCAGCCACAAATGCTCTCAGAGCAGGTTACATATAATCAATTAAACAAGTGGCTTACAATCTAAAATGACAGACACATAAGGAAAAAGGAATGGGGAGGGAATAGGAAAGATATCTAATAATTGAATATCCAGCTTGATAATGCCCACTGTGCTTGCTATTTCAGAACTCAATGAAGAATGTCGTAAAAGCACTGCATCCAATTTTTTTTGGTATAGACGCACTTTAAACATAGGCTCAGACATCACACAGAGTGGCCCATTACTGTGGTGGTTGGTTTTATGCTTGGCGATTTGCTGGATAATTGTGTACACCTGTACAATCCGAGGAATTGAATCAACTGGAAAGGTGAGGGGGCAGAATTGCAGGGTGTATATAGTTCATTGCCCGAGTTCTCATTGAGATGGTAAACCCATATCTGGAATGCACCGCCTGAGACAGCTAGCAGCTCACATGACTGAATGGTCCACCGTATGTATTTGCACACAGAAAACCAGTCTGTTGGGGAGAAGCCTAAATTAGGCTTCTCCCTGAAATCTGTTTTTGTTTTTAACATGCAGCAAAGTTTTGATATGCATTCCATCATCTTAGTCTCTGCCTACTGTCTGAAATCATACAGCCCAGACAGATTCCATGTTGTTGTTGTTTTTGTTGTTGTTGTTGTTGTTAGAGGGGTTCTAGTCCCAAAGTACTTAGGGCTTTGAAGGACAAAGCCAGCACATTGAATTGAGCTTGGAAGCAAAGTAAGAACCAGTGAAGCTGATGTAGGATCTATATAACATGTTCTGAAAGAGAAACTTCCATCAGAAGCCTCCCAGCTATATTCTGGATGAATTGCAGCTTCCAGACTGTCTTCAAGGATAGCCCCATGTAAAGTGCATTGCAGTAGTCTAACCTCCTGTAGTATAATGGAGAGCATGGATGACTGAGACCAGATTTTATATCTGGCACAGGAGCCTGTGTATGTTTAAGCAAATGTACACGATGGCCTCAATCTAGCTCAAGCAGCATGAAACTAGATGCTCTAAATTGGTACGTGAATCCACATTGTCTCTGCCACGTTCAGCCAGGGAACGGATGAACATTGCACAGGTGCATACACAGAACTTCCTTGCTGGACTGAGGTGATGGTGTTTGCTTAAGCATTTAATATCTTGCCTCATGCTTGTGATCTTTCCGCTGAATGGTTCCCAGTGCCCAAAGCAAAGCAAAGTCAAAATTATAGGATAATCTGTTATAAAATACAGCTATAGGAAACGCTTTATTGGAAATCAGCTTTTCTTTTTGAACACATCCACTCCATTACAGATCACCCAGCAGTCACACAAAGGCCTATGAGCGGGGAGTGCCTGATCCCCTGTGGCAGGTGCACAGCCGTGTGATGCTGCCTGGGGTCTGCATGGGTGTGTGCATGCACATGCACACGTCCCAGCAATCCTGACACAGGTCACTCTTTCCTCACTCCTAGCATCAGCAGGGAAAGAGTGATCTATACAGGGGTCTCTGGGGAGGGAGTGGAGACCCTTCCCTCTACCCGTCCCCAACAATCCTGATACAGTTCACTCTATCCTTGCTGCTGCTACCAGACAGGAAAGCGTGATCTGTATCAGGATCACTGTGGGAGGGAATTCATCATGCATGCCAGTGTGTGCATTTGCCCTTGGGGGCCGCAGTTAAGACCTTGTAGCTGCACATGGCCCCCAGGCCACAGGTTGTGTACCCCGGTTCCATGGGTTCACTTGGGATCTCAGGCTCCAGTGGGACCAGGGAGTGCCACAGCCCAGTAGCAAACAACAGGCTTTGCAGGCAGAAAGTTCCTGAGATGACTGCTAGCATCTCCTAAGACTTGAAAGGTCTTAGATAGCCAGGCTGGGAACAGCCTTGAGAAGCCACTGCAATTTAGAATAGGTGCTTTGCTGAGTCCTATCCTGGCATGCTAACCACTACACCACAGTGGATGGCAGCATCCCACTGGCCATGCTTGCTGGGGATGATGGGAGTTGCAGTCCCACACATCTGGAGGGCACCAGGTTGGGGCTGCTCTAGGTATATGGGAGGAAAATTGCACAGTTCTTGTCTAGCTGACATCGGCTCCATAAGACTCAGGGAGCAGCTCTAATGGCTCCAAAATTTTGGTTAGATCATTGGGGGAAAACTGTCAGTCACATGGCTGAAATCATGTGAAAGCTAACAACAACCTCTCTAGTGCTGATCTGTTTCATGTTATTTTTATGCTTGCCTCTGACAGTTTTTCTGCTTTCCCCCTCCTCCCAGGTGATATATGTTACAGCCACATTTCCTTATTTAATGCTGACGGTGTTCCTTGTTTATGGACTGACTCTCCCAGGAGCTGTTCAAGGGCTGATCTACCTCTTCACTCCTGATGCAAGTGTTTATTCCCTTTATTCTTGGTGTTCCACCTGATATTATTAACAGTCTGACTTAATGTTCCTTGGTCTTTTAGGTGTGGCTTTGAATGTAAGACAATGATAATTCATGCTGCTTCTTTATTTACCAACAAATGCTGGATGGGATCCATACAGAAGAGGTGGACAGAAGATGGGGGGAGCTCAGAAGTCCTGATACACATGTAGAGCTCCTTGGGCCGTGACTAGGGATGGCGTGGGCACCTGATTCCATCTGGGAAATTGGCAAAATTCCCCTGCCCGTACCCCCGAGCCCTGCTCGCCAAGCCCCTGTCCCCACTTGCCCCCTGCCCATGCTCTGCGAGCGGCTCGCGCTCACCTATAGAATCATAGAATAGTAGGGTTGGAAGGGGCCTACAAGCCCATTGAGTCCAACCTCAGTGGCCTCATCAAGCACTGTGGTCACAATGTTTTGAAAAATAAAACGGCAAACACCAAAATGCACATATTTGTGTATGTGCAAAATGCTCATTTTTGCGAAAATGCACAATTTCACACATGCACAAATATGTGCATGAAAGGTACCATCCAAGGTGATGAACCCAATTTGGGGACAGGGTTCAGCACTTTGGATAGCAGTGTTAGAGGTTTGGCTGGTGGTCACCAAAACCCTGAATGGAATCACAGCCCCTCCGGAACTGAAGTCTCCAGCTGCCACTGGCATACGCGTTCTTCTGCTGCCCCCTGCTGCATTTCCCCCACCACCTGCATCTCCCCACCACTGCATCTCCCAGCCCCCTGCCACATCTGCCCCCACCGCATCCCCCCCATTTGCCATATCTCCCCAACAACCTCCCCACCACATTTCTCCCCCCTTCCCCTCCCATTATCATCACTGCTGCTGCTACTGCTCTCTGGCACAGCTCTTCAGAGAGCTGGTGAGGCCCAAATGCCTGGCTCTAAGTGGGTCCTTCTTCAGAGCCAGGCATTGTGGGATGGGGTGCCCCAGAAGATCACCTGTACCACGGTGCTTAAATTATCTAGAGTTCCCCACAGTGGACCAAATCTTACATTTCCTGGCACTAGTTTGCCCACTGGCTTTTTGGGTCAGTGGGCACATTGGGAATTTTGAGAAAAGGCTGCTAGGAGCAGGGACTTGACCATTTATAAAATGGCTGCCATGGCCAGTCACAAGGCAAGGCAACTGGTGAGACTGAAGAAAAGTAACTTTCGCAAGAACCTAAGTACAAGGCAGAGGTGGGGGTCTGCGCTCCCAAACACAAACCCACTCTTTTGAACCTAAATAAAGATGGAACTGGAGGCAGCACTGTGCTTCACTGCATGCCAGCCTCCCAGTTAATTTGTTTTTGTTTAATTAAACAAAAAAAATCAGGAAGGGCAGGGAACCTCGTGGGCGCCAAGGGAGGTGTCTGCAGGTACACTGGTGGCTCCAAGGTAAGGACATGGGGAGTATTCCTCCCCTCTTGTGCCATGGGAGTAGTGTCTACGGCCCCATGGGTTTGAGGAGTTTAAATCAGAGCTGTGTGCAAATGGCCCCTCAAAATGCTCCAGCCTATTTGTGGGCAGAGAAATTGTGGGGGTGGGGGGAGACACAATTTCAGCGAATTTCTCTTAGGGAAAGAGAAATTCTCCAACAGATAGGGCTCACTGTTAGCAGGGGTTGTAGCACAGCTTCTTTCTTCTTTCCTAAGGGTTTACTGCACTGCTCCTGCAAGTGGCAACAGCATCAACTACGCTGAGGCTTCCACTTTTCTGAGGCAGAATTTTGAATTTCATTTGGTTTTTGAGCTTACCTACTCAGTGCGAGGTGGCCGAGGGTGCTGTGTGTGTGTTTCCTCTCTCTACTGCACATCTTTCCATTGCTCTGCAGCCTCCCAGGCCACCTGCACTTTCTGAACTGCAAAAGCCCCATGGGAGGAATTGGCTCATGATGTCTTCCTCATGATGGCTTTAATTAAAGTGTGGGAAGCTGAGGAGGCTACAAGCTGCCATGGAAACTATTGTACAATGAAAGACAGGTCAATCACGCACGCTCCATGGACAGCTCATAAGTAAAGTAAGATCAAGAACCCCAAACCTAACCCATAAGAATTTCTCCAAAATGTTCTTCTTTGAATTTCTTTTCGAAAGCAATTGCTTTTCTATCAAACGGAATGAGAACAGTTGAAAAAATGTGGGAGAAATTTTCGGCACAGCACTAGTTTAAATGCTACTGACTTTTCCCTGCACGAGGAAGTGAATACCTGACATTTTCGCCAATAAAGCACATTTCAGGCATAGCATGGGAAGGTGAGAGTGTGTGCTTTTTATTTGTGTGTGTGCACGTATCTGCCTGAATGATGAGCAATGAGAGAGGGCTGTGCCATCATTTTAAACATGACAGACCAGTCCTTGGAATGTTCTCTTTGTGGAAGTTCTGGAAGGGTCAGCAACATCCCTGCTTCTCCATCACCAGGTGGAGCTGGCCTGGCATGGCCAGGAAGCCCCCTCTCCCTGAAGAGGCAGCAGGTCAAGACTTGGCCTTGCCTTCTGACTCAAGGGGAGATGCTCTCCCAAAGAACTGAGAGTGCCCTTTGGTATCCATGAAGAGCAGGAATTCACAGTAAGGAAGTGTCCTTTTCTAGAATTCATGGACATATGCAACTGTAGGTCAAGCTATAGCTATAGGCGGGCAGGGTAAAACTGGGGCCTGAGGACCAAATTCCATTTTGGAGAAGCTTTTGGGGGCCATGTTCCAATGCTGGGCAGGCCAAAGAAAAAAGTGTCATGGCCAAAATGGCAGAAATACCAGCATATTTTAGCTTAAAGTTCTCACTCTCCTTGGGGGAGGCATTCCAACCTTTCAGATTGAGGGAAAACTGCACAAAAGCCAGGAAACCACCAAGCAATCAGGGATTGAGGGAAAGGGGGTGGGGCCACGGGAAGGGGCCATGGATATCTGGGGATTCCCAGAGGGCCCGTTTGTGCAATGGCTTGAGGTTCGGCACCCCTAGGGTAGAACTACATGTTCTAAAGCAAACATGGGCTTCTGGACCTGTGTGTGCTGCCTAGCTGTGCTAATGCAGAGGTGTGTGTGTTGGGTCTTTGCTGGGAAGCCGGTGGGCGCTTAACCTTTCCTGTGCCCACCAAACGTCCCCTGCAGATGTTCCCCCTGTTTTCTCTCCTCACTTCTCCTCCAGAAGGGCTCCAAGACTGGAAGGAGCTTGGGTGCAAGGAAAAACACCCTCGCCCGCTTTTGCAGAGGAGCCTCAGCCATGCCTCCTCCCACCCACTGATTGTCCCCCTGCAAAAATGCCCCCTGCAATTTACATTGACTTTGTGCAACACGTCCTTGCCATTGTAACATGTAGTTCTGGTTTTAATTTGTTGAATGAAAGAAGCACAGCCGTTTTTCACTACGTGCCAGGAAGGCCCGCATTAATGAAATAAGCAATAGAATTATGAGAATGTGTTTATTCTTGTCCTGTGTTGTATTTTTAGTTTTTAATTTTCTTTAAACAGGTGAAAATCCTCAAAAATCCACGAGCATGGCTTGATGCTGCCACACAGATTTTCTATTCTCTTTCTTTAGCATTGGGGGGACACACAGCATATTCAAGCTACAACCCGCAAAAGTAGGTATAAAGGAGCTTAATTTTCCAGATTGTAGCTGTTTCTCACAGCCTGTCTGCGGATCTGCTGTTTTCAGCAGGCCAGTTCACCCAGTCAGATACTACTCCTACATGATGTATCTCAACCGTTCATACAGATGGGACTTAATGCATTTAGCCTGTCCTGGAGCCCTGCTGACACCTCCCTCTTGTATGTGAATAATGCCCTCTTGGTTACAAAAGCCACAACACACATCTCTGAACATCAGAAATAGAGAGAGTGATGATCCAAAACTTCCCTGCTTTCCCTGCCCCCTCAAACCAAAAGTATATTTTACACTGCGTTCTGTACTTGTAAACATTTTCTAAATTACATTTTCTAGCATTCTATATTTGAGTAAAATTGCGGAATAGCACAAAATGCACATGCTGAGGAAAATCCATCTACACTCCCAGTCCTGAACATACAATGTTCTGAACATACAATCCAAACATACAATATACATACACACATATATACTACATACAAACATACATATCCAAGCATACAATCCAAACATACAATATACATGCATACAATATACACACATACAATACACATACATACATACAAACATACATATCCAAACATACAACATCCAAACATCCAATGTTCTGAACAAACAATATTCTGAACATACAATCTACACTCCCAGTCCTGAACAATGGTCTGAAAGTTTTAGTAATGCTATTGTTGGCTAGTTTCTAAACATCTTGGGACAGGGGAAAATTATTTTAGGCCCTGATATTGGGTCTGAAATGAGAACACAGTGGGGATCTGTGCACCCCAGAGTAGCTGGTTCCCCCCCCCACTGTAGCTCCACCTACCATTCCCAGTTCCGCCCCTTAATTTTAGCATATAAACTGTGTAGTTGAGCCTCTTGAGGCATCCACAGCCCCTCTCTATTCAAATCCATTTTGATGTACTATTAGGCTGACCAGATACAAAGGAGGAACTCATGTACCTTTTAAAGAGAAAACATATATGCGTGTGCTTCCATATGGTTAGTATCGTGTTTAAACTGGGTTGGTAGCTTATGCCTCGCAACAAGAGCGCTCCATCATGGAGATACTCCTGGGTGTGGTCATGTTGCATGCGTATTCTCCAGCAACCCCATTTAAACAAGATGAAAACATGACACACTCAGCATTACATTCAAAGCAGGCTTAAATGATTATTAGTTGTAGCCACACCCAGGTGGTTACAAATAATGGCCAATGACCATGTGGCTGTCATGATGGGTGTTATAGGCCAATACATCTGGAGGCCACCAGGTTGGCAAAGGCTGCTATAACTTTCACAGTTGTGCACGTGACAGAGGCCGCTTGCTTCTCTCCCCCACCCCTTAAAAGTCTTGCTGCACTATTTAGACCCCCAACTCCTGCCCCTGACCCCTTCAAAGGTGCTTCTCCTTTCCAGTTGTTCAGCCTAAGAGGGAAAGATGGAGGAGTCCAGAAGACTTGTGACAAAGACTTGTCATCTTATGGCGTATGCTACGTTCCAGTTAGAATTATTCCTGTGCCCTGCATATGCTATGTTCCATTTTGAATTAGCCCTGTGCCCTGTTTGTGGCAACTTCCATCCGTTTATTGGTGGGAGGACTCAGTGCTGTCCTTTGTAGAGCTTAATCAGCTTGGATGTGAACTTTTCTCCTAGAAATGACTGTGAAAAGGACGCTCTTGTAATTGCAGTGGCAAACAGTCTGACGTCTATGTATGCCTCAATCCCAGTTTTTTCTATCCTGGGGTTCAAAGCAACAATGGGCTATTGGGACTGCTTGGATAGGTGAGCCATTACAGTTTCATGTATTAAACTTAGTCACCAATTTAATGTGTTGATTCAAGTCCTGTGTTCATTGTGTAGTATTTTGTCTTCTTCTGTTATGATTTAAGCTACTTTGAGGGGCCGTAGAGGGTAGAATTAAAACAATGTGTAGCATGGAACATATAAAGTTTTATTTTTAATATTAAAATGTCAAGTATAATTAAACAAACATAATTTATTTATTGATACAAGTATTTATATACATGAATCATAGGTCGATATGGCTGATCAGCCAATGTCAGTGTTTCCAATAACAATGGAGACTCTGAAGCCGTAAATGTGGCCAGACCAAACCTAGATTCCAACAAGTGTTGCAGTTGCAAGTATTGCCATTCAGCCTTAGTGGGTAAATCGTATTTAGCTTGCAGATCAGAGAATGACAGAAACTCATCGGCTGGACCCAATAATTGTCCAGACCCAATCATCTGTACGCCTTTATAAACACAGGTGCAGGCCAAAGTACAATGATATGCTAGTAACATATGGCCTGTAAACAAATCATGAAGGGATTAAGAGACACGTGCACTTTGAAGGTTTCAATAAACACCATTACGTTAAACCTTTAATTAGATTTGACTTTTCTCCGCAAACTGTGTCCGCAGGGAACCAATATAGTATAAAAGAATGATAAAATTGGAAGGGGACATTTAGGCCATCACGTCCACCCCACCCCACCCCGGCTCACTGCAAGAATCCAGTTTTATAGCATCCCTGACAGAGGCCTGTTCAGTCTCTGCTTGAATACCTCTAGTGACAGAGAGCCAATCACATCCCTAGGCAGTTGGTTTCATTGTCTGACTACTCTGTCAGGAAGTTTCTCCCAATGTTCAGCCGAAATCTGCCTACCTGTAGTGCATGTTCCGTGTGAATGTGTATTAAGTCAGGTATAGTTCTTTATATTAAAGACAATTTAGGGCACAATCCTATGCATGCCTAGTCAGAAAAAGTCCTACAGAAAGTCCCAGTGTTCCCCAGCCAGCCATGTACTTCTGCAGACCTCAGGGTTATTTATAGTGTGCTGATATTTCCTTCTTGTGCATGGGTGGTGCTGTTTAGGGCTACAAAGAGATCAGTATTAAGTACAAAGAGATAGTATATTAGTATATTGTTGGTTGTCTTTGTCAGGAAATATAGCAATGCAAATAAGTGACATCATTCCTGGCTTCCCTGACAGGAATATTAAAGACCTCACCGATGCATTTAATCTGACGCAGCAAAGCATCACAAGAGACAAGTATACCATTTGGTTTGAGTCCTTGAGCACATCATCTTCACAAAAAGTGGCTGCGCTTAAACTGAAAAAATGTGATCTTCAACATTTCCTGGATCAGGTATTATACAAACATAACAAAATGTGATGCAGTCATGAAAAAACTGGACTGATTTTGTTGTTGTGAAGAGGGTCTCAGTGGGGTCTGCCTGTGCTTAGATTTCACTGAGAAATGCACATCTGTGGTTGGGATACAGAGAGCTGTTTCAGGAATGCACAAAGACTTGGACAGGCCAACCACTAATGTCAACAGACTTCCCTTTTCAGGCCATTCCACAAACTATATGGCATAGGAGTGGGGACAGGTCCTACAAACACAACCAAAATCAACCCAAGGATATGAGGATGAAAATGTTTTTGAATGCCCAAATGTAGAAGGGAAGGAAATAGGCCATGAGTATATGGCAGAACATGATAGCCAATCGCAGAAGCCTAAGTGCCATAGTAAAAGAGGCACATGCCAGAGACATCTGGGGAGGGACACTGTGTATAGGTGTTTCTACGCAAATGCTAGAAGCCTCCGAGCCAACATTAGGAATTTGGAGTGCTTGGTTTTAAAGGAGAACCTGGATATAGTGGGCATTACAGAAACCTGGTGGAGTGAACTGGTGGGATATGGTCATCTCTGGATGTAAACTCTACAGGAAGGACAGGGAAGGGTGTACTGGGGGAGGTGTTGCCCTGTACGTCAGAGGGCATAGTGTCACGCAGACTAGAACATCTAAAAGGGGTAGGCTTTTCCACAGAAGCGCTGTGGGTGACAATACCGGACTCCAAAACTAATTTAGTGCTAGGAACATGCTATCGTCCCCCAGACCAGAATGCTCAGGGTGACCTTGAGATGGAAAACGAAATCAGGGAAGCCTCCAAATGAGGAAGTGTTGTTATAATGGGTGACTTCAATCACCCCGACATTGACTGGATAAATGCATGTTCCAGTCACAACAAAGAGGTTAAATTTCTTGATACCCTAAACAACTGTGCCCAAGAACAGTTGGTCATAGAACTGACCAGAGGGGAGGCAACCTTGGATTTAATCCTAAGTGGTGTTGCCCAGGACCTAGTACGAGATGTAAATGTTGTTGAACCAATTGGAAACAACGACCACAGTGCTATCAGATTGAATATATATTTAACTGGAAAATTGCCCAGGAAGTCCAGCACTGTCACATTTTACTTCAAAAGAGGAAGCTTCTCTAAAATGAAGAAACTGGTGAAAAGGAAGTTGAAAGGGGGAGTCAAGAGGGTTAAATCCCTTCAAAAAGTTTTGAGGTTACTCAAAACGACAATAATAGAAGTCCAGCTAAAATGTATAGCACAGGTTAGGAAAGGTAGCACCAAGTCCAAGATGTTGTTGGCATGGTTAATGAGCAGTGTCAAGGGAGCTATTAGAGAAAGGAGAGCTTTCTTCAGAAAATGGAGGTCTTGCCCAAGTGATGAAAACAAAAGGGAGCATAAGCTTGCATAAATGCGATGCAAGCAGACAATAAGAGATGCCAAAATGGCTGGGGAATACTGGGAGCTGTAGGCCTTTTCTCTGCCTAAACGTGCATAGGATTATGCCCTTAGGTAATTAAAGCAATTGTTCAAATTCAAACCTTCCCCTTCCCATTATCAGACATCCTGGCCTTTGCTTCTGACCTCCCCCCACCCCCTCTTGGTTATCTTTCTGCCAGCTTTAACCACTGGAAACCTGTCTTCAGTTATTTTTTCCCCCTCCTCTAGATCTGGCCACCATTTAGCCACCAGATCAGCCATAGCCAGTAGTGAGGGATGCTGGGAGTTGCATCCAACAACATCTGGAGGCCCGCACATTTCCCATCCCTGCTCTAGATGATGGCCAAGTTATGAGCTGGATCCAGGTGTAGGGGCATGCAACTGGGGTGGTGGAAGAGGACTTCTTCGTCCCTCCTCCCCAAAGCAGCTCTTTCAGTAGCCCCCTAAAAATGCTACATAGAGGGCTGGGCCCTCCTGCTGAATGGGGTAAGCTGTATTGTGTTTGGGGAGGGGGCATCTCCAAAATTCGGGCAGAAGCACCTTCTGTAAGCAGAGGCCTTCTGTCCGCAGAGGGAAGAATCTAGATCCAACCCCGTATTTTTGTCCACTTACTGTGGCAATGGTGAACAACCCAGCTTTTGCCTCTGCATTATAATGAGGGAGCAAGTACAGACTGATCCAGCTGGTTTGATCACTATCTGTTCAATCTGTGAATTTTGCAGAGTGCTTCTGGAAGTGGCTTGGCCTTTATTGTGTTCACAGAAGCTGTCGTTCGGATACCTGGAGCCCAAGCTTGGGCAATTCTGTTTTTTATCATGTTGTTCACTCTGGGCCTCACATCTGTGTTTGGACTCATTCAAAGTATCTTGACGTCTTTCACAGAGTTCCACATTGTGTCTAAATACTTATCCAAGGAGGCTGTGTGTGGTAAGGATATTCTCCAAAAGCTTTTCTCCTCTTTTTCAGCTTTTTCTGTGCTAACATTACCTAGTACTGTAATACTCGAAGAGATTCAGAATGCTTCATGTAAATTATTTCAGTAATCCTCACAACAACCCTGTGAAGTAGGTTAGCATTATCTCCATATTGCAGAGGGGCATTGAAGTATATCGACAGGTCACCTAGTGAGTTCATAGCTGAGATTATGGGTTGGATCCAGACTTATTCATACTTGGGGTAAACCCATAAAAACCAATGGGGCTTTAGTTAGGCATGACCAATGTAAGTCCTATTGATTTCAGCACATCTATTCTAAGAATGATTACATCTGGACCCAACCCAATATTTGGGCTGGGGATACCCCAGGTCCCTAGCTCACTCTCTTAGACACTATGCTATACATTGGTTTTAGATTATTCAGTTGTACAACAAACGAAATGCTAGAAACATGTCCGTCCAGCTGCTTTATCAGCTCCTTCTTGCAAGATATATATAAAAAAGGAAGAGTTTTGTGGCACTGGAAAGCCTAACAAGTGTATTATGGCATTAGGATTCATGGACTCAAGTCTGCTTCATTAGATGCATGAAGTGCTACCCTCGGTCCCAAACTCACAGCTGCAGTCTCTCAAGGACCAGGTGCTCCTTGGTCATCGCAAGAGTAAAGAAAGACAAAATCTCATGAGATCATGGGATTTCCCATGTCTTGTGAGTTGTGGGGGTGAGACTGTTGTCCTTCACCCCATATTTCCTGATTTAAAGATAAATTGCATAAATATATGCAATAATTATATTTCAAGACTGGCATCTGCATCTTCCTTACTGATTGCAATCCATGACTAACTGGAATCAGTAGCAGAAACTCTGTTTTTAATTATTTTGCATTGCACCCTTATATTCTGAGGGGGCTTTAGGGAGACGCCTGCACAAACAGCTAGATTGAGAAGTGGTTTGAGAGATCTGGGATTAGGCGAAACCAGAACAGACATGTTGGAATTATAAACAGATATTTAAATATCAGTGGCTAGTTTCTCTTGTATTTCTTACCCATTAACAGAAAGCTAAACTTTGTCTTCTCCAGGTATGATATGCCTTGCCTCCTTTTTGCTGGGTCTGTGCTTTACTCTGAGATCAGGGAGCTACTGGCTTGAGGTGTTTGATGGCTATGCAGGCTCCATGCCTCTGCTGATCATTGCTTTCTTTGAACTGATTGGTGTTATCTTTGTTTACGGAATGCAAAGGTAAGCTGGACTCTTCCACATACATGACAGTGTTGAGTCTTTCACCATCATTGTTATCCATAAGAAATTCTTAATAACAATAATAGCATTTAAATAGCACTTCAGTGTACTCAAAGTTCATCATGTACATTATCTCAGTAATCCTACAAGCAATGATGTAAGGGAGGCCAATATTATGATGCCCATATTGCAGAAAGAAGAGAATTCACTGCAGAAGTGAGATCTGAATTGGGGAATTCCTCATTCATAGCTCTGCTCTTAGACACTTGTCTACACTAGCTGTCAATAGCTTTCCAAACCTGCCTATGTTTTTTGCACCCTATGAATGCTAATATTTCACCACAGAAAATAAGTTTCATGGATTTTAATCAGGCTGCCATCCATTCTTAAGAAAATATGTTGTTTATTGGCGTAATGAGACCTTCCACAACCCTACCCGCCTTCCACAAACTGGTGCCCCTCAGATGTATTGGATTACAACTTCCAGCATCCCCCAAGTTTGAGGAAGGTTGCTTTATACAGTGTGTGATATATTTGAAAGTCCTCACAAACAACTCAAGGCAGATGACCATACAAGGCTGGATTCATAACTAAACATTTTCTATTAAGTAACAAAGCTAGTAGATATTTATTTATTAATTAAATTTATTAATCACTCATCTGGCCGGTCACCCGGCCACTCTGGGCGATGTACAGCAGTACAATTTAGAACAGTAAAATCACACATTAAACATTATTTAAAAATACCCTAACCCACCCCAAATGCCTGCCTGAATAACCAAGTTTTCATGGCAGAAGCTCATTAAAGAGGGGGCATGGCGGAGTTCCACAGAGTGGGGGCCACCACAGAGAAGGCCCTCTCCCGCGTCCTCACCAGCCTAGCTGTCCCGGCTGACGGGACAGAGAGAGGGCCATCCGAGGCTGATCTTGTTTGAGTGGCCTGTGTGGTGTTGCTGGAGGCACTCCTTGAGATAGGCTGGGCCGGAACGGTATAAGGTTTTAAAGGTCAAAACCAACACCTTGAATTTGGCCCGGAAAACAACTGGTAGCCAGTGCAACTCCTTCAGCACTGGAGTGATATGATCACACCGGCAGCTGTCTTTAATCAGGCGAGCTGCCGTATTCTGCGCCAGTTGCAACTTCTGAACCATCTTCAAGGGTAACCCCATGTAGAGCGCATTACAGTAGTCTAGACGAGAGGAGACTAGGGCATGTACTACCAATGGGAGCAGATGGTTGGGAAGGTAGGGGCACAGCCGCTGTATCAGATGGAGTTGATACAACAAACAGCAGATTCAGCATAACCCAATAATAAGTAAACATAACCGCAGATTCACTTGGATTCAAATATATAACAGTGAGCCCTGTAAGACCATGTTCTCAAGAAGTTCACCTAATTTCCCCTGCATGTTGTAATGTACTGCAGGATTCTGTGGTGATGGCAAAGCTCCTGGCAGTTATTGGTCAAGCTGACCTAATGACATAGCAGGTCCAAACATGCAGAAATGTCTCTGGCTTGCAGAGCTCAGATCCTCAGATTGTAGAGAACGGCAGGGTAGGCAGAAGGGTATTAGACCTGTCCTTGCCCCCGTAGCAAAGTCAAAACCAATTTAGTTAACCACTTGTACCACAGAGAATGCACATGAAAGAACAGAAAAAATATTTGCTGTATGGATCCTGGGAGACGACCATATGGCTGCCTTTACACTGTCTTGGCATTTATTTCCCTTCCTGAGTAACCTAGAAATGGTATCTAATCATAGGATTTTGGTGTCTAATCATTCAGTATCTAACCATAGGATTTTGTGGTCAACAGAGTGACTGGAAATGGTCTTAACAGCACTGGAAACAACAATATTAGGTTATCAGAGGTTTGCAGGCACAATTTCTGAAAATAATGACAGCGGCTTTACTCTCATGTCAGATGTTTGCAGTTAAGGCACAAAAACAGTACATAATAGGATATAATGCTTTATTAATTAGGTTATGTAGGATGCATCGGTTGACCATGGTGTTATAAAAAGCAGCCACCACATGCAGTCTCTCAAGGGCTTCTGAATCTTATCAGAACAGATAAGACAAAATGAAATATTTGGTTTTTCTAAAGCCACGGATACTGACAAGTACTTGTCCATTGCTAATACAGCACAGGAACTAAAGATACCGCTCATAAAAGGCAATCTTCCACTAACCTGGTGTTGTGGCTAATGGCTAAGAATACAGGCAGGCACATGGGAACACAAAAAGTCCTTCAGATATCCTAGTCCCAAGTTGTGAATGGCTTTAAAAGTCAAAACCAGCACTTTGAATTGAGCCTGGAAACAAACTGATCAAAATGCCCAGTCTCACAAGTGTATTTTGGAATAATTGCAGTTTCAGTTTTCACTGAAGTGGCAAACCAGTGTCTAGTCTGGTTTCAGACTGCAGACTTTAGATGGTGGTAGCAGGGGGAATGTCTCAAGACTGAATGTTCATCCATATTAAAAACAAACAAACCCAAACAACCCCCTCCATACATGTCATGGAGAAGGGTTCTAGTTCTAGTTTTCTGCATGGATGGAATTTTTAATATGAAGGAACATTAAACTATGTGAATCTCCACCTGTAGTCTGAAGTGGTACAGCCCAGGACCATGGTTTACTACTTTAGTGGGAACTAAGCCTGAACTTGGAGGCAAAGTTTCTGCAAGACTTTAATGATGGACGTTCTTCTTTGGATCAAGAGAGCCAACTCCATGGATGAGTTGACGTAGAATGTGATTGGAGAGACCTCTCCATTTTCCTACTTTACTTACTCTGCTCTGTGAAAAGTGCTCCAAGCAACAAACATTTTCATTGTTTGGCTAAGTGCACCATGTCATACCTGGTAATGAGTGGAACACAGGACCAGTTTCCACAGGCACATACACCACTTAACAACTCGTAGTTCGATGACTTGAATCTGAATGTGCTAGAGGATAGAATTTCCCTATCACCTGTGGTGTTATTGGATTGCATCCAGACTGGGTCAGGTTTAGAGTGGTCCCACTGAAATCAATGGGGCTTAAGAAAGTCATGACTAACATGTCCCACTGATTTCAGCAGGTCTACTTTAAGGATGACAAAGTCTGGATCCAACCCGTAGCCTTTTGTGCAAGTCAACATTTGAAGTTGCAGTCATCAAGTCATGAACGTGCGCATGTAAACTAGAGATTATACAAGCATGAAGTTTAATTGGACTGGTATCTAGTATGATGCAATGCAAGCGTCAAGGTTCCATTCTCCATAGATCTGTTAAGAACTGTAACCTGTTTGGCTCACAGGTTCTGTGATGATGTAGCATGGATGACAGGACGGCGACCAAATTTCTACTGGAAGGCATCATGGCAAGTTATCAGCCCCGTGTTAATGGTCACCGTGTTTTTGGCCTACTTAGCTGTTCAGAGGCCACCAAGCTACAGTGCATGGAACCCAAACTACGTATGTTACCTCTATACAACTAACTGATTCCTAGCCTTTGCGTTATTTGATGCATATCTCCAGTGTCTTGAACTCATGTGCTCCTAAAGCATAAAAGAGGCAGTGGTTGAAAACAGAGCCAGCCCAAGAACAAGGGAAATGGTTCATTAGGGCTAAAAGGCCATCCAGCTAAGGGCTGGCTCACACATGCACCAAACTGGCAATCCAGCTGAAGCTGGCAGCTTTTATTTCTCTGCTGTGTCATTTTATTGTGGTGTGTATCATTCATGGTTTTAAACAGTACATGTATTATTTTTGTGTAAGCTGCTCTGAGAGCACGGATATAACTATTTAAAATAAATAAATAAAGCCAGGCCAAGTGCTGCCCATGCCCCCTGCATTGGCTGGATGGGCTGCATTCATCTTTGCGGGGCACTGCTTGTACATACCTGCTGTGCATGTGGTAAGTCTACCACAGTAGGGCACTGTGTGTACCCCAAGGCAGATGTGCATGCCATTTCACATTCCAAAAGCTATCCAAATGCCCTCTGGTTCTACTGCTCACTATCAAATGTCAGCCTACATAAACACCTAGAGATGACGCGAAGCATTTTACACAGCCAAAAAGCAGTTTTGCAACAATAGTCCCTTTGAAGTCAAGGCAAAGCACAGAGCTCTTCACTTTTCCTCTTGGAACATTGTCAGTCTTTGCTTACCTCCCCACTTTGTAGCACTAACTTTAGTGTGGTTTTCATGTCATGCATTTGTTTCTCCTATAGGACGATTTTCCTGCAAAAGAGCCGAAAGCTTATCCCAAATGGGTTGTGCTCATCTGTGTCATGCTGGCAGCCATACCGTGTCTACTCATCCTATTTGGAGCAATTTACCATTTTGGGAAAGTTGTGCTGAAAAAGAAGGAGAAGCAAGTGCTACATCCGTCCAACAGCACTGTGGCTAATTGATCTTACTTTCTTTCACTGCAGTCCACACGCCCTTCCCATTTTTTAAAGTACCCCCAATGATGGTAACCTAATGAGAGTCAAGATGAAATGTTTTTTGTGTGAACTGTTGTGATGTCATAGTGGGAGTAGTATGCAAGTATTTCAAATAAATATGCCTTTGTTTATGAACTCTAGAATATTTGAAGGGCTTCACATATTTAAAGCATTTTAACTCCACTCCTCAGTCAAAGAGGCTCCCAGAACAGCTTCAGATCATCATCATCGTCATCATCAACAAAAGTCGGCCCATGCCCCAGGCTTACAATGTAAAAGACATGATACAAAAAAGAAAAAGGAGATGGGGAGGGATGAGGAAAAAATAAAACTCACACACCAGTTCTTAAAGCTATATTTCTTATAATGACCAGCTGGAGTGAAATAGTTCAGGTAGCCTGATGGAATGGCTACTTACAGGTGACCAATGAGGGAGAAGAGGTGCCCAAGGCAGCTAGTCTCTCGGTAGAGCCAATGCAGTAACTCTGCTTCCCTTCTCTCCTTGTGCTGCAGCCAAATGGAATGGCCATAATTATTTTGTAAGCCTTCCAACAGCTCTGTAAAGAGAGTCGGTCATGGTGCAGAGACTGAAAGTGGCTCTCCTGAGGCCACCTAGTTCATGGAAGAGGTGAGATTCAAAAAGGAGTTTTTCTGATTCAGTCTCATCAGGTGTGGGCAGACCTCAGGCTTGTGGGATCAACTTTGTTACCAGAACCCTGAAAGCCTGGTGCAGAAACCATACACTGAAAATAAAATAATGTGTTTTGAGTAACAGAACTGAATGTTGTTCCACACAAAAATTCACTCTTGGTTACCCCAACTTCTCTACATTTCAGCAGTATACTTGGGATGGGAGGGCTCATTTTATTGTTGCTTTTGTTAAACAACTGGGAGTCAGGAATCCTTGTCAATATGCCAGGAAATCCAGTTCTACTACTCCTGCATTGCATTATGACAGGTTTCACGGGTGGATGGAATTTCTTTTCTTAAACTGTGATTGGGCTGAACAATGATTGAGACATAGCAGAGACTACAGATACCCATAAGAACATAAGAAGAGCCCTGCTGGATCAGACTAAGGGTCCATCTAGTCCAGCATTCTGTTCACAGTGGCCAACCAGCTAGGTATGAGAAACCCACAAGCAGGACATGAGTGCAACAGCACCCTCCCACCCACATTCCCAGCAACTGGTGTATAGGTATACTGACTCTGATACTGGAGGTGGCATGTAGCCATCAGGACTAGCAGCCATAGATAGCCTTCTCCTCCAGGAATTTATCTAACTCCCTTTTAAAGCCATCCAAATTGGTGGCCTTCACTATGTCTTGTAGAAGTGAATTCCATAGTCTAACTCTGTGCTGTGTGAAGAAGTCCTTCCTTTTATCTGTCCTGAATCACCCACCAATCAGCTTCATGGGATGACCTGGGTTCTAGTATTTTGAGAGAGGGAGAAAAATGTATCCCTATCCGAATTCTCCACACCATGCATAATTTTGTAGACCTCTATCATGTCTCCCCTTACTCTTCTTTTTTCCAAGCTAAACAATCCCAGCAGTTGGGAAGTATCCCAGCATCTCTCATAGGGGAGATGCTCCAGCCCCTTGATCATTTTAGTTGCCTTTTTCCAGCTCTACAATATCCTTTTTTAGGTGTGGTGACCAGAACTCTACACAGTATTCCAAGTGTGGTCACACCATAGATTTGTATAAAGACAGTATGACACTGGCAGTTTTATTCTCAGATCCTTTTCTAATTATGCCCGACATGGAGTTTACCTTTTTTACAGCAGCTACACACTGGGTTGACATTTTCATCGAGCTGTCCACCACAACCCCAAGATCTCTTTCTTGGTTGGTCACTGCTAGCTCAGATCCCATTAGATTATACCTGAAGTTGGGATTTTTTGCCCCAACGCGAATCACTTTACACTTGCTTACAATGAACTGCATTTGCCGTTTAGATGCCCATTCTCCCAGTTTGGAGAGATCCTTTTGGAGCTCCTCACAATCCCTGCTTGTTTTAACCAACCTAAATAATTACGTGGCATCAGCAAACTTGGCCACTTCACTGCTCATTCTTAATTCCAGATCATTTATGAATAGGGTGAAAAGCATTAGTCCTAATACAGATCCCTGTGGGACCCCACTATTTACTTCCCTCTATTGGGAGAATTTACCATTTATTCCTACTCTACGCTTTCTGTTCTTCAACCAGTTACTGATCCATAAGAGGACCTCTCCTCTTATCCATGACTGCTAAGTTTGCTCAGGACTCTTTGGTGAGGGACTTTGTCAAACGCCTTTGGAAGTCCAAGTAAATAATGTCTACTGGATCACCCCTATCTACATGTTTACTGACACTCTCAAAGAACTCTAAAAGATTAGTGAGACAGGACTTGCCTTTGCGGAAGCTGTGTTGATTCTTTTTCAGCAGGGCTTGTCTTTCTATATGCTTACTAATTTTATAGTTAATAATGCCTTCAACCAATTTACGTGGAACAGACATCAAGCTAACTGGTCTGTAATTTCCCGGATCTCCTAGGATCCCTTTTTGAAAATTGGTGTTACATTGGCCATCTTCCAGTCCTCTGGTGTAGAGGCTGATCTTAGGGACATGTTGCATATTTTGGTTAGAAGATCAACAATTACATATTTGAGTTCTTTGAGAATTCTAGGATGGATACCACCTGGGCCCAGTTATTTATTTGCTTTCAATTTATCAATAAGGTTGAGAACTTCATCTTTTGTCACCACTATTTGCCTCAGTTCCCCAGACTCCCTTCCTGAAAACATTAGTTCAGGCACAGGTATCTGTCCTATAACTTTTGCAGGAAGACAGATGAGAAGAATTCATGCATCTTCGCTGCAATCTCCTTGTCTTCCTTCAGTACTGCTTTAACTCCATTGTCATCCAATGGTCCAAGTGCCCCCACAGCTGGTTTTCTGCTTCTGATATATTTAAAGAATTCTTTATTGTTGGCCTTGATGCTGTTAGTGATATGCTCTTCAAAATGCTTTTTTGCATCTCTTATTGTCTGCTTGCATCAACTTTGTGTAAACTTGTGTTCCCTTTTGTTCTCCTCACTTCGGCAGACTTCCTTTTTCTGAAGGAAGCTCTCTTTTCTCTAATAGCTCCCTTGACACTGCTCATTAACCATGTCGGCGACCTCTTGGACTTGGTGCTACCTTTCCTAACCTGAGGTATACATTTTAGCTGGGCTTCTACTATTGTGGTTTTGAGTAACTGCCAAGCATTTTGAAGGGATTTAATCCTCTTGACTCCTCCTTTTAACTTTTTTTTTCACCAGTTCCCTCATTTTAGAGAAGTTTCCTGTTTTGAAGTCAAATGTGACTGTGTTGGGCAATTTTCCACTTAAATATATATTAAATCTGATAGCACTGTGGTCACTGTTTCCAAATGGTTCAACATTTATATCTCATACTAGGTCCTGGGTGACACCACTCAGGATTAAATCAAAGGCTGCTTCCCCTCTGGTCAGTTCCATGACCAGCACAATCGTTTAGGGCACAGTCGTTTAGGTCATCAAGAAATTTAACCTCTTTTTCGTGACTGGAACATGCATTTATCCAGTCAACGTGGGGATAATTGAAGTCACCCATTGTTACAACATTTCCTTGTTTGGAGGCCTCTCTGATTTTGTTTTCCATCTCAAGGTCACTCTGAGCATTCTGGTCTGGGGGACAATAGCATGTTCCTAGCACTAAATTAGCTTTGGAGCCTGGTATTGTCACCCACAGCACTTCTGTGGAAGAGCCTACTCCTTTTAGGTGTTCTAGTCTGCTTGACACTATGCCCTCTGACGTACAGTGCAACACCTCCCCCAGTATTCCCTTCCCTGTTCTTCCTGTAGAGTTTACATCCAGAGATGACCATATCCCACTGGTTCTCTCCATTCCACCAGGTTTCTGTAATGCCCACTATATCCAGGTTCTCCTTTAAAACCAAGCACCCCAATTCTCCTATTTTGGCTTGGAGGCGTCTAGCATTTGCATAGAAACACCTCCCTCTCCAGATGCCTCTGCCATGTGCATCTTTTGCTATGGGACTTTGGCCTTTTTGACTGGCTATTATGTTCTACCATGTACTCCTAGCCTCTTTCCTCCCCTTCTACATTTGGGCAATCAAAAACATTTTCATCTTCATCCCCTTGGGATGATTTAACCCAAACCAGATGCTTCCCAGCTTCTGTAGGTTTTCCCCCAAATGATTTCTACTCTTGTTGGAATTTAGATCAATGTGCTGTTGTATTATTTATTAGAAAATGTTACAAAATGCATTGGAAGGGCAGAATGTATCACATAGGTGAGCTAACATGTAAACCAATAAAATCACACCAGCATCTATGCTAAAATAATGGACTGGATTATCTTGAGCTCAAATACATATAGATTTGACATAACTTTCCTATGTGCTATATTTCATGAGAAGTAGAATGTTGACTATGATCTCTCATACCCCACACATACCACTCCAATGCATTGTAGGCAAGTTTTGAAAAGTTTACTCAATAATGACAGCTTACGTGCTAATGATCAATCATGAACAGAAACAGTCACATGAAATCACAGTATTTGGCTAGCAGACTAACTGGACATAATCCAGCAAGCCACAGCTAAATCCCATTCAAATCAATGGGACTTCTGTGCCTTGTTGTCTGAAATCTAGGTAACTACAACCCATTTCTGCTAAACTGGAGATTTCCCTCCTACCAAGTAAAACATACATTATTTGTAGAAACAATAGTACACTAGCATGGAGAGGAATAGAACTTCATTTATATCTATCAACCTGGCTAGTCATGTCATTTACCATTCATATGGATTATTCCAGCCTATAAGTAGACAAGTCATTACCAAGGGAGATACAGTAACCTTGACAATGTTGTTCATCTTGTTTCCCAGTTAGCATGACAAATGAGTGCTCTATTATGCCACCAAAGTACTAGGGAAGGGGACAATGATTTCTCCAATGTAGGTTTAATGTCTGCAATAAAACTACAACAATATCTTGCATCTATATGCTTGAGTGCGTATTCTAATCTCAGATTCATCTGACGCTCTCACATATAAATGTCTGCCGGTTGAGAGTAAGCAAAACAAGCCCCTGGCTACTTTGAAAAAGGAGTATCCATTGTGAATTACTGTTCTTGCTGATAAACCATGCAAATTATAATAATTGTATCAAACATGTAAGTCATGAAATGTTTTAGAAAACCTCAGGATTTTTCAGCAAGGTTTAAGAGAAACTACATGGGTCCGACACCAACAATAATAAAAATAACACATACCACCTAGTACGAAAATATGGGATACATGTTTACAGCAGTCTCAGAGAATAGAATACAGAAACTGGTTGCCACAAATCACTTTGTAACCAAGATAACAGAATAGGCAGTTAGCTCACCATTGCTGGAGTATAGAAAAATATTTTTTTCCTTATTTAAAATAAAAACACAAGATTTTCAGGCCAGATACAATATTTACATCCAAAACAAAAAATATGGGGAACACCCTATAATTTCTTGGCTTACATTCTGATTAAGGAAATATTTCCAGTGATGCCTTTGTGCTCATCATCCATTCATGGAAGTGCACATTCCTTTCCAAGGAAGAAGACTGGCCAGCAGGCACCAAAGTACTACAGTTTTCCTGCTTTGAAATACATGTCAAGAAGACTCATTGACAGATTTCTTTTCCCCAAACTTAGGAAAACATTTCACAATTTATCTATAATGGGACTCTAGAGGCCATTTTTGCTTTGCGTGTTCAAGAGAGACAGCTACCTGCTCAGATTTGATTTTGTGCGTGCGTGAAAGACAGAAAACCAAACCAAAGTGGTTTAAAATTTCACCTCTGACTGGACAAGGCAAATCTGTTAAAAAGGACTTATTATATTCTCAGCTATTCTGTAGGCAAAAGTCTTAAGAGAACGTATGTGTGGAGAAGAATGTGGTCATAAACCTTTAATCCAGGATGGCTCTGAAGTCTTCATACAGAGGTGGCTCTGTCACTTCCTTCAGGAGCTTCATGGTAGATTCTGGAATCTGCTGAAGCAACCGTAATTTACCTACAAAAATGGTGCCATTAGTCAATGTTCAGACATGTAAGTAATTCAGAATACACTAGGCCACCATCAGGCAAAATAGACATTACTTTAAATCTGTATCTAGCAGCTATGTCTTTTTTTTCCAGTTCTACTCTAGAGGAGGCACAGGGTCCCAATCCAGATTCCAGTGTGTGGGCAGCTTTTGAACATCTGGACTGGGCTCCCTGCACCTACTCTAGAATAAAAATGAAAAAAAGACACAGCTGCTAGATACAGATTTAAAGTAATGTCTGTTTTGGCCCCAAGTGCTAGGCTTAAGACAAAAGCTAAGCCAAATTCACTGGGAATGTTCCTCCACCTCTATGCTTACAAAGACCCCTTCTTGGGACTAAATGAGACATGATGATTTGAGCCTTGCTCAAAGTGCTGTGTTATTTTTAAACTGTTTACAGCTGCAGTGGCCATGACCAATTTTCATTGGGACAATAGCATGCTGAGAAGCTGTTATTTTTGTAAAAAAAACAACAACCCCTTCCTCCCCGGGCTCAGTCCCAACAAAAATCCATCTCCCCCCTCCCCCATGGCAAATACTGGCCCAGAAGGTACCTATGGGAGCTTGTTTTCTGGGACTAACAGCTGCCACAGGATGAGGATTGTCATATGGACTGTGGCAGAGGAGGAAAAAGTTAACCTTCCCTTCACATATGCTATCACACTGTTGAAAAATAAACCAGGTTATTTCTGTCTTTTGGGGACTTCTGAATAAATCTGGGGAGTAGCTGTCAGTGCATCTCTAATCAAAGACACTGAATTACATGGCTGAAATCTGCAACAAGGCTACTTTGTACAATGTCCTCGATAATAATCTATATCTTAAACATGTGTTACAGATTAGCTTTTATTGCAAGAACAATGCCAGTGACTGTACAGATAAGATTCACCAATTAGATCATGAAGATCTAGGCAATATTAACTTGACATCATAAAAACCTGTATATCCTTAATGCACCATAATTGTATCTAAAAATAGTTCAACTGAGTCAGAAAGCTTAGGCTTCTACTAGCACACCACCACCACCAAAAGAAAAATACCCTAATTTCTCAAAAGCACCCTTAGATATTTAATTAACAAATACTTTTTCTTACCAACAGCAATGATCACAGTAACTAAAAACAGAAATTCACCTTAAGAATAAGTTTGCATCTTTAGTTGAAGCAGAAATGAGTAGCATAGTTTTACATTGCTAAACTTAATTTTTATTAGCATAGGGCTCCAGCGCACAAGGATGACTGGGAATGGAAGCAGTCTTCTGCATACATAGCAGTTGCCGGTGAACACTGCAGTGCTCACTGAGGCCCTATTTAAGTAGACAGAGATGCACAGAGATATGTACACTCATTTGGGAGCTGACCGCAATTAGAGCTGGACTGGGACCCCACCGTAGCTCTGTTTGTGCGTTCCCTCTCCTGTCTCCCCTGCAGTTCTAAATCATGTAGGGAGGCCTACACGAGTGCAAGAGCCCCACCCCCCATGTTCACTCCAACACATGGAGGGCTGCAAAGCCAGCTCATTGGGAATGCAATGCCCAAGAAGCACGTCCCCATTCTCCCCCCTCACACAACAGGGAACGCGTGAGGAGCAACGCCCAAATAGGGCTTAGGTGGAAACTCTCATGGAGAGAAACACAGTATATGAGGAACATCAAAGTGGAGAAGTACTTACATTGTTCGAGTGGCACAAGAAGGCACTTGTAAATAACTCTGTGATTTGCCAGTTTAATACTGAAGGCATGATAGGAGAGCCACTGTGTTGCTTCATAGGTAAGTGGAGCTGCAGTACCGGCAGGAGAAAAAGAGAGCTCTAGGAGTAAAACAAAGCAACACTTGAGTTTCTTTACTTAAGAGATGGATGTCCCACACTTTCAACAGGGCATTTTTTTGGGGGGGGTAGCTTGAATTTGAGGAGGGCCCATACTTCAGTGGCAGAGCACATGCTTTGCACGTATAAGGATTCAACCCCAACATCTCCCGTTAAAAGGAACATGTAGCAGATGACGGGAAAAAACATAGCTCGTAGTGATTAAAGGGAAGTGAATCATAATGATTAAAGGGAAGTGGTGCCACGTCACTGGCACCATCCTTGACAATGGGTCCATGCTGCTGGCTTCACCCCTGAGCTCTGCATGTTGAGCGAAGATCAGAAGGAAGAGCCTGTTGTACTCATGGAGGCTCTTCTATACAGCCCCATTTCCTTTTAGTGTGTGAACAGGGCTTATCTCAAAGGACTTGTTCTTTGGAATAGACTTGCTCTTTCTGAACTTTTGAGAGGAATGTCAGAAAACTGACCTATTCTAAGTGCGTCCCTGCCAGCACCGCACTATTGCCAGCCTGTCCACAGCAACCAGTTCCTCCACCCCTTCCAGCCAGTGGGGACCAAAGGAGAGCTGGGGGCATGCAGAAATGGGAGGGCTGCTCTTTCGGCTTTAGTGAGAGATCACAAGTCTTGGCAAACTACAATCCCAAAGGTTACTTGTGTTGGGAACTTCCTGGTGGTAAGACTTTCAGGCCTAATGAAGACACAAGGTAAACCCCAACATGCATTTCCAGTCACTGATGCTAGCAGGTAGAGTTGAGAGGGAAAGGGGTTATTTCCGAACCTAGTCAAAATAGAAAATACTGGGCTAGACAGACAAACAGTTTGGCTGACAATATAAGGCAGCTCTCCATGTACATTTTAAAGAAATTGCTCAATTAGACTAACAAAATTCAAGATTGCAAATATCAATTTGTGTGAATCAAATCAAATCAGATTTTCCTAGATTTCCCCTAGAAAAGAAACCCTCCTTTTCTTCTTTTTCCTACAGAGCAGAGTAATGATAGGTGCAGAGCTATTGGTAAAAGATGGACAACAGTAATATATGTTTTAAGGGAAGTGGTTGGAAGTCATGGCAAACACTGTAGATTTTCAGAATACGTTGCTGCAATGGTGTAGACTCTAAAGACATTTTTAAATGTATATTCTTTTAAATACAAGATGGGATTCCCACAATTTGGAGCTCTCAAATTCGGTAAACTTCCTTGGAAAAATAGGATGTGATCATCTCAACTCACTGGACATTTGCAATCTAGCATGGACGTGAGCAGGAATCAAATGCCATGAAATGCTGAGATAAAGTATGAATAATGGCTACTTTAGCCTCCATGCTTCACTGGGAAGTTTTTGTTTAGAGCAAATTCTGTGCAAGTTCATATCTCTAGCTTCTTATAGATTTGTTAGAAAATACTATATGGACGGAGTAGCAAATCTCTTAACAACTAATAAAACAGAAATAGCAATGACCCAGTTCGCATTTAACAACCAACCATGGGTTAAGGAACAGGAATGCCCTGTTCCTGGGTTGTTTGGTGTGGTATCCAAACCCAGCACTCTGGGTTGTTTAGGGAGAAACAAGCCAGAGTTTGAACCCATGGTTTGTTGTTGTCCCTCAACAACCCCGAGTTCTGAGTTTGCATCAAACAATGCAGGAACAGGGCATTAGGGTTACACAACCTATGTATTGTAATCCCATGCACACTAGCATGGGAGCAAACACAGTGCATAGGACCAGGCTGTTAGCTTGTCATTTAGATTTTTAAAAGTATCTATATCATGCGTTGATCTAGATTGCTATTTCATGAACGGAAGGGCTCCTTATGTTCACAGAAGGCACCAGGATCTACTGGAGGCTCCCCATTCTAGGAAAAGGGTGAAAATGTGATTTCTGCAACTTCTTCTTCCCCCTGCAGCCCCATGTCACCTCTCATACTGCTTCAGGGGGATCCTTCAGCCTTCCAAAGCAGCTTTTCAGGAGGCACAGGGGGAAGGAGGAATTACGAAGGAATTGCCTCCCTGCCCCTTCCTCCAGCATAAGCAGGAATCTGCTAAGCGCTACTCTGGATCCATCCCCATATAGATGGAGAGCAGTGGCCCATTACCTTTCAGGCCGTCATGCCAGAATCTGAAAATGTCTCCTAATTATGTATATACTGCACTGGAATTTGCTTTCTGAATAGACATGCTGGCTGCAATGAATTCATGTACTAATGAATGTTCTGTAGAAAAGCACTCTAAGGACCAAACTAGATATGACACTAAATGCAGTACAGGAAATTGCATCTCACTTCACCCATTGGGGGGCAGAGGAAGCAACCAGGATTGGGACTTTAACCCTTCATCCTCCATGGACATGACAAAAATCATTACACCCAAGCTGTAGCCAATGATAACTTGCCTCTCAAGCCAAATAGCAGCTTGTTGAGGAGGAGGGTTTTCATTGGGACTGCTGCACAGGAGGAAGGGATGAACTGCCCCTCCCTACGTGCCACACTGTGATAGTGTCTCCTCCCAGCCTCAACAACAGCTATTTGTAGTGAGAGAGAGAGAGAGAGAGAAAGAGATGTAATTTTCAGTGATGCATTTAGCATCATTTCTAGTTTGGCCCTACACAAGAGAAGCAAGTCAGAAAAAACTAGTCCAGCAGACATCCCCAACAAGGATCTTGGATCGTGTTTTTAAGACATTTACATAACCTACCTGCATTTTTGGCTTTCAAAATAGAGAAGCAGCATGAAGTGATATCAGAGATTACCCTCAGGAAGAATTTGGGATTATTTTTAATTTGTTGATTAAAAGGAAGCTGAAGAACACATGCATGAAACCTAGGATTTAAAAAAGAGAACCTTTCATTGTTTAACATTCAGTGTGCATAGAACTTCAGCCCTATTAGGAAGTAAATTCCAGTTAACTGAGTGGGAAATAGAGTTGGTGTTTGAAACCAGGCAACTGCCTGAGAGAGGGTGGCTTTGGCCACGGTAACAATTTGCTTCACTCTTGCACATCATTGCTGGGGCTTTCCAAGAGATGATCTACTGTTTGGGATCTCTTTTATTTTCCTCCACAGCTGTTGCACAGAAGAGTGACATGACCCACAGAGATTAAAGAGCCAAGCCGGATGGTTTCCGATGACATCCTAAGCCATTCCTATTTGGCCTTGACCAAAGTATATGTTCTTTATGATAAGCAGATGTTTGCAGGGAGGGGGGAGAAAAACAAATCCTTGCAGGAGAAAAGGTTTCTGTTCACTTGTAAAGTCGTTAAAAGATTATCAGTACTTAAGAAAGTGAAGATGGGACTTCTAATGCATTAAGGGGAAGGCTGAAAGGACGCAGGTCAAAGTCCTGGCAGATTTATCCAGACATAATGTTCCAGAGGAAAAAACTGGTTAATGAGTTACATGCTTACCATCTAATTTTTGACAGGAGGGGAGATGAAAGAGGGAGAGGAGCAGGGGAAAGAAGCAAGTGCAGTTACACATACACAGGTTTTGTTTCAATGGAGGTGAACTTAACTGGTGCTGAAGATCAGAATCTGATTTTCGACCTGGGGATGTTGCAGACCCACCCCCTGGTTAAGTTCAGTTCAACTTGGCACTAACCCAGAGAAAACTCTTAATGCAGATAAACATTTTAAGACCCAGATTTTGTTCATTCCTGTTTTGCTCCATAATGCCGGTCAGGAGGCCACCACAAGGAATGCTTGGGTCAAGCTGGAGTAGGACTCAAGGTACAAAACTGTGACAATTAACTCTGAATTAACTCTGTGCTTGGCCATCATGATTGGTCCTTGTTCGCCATGCTGCTATGTCTTTAAGCATTCCCCTTGATTTTCCTTCTACAGCCTCTGACCATTGTGTGTGGAACCAAAGGTTCCCCCAAATTACTGGGGCCAAACTCATTTTCTACCCAGTTCCTTTTCTTTAAAAAAGATTTCTTTAAAAAGGATTTAACTGGAGGATTTCTGGGTGAGCTTCTCCTTGTGCTTCTCTCTAGGATATTTGAAAGTGCCAAAACAGCAACCTACGAAGAGGGTGGCAGCCAAGCAGCATTTTCCACTGTAGGCCTCTGGGAGGGTGGAGAAGGGGGCAACTGGGCAAGTCTGATCGGCAAGAAGCCTGTAGACAGTCAAGCCCCAGCATTTTCAAATATGTGAGTCCTCACTGAGATCACCCACAGGGAAGAATGGGGTTGATGCAGGGCCAGGTTAAAACTCTGGTGGAGGGGAAGACGGGCTGTGAGGCTCCTACTGCTTGTAGGCCCAGTCGCCTGAGGCTGGAGGTAAAGTGGAACAGGGAGAAGGGGCTGAAGGAACTAGGCAAATGGGGAAGCAGCAGCAAAGTCAGTGTAGTGTAGTGGTGAGAGTGTTGGACTGGGAGCCAGGAGATCTGGGTTCTAGTCTCCACTCAGCCATGGAGCCTCACTGGATGAGTTTGGGCCAGTCACAGACCCAACATACCTCACAGGGTTGTTGTTGTGAGGATAAAATGGAGAGGAGGAGGATAACGTAAGTCGCCTTGGGTTCTTTGCAAGAGGAAAAAAGGCGGGATATAAATGCAATAAATACATACATACATACATACTAGTGAGCATATAGCAATAAGTCCAAGGGAACTACTAAAACAGCCTTCACCAACCTGATGCCCTCTAGATGTGTTGAACTGCAAACCTCATCATTCCCAACTAGCATATCTGGAGGGCACCAGGATGGGGAAGGCTTTATTAAAAGAAATATGTGATTCGCTGGGATTCAATATGTGAATCTAAAGGTAGCACAAGCCCTGTAGGAACACAGCACCTTGTAAATTTCCCCTGTAGAACAGACAAACCTTAAGTCACCTATGGGGCACTTATGAAGAACAGCTCCCCCAAGCACCACATGCTCTGTACTTTGTGGGCACACTGTGATTGTCGAGATAATACAAGGGCTAAGGGAAATGGATTTTTAAAAAACAAACTGAAGGAACTGATGAGTACAGCAGTGCTGAAAGCATAGCACTAAATGAAAAACATTATGAGGAGTCTGGAAAGGACCCTTGAAGCAAGATGCTCCACACTTCCTAAATTCAAAAATGGGAAGCCAATTGTGAAGGTGATGTTGACACTCCTACATGGCATGGAAGAAGCATCATCAACACAGGGTCAAAAGTTCTAGGTGTGTTTAAAACACTGTGTTAGTGACCTTGCAACACGCACCACTGGAAGGTGAGACTTTACATTTCCCTAACCCACAGCACCTTCCAGTGGCATTTAATGGTACTGAAGCTTTGGAAGTTATTGCACATACCTGTAAGCCTGTAGCAGAAGTATCTTGTAAATGTTAATGCAGACTGTCCTAAGACTATTGATCTAAATTTAGAGAGTGGGAGGGTAGAGAGAGAAAAAAAAGTTACACTATTTTGGAAGTTTCTACCACGTAAAACAAATATTTGGGCTAAAAAAAATCAGAACAAAACAGTAGCATGGGGTAACTATTTTATGCAGAGATACAAAGGAATTGGAATCGCATGAAGTCATGCTACAGTACTGCCAAATGGCATTAAATGTTTAGACTTGACTGCACATTTAGAATCATTCTGCCTGAAGGGCTTCATCTAGGGATCACAGTTATGTTTCGCACTTTCTTACCTGTAAATCTACAAATAAACTGTGGCATTTCAGCTGTAGGACTGCAAGCAGTTTATTTCTCATGCTCACACCGGCTTTGCTGTTAAAGTTGAAAGTGAGGCTTGATCTGATAGATGTACAGGCATAACTGCAATAGGTGGTAACCAGGAGGAGAGAAATTGAACGAGCAGATTAAAGCAATCCCTTGATCCAAGCAATTGTCTGGCTTAGTTAGATTTTGCCTACTAATATTACAGCATCTTATTTCATTTAAAATACTGACGCTGGGTTGAATAAAAACATTAAAATTACTTGCGTCATAAAAATACACTTGGAGAGCACAAATCGATATAGCGAATTCTGCTTTTATTAAAAGCTACATATATCAACAGTTGTGTCACTATGGCTGGAACAAAAAGAACAGGTTAAAGTTTAACCACAAACAATGCACAGTTGCCAGCTAAAGGGGTAATGTACCTGGCACAACCAGGCCTACTGACTGGCTGGAGAGTTTATTCCTTCCATCTCAGACTGTGCACGGTCAACAATAAAGGGGCTCCCTGGGTTTAGTATTTATTTTGCTTAAAACATTTATGTACCAGCCTTCATGCTATTCAGGTTTCAGAGAGGCAGTGCACAATTTAACGTTACTTCACAACAAAACAAAAGTAAATCAGCAATTAAACATTAAAAACCCTTAAACAAAGCTAAAAGCTTTGCAGGGCTCCTGTGCACATGCTGGCTTTTGTAGTAACTTTTACAGAGCTTTGGCATACAAATCCCTCTTTGGATACAAGGGTGGCACAAAAGTACGCATAGCTATCGGAGCACACGTGGAGCCTTGGACAAGCATTTGGGCACAAAGGAAAGAGGCTGTCTGAATTGTTCATAACATTTATCATCCTGGCATGGAATGAGTGGGTAGCCAGCCAAACAGGCATGCATCTCCACACAGAACAATTTAGACAGCCAGCTTGTCCTCCACATGGTGCAACTGAGGCTGAAAAATAAAGGGGCTCGCAACTTGCTGAACGGTCATGTAAACTGGTCCCAAGCTTTTCATCACAGAAGCCTACATGTATGTCCCGTTATCAGACCTGCACAACTTGTAACTCGCCAATACAAATAGAGCCCATCAGTGACTGAACCCGTCTTGTCTCCTTGTCCTGGCCCCCTCCCCGTTCTCATCACTTCTCCTTTTCATTCCCTGGCTTTAAATTTCTTTTATTTTTCAGTGCCTTAAAAATGTGCAAATGGGGTCATTGTTATTATTTTTGTCGGTCTTTCGTAAGCGTGCAAGTGCACACTTATGCCTGTTCAATAGGTAGTCTTGCCTGGTCAATTTCTTTGTATGTTTCAGCTCTCAAAGGGAGTGGCGAAGTGGAGGTTACATACAAGGAAATTGACATGATTAGGTTGAATATAGGCTAATTTGCACACAGTTGCGAAGGACGGGGGAGAAATAATAGTAAGAGAAAAGAGGGACCCAGTAACGCAATTCAGAAGAACCAAAGATCGGGGGGAAAGGCAAACAGAGTAAGTGCACCAAAATGTGGGGATGATAATATCTCCCCTTGGCCACATGATCCTCTTGCTTTTAAGTGTCGGTGTTGGACTGATACTTCTCAGTGTCTTCCACCTTTTCAACGCTTCCCCAACTCTTCAGATACTTAATATTTTCACAGCTTCTTTTTGGAACAGTTACTGCTGCAGTTACTGCACTGCAGCAGATGTGCACAAATCTCCCTGACGGTTTTTTTTTAAAACCCAGAGAAGGCAGCTGCATGGGATGGAGTGAATGGGCCCCTGGTGGGGGGGAGGGTGAAGGTAAAGCTGGTGTGGGTGCCCCATTTGCTCCATCCTTCAACTGTTTTTTTTTTAAACTGTCAGGAATATTAGCACAAATTCAATGGCTGGGAAGTAAATGGAAAGGAAATCTGTGCACCTGCAGTAACTGCTCCCTTACTGCAGATGTGCAAATTTCCCCTCCATTTACTGTCAGGGAGCGCAGTAACTGCTTCGAAAAGAACTGCAAAAGGGTGAGGGAGTTAATATCACCTCTTTCTGGAGTAGCTGGAGAGTCAAGGAAGTGTTGAAAAGGTTGAGGATGCTGCGAAGTGTGAGTGCAACACTTAAAAGCGAGAGGATCACACTGCAAAGGGGGATATATTGTCATCCCCCTCCCATTTTGGTGCACTTACACCTCCCCCTTTTCAGTGTTTCTGAATCGCTCTACTGGGTCCCTCCTTTCTCTTACTATTTCTCCCCCAGTCCTTCGCAACTGTGAGCAAATTAGCCTATATGCAGCCTCATCTTGTTAATTTCCTTGTATGTTACCTACTCTACTTTGCTGTGCCCTTCGACTGAAACCTACAAGGAAATTGACCAGGCAAGACTACACATATCAGAAAGCCATAAGTGCGCCCTTGGGAAAGACTGACAAAAATAATAATAAATTATGACCCATTTGCACATTTTTAAGGCACCAAAAAATAAAATTTAAACAAGCCGGGGAGCGAGTGACAGTCATTCCAAAGTGCTGTTTCGGCATCAGTGGAAGGGCAATCACTGGCAAGGGAGACTGGAGGTGGAGCTGGTGAGATCACAAAGAGGAACGGGCTTTTTTCCTGCTCTTGCCAAGCAGCAACATAGCCGATCCTGGCAACCAATGGTAAAATCGTTCCCCCAGGTTTGGACAACACAACCCATCATGGGTACGAACAACCTTACAACAAGCCATAGGTTCTTTGTGTGGCTTGTTCGCGAAAAATAAGCCACCCCATGGAAAACATGCCAGGTTCAGATGACATGACAACCAACCATAGCTGAATGCCCATGGTGGGCTGTTGTGTTATGCAAGCCCAGTCAGGCACCTGATGGTGGGCTCTGCTTAGCTTTCACAAGCTGTGCAGACCTATGCTATATGCAAGTCTGAATGGAACACGTTTGTTTGTGGTAGAAGCTCTTATGCTCATGTTTTTACTCTAGCAGTAAACGTTAATTAGGGCCATTAACTAATTAAAAATGTTTTAGTTGATTAATCACCTGCATCTTAACTGATGAAGTTTAAATTAATTAGTATATCACTAAAACATGTTTTTTGGAGAAATCGAAGTGTAAGTGTACTTACAAATTTACAAATAAAAGCTACCCAATCATTGTTAAGACCATTTTATATATTTTAAAAATTTCCTATTCGAGTCAACTCACAAAAACCAAAATAGCCTCAGGAAAATAAGCATGCTTACTCACACTGTTTAAATTCTGAACTTGTCAATTGAAGTTAGCCCTGACTGATTAATCAGCTAAAGCTTCAGTTGATTAATCTAGCGATTAGAGCATACAGTCTTGACATGATTGGAAATGCTGATTCTATTTACCTTGAGTAATCACAATAAACTTCAAGGGTCTGTGTACAAATTAACAATCCACACCACGGGATTACACAGCAAGCTGGTAATTGTTTGAACTCTGAACATCCAGGGATATCTTCATCAACAGGAAAATTCACCACTGTCTTAGATGGGTTTATAACAAAGCCATACTCTGGAATGCCCATGGCCAAAGTCCTAAATTAATGAAAATGCATGGTTAAAAGTGTTTTCTACACAGGCACACAAAATAAGACATGGTCTCTTCTAGTGTGACTTCTGTGCTATGACAAGAGAAAAAAAATTCACAGCATGAAATGGAATCTTGAGTGGTGCTAGCTGTAGAGAATGCTAAGTGGACTGCCTTTAGAGATTATCTTACTCCGAGGAAGGAACACAAAAACAGACAGGAAGATTATTAAAAGGAGAGTACAGTCTGGTTCACTACAATTGTCACAAGAACTGTTAATTTTAAGATGGGTTGTGTTATTAGAATTCTGCACCCAGAAAGTAATTTTTCACCCTTTATAAATTATGCTAGTTATGCGAGATTTGCACGTCTTTTTTCTTGCTTTGCAAAATTCATTCTGCTTCTGCTAGTCATAGGAAGGAGCAAAAACCATCTCCTGAACACCTTACTCAGAAGCTGGAGATGTAGCCGAGATGTCAACGGGCACAGAATACGTACTTCTTCAGGCACGTTATCACAACCTTAAAATCTTTTTTATATATCTATATGGACATAGAATGTCAGAAGCCAAGTTTCTCGGGCAAATGAATGTGCTGAGTGCTACATTAACAGTTTATCTGCACTTCGGTGGAATAGCAGCATATGCCTGGCTATGGTTGTTGACATCAAGTATCTGTAAGAATATGTAAGGGGAACAGAGCAGAACAAGGGCAGATATGATTCAGTTTCTTTGTGCACAATCAGGTCTAAGAAGAAACGAAGCTCAAGCAAAGATGCCTCTGTCACCCATTTAAAACTTGGATCATTTATGTCATACCTCAAAAATGTTTTCGCTTGCATTAAATGAGGCGTAACAAGCAAAAAGTCATCTGTTAAACGCATCAGCACTCTGGAATATTAAAAAAAAAGTGTTAAAAACATGCCTTGATTTAATTTTTATAGTGAATATGAATGACTAATGCTTGTTTATTTTACATTCACACAAAGAAGTTTCGAGGGTTTCAGTTTTCCTAGCTCCTTTTCTCTCCCGTTAAAAGTGAAAACATAAAATAGTACACCAATCTTATCTATCCCATTATGAGAATCTGCATTATCCCAACTCATATGAATTAGCCAGGCTTCCTTAAATGAAAAAATAAATTAAATTAAAAAAATAAACAGGAGTGTTATTACCAATTTTAAAATTCTTCTTCTTATTAATTAATTTCTATTAATTATCTATTAGATAAATGATTTCGTGGCATTCTAGTGTATTTGTTTAGGTACTATATGTGATGAGAAGCTGATTTGTCTGGTAATTCGCCAATGGACAGAGAACGTGCGTGTATAAGAATGTTTCATGTTTTTATGAAGGCTTAAATAAGAACAAGGGGGTACACTATCTCCCTGCCCCTTCCTGGACCTCAAGGTTAATCTGAGGATGGCTACAGATAATTATTATTGATAACAACAAATTTCTAACCTGCTTCCTGGCAATACCTCCAAAGTGGCTTATGAAGCGTAAAACACAATTGAAAATATTTAAATATACATCCAACATTGTTTCACACCAAAACATCATAAAATCATACTAAGAATATACTTTCTTTCTGCATGGGCTTTTATGTGAGAGGAAAATTAGCCTTCCTAATTCAGGTAGTTTTTGCTAATTTCTCCCAATGAGGCTACTGAAAAGACGGAGGGGGGCCCCTTCTCAATTCTGAGTTGCCACAGTAATGCATTAAGATGTGGGAGGAACCACACAATTCTGGCTGGATCTAGGGAGTGGGAGGCAGGGGAACACTTTTTTGACAGCTTCTGCATGTCTTCGTTAAGAACCAACTAACACAGATGAGTCTGTGGGGGAAGTCAATGGCCCCGGTCAGAAGACCAACCAGGAGTTTTCAACATGGGCTTACCCTCCCTGCCCAAATATAACAGAGGGATAAAGCCTTAGCCAATGTTTCCCTTCTGCAAGACGATTTTACAAAGAAACTAGGTACGTTACTTTTCCCAAAATAAGATGTGATTGTTGATTTGCACAGAGAGTAACCAGAGGCTTGGCCAGGAGTTGCTCTCTCATACTATGCTGCACTTTGGAGAAAGCAAATCCACATTCTTAGTGCATGACAGAGGACTCAGGTAATGGGTGGGGTTGGCTCTCATGTCTGACACAATGTTTCCACCTTCACGTTCCCTGTAATATGTAGAAAACTCACTTCACTGGGCACCCAGGAGAGCGGTGGTCTCTGGAATTAAATTTATTGTTACTACTGCGGCCATCTTTGTGGACTGCTAGCGAAGGGAAATCTTTGTCAGATTTCTGGAGACTTCCAAAGAATGACAGTTGCCAGGGTTGCATGACTGGGAGCAATGAAAGGCAGATTTGAAATTGATTTACATTTGTAGTGTAGATATGTTCTACATGTCAGTTCTACCAGCCTGCCTTGTCATGTTGGATAATATCTCCATCTCCTCTCCACCTTTGGATGGGTGGAGTTTATTTTGGCCTTTCCTGGTAGGGAAGATACTGAACATCTATGGAGACTTGAGCACAATGGAACGTGGACCTTTGGTAATAATTAGCATACCAGGTAGCAGAATATTGCCATACCCGTCATTCTGCACACCATGTAGTAATTTGTTCTCCATGTCTCCATAGCAGAGGTTACAAAGCAGAGCTGACAAAATGGAGCCCTGGGGGATTCCACGGGACTGGACGTAGTACCTGGCAAACGTGAGAAATCAAAAAGTCATCATCGCAAAACATTCAAAACTGATAGGAGGACTAATGAAAACTTCACCACTGTCACAATTACACTGCACTATGAAAGCATTTTTAATGGCCAAGCTACACATGATGTGAGCAATCTGTGACATGGGGAGATTTTGTATTTTCCTAAAAGCGGAGTGAGTAAGTGTGATTTGGATAGTGACCACAAGAGGGGGAGTTGACCCCCCCCCCAGTGCCTCCTCCCTGATGTAAAATCCCATTCTCCCCTGCTCCAGAGCTGCTATTAGTCACAGAGGGGAAAACATACATGTACAATACACAATTCCATGTCCATAAAAATGTAAGAATGGCTGGATCAGGCTAAAAGGTCCATTCTGTTTCTTACACAGATCAGCCTTTGGAAGCTCACAAGCAGAGCAACAAAGGTGATCGCCACCCCTTATTTGTTTTCAGTAACCAGCACTCAGAGGTTATGCCACCATGGAATAAAAAAGGGCTGCCCTGACTGGAAACTGAACCCAGGCTATGTCAGTGACAGCAGCACCCACTAGAGTACAGTGTTTTATAGACCAACCCGGTGCAGATATGTTGGACTATAACTCGCAGAATCCCCCAGCTAGCGTCTAAATTCTAATCCAGGGAACAGACCAAAACAAAGACAGCAAGCACAGCATCAGTACTTTGCCCAAAACAGTGCTCCTCCTAAGCCTTGATCTGGCTTAGACACTAAATTGCAACCTGCCTCTTCCCCCATCTGCTGATAATCCCAACACCTTGCTCACAGCAGCTTTTCGCTGGCCTAACTACCAGGGCCATGTACTTGCCATATCCAGCAAACACCGTACCCGCTCCCCAAGCAACAGAAGAGATGATCCCCTGACTGGCTCCTCATGGATGCTTCCTTCTTTGGCCTGGTCTACACACACAGCAGAATGAGCTGGAAGAGTCCTGAGGTAGTTGAATCGACTGTATTTCAAACTGCGGAGCGGGGAAATCAAATTTTTTGAATGTTCCCCTTCAATAATACACACAATTCTCCCTGATGTGTTAAGCCCTAGCAGTTAGGTGGTTTGTTTGCTTTTTATTTGCAGGAACCTTGGTATATGGGAGAGCAATAAAAAGAAAATGACATCCCCCACCTGCACTCTGAAGCGATACAAGTCCACTCTACTGCCTCAGAATTAAATCACCTCATTCTGCTGCATGTCTAGGTCAGGCCTTTGATGTTGGGTTTAGAGCAGTTACCCCTTCAGTTGAGGGGGGGGGGGGAAGAATAGAAGTAACTTTGAAAGCAACCAGGTTCAGCAGCAGCAGGGACCACCACTGATTAGGTGCCAGTGAAACAGATGAGTGGGAAATCCCTCTCTCTTGGCCTGCAAAATTCAAGTGAAAATGGTTCCTTTAAGTCCTTTCAGCTCAGACTTAGTATCTTTTTTCCCCTTCCTTTTACTGGTTCTCTTTTTACATGGCAAGCCTGTGGGCTTCCCAGAATCCCTTCATGTTTTTATTCTTCAACAACATCCAGTTTTCTGAGCAGCTTGATAAACATTAACAACATTTCTATCAAGTGCTTGGTAACCAAGAGATAAGAAACAAAGGATATACACGCATACGTAAACTGGGCCTCTGTGTGTGTGTGTGTGTGTGTGTGTGTGTGTTTGTGTGTAGGAAACCAAGTGGGAGAAACCAAGGGAACATCCCTTCAGAAACGGATAATGCTTTTCCCAAGCTGACATTTTTCAATGGAATCCTTCCTAATACTCACTAGTAATGCTCTCCAAGCCTGCACAACCCTAGTGGACTACTGCAAACAAGGAACAGCAATCAATATGATGACACAGCCCAAGTGACCACCCAATATTACAGGGATCGGCAACTTGTGGCTCTCCGGTTATTTTGGCCTACAGCTCCCATCAGCCCCCCGCCCCCCAGCTATGCTGGCTAGGACTGGTGGGAGTTGTAGGCCAGAATATCTGGAGGGCCACAAGTGGTCGACCCCTGCCTTATTAGAAGGCAGGGGCCATAGGGAAGTGGTAGAACACATGTTTTGTTTGCAGAAGGTCTCAAGTTCAGTTAAAATACTCTTTGGCACTCAAGACCATGGAGAACTGTTGCCAATCACCATCCTGAGGTAGACAGACCCATGTTCTGACCCAGCATAAGACATCTCCAAATGGAAACAGACTATTTTTGCTGTTGCTGATCTCAAAATGCTATCCGTCATTTCTGGGCTTCTGAACTGTATGAATCCGTAATAAAAATAAATCCCAGAGTCTTATGAAATGCTGTATTAGTCTGCATTCAGCACACCAGGCTGAAAAGAACCCGCATTCACAGAGAGCCAAAGGGGGTCATTCAAACAGACTTTGATCTTTTCTGCTTGTCAACTTTGATCAATGACATAAATCTACCCTTCTGAAATCCTGTGTATTTTGGCTATAGCTATTTATCTAGTGTATGAATTCTGTGCCCTCAGATATTCATGCTAGGTTTAGACTTTTCCAGTGAATCTCAAAACATTTTTAGTCCTTCTGCTTGGAAGGTCATCTAATTATGCCCCAAAGTCAATTGTTTTAACAAAAACAACTTCTCACCCAAAGGCAAGTCCATCATATTCTTCTACAAATACTTCACGGTAGTCTCCATGTCTGAGCAAGATTTCTATTAGCACAGCAGCACTTGGACCACAGTCTAACCTCAAAGGCCTCCACAGAGGAAGGGATCTGGAAGGAGTAAGGATCAGCCCTGACCACCTATTTTCCAATGGTTTGTGCTGGCACGAATGGCTGCAGAAGTTCCATAAGCAAGGAGATACACTCAGTTCTTCGTAGCCAGCCACCATTAGTACTGATGAGACACCTTTCTGAGGGCTACCACGAAGCCAGAGCAGTACTTTTTGACCCAACGTAGGAAACATGTATATATATCACCCAATTTTGTAGGCGACACACAGGGCATAGTTTGAACTAGGGGTCAGCCCTGGAACTGGTTTTGAGTGGCAGCAGTCAACCCTGGAATATATGCAGTGCTAAAGGGAGTGGCTCTGAGCATATTTTAATTATTCATTACATTTCTATATTTATTTATTTTATTTATTATTTAATTTATTAATCGCCCATCTGGCTGGTCACCCAGCCACTCTGGGCGATGTACAACATACAATAAAACAATAAAATTCTACAATAAAAACATTTTCTAAAATACCCTAACCCACCCCAAATGCCTGCCTGAACAGCCACGTTTTTAATGCACGACAGAAGCTCATTAAAGAGGGGGTATGACAGAGTTCCCTAGGGAGGGAGTTCCACAGAGTGGGGGCCACCACAGAAAAGGCCCTCTCCCTCGTTCCCACCAGTCTAGCTGTCCTGGCTGATGGGACAGAGAGAAGGCCATCCAAGGCTGATCTTGTTAAGCGGCCTGTCTGGTGCTGCTGGAGGCGCTCCTTAAGATAGGTTGGGCCGGAACCATATAGGGTTTTAAAGGTCAAAACCAACACCTTGAATTTGGCACGGAAAACAACTGGTAACCAGTGCAACTCCTTCAGCACTGGAGTGACGTGATCTCGCCGGCGGCTGCCTTTAATCAGGCGAGCCGCCGCATTCTGTACCAGCTGCAGCTTCCGAACCGTCTTCAAGGGTAACCCCACGTAGAGCGCATTACAGTAGTCTAAACGAGCGGAGACCAGGGCATGTACTACCGATGGGAGCAGATGGTCGGGAAGGAAGGGGCGCAACCGCCATATCAGATGGAGTTGATACAGCGCTGTCCGGCTCACAGCTGACACCTGAGCCTCCATGGACAGCTGGGAGTCCAAAATGACCCCCAGGCTGCGGACCTTATATTGTCCAATAGCTGAAGCAATAGCCAAATAACAATTAAAACTATACAACACCACATAAGATATATTATAAAAGTGTAAAAGTGTAAAACTACAGTATAAAATAAAAAGTAAAAACCAAGATAAAACCTTAGAGCAATCAAAGATTTAAAATACAGTGATAGATTTAAAACACAACTAAAAGACTGAAATGCTTAGGAAAACTGGCGCTGGAAAGAGCAGAATTGTATGTGCCAGGTGAGCCTCTCTGGGAAGCTTATTTCACAACTGGGGTGCCACAGCACAAAAGGCCCTCTTCTTGGTAGCCACGCACCTCACTTACTTTGGCAGGGGCTCCTAGAGAAGGACCCCGAAGATAACCTTAGGGTCTGGGCAAGTACATACGGAAGGAAGCGAGCCTTCAGATAACCTGGCCCCAAGCTGTTTAGGGCTTTGAATGTTAATACCAGCACTTTGAATTGGGCCTGGACATGGGCTAGCAACCAGTGCAGATGGAACAGTACTGGCATATGACCACATTGGCTAGTCCCATTAACTATCTTGCAGCCCTTTTTGGACCAGCTGAAGTTTCTGCACTATTTGCAAAGGCAGCCCCACATATAACGAATTGCAGTAACCTAGATGAGAGGTTATCAGAGCATGGATAACTGTAGCTAGGCCACATAATTTTCTTACCTAGGGAGGTAGTGGGCTCTCCTACACTGGAGGCGTTCAAGACAAGGCTGGACAGCCATCTGTCAGGGATGCTCTGACTTGGATTCCTGCATTGAGCAGGGGGTTGGACTTGATGGCCTTGTAGGCCCCTTCCAACCCTACTGTTCTATGATTCTAGGCTATCTCCGTCTGGGTAAGGACATGGGTGCTATATCAACCTCAGCTGATAAAAGGTCTTCTGTGCCACTTAATCTACCTGTGCCTCAAGTAACAGTTCTGGATCTAAGAGCACACCCACACTACGAAACTGATCCTTTAGGGGGAGTGCAAACCCCTCCAGAACCGATTGAACATCACTGAGCTGGGCAGATGCACTAACAGTACCTCTGTCTTGTCTGAATTGAGTCTCAGTTTATTGGCCCTCATCCAGTAAGTCACTCTGCCTAGGTAATTCAGAACAGCCACTGCCTCACCTGGATTTTATGAAAAGGAGAGACAGAGCTGGGTGTTATCCGCATATTGATGACACCTCAGCACACAGCTTCTCCAGTGGTTTCATGTAGATACTGAACAACATGGGGAGGAAGGGGGAAAGAATAGAGCCCTGTGGAGCTCTGTAGCGCTGCTGCCAAGGCAAAGAGCAATAATTCCCCAGCACCACCTGAAATTGGCCATCCAAGTAGGAGTGGAACCACTGCAGCACAGTGCCTCCAACTCCCAGTCCCGACAACCTATCCAGATGGTATCGAAAGCCACTGAGAGGTCCAAAAGAATCAACAGGGTCACATTCCCCCTGTCCCTCTCTTGGCAAAGGTCATCACACAGGGCAACCAAGGCAGCTTCCGTTCCAAAACCAGGCTGGAAGCCCGGGTGAAATGCAGAATGCATAAAAAAAATCAACCGTAGTACACCTATACAAATCAAGCTCTCAGGAGAACATGAAACAATATAAAGAGCAAGTGGCCTTCTTGAACACAATAACTGGCAAAATTACTCCTAAAAGACACTCATGTCTCCTGTGAAATGCCTAGAAAAAAATATTTTAGGTGTCATTTAATAAAATAAATAATTAAATATGTTTACAAAGGCAGATAAATAGTTTACATCATTTTGCATGATTATAGAAGCAGGGCCAGTCTATTCATTTTGCTACAAAGTTTCAGCAACAATTTTGGGTCCTAACGATAAAGAATTAAAAGTGAAAATTTTAAGAAGAAAAGGCGAAATTGAACTTTTCACTATTTGGCAAGAACGTGGCCTGCCCTGAAGAATTAATGGAAAAGGGGCCCAGATCTGAATTAATTTCCCCTTTTGGCCCCCAGCTTAAACTGCAGACTCTGGCCTCATCCATCGGCCAAAGGACCAAGGGCCATGGGGAGGCTGCATCCCATGCCTCCTAGGAAGAATATACCAGCAATGGGAAGACCAACCTGGCCCCAGACATCCGCTGGAGAGGAAGCAGCTGCAGGGAGCTTGCTCCACCCTTCCCTGTCAGAAAGGACACTTACAAGAACTTTGTAACTGAGAAGTAGTGCCCGAGTTTGCTTTTTTCTTCCTCCCTCCCAATCTCTCTTCCTTTTGTGTTATGTCTTTTAGATTGTAAGCCTGAGGACAGGGAATGTCTTATTTTTAACATTTGTAAGCTGCTCTGGAAGCCTTGTTTGGCTGAAGAGCGGGGTAAAAATGCTTTAAATAATAAATAAACAAATAATAAATGAAACAGATCAGTTTCTCTACTCTACGAGCCTCCCACATTTTCAAAGGAAGCTTTAAATAAATATTGCATACGGATTAATGCCTGCGACTGTGAAAGACTGGATCTTGAATAACATTCTAGGTTCAACTTCCAGATGGGTAAGCTTGCCACTTCTTTTCCTCGCACTTTATTATGGCATATGCTACTGATGAATTCTAGTCCTTGAAAACTGATGCCAGCCTTCCCCAAACTGGATCCCTACAGATGTTTTGGACTACAGCTCCCAACATTGCTGACCATTGGCTGCTGGCTGCAGCTGCAAAAGTGCAAAACATCTGGAGGGCACCAGGTTTGGGAAAGCAGGCTTATGCCCTAATGCATTTGTTAGCCTTTAAGGTGACACAAGGCTCTTTGCTGTTTTTATTCTGGGTTCAGAAACTACCTCAGCTATTGATACTTTGGGTGGCCTCTGGCAATCCGCTCTTTCTTGGCCTCCATTTCTCATCTGTAAAGTGGGAATGATTGTGGACCAAACCCCACAAAGTGGTTGCAAGGATGAAAGAAACGCCATGGGACTCAGGCCGCACACACAGACTGGTAGATAAAACTTAGATGCAACGTGAAAGTAAGAACAAGTAGTCTATCACCAGGCTAATCCTTTTTGGAACCTAAAAATATTCATGCAACAGAGCAGAATAAAAGACATTACCTGTCCCCAGTCTTCAGGATACTATTATGGATCAACTGCAAGAAAAACTCACAGAGGCTGGAACTGCTTTCTTTCAAAGAAACACTCTAAAGCAGCAAAAAGCAAAACAACAACAACACAGATGAAGTATTATAAAAGGAAAGTTTGAATGTTGCGCACTTTCGGGTTGCCATGGCCAACTAATTAAATAAAAAGGATTCATCTCTCTTCCACTATCAAATAGATTATAATGCCTATACCAGCTTCAAGGTAAAACATGTATTTATAAACATATGTCGGAAAATGTCCAAGTATCCGTTGTGAACACACCAGTGCCACCTGAGGCGGGAGAAAAGCTACCACCACCGCAACACCCCCCGCAGCCTCCATGCCCCTCCCCATCCTCCACCACCATGACCCCTGCCTGCCCTCTGGCTCACTCCGAGTAGAGTGCGCCAGAGGCGGGCTCTCTGAAGAGCGGAGTCGGACAGTGAAAGCAGCCAGTGCAGCTCTTCAGAGTTGCCCTGTCTGAAATGTCTGGCTCTAAGGGAGTCCTTCCTCAGAGTCAGGGATTGAATGCAGAGGTATCCAAGGAGATCATCTATGCTACAGGTGATCTCCCAGGACACCTTTGGAGCAGCCACCATCTTCTGTTAGCTCTAGCTAAACAGAGAACTGGGTGGCTGTTCTGGAGGACAGGCGGCTACTCCGGAGAAAGGGTGTCCCAGAAGATTGCCTGCAGCACGGGCAATCTCCTTGGACACTTCTCCAGCCAAGGAAAGCTTGGCTCTAAGGAAGGGCCCACTCAGAGCCAGGCATTTGAGTCTGGGTGGCTCTCCAGAGAGCCCACCTGCCCTCTGGCTCACTCTGAGAGGGTCCCCAGAGGGAGCCAGAGCGTAGCCAACTCCTCTGGTGCACCTGCCTATCCTCTGTCTTGGTCTGAGAACCCCCTCAGAGTGAAATGGAGGGCGGGTGGCCCTGGAGAGCCCTGCCAGCTGCAGCACGGCCGCTGGACTCTCTGGAGCACCCACTAGTGCCATCGTCTTGCTTCAGTGATGCGGCAGTGGGGAGTCCTCCAGGTGGACAGGCACGTGTGTGTGCATATAGTGTGCAATTTGTTGCTGTTCCCGCTCTGCTGCCTGAGGGAGGGCTGACCATGAAAAATACAGCCTAGTTAGTTGGCACTAAAAGAATGGAAGACCTTGTTAAAAAAAATAGCATTACGCTGAACTGTGAAGGCCTCAAATGACAAGGGTGTCTGTTAGCACCAAAAGAACTGATACAGTACTTGAAGGTGACATTTGATGACACAAACCAAATGATGGAAACTGTGTAGTTCTGTATAGCTGTGTAAAGTTCAACAAACTGAGGTCCCGTACGAACTGACCTTTGACACGATTTAAAGTTTGTTATGGCGTAATCCTATGCATGTTTAGACAGAAAAAAGTCGTACAACTCCCAGCATTGCCCAGACAGCCACGGCTGGCTGGGGAATGCTGGGAGTTGTACGACTTTTTTCTGTCTAAACATGCACAGGGTTTCACCTTTAGTTTCACAAAATCGCTTCTTTTAAAGCTGCTACTATTGTCCCACCTCAAAATCTCTCCCTCTGACACACCAAAATAAGGAAAGCCTCGGATAATGTGGACAGCACAATCCCATCGAGAAGGATTAAAATTATAAAAGTAAAAACCATACCGCATGAGATGTGGAAAACCTTAAATAGGAGCACAACTGCCAGCGTCAGCTCCAAATTAATAATTTATCTTGAGACTAAATGTCATCAGCTTTCTGACGAGCAGGGACGTTGTCATCTGGTGGCTAATAGTGCAATCCTGAGCATGCTTACACATAAGTAAATCCTAATGAACTCAGTGGAGCTTACTCTCTAGGAAGAGGGAGGATTGCAGCCTAAGAGACTGAGTAGGACTCAGGATGCCTCCTGTTCAAATCTAGACTCTCCCACTGAGCAGCCCTTAGGCAAGCCTCTTTCACCCTGCCTTCACAGCTGCAATACGGGGATGAGAATAATAGCAGCAGCCTACCTTACAGGGGCTGCAACAATGGGCAAGGCAATTATATGAAGCCCTTTGAACACTCTCAAGCCCTATATAAATGCTAAACATTAGTTAATAATAGCAAAAATAGTAACTATGCTGCAAAAAAAGTAGTGGTTAATAGAAACTTACCTGCTCAACTATTACTGCATTTCGCAGTGAGGTGCTCTCTTGAAGATGACACACAAACTGTTTCATATCAGGCATAAACTCCTTGTAAGCAGATACCTGTAAATACATTCTGCTTAAAACATGTTAGCGTTTTGAGTCGATCTCCAGCACATGGCAGAAAAAACACCTACTGTCTCACACAATATAACACAAGAACAGGGTTCTTGCACAATACAAATTTTGTTTAACTTTTCAAAAAATCCTTTCCAAAGGAGTAGAAGGAAAAATCATAGGAATCTCCCCTGACAACGAACAGGAATAAGTATATTAATGGCCAAAGGAAAGGTCATTTTAAAGGGCCGGCTATTTGACATTACCCAAATAGCACATGAAGATAACGCAAGAAGGCATTAAATCAGAGGTGGGGAACCTGTGGTGCTCTGGATGTGCTGGATTACAATTCCCATAATCCTTGACCATGCTAGCTGAGGCTGAAGGGAGTTGGGGTCCAAGCAATATCTGGAGGGCCAAGAACTCTACCTCTGCCTTAAATGAACACCCCCCAAAACATAATGAACTTCACCAGGTCAGTAGCCTTCCCCAGCCTGGTGCCTGATGTGTTGGAATACAACTCCCATCAGCCCCAGCCAGCATGGTCACTGGTAGATTCTTTTCTTGAAGAGTCAACAGCATTTGGCCGTAGCTATTAACATGCCTACTCAGTACTCACTCCCATTGAGTTCAGTGGGACTCACTCCCAGGTAAGTGTGCACATAGGATTACAGCCTCAGTTACTTGAAAAAGAACTTTTGGTGAAAAAGAAAAACTATACAACATAAAAAGGACAAGAATCAATTTTCAAACAACAAATTAAAAAGAAAAGATAAAGGAATATGGTAAATATCACCACCCACCCACACACTCACCCCAGGAGTAAGCTAGCCAACTAAGCTTGTGCCCCACTTAGGTCAGTCTTCCCCAGCTGATCTAAGACTTTAACTCCCATCAGCTCTAGCCAGCGTGGTCAATGGGCATGAATGCTGAGAATTGTATTCCAAGACATATGGAGGGCACCAAGTTGCCTTAGAATTCACCATCTGCCTCAACTCTGGGGGTAGAAAAATTACATGGTTTATATCATGGAATTCTAGGTAAATATGTTTGTTGTTGTTGTTTATTCGGTCAGTCGCTTCCGACTCTTCGTGGCTTCATGGACCAGCCCATGCCAGAGCTTCCTGTCGGCCGTCGCCACCCCCAGCTCCCCCAAGGTCGAGTCCGTCATCTCCGGAATATCATCCATCCATCTTGCCCTTGGTCGGCCCCTCTTCCTTTTGCCTTCCACTTTCCCTAGCATCAGCATCTTCTCCAGGGTATCCTGTCTTCTCATGATGTGGCCAAAGTACTTCAGTTTTGCCTTTAATATCATTCCCTCAAGTGAGCAGTCTGGCTTTATTTCCTGGAGTCTGGACTGGTTTGATCTTCTTGCAGTCCAAGGCACTCTCAGAATTTTCCAACAGCACCACAGTTCAAAAGCATCTATCTTCCTTCGCTCAGTCTTCCTTATGGTCCAGCTCTCGCAGCCATAGGTTACTACAGGGAATACCATTGCTTTAACTATGCGGACCTTTGTTGTCAGTGTGATGTCTCTGCTCTTCACTATTTTATCAAGATTTGTCATTGCTCTCCTCCCAAGAAGTACACGTCTTCTGATTTCCTGGCTGCAGTCAGCGTCTGCAGTAATCTTTGCGCCTAGAAAGACAAAGTCTGTCACTGCCTCCACGTTTTCTCCCTCTATTTGCCAGTGATCAATCAAGCTGGTTGCCATAATCTTGGATTTTTGAGGTTTAATTGCAACCCAGCTTTTGCACTTTCTTCTTTCACCTTCGCCAGAAGGTTCCTCAGCTCCTCCTCGCTTTCAGCCATCAAAGTGGTATCATCTGCATATCTGAGATTGTTAATGTTTCTTCCAGCGATTTTAACTCCAGCCTTGGCTTCATCAATCCCAACATGTCGCATGTGTTCTGCGTACAGGTTGAATAGGTAGGATGAGAGTATACAACCCTGCCGTACTCCTTTCCCAATCTTAAACCAGTCCGTTGTTCCATGGTCTGTTCTTACCGTTGCTACTTGGTCGTTATACAGATTCCTCAGGAGGCAGACAAGATGACTTGGTATCCCCATACCACCAAGAACTTGCCACAATTTGTTATGGTCCACACAGTCAAAGGCTTTAGAGTAGTCAATAAAATAGAAATAGATGTTTTTCTGAAACTCCCTGGCTTTCTCCATTATCCAGCGGATATTGGCAATTTGGTCTCTAGTTCCTCTACCTTTTCTAAACCCAGCTTGTACATCTGGCAATTCTCGTTCCATGAACTGGAGTCTACCTTGCAAGATCTTGAGCATTACCTTACCGGCATGTGAAATAAGTGCCACTGTTGGATAGTTTGAACATTCTTTGGTGCTGCCCTTTTTTGGTATGGGGATATAAGTTGATTTTTTCCAATCTGGTGGCCATTCTTGTGTTTTCCAAATTTGCTGGCATACGGCATGCATCACCTTGAGAGCATCATCTTGCAAGATTTTAAACAGTTCAGCTGGGATGCCGTCGTTGCCTGCTGCCTTGTTATTAGCAATGCTTTTTAAGGCCCATTCAACCTTACTCTTCAGGATGTCTGGCTCTAGCTCACTGACCACACCATCAAATCTATCCCCGATATTATTATCCTTCCTATACAGATCTTCCATATATTCTTGCCACCTTTTCTTGATCTCTTCTGCTTCTGTTAGGTCCTTGCCATCTTTGTTTTTGAACATACCCATTTTTGCCTGGAATTTACCTCTGATGTTTCTAATTTTCTGGAAGAGGTCTCTTGTCCTTCCTATTCTATTATCTTCCACTTCCGCTTTTTTTGCTTGTTTAAAAATAATTCCTTATCTCTTCTGGCTAACCTCTGGAATTTTGCATTTAATTGGGCATATCTCCCCCTATCACTGTTGCCTTTTGCTTTCCTTCTTTCTTGGGCTGCTTCCAGTGTCTCAGCAGACAGCCATCTTGCCTTCTTGGGTTTCTTTTTCTTTGGGATGTTTTTTGTTGCCGCCTCCTGAACAATGTTGCGAACTTCTGTCCATAGTTCTTCCAGGACCCTATCTACTAAATCTAGTCCTTTAAATTTATTCTTCACCTGCACTGCATATTCATTAGGAATATTAGTGAGCTCATATCTAACTGATCTGTGGGTCTTCCCTATTCTCTTTAGTCTGATTCTAAATTGTGCAATAAGAAGTTTGTGATCTGAACTACAATCAGCTCCAGGTCTTGTTTTTACCAACTGCATAGATGTCTGCCACCTTTGGCTACAAAGGACGTAGTCAATCTGATTTCAGTGTCAACCATCTGGTGAAGTCCATGTATAAAGTCGTCTCTTAGGTTGTTGGAAGAGAGTGTTTGTTATGCACAGTGAGTTGTCTTGGCAAAATTCTATCAGCCTATGTCCCGCTTCATTTTGTTCTCCCAGACCATGCTTGCCTGTAATTCCAGGTGTTGTTTGACTACCCACCTTAGCATTTCAGTCTCCTGTAATGAAAATAACATCTTTTTTTGGCGTACTATCCAGTAGGTGCTGCAGATCTGATCTACTTCTGCTTCTTCAGCATCTGTGGTTGGGGTGTATATTTGGATCACTGTGATGTTAAATGGCTTACCCTGAATTCGAATTGAGATAATTCTGTCATTTTTTAGATCGTATCCAAGCACTGCTTTAGCCATTTTATTATTAATTATGAAGGCTACTCCATTTCTTCTGTGGTCCTCTTGTCCACAGTAGTAGATCTGGTGGTCATTTGATGTGAAGTGGCCCATACCAGTCCATTTCAGTTCACTGACACCCAAAATGTCTATATTTAATCTTGACATCTCCCCAGTAACCACATCCAATTTGCCCTGGCTCATAGAACTTACATTCCAGGTTCCTATGGTGTGTTGATCTTTAGAACATCGGATTCGTCATTCACTACCAGCACCATCGGCTGCTAGCCGTCCTTTCGGCTTTGAGCTAGCTGCGTCATCACATCTGGGGCTAGTTGAACTTATCCTCTGTTCCTCCCCAGTAGCGTTTTGACCATCTTCCGACCTGGGAGTCCCATCTTCCGATGGTATACCGACATATCTCTGGTTGTACTGATCCATTTAGTTTTCATGGCAAGAATACTGGGGTGGGTTGCCGTTTCCTTCCCCAGGGATCATATTTAGTCTGACCTCTCTGCAATGACCTTCCCGTCATTGAGGTGCTCAAACTCCAGCACCACGACAAGGTAACGATCTCCTTTGCTAATGCAAATTTCTATGGTATAAAACATGGGAGGTGTAAAGCCTGTGGGTGTAAACCGGCTTGTGGAGGGTTGAGCACCTTCTGGGGGATTGCCTCCAAAGCTGTGGCGCAAAGGGGAACCCCCAGCTTATTTCCACTTTCAGAGATAAGCTGGGGATTCCCCTGCAACAGCTTCCGTGCCACTCGTGCTCTGACTGGGAAAGTGTGCAGTGCAGGAAGAAGCAGCCCAATTTGGCCGGGGCTTGCAAGAGCCAGCCCCTGCAAACCCCAGCTGAGTCCCTTTCTCAGTGCAGAAAGAGACATGGAACTCCATGCCTCTCTCGGCATCACGAGAAAGAAATACACTTTTAAAAAGTGGGCGGGGTGGGGTTGACGATGTCATGGGAGTGAGGGACCTTGGGGTCGAGGCTCCACCCCTTGATGTTGTCTGGCCCACCGGCTTGGCCTGGGGTGTGTGCAATTTGGCCCCAGACCCAAAGTGGTTGCCGTCCCCTGGTGTAAAGCAAGGTTAAAAATCCTGCAAAAAAGAAAAGAAAAAAAGGAATGTGCAGCTCCTTTATCATGGATCCCTATCACCTGTCATTTTATTTCAGAACTGAGACAGCACAAGGGGGAAGTTCAGAAAACAGCAGAGAGACAAACATGGGCAAAGAGAACTGATGCTCAGGAGAGCAAGACAAGGCAGAAAGGAGCGCATTTTATTCAAATGTGGCTGCTGGAGGAAAGTCACTGAGGAAAGTGTTACTCAGAGCATTTCTTTAAGCAGAAACTGCCTCAACAATAAGACTAGCTGCTTTCTCCTCTACAGAGGACCGTGATAAGGATCAACTATCTTGAACAGGGTTCCATAAATCCACTTGTCTGCTTGCCCCTCACTAGACTCGCATGCCCAGCACCAGGATCCCACCCTTCCTTCCTGAGGAAAAGTTGCTGCTGCTTCCACTTCCTGCAAAAGCCCATTATGTGGGAGAGGCGCCTTCATTCCTCCACAGAGAACCTGGGAGAGGACAGGGAGGACGGTTTCTCTTCCCTCTTGCTGGACTTTTGCATGAGGCATCAGATTCAGTGAGGTGCAGCTGGACCCCCCTACAAAAGTCTTGCGCAAATCAGAGGAACCACCTTGCGGGGGGAGGAGGTGCATGGGCAGTTGTGGCAACAATTTTTAGCTAGCTAGTAAGGACTTCTCTACATTATGGAAAAATCCTGCAGCCTTACTGAGGCTTTCTGCTTCCGTTTCTGTGGCTTGATTAGGATGGGCTCCTTTAGACAATGAACACGTGACCTGGAACTGAAAACACCCTTTCTCAGCAGCCTTACCAGGGTTTTCTATATTTTCAATGAAACGGCACCATCTAGTGGCCGAATTATAGCACTATGCAGCATTAGAGAGCTTCGGCTATTGGGTGGTATAGAAATAAATAAATAAATAAATAAAATTACACACTGGCAATATCCCATTTTTTTAAATTCCAGATTGATTGATTGATTATTTATTTATTTTCTATACCACCTGATATAGCGGGATAAACAGGGAAAAGCGTGGGAGACGTCCTGGAGGTTGATGATGTTGTCTAAAGGACCCACAAACTTCTGTGAGTGGCCAATCACGAGTGTGCAGAGATGCCTTAAGTCAAATTGAAGTGTGTGAACCTCTGGTCTTAAGGATGGTTTTCATAGAACAATCTATCTAGGGAGTATCTTTCAACACTGTAAGGTACCCAGCTTTAGCTTTTGTTTTTAAGAAAACAGAACGTGGCATCAATAAGAAGAAAAAGCACTGCCTTACATATCTCCTGTAGTATCGTCTCATAAGTCTGTTTCTTGTCCTCATGATCACTGCATAACGTCGTATGCTGTAGGTCGTCTTTTTGTCTGGAGCAAGGGCCCGCGAAATCACTTCTACCAGTTTATTATGGGGAATGGCGTCGTAAGCCCCTGTGACATCAACCTGGAAAAGAAAAAGACCAAATTCTTTTAATTTTCAACTGTGCATGGGATATCACACAAAGTAAAAAAAAAAAACAATAATAAGAGAAGGGCATTCACTAACAAGTATTGATTAATCTTGCAGAAGACAGATAGCGATGACATACATATGTAGTATCATTAATGTGCATAGGATTTTACACAGGAAGATAAGCCTCTGCTCTGAGGAGCTTACGATCTAAAATTCTACACAGGGGGAAGATGGGGACAACAGTAACAGAGGACAAACCTATATTCAACTCAGTTACACATACTTATGCTACTTTGTAGATGGAGGTCTCTGTCTGGCCTCAGTAGAACTAGTATACAGGTATGAACCTATGCCATTCAGTAACAGCCCCTTTAGAATCCTCTTGGGCTGGCACATTCCAGCAATGTTAGTGGAATACCCAGCATATCCGAATGGCTTGCTTTTGCGGATTCAAGTCAACAGCCCCCCCAAATCTGCTACAGCTCTGCTCAAGGCAAAACTTGGAAACCTAGTCTGAATTCTATCCCAAATTAGAATTTAGCAGAAAATCTAATTTAAACGTTTCCTTTCATGGGAAATCATGGGTGGCTTAACCTTTCTTGAATAATAACAGTAGTAGTAGCAACAGTATTAATAATAATAATCTGGAGTGAAGAAAAAAGGAGTGTCAAAACAGCTTGATTGTTGGTAACAGGCCTACAAAACTGGGCAGCTACAGCCACAGATGCAAAATTTCCAGTGCAAGCTATGCATGTTTACTTGGAAGTGGCATTGTGTTCAACAGGGCTTGGTTCCAGGAAAACGTGCGTAGGATTGCAGCCTTAAAAAAGAAAAATCCTCAGCTTTGGCAAAAGGGAAAACATTCAGACCAATCATTTCATTTTTATACCATCCAATAGACAAAGCTCTCTGGGCAGTTCACAAAAATTACAACCCAAAATACAACGTAATATAAAATCTTGAACGTACAAAATTTAAAAACAATTAGAACAGCTAAAAACCGGTTACAATAAAACACTGGGATTTGATAAAACAATTGGCATTAAAAGCCCCATCATATGCCATCAAATGCCTGGGAGTAGAGGAAAGCTGAAAAGATGACAGTGTTGGCGACAGGTGGATCTCAGGCCAACCGAGACCCTGATCTCCAAATCATACCTTCACAAAGTAGAATCTAGGCATTTCAGCATTCGACTCCAAAACCTTCAGAACAAACTTCTTCCATACGATATAAATATCATCTTTCCCAAACACTGAAGAGCCAAGCAAGATGGGGTTTTTCATTCGTTCATAATTAAGAACGCTAAATAGGTTTTTAAGTTGTGTGTTGAAGTACTGAACCTGAGGGAAAATTAAAAGAAAAAACTTTCTTAATGTTAAAGTGCATTAATGTTACACTTGTTACAGGTCACTCTCATATGAACGCATGAGTAAGCTGGCTGTTCTGCTGGAAGAGAAGAGGACTGGAGGAGTTTCCATACTCTGCCTCATTAGAGAAGATGAGGAGTTCTTGGAAATGAGTAAGGGCGCACTGCAACGAGGGCAAAGGCAGGAAGAGCATCTTGGGTTAGAAGATGAGATCTATAAGAGGGAGGAAACTGCATGGTGGAGAAGACTGCCCGGAGCAGGAGAATCAGAAGGCATTCTGAACCACTAGAACTAAGAAGTTGCTTTCGGTATCTTTCCCATGGGAGCGGCTCTGGGTATCCTGATGGAGGACAGTTACAACAGACTCCTCGACCTTTCAAAGACAGAAGTGTCTCAACTGCCAGTAGCAGGAAGAGGTGGTAGTAGTGGGACCCGTTAGCTCTTGCAATGCACCACCTCTCTGGTGTATGGAGCCAGGTTGTGATGGACAGGTTGCCAAGACTCTTAAGGCCATTGATTGTTATCCCTTCTTGTTTATCCATATGGGAACAAATGACACTGCCAGCCACCGCTGTGAATGTATCATTTCTGCCTAGGGTTCTGGGGGAGAAGGTGAAAGCCTTGGGGGCTCATGTGGTGTTCTCATCAAGTCTTCCTGTAAGCTGAATGCAGATGGCTATGCAGATGGTGGTGACGCAGGGAGGTTTGGTTTCTGGGACTCCAGGCTAAGCTTCAGGGATGAAGGATTACCGGAAGGACTTGGGCTATGCCTCACATGGACTTTGGGGGAAGTGTCTGGCAGAAGCTCAGTGAACCTGATGAAGAAAGCTTTAAACTTAATCATGTGAGGGATAGAGAAAAAAGCCTAAAGATAAGTACTGAAAGTAGAGACTTGGGTGCTACAAGAGAAACTGAGGGAGTTATAAGGATGTTTAGCAAGCCCCAGAGGATAGCAGATGTGCAGGAATGAAAAACAAAAAAGATAAGCTGAACTCCTAGTACTTGAGACATCGTGGAAATTTATTTTGCCTGAAAGCGCTGCATATAGGAAAAAATAAAATAAAAATATAAAACGAAAAGCGTGAGTACAGGATGGGGAATATTTGGCTTGGCAGTAGTACATGTGAAAAGCATCTTCAGATTGTAGTCAATCACAAGCTGAATATGAGTCAGCAGTGTGATACAGCTGCAAAAAAGACTAATGTGATTTTAGGCTGTATTAATAGAACCATAGTTTCCAAGTCATGGGAAGTAATAGTTCCCCTTTATTCCACAATTGCCAGACCTCATCTGGAGTACCGTGTTCAGTTCTGGGTGCTGCACTTTCAGCATGCAGACAGACTGGAACAGGTTCAGAGGAGGGCAATAAATATGGTCAAGGGATATAGAAAACACTTGCTCATCAGATCACCAGCCTCCCAAATTTAGGAAACTGACCAATATAATAATGAATTAACTAAGAACCTTTTTGTCTCTGCTGTTTTTGCAGCATGTTTCAGCTCCCACCACGCTGTTCGGCTTGACCACAGGCCTCAGCCCATTTGGTTTGGGGATGAACCGGAGTTTTGATGCCAGGGGAACACACTTTTTCTGTTGCAGAGTTTCAATATCCTCCTTTAATAAGATATGAAGGTGCACTTTGTCCAGATGGCTCCTAGAATGGAAGTTAGCATTAGTTTTTAAGTGGACTATGGAACAGATCACATCATTTCTTCTTCCATACAATATTCAGTATTAAAGTTAATTGCCTGCCTGCCATCTCAATATTCTTTGAAGCAGTATTTAGAACAGATTCCTTTTAAGTTTTTTTAGTCAATGGTAAATTGGGTACCCAAGTTCATTTTGATGAGCAGCAAGCCATGCGGTCTGAAGTTAACGCAGAGGAGAGCCAAGAGATTTCCACAGCCTATCTGTATCTGGGAAACCGAACATTACTATTAAAAAGAGATCTGAATTGCCACAATATCTCCATGGAAAATACTAAAACAGTATTTAGAATATAAATCCTATCAGCCCATATGAAACTTTGAAATCCAAGCTCATCGAAAAGCAATTGGGGAGGGGGCTTCAGAACCCTCCCCCATGTGTTGAAATATCTGAGGGCAGTTGCATGGGCTAGCCCTGGTCCCTGTGCATTTGGAGTGGACTAGAAGGAACTATTAATATGTAACAACATTCACGTGTAGAGTTCCTTCACACAAGCAGAATCCTGGCCCAGTCAGGATCTCTCTGCACATGAAGAGGAGCTTTACTTGCATACATCAGTACATGTCTAGAGCACCTTCTGATGTGTGCCAAAGATGCAAAGGGGCATGGCTTCACGATCCCTTTCGCACATTCATTCAGTGTATGTGACATCTGAACACCCCTCCCTATAAATTCAGCAAGCTACGTTTAGTCTAGAAAGAAAGGAATTGACACGGGCAAAATTGTAACAGAAGCGTTTCAAATTTTCATTCAGAAATGATAGCGGATTAACATATCCAAAACTTGCTAAAATCAAAGCATGGAAAGACCCCCCATTTGCATTTCAAAATGACAGCCAAGTGCTAATCTTTTATTATTTTATTATATTCAGTAGTATATAAATGCCACAAGTAAATAAACAAATAATCTGCAGTAAGTGTAATTTCTCATAAAACTTTCATTTCTCAATTTTGTAATGTAGCACTGACTAGTAATTAATTGTAAAGGTCTAAGAAATATGCAGGCCCAGGAATATGGTACTGTATTTATTATACATAATAACTATATTATCTGTAATAATCAACGAGGATGTGTACTGTCTGTCAGTGCCATAGCACCAAAGCTGTAAACCCTATGCACCTGAAACTTAGCATACATACTAAGGAGATCTTAAGGTTGTGCACCTTGGGGTTATTTGGTTTTTAAAATGCCTTAATTTGTTTTTAGTAATTTAAATGTGTCTCTGTGTTTGAAGTTAAATCTTCAGTCACTAAGTGGCAAACTTCCCTAACCAGCATATAGTTTTGGGGATGGACGAAAGTCCCTTACCTGGTCCTGCAGCTTGCTTTGCAGTGGGGGGGAGGCGCTCAGTTCCTCCCCCCGAAATTCTTGGCGGGGGAGGAGGCGCCCCATCCCTCCCCGCCGAAATTCTGGCCAGGGGGGAGGCGCCCTGTCCCTCCGGCCGCAAATCCTCCTTGCCAGCTGGGACGCAAATGGCAGCGGCTGTAGCCGCCGCCGTTTGCATCCCTGCAGTCAGCCGTGATAGGCTACATAAATCCTTACGTAGCCTATCACAGCTGACTTTGGGGGGGAAAAAAAGCACCTACGCAAATAGCGGCACCCATGGGCGCTGCCATTTGCGTTCCTTCTTTGGGCACGTGTAGTCTACGTAAACATTTACGTAGACTACGGCGAAAATAAGGGCAACGCTATTTGCGTTGCCCTTATTTTCACCGTAGTCTACATAAATGTTTACGTAGACTACACGTGCCCAAAGAAGGAACGCAAATGGTGGCGCCCATGGGCGCCGCCATTTGCGTACGCGCTTCCCGTCCCCCAAAGTCAGCCGTGATAGGCTACGTAAGGATTTACGTAGCCTATCACGGTGTTTTTTGAAAATCTAGCCATGATAGGCTACGTAAATCTTTACGTAGCCTATCACGTTTGCTTGAGTTTTTTTTTTACTTGGAAATGGCGGCGGCAGCGGCCGGTTGGAAGACTGGCTGCCGCCGCACCGCTGCCGGGAGCCGCCAGCGCCAGGGACATTCGCCAAAGGTAAGTCCCATCCCGGGGGGGGGGGGTGGCAGACCATTTCTCCACTAATTTCGGGGGGCCGAATGCATTGGCATTCGGCCTCCCGGAGATTCGTGGAGAAATTCTCCGTCATCCCTATTTGCAGTTGATACAGTTTGAAGACAGATTTATATGGCTTCTCCTTCCCCCTTAATGGGGGGAAGGCATCCTCCCCTCAGGGGAATGGAGTGGCCAGAGCCCTCCCTCAGGGAGCTACAGGGGCTGTAGCTGTACCTGCTGTAGCTGTACCACCAATGCAGGGGCTGTACCTATGTGTGCCAGCAGGCGTGGCTAGACATGGGATGGATGGATTCACCCGAGTCCGTGGTCGACAGGCTCTCAAGGAGCTGCTGCCTGCCCGTGTGAGTCCCTGGAGGACTCGGCAAGCAGTCTGGGAGTGTCCTGGACCTATCCGCTCATGCCCAGGAGCTGCCAGTCCTCCATGTGAGCTATCATTTTAATGCAAGGGGGGGCTCTAGTTTTTCACATATCTGATGTTGTGCACATCATCAGCCAAAAGGGTGCGGAAAATCCATTTACACTGACCATGTGTTACATTCCAAGAAGCAGATAAGCAATTTAAAAGAACATTTACATCAGTAAATATTAAAGATCTTTCCAATACAAAATTTATCCGTATAATAACTTCCTCCCAAAAGGAGGCAACCATTGGGCATTTCCAAAACATATGAATAGGAGAAGCATTGACTGCATTACACCTCCAACAATCAGCCGAATTAGACAAACCTTTATTAAAAAGACTTTGTGGCATCCAATAGATCCAAAACAAAAGTTTTTACTGAATAAGGCAAAACCGAATATCCATTGAAATGTCTGATACAGACTGCCAAGATGGCAGTCCATTGATTAAACAAAACAGGATGTTCCAATTCCCTGTTCCATTCCTGGTGTATACCACTTGTATCATATTTATTCATTGATAAGAAATAGTTGTAAACATGGATCGTGGGTTGATATATCTGATCAGTTTCAATCAGTATTTCCAATAGCAAAGGAGACTCCGAAGCAGTAAAAGCAGCACAACCAAATCTAGATACCAACAAATGTTTCAATTGCAAGTACTGCCATACTGCTGTACTAGCAGGCAAATCAAATTGATCTTGCAAAGTTGAAATTAACAAAAACTCATCATCAACCCCCACTAAATGATCCAGGGTAAATATTTTATCTGTCCAGGTTCTCCATAAAAACATTTTCTTGCCAATTCTTAAATCTGGATTTCCCCATAAAGTCAGTTTAGCATGGGAAAATGGATCAAACTGTAACTGACATGGCATTATACGCCAAATTTCTCTGACTGCCAAAATTGTGGTAGGAGTTCTGTCTACCTTAATATGCCTAGAACCTAATGCTGTCCATTTAAAGAGAGGCTCCAGACAAGAAGATTCCCACAGTGACCAAGGACTGGAAAAGACCAAAATTTAGTAGAGGTCAGCAAATAGGCCCGATGGTACACAGCTAGATCCGGAAAACTGTGTAGTGGTTAAGAGTGCTGGACTGAGAGCTGGGAGATCCGGGTTCTAGTCTCCACTTGGTCATGGAAGCACACTGGGTGCCTTTTGGAGAGGAACCCCAAAAGAATTGATGAAACAAAGCATTAAGTTTTTGGAAATATTTGCCAGGTATAAGTATAGGGATCCCATGTATAACATAAATAATTCGAGATATGGTATTCATCTTAGGTGTATTCACCTTATCCCATAAATTCAAAACTTTAAAGATGCCCGTCTATCTATATCTTGTGAAATATCATTAATCAACTTGTTTAAATTTAACCTAATCATTTGAGATACTGTATATCTCTAGGAATAATTATTCCCAAGTAAGTAATGAAGTCTGACACCATCAAAATTGCTAATTGGCTAATACACTAGAGTATACCCTATCACCAATCGGCATTATTTCCGACTTTGACCAATAAATTGAATAGACGGACAATTCACCAAAGGTATTAATCAATTTCATCAGAGCTGGAACTGATGACTGGTGTCTCAAGATAAACAACAAAAGATCATCAGCATAAAGGCTAATTTTAAATTCTAAACCAAAATGGACAAATCTGGGACTTCCGGTAAGGAGCCATGTCGTCCTGGCAGTGACTTGCAGGGCTCCGCAGGTTGCTTCTTTCAAACAGCTGTGAAAAGGTTGAGAAATCTCCCCCCCCCCCCGGAAAATAAAGAGGAAGCCTGCAGTACTATCCTGATGAAATCTTAGAAGAACAGCTGCCTTTGCGGAGGATGCAAAGGGGCTCAAAACTAAGGTCAGTCGCCAGAGATAAACACAGATAAACAGAGATAAACGCTGTTTTGAAACTCTTAATTAAGAGAATATAAGGAGGGCATGCTCCAATCCTAGATAGTATTTGGAAACTTAAACTACCAGCAAGCACCACTTGCACAGCAAAAAGCGAAAGTATGGCAGCTGTATAAATCTGACCTGAATTAAAACCAAGGAGTTGCAGACTGTTACAAAGTGAATTTAGCTCAAGAAGTCTTTTCAAAAGAAGAAAAAAAGAAAGAGTGCTAAGACTGTTTGCATTTTGGAATAAGTTGTTGTTGTTGTTCAGTCGTTCAGTCGTGTCCGACTCTTCGTGACCCCATGGACCATAGCACGCCAGGCCTTCCTGTCCTGCGCTCTCTCCCGGAGCGTGCTCAAGTCCATATTCATTGCATCCGTGATGCTATCTAGCCATCTCATCCTCTGCCGTCCCCTTCTCCTTTTGCCTTCAGTCTTTCCCAGCATCAGGGTCTTTTCCAGGGAGTTTTCTCTTCGCATTAGGTGGCCAAAATATTGGAGCTTCAGCTTCATTATCTGTCCTTCCAATGAGCAGTCAGGGTTGATTTCCTTTAGGATGGACTGATTTGACCTCCTTGCAGTCCAGGGGACTCGTAAGAGTCTTCTCCAGCAACACAGTTCGAAAGCATCAATTCTTCGGCGCTCAGCCTTCCTTATAGTCCAGCTCTCACAGCCATACATTACTATTGGGAAAACCATAGCTTTGATTAGACGGACCTTTGTCGGCAAGGTGATGTCTCTGCTTCTTACTATGCTGTCTAGGTTTGCCATAGCTTTCCTCCCAAGGAGCAAGCGTCTTTTAATTTCATGGCTACAGTCACCGTCTGCAGTGATCTTGGAGCCCAAGAAAGTAAAATCTGTCACTGCTTCCATTTCTTCCCCTTCTAGATGCCAGGAAGTGATGGGGCCAGATGCCATGATCTTCGTTTTTTTAATGTTGAGTTTCAAACCAGCTTTTGCACTCTCCTCTTTCACCCTCAACAAGAGGCTCTTGAGATCCTCTTCGCTTTCTGCCATTAGGGTGGTATCGTCTGCATATCGGAGGTTGTTGATAATTCTCCCAGCAATCTTAATTCCGACCTCTGATTCATCCAACCCGGCATTTCTCATGATGTACTCTGCATATAAGTTAAATAAGCAGGGTGACAATATGCAGCCTTGTCGTACTCCTTTCCCAATTTTGAACCAATCGGTTGTTCCATGTCTGGTTCTTACTGTTGCTTCTTGACCCTCGTACAGGTTTCTCAGGAGACAGGTAAGGTGGTCTGGTACTCCCATCACTTTAAGAATTTGCCACAGTTTGTTGTGATCCACACAATCAAAGGCTTTAGCGTAGTCAATGAAGCAGAAATAGACGTTTTTCTGGAATTCTCTTGCTTTCTCCATGATCCAGCGAATGTTGGCGATTTGATCTCTAGTTCCTCTGCCTCTTCGAAACCCAGCTTGTACTTCCGGTAGTTCTCGGTTCGCATACTGCTGAAGCCTAGCTTGTAGGATTTTGAGCATCACCTTGCTGGCATGTGAAATGAGCGCAATTGTGCGGTAGTTTGAACACTCTTTGGCGTTGCCCTTCTTTGGAATTGGAATGTAAACTGACCTTTTCCAGTCTTGTGGCCACTGTTGGGTGTTCCAGATTTGTTGGCATATTGAATGCAGCACTTTAACAGCATCATCTTTTAGGATTTTAAATAGCTCGGCTGGAATACTGTCATCTCCGCTAGCTTTGTTGTTACTAATGCTTCCTAAGGCCCACTTGACTTCACTCTCGAGGATATCCGGCTCAAGTTCTGTGACCGCACTATCATGGCTATCAGGGACATTCAGATCTTTCCTGTATAGTTCTTCTGTGTATTCTTGCCACCTCTTCTTAATCTCATCTGCTTCTGTTAGGTCCCTGCCTTCTTTGTCCTTTATCATGCCCGTCTTTGCACAAAACGTTCCCTTGAGATCTCCAATTTTCTTGAAGAGATCTCTAGTCTTTCCCATTCTGTTGTTTTCCTCGATTTCTTTGCATTGTTCATTTAAGAAGGCCTTCTTGTCTCTCCTTGCTATTCTCTGGAACTCTGCATTCAGTTGGGTATATCTTCCCCTTTCTCCCTTGCTTTTCGCTTCCCTTCTTTCCTCAGCTACTTGTAAAGCCTCATCAGACAGCCACTTGGCTTTCTTGCATTTCTTTTTCTTTGGGATGGATTTCGTTGCTGCCTCCTGAACAATGTTACGGACCTCCGTCCATAGTTCCTCAGGCACTCTGTCTATCAGGTCTAATCCCTGAAATCTATTCCTCACCTCCACTGTATATTCATCAGGGATATGATTTAGGTCATACCTGAACGGTTTAGTGGTTTTCCCGACGTTCTTCAATTTAAGCCGAAATTTTGCAAGAAGCAGCTCATGATCTGAGCCACAGTCAGCTCCAGGTCTTGTTTTTACTGACTGTATGGAGCTTCTCCATCTTTGGCTGCAAAGGACATAATCAATCTGATTTCGATATTGACCATCTGGTGACGTCCATGTGTAGAGTCGTCTCTTGTGCTGTTGGAAAAGAGTGTTTGCTATGATCAGCATGTTCTCTTGGCAAAACTCTATTAGCTTTTGTCCTGCTTCATTTTGTACACCAAGGCCATGCCTGCCTGTTATCCCGGTGATTTCTTGACTTCCTACTTTAGCATTCCAATCCCCTATGATGAAGAGGACATCTTTTTTGGGTGTTAGTTCTAGAAGGTGTTGTAGGTCTTCATAGAACCGATCAACCTCAGCTTCTTCGGCCTCAGTGGTTGGGGCATAGACTTGAATTACTGTGATGTTGAATGGTTTGCCTTGGATTCGTACTGAGATCATTCTATCGTTTTTAAGATTGTACCCCAGTACTGCTTTTCCCAGCCTTTTGTTGACTATGAGTGCTACTCCATTTCTTCTAAGGGATTCTTGCCCACAATAGTAGATATGATGGTCACCTGAATTAAATTCGCCCATGCCTGTCCATTTTAGTTCGCTGATTCCCAAGATGTCGATGTTCAATCTTGCCATCTCATGTTTGACCACCTCCAGCTTACCTTGATTCATTGATCTGACATTCCAGGTTCCTAAACAATATTGTTCTTTACAGCATCGGACTTTCTTTTCACCACCAGACACATCCACCGCTGAGTGTCCTTTCGGCTTTGGCCCAGCCGCTTCACTCTTTCTGGCGCTACTTGGAAATTCCCTCTGCTCTTCCCCAGTAGCATATTGGACACCTTCTGACCTGAGGGGCTCATCTTCCGGCGTCATCTCTTTTAGCCTTGTGATACGTTCCATGGGGTTTTCTTGGCAAGAATACTGGAGTGGGTTGCCATTTCCTTCTCCAGTGGACCACATTTTGTCAGAACTCTCTGCCATGACCTGTCCGTCTTGGGTGGCCCTGCACGGCATAGCTTATGGCTTCACTGAGTTACGCAAGCCCCTTCGCCACAACAAGGCAGTGATCCATGAAGTGATTTAAAGAAATAGTTAATTATACTGTAATACTTGGAATAAGTATTACAGTATAATTAACTATTTCTTTAAATCAGTGTTTGAAGGTTTTAATGTTTGAATTTATATAGCTAAAAGCTATGTTTTTGTCCACTTGCTTTTTTCTTCTGCATGACCTTGAGAAAGCAACGAAGCGACGAAGTCAACATAAATAAATATTTGGCAGAAAGCCTAGAATAGGCTGGAATAATATCAACTGACTAAAGAAGGAGTATTGCTGACACCTGTTGGATGTTAAAAAATCAGCAGCTTATGAAAAATCTTTCTTTTCATGTTCTTTTTTTATCTCTTTTTCTCCTTTTGATACTGAGAGAGATCTCTTTTGGCATTGGAGGATCAATAACTTACTGGATATCCAGATAGATTAATTTATAAAGGAAATAATGAAGAAGATAATTGAATGAGTGCTAGGAATTTGGATAAACCAGCAAAGGCTATCAGAACAACTTGTAGTAGAGCGAATACCTGGGAGATGCCTACAGAACAATTAAGTAGAAATACGAAATCCAGGGAAGACTCTCTAAAAGAGACTCTGACGGGAGCTACGAAATTATTGGTGAAAGCAACATCTATAAGCAAGGAAGAGGTACCTGAGCAGAAGCAAGATATACAAAAGATGGCCTTGGATGAACAAACACAGAATATTATAGATGCTATAAGCAAACAGATGGAGGCTTTGAACTACGCATAGAACAAAGGATGGGCACTTTTGAACAACGTATAGAACAAAGGATGGGCACCTTTGAACAACGTATCGAAAAATGGATGGAAAGGCAAGTATTGGAAGTAAAGGAGGAGATTAAAGACATGAAGGAAGAATTGAGAAAAGAATTTAAGAAATTAGATGATGAATTAAATCAAAAAACAGAAGAATTTAAAATAATGACAAACAGAGTGGAAGTACTGGAAAATAATGCAGAAATTGCAACTACGGAGTTAAGAAAGTGAGCAGGATGCCTTAGCTTGGTTTGAGCTTAAAGACAAGGAACGCTTGTTACATTTTAAAAGAAAGTAAAATATTTGGGAGTCCTTTTGACAAATATGAATTGTATGCTTTTTCAAAATAACTATGTTAAAGTGTGGAATGAAATTAAACAAGACCTATTAAAATGGGAAAAATTATAACTATCACTTTTGGGAAGAATTGCAATGATCAAAATGAATATATTACCTAGAACGTTATTTTTATTTCAAATGATACCCATTATTACATCGGATTTACCTTTTAAGCAGTGGCAGAGAGATATAACAAAGTTTATATGGCAAGCAAAAAACCCAAAAGTTAAAATAAAAATTTTACAAGATGCAAAGGGAAGAGGTGGCTTGGGATTACCAGATTTTAAAACCTATTTTTCTGCCTGCTGCTTGATGTGGATGTAGGAATGGATGACATTGAAAAATAGAAGACTTTTAGAACTAGAAGGACATGAACTGAGATACGGGTGGCATGGTTATTTGTGGTATGATAAAACAAAAGTGAATGTAGATTTTAATAATCACTATATAAGAAGGGCTGTATTAAGAATTTGGAATATAAATTAAGGTTCTATCAAAAAATACCACGTTGGATATCTTCACAAGAAGCAATGCATAGAAGAGAATTTGACAGCACGCATAAATGGATATGATATAATGATTTACTGGAACTGTCACAAGGGAAATATAGGTTAAAATCAAGGGAAAGCTTATTGGAAGAAGGTCATGTAAGTCAGTGGTTTTCATATTTGCAAATTAAAGAAAGGTTTAAAATAGATGAGAAAAATGGTGGATTTGAATGAACAGAATCTGAGTTTGAAACAGCACTGTGTACAAATGATGGACATGTTATTGCTAACCTGTATAAATTTCTGTTATGGTATGAGACAGAGGATGAACAAGTAAAGACTGTATGATAAAATGGGCACAAAATGTTGGCCATAATATATCAATAGAAAATTTACTTTATGTACAAGTCTTTAACTTTAAATTTAACCCATTTCAAAAATTCTATAGGACAACCAAAACTAGTCAGTGCAATAAAAATAAATTTCTAATGAATTTTGATAAAGGCCTTTTCTGCATCCAAAGAAATGATGGCTGCCAGGTCAGTTCTTTCAGAATTTAAAGCAACTAGATCAACAACTCATCTAAGTTTATCAGCCTCCTGCCTATTTTTAATAAATCCACCTGGTCTGGTCTAACCAATACGGCCATGACCTGTTGTAATCTATCAGCCAAGATGGCTGTTAATATTTTGATATCTACATTAATTAATGAATTCGGCCAATAGTTAGCATAATAGGTATGGTCCTTGCCTGGCTTAGGAATCACAGTAATATAAACATCATTTAACAACGAAGAAAGAGAGCCTGCTTCAAAAATATGGTTACATAGGCAATACAACTTTGGGGCTAAAAAACTAGAGAATGTTTTATACCATTCAATTAGGAATCCATCTGGTCTGGGTGATTTCCCGGTATCCATTTTCATTATTGCATTCATAATTTCCTCTAAATGCAGAGGAGCTAAAAGGAGCTGTTGATGTGAAGAAGTTAAATGTGGAAGATTAATCTGAGGGGAAAAAGTGTCCATATCTTGCTCTGATATCTTATTACAGGTACTAAACAGATCAGAATAAAACTTTAAAAATTGTAAGTTTATGTCTGTAGAAGTGTATACTTTGCCACTCTCATCTTTAATAGCTGAAATGACATTTTGGTGTTGGTGTTGTTTAAGACAAGGTGCAAGATCTTACTAGGATGTTCACCATTTTCCCAATATTACTGTAATAGACAGGTCAGGTCCTTAGAGGGAGCCAAAGTGTAGCCAACGCCTCTGGAGCAGCTGCCTATCCTACAGAGGTCTGAGAATTCTCTGAGAGAGAAACTGTCAGGATTCCTTCAGCCCCCACCTTATTTCAACGCTGAAGACAAACACAGATGAGAGGCTCCAATCTACAGCTTTTAACCCATTACTTCACAGGGACATACAGATGCAAATTCTCAGTGACTCTTGGTCTACAAAGGAATGCCTTCAGGACTTCCAGTTGGAACCAATGTTGCCCTTGCAGCATCCCGTGGAGTCTCTGCCGGACCTATCTCAGACAGCTTTTTAAAAGGTTGAAAAACCTTTTTGTCTCCCCCCTGGAATTAAAAGGGGGGGGCGCAAGGCAGCAGCTGGATAACATCTTGGAGAAAAGTACTCCCACGAGGCAGTGGGGGGAGTGGATTCCAGGATTATCTTCCCAGAGCTTAACCATTGCAAAAAGCTGTGCTGAAACTCCTATTTAATAGGCAAAAACAGGGCTGACGTGTTCCATTGCAATATATGGATTAAGAAATATCAACAACACCTGAGGGATGGTTTCAGAATATCAACAATATTTGAGAATATTTGAGGACCTGCAACGTTTGTTTGAAGAGAAACATGGCTACACCGAGGAGAAGGAAGAGAATTGCATCGCTGCCCACTCCTCCCATACCTCCTCTGCCAAAAGCTCCGAGAACAGAAGATATAGGGGACTTATTTACTTTGATAAAAACTTTATCTTCGCAATTTGCTGAGCAAGGCAAGAGATTGGATTTAATCCAAAATTCCATCACTGCCCTGCAAGGAGCTGTGGATTTAATTAATGCTTCCTGGCAAAAAATGGAGACGAAAGTTAACAAGCTACAAGATAGGCTCACAACGAATGAAATTACGACACAAGCTCTTTTCAAAAATATCTCTGCCAGAATTTCCCAACTGGAGGCCTTCACAAGCAGATCCAGTGTACGTTATTATTGGGATTAAAAATCTGCCTACTGATGTAAATTTGCCTACTTTTGTGGACAAGCTTTTGTATGAGATACTCCCTGTGCCATCTGATTATTTACTAGATATTGAGCAGGCATTTTGTGTGCCAAATGCTAAAGGGACTGACTATATGATTATAGTCCAATTTGCAAGAGTCTCCACAAAGAATTATATCCTGCGTTTGGCAAGAGAGGGTGGAAGTCTTTTTGGAAACAAGATGAAGTTATGTTGTATCCAGATTACATCAAAGAGGTGGCAAATAAAAGAAGGCAATTCATCACGGCGAATAATTTGGCAAAACAAAGGAACATACAATATTATTTAAAATATCCTGCTACATTTTGCATTGTTTCTGAAGGTCAGACAAAGAAGTTCCTAAACTATGAAATGGTGGAGGCATGGCTGAATGTAAAAATGTGCGAGATCTCTGTTCCAGCCCCATGACCTGGAATTTTTAAATAGGCTTTGTTAACTGTTTATGTTTAGTCTACATTAGTCAGGCTTTTGTTGTTTATTCGGCCAGTCACTTCCGACTCGTGACGTCATGGACCAGCCCATGCCAGAGCTTCCTGTCAGCCGTCGCCACCCCCAGCTCCCCCAAGATCGAGCCTGTCACCTCCAGAATAACATCTAGGCCAGAAGATATCTGATTATGCATATATTCGTTTACTTTCTTTCATTTTTCTTCTTTTTAAATTTTTCTTTAAATTCTCTTTTTCCAAAATAGGTATGATATGCCGTATTTAAATATATTGTTTGAGGGTGTATGGTGCACACTCATTTATATATCTAGTATAAAATCTATCACTGATTGTTGTAAGGTTGCTTTCAAGCTTTATCATTAAATAACATAATAATTTCATCTTTGTTTAAATCACTATTATTATCACCACCACCACCACCACCCTAAGATTACTCAGTAAGATTTTTGGTTGGTTGAATTGTTAAGCTTTATTATTACTACTACTATATTTTAACTTAAGGGCAATATATGGTTACTGGGAATGAATTGTAGGCCTGCTTTCTTGTTATAAGATTGATGATATGATATTGACATGTAAGGTTGATTATTAAATTGTAATATTGCTAGTGATGTAGGTATAGTTTTTAAAATAGAATGGCATCTGAAGCCCGTGGGTATTGGAGTTTAAATTTAACCCTTTAAAAGAGGAGAGGGAAGAGAAGAGAGGAAAAAGGAAAATTTATTTTTTCTTTTCTTTTCCTTTCTTTTTGTTATTGTTGTGTCCTCATAAGAATATTGCATTGTTGGGAAACTGTAGTTATTGATCAGGTTGTTGGTATTGTTTATTTCATTTATAAAGACAAAATAAATAAAAAATATTTTTTAAAAAAGGAATGCCTTCAGGGGAATTCGAAAGGAAGTTAAGAAGGTGGTCTCACTAGCCTAATTTAAGGTGGGGGAGGAACCTCTCTCCTGTGAGGCTTCTGGGCACAGCTTCTCACACAAGGCCAATCGGGTAGACCATCTTAAGTTCCACCCCGGCCTTCTCTCTCTTTGCTCTGCATCTGCGCCTGGCGTCTATTAGATCAGATTCTCCAACCCCACCCCCCTTTCTGTGTGCTGTCTCTCACAGGGGTGTGTGGAGGAACCCTCCTCCTCAGCCAGCTGGGCATTTGTAACCTGAGAAGCTGGCCCAGTCATGTCTGGACTAGCCTGGGAAAACACCTCCCCCATGTCTGGCAGTTCTCCCTCAGAATCTGAACTGCTATCCCACTCCCTGCGCTCAGAAACAACCCTGACAGAAATGGAAAGTGGGTGGCCCTGGAAAGCCCTGGATTTGCTGCAGTGGGCAAGCAGGGCTGGTGGGACCCTCTGGAGCACCCACTAGTGCCATCGTCTTGCTTCAGTGATGTGGCAGTGGGGAGTCCTCCTGGTGGGTGGGCAGGTGCATGTGTGTATGCATGCCTGAGGGAGGGCTGGCTCTGAAAAAGGCAGCCTAGTTAGGTGACACTGCAAGAATGAAGACCTTGTTAAAAAATGATAATACACTGAACTGTGAATAGGGATGTACGAAAGTCACTTACCTTTTCGACGGGGTGATTCGCGGTGGGGGGGAGGCGCTCCACACCTCCCCCCGAAATCCTAATCCGGCCGGCTCTGCTCCGCGAAGATTCCATGGAGCCACCGGCTGGGGCCGCCCACAGCCAGGCATCCGGCTGCTGGGCAGCCTGCAGGCAAAACAACAACAGCGTATGCAAATGGCGGCGGCTACGGTGGCTGCCATTTGTGTTCCCTTTTTTTTGCTGTTTTAGCCTACGTAAATATTTATGTAAGCTATTACGGCGAAAAAAGGGGAACACAAATAGTGTAGTGGGTGCCATATGTGTTCCTTTCCCCCCCACTGTTTTAGCCTACGTAAATATTTACGTAAGCTATTATGGCGAAAAAAAAGGAACGCAAGTAGCGCCCACTACGCTATTTGCGTTCCCCCTTTTTTTGCCGTAATAGCTTACGTAAATATTTACGTAGGCTAAAACAGCAAAAAAAAGGGAACGCAAATGGCGGCCGCCGTAGCCGCCGCCATTTGCGTACGCTGTTTTTTTTTAGCTTGCCGTGATAGGTTACATAAATACTTACGTAGCCTATCGTGGCCTCCGCAGGGACGCAAATGGCGTCCCTGAGTTAGCCATGATAGGCTACGTAATTATTTATGTAGCCTATCACAGCTATGATGAGGAAGCGAATGCCGGCCGCAGTGCGGCCGCCATTTGCAAGTCAGCGTGGACGGCAGCAGGTAAGTCTTCCGTTTCGCGCGCCATTCGTAGGGCGGAGGCTTTGTTCCGCCATGGATTTCGGGGGGCCGAATGCACTGGCATTCGGCTTCACCGAGATCTGTGGCGGAATTCTCTGACATCCCTAACTGTGAAGGCCTCAAATGACAAGGGTGTCTGTTAGCACCATCAACTGGCAGAAAATGGCAAAGATATGCACTCATATACACTGAGATATGCAAGGCCTAAATTCAGTAGTATATTCATTGAAAGAGAATTGATACAGTACTTGAAGGTGTCATTTGGTGATGCAAACCAAATGATGGAAAATGTGTAGTTTTGTATAGTTCTGTAAAGTTCAGCAAACTGAAGTTCCATACAAATTTACTTTTGACATGATTTAATGTTTGTTAAGGCAGAATCCTATGCATGTTTAGACAGAAAAAAGTCATACAACTCCCAGCATTCCCCAGCCAGCCATGGCTGGCTGGGGAATGCTGGGAGTTGTACGACTTTTTTCTGTCTAAACATGCATAAGATTGCACCCATAGTTTCACAAAATCACTTCTTTTAAAGCTGCTACTATTGTCCCACCTCAAAATCTCTCCCTCTGATGCATCAAGATAAGGAAGCAAACAAATACGATATTTCTTTATCATAAATAAATAATAAGTTTATTATATTGATAGTAAACAAATAAAACTAAGTTAAATAATGACATTTCCTCCAGGCTAAGCAGTTCCAGTGAACATATTCATCACAATCACTGTCTCCATACTCCAGTCAAGCCACTGTCACATACACTGACTTGGCAGTTACCAAAAGCAGTTGGACAATGCAAGTTTCAGACTTGGCGCTATGGCACTGACAGACAAACATCCTTGTTGATTATAATAGATAATATGGTTATTATCTATAATAAATGCAATACCATGTTTCTGGGCCTGCATATTTCTTAGACCTTTACAATTAATTACTAGTCACTGGGACATTACAAAATTGAAAAATAAAAGTTTAAGGAGAAATTACACTTACCTGCAGAATAGTACACAGCCATGATTTTGAAATGCAAATTTGAGGTATTCCTGTGCTTCGATTCTGGATATATTAATCAACTATCTTTTCTGAGTGAAAACACTTCCATACACATCTGTTACAGTTTTGCCCACAGTCAGTGCTTTCCTAAACTAGAAGAATTACAAATGGCATCTGCAGAGGGAGGCCCAGGAAATCATGTTAATGGGACATACATCTTTCCTTATGCAGGATGTGAATTACTAGCCTTCTAATTATAAATACCTGACTCCAATGTTCTGCAACTTGCTCCAAACGCTCTTTCGAAAGAAAAAAAGTAAGTTCTTCTGAAACATGGTCTCTGTGATGTAGAAGAAAGATCGGAGGAGTTCTGCAACGTAGGAGTCCATCAGCCAGTAAAGGAATTTAGACATTAGATCTTGTCGAAAATGATGTTCAGAGGCAGGAACAAAATGGCCACATTCTATAAGCAGAATTCAAGTTTAGTGAGGCTAATCATTGGATAATAACCAAGATTTCAAAGAGATTTCAGTTCCTACTATTGAGAAGAGTCTATTCCAGTCACTGCCATGACCAAGATAAAGGCTGCTATCTTATAAAGCTGTGCACGACTGCATGTGAGAAAACTGCACATATGTCTGGGACTGTCTTTAAAGTCTCTGCTGCAGCAGCTACCACAGCTAAACACTGCTGCATTATAAAATAGAGAAGCAACTGCATGTACAGTTTCCTCCCATGCACACAGTGAGACTTGTAGCAGGAACGCCAACTTCTTCCGCCTGGAAGGGTAAGACCTGGCCAAGAAACAATTGGTCCCACACACACATACACACACAGGCAAACAAGTTAATAAAAATGTTTGTGGACTAGTAACTTTCGCGGACTTATCTGCAAGGCTGATTTACATGTCTGCTAGAGGATGCTGAAATCCTATCTTCAATACCTTTGGTCAGGCGAAGCCAGGTGCAATCGTTCACCTTCATTTTCCACATCAACTCCTGCAAAGAAAATGTGGCAAACTTCCCCAAGGAGATGAATTTTTTCACATTTTTGTAGAAGCGGCACTTGTTGTGGTTAGAGCCCCAGAGTGCAGCAGGTATCACGCTCTCTAGACATTCCCTCACAAAAGTGTACACTTGCCAGTGACTGCTATGCTGCTTAAGGAACACTGTAAAGCGAGTATTGGAAGAGACTTGGGGAATTTGCGACTCAGTTTCTTTTTGACTCAACTCAGCTTTTTCATTGTGTCTGCTTGGAGCTCCTGATGTTTCTGGGAATGGGCTCAAACCACCTGGTACACTTCTGAGGCAATTTTCGGTAGTGTTTACTTCCTGTGTCCTTGACAAGCTCCCCTCTCGATGGCCTTTTTGTATGTAACCCTGTGGTCCTCTGCCAATTTTGTCTGTCTCAGCTACCCAAATGGGACAATTCTTTTTTAATACCACCAGGTAAGGGCACTTTGCATGGTTCCGCAACAGTTCCTGGAACACACTTCTCATCTGCCAGTAACGTTTCGGAAGCCTCTTTTTCCTCTTGTTGCAACTTAGGAGATCTGAACTGCCAGGCTGCTTCAGGATCTTACTGTTGAAGAATATCGTTTCTACTAATCGTCGTCCCCCTGATGGATAATCATTCAAGCGATTCAGTACAAATGATTTAGGCAAACACTCTTTCAACTGCCGGTGAGAGTACAAGAAAGAGCGCCTCTCAATATGTATTACAGGAACAGAAATTTTATCAGAAGAGTCCTGAGTTGACTTAGGTGTGTGGGCTTTAACGTCTCTTCCTGCAGTGGCATTTTCTTCCGCTACTACCTGTGCGAAATGAGCATCAGAAATTCCACATTCCAGCTTTGGTGGCTTAATGTTGGATTTTATTTTGGTGGCAGATCCACAGAGTGTTTTATTCTCACTATCTAGCTCTAATACCTTACCACACACAGGAAACTCTTGATTATCAGGAGTTGTACAAGGTACATCAGACTTTTGTGCTCCACATTCACTGCTCAGAGGAACAGACTTCACAAGAGTTAAACCATCCTCTGACTGTGACCTTACACATCCTCCAGATGCGTTAACACCAACCCCACCAAAATCAAGAATCAATTGATTTGTGCTTCCAATGGGAACTGGGTTTCTTGTTTCTTTTTCTTGCTCTTTCTCTGTTTGCATGGTTTTCATTCTCTTCGCACTAATTTCACACTGACCTTTCCATTTCCTTTTAAGCAACGGTGTTGTTAACGACAGGCACTCATTGGGTTTTTGCTGGTTCTCTAGGTAGTCACTGGCTCTTGTAACAGGTTTGTTTGTTTTAGGGTTCTGCCCAGCAGCTCTCCGAACCACTGAAGATTGCTGATAGTTGCAGTCTAAAACTTCATGTGTTTTGCTACAGCTTTGTCTTCTCGAGTTCCATTTCCTCCAGTTTGCCTTTTTAAAGTATTGTCTACAATAAGACCTTCCTTGCAGATAACCGGATAAGACACTACGCGTTTGGCTGGGATACCTCAGTCTAAGGAACTCCGGAGCGGATGTTGTGTTCCTTAAAGGAAGTTCATAGATGGGTTGCCCACAGATCTGATAACAGCAACTCGGGGGCACAAGCATGAAGAGAGCACAGTGCTCTAATAGATACATCATGACATCATCCCCAACTCTGCTCAGAATGATCTCCCAGGTAACATTCTGGCGAAGGGTTTCTGTTGTATTATTAGGCAGAAAGTTATAGATATTTGGCATGCAGGGCAACTGGGAATTATTCTCATTCAACAGGGCATAGCCAAATGCCAGGACATTCTTTTTCTTTTTTTCACAAATTCTCTGAATGACCCTTGCAATGACGTCATTCTGACTGGAAACCTGCAAAATAACAGTAAGTGACATTTACTTTGCAGATGCTTGAGTGAAATACAAACTGGGCTGTGCGTATACTACAACTCTGCAAAAGTGCAAGAAAAAACGCCCTGCCTTATATGATACCGATGGCAATGGCAAATCCTAACATAGTGATGGAGTGGGCGAATGAATGCCGATCACTCCATCACATGCCTCAAAGAATATGCGATTCAAGCACTCCACAATGCTACCTGCATGCACAATTTCTAGGGAGGAAGAAATCACATGAACAGGCTTGCAACTGGATGTTGGGCTGAAGATCACAGGTCATACGTTCTTTGAAGTTTGTGGGGGAGGGGAGGAGCTTCCCCACTGCTCCTGCTTGCACTCCCTGTTGCCACTGGTAGCATAGGGAACAGGGCAACAACTCTCTAAGAATTTCTGATTTAAAAAAATATATAAAGAGAAGTTTCTAGCTATTACGGGTGTGCCAAAGGCCTAGTAAAACAGCAGGTGCCAGAAAAGTTGCTAGCTCAACACTTACAGCAAGGAAGACTGTAGCCAGCCATTTTCACATATTCACTGAACATGCACATGCACACATGTACATAGTCAGGGTAATGTGTTCTGTACCTGCTCTACACATCCATATGCCCAGCTAAAGGTGTCAACAGAGCCTATGCACATGTAACTTGTATGCACATTGGCTCTGCTCAGACCTTTGGCTAAACATGTGGATGTCTGCCTTCACTACTCCTTTCAGATATGAATGCAGATATGTTTCGAGGCTGGACAGCCATCTGTCAGGGATGCTCTGACTTGGATTCCTGCATTGAGCAGGGGGTTGGACTGGATGGCCTTGTAGGCCCCTTCCAGCCCTACTATTCTATGATTCAGCTGAATAGGGCTTGTGTGATCACCAAGTACTGCTGTTTTGAATGGGTCTCTTCATCTTAGATTTTTTATATCCAAGCACTGCATAGCAGCAGCACAACTCTAGCAGACCTCTTGCATTTCATAGCCTTGACCATTCACAATTTTCTTCCTCTGTACCTGTGCACGTACATGCGTGCACACAAGTGTTTATGCCACGATAAATCTGTTAAGTGTTTGAGATGCCACAGGACTCCTTGTTGCTTTAAAAACATAATAGCCTGCTTGTATGAACATTTTTTGGGCAACAGGACAAGCTCAGGGCTGGCTCTATCATTAGGCAGAATGACGCAGTCACGTCAAGCATCGGATTTGGGGTGTCGTAAAATTCAATTTTGTTAGTATTCAGCTATATCCAGCATTAGCCCTACGTAAGCACTGTAGGAGTTCTAATCCCTTGTTGCACTGAAATAATTCCCTGTTTCCAACCCCGCCCCCTCCTCGCACGTATCTGTCGCCCTGTACACGTGGAAGGGGGCAGTCTGAACGGGAGATCCACCTTTCTCCGTGGAGGATCTCCACACCATCCAAGCAGCCGGGGGTACAGGGGCCTCTCCTGTTCAGACCGCCGCCCTCCACGTGTACAGGACGAAAACGCGCCAAGAGGTAGGCGAGGCTGGAACGCTGCTCCCCTCTGGTGTTCAGTGGAACCGGGAATTGGCAACGTCTGAACGGGTCTTTGGAGTACGCCTATTTAACCGAATGGGACTTGAGATAAGACTAACACCGGATACAATCCATTGTATTTTTATTCTCAGGGAGAGGCACTTGTGGGTGGCTGTTGTTGCTTTTTGCCTCAGGTGCAACAACAAGGCGGCCAGCTTCGGGTCCTGGGCACCCAAACTTGCCGCTCTGCCTCAGGCAGCGGAGTGCCTTGAGCCAAGCAGCCCGGAGCGCTTTCCAGGTTTTGTTTCCCTTGCAATGCCACGGGCGGGGAATAGCCCCGGGGCGCAAGGCAGCCGGTCTAGTCGTTCTCACCTACCTGCTGGAAGACGAGACGCGGCGGGGGAGCCTTACAACCAGCCGGAAGCCCCACCAGGCACTGGTCCACCAGGCTGCGGTAGCACTTGGGGTCCCCGTCTTGCACCAACGGCTCCGGACGGGCCTCGCCCGCAGTCCGCGCCTGCAGGCGCCGTACAAAGGCTTCCAGCGGCAGCACCTCCGCATAACAGCCCCTCAGCAGCCCCTGCACCGCTCTCCAGCGCCGGGGACGCCCCATGAGGGACCCCCCGAGGAGGGAAGCAGCGGCGGCGGCGGCGGCGGCGGTGGCGGGTGGGGGAGAGCCCAAGTCGAAGGCGCAACCTCTCCGGCCAAGAGGCGGCTCCGCCGGATTGCGCCGCCCAGGCACGCTCCTCCGGCACCGTTTATTGGCCGCCCTCGGCCAACTTAGGCGCGCGCGCCGCCAAACGGCCCGGGAAAATTTGGTGGCGTCCGCGGCGCGGCTGCTTTGCTTCGCTGCCCGGCGTTCTCGCCTTCCCCGGTCTGGTGAAAGACGTAGTCCAACACGTTTGGAGCGCCCCAGGTTGCGGAAGGCTGCTCTAGGCCTTTGGTTCTGGAAAGGAGAGTAGTTAAGAGTGTTGGACTGGGAAGACCGGCGGTCAAATCCGCCCCCCGCAGCCATGAACCTTGCTGGGTGACTTTGGGCCAAGCACTGACTCTCAGAGTAACCTCCCTCACAGGGTTGTTGTGCAGATAAACCGGAGAGAAGGATCATGTATGCTGCCCTGGGCCTTGGAGGAAAGGGCGGGATACGAATGCAACAAATCCCAGGCACATTGACAAAGGGATAGATCCCAGTGGGGCTTGCTTCAAAGGAAGCATACAGAGGATATGGACTATAGGAGACTGAACTACAAACTATTTTTTCTTTCTTTCCTGAACACAAAAGTCTACCTTAGATGGGTCAGTCAGCCCCTGTCCTACCTCACAAGCTTGTTCTAAGGATTACTGGTATATAAGTGTGCATTATGCAGTTTGAGTAGCTTAAATAGCAGTGGCAGAGTGCATGAAGAAGGTCTCGGGTTCAATCCAAGGCATCTCCAGTTAAAAAGATCTGAGAAAAACCTGCCAGTCTGAGCCTCTGTGGAGAGCCACTGCCAATAGTAGATGAGAGATGGATACATGGTCTGATCCTGGGATAAGGCATCTGGTTATGTTCAAAGAGTTACATAAATGTTAAGTATTAGAATACAGCAAGAAACTTTGCAATTTAATATGTTCCCTTGGGTTGGATCCAGACTTAGCTGTGCTTGGAATCAACACACTGAAATCAATGGGACATAGTTATGACCAATTTAAGTCTAATTGATTTCAAAGGGTAAGCATGATTAAAACCTGGATCCAACCCCTTCTCTCTATGCCATGTCTGACAAACTAATGCATTTACTCAGTCTGACTACTTTCAGTGGGACATGCATATTTACTCACATAGCAAATCAGAGATCAATGGGCATGAGTGCAGGCTTTGAATTATTCCAAGGAAAGAGCTTACACTGAAAGAGGGTCTCCTCTACATTTTTGCGTTACTTTAAAAAACTTTTTTTTTTTTAAACTCAGTGCCTATATAGCTTATCTCAGAAGCAGATCTAAATAGACTTCTAGGTAGGAAATATACAATGAAAGACAAAACAGTGGGTCTCATTGCAGAGCATACATCAGCCCAACATATTTGAGAGGAATAATCTCCTCCGCCCCCATCCTTGAACTGTGCAACAGGGCTTCCTTGCATCATCCATATACCTACAAGTCATAATTACATAGACCTCAGGGAATTCTGAACCTCTTCACAGCAATGAAATCACAATCACTAGCAAATGGATTGTTTGAGGTGACTTTCCCTTTGGCTCCATGGTTGAAAGTTCCATCTCCTTGGGCCCTTCTGACAGAAAGTGGAGTACTTGGAAAGAACAGCTCAGCTACCTTCAAAGTACTCCTGGTTTGCCTCTTGACCAGGAAAAACTGAACAGCCCGCTGTGGGAAAGCATCCTTCTTCCTTCTTGAGAGCTAGTGCAGTGGCTAGAAGTCCTCAGTTCAAATCTCACTACCTTGGCCATAAACTTATGCCTTCCCCAATCTGGTGCCCTCCAGATGTTTGGGACTACAACCTGCAACATTCCTGACCATTGGCCATGCTGGTTAGGGCTGATGGGAATTGAAGTGCAAAACATCTGAAGGGCATCAGCTTGGGGAAGTCTGCATTACATGGTCCTAGGTTACCACCTCCTCCATCTTTACAGCCTCAGCTTCCTCTATCTGTAACATGGGGACATTACTGATTTTTGCTTTTCTTCTGTTATCAGCAGCAAAATAGTCAAGCTCTCTTGATCTGTCTAACTTTCAACTTGGGTCAAGGCAAGGAACCGCCTCAGATAAAACCATCTCATAGGGCTGCTGCAAGGATAAAATAAGATAATCCCCAGGTATAATGTTCTGAGCTTTTCTTATGCAGTTCACATACACTGGCTTAGTAATCCTTACAATAACCTTAATAGTAGATGGCAGGTGGCAGAGGAATAGCAACATGCCTAAGTCTGCCTCATGGATGCAGTGAGATCCAGGGCCTTTTCTGGATCACACAGTCTTTAGTCACTACTTGCAGAAAAGGTCCAATGCATTTACAAAGAAGTACAACATCTTGCCATTTTCCAATTGCTGCCTGAAATTAATTTTCAAATGAAGTGGGAATGTGGGATTCCCCACATTCTAATGTCCATTAGATGCAGAGGGTTTTTTTTAGCAATATTATCAGAACCTGAGGTATAGATACACGAAAGGTATACCCATAAACATTTATTTGTACATAGAGTGAAGGGAACTAAGATCACTCACTGCCTGGATGAGAGGCTAACCAGGTCTCTCTGCTTTGACAGGACACTTAGATGTTACCAGTTACATTCTTCATTCAAATGTCAAACAAAACATGTTCATTTAAATCAAATATTTGCACTGCAAGTTATTCAGCTGAGCACTGATATTCTGTACTTAACACCAACCAGACAAAGGAACCTGTGATATTAATATTTCTGCCAAGAGGTTATTTTTTATAGTTTGGACCTAGAAGTACTTGACTTTGGATAGATCATGCTAACATTCTCCCCCAGTTTATTAATGTACATTCTGCTTTACAGAATTAAATGAAAGTAAAACTAGCATAAGAAATAAAGTCTTGGGGGTGAGGAGCACCAATATTGTCATTTTTTAAATTACTGGATAGAGGGCTGGATTGAGACTAAGTTATTCAAGCTTTAGTCCCTTTGAATTTTTTTTTGTTTATCATGACTTCGTCCTATTGATTTGAATGGGATTAAAGCATGACTAGCTTAGTCTGGATCCAAACCATTATACATAAACTACCCTAATACCCCAAATTAAGCAAATTGATATAGCCTGTAAGAATCAAATACCAGTGAATTTTGGGGGGAGCTACAGTGGGGAAAACACACATGCATACTCAGCAATATTGAATGTGAAACCTTTTGGCAACAGAGGTCACCATTAAGCATGCTCAAGCCTCATTCAAACCATACACAGCTGGGTAGCGGACAGCAGCCCTATGCTCCCATCCAGTGATCCCTTATGGCTGGGGTGGGCAAGTGACTCAATGGGCACACAGAGCTCTGTCACTTGCATGCACAGGAACTCAATGTTTGTAGTGCAGTGCTCAAAGAGTTATGGACTGGGGGACTAAAACTGTGACCCCATCCTTTTGAGTCCAAGATTAAAAATCCCATGGAACTTAAATGGGATTGGCCTCAAAACAGGACATTGTAGGCTTGCAGCTCTATTAAATTTCTTGTCACAGTACAAATTATCTTCTTTCACTGCATTCTGAACATGCTTAAAAATAAATTATATTTCAAGGGATGTAGTGACATTTGGTTAATAATTACAGCATCCAAATTTATAAAAAAGGGTAGTTATAAAAGGTTACACCCCTTTTATAGGTCTCCCCCCCCCCCATATGGCAACTGGAAAGTTATATTTCCCTTACCAGCAGTTTTTGAACACAATTTCCTCTATAAATTTCTCTTGATACCTCCATTTTCTGTCTACCTGTTGCTTCAAATCCTTCCCTCATCATCATGTTTTATGTCAATATAGAAAGAAAAAGGTCTACATTGTCCCTGCTGAAGTATAATTGGCACAATAGTGTGTCATGCAAATATTATTTACATTCTTTTTAAAAGACGTGTTTGACTACAACATAATGGCTCTCACCTTAGGAAAAAAATCCAATTTTGGAGGAATCAAGAAGTTCCAGCTCTAGTGCTGAAGGAAAGTGTTTTGCCCTGTGTACAAAAAATTAACTACTGAATACTATTCACTGCATGTGCTCAGTTGGACTTATGCTAATAAGTCTCTGCCATTTAAAAATGTGTTTTTAAAAAGGTACACGCTTTCTGTGTCCATTGTCAGCTTAGAGTTGTTTGGTACATACAGCTTAGAGTGCATGCCTTTATATGTTCATAACATTTCAGTAACAATGCCCGATTCTGCTGTAATAGCTAGTTTCACTATGAGAATCACAGTTGACATCTTCAGACTAAAAAAGGAGATGCTCATAGTGTGGAAAGCAATACAAAACAGGGGGGCACAATCCAACCAAACAAACTTTTTTTTTTAACCTACCTGATTTCAGAGGGTGAGATAACCATGTATTCAGATCACTCTCACTGAAATCTATGGGACTTAAAAGGGCTGAACTTTGGCTGGATCGTACCCCAGGATTGGTCCAACAGAATACAAAAGCCTTGTATAGGAAGTTTTGAAAATCAAGGGCTGGTCCCCTTACCGGTTTGTCACTTTTTCATAATTATTCACAGCAGATGCTTGTTTCTCATAGCCTCAGTTGTGGCCTTAAAATGCATATACTTCACTGCCAACCGGTGGAAGGTTCAAGACAATTAAGTAAGACAGACACAAATATTTATGCAGAAGCTTTCACAGAAATTCAAAATGTTAACCATTTGTGTGAAACCTGGCAGAAATATTGGCAGACTTTCTGAACCGAAAATAATGATGATAAAAAAGATAGTTAGATCCATAGGCAATCAAAACATATTTTGGCAATGCAGATGATATATTGTCCATGAAGTTCTGTCACAAGCTTTGAAGAATACTCTTTTGCTTCGTCTCTTTTTAAAAGTCAGACAACATATGCAGCCGGTATCAGTCCAAAGAGGCTCCTAGAGTTATCTCCAATTATTCTTTGTGGGGCTTTCTTTTCGGCTTCTCTTCATAAGATTCTCCATATTCGTTTACTCTGCTCTTATCCACAGGATAAAGCCTTACAGATAAAAAGAAAAAGAAAAAGTTACATTTCCTTAAAAAAAAAACCCATCTACCACCACATGTTCGTACTTGGGCTACCTACCATCCATACACTTATTACTCCATGACTAATAAATGATGTAAATAAAATACATTCATACATCAGCTCGCAATACCAACCATAGCCTTCCTCTAAATGTCGTCATAATGGTAATTATTATTCTTACTAGCAGAAGGCCTGTCAGATTTAATGAGGAAGGGAAGCAATGGAAAAGCAAGTGCCATGAGCAGAAGCCAGGTCTGATTTCAAACCCTGGCTCCCCTTTCCCTCAAATCAGTCATGGCCTCCACACCCTAAGAAATAGCATAATAATACTCCCTCTAACTCCAGCCCAGGAGATGTCTTCCCTCCCACCTCCTTGTTAACCCTTCAGAAGGGAAAAGAGGCCATTGCTCCCTACCAACACACTGTCCAGGCTACTTACTCATTGTCAAGTTTTGCCCATACTGCAATATCCCCAAATGCAACGCTGCCATGAGTGACTGTCATTCATGGGGTCACGAAGAGTCGGACACGACTGAACGACTGAACAACAACAAAAGGGTTACACTCAAAAGAGCAACATTGGGATGGGAGCTATTCATACTCCTGCTCACCCCAGCTATTAAGATTAAGCCTACTCCTGTCTGCATATTAATTGTCATGTTAGAGCAGCATTTCCCAACCTGGGGCCCTCCAAACGTGTTAGGTCTACAACTTTCATCATAGCCGTTGGCCATGATGGGAGCTATAGTCCAAGATGTCTGGAGGGCACAAGGTTGAGGAAGGCTGCGCTAGAGCAGGGGTGGGGAACCTCAGGGGTGGGGTCCCAATCCAGACCTCCTGGATCCCCCAGGGGGCTGTACATCCTGGCCCACACCCAGTTTCCCCCGTTTGATGGTTGCCTGGCTTTTGTATAGTTTTTTCTCCATTCTAAAAGATTGAAACGCCTGTCCTAAGACTTAGTTACTGGCAGTAACAGCTTTAAGCTACCATATGCTGGGGTTTGTGTGTTTGTATTTTGGCCTCACTCCTTTTTCCTTTGGCCTACCCACCACTCGCATGCAGCCTCCAAGAGCTTCTGAAATTGAATTTGGCTATCAGGCTGAAAGAGGTTTCCCACTCTTGCGCTAGAGTATGACTGAACATCAAGAACTGGATTCTCTGAAGTGTCTAAAAATCTATTTAGTGCTGTACAAAGATAAAATAAAAGGCAATCCCTGCCTGCAAGTGTGCAAGCTAACTGATACAAAGGAGGTTATGGAGAGCTGGTAGAGACAGGTGCCACACAGCAAATTACAACCCTTTAAAAAGGGATGTCAGGATTTCACAAGTACACCTGACCAAGGACTGGTGCAATATATCAATACACCCAGCCAAGGACTAGTGCAAACATAACACTCCTGAACTCTTAAAACAGGTACAAGACTTGAAGTATGCTTCAGGATTGTGGGCTTCCTCCCAGCCCTTCATCTGTCTTTCATGAAATTCCCTCTGCCCTTCAGTGTCACATCAGCACCAACATTAACAAAGGATACCCACATGGTATACAGAGCTACCAAAATTTGTGTCTTCTCCCCTTTTATTTGACAGAAGAATCAAAACTGAAACATTAGTAAGACGAGGGAGTCATACCATCTTTGGTAAAGGTAGACCAGGAACACTACATCATCTCTAAAACACGCCAGCCGATGAGATGTTGGCATTGTGATGATAAATGCAAAAATATCATCAATGAACGTGTTGAATGCCTGGAAGGGATAGACAGGAGAATGCAGCTTATTTAACCGCACATGAGTTATGTTTTACTGCCCAAAGGCACAGTTTTCAAGCAAATAAGCCATTCCTGATGACATGTATTTAAACAGAGTACCTGAAGCAAAAATAAAAAGAATCTGAAATTAAAGATGTAGTCAGATAGGTCAGTCTCCCTGCCACCCTGAAAGTGGCACGTCACTATGCAGAAACTAAAAATTAGCGTGTGTATGTGTGTGGGGGAGACTGTTTGAGTCCAGAACAAGAAAGAACGCATGTGCAAAGGAATACCAAAGCTCAATCAACACAAGGTTTTATGACTGGGAACTGGTCATAAAAAGGGCCCCTAATATGGCAAAATTGTGGGGATAAATTTGTTGGATAGAGACAAAATATAATCCCTAGCAGTGGCTGTGGACCTTTATAGACGTTCTTCACATAAGCCAAGACCTAGACTTGCAGACCTATCCATCTTGTTACTGCCAAGCTGAATGCAGTCCATGCCCCACATATTGTAGTCTACCTGATGCTGGGCATCCCTCTCCTGCTTTATCAGTGCAGCTCTGGGCAGGGTGCAAAACCCAGGGGGGTGGAGTCCCTGGTTGTCCGCCATATGTGGCTGATGGGCTGTGCTTGAACAAGTTATTCAGACGTGACCTACAGATTCTATGCCCAAGCACTTCTTACTTTCCACCTCCAAATGCAGCTTCTTACAGTGAATTCAGAGCTGCGCCCAAAGACCTCCACTAGCATTTGGGAAGAGCTATTCGGGGGAGACAAAGAATAAGGTAGAAGTGTTCTGTGCACCCATCTCAACCAGATTAAATGTTTTGCTACATTATTATAACAACTTCTCTATTGATTTTATCAGTTACTGACAAGTAAATTTTCTATTTGTCTTTTTGTGATCCCAGGTTGGCCAACAAAAATCCACTGATTGTGGTTTGATTTTCAAGCAAAGGGTAATAATTGATGGTTCAGAATTACAAATCTTAAAGTGTGAAATTAACTTACTTTATATGTGAATGCCTTCCATGGCAAATGTGCAACAGATTTCATCTAGAAGACATGAAACCAGATGTTCATATATATTAAATGTAGTGAAGGAGGTTAGACAAAACAAAAAGTTAAAATATCCTGTTAAGCCTCAAGTTACCTTATAATTTACGAAGAGTTGCGGCAGCATAAATAGAAATCCAAAAGCATATACTCCTGTTGGGGAAGACAACATGAATTTGCCTTAATCTTTAATGTTACAGAACAATGAATTCAAACACCTTTTCTTTATTTCTACCCTATTTGCATATTAGGACACACTGCCAAGTGTGGTGCGGCCACATGTAATATTGAGCTTTTGTCCAAATTTAGGCTCACAAACAGCCCAATATCACATGTGGTTGCAAATGATGAGAGAATAAGGGCACAATCCTATGGGGATAGGCGGCCACTTCCGAACTCGGAGGCGACTGCCTATCCAATGCAGGGCAGCAGAAGCACGGAGGGGATTGTTCCCTCTGCACTTCTCCTGCCCTGCATTTGCAGCTAGACAGCGGATTTTGGCTGCCTAGGTGTGGGAAGGTGGGGTGGGGCAGGAGACTGCTGGACGACACATAGGATGTGTCATACCAGCATTTCCACCTTCCCTGCCCTAGAACGCCCCATTTTGGCCACTCCGTGCTCCTCTTCCGAGCACGGAGCTGTTCCGCGCTGAAGGGGAGGGGAGGTCCGTTCTCCGGGAACCGACCTCGGAGCACAGGCTCCGAGGTCAGTCCCCAGAAACCCACATATTCTATGGCTGTCTAGCTGCTGACTAGAGGCTCTAGGATTGCTCCCTTAATTGCTTTTGGACATTATGGAGGCTTGGATCATATCATTTGAAGCATTAGAGATGGACCCTCCCCAAAAGTCAAGTTTTAGTACAGCTCCAGTTCTAGACTTGAAGTGTAGTTAGTATAATATCGCAGCTAAGAAATGTGGGGGGGGGGGAGAGGAAGTATCCATTCAAAACTACCCCAGCAGACATGAGATCACTAGGCAAACTTTAGTAAACCATAATCTCAGCTTCAACACTCACCCCTGGGATAAGGGATAACAGCACCAGCCTACCTTACAAAGTTATTGTGAAGATTATCAAGATGATATAAGTGAACAGTTGGGGCACTCTTGGGCTGCAATTCTATGCACACTTATTCGGATATAGGCCGCACTGAATTAAGTAGTGCTTGCTTTCAAGTAGGTATGCTATGGAAGTCATTTGCACCCATTCCACTTGGCTGCAGCAGAGGGAGATGTGAGACAATAGGGCCCACTTTATTAGCTTGGCTAGGACTTACTGCCATTTGGCTCCTTCTCTCCCAAAACTGCCACTCTCAATGTTATTATTATAAACATTATTAAACATTTATGTAACTGGATGAAGAATTAAGTGCCTGAACTTGCTTGTTTTCGTGTCCTCTCCCCCTCATTTTTTTCTTTTTGTGTATTGTGCTTTTGATTTTAAACCTGCGGGCAAGGACTGCATTCTTTCAATCTTTGTACCATACCTAGAAGGGTTTAGGTCTTCCATAAATAAATGAAAAGTATTCTTATACTAGTAAACCAAAATTGCACCTTGCTGCAGCTTTCTACTTCAACTGTCAGCTGCCAGTCAAGAGGCATCACTAGCACAAAACCTTCTAGCTCCCTTTCTATTTATATTGGAGGGCTACATAATTACATGCAGAGCCACCCATATGTTCAGGGGCTGGCACATCAGGAGGAAACTGATGTAATGAAGCAGAATGAACTGGAGAAACAGTATGGACTACACAAAACAATAAAGACATACGGTAGTAACCTGTACTGCCTGACCACTAGTGGAACTGACGAATAGCACAACAAGAAATCGCGGTTCCAGAAACAAGCGGCAATGCTCGTTTCCAGAACAGGGTAGGTCAGCGGCACTCACAGAGGGGAGTTCTGCTGACCGGCTCCATTCCAGAAACAAGTGTTGCTGCTTGCTTCCAGGGGTATTTTTGGAACTGCTAGTTCCTGTTACGCAAGCAGTTGGTTCTGCTTACACAAGAGAACCAGCAGAGGCACAGTAGCGGTATAGGATACTGCTCATAATTTAAAAATCAAATGGTATAGTCTAGCTTCTATTAACTCCTGCTTCTTTGACAACACGTTATTTTATTTAATTATTTCAATGTACTGGTACAGGAATTATTTTTTTAATCGAGAATGAGATATTAAGCTTCCAGGGGAACCAGGAATATTTGAATCTACTGAATTCCATCTACTGCTCTCTATGGCTGACTCTCCTGGGGTATCAGCTGGTGCCCAATAATGCCGACCCCTGATGTCAGCCCTGAGTTCAGCTCTTGCCGGACTGCACAACAATGCCCAGGGCATAGTCTGAAGGCACATGAGGCAGCCACCTTGCTGGTCTGGGTCTAGTCAGTGCTTGGAGGGGAGACCACCTAGGAACCACATGTAGCCAGTTTGAGTTCCACAATGGAAGAAAGGTGAGGTATAAATGTAATGAATGAATGAACGTCAGTATTTTAGATGGATAATCACATCTGAATGCTCCCCAATATCAAGAATTACCTGCATATAGAGCACTAACGTCTAGCTCTTCTTAACACTTTTCCCTAGCATCCTAGTTTTCTACTTGAATGATTTTTTTAAATTTGAGGAAGCATTCAATGTGTGATTTCTCTCATCTGCATTATGAATTAATAAACTCCAGCAAGAGTTTCACCACAGCTAATTATAAGAGACAAATTTCCAGAAGTGCTATGTTCCAAAGAACCCCCTTGGAGAATTACTTCAGTTTGCATTCTTATCTTTAAAGAACTAGACTTAGCAAAACACATAACAAAACACTCACACTTACCATTTACAAAGCTGTTAATTAACCATGAATACCAGCTAATGGAAAAGAAAAAAGAATGCTATTTTCATTCCTGGACAATTTAAAAACAAAACATTCAACACTGAAAATGTCTTTCTTTTCTTTTTTTATAACCCATACAACACTATTTTCCCTGCCCCTACCCCTTTGATTCCTCTGTGCTTTAACATATAAGGCACTTAGCATTCAAAAGTCACAGATATATACAGGGTACAGCATTGGCAGGCAAGATTAGACATTTAGGATATACAGTGAGAAATATGTTATAACACCCTTCCCCCGGCATTTATAGCAATAACACAATGACCGAATTGTAACTCAACACTAAGAAAAGGGGAAGCCCCCCTGCAACATTAATACAGACCTATATATATTTAAATGTTTGTGGCTTCATACATCTGAGTTAAGAATGGAAGATGTCTGGGAGAGATGGAAGCACCTCAACCTCAAAAGGACAGTTACTGTGTGTATAGCTTGAGGAAGTCCCTCTAGATGCGTTCAAATTTGTGAGGTTTCCCCTCTCTTATAGAGGCTGTCTGCTCATGCAGCACATGTCTGAGCATTCACTGAGTAAAGAGTATTTAGGTATGTGTTTTTCTAGTAGTGACTGCTTTCTAGAATGGTACTGCAATTTGGAAGCTCCATGATAGAAATGATAGGATTTGAAGATAATGTTTTAATGGAAAGGGTAAAAGGGTTTTACATGTTTTTGTTAAGAAAAGGATTCGAAGATAATACATTCCGGTATAAGGGGGTAAAAAACGTGAAATAATTTTACTAAAAGCACAACACATTTCTCGGTAATAAGCATTTCTACAGCATTATAGGGACCATACTACAAATAATGAGGCGCATGTGGGACAGAGATGGGCTCAGTTCAGACACCACTGTCAAACCATGGGGTTTGGCTGTCAGGAACATGGTGTGGGCCTGCACAATCCTTCCTCCCCTCATGTGCACCCTTTCTCTCCTGCAGTTCCTGGTAATCATAGTTTATCATGACATCCAAATCAGACAAACTTTGCTTTCTGTCAACTACTGTTTGCCTTCAAACCATAATCAGAAGGCAGACTTTGAAGTGATTTTGCAACACATTCCTGAAGGCCAAGCCATGGTTTGGTAGTGCCTTGTAAACTAGATCATTACAGTATCACAGGATCCTGGCACTCTTTCAGAATGGTCAAGTGGATATTCTATGCAACATTAACTGAAGAGAAATCACAAAAGATTTATCACTGTAGATAATAACACCTTTATCAAACAAACTGCCTTTTCGGACTTCTGTAATTGTAAGTTATTATAAGGAAATTATAATGGCTCTAGGTTATGGAATATGACATTTTAAGTGGTACATTTTAGGTTTTTAAAATAATCCACAGCACCTTACCTTTTGTATTTGATATTCAGCAATGAATAAATTGCACCTCCAATACACAATGGGTAGAGCAAATATGACAGGTATTTCATCGCCTTACAAAGAAAACAAAGATTTGTTCAACCCTCCTTGTATTTTATTATTACATTTTTATCCCACCTTTCCTCCAAGCTCAAGGTGGAATTCGTGGATTTCTCCCCTTTTATCCTCTTAATATCCCTGTCATAAAGCTTAGGCTGAGATGAGAGATTGTGACAGACCCAAGGTTGCCCAAGAGTAGAATCTCGGAATACATGGTCCAAGATCAATATCCAATCATCTACATGTGCCAGAGGTTAATCTTTCAAAGAGAAAATTGGGAAAGAGTTGGGACCCCACTGGAATGAGATTAGGGCATTTCATCCAACTCTTGCACCTGCACTCAGTACAAGATAGAATTTTGTGACCTTCATAGGAAAATGGACAAGAGGCAGAATGCCACATCAAAAAACCCACTTAGTATGGAATCCCCACAAGCAGCCAAAAACCACAAGTTCTACTCACTTGAATCCAGAAGCCAACTGAAAAGACCATCACAGACGGATGTATTTTCAGAAAGAGGGGGAAACCATATGTAATACTCTAGGTCAGCCTTCCCTAACCTCGTGCCCTCCAGGTGTGCTGGCATACAACTCCCAGCATGCCTGTTACCCATATGGCAGGTACAAGTTGCATCACTTTTATTCTGGCTAGAGAAGGCTAGCTAATAGAAGCCAAAACCATTCTGCCTGGGGTTGTTAATGCTTCCCTTTGGGAGGTCTTGATTGGCTCAAAACTGAAATCACTTGGCACTTTCCCAAGAACCCAATATTTGACTACAGTTCCCGGGAAACATCATCCAAATTACAATCTTCCCATTTGGAGCAAGACTGTGGATAGGGCAGACACTTTGTAGCTTCAGGCCATACTTGGAACAATTTGATTTCTGGATTTGTGTCAGAGACAAGGAAATTGTACCGTTGATCCACCTATTCAGTGGCATTTGCCCAAAGACTGCTCTCAAGTGCTTCCATTTAATCCAGTAGGGCAGTTCTAGAGAGTTGCTCTGGACCTTTCCTGTGAGGGCTCCCTTATGGGATTCTATCTTGTCTATTGTGTCCAGCTGTTTATGTCAGGCCACTAGAGAGTTCAGGAAGAGATCTGGGGTATGATGCTGTCAGTGTGCCAACAATGCCGGCTCATTCTTGCTCACCTTTATCCTGCATGCTCCATTTTTATGCATTGCTTGGACTTGGCTCTATCAGCTCTTTGCTAGGTCCACAACAACAAATTAATATGTTCTACTCAGTTAAGAGCTATATTAAATACGACGTTACAGATTTACCTTACCTGGGTATCATATTCCTCAGTTTTCCTTTCAGACTCGGTAAATGCACCAAACTGTATAAAACGAAGTAATAGAAGCAGCTGTTAGTATATACACATACTGAACATGTATGAAGGGAATTCTGGCTGTTAAATAGTCTTCATTTCAGAAAGAAAACATAAAATTATGAGACCAAGTTACAGTCTGGAACAGTCTTCCCCAACCTAGTGCCCTCCAGATATTTTGGACTTCAACTCCCATCAGCCCCAGCCAACACAGCCAATAGGAAGAAAAGCGGGAGTTGTAGTCCAAAGCATCTGGAGGACACCAAGTTGGGAAATGTTCGCCTGAAGTATGGATCAACAACCAATGGGGTCTCCACCAAATCTGGCCTGCTGAGAGATGCCAATAGGCCCTCCAGTTGCCAGTCTAGAGGCTAACAAGGTTTGGAGAAGTGGCATCTGTGGCAACTAAACTAGTTAGTAGCTCATTTTTTGAGCTGAAATGCTGGCCAACTCATTTCTCAAAGTGAACTGGTCTAGGTTTCTGGTCAGTAATTAACAAAACCAATTGCTAACCAGAAGCCTAGAGCAAATAAATGAAAAGTACACATGGAATGCTTTGCAGTTAAAGGGAGGCTGTTTACAGAATAATATTCAAAAGGTAAAGGATTCTATCATAGTATGGCTGCCAGAAACTCCATGAGGTAAGATGATGTGTGTTGCTGTTCATCAGCATATTTAGCAGGTGAAGTCAAGAGAGTATCAAGAGAAATATCTGTTACACTTTGGGGTACAGTAGAGCTGGCTGAAGGCTCAATGGTTGTTTAACAATTGTTGGTAATGCTGAAACTACAGTTCAGCCTTATTTGTAATAGGACTACAATACCTTTATGATTGAAAGCAATATTTTTCAAAGGTGAAATATCAGATCCCTTTCATATAATTCCAAATAAGAGCTTTAATCTGTTACCTGTTCAAATATATTACAACAGATTAAAACAGATTAAAATTAAATCTGAACTCTAAAAAGTACTGTTTCTACTGTTTGTCCAGGCTAGTATTAATACTCAAAACCCTAAATGGCTTGGAGCCAGGTTATTTGAAGGATCGTCTCCTCCCATATGTATCTGTCCAGACCCTAAGATCATCTCCAGCGGTCCTTCTCTGGGAGCCCTTGCCAAAGGAAGTGGGGCTTGCGGCTACCAGGAAGAGGACCTTTTCTGGTGTGGCACCCCAGTTGTGGAATGAGCTTCCTAAAGAAGTTCGCCTGGTGCCTACGCTGTGCTCTTTCTGGAGCCATGTGAAGATCTTTTTGTTTTCCCAGGCATTTTAGCATTCCAGTCTTTTAGCTCTGTTGTTTTAAATCTGCAATTGCATTTTAAATCTCTGCATTGCTGCTAGGTTTTGCTCTGGTTGTATTTTTATACTGTAGTTTTAAGCTATTATATTTTATATTGCATTTATGGTTTTAATTTTTGTGAACCGCCCAAAGAACTTCGGCTATTCGGCCATATACAAATGTAATGAATGAATGAATGAATTTGCAGGAGGAGTAGAACAAAAGGTCCTAAAACGCCAACGTATTTTGCAGCCTAACTGCAATTCACACATACTGATAGGAGACCATATGTTTTGATCATTTTGATTAGAAGAAAAACGTTTTCAAAATATAACAAATGAAGCTGTGAAAAAACCACCTTGTGTACCTTTACCCAGAACGGTCAGGTTGAGACCATTCTAAACAATCCTATTGTGGCCAGGATACAGAGTTTTAAGGATTTTTTTTCAGGTTGCAGTCAGATTTTTAAAAATAAAATTATTAGCTACAATCTATCATAGTGAAGCACACGTATAACTCACTGGAAATGCCAATAATTATTCTCTTGCCTGTAGCCTAAGTGTTGACTTCACATATGGTGTTTTTCCATTTTTCTTAGCTTCCATATAGGATGGATTTGATATGCTCACAGAATTCTCAGCAAGCACTTAGCTACTCGAAATACATGATCAAGAAGGCACTTTTCACTGGTGGTTCCACCAGCAATGGAATGTTCTCCCTAGACAGGCTAGCCTGGAGCCCACTCAGATATCCTTCCAACACCAGGCAATGGCCTTTTATCCGCCCCAGGTTGCTTAAATAGTGGATTTGTTTTAGCTGAATTATTTTTATGCTGGTTTTCTAGTTTTGTTGTTTTTGCCTATTTTTTAATGTGTTAATGGGTTTTTGTGTGCTTTTAATATTTTATTGGAAGCCACCCATGTAGGCCCAGTTTGCACGTAATGATAAGTCGAGTGAGCGAACTGCCTTCTGATTGTTTGGTGCTTTATATTCGGTTTCTGAAAAAAACCCAGGAACCCTGGATTGTTAGTTGTGATATCTGAACCCGACACCCTGGGTTGCTAAGGGTTAAACAACCTAGAGTTTGAACCCATCATTTATTGTTGGGTTCAAACCTGAATGTTAGGTTGTTTCGGAATGCGGAAGCAAACTGGAAGCGGCGGGCACACGGGAGAGAGCTTGCTCGCTCCTCACCAACTCATGGGTTGTTTAACCTGTGAATTGACTTTATGTGTGAGCCAGGTCAATGCATTTGAAAGGCAGGATATAGATCTAGGGGTCAAACAGATAAATTACTTAGGGTCATTTCATATTTAGGATTTACTTTCTTCAAGAAGAGATGGAAAAAAGCTTTTTGTACAGTGACATATATTAAAAAATAAAGACTATTAACCCCACACTCCCAATGCTGCTGCTCTAAAATCCAGTTTGAAGCCATTTCCAATAATAGCTATTAAGGAGAAAAAAGTGGCAGGAGATCAAACACAGATCTCAAAGATCTCACACATCACATGTAGTTTGGCCCTTAGTAGCATATGCTATAATTAGGACTATTCCAGAAGGGGGGTTGGAAAGGTCTGAATGCAGTGACTTATATATAAAAACAATTCTAAAGAACCAATATGATACCTTAACTGCTGGCATCAGGCCACTCCATTCAATTGTCATTTTCAATGCTTTCTTCACTTTCCAAAGCTAGAAGGTAAAATATTATCTCAGTATCATTAATATATCAATGTATCACAAGTTCACCTTTCTGAATTATTTTATCATTTGCAGCATTTTATATTGTTAACAGCAAATGTAAAATAAGACAGTGAGCTACAGTTACTGTGAGATCTAATCCAAAGTGGTAAATCCTGCATTCCTATGGAAAGACACTTCAATAATTCGCACCTGGAGAAAGACTATCAATTGACCAGGGATCTATGGTTGTGGAGGAGTATAATCATGCTCTGGAAGCAGCATTTAGTAAAATATATGGGAATGTGGAGCAATATGTTGTAGTGTATCTCTAGCCCTGAACAGTTCACGGCTCCAGCCAGCGTGGAGCAAGAGCTTTGTAGTACTGAATCAAATGACTTCAGCATTTCATAGGTCACTGTTGGGTCCTTTAAAAAATGTATACTACTTTTAATTTACAAATTAATCTACTTCTGCATATCTGAGGAAGCACCCAAGTATTTAGAAATTACTACTGTATTCTTGGGTGGTCCCATTTTGCAGTCAAAATGATAGGCATCAGATCGCCCAGATTTAGTATTCCAAATGATAGTATTGACCTTTGTGAGGTAAGTATTTTCTTTTTCTGAGTTTTGCTTAAATTATAAACACACAAATCTTAACTCTTCAGATGACATTACACTGAACAACTTCATGCTTACTTTTCCTGTTGCCTCCTCTCATATGAGAGGTCTACTTAGGTGATCAGAGTAATGTGCACAGGGCTACTTCCATGTGCAGCTATGTCCATGAGCCCAAAATGTTGCTAACGAAACACAAAGTTACAGTTGAGATCACTGAGTTCTCAGGTTCGCATAAATAGGCCAGTCTCACGAGAGAGGGGAAAAGCCATAAAAAGTAACATGTAAAATAGCCTTTAGGATTATCAACATTCAGAGCTGTGCTTACGCTGTAATTCTGTCAGAATTCAGAAAAAAATCAAGGTTTAGCACAGAATTGGCTGAAGAATCTTAGTCTTCATTTAAAATAAGATGAAATTTCTAGCCCTTGAGGTTCTGAAGATCTGCCTGGAAGGGTGCAGGCAGTGGCTGTTGAAAGTTCCAGCCATCAGAGGATGGGGCCTCAGTGCCCCTACATAGCTCTTCCTTCTTCCCTATGACTAGCAAAACTAGAATTACGCAAAAACGTCAGAGTAAACTATGTAAAACGAGAATATGCCAAATTGTTGAGCCTTTCATGGTACAGAATTACATTTTGTCCATGCAAAGAACACACAGCCCAGTTTATGCAACACAGAACTGAAGCAGTTGGAATAGTTTCAAGCTAAATAGTTTTCAGTTAAAATTTCAGTTATAGGGTCATTGGTGATCGAAGTTAGTTATTTAACTAACTGCCATCACCATCAGTTCAACATACAAACTAGTTAAAGAGACAAACTACTTGGAATTAAGCTGGTTTTGATCTATTAAATTGGATGAAGTCAGTTTATATCTGCATATGCTAAGCTGATTTGAAAACTGGGCTGTGCTTATTATACATAACACACACAGATGTGTGGCAACTCACCTCAATCACTGCCCCAACACCAGCTGGAATCAGCACCAACAAGCTTGTTTGCTCATCCAAAAGGAAAAGAAATATGATCACGGTACTAAAGCATCGCCAAAGCACTGTATATAAAAAGAATTCACATTAGTACATTGTGGGTTTTAAAAGAATGCATTTTTACAGTCTGGGGAACGCTATGGCTAATTATATTTAAAAATCACATTCACTTTGTTTTAACAGAGTTCTACGTGTCCAAGCACTTCACTCGGTTTCTGTTCACAGGCTCTAGAGCAGCCTCCTTGTGGAGATGTGTCACAATTTTGGAAGTAGCATAAAATTTCCTTTGGATTATAGTAAAAAAATATATAGCCTTAAGCGTCTGTAACGTCAAGTGAAGGCTTGCCCAAATGAAATGAACCATCACAAAAATCAAACAACTGAGACAGAATCTTTATGCCTCCCCACCAATATATTTCATGGTCAGTTCACGTAAGCATAGCAGAAAAATCATCAAGTGCTGAATAACTGTATGATGAGAAATCATATGATGTACATGCATTTGTGAGCAAGCGCTCCACAACTGGCACCTTGACTGGGGAGGTTCCGTTTTGGGTGCCTTGCTCTGGGAGGTTTGAATGTTGGAAGCCCAGAGTAAGGTCTTCTCAGTAGTGGCCACTGCCACTTTAGAACTTCTTCCTGATCGAAGTCTGCTGATTGACATCCAAAAGTATATGAGCATGTCATGTTAAAACAGCATTGTTCTGTCAAGCTTTTTAACAGCAAGTTTTAACTGGAATGTTATTCTTATCTGCCATTATCATTCTTATCGGTGTCATGATCTGAGTAACAATTAGTTTTATTTACAACTCTTCTGGCTGCAATTTTGTAGTGTAAACCTCCATGGGCATTGATAACAATGGAAAGACTGCCCAGAGAGTTCTGGCTATTTGGTAGTAGAGAAACGTTATATATAAAAGATGGTACAGAAAACTCAAATTAAATAAGTGCATTCCATACCTGCTTTTGTAGACATGCCAATCATGCTCTTCTTTTTCTTCCAGAAGCTGATGTCATTTTTGAATGCAAGGAAATCAAAGAGAAGCTGCAAATGCCAAACACCTTTAACTTACATCTGCCATTAAGAGGGAGCTGTATAATTACCGTTCTACAGTCGGTATAGCCTTGCAGGCAAGTCCACTGCAGGTACTAGCCCACAGCATTTTTTTTACTAACCACCTGACCAGATATAGCTATGTTTGTGGCATTTCAGCAGCCTGAAAGAAAAGAATTAGCTGCTCCTGTTTATGAATGTTACTCTGCCACGTTGCCCAATTCTTCTTTGCCATAGGCAACCAGTTGAGCTGCTATTTTCATGCCTCTCTTCGCAGGAAGTATATCTGATATTAAAAGCCATTTAATAAACATACACACAGAGTTGTGTTTACACAAAGCAATAGATTCAGGGACTCATGGCAATCTTCCTGAAGAACAGCAGCAGTTAGAAATTAACCTTTGCTTATTGTGCATTTTTGACTTTGAGTATTATATCCATCAAGCCCACTTGCAAAAGTTTCCTATCAGCAATTTTGAAAGCAGGTTATTGTGGGAAATTTAGCATATACTTCAAATACAAAACAGAAATGTTTATATCTCAGAACAGCCCAAATATTGATGTTGCTGAGGTTAAAGGGTGTTTTCAGGTTCGGAAATTTCTGCAGAAATATTTTTCAGTTCAGTGAAAATGTTAGAGGGAAACCAGTATTGCATATAATAAACCTATGTTTTATCTTCCCCTTTTGACAACACTATGATCTGGTTCAACCACCAAAGCCATGGTTTACATGACTGCAGGTGAGCTATAGCCAGGCTCAGGTACTGCCCCTTGCCTCCTCCTCTGAACACTTTTGCTTCCATTTTTGTCTAAACTGTGCACAGCTAGACCTTGGTTTGTTTTAACTAGCTAGAGTTAGAATAAAAACAATGTCCTGACTCACATGTAATGGGAAATCATCTAAACCATTGTCTAGATGATTGTCTGAACCTGGCCTGCGTTTCCAGCTTTTACCTGATAATGTCCACCCACTTCTATATCACATGAAATAATGAGGTCAGTGACTCTCAAGTAACACACCAGCTTGAAGCCCTCATTTACAAGTCATTTGACCTTTATCAGAATGAAGCCTCATTAGAATATAAAAGTGTTTGGAAACAAGTAATGCATTTTAAAAGTGCATTACTGTTGATAATCAGGCTTAAAGAAAATAAAAACTGAATATTTATCAGAACAGCTGAGCCAAGCCCTGCCAGAAGTCTTTAAAATGTCCTGAAGCTTTATAATATTGGCTATAGGCTTTTTGTTTGACACATGGCGGGTAACTGTATATCAATATGTGATTCCATACCTCCTGGCCTCATGCAGTCTCCCCTGCCCCGAAGCCCCTCCTGTCTCATTCTCTCCCTTGTTTTTCTGTGCTCGCCAGACCTCTTCATATGGATCAATGCCTCACCAAATCCCAGCCCTCATTTCCCAAGCCCCCGCTGCTTCCCTAGGCTGCCTTCTCATGGCCCTGGCTCCTTGCCTTGGCCAATGTTTTCTCTCCCTTCCCTTTTCGGAGTCCTGCTTCCTGTCTTTCCTCTTTCTTGGGACTGAGCAACTCAGCCAATGGCAGCCAGAGCACCTTACAATCACAACAGCTATGTTAATGGGAGACTCTTGCTCCTGCCCTGCCCCTCTCTGACACTGAAACACCCAGACAGTTTTGGCTATTGGGCAGATTATAAATGTAATAAACATATATACTTTTAAAAGGGCATCTCCGATAATCACAGCCAGGAGCTTTATTACCACAAAATACCCATAACACACTGCAATATGAAATCATGAGGTTTGAAAAGATAATCACTTGACATCTGTCTTGTGTTACACAAGTATTAAGTATTTAAACATAGTGCTTAAATTAAATGTCTAATGTCTAAATGTGTTAGAGCCAGTGTAGTGTAGTGGTGAGAGTGACGGACTGGGAGCCGGGAGATCCGGGTTCTAGTCCCCACTTGGCCATGGAAGCTCACTGGGTGACTTTGGGCCAGTCACAGACTCTCAGCCCAGCCTACCTCACAGGGTTGTTGTTGTGAGGATACAACGGTGAGGAGGAGGAGAATGTAAGCCGCCTTGAGTTCCTTGCGAGAGGGAGAAAGGCGGGGTATAAATGCAATAAATAAATAAATAAATAAATAAAGTCTGGTTTTTCAAGCTTATCTCTACACTCATGGTTCAAACTGGGCTTCTAAATTAAAGCTGAGATTCCAAATAGATTTCTAGATGCCCATAGACCTAGTCAAAGCGCCTTATGCATGCCCATCATTATTAGCTGCATTTCTATTCTGCCCTTCCCTCCACAGAAACACAGAGCAGTGTTTTGGTGTTGCAACTAACTTGTGAAACAAATTAGGAGGAGAGATAATTACTTGCACAGGCTGACATTCATGACAATGTATTTCAACCTAGGTTTCCCACATCCAAATCTAGCACTTGAGCTACTACACCGCCATGTGTATCTCTACCCAGCCTTAATTTAAACATGCTCTCAACTAGAACCAGTGCAATTTTAAGGAAGAGTTCAGAGTATATCAGCCTTCCCCAACTTGGTGCCCTCCAGATGTTTTGGATATCAATTCCCACCATCCCCAGCCACCATGGACAATGGTCAGGAATGCTGGGAGTTGTACTCTAAAACATCTGGAGGGCACCAGGTTGAAGAAGGCTGGAATAGATCAATAGAATTCCATATTATTAGATACCCATCAGACAGCAGTTATTCATGCCTAAACACACATTATCCACTTACATGGAATGCTGCTACAAAGAATGTCAAAGCAAGAAAATAGAGGTTTGTATCCACAAAAATTCCCTTTACTTCATCAGCATCTTTTTCTGAAAAGCCTAGAAGAATGAAGAGACAATACATGAGCTTATCAAAAAGCTCAAACAAAAGTTCCTAGAATTATAAGTAGCTCAGATTTGAGATGATAAAACATTATGTTTTTTTCTTTGGGGAGATGGTATCACCTAAATTACATTACGAAGGAATGGAACAGTAACTAAGGGCCATCATATATGAGTAATTAGAAGGATGCATATATTCTGATTTTTAGACAATGCACCGGATTAGTAAAATGTTGCTCAAAATTATGAGTTCACTATATGCATGCAGACACACATATTGCATGCACAGAACCTCCCACTGAAGAAAATGGAAATGCCTCCATTGCCTTTGGACTGCACGCACTGGGCCACCTGGTTATATAAGACTTGATCCAAACGAGTCATTTGCCAACATTCAAATAATTCTTGCACACACTGTGCCACTTCAGACAGCATACTGTACAGCTGAATGCCTTCCCATTAAAATAATTTCCTGGGACAAACAGAACTAGCATATGAAAGGCAAGGCTTGCTATGTCCAGGAAGTTGTATATTGGGATAAACATTCAGTCATGTCAACCCCACTGTCCAATTACAGTCTGAAGTGGTACAGACCAGGTGCAGTTTCATCATTACTTTGCTCTGTTTGTGTGAGCAAGACAAAACCAGGATGTTTTGTATAGCCTCTAGACTTTAAAATGGTGTCTTCAATCTTGAATAGTACAAAAACTAAATATCCAAAATACAAATCATTTAAACAACCATTTGTGATCTCCAATACTGTTCTTGCAGAAATTTCTAAGCGATCTCACTTTACAAAGTGTTCCACTGCACTCCCACCAAACAAACAGAAACGAACTTACCAAACTGCTGCAGGGAGTACACAGCATCTTGCATGTGGATCCAAAATCTGAGTTTTCCCAGGGATATTTTATCATATGACACTGTAAGTGGTAGCTCTGTTGTTGAACGGTTTATTATCTGCATTATTTTAAAAAAATTATTTGTCAGTAAGATTAATGCTGACATCTTTTACCAATTTCATCTCTACTTGTTCCCAAATTACATGCAAAAGGGCTACATCATACAATAGGACTGCAGTCTAATTGTGTAATCGTATAAGTAGAAACAGTAGTATCTTATTAATATTAGAGTTGACAAAGATGATTAAGGATTTAAGAATATATTCTTCAAACCAACCAGGAGATAAACAATTATCATTCTGAAAGGTCTATATAATATCTATAAAATCACTATCTCCTGAACAATATTTTGAAAGTAACACCTATTCTGATAGCAATTGACTTGATTCCTACTCTGGTAGGAATTATATTTAATCTTTATCCAAGAATAGAAAGAGTAAATATAAACTGCCATCCATTGTATCACATATAACAACCATCTGTCATAATGAAAAATGCAACATCCCAATTGGGAAACGTGACATTTTTAATATTCCATGCCCAGTTACCTTTAAATGTATTGCACACTTGCATTTAAAAATGCTGAGATGCTACATCCCACACTAGATGAATGGTCAGAAGGGGTTCCCATAAAGTTCAAAGGAGCCCTTGAGTCCGTTAATTCCCCTTCTCCTGCCAATCCTCAGCCAGGTGGATGTAGTTCCCAGTCGTTGTTCAGAATAGGGGTGCACAATCTTTTCAGATCTGAGGGCCCCATTTCATGCTGGCTTAAGGGTTGCACACTTCCACATACACCCCTCCCCCAGCTATCCGCATACAAACAGCTCTTTTCCCACTGCTGCTAGCATTGTGGAAAGAGCAATCTATATCCAGATTGCTGGGGGTTTGGAGAGCCTTCTCTCTATCCTCTCCCCCAGCGATTCTGATACAGAAGGCTCCCCATTCCCTCCCCCAGAGATCCTGATACAGATTGCTCTTTCCTCACTGGAAAGAGGAGTCTTGATCGCTGGGAGCAATGGTAGAATCGGCAGGAAATTGGCAGAGGTGAGGAGTGCAAGGCGGGTGAGTAATGGCACAGAGAAGAGTGCAGTTAAGACCGAACTGTCCTACTGCTCCCCAGCATGCACGTGCAGCCCACTCACAGTCAGTGGTGCAGCTAGGTCATTTTAGACCCTGGGTGTAATGGCCTTATGGGGGGGCCCTTTGGACCGCCATGTGTATTACTTCAGCTGTAAAGCACACAACTAACATTTCTCTTCTCCAGCTTCCCTTCCATGCTTTAAAACTGCTTCTACATTCCTGATATATTAGAAAAACAACAACAAACTGTTTGCCATCCCTGATTTTTAAAAAAACATACTCTGAACAGTTTTTCATTTTAAACTCATGTAAATCATAGCACCATCATGACTACAGGAGTTTGCTTCTGCTGTCCTCATCACCTGCTGCTCTCTGGGTGGTCATTTGGGGGACCCCTAGGCTGCGGGGCCTGTACTTCGGCCCCAAGGTCCAGCTTTAGCTGCACCACTGCTCACAGCCAAAGCACAAGCAGCCTGTGTGAGTGGCTGCTGGATGTCCCTATAGGAGGCATGCAAAGGCTTAATGTGTACAGTGAGTTGGACACCAACATTCACACAACAAGCATGGCAAGCAGGAGAAGAGGAGAGTGAAAAGATTCTATTCAGCCTTATGAAGTTCCCTCCCCACATGTTCAGCTGCATGCCAGGAAAGGGATGGAGTGTTTGTTTTAGTGTGCTTTTACCAGGTAGCAGAAATAACGGATGCCCACTGAGACAAGCAGACAGTATGATAAAAATATGACGACACACATTCTGTTCCTTACCATTAAATCTTTCACTCTGTTGCTCAGCTGATCAATAAATAATATTGGAAGATAATGCACCGTCTTGCCCAACTGGACCCTGCATGTTAAAAGGATTTTATTGTAAGTACATTAGCTTTGAAAGAAAAATTTCAGTTCTAACTCAGTAAATGTATCATTTTTATCATACACATTTTTCAGTACAAAGCAAACACTGTGGTATCAGCTAAACATTTCTCCAAAACATCTATGAGGAAGTCTTGTTTAGATTGAAGAAACACAACCATAGTTTTTTTGATACAGGGAAGAAAACATTAACTTAAGCTTGACATTTTCCACTGTGGGTCAGGCTGTATGGAGTTTGGGTGGCTCCTCTACTCAAATTAGTCTCTCTTAGAACTGCAAGCCAGACAAATGTCACTGGCCTCTCAGGTAGAACATGGCAGCCTCTGCAATCAGTGGCCTCTGATTGTCACCTGTCATCCAGATTGCCAAGCCCAGAGGCAAAAAAATGGTTAGGGATGACAATGGGGCTTGGCGTAAGGCTAATTTGGGAAGGGACATTGGTGCTTGATTTTAACTTCCTTGCTAAAGCATTCCTCTTGCAAAAACTGTGTAGGGTCTACAGAGATTGTATCACGTGATACAATGAACTTTGTATCTATTACATTTGTATCTCAACTTCCTCCAAGCAGTTCAGGGCAGCATATAAAGTGCTTTCCTGTTTCTATCCCCAACACCTCACGCAAGTTACACTGACATATAGTGACTTGCCCAAGGCCGCCCAGCAAACTTCATGCCTGAGCATGGATTTCACATGCAAAAAGCAGAGGGCCAAAACCCCCACAAAGTCAACTGAGCCTGTAAACAATATACATAAAGTAGGTACTGAAAGAACAGAACAATGTAATGTATTACATCAATGATGAAAATAACACATATTGTAGCCCAAAACTACTATATAGGCTAACATACACAACATGGACCGTATAAGATTACACTGCCATGTTCTATCAATAACACCCACCTACATTTTTATAGGTTCCACTGACTTTGTCTATGAATTTTTTTGAGCAAGGATTTGAACACAGGTGTTGTTGGTTCAAGTCCAATAATCCACCTAATGCTACACAGAGTTATTACATCACCACCATCCTCTAGTGGAGAAAAGAAATGTTAAGTCATGGTACTGCACTTGGCTTCAAACCCCAACCCATCGAAACAGGTTTTCACTAGGCCTTTTACTAAAAAGTCTATTAAAATGGAGGCAGTTACTTCAGCAGCATTCAACAAATTGTCTTTCTTCAGACAGCTAATCTGTATGTTACCCTAGGCCTGGACCCTCCCGTGGGCCATAATTCTGCCACCAGAAAAAAAGTCAGCGATTTGCCATCAAACTTCAGCAGCAAAACACTGCAGAGACTCAAAGGGGCCATGTTTAGCTTGAAAATAAGCTAAATTTGGCACTTTTGAGTCTTTGTAGTGGTTTGTCACTGTATTTTGGTGGCAAACCACAAATTTCTTTTGTTCCCACCACCAAATTTCAGCAGCACAGAGTTGGTGGCAGGCCCACATGTGGCCTCCCAGGCTGTGTTGCCCACCCCTGCCTGCCTTCCTTAGACCGTGATATTAAAGGGCTGCTCTTCACCCAGTGTTCAAATATTTTTGTGGGCTTTAGGGCTAACAGCAAAAAGCATCAATATTAGCTTACATTTTCATGTATCTGTGCACATCAGCCGGAAGAGAGGATCCATCAAAGACAAAGTCTTCCACCATAACATTTAAAGTCAACCTGGACCTCCAATGTGAGACAGGCTCATCTAGGGCATAGGTTTGCTTTTTTTCTGCTTCAATTTGCTTTTCATTTTAAAAAGATACAAAAAAAGATACACAAGTGAAAATACAAGGTTCAATACCACTTCAGAAATCTAGGTTTATAGTAGCTACAGCAGGAAAGTTGCAAAACAGCTCACAATTTGCTCATGATTGCTTACAGCCTTTAAGTGCCTGTGTTTTCATCTTTATTATGTAGCCATTATAATCTCATCTGAAAAATAAAGCTTCTATCCTTCTCTGTGTCAGCATTTCTTCAGGCAAATAACACAGTGGAGGGAAAACTTCCAAACTGTGAGCAGAGTAACTGAGGAGCCAATTCCTCTGCAATGTTGCACAGAGATGGTGCAACCATCTGACAACAGCTCAGAAATACAAGTTGCTTCAGATTTCTATGATGAACCTGATATAAAATTGCCAGGTTCTTCACAGAAGATATTTGCCTGGTTTCCACTGACTAGGTTCATGCCCTAAAAGGAAATGTATAGAATGGCAAATAACTGCCTTCAGTACATAGAAGCCCTACCTTCAATGTACTGAAGTGAGCATAAGCATGTTCTAAGCATGTCCATTTGCAGGTGAGAGAAAGGCAAGGGAAAGGACAATTTGAATGCACTTGGTTGAGATAGCAAATGCACTTCATGAGAACAACATATCAGCACTGTTGCTCACTGGAAACACTGTAAAACAGAAACCTACCAAAAAGAAAAAAACCTCACCTGTGTGATAGGCTCTCCTGTGAGAAGATTAATTTCTTCTGGTTTAGGTACCATATATGTTGTCAGAGGGCTAACTATATGCACCTGCTTGCCATCATGCCAAGGCAGAATTCCAGCATGATGAAGAAATATGTATGCATATAATGTTCCATTATTTCGTGTTTTCTTTGGTACAGATACATTAACTGTTCTAAAAAATAAAAAAATGAGTAATGTTTACACTTCAGTATAATCATATCAGTTTGATCACAAATAGAATTGCTAGCATCTCAGACAATGAAAGTGAAATCCTGTTCTCCATTTATTTAGAACTTTGAAGTGTCTTTTAGATTAATGTTGGCAAAAAACCCTAATTCAAATTCTTGTTTGGATCCTGAGTTTTAGTTTGACTGATTCCAATACATAGCATTTTTTATTTTATTCTAATTTTATAATTGCAGGCATTTTAACGGCCACATCTGACAAAAGCATAGAACCCTTTTAAAAGATCATTTATAAAGAAGATGGAATTTCGGCAATCAGGATTCCCTACATCCACTTGCCTACTTGGCAGCAAAAGCTCTGCTCATGGGATGCAAACTACTGCTCCTGTCCTCCCCCATTCTCCATGGAAGAAAGGAGAAGTGACTCTCCTCCAGCATGTTCGTTTTTTACTAGCAATACCTTGCTGCTGCTGCTATCTCCTGCAAATGCCCAATGGGAAGGGAAAGAAAATTATTTTCTCTATGAAGGACAAGTGTGCGTAAAGGGGGTGGAGGAAGGAGAGGTTGTTTCTTTCCCTATCTGTTGGGCTTTTGCAGGAGAAAACAGCAAGGCACTAGTGGGGCAGGAGAGAAACCCCCTCTACTTTCTCCTTTGCCCCACCCCCGTCATTATTTATATAAAGCAGGGGTAGTTTCTTTCCCTTCCCATCGGGACTTTGTAGGTGGTGGCAGCAGTAAGGATGCGACTTGAGTCTTCTGCAGAAGCCCAGTGCAAGAGAAACCCCCTCCTTTCCCCAAGTTCTCTGCACATATCCTAGAACTCGGGGATGGAGGGGTCAGTAGTGATCACAAATAACAGTTTTTGCTAGCAAACCAAGCCAAAGTTTGTGGACCCTTGCACCTACACCATGAACAAATCTGGCCCAGAAAATCAGAACAGTTGGTCTTAGAACAGCAGTCTAAGCAAATGTATCTGGAAGTAAATTCCATTAAACATGAATTAGACTTCCTTCCGAGTAAACATGCTTGAAATTGGGGTGTAAGTCAGACTATTTTTCATTTTTGTAAACGGCTTTGAAATCACTCATGTTTTAAATAGAATATTATGGACTGAAAGCTTTCATGAATATTATGGGGGTACTAGATAATCTAGCCAAAGTTAGGGTGCAATCCTAGGGTGCAATCCCCAGGCAGCCATGCTGGCTGGGGAATGCTGGGTGTTTTAGGACTTTCTTCTGTCTAAACATGCACAGGATTGTGCTCTTTAAAACTTGGAATAACCATTCATTTCACTGAGAGAGATTTAAGCATATGCTTAAGTCTGCCACTAAAATAAATGGGACTTAAAAGAACTTAACTTGGGCTTGATGGAAAGTATGGACACAAAAGGGATTGTTTTGTAGAAACTGTACAAATAAATCTATAATCTTACCTTTCAAATTTGGACTCAACATCAAAATTCTCCACATTCAAAACCAGATCAATATTATTCTCAGTACCTATGTTTGATCGTGTGGTGGTGTAAACACTTAGCTGAAACAGAAAAGGATCAGTTAGTGCTTACACAAAGATCTGTTTCCACTATGCTACCTTGCTGGGTACTTAAAAGGAAGTGTTTAAGAACAGGTTGCACTCCTGTCACCCCTAGGGCATTTACTCCCTTTATCTTGGATGACAGGTAACCTATACATGCTGCTAGTCCTCCCCCTCCCTGCTCCCTGGACCCACATGTTTTGGTCAAACTGAAAAGAGTTGATAAGAAATGTTTACTGCCTCCTCTTCTCCCCTCCATTTCAGCAAAGCAGCCTGAACAACTTGTGCCCAATCAAGTTGAATGGAACCCACAAGCCCATTTTCTGTGGTTAGGCTTATCAGGGGCTTGCTAACCCTCCTGTTTTTGCTTGCTGCCTGTGCCTGTAGAAACAGGGAGGCTGTTGAGCAAGTGGTGGACCATAATACACGGTTGGCCTGCAACATTTAGCTTGGTGGGCCACAAGTTACATAAATTTGTTTAACTCAAGGGTCCCCACCCCCACATTTTGAAAGGCCTGAGAAGGAAAGAGAGTATATAGTATGGAAAAGTGAAGAATGCACTATTCATGGAAGACTCAGAAGAGAGCCACCAAAGTGTTTAGGCACGTAAATAATTTCCCTTGGGATGACTGAGATGGATAGAATTTGCTCAGTCTATGGCCAGTTTCTATGTTACCCAAGCAATGGGCTTGCAGCTTGTATGGTTGCATCCTACTGATACCTAAAATGCAGAAACCATCTTGGAAGGGTGTATGAAAGATCACGTCATCCCATATGAACTCGCCTGTGTATTAACATCTACTGAGGAAGCTTTGCTCAGTGTTCCAGCAAAAGAGGTCAGCTTGGCCAAGACATGGGGAAAAGCCTTTTCTATTGGTCACACGTAGACTAAGGAACTTCATGGCCTAGATTGGCTCATTTGGCCCCCTCTGGTGTATACCTTTTTATTCCAGCAGGCAGTTAACCTTCTGGCTTGCTGAGTTTTTCATGCTCTCATAAAGAGTATGGATTTTTATCTGCTGATTCCATTTTTCACCGTAATCTATTTTATTGCTTTGTCATTTGATCAATTCTTTTATTGAACGGATACAAACCACCCTGAGTGTCTCTTTTGAGAGAAAAAGTGTGGGGTATAAATCTCCTAAATATATAATGAATAAACATTACATGCCTATCCCCCACTAGCGCCACCCTGGACTGAGAGGAAGACAACATCACTTGTGTAAGGAGAAAGCACACATCTTTTCCATTGTTTCAACATTTCAAATTTCACCTGAGCACTGTAAGACAAAACTGGGCACAAGTTTCAACCCTGCTCAGAGAGTTTAAGAACTGGCCCTCAGTGTCTGACTGATCAGCATATTTGGAACTGGATTGGGGTGGAATCCCCCTCCTACAACTTCCTGGATTGTCCAATGTTTTAAGAATAGAAGTTGCCTCTCTCGGCAAACATGTTGTCTTCATTTAATTGCATGAGCCATCTTAAGTTTTCTGCCCCTTTTTGTAGTGTACCTGCCTTCTGCTTATGTGGCCACACTGTGGTAGACCAATCTGTGGGTGGTGGGGACTAGATTTAATTGTGCTTCCTTCCACATCATTCTACAATTCTGTGCAGAATATACAAACCTGTTCCTTCTCAACCTCCTCCTACCAGCAGTTAATGTTTACTACTTCTTGCTCCTGGCAGCACAATATGCTGATACAACAGGTCAAAATACAGAGAACAGTGCAATACTAAAGTCAGATTGTAATACTGGGAAATGCAAGGCACCTGGTTGCAAAGGCCTCATACCATTTTTACACTGTTGAGGAATTACAGATATTTCTCTACTTTTGTTCTGGTGTGATCACTGGTTCCTAGACTGTTGCTATGCTAGTGCCTGTACGTGTCAATTCCCCCACCTCTTTGGTGCAGCTCTGACAACTTTAACAGAAAGTTGATGTACTAGTGCCTATAAACTTGAGGGGGCACCCAAAAATCTTCAAGCCCCCAAAAGATTAATGCATTCCTACCATAAAAAGGATGAAAAATAAAGTGTCTGTTCCCAGCAATTATTGACAATAGAATGTAATGACAGTTGCCAGTTGAGCTATAACAATACTTAGCACTTATATAGCATTTTAGATATTTGTTAATTTTATATACAAGATTTATATACTGCTCTTCATCGAACAAAATTCCTGAGCAGTGACCAATAAAAAAGAAAAAAGAATCAAAATGTAGAATTAAAATCTTTAAAATCAACCTATACCAATAAACCGTGGCTGGTCAGTCACAGGCTTGTGTAAGTAACAATGTCTTCAGCAAGCACAGAAAACAAAAAATGTCAGTTCCTTCCTGACATCAACAGGCAGGGAGTTCCAGATGGTGAAAGCACTTAACATACTATGAGTAGGATCCAGATTAGCAATTCCATCAATGGAAGGGCTCCTTCCATTCATGGAAGATACCAGGATCAAGCAGAGGTTCTCCACTGGAGGAAAAGGATAGGGAGGCAATCTTCACCAATTCCCCCTTCCCCCTCCATTGTCACTCATGCTGCTTCAGAGGGTTCCCCAGTCCTTTGGAGCAGCTTTTCAGGAGACACGGGTCTGCAAGGGAAAGGAGAAATTGCAAAGATCACCTCCCCACCCACTTCTGCTAAGCACTACTTTGGATCCAACGCTTTATTTGTGTATTTTTCTATATCACCCAATAACGGAAGCTCTCTGTTGTTGTTCGCACAGTTTTACCTCAGTAATCCTTAAAATTCTGGTCAGTAGCTATTTTTGCCAGATGACAACTAACAGGGCAGCAGGGTGGAGCTTGATACCCCTATGCTTATCAAATGTCCTGCTGCTTAACCCCACTGTGACAGATGCTGCTCATCCAGCTCTAGATTGGTAAGAGGGAAGCGGGGGTGGGTGGGATTTCACTCAAAAGGCTCCAGTTGCTGACCCCCTACATTTACAACCATCCTGTAAATTCAGTATCACCACCCGCAACTTGCAGAGGGGCAAAGCGGACTGAACTTGAGCAATAGTGGCCCATGGCCAAGAAGTGAGTTGTGTGGTACTTTCTGAATGAACTTCCTGGTTGACAGAATGCCTTAAGCCCAGTGGTGGGCAGAAAATAAACCCTTATGCCAACAACAGGCCACTGGCCACTTTCTAGTAGACCACCGAATATTGCCTGCTGGTTGCTAGGATTCTTGCATAGGGCACTAGTCTGGGGGAGCCTTGGCCTGACCCAGCAAGGCTCTTCCAAGGTTTGTAAGGTAACGAGTTGTAGGTTTTTGGTTATGTCAGCATTTAGTTCAGCAGTGGTATTTTATTATTTGTGACATTTCTATACTTCACAGCAGCCTTCCCAGCCGAGCGCCCTCCGTGTGTTTGCACTAGGCTGGGTAAGGCTGCCTTACAGGTTAAGAGACCCCTTAACTTCCAAGTTTCAAACATAGTGATGTTTAAGGTTTACGTTTCAAACTTACCGATGCTCTAAGTTTCAAACTTACCGATGCTCTAAGTTTCAAACTTACCGATGCTCTAAGTTTCAAACTTACCGATGCTCTAAGTTTCAAACTTACCGATGCTCTAAGTTTCAAACTTACCGATGCTCTAAGTTTCAAACTTATCGAGGTTCTAAGTTTTAAGTGCCAAACATATCGATGGACACCAGGGGAGGAGGGGATACTAAACAGCGACTGCGGAAGGCTGAAGTTAGCCTACATAACTCCATTGCAAGGCTTTTAGGCGGACCCCCACCCCAGAAAACAGCCCCACCAGAAGAGGGGTGGGGAAGACAGGAAAGATCCCCCCCCCCGGAAGAGTCATTTTTTAAAATTAAGTGTGTCCCTGATTAGCACGTATTTGCGAGGGTGGCGGTGGAGGCGGAGGGGGCGGCGCGTGGGGAAGAACAAGGCGGCTGGGCGACCCTGCCGAGCGCCTCACCTGGAGCTTGGGCCGTCGCGCCAGGTAAGGCCGGATGCAGCCGTCGTTCCCCTCGCCGTCGCGCGCGGCAGCGAGGCAGGGCCGGGTATGGACGATGCCGTACATCACCCAGCAGGTGTGCGCCACGTAGACGGCGAACAGCCCCACCGCCAGCCCCGTCAGCGAGCTGCGCCTCGGCAGCATCGCCCCCCCGGACCGGCACAGCGGCCGCCAGCGGCATCGACCACCCACCACAGGCGGCGGCGGCAAGAGCAGCCCGCAGGCGACGCAGACCCCGGCCGCTCCGACCCCGGGGCCGTCACCCTGCGCGAGGCCAACCGGCCGGACCGCTTCCCTCTCGTCGGCTCGCTCTTCCTTCCGCGACGGAAACAGGTCGGCCGCCCCGCATGGCGTGCCGGGAAATGTAGTCGCGCTGGCTCCTGCAGCGCCCCCGGCTCTCCTCGCGAGAAACCTCTTCCGCGGTTTGTCCTCCGGCCTCAGACGTTCCAGCTGGGCTTGGCAGGAAACATAGGCCTGTTCTGCAGTCTTATACATGCCTACTCAAAAGCAAGCCCTAGGAACCACTGATCACATAGGCACCAGGGGAATGCTGGGAGTTGTAGGACTTTTTTCTGTCTAAACATGCATAGGATTGCGCCCTAAATATCTGTAATTCCTCAACAGTATAAATTGGGCCTGGAACTCAAAATTTGAGTTCAGTGGGACTTACTCCCAGGTAAGTGAGTTTAGGGTTGCAGCCCTTATTTTTAAACCGTTGAGTGCGTGTGGGGACTCATGTGCCTGAAATGCTCCTCGGTGCAAAAGAAATGATATAGAGCTACAGCCTGAAGCATTTAATATATTAGAACTTTTGATCATTTATTAAACAGATTTTTCAAAGCTATTTTTAATTTTAGCACTTACACTTTCATGTTCCGGATGGGGTTGCTCTCCCTCTGAAGCAGCAGGTCCGTAGTTTGTGGGTGCTGCTGGATCGATCTTTCTCACTGCAGGGCCAGGTGGCCTGAAGCACCCATTACCAACTCTGGTTGGTGCACCAACTATGTCCGTTCCTGGATAGGGATAGCCTAGCCATGGTGACCCATGCACTGGTAATGTCACGATTAGATTACTGCAATGTGCTCTATGTGGGGCTGCCCTCACGTGTGGTTTGGAAGCTGCAGATAGTGCAGAATGCAGCAGCTAGGGTGCTCAATGGGATACCTAGCTATGCTCATGTAACACCTGTGTTAAGAGAACTGTACTGGCTGCCTATTAGCTACTGAGCCATGTACAAGCTTATGTTGTTAACATATAAAGCCCTAAACTTGGGACCAGGATACCTAGCAGACCGCCTTCCCTTATATATACCCAGACATCATTTAGGATCTTCAGAGGAGGCCCTGCTGGGCATCCCAAAAAGAACGGAATATTGCCATGGAGAACCTAGGGAGGTGGTGGGCTCTCCTAGGGAGGCATTCAAGACAAGGCTGGAGAGCCATCTGTCATCTCTGACTTGGATTCCTGCATTGAGCAGGGGGTTGGAGTCAATGGCCTTGTAGCCCCCTTCCAACCCTACTATTCTATGATTCTATGATAACCTTGCCAGCGGGCTTTCCCTGTAGCAGCCTGTGTTTCCCTGTGGAAAACCCTCCCCCATGCAGTTCAGGAGGCAGATAATGTAACATCTTTTAAATGCCTCCTGAAAACACACCTTTTTCACATAGGCTTTCACCACGCTCTAACTGCTGCTGGGTTTTACCTGGTATTTTAAAACTTTTAACAGATGGAGGGAGCAATCTTAACAGGATAGGAGGCCACCTCTGAACTTGGAAGCTACCGCCTATCCAATGCAGGGCAAGAGAAGCACAGAGGGGATTGTTCCCTCCATGCTTCAGCCACCCTGCATTTGCGGCAAGACAGCTGATTTTGGCTGCCTAGCTGTGGGAAGGCGGAGTGAGGGAAGCTGCGGCCAGACAACACGTTGGATGTGTCGTACTGGCATTTCTGCCTTCCCTGCCCTGGAACACCTCATTTTCACCGCTCCATGCTCCTCTTCCAAGCGTAGGGCTGTTCTGAGCTGCCTGCGAGGCAGTGTGGGAGGGGGGTAAGGTTGGTTCTCCAGGAACCAACCTATCCTATGGCCATCTAGCTGCTGACTAGTGGCTGTAGGATTGCTCCCTTATGTTTTTCAAGTTGTATTTCATGGTATTAATTGTGAACTGCCCAGAGAGCCTCGGCTATTGGGCAGTATAAAAATTAAATAAATAAATTTTAAAGAAAATTAAAAACATGTGGGGCAAGCACCTTTCCAGATGAAGCATTTATCCTGTTGCATAGGAGGCCAGTGCCTCTTCTGATAAGGCTTCAATCTTAAACACACTTACCTGGGACTAAGCTCCATTGGAAACAATGGGACTTACTTGTGAGTAGACATATATAGGATTGTGCTGTAAATGTACGTGCCTCATCTGAAACATGATGGGCTGGACATATTTTTTTCTCCCGTAGTACAAGACACATTCTCAGGTTTTTGCTCAAGCCTGACTCAGGAAAGATAAGCAACTTCATGCTAGGTGTAGGTTTTTGGTTATGACAGCATTTGGTTCAGCAAGGGTGGTATTTTATTATTTATTTATGACATTTGCATGTTGCCCCATAACAAAGTTGTCTGGATGGTTTACAATAAATAAATATAAAAATAATTTAAGTACAAATTAGTTTTGATTTCATCGTTTTACGTTCTAGCATAAAATATAAAAAACCTCACAACACCCCAAAATTAAAAGCACAGATTTTAAAACAGAGGCCTAGATTACATGAATTTTAAAAGGCCTGGGTGAACGGAAAGGTCTTCACTGGTGCTGAAAAGACCAAGGGATGGTGCCAAGCGAATCTCTCTGGGAAAGCTGTTCTACAGCTGGGGTTCCACTACAAAAAAGGCCCTTTCTGTATTAGTCAACTGCTTTTCATTTAGTGGAGACACTTGGAGTACGGTCTCTGAGGAAGACCTTAAAGTTCAGGAAGGTACATATGGGAAATGCTGGGCTTTCTAATAACCTGGCCCTAAACAGGTTGATTTGGAGCTTAAAGATTTAAACCAGCACTTTCAATTGGGCCTGGAAACAAACTGACAATGCACAGGCATAATATGGTCAAACTGCCCAGTTCCAGTCAGTAATTTAGCATTCCTATTGTGGACCAACTGCGATTGCCAAACCATTTTTAAAGGCAGCGTCATGTACAAACTATCTCTATCCAGGTAAGGTTGCAGCTAGCGTATCAGCTGTAGCTGATATAAGGCACTTTGAGCCAGAGAAGTCTGCTGAACTTCTAATGAGTGTTGAATCAACACTCCCAAACTGTGAACCTGAGCATTTAGGGGGAATGAGGCCCAGTGATGTTACATGTCTCTATAATCTATAAGTACAGTAATGTGTTCCTGTTACAAGTCTATGGTTATGGTTATGTATTCCTGGTTATGGGTATATATTCCTGTGTTTCATGGTATGTCTATGGTGAGAGAGGGATGATTGGCAGGAAGAATAGTGGATTTGCAAATGTGAGCTGATTGGCTGAGAGAGTGAAGGGGTGAAGTGTGAGTGCTATATAAATTGTGTGCTTTGCTGTGGGAGGTAGATGGGGGTTTGATGTGAGATGGTATAGATCAGAGATAAGATATAGGCAGGGATATGATTTCATAGGATTAGAATTGAGAACTGAGAGAGAGGGAGAGAAAAAGGTCTATGGGGATTTGTGAAGTGATTATTTGACAGTGTGATCTAGAGAGAACATATATTGATAAAGCCATTAAGAGCTACCTGTTTATTTTTAACAACTTTTTATTGTAATCAATAAAGCTTTCTTTGTTTGTAAATCCTGTGCCTTCTGCTCTTGGCTCTGTAAGGGGACGGTATAAAGGGAACAGTGCAAGGTTATAAGTAAAGTCTGTGTGTCCTCGCAGATAGAGAACTGAGTAAAGGGTTGGACCTAGGATTTAAAGGTCCCGTGGCAACAAAATTCGGCATGTGTGACAGAAGGCGGTTCCTGTTGTGAGGGAGAAAGGCCTCAGAGAAGGGGTATTCTTACTGTTAGTGAAGGAGGGAATGCCACAGACCTCATCTAGAAAATGCTGAATACCGTTCAACCAATGGTTGACTAACCAACCATACCATCTTTCTGTCTGGATTGAGTTTCAGTTTGTTTGCCTTCATCTAGTTCATTACCATGCCCAAGCACTGTTTCAGGATAGCAATAGTCTTACCTGCATCCAATGAAAATGAGATACAAAGCTGGGTGTCATGGACATAATGGTGACACTTCAGACCGAATCCCTGGGTGTTCTCTCCCGGTGGTTTCGTGGATGTTAAACAATGTAGGAGAATGAATAGAACACCATGGAATCCAAAGCATGACTGTCAAGGGGGTGAGCAGTGATGTTAAGAAACTGCTTTGAGATTTTGTTATATAGAGCAGTACAAGTATGATAAAATAATAACTTCTGGAAACAGCCGTATGTATCCTATATTCACTTACTTGGGAGTAAGGCCGATTGAATACCATGGGGCTTACTTCTGAGTAGACATAGGATTGCCTTGTTCATGTTGAATGAAACCTTCATATGTTAGATTGGCCAGTGCACAATTAATCTCATTTTTAAAGTTAGAGCTAAAGTAGCTGTGACAATTAAATGCACCAGTGGGAGATTTTCCCCATAGCAGATACCAGCATCAGAGGAGGAGTTTTCCTCAGGACCGCAGCCCAGGAAGAAAGTGTTACATTCTCCCTACACCCCTGCTGTGCTCCTGATGATTACCAGCCCCCCGCACAGCTGTTTCTATATGCATTTTTTTTTCAAAATCCTGCAAGTTAAATGCAAAGACCCATTTAACATTGTATGTAGCTGCACTCTAAGTGAGGTTGTTAATAAGCAGCTGATACAATGCCATCTGCGGTGTATTTAAATTCTTGACCCTTCTGAAAAGTGTAATGCCTAGATCTGCAGCAGAAACAGTGCTAGTTTTGACTGTAGGCCATCTTTTCAGAAGGATGAATGGAGCCATAATGTCCATTAACACCAATCAGCAGACTGTGTTAACATTGATCATGAGGTCATAAACATACCTCCTCCCTTCAAGATTTCATTTGAGCCCTTCTCTAATTAATGACTCAAAGGATTCACTGCCTTGTTGTGGTGAAGGGGCTTGCGTAACTCAGTGAAGCCATAAGCTATGCTGTGCAGGGCCACCCAAGACGGACAGGTCATGGTGGAGAGTTCTGACAAAATGTGGTCCACTGGAGAAGGAAATGGCAACCCACTCCAGTATTCTTGCCAAGAAAACCCCATGGAACGTATCACAAGGCTAAAAGATATGGCGTCGGAAGATGAGCCCCTCAGGTCGGAAGGTGTCCAATATACTATTGGGGAAGACCAGAGGGAATTTCCAAGTAGCGCCAGAAAGAGTGAAGTGGCTGAGCCAAAGCCGAAAGGACACTCAGCTGTGGATGTGTCTGGCGGTGAAAAGGAAGTCCGATGCTGTAAAGAACAATATTGTTTAGGAACCTGGAAGTAAGATCAATGAATCAAGGTAAGCTGGAGGTGGTCAAACATGAGATGGCAAGACTGAACATCGACATCTTGGGAATCAGCGAACTAAAATGGACAGGCATGGGCGAATTTAATTCAGGTGACCATTATATCTACTACTGTGGACAAGAATCCCTGAGAAGAAATGGAGTAGCACTCATAGTCAACAGAAGGTTGGGAAAAGCAGTACTGGGATACAATCTCAAAAACGATAGAATGATCTCAGTACGAATCCAAGGCAAACCATTCAACATCACAGTAATTCAAGTCTATGCCCCAACCACTGATGCCGAAGAAGCTGAGGGTGATCGGTTCTATGAAGACCTACAACACCTTCTAGAACTAACACCAAAAAAAGATGTCCTTTTCATCATAGGGGATTGGAATGCTAAAGCAGGAAGTCAAGAAATCACCGGGATAACAGGCAAGCATGGCCTTGGTGTACAAAATGAAGCAAGACAAAGGCTAATAGAGTTTTGCCAAGAGAACACGCTGATCATAGCAAACACTCCTTTCCAACAGCACAAGAGGCGACTCTACACATGGACATCACCAGATGGTCAATATCGAAATCAGATTGATTATGTCCTTTGCAGCCAAAGATGGAGAAGCTCTATACAGTCAGTAAAAACAAGACCTGGAGCTGACTGTGGCTCAGATCATGAGCTTCTTATTGCAAAATTTTGGCTTAAATTGAAGAATGTAGGGAAAACCACTAAACCATTCAGGTATGACCTAAATCATATCCCTGATGAATATACAGTGGAGGTGAGGAATAGATTTAAGGGATTAGACCTGATAGACAGAGTGCCTGAGGAACTATGGATGGAGGTCCATAACATTGTTCAGGAGGCAGCAACTCAATCCATCCCAAAGAAAAAGAAATGCAAGAAAGCCAAGTGGCTGTCTGATGAGGCTTTACAAGTAGCTGAGGAAAGAAGGGAAATGAAAAGCAAGGGAGAAAGGGGAAGATATACCCAACTGAATGCAGAGTTCCAGAGAATAGCAAGGAGAGACAAGAAGGCCTTCTTAAATGAACAATGCAAAGAAATCGAAGAAAACAATAGAATGGGAAAGACTAGAGTTCTCTTCAAGAAAATCGGAGATCTCAAGGGAACGTTTTGTGCAAAGACGGGCATGATAAGGGACAAAGAAGGCAGGTACCTAACAGGAGCAGATGAGATTAAGAAGAGGTGGAAAGAATACACAGAAGAACTATACAGGAAAGATCTGAATGTCCCTGATAGCCATGATAGTGCAGTCACTGAACTTCAGCCGGACATCCTAGAGAGTGAAGTCAAGTGGGCCTTAGGAAGCATTACCAACAACAAAGCTAGTGGAGATGACAGTATTCCAACTGAGCTATTTAAGATCCTAAAAGATGATGCTGTTAAAGTGCTGCACTCAATATGCCAACACATTTGGAACACTCAGCAGTGGCCACAAGACTGGAAAAGGTCAGTTTACATTCCAATTCCAAAGAAGGGCAATGCCAAAGAGTGTTCAATCTACCGTACATTTGCGCTCATTTCATATGCCAGCAAGGTTATGCTCAAAATCCTACAAGCTAGGCTTCAGCAGTATGTGAACCGAGAACTACCGGAAGTACAAGCTGGGTTTCGAAGAGGCAGAGGAACTAGAGATCAAATTGCCAATATTCGCTGCATCATGGAGAAAGCAAGAGAATGCCAGAAAAACGTCTATTTCTGCTTCACTGACTATATTTGAATGTAATTTGAATGTAATCTATTTCGTCACTCAAAGTAAATTGCCCTGAAGATATAGCCCTTTATAAGATATAATCATATGCGATGAGGTACCTATGGCTTCGGCTCATGCGCTTATAATGGTAAATCAACTTTTACAAGACCTTATGGGCAATAAGAATGTACTGTTGAGACTTCCGTCAAGTATTACCAGTTGTTCCTCATGACTCATGTCCTTTTATTGTGCAGAATAGTTTAAACTGTTCAGATTTATGGTCTTCATTCAAAACAAGAAAGTTATAATGGAATATGTGAGCCTACCCAGATGAAACAGAATTCACAAAACTTCTAATAAAGGGAATATAGTTTATCCAACAGCACCTGGAACTACAGATGAAATTGCGTTGCCGAATGAACTGTTTATAAATGAACATTTAATATCCTATGTATTTGGAGATTCTCAAACAGCAACAGGTTATCAAAATGTGTGATAACTGCACCAAAAAATGAACAATGTGACAAAATAAATGCTAACATTATAGAAATTATGCCTGGTGATTACCTGGTGGTAATCACCAATTACCTGGTGGTAATTCCAGAGAACACATCAGCATTAACACTGTAACATCTGAAGACCCTGAAGAAATAATGTGATATCCAACAGAATTTTTAGATAGCTTAAACTTAAGTGGGATGCCACCACAAGTTTTAAAACTAAAAATTGGAGCTGTTGGTAAAGGGTTTACTGTGAAAAACATGCATGATAGCTGTTTAGATTTCAAAATAGTTACAGGGGAAGCAGCAGGAAAAACGGTGCTTTTACCATGTATTGATTTAACACCATCCGATGCAACATTACTATTTCAATGTAAAAGAGGACAATTTACAATTCGACTGGCCTTTGCTATCACAATTAACAAGAGTCAAGGCAAGCTTCTGATAAAATTGGAGTTTGTCTTCTTCATCCTGTATTTACACATTTAGAATTTGACATTTAGAATCCGAATTAGCACTTTGAATTGTTTACATGCACTTCCGTTATGAAATCTTTCATCACATGATATATATTAAAATGTGAAGTGATTTCTTTAGCAATCAATACCTTGAGTTCCACTTGGCTGAAGGAGGGAGCAATTCTATGACCACTAGACAGCGGCTAGATGGCCATAGGATATGCTGTTTTCCGGAAAACTGACCTCCCCCCATGTCCGTGGTGCCTCGGAGGCCGTGTGGAGAAGCCCCATCCTCCGTGACCGGAAAAGAGTGTGGAGCAGGTGAAAAGGGGCGGGGCTTGGGGCGTTCCAGGGCAGGGAGAGCGGAACTGCGTGTATGACACAACCTATGTGTAGTACAGCAGCCTCTTTTCCTGCTTGGTCCCCCGTGGCTTGGTCCCCCCGTAGCAGAATAAGCAGGGCAGGGCAGGAGAGGCGCAGAGGGAATGATCCCTTCTGTGCTTCTCCTGCCTTGCTTTGGATAGGCGGTTGCCTTCGAGTTCAGAGGGGCTGCCTGTCTAAACAGGATTGCACCCTTACATATTTCTTTTAAAATTAAAGCATTTACCACACAGATTCAGTGAAAAATACCAAAAAATAAGTTTTGGGGTTAATTTCATCAAAATAATTGGAAATACGTTTTTCTGTTATGTATAACTCCAAAACTGTGGGTCATAGCTATTTCCAGGTTCTTGTTTTTTTTAAAAAGCTTTCAAAACTGAATAACTTTCTTGCTTATTGTACCAGTCTATTTCTAACAGTTTTAATACAAATTTAATACAAAGTTGTGAAATCTCAAAATTGGGTAAAACAGCTGATTAACGAAGTTAGTGAATCATAAGTTACACACTCACGGTTGTGAATTTTTTTTGCAAAAGGTACAGCTAGTATTGTCTGATTGTCATAGCTCTTGTTTTAAAAGGTACCAATATCACAACATTAAAAAAAAGGAAAGCTAAAGTCTTTGCCCCCATGCCCATGCTTCTTTTTGTCTCCATATTGAAAATTCAGTTTAAGTAAGCCAGTCAAATTGGGAAAAACCCCAACTGGGCAAAATGAGCATTGATTCCATAGTGCATAATTAAAATCACAAAAGGAAACACTAATCATTTTTATAAACAAACACCAGATTTATTTTAAGGAAATCAGCATGTCTTATAATGGTAAACCATAAAACCGATTATTATTTTGTTCCTTGGCTTGCTTCAGTTTATAGCACTTTACAATCAGTAACAAAGACACAAAATTCCACTCACTTGACAATTACAAAAAGAGATTGCTCAAAGTGAGGTATTTCCTTTAGGAAATTAGTGAATAGTACTGATATCAGGTACAGTCAGACTGTATAAACTTGAGACAATGTACAAAAAAAAGGTAACATTCTTTGAAAGATTACTTCAGTAAAGACAATGAAATATTTCAGCACTGAAACATGACTACTTGCACTTTTGAATGGAAGTGCTATGCCAACATGACATCATAACTTGGGAGGTTGCACTGATGCAACAGTTGGTACACTATCCACATCCAACGTATTTATTTGCCTATATAGCAAGTTCAGGGACTTGGCTGCAGATCCATCTTCCACGTGATGTATGCTCCTGTCTGGACTATGGTTAATGTCATTTCCTTTATAATGAAAAAAAAATCTATGTACATGTACACAAGAGAAACCCCTGGAAAAAGGTACAACTGCATCAGAAATATTGATTCTTAGCTTCATCAGTACAATACATCATGTGTAACTGAATGCAAAGATACAGCATTAGAAAACTGTCCCAAGAATCAGATTAACTTTTTCTCTTTACAGAAGGACTTAATTTAGTAGCACTGATGGCCATGGAATGTATAGCATTGATTTAACTGCTGCTAAAGTCTAACCCACTAATTCCCTCACTGAATAGCACAAGTAGGAAATCAGTATTGTCATATCAGCAAAGGTTATTGGTCCAATTAGAGGTTTATAGCATGATCCTATCTATATGTCTACTCAGAGGTAAATGTCACTGAGTTCAGTGGGACTTACTCCTAGGTAAGTGGGTATTGGACTGCAGCATTATTCTGTCTTTAGGCAGTGACCCACATTGGGTATAGCAGTAGCAAAGCAGTCTCCAAAGTGTGACTGTTTACATCAGAGATTAGTAACTTATCTTCAAACTTAATTGGTTTTTAAAAAGTCTAGAAATGTAGCAATGCTAGACAATATATAAACAAGCCACCAGTTTGATCTAGTACTCATGATAATTTTAAAAGGCATAAAACCATTTTAAATTGATGGTTAAATGTTTTGAGGTCCCTTTAAAAATAAATTTCTGTCCATAATGCTTATGAAGATACCTGGAATTACAAAAAGATATAGAAAATGGTCCCACTGCAACAATCTTGGAGATAGTTTCAATAAACTGCTGTAACTTACAAGTTATAAAGTACTTCATACAAAGCTAGTAGATGTGTAGATCCACAGATGTAGTTTCCTAGCCTTGGTCCTTATGTTATAAACTTTAGAAGTTGTTTAAGAGGAGCTACTTATATACTGAAGTTCTAATGTATAACAATTATTACTTTAAGAGGCTTTTACTCCCCTAAAGGTAATCATAGAAAAAGTGTAGCCTTAATGTAAACAGAACACAAAAACATTTTACTAACTACGGCAATCTGACATTTTAAACGTATCCTATTACTTGTGAAATCCCATCTATATAAGAATATTCTGTTTTCATGTTTTTGTATTAGGAAAGTTTAAACATAATGCTGGCTTATTATACTCCGAGAAGTGTCCACTTTGATTTTCACAGTATGAGGCAAGATATATGGAATAATACAGACATTAAAAGCATTCAAAATTTTTTGTTACTTTATCATCTAAAATAGTTATTTTTCATACTTAATAGTTGTTAAAATATGTTTCAGTTCCCTTTTACACAGTTACAGATTTTGAAATAAATTGCAAATCCATATATTTTCTGATTTGGGAAAGTTGTAAGCAGGAACATTGTTAGCTTCAATTTTGGTCTCATTCCTACTTTAGATGATTTTAGAAATATAAAATGATGGTTGGGATCCAAAGAGCTATTTCAAACACATTCCAGGAGCTCAATATATCCTGTAGATTTTTTTTCTTCCGTATGTACAAGGAAGAAACTTCATACCACAAACTATCCTTAAGTTTTGAAAGAAAAATTGCTCAATAGCATGGGACGGGGAGAGATGGCTGTTTAAAAAAACACAAGTCCAAAGCCCCACTGGATGTGTGTGGAACTATTTAGAGATTATATGGATCCTGACCAGTTTCTAAAGATGACTTAGGGTGCAATCCTATGGCTGCTAGACAGTATCTAGATGGTCATAGGTTTTTTCAGTTTCTGGGAAGTGAGCTCGGAGCCAGCACTCCGAGGTTGGTTCCTAGAAATCCAGTTCCCCACTCCCACCGCCTTGTAAGAGGCGCTGTTTGTCCCTGGCTCTGGCTAGCGCGGAATGGCCCAAAAGGGAGCATTCCTGGGGTGGGGAAAGGATTGCAGAAGCACCATTACAAAGCTTCCTATGTCCCGTCTGGGCTCCCCCCACCCCGCTCCAAGGCGCCCCAGCTAGACAGCCAAAATCGTCTTGTCTAGCTGCAAATGCAGAGCAGCCGGAGCACAGAGGAATAAATCCCCTCCGTGTTCCACCCGCCTTGCATTGGATAGTAGGCCGCCTCTGAGTTCGGAGGCAGCCAACTACCCCCATAGGATTACACCCTTAAATTTCTTAACTTTTTTTGTAGTTAGAGGTGAAGAATATATTAGCCCTGTATTTTATTTCAGCAGAGGTATTTTTCTCCTTATTTCCTGCAACACTAAAATTGAAAATACAGAAGCTTACAGAAAAGGAGGTAGTGGCACAGCATGGAATAAAAACTAAGCATGGGAAAGTGGTCTCAAGATAATGGTTCCAACATCTGCCTTACAGACTATAATAGCAGAGCCCAGGATTCACTCTTTCCTGGGCTTCTTGCTACAATGTGATATTACAGCCAAAATTTTGGGAGAATCCAGGAGGCCATAGTGTCCCATTACTATCAAAAGTACTTTTGATTCACTTTTGAGCTCTGAACCAGATGACCAGCGGCCATGTCACACCCCCTTAAAATTTTACTGTGTAAGCCGCAACAGTGTCGAGAAGCTCTGACTATGCTGTAAGCCTAGTGTTAAAATGCCTCCCACTTCCTTGGATTTCTGAGGAACAGTGGGGTGAGAAGTCGTAAGGTAGGGCTTAGTTGGCAGAATACTTGATATCTACACAATAATCTTTCCTCAGAAATATTGTAGCTTGCAAAGTATTTTTCAAGAGGATACACTGGGAAGGTTTTATGATGATGTTTATGATTTCATGTGACAAAGAGGAACAAAAAATGACAGGCTTTAGGTAAACCTTACTGTGTGATAAATCAAGCCAGAATGCAAACCCTTACAAGAAGAGAAAGGTACTAGACTGAATGTATTTGAAACTCTGAAAATGAATCTCTCTTTCCAGATGGTACATAACTGACAAGAGTCCACCCACAGGTAAACAGGCAGTGCTGAACTGTGACCAATCCTTTGGGAGTTTGAATTAATACTGCATGTCATGGGTAGACTACTGCTCACACAGCAAGATCAAGTAGTAATGGTTATTCAGGAAGCAGAAGAAATAAGACCCCTAAGGCCAGTAGGTTTCTGAAGATAAGGTCAGTAACTTTTGGATGATGATGACCAATGCCAAGAAGAAATGTAAATGAAATAATAAATGACAGATTTGTAATGAGTAGACATGGTACTCTAAGTATAGAAAGATGTGCCTTCCTTTGAGTTTTTAAATAAGGGAACTATTTCAACCCTGAACCAAGATCATCAGGTTCGAAGGACAAGCCAATGGAGATTTAAAATAATTATCCTTGCTTCCTTGTTATTAAAAGGGAAAAGCTGATGGCCCCATTTCCTGCAGATTTTGCTTATATTCCATTCACTGCAATTTGTATGGCAAGGACGAGAAATCACAATCAGAGAAAAAAATGAGGCAATGCCAATGACTGACACAAGCCATTGGCCCTAAAAGCAAAGAGCCCGAGTCCAATCCATGTTCTGAAATTTATCCTAGACTGATTTTGGACTTTTCAAATAGTCAAAGGACATTTAGTCCATCCTGTCCTGAGATATTAATGTTTGCTGTCATGAACTGCCACCTTGACACTTTATTTGGACACTTACAGTCTTAAACAGCATGCATCAAAAGAAGGAGCAAGATGGTAAGAGCAGTGAAAGAGATTTAATCATTCTATTTTGCGAGATAATCTTCCTTACATTTGTTTACCTCAGCTGGTTTGCTAATGTTCTTAGCAAGAGGCATGAACAGGGAAGAAACATGTAGCAGGATTTAAAACCAATTCTAACGGATACTTTCTGAAGTAAAGAAATGCAATTTTATAAAATAATAGTAAGGCAACCTCTATAAAAAAAACTTCTAAGGAATTTTGAACTAATTATAAGTGACCTTTTAGTAATTTTCCTCTCCTTCAGAAGACGTGTGTATCTCAAAAAACTTCCACTAAATGATACACCCATAGATAGGCCCCTTTTTCTGCAAGAGCTCTCCCTTGAAGGAATGGCAGGTCTTAGTTATTCTCTGTCCTGCTAAACAAGCTTTTCAGAATGTCAACATTAATGTCCCAGACTTTGAATGTTATACATAATGAATCTAAAAAACAGACATAACTAAGGTAAAGTATCAAGCTGAGAGAGGAAGGAAGATTTGGGGGGGGGGCTAATTGTGTGTTAGAGGTTTGCTTTTTTTTCTTGAGAATGAAAAAAGTCTTGAGAGACAGCTGGACTGTTACTACTACAGGCTTCTGTAAGCTGTAGAAGGAGGAAGAGGTCTTCCTGGAAGGGCTAGGTAGTAAACCGGGGGGCCACAAAATTTCTTATAGCCCTAGCCAGCAATTAGTTATACCAGAGGCCATTTTAACAAAGGTTATTGGAGACCAAATCCCATGCCTCACCTCAGGTGGCTCCAGATCCAGGTGTATTGGCCCCAAGACCGTAGCCAAGTCACCTGTAGTGTTAGAGGGGCCTAGAGATCCAGAATGCTTGTTTAAGTTCATTATTGGTGCAATTCCCTTGCTAGTGAGCCTTTGAGCATGTGAGATGAGTCAAAGGCTGATAGCCGCCTCTGCACATTCCATACTAATGAGTGAGAGTGTCTTATCAAGATGTGCCTGGGAAGTGAAGCTATGTTTATGCCAAGCACTGCTAGTCTATACTGGGAATGAACGCTAGTTGGTGCTTGCTGTTGTTATGCTGCCTCACTGCTAACATGTATGGTATAAAACCTATTTTACCCCATGGCTAGGGCTTCAGAGAAGCTGTCTGATCCAACCATTGGGTACGCCTGTGTGCTGTCAGTTACTCAATAAAGTATCTCCTTGTAAGTAAACATGGATCTGATTTATCACTATCTAGGCACCTCTAAATTAAGAGTTCAAAGCCTACTGCAAGGGCAATACACCAGGCTTCCTTTTCCTCTGGAGTTGGCAATTAGGGAGCCAGTGGCAGCACTGAAGTGGGCCTAAATTGGTCCCAAAGTTAGCCAGTTGCTAATACGGGCCCTATCTGTGACAAGCTACTAAAGTGGGCCTCTATGTACCAGTGCCATTTCACAGTGAACAAGGACATTCCTGGCCATATTAGTTCCACAGATGAGACAGGACTCTTGGCCATTCATAACTATTACCTATTTGAAGGTAAAGGTGAAAAGTTTGGTTTCGAAGCAATCAGCCCAAAAGGATTTGGTTCTCTAATGGCTACCTATGCTCTGTTCTTAAACCCAGTCAATCTGGGACTCTGCTGAATGTATAATTCATAGTACAAAGTAACCATGACAGGACAATGTTTATGCTGAAGGTCATTTGCAACTTAAGGAATTAAGGAATTCCTTAAGTTGATTAAGGAAAAGAACGGTGATGATTTATTGTAGCAAAGTGATCTGCTAGGACTGGCCTTGAGAACTTCTTGTCAGGGGGTAGAGCCCCTCTTCATTAAAAGAAATCCAGGAGGGGAAAAGAAAATGCAGCTCCGACTGGCAGCTGACCCTCAGGCAGTTAGATCTCTGGAGCAGAGACATTCACAGAGGATCTAACTGATGTGGCATAGGGCCGGACCCTGACACATTGTTCTTTTGCCCTTCCAATGACCTTTGGGGAAGCAGAGAAACAAGAGCAAGACTGCTGTGTGTAATTAATCTTTGTTTTCCTATGATAACCCGTGTCCCTTGAGTCTATAAATAAAATCCATAGAATGTTTGGATAAACCTCATACACCTCTTTACTTGAGGATTCCTCTCTCTCAAAGCTTACCCAGACAACACTGTCCTCTCAGCCTTCTTACTCATTAAGGATGTTTAGAAATTAAGGATACTTCCAGTCCAGCCAGGCTAACATGGGGAATGAACCAGGGAAAGGTGATAGTGGAACAACACAGTGGAAAGTGGCTGTATTTCCCATTTCATTGTAGTACTGTACAGCCCTCTTATATAATAGGGAGTGGTGCCCATCACAATTGTGTTGGAGAAGAATGGCACTAGCAGCTATTTCGAAGTTTTAAACTATAAGTGGGACCTGCAACAAAATGTTGCAGTGTGAAGTGCTCCTTTCCAAGATGCCAGCCAGCCAGCCAGCCATACCCAGTTCCAGAACTCTCTGTTCCTCTCCCTCTGGTTTCATGTCCCCCCCACCCCACACTCCTTCTTGTGCATGGATGGTACCATTTTGGATACATAAGGATCAGCAGCAGGAAAATGAGTTCACTATTAGAATATATGATGGAGAATAATTAATAATCTCCATTATCATGGTTGGCATTTTGAAGTCTCTCCAAAATCAGAAATGTGTTGTTTGATGAGGCAATCTTATCCTTCAGGTTCAAGAACTTATACTTTGCTGTGACCAATGCAGCCCACTGAGGGGGGTGGGGGGGCGGGGCACGGACCAAACTCACAAATAACATGTTAGCTGCAATCACACTAAGATTAATCTATGCAAGTGATTATCCATGCTATCATGAAGCTCACTCTCTATATAAATTTGGCAATTGGGTAAGACAGGAGGATGAGGATCATGCTGGGGTTAATTCTGAGCCTACTGAATACAGCCTTCATTTGCAGTTTCTCTATCCCATCCTACCCGAATAATGTTCAAATATAAGATGTGTTACACAATCTGCATTCTATATAGACTTCACCTGTGAAAATTCCCAAGGCATTCCATGATGAAGATTACAGGGTTTTCAGGGTGTGTGTGTGTGTGTGTGTGTGTGTGTTTTACAACACCTACTTCTCCACATGCCTTGCAAAACCTAAAGATTGCAGAGACTAAGCAATTCTTCAAAATAGGATCAATAGCAAAAAAGTTAAATTGATAGCACAACAGGTCCAATCCTGTTACTTTATGTAAAACCCCCTATGTTTGAAAAGCTGTGGAAAAACCCTACATTAAAATTATTTTAAATGACAGTAAGAGCTATAAAAATGCTGTGACGCTTACTTAACCAAGTAGGACTCTATATTATAGTCATTATCCCACAAACAAGCTGAAATGTATAAAAAGCTGTTCCCACTAACAGTAGAACTGAAGTGATCATAACAACTCTTTTTAACAACAAAAAATGTTCTTGATTCTTTGGTCCCAATTGTGAAATACACTACCCCAACAGCTTCAACAGGACTATTTGCACAGATGTTTAGGTTTGTGTGTATTATCTTTGCACACAACATATAGGACATTAGGGCAGAATCCAAGTTCCCGCACGTGGACTTCCATCATGTGATGATATCACCGTCTCTTCTCCCTTTCCCATGGCAACTCCCCACATCTTCCCAAACTCTGCTCCAGGGGGTCCTCCAAGACTCCAGAGCATATTTTGAGGGTATGCAAGTGGCTGCAGGGGACAGGGGGAATCACCCTGCCTCCCCGTCCTGCTAACAGAAGTCAGCAAGATGAGCTAACTGGGTTCCACCATTAGTCTCTGAATAGAGCAGGCATCTAAATAAACCAGTAGTCCGATCTATCTATCGAATAAAGTTCAGCTTAATTTTTTCCAAAAAAAGAATGTTGCCAGTCCTCAAGGTACTGAGCCTTGAGGTAAGACACACACCAGGGTCTAGCTGCCCACAGGAAAAGGCTGCTTCTGAACTACTACAAGAGGCCTGCCCAAAGGGTGTTTCACATGGTGTAAATGAAATGGAAGATGCAAAGGCAGAGCAGAAAGGGAGTGCTTCCACATTGTGGACTTTAGCGCTACTCAGGGTGCTTCTAGATGGAGGGCTCCTAGTGCTACCAATCAAAAGGCATTCCACAGCTATTCTGTCTTTTCTTCCTTAAATAATTTCTTTTTTTCTGGTAAGAAAAAAGAGGGAAGCAGCAATGAGAAAACATGGGAGGGCTACAAATGGGAGACGATGTCTGGACCTCTCCATGCCATAAAATTCTGTGAATGAGGCAGAGCGTTTGCACAATAAAAGCCTCATCTGGAAACAACCTAATTTGCTCTTTCACTGTAAGCTACATGAGGATTTTCAAGTAACTTTCCACAGTTTGCTGGTTATAGAGATTTTTGGTGTATACCTTCTACCATCTTCTGTCCACACTTGTGGGCATTACACAAGCATGTGGGCAAAGGAGTAGCAATTCATCTAAGCAGACAATTTTAGCAGTATATGAATTTTTAAAGTCAGTTTTAAATTTGTACTTTTTTTAACATTAGCACAATTAAAAAAAAGTTTTAAAAAATGTTCTGCTAAAATGGTGCCCAATGGAAGGTAATGGTGAAGAAGTGCTGAAGCAAAGAGGTGTGGCCGTAGAGCTCAGCTTCCTGAAATGTCACTGCATTTGTCAAAACTACATCTCCTAAAAATAAAGAGTAATACTAACAGCCCAAAGAGGTGATCTACACCTTCAGAGATTGTACTGCTGTTCTGTTCCTTCCAAAAACAAAAGTTGGATTTTGTGAGCTCTCAAAAGCACTCAAAAGTAGAATAACTACTTGATGATGGTGTAATGCAGGGAACAAATAATAATATTTCCAGAGTAAATGGGAAAGCACCCTGAATGGGGTGTGGAAATATTTGACCGTTGGATGTGAAGTCTGGTAAGCACACAAGCCCGGAGGCTTTGTTCAGTTTCGTTCGAGCTAGTGCAGATAATGCTAAAAACTGGCTTAGCATTATGTGTGAACCAGACCAATGTCTTGCAGTGAAAAACAATTACAAAGGCAGAGGGTAGTAGAAAAGCAGAGTTAGATATGGTTGGGAGTTATTTCTACAAGCTTGTACAGTTACAACTTCTGACTTCTGTGGCCACTTATGAGGGACTTTTTTTGGACTGCTGATGTTAACAAAAGTTTGTTTTATGCCTGTTCAATCTACATTATGCAATACTTTGTTTCTGTGCAAAAAAGTCATGTCTATTGAAGCTGCTTTTAAAATGCACCTTGTTTAATGATACTCCTCTAGAAAACCCAATTGGGACAGCAATGGAAAAGACAGGGAAGTATCCAGGGCTGTGTGCATTCTGTGATCATACCCAAAAGTACAGAAGTTAGAATTTAGTGCAGAATTAATCATCCTGAGAATTTAACTTTCATTTTTTTTGAAACTGGATGTTTCTAGACCTTAAGGCTGTGTAGATAAGCTTAGAAGCATGTAGGCAATAAAACCTAAGCAGCTATTTTGCAGGTGGGGAAAAGTAATTTGAATTTCCAATTGTTATGGGCAGCGTTTCTCATGCCTACATAGTTTTTTGCCCTTGTCCATGTTCAACAAAAGCAGAACTATGCAAAATGTGGAAATGTTCTTAATTTGCATGATTTATACAGACTTTGGAATTCAGCTGTTCATGTGTAGAATTTGGGTTACAGGATTTTAATATTTTTAGCACAGAATGCACACAACCCTGGGGACAAGAACTCTCCTTGCCCTTTTTGATACTGCCATAGACTAAAAGACAAGATAAGCAATCTTGCAAGGAAAAATAATAAAAACAATTCCTTAGTTAAAAATATTTTTTGCATATTTTTTCCTTCATCTGTTTACTGAAATGGAAACAAGAGGGCCAAATTGAGCTTGTTTTGCTTAGAAGACCAGTGACAGTAGTCATTAGTCAACAAATCTGTCTTCATGTGAAAAAGGAAAGCAGAACTTGACCCCAAACAATTCCCTAAATCGGGATAACACTAATCACCGAAGTGCACTTGACACCATAGGAGCTACAGTATTCTTTACACATGCACACTTTGTAGGACACTTTGTACATGAAACTAAACAATGGGATATAAATATGCAAGCATCTTCTTTTTAAGCACACAAGAGAAAGTTCATTTACATTCTTAATTTTCCAAGATGCTGATGGGAAAACAAGATCTTCCCAAAATGAAGCCTGAATACGATCATTAATGCAGTACAATCTTCTCATTCTCTCTGTCTCTGTCTCTCTCTCTCACACACACTCTCTCACACACACACACACACACACCTCTCACATATTTCAGGTTATATAGTTGTGTGACTATGAAGAGCCCAAGACTGGACATACTCCTCTCACCAGAGGATGGTAGAACTGTTAATTCAGTTTCTTCTGTAGGCGATTTCTCCTATCTTCAGTAATTTCTGGGCTGAAGTCTGTACAGAAACCATTAGGGGCAGGAGTCTCAATTTGGTCAGGATATAGATACTCCTCAGCAAAGTTTGGATACACTTCAGCAAATTTGTGGAAATCATCTAGAAATGGATAAAAGAAAGATTACATTTTAAGCATATAAAATGACTGAGATTTCTATTACCAGCACAGTCTCTTTTTTTTGGTATGATTTTGTAAGTCTCCTGAACAATAAAGCTATTGTGTAGGATGGGCTGGATCCAGACTTAGTCATGCTTAGAGGAGATCCAAATAAATCAATGGGACTTAAGTTAATAATGACTAACTTAAGTCCCACTGATTTAAATGGGACTATTTTAAGAAAGACTAAGTCAGGATCCAACCAATATAATAATTAATCCCCTACCCCAAGCTGTTTATCTTTAGGGAACATGTTCCAGGTGGACTTGCCAGCTGAGGAGCTGTTCAGCACTGCAGAAGATCTGGGGGAACATTGTGCAGTGCACACTTTGTTCATGTAGCCCTGACTAGGCCTTTTAGATCCCCTGTGTGAACTGAGACTGGAAACTGACAGTAGTTTAAGAAAGCTGAAAGTTGTTTTGAAAAACGTTTTCCTTACTATGGTGTACACTCTCTTTTTTTGTCCCACACACTGCTTCTATCAAATAGGTTTTGGATTTATTCTAATTACAGAAATCTGCACTACCCGTTTACCAGAGGTGGATGACTGCACACAACATGAGCATGAATCTCTTTCCAACTGCTTTCAACTCTTTAAAAAAGCTATCACTTGCAAGGTAGTGATAGTGATAAGCAAGGTAGACAACCTAAAACATATCCAACACAATCCTGTGGCTGCATATTGCAGGAGACACTGATACGCCTGCTCACCTTTCAGTCTCTTCCTTCCCTCCTCTGCATTCCTTGCTTCTTCTCTCAGCAAGCCGCTCCTGTCAGCTTATCAGCAGCATTTTGAAGCTATTCCCTTCTCTTCACCAGCCCTTTCTAACCAGCCAATTCCACTACCCCCTCCCATCTGAGCTTTCTTTCCTGATGTAGTGTTCTGTTGCTAATGAGCATGCTCATTCCTCAGTGGGCTGTTTTTGGTTCTCTCTTTTAGTTTTTTTGATTTTTTAAAAACTTCTACAAACCTTGGTGTTTCTCAAGGCCTGATGATACCTCCCTCTTTTGGGTGAATAGTGCCATTTTGACTACATAAGGATCACCACTCACCCCTGAACAAGTTGAGGGAATAAGAGCATAAGAACATAACAGCCATGCTGGATCAGACCAAGGGTCCATCTAGTCCAGCATTCTGTTCACACAGTGGCCAATCAGCTGTCAACCAGGATATGTTGCACCTTGGTGAGAAGTGAAGGAAAGGGAAGCCAAAGAGCTAATATGTGAGATCAGGCATTTTTTCTCTCTTGAGTTTCTGTACTGGTTTGTTGTTTGTTCTGAACAGATCAGTGATAACGTTAGGCCATATGTTGTAGGATATGGACCTGAGCATAGAATAGAATGCAAGCTTTAGTTACAAGTGATCATAACATGGCTGAGTGCAGTATAGTGATTACAGTGTTGGACTAGGAGGACTGGGTCGACCCAGGTTCAAATCCCCACTTGGACATAAAACTCACTGGATGGCCTTGGGCCAGTCACTATCTCTCAGCCTAACCTCCCTCACAGTGTTGTTGTGAAGATAAAATGCAGAGGTTGGGGGAGGGCATGAGGGCAAAAGCACCCCACTGCCCATATTCCCCAGCAGCTGGTGTACATAAGCTTACTGCCTCTGGTACTGGAGGTACCACACAGCTATCAGGACTAGTAGCAATTGATAGCTTTCTCCTCCAGGTATTTCTCTAACCCCCTTTTAAAACCATCCACATTGGTGGCCATCACTACATCCTGAGGATACTCCTCATCTCCATATGACATGCCTGATCCCCATACAAAAGCACTTCGTCTATGGATTTTCAAAACCATTTCATAGACTTACCATATGTAATTTTTCCTCTTTCATCATCATCTATAGCTCTGAAAAGGTTTGACACATTAAGGTCTGACACACCCATGGCAGTCTTTAGAATGTAAGTTAAATCTTCTTCTGTTAGAGCTCCTGATTCTGACTGATACATCTGTGAACAAAATGTAGGCGTATGATTTGTTGTTCCAGAAAAGCAACATATTTAAACTAGTTTTACTACTAAATATAGGACCTAAAACTAAAGATTTGTGTAGTTATCTTAAATTGATATGTGACTCAGCTCTTCAACAGCATGTCACAGCCCTTCCTGTCCTGAAGCCCAGTACTAGGTTTTCCCCATAATAAAAATAATAAATAAACCTTCCACTTCCCTGATAGCAGCTGTGCTGATGCTTACACCACCATTCTTTTCCCTGTAGAATTTAAAGTGTTTTATTGGGAACCTACCGGAAGATGAATTGTACCTCAAGGAGTTAGGTGTGACCTGTCACAGCTTCCCTTCATGCCTTTACTCCTGAGGAAAAGCACGGATACAGCAAGCATGGGAATATCCCTTTAAGCAGAGACTGCTAAGACTGGATGGTGATGCTGCATTTCCCACAAGGGTAGGCAATCAGCACAGGTGGCATGGATTAAGCCTACAGGACAGACTGCTGCAAGGCCCTGCTGATGGACTACAAAAGACGGCTGGAGAAACAGCAAGGGAGGTTGCCAGGGGATGCCTGGCCTAAGAGTCCAACACCAAAAGCTGCTGACCTCACTGCTGCCTCTCTCGTTCTTGCCTCTGGGATTCCAGTCGGAGAGGTGGTGTGACTACAACCTGGAAAGAGACCCAGTCCACCAAGGGGAAGAAGGTATCATGCTTTTGCCTGGGGGAAACACCATAATTTGGGACCAGTTGAATGAATTACTGGTGTTCATATACACAATGGATAAAACCCAGTGGGTCTATTTTGTAATATTTATGTTGGCTAATAAAGCCTTAGGATAGTTGCCTGCCTTGATCTGCCTTATGCTGGGTAAAATCAAGAACCAAATCACTTTGGCAATACAAGTGTCTGCAAGTTCTTTATATCTTTTGAGTGTTAACTGTTTGTTTATTGATATAACTTATCAGTTGTCTTTCCACTGCAAGCAGTGCTCAAGGCAATGAAGAACAAGAAAAAGAACTACACTGCATAAAAATATAAAGGCTAATCACAACACTAAATACCAGTTAAAATATCAGTCTCTCAACATCTGCTACAGGAGATGGACTAATCATGTATCGCTAGCCTGATGGAACAAGAGCAGCTTTCATTTATTACCTAAATTCCATGGAGACTGCAATCCCGTGAGCCACCATGGGAAATGTTCCTCAGGTTTGGCAGCACAATGGAGAAAACTGACCTAGGTGCTGAGGGCAGAGAGGGCTTGCAAGTACTGATCAGTTAATATGCCCTTGGGCCTTTTGATTTACTGCCTCTTTTTATCCTTTGAGGATTGGGCTGTTTTACTAGTTAAGCTTTGATAGGTGATATATTTTATACTATTCTTAGGGTCCTTGGGGGTTTTGATGGTCATAAAGGCAGGTTATAAATATTTTAAAATAAATAAAATAAACCCGACCACATGGAGAGTGCATCTAACCCAGAGCAAACCCTCCCCAGATGTGCTTAGGATAAGGGGAGGTCCATGCAGGAGAAGGTAGTTCTGCAGATATTCTGGTCCCAGCTCATTTAGAGCTTTAAAAAGGTACACACAGCTTAGGTTTCACTTAGATCACTTCACTTTTCAGTGTTTAATGACTTGCTGCTGAATGTGTGAACCAACTTTACTGAAAAGTGTTATGCTTGAGTTACTATGAGGTGGTTTTCTTTCATTTTGTTAGCTGCTTTTTAGCTGCTTCTCACACAAAAAAATCAACACAATAAAATATAACTGGTATGAAAAGTTGTCTCTGTAGCATTGTATCTGTGATGGCTCATTCACAAATACAAGTTGCCACTTGTTCCTGCACTCATCAAGCAATGGGTATCAACATGTGAACTAGTTCTTACTTACCTATTTGCTTGCACAGCAGCAATTTGCATAGCACTATGTTCCTGCTGATTTAAAAGAACAGAGTACAACAAATTGTTGCTGTTTGTTGAAGGCAATAATGCCCATTCATGAATATGAATGTTAAGTACAGCAGCTGTAAAGTCAGTAATGACTTCAAATTAATTGCCAGGGATAGGATGATGTTGTGGTGTCTGGTTCAATATCAATTTTACCTATTTTGCAAAAATACCTTTGTTTTTAAATAGCCTTTAATACAGCTTAAATAAAAACTGCTACTTGCCTTAAAAGCCAGCTGTATTGTTTGCAAAGTTTTGGAAGGCCTACAGACTACTGACAAAGCGGTCACATATTCCCTTAAGTCAATCAGACCATCTTCCTTCTGTTAAGAGAAAGAACCAAAACAATATTACCAGTTTCATAGGAAGTACACACTGAGAAAAGTGACACTCTAAAATTCATGTGTAAAAAGCTTGTAAAAAAGTTTGCACGAAAATTTGCAAACACAGATTTCCAAAGACTATGGTTAAAACTACATATGTATTGATTTTTAATGTGGCAACTAAATCCTTTTCACTTTTTGAAAGTCTCACATAGGTGCCAGTTGTTTTAAAGAATGGGGATTTAGGAACTGTGCCAAAATATTAAATTGCTATTTTAGTACCATCTTTGTGATGTCACACTCATGCATTGACCTGGTTTGGATGACACGATAGCGTTAATTAACTATCAGGGTGCTGTAGTGCCTGCCATCTGTTTTAGGATTATGCAAGGGTTGTTTAACCCTCAAATAACCCCTGCTGCCTGGGTTCAGACAACACGACAAGCCATGGCAACCCCTGACCAGGGCTGACATATTCATAATGCTGGCCCATATGCACCGCAGCTCCTTGTGGGTAAATTAACACATTATGGGCTGTTGTGTCGTGTGAACTAGCCCACTGTGCTTGCTATATATTTGGACACAAACAGAAAGATGCAGTTTGACTTGTAAAACATATATGAAAATATCATAGGCTAAGCAACAACCTGTCAGGGCCCAGCGTCAGCACGGCAGTGGGCCTTGTAGGTTATAGCTACGATTTGATTAGAAGTAGCCTGGAAGGGCTTGGGCCTATTCAGCCTCTGGAATGTCAGAATCTCTGTGAGCTTATCTCTGTCAGTGTTCTCAGGGCTGAGCCCGGGGGAGTCACCCGACTTCCTGTCCACCTGCTGGCCTGGCCTTGGCAGGCAGGCAGGGAAGCTGGAAGCTGCCTGCAAGAACCTGGCAGAGGTGGAGTGTGGTTTACAAAAAGGTCGCCCGGGCTGCAGCGTCAATGATGGAGGGCTGAGCAGTGATGCCTTGTTTAGACAGGGGCCTTGTTGAATATGCCCAAGCGTTTCCAGGCTACTTCTAATCAAATCTTAGCTATAAACTACAAGGCCCACAGCAGTGCTGAAGCTGTGCTGTGACACATCCAACGCCACGCAAACCAACTAGAAGTTTTCCATTTTCCCCTCTGCCCAGCAGCTCCTTGTGCACCCCAACCCCTGCTCCAGTAGGTCCCCCTACCCCCAGAGCAAATTTCAGGGGAATGTATGGGGACTGCAGAGGGGAAATGAATCTGTTCTGCTGACCAATGCTATTCTACTGGCAGATGGGCACAACTGGATTTCACCTGCTGTAACCATTTTCCACAGCAGAAAAACTGTATTCCTCTGTGGTAAAATGGTGACCAGCAACCAATAAAATGCATCATTTAAGACCACACAACAGGCAAAAGGCATCTGAACAAGATCTTCTGAATTTAGTAATCATATTTCTAGGAACTATTGTTCATAATATAAGCAGGTGATATCTGCATTAAAGCTATATTAGCGACACAACTTCAAATAGCATTCTTAGGATGACTTGAGAGAATGATCTAGGGCTTAATTCAAATAATGAAAGCAGTTTATTTAGCAAGGTCAAAATTGTTGCATTTTCTACCTCATCAAAAAGTGCAAACATGTTTTCTAACGTGTCAGAAACTGGGACTTCCAAGTATTCAGCAAACTCCTTGAGACTGACTCTTTTGCCATTCATTCTCTTGGCACTTCCTGAATATACATCAATTTCTTTTTCAAGCTTCTCTGGCTTTAATCTAGAAATGGAGAGGAAAATGACAAACATATGTATTACTTTTTGCAAGTAATCCTTTTGGAAAAACTCCATACTATTCTTTGCATTAGCTAAAAACTGGGTATCATGAGTAACTTACGATTTCAAACTGGGTAGTTTGTAATTTACTTTGTTTCCCTCTCACAGATTAACAAGAGAACAAGGCTAGAACTTCCACCCTGCTATACTGATTTTCCACATCTTTTCATCCTGTGGTGGGTCATTCAAACATGCATCCACATACTTGCAGTCTGAAATGGTAGATTCCCCAAAATCCTGTACCAAGTGGTTCACCTGAATGTATAGGTGGCTATCAGAAAAATGTGGAACACTCTGATAGACCTTCCATTTCTGAAAATTGAATTCAATACAATAACCAATGGCAAAAATGATCCCAGTTCCAAAAAACAGCTGCAGTAAAAAGATACCCCTCTTTTAAAAATTATTTATGGATTTAAGCAATGTTGAATCTGTAATTTGTGCAAACCATAACCATTCTTCCTCGCATCAAATGTGGGAAAAATAAGGATGACTTTTCCTTCCTGATGGTACCAAAAATTAGAAGATGATAGTTTCACCTTGGCAGGCAAATTTTTGCTTTCCTATAATTATAAGAACCACAGCCAACTGAAACTGGGAATGCTCAGCTGAAATAAGTGGCAACATGCCTTCTATAATTTCATCTTAGACAATACTGACAGGCCTTGAAGTTGTGTAGTTTTTGGTTCTGGTCCATTACTGTAATATTCTCAAATTTGATTAGAAAAAGAAAATACTAAAAAGTGCCATTTCTTCACAACAATAAGTGGTAACTTCTGCCCTCACTGCCAACATACTCAATTCTTTTACCTTTGATTTTATGAAGTTACAAAGCTTTTCAAGAATTCAATTGTAAATTTTTACACCTTGATAAATCTACTCACCCAAGACTTCTTACAAGTTTTGCAAATTCTAAGAGACAGGTGTTTGAAGGGAGGCGGAGTTGTCCTTCAGCCAAAGCCAGCTGGCAGTCTTCAAAAGTATAGTCTGTTACTGGTACTCCCAAAGCCCTTCAGTAAGGGAAGTAGGTATTTATACAAGCACAATATACTTTATTTATAATATCATGCCTATAACGGAACAACTGCTTTTAATGGACAAATTGCTTTTAATGGACAAAACCTAAACACAAATGTTCACTATTTATTTATTTATTGCATTTATACCCCGCCTTTTTTCCTCTTTCAAGGAACCCAAGGCAGCTTACATTATCATCATCCTCTCCATTTTATCCTCACAACAACAACCCTGTGAGGTGGGTTGGGCTGAGAGTCTGTGACTGGCCCAAAGTCACCCAGTGAGCTTCCATGGTCAAGTGGGGACTAGAACTCAGATCTCCCAGCTCCTAGTCCAACACTCTTGCCACTACACCACACTGGCACTATTCTGAACTTCAAGTCATGGGAAGATAGTATTTCATCAGAATAGTTTACAAGCCTCTATACAATGAAAAAACAGGGACAGAGAGACAAAGAAGAGGTAGGGTCCAGTGGACATTATGTTGGACTTGCATCTGGGTGTGGTACCTGCTGCCTTGAAGGAGGCACAGAGCCTGGGAGTTATTATGGATCTAGCCCTGCTTTTTTATAAGCAGGTTGCTGCAGTAGCCAATAGCACTTTCTTTCAGCCTTACTCATTATACAGTTAGGACTAAGTTGGAAAAGCAAATTCCCTGCTCAACCCCTGGCAATGGTCTTAGTGATGGATGAGGACAGAAGAAACGCTCTCTACCCCAACTTCCTCACTATCCCATTCATTGATAAATTTGCTGCTGTCATAGCAAGCAGAGCAACAAGATCAGACCAATTTCAGGGTTGAGAGATAGGAATGTGGGGTGATGGTGACTGGTATGGGGGGTGGGATGACCTTTTCCATTTGTTCCCCACCCCCTGTCAAAGGAAGGCAACATTTTCTTTGTAAAACTTTTGACACCACAGTATGGGAAAACACCCCACTTTTTCTACAGTAGCTCATATGCAGGCAAAATAACACACACATTTGGTACCAACATCAAAATAACTAGGTACCATGACTGTGCTTTCTGAAATGCCAGCACACTTACTTTGCCATTACACGTCTCACATTATTTGCATACAAAGATGGGTTTTTCCTTTCTTCTTCAGAAGGTACATACACAGGCAGGAACTGCAAGTAGAAAAATGGAATCAAATTTCAACACAACCTCATTACCATGTTGCATAAACACACATGAATTATGTTGCTTTCAAGAGGATTTCAGTAACAGGTTTAAACATTCAAGAGCAAATACAACAAACCTTGAAGTTTTTTCAGACATAATTTTCTTATTTTTATTTATTTACAATATTTATATACTATTCCACATCAAAAGATTTCGGAGCGGCAAACAGAGATAAAAGAATTAAAACATTTTAAAAGGAACAAATTCTGAATTTAATAAACTGCAGCTGGTCACTCAAGGAAAGCCTCTCAAAATAACAATGTCTTCAGGAGGTACCGGAAACAACACAATGTTTGGAGTAGGAGTAATATGACATGTTTTCAATATTTCACTCAGTCCTGTTCTTACTACAAAATGACTTGTTGGTTCCTTAGGAACAAAATAATTTTAGTGCAAACTAGTGTGGTTATTTTTCTTGTGTGTTGTCCTTCTACTGCAGTAATTATCTAATTTCCCAACTGCTCAAGCCTTTTTAAACTGGAAAAATACTATTTTCCTCTTTAAAAGAGCATTGCACGCATGAAATGTGGTTGTAAAAATGTCACAGATGCCTTCACAGATGGTCTGTGGCATAATCAGTGATGAATGACATTAACTCCCCCTCCCAACATGCTCATGCCATTCTCTGACCATTTTGGTTAATGTTATTGTTCTTTTGACCCTGAGTGGAAGCGCTCCTGTTACCTCCTCAATGCAAGGAGAGAAGGAGGGAGAGAGAGAATAAACACTAACACCATTACCCTCTTCTCCTGAATTACAGAATCTATGCTTATTTTGTATCAACCATTCCATTGTTGAACTGTACATAAACATAGGAGGGCTACCATTAAATGGGTTGGATTTCTTTTAGTTGACTCTGGTAAGTATGCACAGGACTGCATACAAAGACACTGGTAATTTTTATACTAACCTCTATTTCCACAAAATTATGAAACTGACATAAAGTAAGCCACAGAATTTTCAACCTTAGGAAAAAAGAAAGAAAAACATTTTTAATTTACAAGAGCATATAACATTATCCATTCTGCAATGAACGTAAGGGTGCAATTCTATGGAGACAGAGGTCAGCCTCCGAACTCAGAGGCTGACGCCTATCCAATGTGTGCTAACAGAACTTGGAGGGGATCCTCTCCTCCGTGCTCTAGCCGCCCTGCATTTGTGGCTAGACATGTGTTTTCAGGTGTCTAGCTGTGGCTTCAGGGAGGGGGAAGGAAGGGGCCTGGAGACTGGACAGGAAGCTGTCTAATACAGCTTCCACAGTCTCCTCCCCTCCCTGCCCCCGGGAACGCTCCGTTTTCACCCTCTCTGCAACCCGTTTACAAGCACAGAGGCAGCATCATTGTGGAAAGAACCACATCTGCTACAAGAAGGAGGGGGTGGGAAGTGCGTTTTCTGGGAACTGAGGTCGGATGACCTCAGTTCCCAGAAACCGAAAAATCCTATGATCTAGCAGCCATAGGGTTGCTCTCTAAGATTGAATACTATTTTGTTTGTAAAGATATTCCACATAAAATAGGCAAGAAGCAAGAACATATTCAGTCCTTACCAGTTATAGAAATAATTAACCCAGAAAATAATTGGTGGTTTGTCAGTTATTTGTCATTATATCGCGTAATTTCACAGACTGGTGTTTAGAAATGCTATAACCACCACTTAAAACTAGTGTGAATATGTATTTTGAGCACAGTTGCACAATTTAAAGTATGACGAAATAAAAAGGAGAAATAATTTATTTGAATAATATGTAGCTGACTTACGCTCCAGGACCTTGCCATGTCCATGTAATTGTATCCTACGTTCCAAAGAAATACAATTAAAAATGAATTGGTAAGGCTTTCCATTGCACAAGAGTCAGCATGTTAACAGAATCACTTCAAAAAATGTAGAAGTACATATATACGCACAGACCTTGAAAACTCTTTGTCTAGTATTGCCATCTGTATATTGTCAATATATAAACCATAAAGATGAAAAAGGTTTGAAGAAATGATACATTTTTTCCAGATCACAGTATATTGCCATGAATTTTTCTAGCTTACAACACAGTGACAAGGGAATTATCAGTGCCCTCTAGTGATACAGAAGCAACATTTCAGTCATGGAATTATGTTATGAACAGTTGCTGAATTGTAAATTTTGGAGTTCAAGATATTATAATCTGCTTCAATCTTACTTTACTTTGGTTGATGTATTCTCTACCTTGAACATAAAAGGGAGGCTTCGTGAATGTATTTTCAGTCAAAGTGTTTTTCTGGACAGGCAGGCTGTTAATAGCTCGAAATTTTCGAAATGGTAAAGGCTTTACAAATATGACCACCAAAGAGCTGCCTATTTGATTAAGCTTACATTCCCAAAACTTAGGCAAGCTTTCACGGCTCTTCGTTTTCAAACTATGCCAACAGTTGTGATTGATGGAGAAATCTCCAAATTCCCTTGGCTCAACATTTATGTATTTGTGGTGCCTCAGAGACTGAAGAACTGCCACATTTGTTGTCCTGCCCCTTGTATTGTGAACCAAGATATAAACTTTTGGGTTTTATTTTGTCCTGCTGTATTGTAATTCTGTTCCAGAGAAGATTTTCTACCTTTTGCCTGATACAGATACTACTGTAACTCACAAGGTCTCTCTCTCTGCTTTGGCAGCATTGAAAATCTGTGCAAAATTTATTTCTGATAATGCAGCTGACTGTTTCGGGGATGCTTTGATTTAGTGATCTTTTTAGCTGATTTAATGTTTAGATTATAATTATCCATTTTAATACTGGATGAAGTTTAATTTAAACGTATCTTAATTAATGCATTGTGAACTTATTCTAGCTTCCAAGTATTTTAGATTTTTGTTTTTATGCTGTATTTGTCCTAATTTGTTTTAGCTGCTTTGTATGTGAATGGCCTATGGCCTAAGCAATACAGAAGAAGAAAAGTAACAGATTAATGGCACAACTTCACATGTACTTTCTCAGGAAAAACTGAATGGCTGTTACCATAATGAGATACTAGTAAATAAAGGTTGCATTCTGCAATAATAGATACACATTCCTAGCTGCTAACAGAAATCCTCTGCTCCCCTCAGGGTGAATCAAAATGTGTGAAAGGGCAAAGGAACTCCCACAGCTCAACTGTGCTGGACTGCTGCTCTCAAAGTAGGAGGTAAAATTCATAACCTGAGTTTTAGCCATTACATAACGGGATGCACTGTGTATATATCAAATTTATTTTTTTTCTAGCTAGCGTAGGAGTAGTTGCAGATTATTATTTACGGTCCACTGACCACAGATATGAAGTAAAAATATAAAATATTGAAAAATAAGAGTCGTTTTAGTACTTTGGGGAATATAATTTATACTCTTCTGCTTTGAGGAACAGCTGAGCCAACACATGCTGTGTTTCTTATAACTAATACTAAGAAACAGCAAGAGCGCTACAGTTGCCCATGTCACCTACTACCTGATTTATGGTTGCTCTGCTTTTCACAAAATAAATTTCAGAATATATTCCTTATATCGGTATTATCATACACAATTTGTAGTGGTCAAAACATATTCAGAGCTTACCAATTTGTTTGGATAACGTAAAATCACTGGTTGGACAGGCACCCCAGGGATAAATGCTCCTACAAGACACACAGGATACATATAATTACAATACTTTCTAATTACCTGCTATTATGGTCTTAAAGACCATGGATTGGATCCAGACTTACTATTATTTATGCTAGACCCAATGGAATCAAAGGAACTTGTTAGTGAAGACTAACCTAAGTTCCATTATTCCACACATAAAGACACAGGAAGAACTGGTGCTTCGCCAAGGCAAGTGACAGCAAGCAATTCCACAGAAGTTCATGATGGGAGTGATCTCCTGAGAGTTAAATCCTATCATACTTTTATATATTTGCAGAAACAGACATGGCAGAAACAGGAAGAAGTTCCATCACAAGGTTTATCTGCCTTCCCTGATAAAGGCAAAGCTTTTCTTTTTAAATAGGAAACATTTGCCTTGTTTCCACTCTTTTCTATTATGAACCAAGACACAACAGCCAATAACAGATATGTGAAAATGATCTACATTGTTATTGCTAATACTACTAAAACAAATGTCTGATGGAAGAAGATTGTAACATCAGCCTAAATCTCTAATTGGAAACAACAGGGAGAGCAATCCTATGGCCACTAGACAGTGTCTAGACGGCCATAGGATTTTTTGGTTTCTGGGAACCAAGGTTGTCTGACCTTGGTTCCCAGAAATCACACTCCCTGCCTCCTCCTCCTCACAGCTGGCATGGTTCCTTCCATGCTGCCACTGTTTCCGCGCTCATAAACGGAGCATGGAGAAGGCGAAAATAGGATATTCCCATGGGTAGGGAGGGGAGGAGACCAAAGAAGCTGTTTTAGACAACTTCCTACCCAGTCTCCAGGCCCTTTCCCACCCTGAAGCTGCAGCTAGATGTGTGAAAATGTGCACAAATACAGCCACAAATACAGGGCGGGCGAGATGCGGAGGAAAGGATCCCATCTATCTGTCCTGCACTGCATAGTCGGTATCTTCCAATTTTGGAGGCTACCAACTATCTCAATAGGATCGCTCCTTAAACAAATCAATAATATTTCTAGTTTCCTGTGTTGTTTTGTTCACTACTGGGGAAAAATAAATCAATCAAAATCTTTTCTGGAACACTCAGTTCTTTCCCCTTGTAGGCCTGCTCCCTTGCAATTTTCACCAACATTCACAGATTTAGATCAAGGCTTCTACCTTTCCCAAGGGTTCCGCAACTGAACTCTCTAGCTTTTCTAGGCTAGACTGTGTTGACATATTCTGCCAAATGTCTGGTGAAAGAGGCCCTTGGGATGTTTCTTAAAAACCTGAATGGCAACCTCTCATCCAACCTTCTCTTCCTCAGATACTGGGGACAATCACTGTTTACTAATGGATTAGTGAAACCTGTTGAACCAACAAAGAAGTCCAGGCCTCTTTCAACTACGGAGTCCACAAGGTGTTTTTCTCTGTGTCTTGACATGAAAGTAACAGAAACTGGTGTTATTTAGGGAAGGTGTCTGGAATATACACTCACTATTGGACAAACATATGTTGTCACAGAAAATTTGATTAGATACTCAGACAATCTGAAGCCTCTCCAGCACAAGGTACTCCACTCCACAAAAGACCATGTTAACCAACAGGACTGAATATTAGTAATTGTTAAAATGGTGGTAGAAAGAGAATCAATTGGGCATATAATATTTTCAACAGGATTTATTTATTCAAATCTTCATCCATGGATTCTATTGCTCACTATTCTCATAGACAGCCCATATACATATGGATCTATGCATGCACGTACATGGGATGCGATTAACATGAAATTATTTGGATCGAGAATGGAATGATATCCATCTGATTAGGACACTGCAGGTCACTGATGTATGCAGATGTCATACAGGGGTACAGATTATAAAGGGATAGTCTAACACAACTCAAGAGTCATACCAAGTGAGATCAGAACAGACACAGCTGGGGAAAGTAGTGGCATCACACTACCCCTTTTCATCAGGAATAGAGCAGAAGGTAGTATCATTGATCTCATAACAACGATGCTTGGATTACCTAATACTGGCTAAACTTTATAGTTTAGCAAAACATTGTAAAAAATACGGGCCCATTTGCACTACAAGATTCAAAAGAACTTAAATAGCTGAGAGCTACTTCTTTTTGTAACTTTTGCAAATGGTATACTCTCCAATAGTATTTTTTATTGGACTATGAAGTGAGGACCACCACAGTAAAAACAATCTGTGTCTGACCGTTCAACTGGCAACAACACAAAACAACTGAACACTTTCTTTCACCTACTAAGTCAGAGTGCAAAAACTGAGAGTCTCACCTTTCATTTTCAGTAAGCAAGTCTTGGAAAATATTTCTTGAACATACTTGGAAATATTTTAAAAATTCCATAGGAAACATTCAAAGAACTCAGCTAATGGCATTAATCCTAAAAAATATTAGGTTGTTACAGTAAGGTTTTAAGTTTCAATATTTTAGGCCAGATTATATCCCAAAGGTGTCCTCACTTATGTTGACAACAGACTATTAAATAATTTACAACATGCCTCAACCTGAAACAGGTGATAGTCAGCAAGTGTAAGGACTGAACACAAAACACATAGAATGACGGAATGACATATTTTGGCTATTTTCTCCTGAACTAAATGAGCGTAACTTTATGTCTCCAAGATAGAAACACCTTTATTTTGACATCTGGCATTTTGCAGGTAATGGTGAGCAGATTTTTACCATAAGGTACTCTTGCTTTCTAGGCCAAAAAACTGTGTTATATATATGAAGGTTTAGATTACAAGAGTCACAGTAAAAACAGCAAAAAACAAAGAAACAAATCTCAGTAAGAAAGCTTTCACTTTTTAGTCAATGTAAGAATTCCATAATGCATGCAACTAATAATCTAAATTGCACAATATTTTAACTGAAGTTCTTTAAGAACAAGGTGGTAAGTAAACACAAGAGTCATTTCTCACATTACAAAGACAGCCCCTGTGTTTTTGCTGTGGGCTAGTTATGTTCTTATGCAATGCTTTAGGAAAACTTGAGTTTCTGAGAACACTTTGTAAATGTGCCAGGGCGACTGGGTCAATTACAGTTCACGGGGTTATCTCTATCTAATGTTCCAAACATACAAACGTTACAGAAAAGATGTAGCCAACCCAGAGTGGAAACAAAGGGACATACATTTGCTGTAACATATGAGGTGCCCCTAGGCAATAATGAGAATAAATTGGACCTTTCAAAATCTGAAGTTATGCAGACCTTGCATAGGAAAGAAAGGATATACATAATACCTACCAGGCTTGAAGGTAATTAGACAGGATCGATTAGTGCAGGTTCCTTCTGGGAATATCATTATCTTAAAACAGAAACAGAAATGAAACTTTTGTTACAAATTGTTTTTATACATGCTGTGCATCTTTTTATGACATATGTTTCAGAGTTAGAATGTAAAGGCTTAAAATTTGGTTAACCTTAAAATGTTGCAAAGTATTTGTGACAGTTTCAAGAGGTTACTTCCTTCAGGTTACTCCCTGAGACACTCTACAAACAGAAAGTGACCCATGAAAGAATGTATGGAATGTGGCCCAGGTATCTTTGAAGCATCTATATATTGAGAATTCCAAACTCTGAGGGCTAGATGCCCTCTCAATAGCCAAGACAGGGTGATGAAACGCTTCCCTCTTCCCTCACCCCCCTTCATATCAAGGGTGATAATGCTTTTCTCTTTTAGAACTGGATATACTCATCAAGTAACCTATCTTCCCATCTTTTTTATTATCCAATGTAAATTCCAAGACTTTGGAGTAAGGATTTCATCTCTTCCAAAATTCTATGTTCTGCACTATATTTACCAATAGTGCTCAATAACGTTAAACACAATATAAATGGTAGTAGTAGTAATCCTATTTTGTAAACCTGGAGTGGGGGGCCTGTGCCATCCTCAGCCATCCTACAAACTCCATCCACTTCTGGCTCTGGCTGCACCCACCACTGGACTTTCCCCATAAGTCAACGACTCTTCATAGGAAAAAGGTTATACACCCCCTGCTTTAAACCAAGACAGTACAGTTTCTCACACACATTTGGTGTGAAGATATATGGCAAATGACAGAGGAAGAAGGCAGAAGAAGTTATTCCTCCTTCCTGCACTAGGAAAAGGCCCAGAGAAGAGGAAGAGGTGGTTGCAGGAGGAAAACTGTGCATATGCTGAAGAAACTCTACGCAATGAGAGACCTCAACCGAAAGGGCTGAATGTCAAAATGCCACCATACAGATTCATGGTGTGACAATATTTCAATATTATGTGCAGTTCTGATTGTCCCACCTCAAAAGTGATATCCAACATAAAATTGGAAAGGGATGAAAACAGGGCAACAAAATGATCAAAGGGTTATATCACTATTCCTGTGAGGAAATGCTACAGTATTTGGGGCATTTGAGTTTAGAAAAAAAGACAGACGACTACGGGAGATCTAAGCGAGCTTTATAGAATTATGAATGGCTCGTAGAGAAGAATCTTTTTTCCTCATCTCTCATAACCCTAGAAGAGAATGATACTGACTGACACTAGGTTCAATTTACATCCAAGACTGACAAAAGGAAATAATTCATATAATACATAACTCATTTATGAAATTTAGTACCATATGGCTTAGATTGCTTTAAAAATAATTTGACAATTGTATAGAGTATAAACCTATCAGTAGTTGTTAGCCAAATGGAACATCTATATATAGAGGCAACGTACCCTAAACAATGGATGCTGTGGACAAACAACTATGGAGATTTAATATTTATATTAATAATATTAATAAAGGCTGAGTTAACTCAGGATTCCAACTTAATGACCTAGTTCGCATGATCACAATGGCTTAAACAAGCCACGGTGCCTTGTTTAAGCTACAGTGTGTGCCAGTCACTATTTGCCTAATTACCTGTCCGGGCATGGATTGTTGTGTTGTCTGAACCCAGGCAGCATGGCTTGCTGGAGGGGGAAACAACCCTCAAATAACCCAACAACAGTCCATGGATTATTTGAGGGTTGTTTCCCCCTCAAACAAACCACGCCACCCAGGTTCGGAGAACATGACAAGCTGTGCCCAGCCAGGTAATCAGGCAAATGGTGCCCAGCATGCACTGCAGCTTAAACAAACCACAGTGGCTTGTTTAAGCCATAGTGATAGTAAGAACTAGGCCAATATTTCATATATTTGCTGACACAAGCAAGTAAGCATGTATCCTAATTGAAAAGGATCAGAGTAATGTGCTCCAACCAGCCTGCCACAAACACTTCAGATATAATTTTGAGACGCATTTACTGTATCAAGTTTTTTTTAAAATTCAATATCAGATTTAAACAAAATAATTAAATTAACAAATATTTTTATCCACTCTGCCAACAACTAGGGAGGGCTATAACTTTCATGCTCTCCCTTGCGAACACCCAGCGACATTTGGCTGGCAGCTGTTAGAAACAGGAAACTGGACCAAATGTTGGTATCACCCAACAGAACCATTTTTCATGTTTTTACGCTGGGAATACGAGTATTAAATTAAGGGACTGGGAAGTGACAGGATTGAGAAAAAGTGCTAAGTGAAGATGGCAATGAAGAACTCAGAACTCAGATGGAAATTTGCCTTATATCAGTTGCCAAAATGTAGGGGAAGGGGGATTCTATTTCTGAGCAGAAGTTGCATCTCTTAGGAGGAAAGTAGATGATATTCCTTTACAGACAACAAATACCTTCAGATCACAAGACGTTCTACCAGTACCTGTGGCCATTTGCCATTAGACTGAGCACGTCGTCTCATCTCCTCAACAGTTTTTCTGCGGGAATCCTGATCTGATCGAGATACAAACACGGGTCGAATGTATTTGATTAGAGCTGGAAAGAAACAGAAAGATGTCCATATTCCTAAGTATATTATTTTATTGTTGTTTAATTTAGCATATCAATGGGTAGATAACATTCTACATAAACTGGAAAACATTTCAGAACAAGATATGACAGAACTTTCAGCTACTTTCTTCTATGCTGGGAAAAAAGAACCAGCAGTGAACACAATAACAAAAATAAAATAAAGCCCTGGTATTTATTGATAAATGTATTAATCTACATATTGTCACTTTAACTGAAAGTTTTCTCCCCACACTTTTTTTTTGCAATTGTCTTGCTTAGCTCAATACTGTTTGAAGCTTCAGATAATTGGGAAAATTGATTATTTTGTTCATAATGGTGTGAGAGATAAGTTTAACATTGTACTTCTAGTTTAAAAACAAAAGCTCTAAAAAAGCCAGAACATCTTATATTATGAAACAGCCATAAGGGCAGGACCATAAAGACTACAATCAATGCAATGCAATTTTATTGTTATGCTGTTGTAGAACATGATTGCCACTATATCATATTTATAACTTATATAGCCAGACTGGTGCTATTTTGGATTGTGTTATTAAAAATGTGTTCCTTACAGGAAACGTCTTCACCTAGGCCACCTGCTGGGAACCTTAACCATCACCACCACCACCGACAGCCTTGAAACAATGCTTGGGGCGTTTTCAAAGGTGCCATTGCTGGGCAAACTCTTCTAGGAAGTATGCATATGAAACTCACTCATTCCTGAATGTCATTGATTTCCTCAAATCCTTATGACATTCTGCACATAACACAATTGTTCTAAACCTGTATGTGTGAAAAACCTGCTAGAACATAACTTTTTCTTATAGCACCATAAAGCCTTGCATGGTATCATAATAGTCATATAGCAAAGGAGAAACAACTGACCTGGGAAAACTGAGGGTTTTCATCAGAGCTATTTGTAGAGTTCGTGTTGAACTATACTTACCAATTCTGATTTTGGAGTCATTTTGACCCGAACTGTATCTACAAATATTTGGAAGCAACCTGCACCCTCATCTCAGGAGGTTAATGGCAACTCTCCATCAACTTTAGTTTACCCCTTTTCTCTGTTTACAGAAATATATTTGCAAAATATTTAAAAAGCACACTGCATAGGCAGTGTGACAAGGGAGTTGGTTAGAGAGCAAGGCTAATATTTTTAACAATAGAAATTTTTAAAAACTGGGAATAAAGACGAATGGGATCAGAGAAAGAAGCTGTGCTAAGATGAAGTGAGTGTAAAAGCAGCAGGAGGGAGGGATGAAAGAAACTGGCAGTTGGGGACAGTGTATAAATTAAGAGTGAAAAGAGAAAGGGAGACGAAATGACAGGAACTGAGTCAGAACACTTTGAGAGTCATGTGTGGGGTTGTTGTACCAAGGGGGGGGGGAATAAAACAAAAAGGCTTTTCTACTTAGAGCCTCTGCATCAACAAATTCTGCCTGAAATGGGGAAGCTGAGTAATTATACCTCCAGAGCTAATGTCTGTATTCAGTTGAGGAAAGCTGAAATATGGAACTCCCTATTACAAGGAAATTGCTGTGGCAAAGAATTTTGCAGTTTCCAAAGGGGGATTAGGTATCACTATAAAATTATTTTTGTAATTGGAGCTGATAATGCCAAACTCCACTTCCATCTGCTGACATTTTATGAGTTGCTCTGACCCTCATGGCCATTTTGACTGGTGGGCATCAGTCATTTTCAGCTTTCTCAAGTGGTCCCTGCAGATAGAAAGTTTGAGAAACCCTATTCTAAAGCAATGAATCTTTGTTGTACCAAGGACTATTTCTTTAGTATGGACCACCACATTTTTTTTATCTTATGGCTACTACGGGACGCTACTTGAAAGGCTTCCTAATCAAAACTCAGCTGTTGTATTTCTCACCTTTTTAATGGAGAAAAAGAAGTCTTCAAGAAACAGGGAGGTGAATTTGCCAAAGAGGTGAATTTGTTCAAGTTTAGGGAAAGAGTTATGATTTATATAGTGCTATCAGGGTGCATGGCACTGTACAGCATACCAGAGGACAGGGCCCTCCCCCAAGGAGCTTACAATTTAACATTTGACACAGGGAAACAGAGGAAAGAGGAGGCAAGAGTAAACAGGAAACCAATATACCATAATTTCATTTGCATGTTGGTAGCTAAAAATGTACATCATACAGTGGAAATTAAATAGTGTTCTATATTAGAGAGAATTATTGGGGAAATCTAGCATATTGTAGAAACAGAGAACCCAACATATATTAACAGTGTTCCTCCATTTCTGAAAAATATGCCCCACTGAGTTCAATGAGACTTACTTCCAGGTTAACTGTGTACAGGACCACAGTATAAAAATGTTAAAGAAAAGGAGGGATAATATGAAATCAGGAATTACAAAAAAAAAAGTTACTGTTTGTAAATTATTGGAATAGTATTTATGATCCAGCTTAGTATTTTGTTTAGTATTTTGCAAAGTTTAAATTATCAGAGGTTTTATCAGAGGTTATATGTAAATTGTGTATGATGTTTGTCAACCTTATGAAATGCTAAGATAAAAAGGATATTAAGGTCTAGAAAAAGAGGTGATGAACTCTGTGTTTGAAACTCAACAAGTGCAGAATGTCAGGAACAACTGTAGTGGGTACTGCTATTACAATGGAGAGATTTTTCAATGCTGAAGGGACTTGAAAGGGTATGTGTGAATAGCGTGAGTGGTGGGGCGTACAATGCTTATAAACATAAACATTACTCAGGGATGTTTTGTACTATCTGACACTTTCAGCTCAGTGAGCAATTTAGGCAGTAAAATCCAGAACCACCACCATGAACCCATCTGATAACAATTCGATTGAAATGAAAACTCAAATCCTTGGTCAACAACTAAGAGTGCCCATTTGAGGAGAGTGATGACCCTAGAGATCAAAATTTCCAGAAATTTTGAAGCCATGGAAAACCCCCGTGTTCCCCCATTTCCCCCTGCTCCTTAAAAATGTTAATGTGGGGGGGGGGGATTGAAAATACACAATACTTTTTTTTTAGCATTCTTTACAAATCTAAAGTCACTTTGTTAATTTAGGAACAAAAGATGTATGTTTAAGTTGGCTTTCTTATAAAATTATTAAAATTAAAAACATTAAAAAATAAACTCAGTAAATTTATTATTATTGTCTGAATAAGCTAAACCTTTAAATTTAATATACCAAACATGGTAACATTTTGAACAAACCATGTTGCACATAATACATTTAGTAAGTAGTTCCTGAAACATCTGAATCATCCTAGAAGCCAGAAGAAGCAGGAAGAGCTGGAGGCAGAGCAGGACTAGTATACAGCATTTATTCTTGTTTGTGAACAATTGGTTGGAGTGATGTTTAAGCAAATCTTGTCTGAAAGAAAAGCTATTGAGAGCTTATTTAGCTGGGGAAGACTCTTAGGAATGGTAACCAAACATATTTAAGTACATTTAAGAATTGTAAGCTGTTATTTGAAGAGTGACACTGTATACCCTTTTGTAAATAATTCTCCTTAATAATAAAGATCTTAACTTACGTTTTGAAAGGTTGTTTCTAGCGGTGATGTCAGTCCCGTCCCTACACCATAACAACCAGGCTGCTGAGTTTGTTTTAGGTATAGTGTAGAGGTAGGCAACTTGTGCCCCTCCAGATGTTTTGGCCTACAACTCCTATCAGCCCTCATAATTAGCTATGCTGCTTAGGACTGATGGGAGTTGTAGGCCAAAACCTCAGGAGGGCCACAAGTTGCTTACCCCTGGTAGCGGGTTTATTTTGGTGGCAGCAGTTAAAGGTTTTATAGCTGAGGCAGCAGTCCCTAACAGTGAGATCTATTTGGGAACTTTATTAAAACTGTGGCAATGAGTTCCATAGACTCAAGCCTCAAAGGTTTTTTGTCTAAAGAAACATCAGTGATCAGTCTCCGCATTGTTCCGTTACACGTGGTGGCGGCGGCAGGATAACCTCCAGTGTTTCCTTCACATGCAGGTTTTAGATCTTATTGCTATAGCATTTAACCAAAACAAGTCCAGAAACACAGAACTCTATAGAACAAAACCTAAAGTGACAAGAATGCACATTTTCTTGACATATTATGATATGGTGACTCTAGTCACATGTTGGGAAGTTGAACATTACTTGGAGCATCCCTAAATGTCTATTAGTAAAAGATACATTAGATCAATAATTTTAATTATTGGAAGAAATATCTATGCTGGGAATCTTACAGAAAAAATTAAAAACTATTTCTTCCCATGGCTTCAGAATTTCCAGAAATAATCATTCAGGGAGACTAAAGTCTGGGTAGCCATATATGAACACTTTCTAAAAGAAAATATTTCATAATCCTTTCCCCCCCCCCTTCTTTTCCTTCAATTTTACAATTCTTTTTGAAAAACAAAAACAAAAGAAGCCCTTTTGGGGGGGAAATGAAAAGACCCATTTTTTTCCAGGCCTTCACATCTCTTCTGATCTCTCAAAGAGGTTTACTAACAAGTCCCATCCCTTTCTTTATGGATCCCTCTTACATTTGGGCTGGCAACCAGGGGACTAACTGATCATTCTCACGGGGGCAGATTTAGCCTGCGAAATTACAGTTAATGATCCCTACTCAGCAATGAAACATTAAAAAGCAAGAACCACCCGTTGTTTTCCAATAAGTTTTTTTTTTAAAAAAATGTATGTTCTAATTCTGTTCTGTACATTCAAGATTTTATTAAAATGTTCTGTGAAATTTGCTCACTTCATTAATCTCCTAACTCAGTTGGTACTGTTTTAAAAACTGTTTTTCAGAACTAAATGCAATCACTGTGAATATTATTTGGATGGTAAGGATTTCTCTGACTTACTTCCCCAAACAGGAATGTCTTTGCTTTCTGCTTTCATAACAACGGAAGCCATGGTCATTGTTACTGGTATAGCATCGAAGTATGAGGAATGTGGAGCCAGAGTCAATATTGCTGCTTCCCTGGGCAATGCCTGCTTGCCCTTAACATTTATCCAATGGAATCCACCAGCAAGCCACATTGTCCTCATGATTGCCTTCAGCAAGACATCTACAACCCTGAAAATAATTAGATACCACAGATGCAGAAATATTAGCACAAAGTTGTCACTTTAAAATAACACACAAAGCATACGAGCAGTTACCCAGTTAACTTGAAAACAAGAATTCATCTTAGCGTCTTCATTTTCTGAAAGTGATTTGAAGTTATAATATAATACTGTGTTATTTTAGAGTTAAAATTTGGTTAACAGCAATTTAACCCAGCTTCCCACAGCTTTACCGCAGCTTTCCCTAAAGGAAGAAGGTGGCAGCATATCAAAACAGAACAGGTACAACTGTCACTTTAGACAGGCAGTCCAAGTATTCTAGACAGGATAAGGTGGCTCCTAAGTCAATTCTGCCATCTTCTGACTTTAGCATGCATCCCACATCTTTCTCCAACAGGCCTAGCAACTAGGATCAATACTTCTCCACACACAGACAAAATGACTGGAAGAACCAGGAGTAAGAAGCTAAGCCTCATCATCATTAAAGGCATAGCAATTTTGAAGCCAACTGGATGTGCAACTGACAGTGCCATCCTATCAAAGTCTACTCAGAAGTAAGACCCACTGAATTTAGTGGGCCTTACACCCCAGTAAGTGTGTATAGGATTGCAGTCTGAGTGCACTTTCAACCTCCACAACCTTTACACCTCTAGTCACCTGCCTGCCCCTTTCAGTACCCGTCACAGAAGGTGGATCAAAGCAGGCAAAAACAACCCTGCCCAAAAGGTTCCTATTGTGTATACTCCTGGCACTTCCCATTTATAATGCAAGCACACAGAGCTGCATATCCATTTTTCTCTGTACCTTAGCAAGTGAGCTTGTGGCCTTCTGTGGGCAAAATGAGGCACTAATCCTCAATATTGAACACTCTTAGGGCATCTTCCTGGCTACCAACAGAGATACCCGTTATCTAACATTGTACATTAAGAGTACAAAACAAGGAACTGTTATGATTTTTCCGGCTGTAATTCTCATCATCATCACCATCATCTGTGTAATACTTTAGAGCATTCAAAGTGAAGCACTTCACATTATCTTGTTGAAATCCCTATTACAACCTTGTAAGGAAGGCAAGTACTATCCTAGTATTGTACATTGGGGCTCAAGACTAAAGAGTGCCTTGCTCCAGGCTACCTAGTAAACTCCTGGCAGAGCTGTGATTCAGACTGGGGACTTTGTGGTTCACAGCTTGTTCTTTTACCTGGTGTAGGATAGGTGGCTGATATAGTATTTGTACAATATTTTTATATCATGTTTGACCATTATTAAACTATTATCCCCAATTGTGCAAATATCCTTAGATGAACACACTCCAATCATGAGGGCAATATAGGTTTTTTTTTATAAACTCAAACAATTTATGCTGAACATGACCCACTGCACGTCCCCTCCATATCCCCTCTTATGACTGTGTAAACTGGAAAAACCATTTAAAGTTTTAATGTTCACTCCAGCTAAACATTTGCCCTAAATCCCCACAGCTTTTGGTTCCCTACAGTTTCTACATGTTCACTACCAGGAAGTAGAGAGATTTATTCTACTTACAGACATTAGTTTTAGTATTCAGTATGCTGTTATGTAACCTCCTTGTCAGTTTATTTGTAGCCTGTAGTAGCAAGAGCAACCAGTACCATTACCCACCAAAGCAAAGCTTTGGTTAAGAGAAAAGGGAACAAAGTACCGAGGGAGTAACATGAACACTCACAACCACCTTGGCCACAGCTGAAGCAGCATTCTCAAAGGCTGAGGAGCTTTAAAGGGGGTGGATTTCTCTTAAAATGTACCTCAGCAGGCACATGTCAGGACTAGACATTTAAGGAGCTTCCTTCCTTTTTAAGGTACTTCTCCAAGCCTGGCAAACATCCTATACAGATAGCAGAGCATTATTTTCTATATTATTTCTCATATGACTATTTGTAGGTGAGGAAAGACTACATTGCTCAGCAACTCCCTTGCATTTCTACCCAATCAGATGTACCCTCTGTTAATCCTGGGATTAGCACTGCACAGCACAGCAGGTAGAGATAACAAATGGAAAATCTTCCAGAAGAAGCAGCCCCCTCAAGAACTTGTAAGCACTTCTGGCAACTCATCTCTGAGCATCAAATAAAGCAGTTAAGCAGTTTGTGCAAGCAGACAACACGGTCAAAAACATTCAGGACAGACACTACATCATAGATATATTGAATAGGAGAAATAAAAAGTGTTGCTAGGATCAAATTACGCATTACATGTAAACACATATTTAAATCCTGGTGGCTGCTTTACCCTTGTGAGGTACCAGAAATGTGTTTATTCTTGAAAGAATGTGTCTAGAACCCCATGGGCAGGATGGGGAAATAGCGGCAGAGACGAAACTGACAAAAGAAAAACTGGCACTGCCTTCTTCCCCAACACTTCTCTGCTTAAAGACAGCCTCTCCTAAAGTTGCTTTTCACTACAAGCAAGAGCCATTAAGGTTTCAATATATGTGTTTGCATGTTAACATTTACTGTGGCCCTTAAAAAGACAATGAAACAATGCCTTTGAAAAATGCATTTCAAAATTAAGATCCAAAAAAAAAGGTACAGACTAAATGGGATGCTTTAGGAAAAAACATAGGTTTTGAACTGTCCAATCCTTTGCATTTTTACTTGTTTACTTGGGTGTATTAGCCCACTGAGCTCAATATTTTTAGGTAAGCATGCAGAGGTCTGCAGCCTTAGGGTGTTTCCAGACTTATGGCTTCTAGCACTACCAATCAAATTCCGCCTCTCCTTCTGTAATGGGTTTTCTGTGGTAAGAAAAAAGAGGGAAGAAATGGTGGGAAAACACAGGAAGGTTACAAATGGAAGTTGACATTATCTGGAGCCCCTAAAATTCCATGAATGAGGTAGGGTGATTGCATAATAAAAGCCTCATTTGGGACTACTCTCATTTCCTCTTTACGGAAAAGAACTGAAGTATTTTATTCTGCAATAGGTCTGTTTCACATCTCAAGTAGAAATACTGTTAAGTATATTAAACCAGTAAGCCATGCCAACAGCACTTGTGGCATAATCCTCCAGGGAGATGTAAGCAAACCAAATGGACACAGTGACTTACTTCCGCCACCAGGAGAGGGGCTTTTCTAGTTCTTTCTCAGCAGATCCCATTGATGCGATGAATGCAAAAGGCCAGGCCAACAACATCATAAAAGCGGCAAAGAACAGCCGGATGGGGAACAGTGTCAATGTCATGAAGGCAATCTGCAAAAATCCAAGGAATTTGGTTCTTTTTAGACTGGTCTGTAGATGAACAAAGGCCAAACAATGTTTGTAAAGGTATCTTTTACTGATGATCACATGAAACAATCAACACACATCCCAAAAAATAAATTACAGTGAAGGTATTAGCCACAGAAATTGCACATAGTAACATATAAAGTTAACACTTCTACTTAAATGGTTGTGAACCGCCCAGAGAGCTTCGGCTATTGGGTGGTATAGAAATGAAATAAATAATATTAATAAATTCAGTGTTCCAAGCTTTCTCTTAAAAAGTCAGGAAAATCTTTAAGTAACAAAGCAACAAGAAAGCATTTATAATTCTTGAGGAATTCCCAGTCCTGGCTAAGTAAAAGTCTGTCATAATACAATGTAGTTAGCAAGAAAAACTGCTGACATGTTAACACATGTTAATCCACAGCTCATACAGCTCTCTACCAAAAGCAACTTCCTAGCTGTAGATTAAAAAATCTAGCAGGAAGCAGTACAGGCAATTCCCCTTCTTCTCCAACCTCATTCCAAAGATCCAGGATAGGCTTTAGGGGAAAATAAGTTGCCTAAAGACACTGAAATGGCAATGACACTGAATAGTAATGCACCCATGCTTGTGTACACATAGCTTTCAAAGTACATACAAAAGTCATTCTGTTTCGTCTAGAGAAAGGAAGTGTGGGGGAGCCGTGGGTTTGGATGATCAGCAGGGGAAATAACACCACATCAGTTGTTTCCTCTGCCCCTGCCAGTCGCATGACCAGGATTACCCTAATTTCCTGCACGTAATTTTCCTACATTTCCTGCAGGTTGCTGTGTCATCTGAACGCAGCATACAGTGCAGGCATAGTGACTTTTCACACACGTTACAACCCATGGCTTGCAGTACGGATTCCAGGGTGGACGAAAAGTTACTATGCCTGTACTGCGCTCTGGATTTGGACAACACAGCAACCCGCAACATGGTGCAGGTAATTAGGGCAATTCCAGTCATGCAACCAGCATGTGTGAGGACAGGGGACACAACTAATGCTGCGTTGTTTCCCCCACTGATTGTCTGAACCCAGCCTTTCCCTCTGTCCCTGCCCTGAATGGGAATGAAGAAATCCTGGCAGATGCCTAATCTAAAGGCCTTTTGTAACCCTGGTTCTGAAGGTTCTGAACCCTTGCATTACAACGGTATTATGTCTAGCTAGAACAATGGATAAGATTTATTTCTTGCAGTAGTAATACTGTCTCCCACTAAATACGTAAGACAGAATTAAAATAGCCATTGTTGCTTATCCACCCAATCATAAGTACTATAGTCCCACTGAACTTTGTAGGGATTTACTTCATGCAAACATTTTTAGGATCAGTGTGTTCACTAACATTCTCTGAATATTATAATGTACTCTGTGCATCAATTTTAGGGGAATGGTCCTGGATAAAATTGTTTCTCGTAGGTGGAAATACTAATTCCACTAAATGTGATAGAATATTTGACAAACTTATAAGCATGAAAAGGAGTTACATTTTTGAGACAAAGACAGAAAATAATCAAGGTACTTCCATTAGCGGACATCTTCCAAATTGTGTCTATAGTCAAGATGATGACAACCGAGAAGAACACAGATTTTAAAAACAGTATAGTGTTTTCACTATGACTGAAATATGAGGCAGTAGACATTCTGGAGTTTGCATCACATTTCTCAGTAATTATCAGAAAATTCCCCAAACCTCTCTCTTATTCATTACAAGTGCATCAAAATTTGTGCTCTCCTGGCAGCTGTCCTCAAGGGCAGGGCTGCTGAGCAAGCGAAGATAATCTCTCCAATAGCCTGTTTTGTGTATCGCATTTCTTCCAAGGGGCTCAGAGCAACATCCATAAATGTATTTCTTTTTATACTCACAACAACCCTGTGAGGAAGATTATATCCAGTATACCACAGACTCCAATATTCTGGATGCACAGTTCAGCTGCCAAATGTTCTAACACACAGTACAGCTGCCAAATACAGAAGTTATGTGGTTTGCAACCATCTCCCCGTAATTTCATGTGGGAAACTGAGAAGTTTTGGAAATCAGAAGAATCCCATTGTGGGTTGCTCCCTACAATCAAAACAGAGTTAACTGCACTGATAGCTTTCCATTGACATAGTTAACTTCGGCTACTTTGCACAGTGATGGTAATCACTACTCCTAAATGTAATTCCAATCCAAGTGAAGTTAGTAAGGATACTGATGAAGTTCATTTATATCAGTAAATTTATAGGAAGTTTTGGTAAAGTTAATGTAAAATCACAATTGAAAGAGAAACCTAAAGGGAAAAATAAAGTGACAGAACAACACCACTTAAACTGGATATATTTAAAATTTTAGTTCCCTGACAAAATTCCCTCAATAATCAAAGTATTTGTGTTTTTTGTATAATGCATAGATGCCTTTGTTACAATTTCGACTGAAGTAAAAAGTCTGTAAATACAGTTAGATACAGCTAGATACACTAATTTTACTTTGTCCTCCTCCAATAAGCTTCAGCAAGCTTTTAACAAAAGCATATATAACCCAATAGAAATCTGATATCACAAGCCAATGTATATTTATTTAATTCTGTCCTAAGCCCAAATACAACAGAAATGTACTAATGTTTCATTGATCTGGCAAGTCATTTGTTTTCCATCCAAGAAGAAGCCTGAACGTTTTTCTAGACTGAGAAACAGATGGACAATTTGCGAGTAGATACAGCAATAGTAGTACAAATTAAAATCTAGAGGCATGAGTGATCTTCTAAGCCTGGCATCTTTTACAACTCAATTATGTAAGTAATACAAATAAAAATGCACTGCTTATTTCCCCATTCCAATTCAGTATTCCTTTCTTCCTATGTCTGTCTACATATTACAGCACCACAGGCCTGGGGACTGAGCAGGACGTAAACATGGTAAAGAGATTAAGGGCGCAATCCTATGGCTGCTAGTCAGCAGCTATATGACCACAGGATAGGAGCCCGCGCTCTGAGGTTGGTTCTTGAGAACTGACCTCCACTCCCTCTGGCGCTGCCTCATAGGCAGTGGAGAATGGCCCCACATTCCGCACTCGGAAGAGGAGTGCAGAGTGGCCAAAACGGAGCGTTCCTAGGGGCATGTCGGGGCGGGAAAGTCGGAAACACTGGTACGACACATCCGTGTTGTCTGGCTGCCCCTTCCCACAGTCCAAGGTCCCATGGCTAGAGAGCCGAAATTGGCTATCTAGCCGTAAATGCAGGGCAGCTGAAGCGCGGAGGGGACAACCTCCTCCGCAGTTCTCCTGCCCAGCATTGGATAGGTGGTCGCCTCCAAGTACGGAGGCGGCCGCCTACCCCAATAGGATTGCGCCGTAAGTATAAACATTTATTGTACATGCCAAAGGTCATAACAAAGGGTTATACATTCAAAAATACAAAACCTGAAAAAGGTTTTACACACACACACACACACACACACACAGTACAGTGTGAATCTTAGTCCCCAGGTTGCCCCAACATACCAACAAAATTTGCTCTAGTTTTCTATGCTGATAACGCATGCGCGGATACTGTTAAGTAGGTGCCACATCCAGAACTGATAAAAGATAACATACTGATTTTACACCTGAAGCAAACTCATGAGATCCTAGGATACCAGCTATAAATTTAACATGAGGCTGCTGAACAAGGGACATTTTAAAAGGTAATGCACCAAACTCTCAATCTGATGTGAGCATTTCAGACACACACCATTTCCAGGGCACCTTGCTAAAATGTCCTTCCACTAGAGATGTGAAGGCCCAGGAAAAAACCGGAAAAATTTGGAATTTTTTTTTCCATTTTTTCCCAAGGACCATTTTTGCTTCCCCCCTGAAAAATTAAACAGCTTTGGATTATGAAATATTTTCTTTTAGAATTTAAGACAAAGCATTTATATATTGTTATCCAGCCTTTATTCCTTGCTAAATGATTTCTAAAAACTATGTAATAAGAACACTTTTATAGAAATACTAGAGATGGAAAATGTCTTGAAATAATGACATTTCCAGTTGTTTTCTGGGCCAAATTCAAGGTGTTGGTTTTGACCTTTAAAACCCTATACGATTCCGGCCCAGCCTATCTCAAGGAACACCTCCAGCAACACCAGACAGGCCACTTAACAAGATCAGCCTCGGATGGCCCTCTCTCTGTCCCATCAGCCAGGACAGCTAGACTGGTGGGAACAAGGGAGAGGGCCTTCTCTGTAGTGGCCCCCACTCTGTGGAACTCCCTCCCTAGGGAACTCCGCCATGCCCCCTCTTTAATGAGCTTCCGCCTGGCACTGAAAACTTAGTTATTCAGGCAGGCATTTGGGGTGGGTTGTGGTATTTTTAAATAATGTTTTCATGTAGAATTTTACTGTTTTAAATTGTGCTGCTGTACATCGCCCAGAGTGGCTGGGTGGCCGGCCAGATGGGCGATTAAGAAATTTAATAAATAAATAAATAAAGCCATGAGGAAAACATGCTTACTTGTGAGTCAACATGCTGCTCATGCTTACTTCTGGGTAGACATGCAGAGCTTGGTATCTGGAGTGGTATTTGAAAGTGCTGCTGAGTGATTCAATCCTACTTAGTTCTGAGGAGGCATGCAGAGGCTTGTCCTGCTTACTTCTGAGCAGGCTTAAAATTGGTAAGCATCACATTTGGCCCTACCCATGATGCCTTTGGCCCCTCCCATGGAACGAATGTGGTCCCCAAGAAGTTTCCCAAATTAGAATTGGGCCCTTGGACTAAAAAGGTTTCCACATTGATCTAGATGAAGTTGTTATCATTGAGGCATCTCAGGTAGAGGAGACACAACTGGGACAGGAGCTAAGGAAATATTGTTCTTTCTTAAGTATGGTGGCATACTGCGAGGCAATGTGGGTACCCATTGCAAGGGAACAGCAAGAGGGGAAGGCACTAATGTGTCCCAAAACAGAAGAGAAGATATTCCCAGGTGCTTGAGCAAACTTTTTATTATGGCCAATGTGTTTTGGAAAGGAATTTAGTTCCTCAGGGGCCACTTATCTTTCTCCAAATATAGGTTGTGAGACTGCTAACACCCAAGACAATTGCGCATCAAGGAGCAAACAGAAGACCCCTAGTATGCATCAGACTGTTTTTGTAGTATGTTCAGCTGAATGGCTTTACATAAGCACAATAGTAATCCAATTAATTTTGACATTAACTTATTCTGATAAAAAATGCAAGCTTAGACAACATGCCAGAAACACACTGAAATATGTAGCATTTTATTATCTTCCAACGGAAAGCACTACATAATTGTTTAAAACCTTCTAGCCCTCTGCAAAGGGTGAAGGAGACAGTGTAGCACACAAAATAGATGGGTTGGTGGGTGGAGGGAAAGGAGTTTAGAGATTTTGGGGGGACAACACAAATTGTAACTGGTAAGTCATGTTAGTAATACTAAGTTAATGGCATGATGATTAGCATATAAGCACATCCAGAAAGGAAACATTTACACATGCACATGAGGATTAAGTCCTGTGATCTGAGTTATTTCAGTAATGAAGATGTACTTGGTTCAACACAAATAGCCTTTAAAAATACAGTGCATTAATTGTTTGAAGAAAGAATTTAGAATGAGATACAGATCATTAACAAGAAGCTGACTAAGCTTTCAGAAGTGATTACAGGTTAAGAATCATGTTACCTGAATGAACAAGGTCAAGGAATCTGCTCCACAACAAGCTCTATTTGTTTCAATATTTATGTCAGGGAACTACTTGAAGGATCAGTTTGCCAGACATTAAGTAGCATTAAAATGCTATCTAAATGGAACAACTTGCAAACACAGCTACCAAAAGGATAAAGGTTAAATGAGAGACATGAAAACCCCAGAAAAATACATTGGTTTAAATACAAGTATTCCAGCATTTGTAGAGCTCAAAAACAAATACCTAACCATTGTATTTTCTCCATACACACTTAGAACTAGACCACGTAATATATGTGACAAAGAAAATAAGGTTTTGTCTATCATATACTGATGAATGAAATATGGAAGGTTTAAGTTATTTGAACAACCAATAAGTAGAATGACATGCTTGCAACCAGAAAAATAAATCAACGATCTTCCTTCTGAGGGAATAAGGATGTCTAATACATATGAACCTACTGCAAACCTTTAAAACTACTAACAACCTGACTGAACTGTTGTATCTAGGACCATTATACAGGCCTTTGAATTTAACACTGGCAAATCAAGTATTTCAAACTGGAAAGAAAATAGTCTAGCTTTTTCCAATGCAACCCAGCATGTTAATAAGTGATCATTCCTATATTCTAGGTACAGTTGATTTCTTCAAAGTTCTTCAAAACCCTTGTTAAAACGACTTTTGCTGGGTCAAATTCTCTAATTGCCCTAAAGCTTTCTAGATAGCTAAGTTGCAATCAAAAACAGATTTTACCAATAGCTTCCTGCACATGAAATGTGAGAGGAGGAAATATAGAAAGTCCCTCTCATGCTCCCTTCAGTGTAAGGGCACATTTGCTTCAAACCTTTTTATCAGTCCAAATAAAATGGTGAGGCTTAGTGATTAGGGATTATAAATGAAAGTTTATTGTGTTAAAGGTTTTATTTATGTTCCAACCTTTTGACTCTCCTCCCCCAATAAGCATTTTCTTTTTTGCTTGCTGTCAATGGCAAACATTCTTCTGCCTGGAGAAATAATTGCCTGTCAGGACATTCATTGTATATATATTCAGGGAGACTTCTTCCTTTACAAATTTAAGTGAGGCAAATGCTCCTGCAAAGTACTCCCACATACCTGCTCAGAGCTATGCACATGTATTAACCCTGATCACATTATGGTCTGGTTTGCACATAATGCTAACCCACAGCATGGGTTGTTGAGTGGTGATGTGTGAATGTATCCATGCTAACAAATCATGGTTTGTTAACTATGAACAACCCAGAAAAAGAACCCATAGCTTGTTGTTCTGTTGTGAACTCTGGGTTGTTAAAACCGTGGGTTGTTATTATGTGCAAACCAGAACTGTGAGCTGTTCATGGCTTGTTTCATCAGGCTACAGAGGCGGTGAGCAAGAGCAGTAAAAAACACCAGACATTCTACACTCCAGTACTACAGCACTGCAAAGGCATTTGGGATACAGGGAGGAAGGCATAGGGCAAAGGAGGAGGGAGACAAACAACTAGGGATTGAGAAAACAAACCATGTTTTTTTCAATCATCTGCCAGACAAATCCCGGGTAGAGCAACAAACCATGCGTTAAATCAGTATGGGTAATTTCAGGATGTCCAGAGGGCATTTCCCCCCCCCCCCGCTGCCATGGGCCACAGTCTGTGGGGCAACCTGAAAATTTTTTAAACAAAACTTTTAAAATGAAAAAATGGCACCCAGAGCACTATGGACCACAAAAAAGTTAAATCTAGCTTGTAGCTGCTACAAAGTCTTAAAAGGGTCAAACCACCCTGAAACCCTAAAACAAACCATGGGTTTCAGGGCTGTTTGTAAACCACCCCAGCCATCCACCCTCACTGGGTTCAGTCATCACAACAACCCGGCAAGGGTAATTATGGTAATTAGACAGGTCGCAACCAGCACATGTGAGGACGGAAAATAAGCTACCATGGCTTATTTTCCCTCCATGGTCATGCAAACCTGGTCACTGACTTGGTTCACATGCCATGATAAGCCACTGCAGGTTATTTAACCCATAGCTCTCTGAGATGTGCACCGGGTGCCATTTTGAATATGCAAGCTGCAGGGGGGGGGGGGTGTGCTGTAGCTTGCTGTGCTGTGTGAACCCAAGTTTTATGGGTTGAGGATTAAACAACCCGCAGATAACCCTATAACAACCCATAAATCCCCTGAACAACAGGTAAAAATCCTGATGTTGCCATGTTACTATTAAGTTTAACTAAAACTGGCAGAGAGATTGGATGTACTGTAGGTATTGAAAAATAATTAGTGAATATTTTACTTACACTTTTTATTTAAAAAATCAAGAAATAAAGATGTGTAATTGCATCTGAAGTTGAGGCGAACCTTGCAGTTATTAATGTATTCAAAACTGAGGGTTCAGGAATAATGTTCACCCAAAATATATTTTAGAAGCTGGGTCATTAAAACTGCAGGTCAAAAAGCAATAATCCTAAACAGAATCCTATCCTGCAGATGTACTTGTTGAAGTACAAGCAGAGGCTTTTGCTGCAACAGTTTCAGGAGCATCCTGGTACAGGACAAGCAAAACAAGGGTGCTTCCAGACAGACAGCTGCCAATCAAAAGGCACAGTGCAGCTACTCCATCTTTCCCTCCTTAAAGGATTTTTTGGTGACAAGAAAAAAACAATAGAAGAAATGGTGGGAAAATATGGGAAGCAGTGGAAAAACACAGGAGGGAAGATGGCGACATTGGACCTGGTGTAAAATTCCATGTATGAGGCAGTGATTGCACAATAATCGCCAGATGCATTATTCTGCTCATGCTGAATTATAATGAAAAGCCCTTGCTACAGCTGGTAGCCTCAAGGCCAAACTGGTGTCCTCTTAGAATTGACAACAAGAGACAAGTGGTGCCCCATTCTGTGCTCGAATTATTATTATTATTTACATTTCTATACCGCCCAACAGCCAAAGCTCTCTGGGTGGTTTACAAAGGCCAGAAGGAGCTCAACTCCTTAATCTTTTGTGATAGCCCTCTTAGCTACTCTTTTTTAGAAGGCTACAGCGATGTCTGTAATTTGACTAACATCAGAGGAAAGGGGGGGTGGAGGCTTATGGATTTCATTCACATTTCCTTTTCCCAGATAACTGAAGCATTGCCCTTGCCCAGCTTTCCTCCACCCAAACAAGACTCTTAGATCACTTCCCTGTACAACAGGGGCTCTCCCACAGCACTAGCACCAATGGCTGCTGCTGACAAGGAGCAAGGTTAGCTTCCACCACAGCAGAAAGGAGACAAGATGCCCCTTTAGTCATGATACCTAAATGGAACTTCCACATTCATCTAGGATAGCTCTGAATACCACATGTTGGGAGCAAACAACAGGCAAGGGCCATCACATTAATTCCCTATTCGTGGCCTTCATGGAGCCATCTGACTGGCCACTGTTGGGAACCAGATGCTGGACTCAACCGACTCTTGTCTGATCTAGTAGGGCTGTACTTATGTATCATAGCCATTGCCCAAGGCTAGATTTGCGCTTCTGGGACCATGCAGCAGGGGCAAAGGAAGAAATCAGCCATACCCTGTTTACTGTTTGGAAAAGACCAAGCACTGCCTTGTCTTTTGACTTAAAGTTCATACGATGGCAGAACCAAATACTGAAACATCTAATTAAGACTCTGCCATAAGGCCAGGTTCTCAGTGAAGTCAGGGATGGTACCTGAAAAATGGAAACTACTTCACGTTGTACACGTGTCTTATCTAAGAACAGCAATAGACGCTGTTCGAATGATTATAGGCCAACTGAGCTAACTTTAGGGGTAAAGGGGTGGCAAATCTCTGGAACCGACCAAAGAGTCATTAATGATGTAGAAGAAAATTATAAACAGAATGTACTGCAGCATGGGTTCATCGCATGTAAGGTGATGTGTCAAAACTGGTCAGATGTCTTTCAAGATGACAGCTGACTTTCTGAGCAAAATTAATGCCACAGATCAATTATTTCAGGATTCAAATTCTCCACTGGAAATTACTACCTGCACTGGAAAAACATACATGTCATTACTGGTCCAAAACTGAAAAGAAGTAGCCGGAACAGCTGTCTTTGGTCTCATTTTACATACACAGCACATACCAAGAAATGTCAATAGAGTGTGCCTCCGAAAAGAAAACACATGAGGAAAACGAGTTCTTCACATCTGAGGCAACAGTAAGAGATGATCTGAAAACTGGGAACCTTAGGTTGGGGACATGTATGTGGGCTGCATGTGGCACAGCCAAAATTAATTTTATGCCAATTTAAACAAGGAACACAGTACTTTTATTCTTTACTTTTAGGTACATGGTTTTATACTCTATGGAGCCTCAACAGATGGACTGGAATTTTTTTCCCTAAGGCTATGTACTCAGTGCTTTCAAGGAACACAAGAATCAAGGGTGCCAGAGCTTGGTAAGTGGCTTAACATGACATCTACACAGAGTGGGGTTTACTCTTCAGATTATGGGTACTTCCAGATGGACGGCTCCTTGCACTACCAAAGTAGAGCTATTGTGTCTTTTTCTCCTTAATGGATTTTTCTGTAGAAAACAAACAAACAAACAAACAAACAGAAGCAGCAGTGGAAAAACATACGTGGGTTACAAGCGAAAGATGAATAATGCAGGGTGATGGCACAAGTAAAGCCTCATCTGGAAGCTACCAAAGACAAGTAAGATATGCAGCAAGATGTTCCAATGTGTCTCCTGCCCCCGAAGGGGAATTTTCTCATGCACAGTTACAGCCAGCCTGCAACACAAGTTTTCTAGTGCTGTTCAAGCCTGGTGAGGAGTAGAACAAAAAGAGCTCCCCATGAGGCCTTCCCCTGCTGTGCAATACACCACTGGAAGGCTTAGGTTTGGGGTTCCCAGCCCCAATCTGAGCATTTACAGCTGAATGGTGAATGGGATGGGTTCTTGAGAGTGGGAAAAGGAAAAAAAACCCTATCTCTTTCCTTCCACCTAAAACAGCTCTGCAAAAGGCAGGAAGGAGCTTTTTAATCCTCATAGCATCCATCCCCTCCAAGTCTAATTCCATTGGCTGGGGCTTGTGGGAATTAAAGTCCAAACCATCTGAAGGCCATCAAGTTGGGGAAGGCTACTATAAGCCCTCTACATGTTTTGGCCTACAACTCCCACCAGCCCTAGCCAGCGTAGCCAATTGTGAAGTATAATGGAGTTGTAACCCAAAACATCCAGAGGGCTAAAAGTTGCCTATCCATGCTGTAAGCCATTAGTAGGGGCTTGACCAGGTCAATTCCCTCTTCCTCCTCCCTACCTCCACTTCCTCCACCCCCATTCCCCCTCAGCATTCCATACATCCTGGAGATTCACAGGTCCCTGTCAGCCTGTTTTCTTTGGAGGAGGGATTACATTTATTTTTCTTGTAATTCACAAACTTGTATACTCCTGTGTACCTAGGGAGTTCCCAGAGTATGTAGGAACCACATTCTTATTGGGTTGCCCCATTTTGTTACCAATCGATAAGCAGACACTCAACCAACTAAGTTCACTATTAGAGGGAACAATTGGGACCTGCAACAAAATGTTGCAATATATTCTCACTTTCAAACAGAAGCACCGTTGTTCATGGTTGCAGCCAGCCAGCCAGCCATGCCATGCCATCTTCCAGCAAACCATTCCACCCTCAGCTTTCTGTTTTTCTTTTCCAACTGACAATCAGCATTCTGTGGCCTCTGAGCATGCTCAGCATTCACTGACTTGATTTTTCTGGCAGGGGGCTTACTATTTTTAGATTTTTTGGGACTTCTGCATATCCCAGGACTCCCCCATGTATGTTGACACCTCACTCTTATTTCTCAGCGGCCCCATTTTGGCTAGATTTTCTCAGCACTCACCATCTGAGTTCACTATTAGAGGGAGTGACTACTGCAGTATGGGCATTTAAATGGCTAAGTAAAAGAAAAATAACTGAAATGATATAATAAATGGTCCATCAAGTTTAATTTTTAAGATCCATTATATTTAATATTTTTCAGCAATATGGGGGATTAGTGAATGAAGTTTTACAGCAACGGCAGGCCAATTTCAGTGTGATTTGTTTTTTCTGTACCAGAACCCACATTGGCCAATGTGTTTTAAATTCACAAAGCAATACTGCATAGTCAAGATTTCTTATTAGTGGAGGGAGCAATCCTATGGCCACTAGAGAGTGGCTAGATGGCCAAAGGATATCTTGTTTTCCAGGAACCGACTTCGGAGCCTGCGCTCTGAGGTTGGTTCCTGGAGAACCGACCTCTCCGCACTTCCACGCTGCCTCTGAGACGGTGCGGAACAGCCCCGCCCTTGCAAGAGGAGTGTGGAGTGGCTGAAAAGGGGCGTGTCTGGGGGCATTCCAGGGCTGGCGGAAATGCCTGTAGAACACATCCAACGTGTCGTACAGCAGCCTCCTCCCCTGTGGAATGATCCCCTCCGTGCTTCTCCTGCCCTTCATTTGATAGGTGGCCGCCTCCGAGTTCGGAGGCGGCCGCCTATCTGGATAGGATTGCACCCTAAGGCATAATTAACTGTATTTCGTGACCTTGAGTATGTACTGTTGTTTAAAAATGCAAGAATTGCCTTGCTGGATCAGATCAAGGTCTAGCTTAGTCCAGCATCCTTTGCAAGAATCCCTTACCTCTGCACACCTTTATTTTAGATGGTACACTTATTTTAGATGAAGCAAAGACAACATGGGAATAAAATTAAACAACAGAAGTATTAACCAGCCAAAGTGAAGAGCTTGTTTAGTTAAGCACATGCTTAACTCTCTCCCATTGAAATAAATGGGGCTTAAAATTCTTAAGGTTTGATCATGCCTCAAAGCAAACAGTAGATGCAATTGGAAGCTAATATTAATTACTTTTCGAGTCTGCTGAGGATTCATCAGCTAGAAACCACAGATGAGAAGTATGCTATTTCTGATCACAAGATGACTGTGAACCAAAGTGATTCAGCCAAAAGAAAATAAAACACATTTTTAAATGAATAAGATTTGGCAATTATAGTAGGGTACCAAAGCTCTGATATCCAATCACCTGAAGTGCTCATTCCACAAGCACATGCCACATATCTAGACCAGTCACTGCATACACACCTTAACCTCAAATCCACTCACGTCTACTTTCTCCATGTCTTCTCCACTACATTCCCTAAGGAACAGTTTCCAACACATTTCTCAGGTCCCAATCACCTCTCCTTTCTATATCCTCTCCAATGCATAGTATGATTTGGCTGGGTTGGGAGCAGGGAGGAGAGATGTGGTATGGGTAGAAGACAAGATGTCCTTTGCAACTGGGCAATCCCCATGTGACCGTTTTGTTACTTGGGTTCAAGAAAAATGAAAACTGAAACAACAAAGTCCTATTACAAGAGTCCCCACTGTTGTGGTTATCTTTATGGGAACTGGGAAAATCCCAGGCATCAGGTCAATTGGGCACCAAAGCATTAAACAAAATCAGCCCTTTTCAGAGCAGCTCTTAAAACTGTGACATTGTTATCTAAGAATGTGAACTGTTTTCCCAACTTGTATATTTTAACAGAAAAGAGAGTAATGGGATACAGGAGAAGGGAACTTTGCTAGGTTACAGAAGTCCACAGGTACAAGAGCAAAGGAATATAAATAGTAATAATATCTACTAGGCTACTTTTTAAATATGAGAAACATACAACTTCAGAATAAACACTTCTGAATAGTTATGAAAGCAAGGAAAGTAGTTTTAAATCAATAAAAATGATGAACTTACGAACAGCATCACAGTATGAATTTTAAGCAGGTACTTTGATAGTGGCTTATTGGGGTTAGGAATGCCTTTTCCCTTTAGTGTTACAGTTATATCTTTAGAAACACCATAGAAGCCCATAAAGAGAAATGATCACTCAATGAACTAGAGTTTTGCCAGAAACAGGAAGTTTTTATTGAGGAAACTCAATACTCAGACTTGGCTTTCATATATATGCAAGATCTAACAATTCACCATATTTAGGGAAAGGATTACATATGGGGAAAGAATTTACCCATATGTAAGATTGACCTGTGGCTATCGTATTTTCTGTCGAAAGCACTATACATTATTTGTTTGAAGCATCAGCTTTCACCTTTTCCTCTCAACTAGATTTAAGCTGCACTCCTATACACACTTACCTGGGAGTAAGTCCCATTGAACTCAATAGGACTTATATCTGAATAGGCATGGATGGGATTGCAGTTCATCATTGTCCTACAGCACCCGTGGTACAGTTGCATCATTGCATCTTCCTGTTCTCTCCTTATAGAATCTTATACTTCAAGTGATACGGGCTAGTCTGTTATTGAGTTTAGAAGATCCTTCTTCAATGCAAGAGATTGGAAAAGCATATTGTCAGCTTCCCCCTGGGCTCTAATTAGGGTGGATATATATCCTTTCTTTTTTAAAAAACAGATTTTTTAAAAAATTTTAATACATTTATATTTCATAAATTTCTTTTTAAAAATAGCTTGGTTAAAAAAGTGAGCTAAAATATGCTTTTCTATGTAAATACAGTACCATGGGGGACAAACCTTTCTGAGGTCAAGCACTTTGAAATCATATGCACTATACGTCATCTAATATATTGTTATTATGGGGTTGATAGAGGAGGGCAGGGACTGAAAAGTAACCACAAGCACTAGGATCTGGCCCCTAGATCCGTGAGATCCCATCTTGCATATCAGAAGGACAATAATTCCCTGTGTCCATTTGGATGATCTTATATACTCTTATTTTTATGCTCTTTATCTATCTGAGCTCTGCTATTTTCATCTTATGAAAACAAAGTAACAAACTACCCGGTAAGTGAATACCAGCCCTTGCTTCTGTAAAGGTCTAGAACCTTAGTTGTCTAAGCAGACAAATGTGCATGGGCTGCAATGAGCAAATGTTTGGGACTGTTACCGATTTTGTGTTTCTGGTATTGGGGTGGAACTGGGGCAAGGCAAGAAACCAATGTAAGAAAAGGATCGAAAGTGTAACAAAAAGCTACAACACTGGGAAGAAAGCACAGCAACATTGTTCAGCTTCAGAATGAGCAAGTTATCCATTAAATAAGCAGCGTACCATGTAACACTTTCTAAACCTCTATAAAAAATATACGAAATATGCCCTCCTGGCATAAATGCTTCGTTTAGTTGTACATTAACATGTTTTAGTGGTTATATTAACCAATTACTATGCATAATTGTTTAGAAACTACATGAAGTCACAATGGGAAACTTGATTTAAGATATTCAGAGAATTTTTATTCTACAAACTGGCAAATCACCTCAGTTAGAGACAATTAAAAAAAACACACATTATTATATGCATAGCCAACAGTTAACTATTGCTTGCTAAGTCTATCATACTATTAAGCATTACTTAAGCAATTAGGAAAGGGACAAGACTGTGGGCCACTGGTTTGCCCTTCCCACTACAATTGCAGCCCCCAATTGTATGCCGTTCCAAATGGTTCCCCAACTCTCAAGAGCAGCTTTTTAGGGGTGCATAGGCTGCAATGGGAGTGGAAACACGAGAAAGCTCTGTTGCATGAGTGGAATTTGACTTGCACTTGATCGAACACTATGACTGTGTTCACATGTAACGCTAAACCATGGTTTAGTACAGGGACGGGGGACACATGACCCTCCAGACATTGTTGGCCTGCCACTCAAATCATCTCACACCATTGGCTATGCTGGCTAGGGTTTATGGAAATTGCAGTCCAGGAGCATGTTCTCTACGCCTGGTTTAGTGCTATGTGCAAGTCTGGTTAAGTAACACATTTGAAGTTGGTTTGCTTAGACCAGAATTGTGCTTTAAACCATAATCTGTGGTTCAAATATAACACTAAACTGGGATTATATAGAAGTGACACTAAATCCTGTTTAGGACCTTGTTCCAGCTGTGCAGGAGAGGGGAGGGGTCTGAGGTTGCACTTGGTTCATACACGTAGCACTAATCTATGGATTAGCATTATGGAGTCTGTGCATGCATTATGGTACAACAGAGAAAATGTAGTGATACTGTATGGATTGACAGGGCATCCACAAGAGTCCACAAGTTTTGGCTTAGCTTAGTAGCTAGAAATGTTTGTGGCAGTTCAACCCCCTGCCCCCCAAGCTCTCTAGCACATGCAGCAAACTTGAGGAAGATGTGGGGTCTTCACTCATTTATGCTGAGACTTAGCCTGTTGTTTCTCACCTTCTCCATACCCTAGCACCAAGGAGAGAACTTGCCAGAACAGTGAGCAGAAGGAGAGGGGCAGTTGCCAACTGCCAGTGGTTACTGGGTTTGTGAAGTTCTGGCTGTCTAAACCTTTAGTTTCCATGTGTAATTCAGCAGAACTAGAAAAGGGCACACAGAAGAACAAGGTTTTGAATCTTTCATGCAGTCGTTTAAAACTTTTAAATCAGTTGAGTTAAGGAAGAAATACTTAAAAGAAACTGAAAGCTAGTTAAACAAGGAAGTTGCTTTTTCATACAATGCAAAATTCCCTGTCACAAGAAATTGAAACATCATTTTTTTATTTGTGGATTCAAAAGGTAATTAGATATGGTTATGGAAGTTGCCTAAGGCAACATGCTATCAAGGTTCAAAATGCATCTTCTGGTCAGAGTAATGTAAATGCCAGAAGCCAGAAGTGAAATGACAGTTGACATGGGAGCTTCGACATTACCAGTTTTCAGAATTAAACTGGAAGAATGGGAGACAGTCCTTAATGAAGTACCAGTTTACATAGCCTTCACGTAGGAAAGTTCACATTGTTGTTGTTCAGTCATTCAGTCATGTCCGACTCTTCGTGACCCCATGGACCATAGCACGCCAGGCATTCCTGTCCTGTGCTCTCTCCCAGAGCGTGCTCAAGTCCATATTCATTGCATCGGTGATGCTATAAAGTTCACATAGCCTTCCTTTTATATACTGCACCACCTGCAAGTCCTCCCACTTGTCACGTGGAGTATGTATCAGCACAGTAGCCAATATGGCTTGCAGAAAATACTAACCAGTGCACGTAACCAGTAGTAAAAACAAACAAACAACATATTGGCATGCTCTTCAGGTGCCTTGCAACTGAGAGCACTGTTACAATATTGGTCCCATGAGCTACAAAAAAGTAAGTTTGGGTGTTATCTTTATTGGGACAGCATTTTCAGTAGTGGCATTTTACTGTCAGGCTGGCCCAGTAGAATGCCATCCTAATGTCTCCTGGGTCCACTGTACTCGTACTTTGAACACCCAGTGCTAGTTGCTATTGTGAACAGGACACTAGGAAAGGAAAGGTTCCTCCTGCGCAAGTACCGAGTCATTGCTGACCCCTAGAGGGATGCCGCTTTCGCTGGCATTTTCTTGGCAGACTGTAGCGGGAGGGTTTGCCATTGCCTTCCCCAGTCGTGACTACCTTTCCCCCAGCAAGCTGGGTACTCATTTTGCCGACCTCGGAAGGGCTGAGTCGACCTGAGGGCTGAGTCGACCTGAGCCGGCTACATGGGACCCGGCTTCCGCTGGGATCGAACTCAGGTCAGAATCTAAATGAGACCAATATTCATCTGACCCAACATGACAAGAACTTCCAAGATCACATTTGGCTGTTCTGTTCAGTGGCTAGCTACCATATTTGACTTTACAGCCATATAAAGCACCCGGGGAGGTTAAGATACAGACTCCTCGATAAAGTAGGGAGTGTATATCAAACCTCACGTCTCTCCACTTGGGCAATACAAGATAATTAATGGAACTATGATGGGGCTGATGCTGGACACAGACCCAAATGAACAAGACCCAAAAGAAGGTAGTCTTCATTCTTGTACACACTAGGATGGGAGGGGTAGGGACCACCTAAGCCTCTTTGCATCCAAATTCCAGATCACATGGAGTACTTGTCAATTATTCTGTAATCCTAAGCATACTCTGATTTATGATCAAACTGTCATGCTGAGAATTAAGGGCCTTACTTATGTGTAACCTTGGTTAGTATTGAGTTTCAACAGGCTTCAGCAGTTCTGTTTGCCATGACAAGTGTGGCACTGCCTTCTGCCGAGTGTGATGAACGGCCAGCCTTCCTCCAAACTGTGAAGCTACAGAGGTAGGTAGAGATCATCCTGGCAGCTGCACAGTAATCTGTGCCCACCTCCCCAGTTCCAGAGTTGGAAGGTTGTTCGGCTGCTGCATGGCCAAGGTAAACAAACATCCAAAAAAGATCACACCGCCAAAATCATGTCAGCGTTTCCTGCTCCGGAGTAGGAAAGGCAGGCAGGCGAGAGCTGAATGCTGCTGCATGAAGGCACTTGGTGCACTGGACCCAGCTCAGTCCCCACCGTCCCTTCACTTATTGCTACGCATGTCACCACGCACGTCACTACAGTTTTTGACTAGGCCAGATAGGCCAGCCTAAAATCGTAGGCCCCTGGACATTAGGTACCCGTTGTTAAAAAGGGTTAAGGTTAAAAAAACAAACAAAAACACACCACCCAGAAGTAACAGGGAGGGGCGGTTCTCTCATCCCTCAAATGAATACACAGTTATGGGTAGGATGAAAAATTCTACTACTTGCATTTGCGGTTATGTGGCTAGAACGTACAGGTTCTGTCTTGTTCCACTGTGAGCGACATAAACTCTTATGTCATAGAGCGACATGAAGCGTGTGTGTGTATGCGAGACGCGCGAGTCTTTCACTTATTTACACGCACGCACGCACACAGAGCCTCCACGCAGTTTGCAATACAGTCCCTACTAGGTTTTGTGCGCGTGTCTCGCACAAACACGAGCAATTCCTGCCGCGCGCGCGCCCGCCCGCGCGCGCGCGCACACACACACACACGCGCGCGCGAAGACAGCCAGGGAGGCACCGAGGTATATTGGTGGGGGTGGGGAGACGTTCCCAGGGTCTTCTCCTCACACATGCACGCACACCCACCTTGGCTTTCTGCAGGGCGCTGAAGCGCAGCTGGTGCACGAAGGGGCTCCGCACCGGTGGAGGGGGCGGCCCGCGGTCCTCGTCATCCCCGCGTTCTTCTCTGCCGCTGCCGCCGCCCGGGGCGCAGCATCCCCGGCCCTTCAGCCGCATTGTGGGATGCGAAGGACGAAAAGCGCGCGGGGCGTGGGGTGGGGGAGAGAAGGAGGGGGATATGGGCGCGCTGATTAGAAAAAAGATGGGGGAGATAACGGGGCGATGCGGGAGAAGGGCTGGCTAGGCGGGGAATGTCTTTGCTGTGATGGAAAAGGGAGGGGCGAGGAAGAGGAAGGAGACGTCGGCGCTGCGGCTAATAAACTAGGCCGGGCCGGCGGAGGAAGAGGAGCAGAGGAGGGGGATGCCTGCACGGCGCTCGGCCGCCCGGTCTTGCCTGAGCCGGCGGGGAGGGAAGGAGGGGATGCGCGGCTCCGTCAGACGTCGCCAAAGGGCTCCCCGCTGCAGCCCCGCCCTCGGGTGCGCACGCGCGTTGGGCGCAGTGAAGTGGGGAGAGGAAAGCGCGACGGAGCCCCTGTCTCCGTCGCTTGCAGCTATGGGGGCGAGTGGGCGGGAAAAGTCAAGGGGGAGAAGGCACGGGGGCGCCGCCCGTGAAGACGGTGGGCGGGCGGCGGCGGACGCGCCGTCCATTCGGGGGGTGGGGCGATCTGTTGGCGGCTCCCCGCCCGCGCCGCCGTGGACACCTGCGTAATATTCCCAACAGCGACGGCCGGGGGAAGCGATATAGCAGCGTCTTCCAGTACCGTAGAGCTGTCCATGGGTGGAGATCAGTCTGGCCACTAGATCTGTCCGAAGCAAAGAAGTTGACCTTCCAGGCACGTTGGGAAATTGGAGGGTACTCGGTAGATTGAATTATTAGGATGAAAATTGGCACTCATTAGCCACCAGTAAAAACAGAAAATAGGTACTGTGCTACTTTAAGCATAATCCAGCCGTGAGTAGATTCCATTTTTGAAATCAATTGGTTTTGAGCTAGAACTCGAAGTAAGTGCCATTTTATTTAAATTGGGTGTACCTCCAAGTAAGCGTGCATAGGATTCCTGCTACAGTCATTACTAACCTTTGAAATAGGATTATGAAATAGGGGCATTTGGAGGACTTCTTGCGTGTGCATTACTTCTAATGCATATTAGAGCTTGTGAGTACCAAACCAGGGGTAATGCTGATCATTATTCTGGATTGCTTGATCCAGAGTTAGGTGTGTAGAACCGGACAAGTCTTGATTACTCAAGCAGCGGTAAGCGAGAAAAAAAGGCAACATATGGAAAGACAACAATGTTTATTGATTTCAAAATCTCATGCATATAAGTATTGTGTTTCAGATAGCGACAAGCCCATAAAACATGAACGGAAGGTCTGACTGGATTTGGATGTCAGTCTCTGGGTTGCTCATCCCTGTTTTCACATATACTTCAGGGATATTGCTGTTTCAGATTTTTCTTCTTCCTACCAGAATGAAAATAGTATCAGAAAGACTTGTATCTAAGTCAACTTGTTAGACAATTACAGGTAGTCCAACAATTCACACCATTATAGGTATGTGTGTGGCTACATGGGTTGTGCACATCAGAGAATTTTTTATATGCAAAGCAGTATTGTACAGATCTTGCTTGCAAAACTAGATAGAACACAAAGATATATTTGAAATAGTTACGGACACATTCATACCTGATTTAGAGTCGACTCCACAACAGGCCCATTAAGGGTGCAAACCTATGGTCCTATGGACATAGGACTTCTTCAGTTCCCCCTCCCCAAGCCATAGACACTGTGCTACAACTGCAGGAGGGGTCTTCAAGCCCCTTCTCCCTCGCAGCTGCCGTGGAAATACCCACGGCTCCTGCTTTCCAAGGTTGCAAAAGTGGCCTCGGATGACCTCATAGAGGTAAAAAGAGGGATGTTTCCACAGGAGGAGAAGGGAGATGACAGGCTGGAATCCACCGAATCCTATGACCTCTCTAGCCCCATCCCTAGAGCATGACTCCTCTAGATGGGCTCAGAGGCTTGTCTAGAGGGAACATTTAAAAGAGGAAAGACCAAGGCTGTTTCAGTACCGAATCCAGGCCTGAACCCTGATTGAACTGAGTCCAAATACACCACAGATATGGTAGAGTGAACCTGGCTGGTCTGGAATTTGAATTATCTCTGAAATGTCCCGTTGAAAAGGCCTTGCTCAGCAAGGCCACCCACTATATTTCAGACTAGGCTTTTCTCCTGTTCTTTATTTCAAGGAACAGTTCTTTATTCAATCATACTACATTTTAATGCTAAATAAGGAATTGTTTCTTAAAATAAGGACCAGGTGGCAAGCCTATTTCAGATGGAGAAGGCACGCAGAGCAGGGCCTCTGAGCAAGATTTTAGGGTGCAGGTAGGCTTAGGGGGGAAGGCAACTGTGTATCATTACTTTGACTTCATTGATGGGCTTCTGCTCTCTTGCAATTGACCAATTCACAAGTAACTGAAGAAAACAAACTACATGAACAGTAGAGTAGTACTCCTCAAACCTTAACTTACTGGTGTCAAATTTGGAATAACTCATATGTTCTGATCTTACAAGCCCCTGTACAAGCAGCACAGCTTGCAGGTTCAGGAGGTACTGCTCCCAGTATTGGGCCAAATGATTCCCTCACAATGGTGTTGAAATCTGGACCCAGTGTCAGCCTAAGAGTAATCACCAATGCTGCTGCTTCTCTGCTAGCCATGTATGTATGGCACAGCTCTGCTGGGCAATGGGTTTAGCTGGCATTGGGTGTTGACCCTTGCATTCCACCTGACAGGCTTTCTGAGTGGCTCCAGAATCTGTATAAAAAGGTTTTACAGGTTTTAAATTAAAAGTGCAATGGTGCAGTGCAACTCTGCCACATGCAAAGGAGTGATCCTTCCTGAGTCTGGGCTACTTCAGCCTGGATGTGGGGATTTCATGTTTGAATATTCCACATGTTTAAAGACAACCTGCCTGAATGTACAAAAGTAGTATGTCAGGGAGAAGGCTAGCTTTGAAGCCTGGCATGCTACTTTTTTAACTTAAATTTTTGATTGATTATATTTCCATACCATATTCATGGAACCAACTGACACAATTTATAGAAGATCATAAACAAATAAAGACATAATAAAATGTTAAAAGCAACCTTAAAAACCATAACAATTTGAAAAGCCATTCCTTCTCCTCAGGGAACATTTGTAACCGTAGTTCCCTGAGGAACGTTTACATTCTAACAGTGCACTCTTATTACATGTTTACTCAGAAGTAAGTCCCACTATGTTCATTGGTGTTTACTCCCTAGTAAGTGTGTTTAGTATTGCAGTTGTAAAAATGGTGTAGTAGACATTCCTTCTCCATAGGCAACCCTTGTAACTAGTTTTCCATTGGCAGTGAGAAGTTTATGTGGGGGGGCACCTAATAATGCAATCCTTCCCTTGCAGTTTGACATGCAGCAGCCCCTCCCAGCAGCAGGGAATTTCTCTGCATGTATAGATCATCTCTAAAATAGAATCATATGTTTGGGCTACCCCCACATGTGGTTTGAAGATAGCAGATTTAACATGTTTAAAGACGCCATAACTCAAAATATTGTAGTACAATTTTAGACAAAAATCCTATTAACTAGAGACTTAAAAAAGACTAGATGTTCTCAACTGGTACTTCTGCATGTCATTCTGGATGATAAGGCTTTCTCCAGGTCTGATTATCAGGACAGTGTGTCCTTTTGGAAACTAGAAATAACAGTACGTGCATCTGTGCATTCAGACCTTAATTATGATATGTATTTTTTCAGTTAGTCAAGAAGGGGAGATGAAAGCATGCAGCACTTGAGATCTGGAACTTAAGTGGCTTCCTTCCCCAAAGCAAGCATATCTTTGTGGAAACTGCATACTTATGGATATAAAGACCCTACGTCATGAAAATGAAGTATTACTTATCCTAGAGAACAGTGGGTGCTGGAAGTCAAAGATTATGATATTTGGCCCCGCTCCGCACATTATGTGTAACACAAAGATGTTGCTTCACTTGCTCAGCCTAACCTATCTTGCACAGAGTGGCCAGATGCAAAAGTGGACAGGGCTCCTGCACCTCTACAGTGTGTCGAAGGAAGAATTTCAGCAAATGTAGCTTGTATGGGCTGAAATTCCCTCTTGTGCGCAACGGTTAAGGGTACAGGAGTCCTGTCGTCTTTTGCATGTAGCAAAAAATACCCTACATGTGGGATTTTAGAGAATAAATTAGGAAGGAATAGCAAAATGCTTTGTGCATTGAGAAGGATACAGATATTTTTAGTAATAACATTTTTTTTTCTTATTTGTATGTCATCTTTGATCCCTGCTATGCTGAAAGGCAAGGGAAAGGCTAGGGCTGTCAGTCATGATTTAGCCCTTCCCTGTTTCCTGTTAAAGATTCTTCCAAAATGTATTATAACAATCATGGAAAACCTCACAGGTTATAGTATAAAATGACAAGAATGTATAGCTCTTCAGTATAACTTGAGGAACCTGGTTTTCCATCGTTACAAGGCACTTTTACATTCTGCCCTTCACAGTGCAATAAGATTGCACATCTACTTAGAAGTAAGTCCCACTATGTTCAATGGGGTTTACTCTCTTGTAAGTGTGTTTAGTATTGCAGCCTTATAAATTGGTTTATAGGCATTCCTTCTCCCCAGGGAACCCTTGTAAATAACTGTAGTTCTCTGAGGAGAGACTAGAGATTTCTATAAAAATTTGCAGTACTACAATTCCCAGAATTCTTTGGCGGGAGCCATGATAACTACATGAGTCTAAAGTGGATATAAATGTGTAGCATAGATAGGTCTCAAACAAGTTGAACCTTTAATATGAATCGTGTGTTTACCCTGCCCTTTCTCAAGAGAGATCATTTCCCCTATTTTGTCCTCACAGCAACCTTTTGAGGTAGATTAGGCTGAGAGACAGTAAATGTACCTAGGTCCAGGGCTAGGGATATATGGAATGTGTAAAATCCATTCTGTCCGTGTTTCGCAGATTGACAGGCACCTTTCGTTCCTTCGTCCGTGCATAGTTGGAATCAGATTTGGCTCAGGCTATTGATAATAACAAACGGGGATGGGTCAACTCAGAGGAGGCTTCCATAAACAATACTGTAAGGTGCAGATGCTTCATAAGGCAATACAGGACAAGGAGAAGGTGGGGCATCTTTGCTGATCCCTGGTATTCCATCCTCCCTATCTAGATTTGGGCTTGAAAGACCAAGGAAGACTGTGGATGTAGGGAGCAGGGGTGTTGCTAAGTTCTTAAAATATCTGGGGCACAGGCCCAAACACAAATTTGCATATATATATATATATATATATATAGTCTGAGTCAAACCAGGGGGTCAGTGCACACCTCTAATATATATATATATATATATGTGTGTGTGTGTGTGTGTGTGTGTGTGTAAATACATACATACATACATTAGAAGTGTGCACTGATTTCACTCCCCACACACGCTTCAACTCAGACCCTGATTCAATGATCTGGATAACATCCTGCATGCATATCATCTTCCTGGTTCAATACATGACACTAAAGGGACTTTTGGGACTGTTACTGTTCAATTTTCACAAGTCTCCACAAAAAATTATCTTATGCATCTGGCAAGAGAACGAGGTGAGCTCCGGTGGGGACCAGCAAATGACAAGATTATGCTCTTTCCCGATTATGCTAAAGAAATTGCTGACAGAAGAAGGCAATTCACCAAGGCAAGAAGTTTGGCAAAGCAAATTAACCTGCAATATCATATTAAATATCCAGCTACATTTTGTTTTTTTGAAGGCCAGATGAAAAGATTTATGAATCCTGATGCTGCAGAATCATTTTTAATTGGTATTAACGTTAAAACAAGGGAACCAAGTCTCTCAGCCTCTGGAGTTGGAACTCAGCCATTTTTACTGTTCTTTTGAAGTGTTGTTTGGGCTTTAGCTGATAAGATGTCTGGGCAGTATGCCAGAATAAATGTTTGCATATTCTTTTTTTCTTTATCCTTTTTTATGTTTTTATGTTATATTGTAATAAAATGCATATGTGTGTGTGTATGTGTGTGTACACATATAAATACATTTTTAGATATGATATTATTTAAAATATACAAATGATTTGCTTTTGTTTTTATCCTTAAACTTTTGTTTTTATCCTTAAACTTAAACTTCCCCCCTTTTATTAGTATTATTATTAATATCATTATGGGATTATTATGATCATTATTATTATTACTGTTCCTTGTTGGCTAAACCTTTAATGTTTATTAATACGTGTTAACTGAATGGTAATATATGGCCAATGGAAATGGATTATTTGCTTCTATTCCTGTGCTATAAGACTGTTTGGATATTTGGTTTGTTCTTATTGAAGTTTAATATCATTCTTATTTTTTCTTTTTTTCTCTTCCTTCTTTTGCTATCCTCCCTTTTTTCTTTTTCTGAGAATACTGTAATGTTAGAAACTGAAGATTCTGATGATATTGTTGGTAGTGTTTATTTCATTTATAAAAAATAAAATAAAAATAGATTTAAAAAAAGAAGGATAGGTGCAGCAGTTCATGTGGAAGGGGAGTTCTCCAATTTTGGGGGTGGGAATGATTTGCTTTCCCTTCCCTTCACCCCCCACAATGGTTTTGGGGTAAATTTATATGATAATACATAGGTCATTAGAGGTTTTCCTCAGGCAAGAAACCTGCAGTTTCAGAAGGATAGGAACAGGGGTAGGGAATTACGATGCTTGCAATTCATAGTGAAATTAATTGAAATTAAGGCTTTTTCATAGTGAACGGTGCTGGCATTAGAAGAACAGCCATCTCATAGTCCCATCCTTGCCCTCCCCCAAAGCACAGTGGTGGGAGAGCATGGTAAAAATATGCCCTATGATAGAAGGTGGACCTGTAAGTCACTCAACCACAGTGCATCTCTCCTTTTCAGCTCTTAGTGAAACCAAAGCAAAATATGTTATTTTGAGACATAAGGACTACCCAGTTCTGCTTGAGGTTCAGACTTGGTCCGAATTCAATGCATATATATGCATGCACATTTAGAATTACTAGAATGTATTTACATATCACCATTGTTAGCAACAGGGGAACAAGGGTGGGTGGGTACTTTTGCATTCATGTCCAGCTTGTGGATTTCCCATGGGCAGCTGGTTGGCCACTGTGTGAACAGAATGCTGGACTAGATGGACCTTGGTCTGATGCAGCATGGCTCTTCTTATGTTCTTAAATACAGAGTGCCTCTGAGCATATGCAGCATGCTTTTCTTTCACCACTGAACTCTTACACCCTTCCTCCTCCCTCTTCATTCTACAATCTTCCAGCAACTCTTCATAAAAACAGATTTTTTGTGCAACTCTACCTCATTATGCACAAGCTCATTGTATCTTGAGCCCCATAACTTCATTTGTGCCAAGACTTCACCAGGATTCAGCCAATGAGTCTGTTTTCAAAACTAAGTCTAAGTTATGGAGAAACTCTGAGCTTGTACTAAGTGCCTTTCCCTCACCACTGAAGCTCATGCAAAACCAAAAACACACACACCATGAATGACAAAACATACATAGGATGGGCTGAAAGGGTAGTCAGTTCATTAGACTGGAATCAGGTGGGCAGTGTATTAAGCCTGCAGTACCATCCTCACAACTCTGAACTTATTTCTGAGTAAACACACAGAAGTTCAGGCTGCAAACCTCCTTGTAAAGTAACGTGTTGGAATCCTATGCACTCTCCCTTGAGGGTAAGCCTCATTAAACATAATGGGGCTTACTTCTGAGTAGGCATACATAGATTGTATGAGTGAGCAGTATTTATCTCCCCTCCACTTAAAAAAAACAAACTATTTTTATTACTACTTTCTGTTCATAAGACCATGGGATGCTGCCTCATAGAAGCATAGAATAGTAGGGTTGGAAGGGGCCTACAAGGCCATCGAGTCCAACCCCCTGCTCAGTGCAGGAATCCAGGTCAGTTCTACTGAGTCGGAATCTTGGTCCATCTATCCCAGTATTGTTGACACTGACTGGCAGCAGTGTCTCTCCAGGGCTTCAGGCAGGATTCTTTCCTAACCCTACCTGGAGATAATGGGGATTGAACCTGGGACCGTCTGCATGCCAAGCATGTGCTCTACCACCGAGCTACAGCCTTTCTGTTGCTGGATACTGGCAATTGACAAAACAGCCCCAGAGTCATTCCTCTGTGACCATGTGAACCCACTTTTCTTGAAGACTTGGGTGAGGAGGAGAAGGAGAAAAACAAATGTCTGTTTGTATAAAGTCAAATGCAGTTCAGAACTGCTCTTGCCCATCAAAGATAATTCTCTTTAAGAATCCCCCAAGATATGCTTTGGGTAGAATAAAGAAGAGAAAGAAAGACCTGGACAGGGGAGGGAAGAAGAAGAATGGTGATTGGATATGGAGGGGGCGGGGAGAGAATTCCCCAAGCCAACTGCCTCCTTTTGGAGAGGTAGTGCACTTCCGAAGAATTGAGGAGGCTGTAGAGGGTTTGTAAGGAATGCACATACTGAAATTAACTTTATAAGGTGAGGTGGGCTGAGGGCTTTTTCTTGCTATTTAAAAACTGTAAAACCTATGTAAAAGCCCCAGCTGTTCCTTGATCATGACGTCGCATAGTCCTAACCCTCCTTTTGGAATAATCTGAGGCCTGCAGCTATTTAGGAGAAATTAAAGTGTGGGGGGGGGGCAGGGGGAGAAGTTTGTGGAGGCTGACTGAATCCTTTGCCGTGCTGAAGCTACTAAACTTCTGCAGAAACCAAAGGTTCCAGTTTGGGGTAGTAAAATCAGATGCTGTGTGAACTATACTAATTTATATGTATCGATGCAAATTTAGAAATAATTACTATAATTTGAATAGATTCTGCGTGCTTGCTTGGTCTGCTGTCCAAGTCCTAACTGTTGATGGGTAACTTCTGAGCCCCTGTTCTCCCTTCTTATGGTTCTTTGTCTTTAAATAGGACTTGGACTGGACAGCCTTTCAAACAGAGGACACCTTCAAATAGAGGACTGTGTTCTGACAGTCCTTTAATAGTAAAGTAAGATGCCACCAACCCCCATACACACTGGCTGTTAAGGGGTATTTCAAACTGTTGATGACATACTATGATTATTTTTCTTTTAGACCTTTAACCAAAAGATCATGGATCATCTTGGGTTTTAAAGCTGTTGAGGACAAGATACTGAACAGTAAATTAATACAGCGCACAATAGGCAAAGAAGAGCCTTCAGCAATGTGTGACAGTGTATGTGTTGAGGAGGTGAGGGGTTGTCACATGAGGCTCAGTCATTCTTGAAATTTGGCATGAGGCTTAATCATCTTTGGCAGGAAGTGTTACAAGCATCCATGTTCTTGTGAGTTATTGGAGGATATGAAATTAGGGGGGAGTTGGAAGAAATTCAACATGTAGAATGCTGCTTTGGTGGCAGGCCTACGTATGTCTCCGGTAATGTCTAGTTCTGCCCTGAACCAGAACTGCAGCCAGAACTGCAGAGTATTCTAAATATGGGATTATGACACTTGCTTTTTTAGTTTTAACCCTTTTTGTAATTACTCTCAACAGTACATTACATTTTTTTTAACTGCAATGAAAAACTAAGCTTAACACTTGCTCAAATCTCTCCCATTGAAATCAAGGGGACTAAAAGTGCTCAACTTTGGTTGGTTCATGGACATTCACTGCAATCATAGTAAGCCCCATTGAGCGAATGGGGCATTCTTCTGAGTAACCATGTTTCAGATTACACTGTAACACTCTAGCCTTTTTAGTTATTGAAATAAAAGGGAAATCCCATAGTCAGTTTTCTAACCAATTGCTCCGTAGAAGCAAGGCTGCTCCCGGCTTCCAGTGAAAAGCATAAGAATGACAGACAAGCGTTTCTGTATATTTATTTAGTTATTACACTTTTAAATGGTCCAGTAACCCAAGTTCTCTGGGCAGTGTGCAATACATTAAAGACATAAAATACAAACAATAAAGCATTTAATAAAACCGTCACATAATAAAATCAAGATAAAATCAGCAGTAAAGAGTGCAAACACTACAGCACACACAACCAAAGTAAAACTAGCAGCAATAAAAGTGCCATGATCTAAAAGTGCTACAAACAGTTTTTAAAATGCCAGAGAGGATGAAAAGATCTCCATCTGACACTGCAATGACTGTAGCATAAGTGTCAGTTAAGCTCTCTGGGAAGGGCGCTTCACAGATGCGGTGCCACCACTGAAAGGACCCTCTCTCTTGTAGTTATCTGCCTCACCTCATTTGGCAAGGGCACCTGGAGATGGCCTCAGATGATAAATGTAGGGCACAATCGTGAGGGGAGAGATGATAGCGCTCTTCAAGTACTTGAAAGGTTGTCACAGAGAGGAAGGCCAGGATCTCTTCTCGATCATCCCAGAGTGCAGGAGACGGGAGAACGGGCTCAAGTTACAGGAAGCCAGATTCCGGCTGAACATCAGGAAAAACTTCCTGACTTAGAGCAATACGACAGTGGAACCAATTACCTAGGGAGGTAGTGGACTCTCCCACACTGGAGGCATTCAGATCGAGGCTGGACAGCCATCTGTCTGACCTGGATTCCTGCATTGAGCAGGGGGTTGGACTCGATGGCCTTGTAGGCCCCTTCCAACCCTACTATTCTATGATTCTAATCCTATCCATATTTAGACAGAAAAAAGTCCTACAACTCCCGTATGACGTTTTTCAGTCTAAACATGCGTAGAATTGCACCCTTAGTGTCTGGGTAGGTAAATATTTGAAGAGAGGTTCTTTCAGGTAACCTGGCCCCAAGCCACTCCAGGCTTTAGATGTTAAAACCAGTACTTTGAACTGGGCTCAGAAATGGACTGGCAGCCAGTGCAGATGGCAAAGTACTGGCATGATATGATCAGTCCCTGTTAGAAGTCTAGCCACCCTGTTTTGGACTAACGGAAGTTTCTAGACCATTTTCAAAGGCAGCCCCACATATAACACATTGCAACCATCCAAATGGGAGGTTACCACAGTGAGAATAATTGTCACAAAGCTATCTCTGTCCAGGCAGGTTTGTAGCTGGTATAGCATCCTAAGCCGATAAAAGGTGCTCAGAGCCACTGAGGCCACCTGAGCCTCTAGTGACAATAATGGATCTAAGAGCACCCCCAAACTATGAACCTGCTCCTTTGGAGGAGTAAATTTGGTAGCTATTTTCAATTATATTAACCATCATTTTAATTTGATTCCAATTGTGTGATAAATGGAGGGAGCAAGCCTATGGCCACTAGACACTGTCTATAGGGCCATAGGATATGCTCCTTCCTGGGAACTGACCTCGGAGCCCTTGCTCTAAGGTTGGGTCCCAGAAATCCGACCTCCCCCCTCGTCTGCTCTGCCTCTGAGGCAGCACGGAAATGCCCCATCCTCTGCTCTCAGAAGACGAGGATGGAGTGACTGAAAAGGGGCTGGGCTGGGGGCGTTCCGGGGCGGGGAAAGTGGAGCTGCACATACAACACATCCTATATGTCATATGGCAGCTTCCTCTTCAGATCAGGTCCCTCACCGCTAGACAGCTGAAAACAGCTGTCTAGCGAAAAAGAGCAATGATCCCCCACCCCACGTGCCTCTCCTGCTTTGCTTAGGATAGACGGTCACCTCCGAGTTCGGAGGCGGCCGCCTATCTAGTTAGGATTGCACCCTAAATAACTTTAATTTCAACCTCTTATATTTGAATTATTTAATTATTTAACCACTCAGAGAGCTTTAGCTATTGGGTGGTATAAAAATAAATACATAAATTTAATGTTTTGCTTTTTGCACTGACTTTTGATGGCCTTCAGCATATGGCTTCATCAAAAAATCTCTGGCTTGGTGAAATGACCGTTCATAACAATGGATTCCTCCTTTGTTCTGTAATGTCTCCACGAACATTCTCCTCACATGGCATTTATGACATTCATCTGAATTTTAAATACCTTTCTACTTATGTTTTCAACACTAGAATGTAAGATTTGTATTCATCTGTTTTGACCTGTCATTAGATAGCCCGAATACAGTGAACTTATGCAAGAGTGCATGTTTCTTGCTATGTACTTTTGGCTACGATACACAGAATATTTGGTAAGAGATTTGTTTACATTATATGTCTTACTTCATACTTCCTCTTCTGCTCACTCTCAATTCCCCTTGTGTTTTCTTGAGTAGCTAGAGGAACTGGCTGGATTTGCCACTCATGCACAAGAATTCCTGGAAACAGAAATTGTTTGTTTATAGGCTTTTGGTGTATTTTTAGCCAAATCTTTGGAATAATGTGTTAGAGTTGTTCATTCTGGGACTGTTTTGAATTATGCCATTAAAAGATTAGCTGGGATTGTAATCTGTAAGGCCTGAATGTTTTTATTTATTTATGTTTAAACAGAGTTTTACAGATACCTCCTTGTCACACAGGAGATCTGTGGCAAACAGTAGTATGCTGTTTGCCACAAAAGAAAAGAAAAATGCAACCCTTGGTCACCTTGTAAATTGTAAGCATGAGTAAACACCCCAATAGAACTTTTACCCCACCACCCCCACAAACTGAAAGTTCACCCTAGGCCCATACTCAGCCTAAAAGCTGGCGGGGGGGGGGGCTAGTAGGAGAAGCAGTTCGTCTGGTTTGCAGGCCTTTTAAAGACAAAATTGTAAACGGTTTTTTAAATTATTTGTTTGTTAAAAAAATTAGGGGCAGAGAAAATTTAGGGAGGTAGCCCCCCACAGTCCCCCCGGCTATGGGCCTGGTTCACCCCCTCCTGACCTTTGGGAGTGTTTTAGCCCGGCAACCCCCTGAATGCTTTGGGTTGGCTAGATATTTGGCCCATCCCTAGTTCTGTCTGAAGTGCATTTTTAATTTTCCACCCACTGTTTTTCCCAATAACGTTGTAGCTTAATCCAGATAATACAGAGATGCTCCTGGGCAGTTGAAAGGCAGATTAGGGAACAGAGTTTCAAACTGGCTCCGCTTGAAGATTCCCCTTGAAGCAGCAGAGGCTGGTGGCTCCGATGTCAGTGGGGTGGTGAATCCACTCCCGGTTTCATTCAGAACCAGTCAGAACTCTAAAGGAGCTATCCATGGTGCAAACCTTTCCTCCTTGTATGGACGTTTTCCTGGATCTTCTCAATTTTGCTGGAGGCAGGAGTGGTAGTGCTGAAGGACATGATGGCGGTATGGTTGAGGAATACCTGTGTGACTACATCCAAGTTTAGTCACAGGGATATATGGACCAAAATCCAGTCTAGTGTTGAGAGTATGAAAGAAAGATCAGCAGCCACGTAGAAGTAGAAACTGAAGTGCCTCTTCCAGAGGAGACCTCTCCTTCCTATTTCCCCTTTAACCCATGAATATCCATAACAGTATCATATCACAGTGGAGCAATGTCTTTCATATTAACTGGAGGGATATGTGGTAACAACATGTGGTAAGATCAGCAGGAAAAGCATAACTTGCATACAGTAGTAATATGCATCAAAGGAAGTGGGAGGAATTTCTCAATTGATCATTAGAGTACTTTCAAATGCACATGTGATTTTGGCCCTAAAATTCTCGTGTTGTCTCTGCTATGAACTTTTACAATAGCATGGGATAATACAACTAAATATAAAAAGAAAGATGTTTGGATGGCGAAGAGGAAGTTGCAGTTATGCAATAGCTTCTGTCTATGGAACATAAGGTTGTCGAAGCTTATTATAAGCAATGATTTGATAGGCTTTTGGAAGTTTCCTGAGTAGATTGGGAGAGTTATTTAGGTCAACCTTGTAGCCAGCCTTCCTTGTTAGGTGGGGCAGCCACATTTCCAGGTTGGGCATTTTGGGGGGCGGGGGGGGGGAGGTGGATAGCGCCAGCCAATCTGGTGAAGAGCATTCTTTGGGTATGAATTACGTTTAATCTGTTGAATTGTCTCACCCTTTTTTGAGACATCTGCAGGAATACCAGACTCAAAAGCTTGACTTTGCCTGTAGCTATAGTCCCCTTCACCTGTGGTCTTCCCCTGTGTTCTGATTCTTCATGAATTGACCTACTTTGGTAATGACAATGAGCTCCTGAGCTTGGTTTTGATGCTGGATTAGACATCTCCATTTTAGATTCTACCTGAAAAACAAACTTGTCCATACTACAAATTTAGGGAAGGGCAGGAAAAAAAAAATTAGGGTGTGTTTGTTTTCTCCTCCTTGAGGGTCTCTTTTTCTAGTCTTGTTCCTGACCTTTAGACATCCCTTCCTGCTGGACAATCAGGACTTATATAACTGGTTGCTATATAAAGGACTAAGTGATTGGAAACCAATTGTAGAAATCAATTTTTGTGAACCACCCAGAGAGTTTCAGCTACTGAGTGGTATAGAGATGTAATAAATAAATACATAAATAAATAGGATTTGTTTTTCCTAGTTGCTAGGTTGATTTTTCTGCCCAGAGACCCTGAAATGGCCTCATGCTGAGCTGTACACATTGGGAAAATCAGAAATTAGGCCTGAGTTACAGCCTAGGTGGCTGGCCAGCCAGCTAACTGTAGTGTGCATAGCCATGTTTCTGTTCCTCCAGGGCTGTTTTCATCTTTTGCCATGAAGTACTCAAGAAAAAGAAGAAAAAAGAGCCACCATGACTGGGAGTATAGTGCATACTTTAAAAGAGTAAAGCGACAGGGTACACTTTTTTCTGGATCACTTTAAGTTATCGCTTTATTTCACCCTCTGGCAATAAGCACCCAATCCTGCTCTACTCATCATAATAACTGCAGAAGAAACAAACTCTTACTTCCTACTGCAGGTAAACCAACATGCTTCTTCATTGCTGGCTGGGGAGAGAACGGAACTGGAACTGAAAAGCAGAGCAAAGGAAAGTCCAAGAGCTGGAGTCTAACTCTAGCCCATAAGACAAAGTTCTAATATTTAACTCTTCAAGGGTGATGTTACTAACTTTAGCCCATAATATAAAGTTTCAGGATCACTTAAGTAATTATAAGGTGACTGTGATCCTGAAAGATCCACCCTCAGTCAGGGAAAGTTTTGAGTGAGCAGATTTGGGGGGTTCTTCTGGATGAAGCTTTTGTTGTGTGCTGAATTTTTCACTGCATTTTTAGAGGGTCCTGTTCTTAAATTGCTCCTGTTCTTAAAACAAGCTGTCATTCTTTAAATGGAGGCAGCCATTGTCTGTCATGTCACAAATTAAGACAATTTTCCAGAGCAATCCGGGGGGGAGGGGCAAAGCACAACTCTAGTGGGGGTGGTGCACCCATTTGTCCCACCCAGACTACAGGGCTGAGTTAGGCAGACATGAATTTCTATTCACAGACCCGGTTTGCATGATCACCACTACCCACCATGGTTTGCTTAAGCCATGGTGAACCCCAGTGCATGCTGGGTGGGTTTTGAATATTCAAAGCCCAGCCACAGCTTGTTGTGTCATCTGAACCCAGGGATTGTTGGTTATGTGGGCATAATCCAGGGTTTGTTTTTGGGGTTTGTGAGAGTTGTCTAATCCTTGCATAACCCATGATCCCTGGGTTTGGACGACATGACAAACCGCAGCTGCAGCTTGAATATTCAAAATGGCCACTGGCACATGCTACAGCCCACCGTGGCATAAATAAGCCATGGTGGGCTGTTCAATTGTCCGAACAGCCCTATAGTGTAATGTTGACACTTGTTGTTTTGAGATGCAGGGTGGGACTTAAAAATGTTGACCAGAAGCACCCACATGTAAGAAATATGGAAGCCAGGAACAGAGAATTATCTTTGTTTACTCAACTTATAACCATAGGATATTCATTTTATTAATTCTGAAGCTGTAACTGGTTACATACCAGAGGGTACAAAGAAATGTGAATCTCTATAGCCTCTCTTCCACAGAATGTGATTCCACATGAGGCTGTTAATCGCTGTATCTACTTTTGGTTTTGTAGCGGAATTGATATCTGAGTTCTACACTTTTCCTTTCCTGCCTTTCTGCTACATAACCTCTAGGTGGTGCTGTGCTATAGTGGAATAGTGCAAATACACAAGTAGGAAAATAACTTTTCTTTCTCTTTCAGAAGTAATGCCCCATTTTCCCTGCTCTAAAAAACCTGGGAAAGTGCTCTTAAAAAACAGAGGCAAAACTGGAGGATTACGATGTTGTCTAAAGAACTCATAAAAAACCATGAGTAAGGAATCCCGAGTACACAGTAAATGTATTGTGTAAAGCTCATAATCCGCTGGAAGTAACTGCTGTTGCTAATGGGGATCCCTACTGCCATGAAACTTGGAGAATTTCTCCCTACCTTCGAGAATATTTGGCAAATTGGAACTCCTAATTTCCCTGTTGGCCTGCAGGAGAAGCCACCACCACCGGGGAAGAGGCGTGCCTGGAGAATTTTGGGAGACTATATTTGCTCAGTTTTATTACATTTTCCAAATTGCACGCACACAACATCTTTAGCTTCTAGAGTCCAGTATATTGCAAAAAAGATTTTTTTCTTCTCCTAAGTGTCTGAGAGAACGTTACAGCAACACAGACCAGTGTGTTAGAATGTGGGTCATGCCCAAATGCTGTACAATGGCAAGGTCGGCAATTTCAAGCAGCCAGTAAAGTGGTGGATGGAAGGATCTATTAACCCCCTACTTCTGCCTGCAACTTTCTACTTATCCTTCCCCCTCCAGCAGTTTTTTTGGTTTTACTTCTGGGGTGCTTCCAGATGAGGCTTTTATCGTGCAATTACCCAGCCTCACTCCCAGAATTTTCTGGGGGTCCAAGATGACTTTGGGCTTCTATACACTAAGGTTTTATCTCACACCTTTACTGGGGCTTCTGCTTCCAGATTCTTTGCAGGATTAAGATCAGCTCCTTTACATGTGCTTACATGTGCTTTTTTCAGGGATTTCCTTTCTCTACAAGTTCTATATGTTTCATTATACAGCCACTAGATGGCACTGTGGTATAGCAGAATTGCACAATTACATGCAGCCGTTGTTGCACTTCATAGAGAAAATAGCAGACTATTCACATTCAGAAAAAAGCCACAATTGTCACAAAGCATCGTAGTGGCCCTGGAGGTTGACAACGTCATGTAAAGGACCTGCAAACTTCTGTGAGTGACCAATCATGAGCACACGATAAAAGCCTCATGTAGAGATGCCCTCTGTCTTCCATTTGTAACTCTTCCCTATTTTCAAACTGCTTCTTCTGTCTTTTTATCTTGCCACAGAAAATCCATTAAGAAGGAAAAGATGGAATCGCTGCACAATGCATTTCGATTGGTCGTGCTAAGAGTCCTCTGTCTGGAAGTACACCTGGCCTCAGAGCTCAGCCAGAAGAAAAGTGGTGGTGGTGGTGGTGGTGATAGGCTGTGGAAACCAGCAGGCAAGGGAAAAGGTTCAACATATTCTCCTGCCCACCTGCTTGAAATCTACCCCCTTCCTTTATAGCTTTTCTGCACAACCTGAATTCTAACACACAGAACTGTTGCTGCAACATGTAGTAGGAACCCTATGAGTTGGTGTAAATCCACGTAATGAATAGACAGCTGGCATTTAGCCATGAGTTATTTACTGGAAGACATTATTCCAATGCCTCTTGCAGAAGTGCATGATATATG